>NC_135574.1:165486017-166850183 GCF_965152235.1 Eretmochelys imbricata
TCTTTGAAGCTTCAGACTTTTGGTTAAAAAGAAACCAACAACCAAAACCAAAACCCAACCTCCTTCCCTTCAGACATGGGCCCCAAGTACACCTCAGTAGAAAAAGTCAAGTGAATAATGATCAGGTGTAATCTCTAGTAGTGAAATTAGAATTAATTGTCATTTACCTTTAATGTGTTAGAGTGATACATTTTCACCACAAAAATGCAAACATGCAATAAGGAGGGGGAAAAAAAGTTTTTTTTCCTACCTTTACATCTGAGAAGTAGGTTTTCAGCATATTGGAACTTGGGTACCGGGTGTAAAAGAACATGAGCTTGGCCTTTTTCAAGTGATTGGGTGACAGACCTTCCTGCATGTAGGATTGAATTAGTCAAGGAAAATGCTTTGCTTGAGAATAAAAGCTGGTTCTGAATATACATGGCTAGCAAAGTACTCCTTCGAGAACTGTTCTGTAAGGACCGACTGACAAATTGTTAACATTCAATTTGCAGCTCTTTAGAACGGTAATTATCTGCAAAAAAACTACATGAGATATGTGAGGATACATAATATATACTGTCTCTCAGTTCATTCTTGGTGTTGGTGGCAGGAATTTTTCAGGTTTAAGGTTTGTGTACCATATGCATGTTCACTTGTTGCTAAGGAAACAAATGCATGAAGCATGTGCCGCAAAAAAACTTATCACAAGATTTTTCTTTCTTTTGCAATTCCAATTCAGTGTATTTTTCTCCCAGCACTGAGCAGTTTATATCATATAATGCTAATGCACATGAAACAATCAGAGGTGCTTTATGATTCTGAGCAATGTTTCATGCAAGTAACATATTTTACCTTTTTTCTTTAATGTCAATATAATTCAGTATCTTCAGTTACTCTGTCTAATCCTGTTATTCCTTTGCCTCAATTACTGGCTTTCTAATGAAAGCTAAATTTCTTTTATAAAGAAACCTCTGTAGTTAAAAATATATATCTATATTGTCTGGTTCTGATTTACACAGTTAACTCCTCAGAGAATGAAACTGTTTTTGGGGCTAACTAATCAATAAGTGTGGGTTAGCAGATCAATAAATGGTCACTTACCCTATAAGGAGGCCTATTTATCCTGGAAACATCATTACCTTTTAGATCTGTAAACAGAAGCAACTAAAACAGTTCCCAAGGGAATGTGAATCTAACCATAACAATCTAGGCTTTCTGATTTTCCCCCAGCTTCTTGGCACTCTTTTGTGTGCTGTGTGCTAGGACGGCTTTGGTCACATCTGTGCCGCAGGCTGGCCCTGCCATTTCCTCAGCAAATTAATGGCTTTATAATTTATCAGAAATGAAGATGCACGTGGAGAAAATCAATGTGGCCCCCACAAGGTCAATTGAGGGTCCTTCCCAGAAGCTTCTCTGAGGACTGTTTTTCCTAAAGACATTCAACGAAAATTTCACTATTTCACACCTTATGGTGGAGAAAGGTCAAACAAGTTCACAGCTATTCTGCAGTGGAGGTGCCTTCACCTTACAGAGCCGATAACACCAGAGAACAAAATGAATAGCTCCAGATCTCAAAGTGAGAAGTTCAAAGAAATATATGCCGATAGGCAACAGACTATTTAGGATTGTTCTGTTAACAGAATATCTTTTCTCGATCTACTGAATTGAGTCAAAACATGCTTATTTATTCATGTATTATTCATACATGCAGACGCAGTTGTAGAAAGAGAAGGCTCATTTTTAGACTGAAAAATGTCACTTTTTTTTAAAATAGTCACTGAAAATAGCTTAAAAACCTCTTCATTTACAAAAAATGCACTGAAAACAGCTCAACTGAACTTGTGTTTTGTTTTAGATGCTTAATGATTACAAAGAAGATAATTTATGACTGACATACTTCTTGTGCCAAGAGAAGAGTTGAAAGAACCTCCAGTTACCTCCATTAAACTGATAGAGAAGTCTAAAAGAGCATTACACTCTGCAGTGCCATCTGTCAAAACGCATAAGTGAAATAATAGTAGCAAGCTGTCACCTATTGCTTAGTGATAAGAGTTTTAGACAAGTCAGAACTTCTACACCAGAAATCCATTTAGTTATATGATTCCACAGGAGGACGGTGCCCAACCAACCAGCGCTTCAATAAATAAAAGAAAAATCCTAAGTCTCCTTAATTTATAATTCCCCTGAAGCAGATAATATCTTGATATCATGTTTGGCATTTGGTCCGTTTCAATGGAAGCTAAGATATGAACTTAAACTCTCCCCAAGCTTCAGTATTCACTGGATTTAAGCATATTATACAGTTGTTTTAAGTATTTTGATTCACTTCGTATTTAGGATTTTTCCTTATTTTTCTGTAATAATGCTAGAGGATATTGATATTGAATAAAACACATATTGAAAGATGTTCTAAAACTCAAATCCCCAGAAGTCCACTTTTAAAATTAGAATTACGCTTTCCTGTTGAGCACTTGGGATTCTTAAAGTGAAATCTAGCATACTATAAATCTTTATGTCTTGTTCCTAAGATTAAGGTTATATTGTGATACAAGATAGATCTCTAATAAACTATTAAAAATAGTTAATGAAGCACTTAAGAGCCAACTCTTAGATAACCCATTGCTATTTCAGTGTAAAACTGAACTGACCAATTGGTTAATTTCCCTTTTAAGTGCTTGTGCTGAAAAGCAACTGTTCTTCCAAGAAAGCACTAGCTGTTTCCAGGATACTTACACACGCACAATGACTCATGATGGAATAGATTCAGTAAACATACAGCTGTACTGAACACGAGCTAAGCCCCATTCAAGGCCAGGAAAGAAAATGAGCACAAATAAATATTAAGGAGGTAAAAGGAAAGGGGGGGAGGGTGCCGAATGGAACGCAAACAAGCTCTGTCTCAGCAGCTCATGTGGCTTGCCTCAATTCTCTTAGCCATAGCTTTGTGAAGACAGATGACATTCAATTCTATGTGTAATGCAAAATAGACAATAACTGCTGAAACTTGAGCCAGCTGCCAGGTGTAAAAAAAAGAAAGAAAGAAAGAAAGAAATGATAAATCCATAAATTAATGAAAGACATCTGCTCAGGAACATAAAAGATCAGAGAAACAGTGTACTGCAGCTGAGCCTAAAGCAGTGTTCAAACAACCTGAGTCTGAGGGTTGTGTGTTTACAAAGTACAATATAGCCTTACCTAAAACAGCAGCCGCCAAAAGGCAAATGTAAGAACTAGGAAGTGGGGATGAGGGAAGGAAATGTATGTACACTCTCCGTGTGTTTTAACTTAAACTACATGTAGACTCTTGCACCTCATTTTGTGCCAAAAAGCAAATGGGCTTAATCCACCGAGTAACTACTGTCTTCTACTAAAATATTTTTATGTGATGAAAACCTTCTGTTCCTCTCACTTTCACCTCAAATTCCTGAAAATGTTCTATTAGGCTTTTGTACCATATACTGGTATTGAATGAGGAGAAAGGAGCAGGAATCTGCCACTTCAGGTAAAATATCTGTAGTTGTAAGGCCAAATTGCTGCTTAAATTACACAACGGTTGCTTTTTTTCAGCATACCTCTAAATTGCTAGGAATATTTCTGCCCATCTTGAAGAACCTTGAAAGAAGAAACTGGACTGAAAGTATACTGGCATTTCCCAGGTTTTCGCAACACCACAGAGTTATCCAGCTTGCTATGCAATTGCTCACTTTTTTTAAAAAAAGTTTAATTAGTTTAATTCTGGTCAGATATAGTAACTTCTCATTTCAAAATGTGGCAATTCACTAATTGTAGCTTTCACATATTGGACTGAGAAACTCGCCCCAGTTGGATTGGAATTCTATTTAAAAATTAAGGATTTAAAAAAAGTTTCACTAACATTATTAAAATCTTCCTTCGGTGGAGAAAATGCTGAACATCGGCACCTGTGCAGATGTCTTAACGGCACCAAAGAAACGACTGTCGTGCTTCAGTTTGATATATGCAAATGTTTTGGGGCTGAACAAGGCTATTTTTCTTGAGATGCAAAGAGGGTGCATGACAAGGATGATCATGCAGAAAAACAATCGGCTGTCTGTTTCTTTTAGCATTTGAATAAAACTTAATATTTGATTAAACAGATTAGTTTGCAAAGATATAGAATACATTCATGACCAAGATATGAACTCACCGTGCAGGTGCATCTTATCTTGTTTCGCAGAATACGCAAACGTTAACCATTTCCTTGCACAATTCAAGAAGGCTGGTAATGATCAGGTGCATTTTACAAATGTAAGTTTAAAAAAACAACAACGAAAAGGACTGGTTCGGGGTTTCAGCCTACTACTAAAACCTGAACTTGGCTGTATCTGTTGGTCTTATGTTCTTATCCTGGCTGTATTGTCCAGAGAAACAGATGTTGCTTTCTGTTCTGAAGGAAAAACTGCCCCTCTTAAGAAACATATTCTTTATATATGCACATTGAACCATGTGAAACAAAGGGGCCAAAACAAAGTCTACTACAAACAAACCTCCATACTCTCTCCCATATGCCTTCACCTAAAATAAACTATAGGCTGCATGGACAAATGGGCAGTTGCTAGAAAAATATCACCACAGTAGTGTTGTATACTGGTGTGCACACTTCTGTGTAGCGGGTATTTAAGAATCTAGCAGCTTTTCAAATATATTTGTATCCAGGCTGCAATAATGACTAACTGGGAGAGTCAGAGTGTCTGCATAGTGTCAAGGGAATAAGGTGTGTGGGGAGAAGGGAAAGCGGCACCCACATTAATATTCAGTTTCCTCACTGGCTCGAGAGGAGGCTGCACACCTTCTCCATCAGAAGTAACATGCTGCGATAATGGCTGCCAGTGAGAGAAAGGAACATGATGTGAGGGGGGGAGACACTGTCGCAGAAAGAGGGGAAAGCAGAAACCAAACAGGACAACAGAAACAGCACAAGTTCCAAAAATACTGAGTTGCACTAGAATAATAAATAGAGTGGGTCATAGCCAAAGGAAAGACTAACCGCTTACACACACACACACAGGTTTTTCCTTTTCAGTCCCCCTTTGAAGAAGTGAAAGATTTTTCATTCTTCTTTCCAGGAGGAAAAGAAAGCTACTTTTACTTAAAATAAAGTAATATGCCACCACGTTGTTAGTCGGCAATTACATAGTTACCGAATTTTGCCCTCAGCTGCACAACCGGGGCTCCTGTTGACTTCAATATAAGCTGCTCTGAGTGCATCAGAAGGCAGAATTTGGAGGAAGGAAGGTTTTCTTTACCTGAATTAGTAATTTTTTAGTGTTTATGGAAGATTCTAGCCTTAAACTGAAATCCATTTTTAAATTCACACAGAGGATACTGAATGGACAATTTCAGAGTAACAGCCATGTTAGTCTGTATTCGCAAAAAGAAAAGGAGTACTTGTGGCACCTTAGAGACTAACCAATTTATTTGAGCATAAGCTATTCGATGCATCCGATGAAGTGAGCTATAGCTCACGAAAGCTCATGCTCAAATAAATTGGTTAGTCTCTAAGGTGCCACAAGTACTCCTTTTCTTTTTGTGAATGGACAATGACACTGCACCTTTCCCTCAATGACAGTGCACCCCCAGCAATGGGCATGAAATCCAACTTGAAGAGATCACCTCCATGGGATAAGAGGCTACTTCAGTCTCCATTCCAATTCATGCTTTGGCCTTTAAAGGTTTGTCTACACAGCATTTAAACACCCGTGGCTGGCCTTGGTCAGCTGACTTGGACTCATGTGGCTCGGTCTGCAAGGCTGTAAAATTGCAATGCAGACATTCAGGCTTAAGCTAAAGCTCTGGGGACCCCTGGGGCGGGGAGAATCCCAGAACCTAGGCTCCAGCCCAAGCCCAAATGTCTACACCCACAGCCCAGCCTGAGTCAGTCGACCTGGGCCAGCTGCGGCTGTGCCGCAAGTCTTGTATTCCAGTGTAGACATACCCTCTGACTGCCAACATAGTTTCCATTTGTGGTGCTTTCAAAATGTGAACACTTGCCCTCTAGGACCTGGACTGAGATCAGCAACACATTTCACGTAGGCCAGCAAATAGTCATTAGATGGCAAAAACTTTTGATAATACCAACCCAGGCTGGATTTGAACCAGTGACCTACTGGTGAAGGGTTCTTTGGGCCTGAACCCACACACCCTGTCTCATGTCCGTAGTCCTTTTAAGTCAAATTGGACAATTCATATGCGTGAGGACTACTCACATGAATAAGAGTTTGCAGGATCAGGCCTTGAATCCCTGCAATTAATTTGCTGAGGAGCCCTTGCCCTTAAAAAAAAAAAAAAAAAAAAAAAAGGTGTTTACAATTAATCTAATCAATCGAAATTATTAACCACAAAAAGAAACTCATTGATAATACAGGCATATACCTGGCATCTGCCTCCACTGCTATTATTGGTAAAAGCACTATTATTACTCAAGGATGGGTATGGTCCTTCAGTTATGATTGCCTTCATCAACTTGGAAAGGAAATTAACTATAGCTAAGATTCTATACTTGTGTGATTGCCTTCTGGAGAGGTCTTACCATAGGTATAAAATATAATTGTATCCTTTATTGAAAGTCCTCAATTTAGCATTGGGAAAATATCATATTTTATCTGCATTTAGTCATTTAAAAAATAAATAAAATCTTCTGACCATACCAGAACACACATTACAGGAAGGGGGAAGAGGGAGAGAGGGGAAGGAGTGTAATTGCTCCAAAAAAATTCCCAAAAGGACTAGTTTACAGAAAATGTATATGGAATAGCTGGATATGCCTAAATATAAGCCTGAGCTGGAGCTAAAAAGTTATTTAAACAAAAAAAAAAAAAGGGGGGGGGGGAGGGAAATGTCCTGTAAATGTAATACAGCTGAAGTTTTATATCTAACTGTGCTCTCTAGCTTTCCAAAATAATTTGCTTTGTGTATGTTAGGACAAAAGATTTCTGTGTACGGCTGAACAGAGGTTAATCATGCATAGCAGGCAGCTGCACAAGGGCTGAGGAACAGATCTCTGGGTGGAGGAAAGAAGTTGATGCAGCTTGAATACATCAGTACCTGTATCTTTTGTGTTTTGTTTGTTTACTCACTTGAGAGCTGAACTGAAGATTTACAACCAACCAAGCGTTTGTTCTTTGTGAGAGTCGGGAACGACACTGTTAAAATGGGTCGGGCTTACTTTGGCTTTAATAGGGAGAAAAAAAATCATTTGGAAGGTTAAGTGTTTTCAGCAGGGAGACACTGCTGAACAAGACATCCCATTTCCCCCCATAATAAAGGGCCCAGTTGCGGAGCCCGTATCTTTGTGAGCACTTACTCATGCAAGTATTGCTATTTACTGCAGTGGGACTACCCGGGGTGGGGGTGGGGGGAAGAGCTCACCAACAGGAGAAAAGGTTGCACACAGCTGGGCCCTGAAGCCTCTCTTACTTTCTGTCATAATTGAAGCAAAGGTTTTACGGGGGGAGAGGAAGGAATCTCTTTAAAGTTCTCCCTGAAAATAGGCCAAGCAGGTGATATAGGGAAAGAGCAGAACGTTCTGGCTGAAGCAGCGCTGTTCATTACCTGATACTTTATGTAATCACTACTCTTACAAGTCCTTGGCTACTCCTTCTTAGAATGTACTATTACCAGAAATACTCTGCACGAAAGCATTGCATACAATATGTAGGCAGTGAAGTTTGTCTTAAGTTACCCAACGAAAGGGGAAAGCAAACTTGCACAGATTGGGCCTGGTATTGCAACCGATTATATTTTTTTTTAGAAAAGGATATTGCACTTCCCGAGTAAGGTGAGATTTCAGACATATCTTGTAGGTCACCACACTCAGACTTTATGAGAGACAAAGAGAGGCCTTCAGCTGTGCTGGGAGGGTGTGCTGGTGAACAAGGATGGTGATTCATATGGTGCGACGACATCTTGGTCCTCAGACTCGTGGTTTCCCTAGTTAAGTCTAAGGATTCTGGGGAGGCTCTATCTTTCCCTGGAAAGGAGGCAGATGGAGCACCTAAGGGATTCTGAAATGGGTATGCCATGAGGGGAAGCGGAAAGGGATGGCGGAAAGAAGATGTGGTGAAGCCCGTGGTAGCCGAGAGTGGAGACTGATGCAAAGAAGCGTGATGGCCACCAGGCGGTGGGGCAGATGCAGATTGGTCAGATGAGTTTTTGCGAACCACGAGTGGAAGTGCTTCTGTTTGGTCTGTGGAATTAGGCATCTGCACATTGCTGAATGTATCTAGCGGGTTTGGAATGATGACGTCACCGAAGCACTGCAGACGCTGGTTTGTGGTATGGAAGTTGTGGTTTTCCCCGTTAACTGCAAATCTTGCTTGAGGGATTTGAAGAGGTGGAAAGACCTGAGGAAGCTGGCGGGAGGGCTTGGATGAGAAAACTTTAACCACTGTGTCCACAACTTGTGACATGGCAGTGTTCAGTTCCTGTTTCAAGGTCTCAGCCAAATGTTTGCCTTCTGGATGGAAAGAGTTTGGCCTGTGCTCTTTTTCCTTAGGGCCTTCTCTTTTAGGCTTATTTTCGGCTATTTCTTGTTCCCTGATCAGGGCTCTTGCACGATCAATGAACTGCCCTGGGTCTAACTCACACATTTCATTATCTGACCTGCCAAGAGAATCCCTTGCTCTAGCATCCATGATTTCTGAACGCATGCTGTCTTCAGACAGGTTACCATCTTCATCATTTTCGGAATCAGTGCTGTCATAGATTTGGTAGAACTTTTCCTGCAGCTGGCGCAGCTGTTTCTGCATGTCCTCCAGCTGCTGTTTCAGCTGTCTGCGCTCCTCTCGCTTCTGTTCTTTTCGAGCTGAAACCAGCTGCTGGAAACTCTGTTGCTGCTGTTGAGGCAGCTTTTGCTTGCGTTTGTTTTCTCTGTAGCTTTCTCGGGGACTTACAGACTGCGGAGCCATCTCTCTTTCATTTTCATTGCCCCTTAATGCCACACTGGGGGAATGGCTCATACCCCGAATTATATTCTCAACCCGGGCGCGCTTAGCTCTCAGGTGCTCGTCACATAACCGATCCATATCAAACTGGCTCATAGCAGGCCTGCCAAAAGGGGAAAGACACTCTTGGGGGCTGTCTCTTGAAGAGTTGCTGCATACATCCTCCTGATGTACTTCTGAGCCTGTACTAGAGAGACCGCTGGCTTGGAAACTGGGCTCTGTGCCACCATTTTTGTTCATGTTATTTTTCAACAGCTGGGAAATTATGGTTGCTCCTGGAAAAGGCATCATGGCATCTTCATACGAGTTCGCCCTCTTCAGCAGCTTGCGGAGTACATTTGACTTTTCCCCATCTGCATGCTGCACCACTGAATACTCAACATCCTGCTCTGAACCTTGGGGATTCATGGCACTAAAAAATGTTGCTCTTGCCTTTGCAAAAAATGCAGATGCTGTCCCTACCGTCCTTTTCACTCCAATATCAACTCTTCTTCTCTTGGTTTGCCTGCTTAAGAGGGCTGTGCTGTCATGGTCAGGCATCACTGGACTGTTATTGTGCCATCTTCAAAAGCTTGTCAGCTGGGCTCAGCTCAAGAATCCTGGGACCCTGGCCAACAGAACAAAAGGACTGATGAATCATTTTCTTTAAATTTCTCCAAATTTCCTGACCTCAATCCTGAATAAAATGCAAAATGCATAGGCTCTGGGATTTATGGCACATTACAATTATTGCAATGTATTATGCACTCTGCTTGAAATGAAACATTTTTAAATATTTCTGCTCCACTGGTTTAAGATGGATTAAGATTTAAAAAAGCAAAAACTGCTTAAGCACCAGTAATATGATTCTCTTGCACAAATGCCTAAAATGATACTGTTTATCTTCAGAAGAAACAGTAGATTAGAAGAACACAGCCTCTGACAACCAATTGATTAAATTTAGGGCATTGAGATACATGTTACAAAAGAAGATGAAAGTAGTCCTTATTTAAGATTTATTGTTAAAACAAGAAGCTATATAAAATTTGGATTAAAAAAATATCAATTGCAATGTAAAAACTGTAATTATGTTTTCTAAGACTAAGAGAAAAGAACTGATAAATAAACATCCGAAGGTCAAAATAACAACTTTTACTTAATTTCACATAAGGTGATGTATGCGTGAGTGAGAGAAGCATAGAAAACATACACACATTTAATACTTTTGTTGCAAAAACTCTCTTAAATCATTAAGGCAGCATTTATTCAGAGTATCAAAATGCATTAAGATTTTTTTCAATGGTCAGGATTAGAAAATATATATATATATATTTAAAAAGAGAAAGCAAAATGGTAAATATCATTAATATAACCTAGCAGATGCCACTGAATTGCCATTGTTGTGTTTTAAATTCTCCAAATACTCTGCCCTTTTTGGTAATTTATATTCTCAAAGTAAATCCCAGTGCTAAAGCATGAAATGTTCACATTTCATAAGCTATGATATAGGGCATTACATTGTTTGCATAAGCAAAATCAAGGCATTTTTCAGTGTTACAGCTCTGTTTTAGAACAGGCTCCAAAAATAATATCTCAAATGCCCAATGAAGCCATTCTTATATGTAACATTTTGGATACACAAAATCTTATTTCCTCTGACATGCAAAAACAGAAGAGAAAAAATATGGAAAGATGAAAGAATATAACATCAATCAACTGCATGAGAAAGGAAGATACCTTCTCTTTATATGAACTCTCATTGTTTCCCAGGAACACAGTATAAAAAGATAACACTTCCTTGCATTTTATAAAAGGTTCTTGACATAATTTGTGACTTATTAACCAGTGATGCTAAACGCACATTGCACATGAAGTGCAATGTTTCTTCCTGTTTCTTAAAATGTAACGCTATACTAAATAACATTAAAATATTTTTCATGCCATGTTTATCTAACATTAAACTTCACATTTGCTTAACAGTGCACAATCGTCACAATAACAGGGTATTTTGCCAAAGGCAGCATGCAGACTTTTTGGAATTGCTCCCATCTCTTTCGGTTCACCTGTAAAAACATCTACGTGCTCCCTAGGACTGCATCTGTGGCTAGTTTTAAAGAATGACTATCCATGCAAATAGGCATAATTTCAGCATGAAATAATCTGTAAAAATCAAGATAGTAGGCAGTACTTAGATTGAAAAAAAGTATTTAAAAATGCTATGTTCATTCTATGGTCTTTGCCCATGTATTTTGGATGTGCTAAAAGAATTTTCAGAGCTTCTGCGTCAAAGACTGTTACGAAAGGAACATGATGCTTGTTTATCTTACTGACTCCTTGTATCCAGGAGGGGAAAATAAAAAATAAAAATTCCCTGAATTCGGAATGGAAATCTAGACCCAATAATTGCTGCCAGCACTCTGTGCAGAAATTGTTGTGAATATAAAAAGTGCATGAAGCAAACTAGGTTATGGAATTAAAAAACAAAAAAGGTCACAAGGCAAATCACTGTGGTCCCAATTCTGAACCCTTACTCGTGCTGAGTAGTGTCTTCTTCTGCCAGTAATTCCACTGGAATCAATGGGATTACTCACATAGCAAGATTCTATTCGATGCAAGTGAGCGTGGCAGAATCAGGTCCTGATTGGAGGGGCATTTATGAAGGACTCCATCCTGCTTCCATCAAAGTCAATGGCAAAATGCCCATTAACTGCAAAGGGGACAGGAACAGGACCTGACATTCCAGGCCTTCTTATTGACAGTTAGACTGGAGCTGAAAGGTGATTTTCATACATGAAAAGCCAAATTCTCTGCTGGTGAGCATGGATGACTCCACTCAAGTCACCGGGTGGCATTCATCTACACCAGAGGAGAATATTGGCCCAATAAGAAACAGGGAGAAGGTTTACATTCCTCTTTAAAGTATATGAATTTGCAAGCTACATGAAATAGCAGCAAGGAAATGTTAAGAGCTTTTGCCTCTGTATGTAAAATATCCCACAGGCATTTTAGCTTCAAAATAATCATCACCAAGAGAAAAAAATTAACTGTACCATGTGCTTTTCCTTCCATTGGTGTATAGTGAAATTATGCTTGATTAAAATCCAACAATAAATTCCCAGACTCAGATCAAAATCTAACGTCAAGTTTTGTGTTTTATGCGCTTCCTAGCAGATTCTGGGCATCTGAACAGAGCTTCTGTCTCCCTTTCCCAGTCCCAACCAAGGACATACACAAAGAGGGCATGCTGTATCCTTGAGGCAGTGACTCAGGAAATAGGTTGGCTGAAACAGGTCATAGGGTCATCGCTACGCATCCTTCCTCCTGAGCTTCCATTTTCCTCTCCCACAAACCATGCATTAACAACTGCTTACCAGCTCACTTCTACCACCATGAGGGAAATCAGTTTTCCCTTAACATATTGGAGGTGCTCTGGAATGTGGCACCCTTTTTCTCTCCCATTCTTATTGGAGGCTGAGGGTGCTTCTCTCACCCTGTGCAATAAACATTTCTGGGTTGCTCCTGGTATTCAATAAAGCCTAAGGGGCTTCTGTCTTAAGATGTGCACTATTCTCAGTCTAAATAATGAGAAATACTTCTACTTTATCCATTGAATTATATCGGCTCATATCCTTGGCTTAAAGGGGCCAAAATGAGTTCATGTCCAGAGGAAAATAGAACACAATGGATAGCAGAATGCAAAATCCAATTCAGCAAGAATGTGTTTGTTGGATGTGACACAGATATTAAAAGAAGACTTTAATACTGGAAAGAAAAAATATTCCTACTTTGTCTGCATATTTCATCAGCACTATATTTCCTACATACATGGTTATGTCTGTGTACACCCATTCAGGAATATATATTTAGAAAATTACTACTTTAAGCCATATTTTTATGTAAATTTTTTTTAAAAGGAAAGGCAATTCTTCAATTCTTTAATTTAAAATCATTAAGGTTTACTTTGTATTGTGGGTCACTTTTGACATTTCCTCTCTGCCAAGTGTATTTTTCATTATATCAACCCTAAACACATATGTAGCTCCATGTAGGGGCCCGATCCTGTCAGGTGCTGACCACCTCCTGCAAGATAGCGAACATTCTCCGTTTCCATGGACTTCAATGTGAAATAAGGTGCTCAGCACCTCTCTGAATCCATCTGATAGAGTATCTTATATTATTCTACCTACCTTTAAAAATTCTCATTACAAGAAGTTTAAGAATAGATCTGTAATAATGGTCAATTTCTGAATAATGTAACATCCACAAGACATGTATATAATCAATATCCATTTACATGATTAGGTACAAACCAATATAACATAAATTTGCAAACAGCTTTCTTTCCAGACATCTCAAGGATTCATTGTCCTAAAATCTATTAATACTGTCTGTAGAATGGGGTATGATGTCAGGTATTTTGCTGTAGTTGTTAGAAAGAAATAATTTATACAATATCTAGTTTGATAATTCATATTAGATAGAATAGATATTCTAGATTATACATTGGATACTAGATACCTGTTATAGTTTAATCCAGGAAAACTTCTCTATAAAGTTTAGTAAGTATGACAAGCTTATTTAAAGTTGAATAGCTGTGAAGGAATCTGTACTGACAATTAAAGCCTTTGGTACTCAATTGATACGAAATAACCAACTGGAATAACAGTACCAAAGCTCTGAATATGAAGTATACTCACTGAGGAATTCCAGGGGAACATCATCCTGCAAAGTTGAAAATTGTTCATTCTCTCTTTTTATCAGCCAACTACTATCTTTGCTCAGGTGTTTGCAAGTTTGTTCTCTGCTTATTATGGTAATGCACCTAAGAAATTGAACATGTTCTTGATAATAGGGACATTCAAAACTTTAAAACAAAAGAGTTATACTGGACATGATTTTGGCAGAATAAGCCAGGGCATGTTAGACAAAAGCGATTTCAGATAGTCGTGTCCCCCACACACGAAAAGATAGATAAATCTGAAGAACATATTACATTTCTATATCATGAATCTGTTTTGGTGCTAAAAATCACTCTACTGCACTACTGAGAAGTACAAAGTGACAAATTCTTTTGTGTAAAATTAATAATTGTTCCTTAGCAATAGTGGTTTTCTGCTAACTTTTGGAATGGTTTTCATGGATATTTTCAAATAGAATTCTTGACAAAGCGGGTCACCTTATCTCCTTTAGCTGAGATGCTGTTATGGAGGAATTTTAAACAGAATAGAAATAATTAACAACTCTGGGTGCACTAATAGCTCCTTTATTAGGATTCCTCCACACCAAAAAGTAAAAAATTTAAATTAATTAACTTTGAAGCTACCTGAGCTAGTCTATCTTAAAACAGAAATACAATCCCCCTTTAAGAACATGGACATGTAGGGCCCAATCCAGCCCATCCTCAGCAACTCCTGTGAAGTACTGAGCATCCTCAACTCCCATTGACTGTCATGGGAATTGAGGTTACTTGACACGTCTCAGGTGGTACTCAGCATCTTACTGGTTCAGGCCTTCACTGTTCTGAGGAGAAACATATCCTGTGGTCATGAATCTGCAGGTTGCATTGTTTAGATAAACAGTTTATCCAACTGAGAAAGATAACAAGCCTACCCGTGGTACAAAAATGTCACTATTGTTCTCCTTACAAACCAGTTTTATGTTCTTCATGAGCAGTTAAACAATTATTAAAGTCCACATGGAATCCATGCATGCACAAAGCTGTAAGATTCACAAGATTCCTCCTGTAAACTCAACTCAGGCTAGCCTAGATATCTTCTCCAAATTACATTATGCAGTTAAATCAGAATGTTTGAATCAAATAGTCAATACAGTATACTCAGGGATAGAATAAATCCTGATTTGAGGAATATAACTTGCAATATTCTTTAATTCTGCAACTAAACACAAATAAGGCATCCCTTTCAAATTTGATTGTGTCTATGATTATTTAGTTTGCTAACGGATCATAAAAAATCATAATGTACATTAAAAGGCCTCCTTAGCTTTTGACCTGTAGAAAAGTAAATTGTATACAGATAGCATCATTCATAGAATGCTATATGATTTGCAGCATAATTTAATAAGGAACTGGTAACAAAAGTATATATATTGTATCTTTTTATTGTAGTTCAACTCAGTAACCTGTTAGCACTCAAGTGTCTACTTTTGAGTATTTATAAATATTTTATCTATTAGAGGTAAGCTTTGGAAGAAAAGCACGTGAAATAAACCCTGAAATGGGCGTCAATGGCAGTAAACTTTATATGCTTGGTAACAGATTATAAAAAAACTGCAAGCATAAGACCTAAAGGACATGTGCCACATGCAAATTTACATGCAAGAAATCTACCTTAGTGTAATTCATTTTACATTCTGTCAGACTTGTCAGGATGACAGAAGTAACAAACCTTTGACATTTTTACATGTAACAGTTAAATTACTATATTTCTAAAATCCTCTGTTAACCTATTAGGCAATATTAGCTCTTCTCTTATAGGGTAGTAAATGTGTATGTGTGTACAGTGTTTGTGGGAAAGTATACACACATATTCACGTACTGTACATAAACCTAATACATTGGAGATACACTACTGTTCATAGCAAGAAATACAAAATGCCCATTGTACGCATTTGGAATCTGTGCCAAACTTTCCCCAACTTTTACTCAATATTCAAAGGATTCTCTAGCCTGCAAACATTGTTCACTACCATGTACAGTTTATATGACTGACAAATCATGCTTTATTGAGATATTAATCTGCACGTCCCTACCTATTCTTTCTCGAAATGGAGAAGATATGCATAGCATGTAGAACTCAGACAGCTTAATTCTGGTCTCAGGTATGATTTCTGTCCATTTTAGAGGCAGACATCTTTGGATTTTTTAAAGCCTAAATACATTACCCAAGATCTCTCTGCCTACATGACAGATATCAAATACAAGGAAAGCAGAAGACAGAAGAAGTTAGGCTGACAAGATGCATGAAGTTAGACTACCAACTTTCAAAAAATAATCACTTAGATGTGTCCTGTGCCTCTTTTGAAACAGACTTTAAATAACCTGCTCTGTACTCTTTATCAATATTCTCCAGGCCCCTAAAGATTTCCCAGGGCAAGGTTTAAACCAAACATAACACTCTCCTCTCCTCCCTCCCCCCACACATCCCAGGTCTTAGCCACTGAAGCAGACAGTCCTGGCTAACAAAGCATCATAAATTCATAAAGTTCGCAGTAACAGTCGTTGCGCTGAGGATCTGCAGTGAGCGAGAGAAACTTGCACCTGTCTTTCTTGACACAACACACCTGTCTGGCACTGCCCATGCGCATTTCGATGCGCCTCTCAGTACCTTTCGCTGTGGAAAAGAAAGAAGGGGGCGACCGTCTCCTCTTAAGAGCCCATCGGGGCTGCCAGACCAGCTTCACAGGCAGAGTTCTCGAGCAAACTGGTGCTCGACGGCTGCTTTGCAACCGGGAAACGTGCACGGACTCCTTTCTGCTCCTCCTGCCAAGATTTCCAGTCCCCACATCCCCACCTGCCGTGCAATTCTGCCTGAGACAGACTCCCCACGATTCCAGCCTGCACTCTCCCTACCGACTCTAACTTTCTCTTAACTTACAAAGACCCCCTCCAGCAAACGCCGTCTGAGCAGGAAGCCCATTTCTCAGCTCCCCAAAGAGACAAACGCTTTCCACGCGGAGTTTGTGCCCAAACTGTACACATAATCCACACCTAGCGATTAAGCCCACTGTCCAAACAAGGTTTCACATTTTAAGATTTACTCTTCAAACGTTCCCCCCTTTCAAGACTTAGCTAAACTTAAAGCACACCTCTGTCCCTTTCCCCCTTCTACAAGGGCTAGTACAGACCCATTCAGAAAGAACCGTTTCCTCGTGCATTTTCACTCAATTTACACACATGGCAAAAGTGGTTTTGGTCAGTCATCAGATTAAAAAAAAAAAAACAACACATCTCCAGCAACAGGAAAAAAAATTCCCTTTCAAAGAAAAGTGCCCACATCCCTAACCCCTCTGCAGATCACTAATAACCTTATCCCTAAACTTGCATATGATATATTCTCATGCGCTCGCTCGATCACATTTTCTGTACATTTCCACAATTCTCAATTCGTCCCACCCTTTGGAATGAAAAGTAATAATCATGAAAAAGCCCCTGCCCTGCCCGGCTCGGGTTAAAAAAAAAAAAACAAAACGGAGAAGTAGAGACATGCAAATGACAAGCAAATTGGAACAGACAAAAAGAAAGGCAGCTATAATAAACAAGACAAAGAGGAGGCTCATAGGAGCAGACTAGGAGTTTAAAAAGGGGGGGATGGGAAGAGGGAAAAAGGGGAAGCTCAGTACAACAAAAAGAAGTAAAATACTCCCCGCATTTTCCATCCCCAGCAAAGTGCCCTCCAACCACACACAAAAATAAAACGAGAAGAGTCAACAAAGGTGGCAGAAATGGAGACAAGCAGAGAAGAGACAAGCAATATCACCCCACAACAACCAGGTCACTTACTCTGTCGGACTGGGCAGGCTAGAGTGATGGTTCCATTGAAGCGTTGGGGGTAACAAATCGCTACTCCTTTAGTTATTGGATTATTGTTATTATTCATTTAACAAGTCATTGCAATCCCCCCCCCCATCCACCCCCTCCCGGAAAAAGCAGCACACATTTGACACCGGTGATCAGTATTTTGCTGGGGATTATTTGGTATCATCTAACCAGCCCATGCAAGTGCTGGAGGAAAAGCTTTTTTTTTTTTTTTTTTTTTTTAAAGAGGAAGGAGGTGAAGGGGGGGAGAGAGAAATACTTACTCAGTGCAAAAGCGATGGAAGTGATTTTTTTGTTTGTTTGTTTTTTGTTTTTGGTGCCGGTGGAAAGAGAGAGGAAAACAGAGAGAGAGCCCGATAGCTTGCTGATGATGAATATTATAATTGGACAAGGGAGGGCGAGTGTGTGTGTGAGAAAGAGAATGAGTGAGTGAGTGTGCAGGGGAGAGAGAGAGATAGAGAGAGTGTGTGTGAGAGAGAGAGAGAGAGAGAGAGAGAGGTGGGGGGAGGGAAGAGCTCGTTTGCGCCGCACTCCTCTCCCTGGCTGTAATTGTCTATTATTTCTGCCGGCAGCAGAGCAGCCTCGCTCAGCTGAGGGCTCCGCACCACAACAAGATTTACTTTAAGACACAGCTGAAGGAAACAGGAAGACTACACGTCACAGTCTGAATGACGTGAGCCAGGCCAAGCGCCCAATCGGGAGGCTCCTTCGGATTGAAGGGGGGACAGTGAACCGAGAACTTGGGGGGGGGGGGGAAGAGGGGTGGGGGGAGAAAGAGGAGGAGAAACTGGATCCCTTCCCCAGCCCCCCACCCAGTGCTGCAGGGAAGGAGACTTTATCACCTAATCTGGGGCTTCCACTGAGAGAGCCATCTGCGAGCTGCAGCAGCTAAGAGCGGCACTTGATCTACTTCTGAATCTTGCCACTCACTCCAGGTCCTGCGGTGCATGGCAGATCAGTTACCTAACGAGCAGCAAAAGCTCGTCTGGGTGATGTTACTTGCACAGCAAAAGCTGCACCGCGGTTACAGATAAGTAAATGAAAGGAGACACCCTACCTCAGCTATTTAGTGATTTGGGGGCGGGGGTATTTCAAGAGAAAGTACCTTTAAAAAAAAACAACAAAAAACGGAAATAGAGAAAAGTCTTCAGCAAAGTGAGGAGTGCTGACCAAGGTACCCCACCGTTATTCACTAAGATTTTAGATTTTTTTTTCTTTCCGCAATTCTAGCAGACTGGGGGGGGGGGGGGGACGACTTGTACAAGTTGAAAGCCAATCTGTCCGTGTTCCAGGGCTATCATTGCTGTGACTGTTTAGGAAGTGGTGGCTAATCATCTCTGGCAGCATCATATACTAACTAGAGCAATAGTAGTATTAAAAAAAAAAAAGCCAAAGCACAACAGATATAAGGCAAATTTCCTGCAACTCAGACACAACAACCCAAACCAGTTACTGTGTCGGAATGCCTGTCTGGATACAGCATTTAAATACTTTTTGATGCACTGGTTACAACCTTTAAAAAATTAGTTATTTCAAAACTTCTTATTAATCTTAAATACAAGGTGTAAAGAGGATTCACTTTCTATTGAATGTGAGGCTGCAACTTTAAGTGAACCCGACATTTAACGTACCCCTTGTGAGGCAGAAAATAAACGAGCAAAAAAGAGCATCAGGTCGCACTGTGTCCAAACAAATGGCTTTTAATGAACAAGATTAGTTGCTTCTCACTTTTATTTACTATGGACTTCTCTGGCTCAGACATAATAAAAGCATGCACCAAAAGTTCAGTTCAACTTAAATCTATACCCTAGTTAACTGAACACCGAGTGAACTGTGTACCCTGCTCTACATCAGTGGGGGGGGGGGAAATAAAGTATTTTCCCAATATCTCTGGAATGTGATCAGATCAAAGAGTGCGGTCAGGTTTTACACCAGTTAGCGCAGATTTACGACGTGTGCTAACAGTAAAGACACAGCCATGTTCATTCTCGGGCATGTTAATTTCTATAAAACAATCATCCCCCTGTTTGAAACGGATGATGTTGAAGTTTGCTTTAAAAATATGTTAGGCATACACACCGCGGGAAAAGAGGGAATAACAAACATTTGGGAGGAAAAGTCAGAGCAGACAGGTTAAACCGCTTTGAGAAAGGTAAGAACAGTGTTTAATCTGTGTGAAAATAAATATCCGTCTCTTGATTTATGTATTTGTTGATATATTAACTGACTTCTCTGCTTCATCGTATTGCTAAAACAGTTACCAAATAGATAGATGCCCACACCGCAGTCCGTGGGGGTTAGCATTTTGGGTCTCTTAAGATCCCCCGTTCAGTTAACGGACCTAAATGTCCTATTTAGGGATATTTTCAAGGTCAGCCAGGCTAATTTCTGGGGACTGTGTGACTTCTATATTTGGTTCACTCTTTGTTCTTATTTTCTGCATCACGCATCAAACAAATTTTAAACAAAGTAGCCCGGGCACTCGCAACTCAAAACACAGGCGTGAGTTGAAGAAATGAGAGAGAGCTAAACTTCTCAAACCCTGCGCCAGGAGGGTGTGAAAGAAAGCAGAACGACAAGTGGATTCTCGGGGGCCAAGGACTGACGGGCACTTCAGCCCAGACGGGGCTGGGTTGCTCCCTGAGCGCAGTGCCGGGGAAGTTTGTGGACCCGCTGCTTGGGGAAGTTCTGGGGACCAGCCAATGCAAGCAGCGGAGGGTGAGTGCAGCAAGCCTGGTGCTCTGATCCCGGCCGCCCGTGCGTGCAAACCCCGGCTGCCACTCCAGCAGCTCCCAGTGTAAAACCCGCGCCTCCCCTCCCTTCGAGGGCAGACCTGCCGTACAGTGCCTCGCCCTCTGCTCTGCCGGCTACGTTATGCGGCGACGCAGGGATCTCTCCCCCTTCCCCCCCACACCTCCCCCCAGGATCTGTCTCATTAAAGGAGATCCGCCGCTTCCAGCCTTGACACGTGGATTTCTGCTGCGGCTCGCTGACCTGTCACCAGCCATATACATATAATGTGGGTGGCTGAAATGTTACAGCCCCCGTCTCTATTTAGGCTGCAGCCCTCCCTCTCTCTTTCTCCAAAGAGAAACCTCCCGAATATCTGATCCCACTCCCCCCTCTGGTTTCTGGTGCGTTAGGTGACGCAGAAGAGTCAGCCATCAGTTATGGGACAACACGGACACTCAATCCACGCTCTCCGGTGCTGTGTGTCTCCCCCCTTCCATTATTTCACAGAGTGAACACAAGTTTAGAAGCCTTTCCGGCCACCGAACTGTTTAAAACCGGCGCAGCATTGAAAATGACAAGGTGCTGAATGCTCCTTGGGCTTTGAAACCGGCTGCCTCACCTTTGTTCCAAGGGCTAGAGGTACTGTCGCTATTTACCCTCCACGTAGACGCATAAAGGCGATTGCTCCATTCTCTGCTCCTGGTTTTGTTTGCTTGCTTGTTTCTTTACATCCCATTGGAAAACAAACCAGAAAGTCACAGTCAACTCCCATTACTAATAAGCTTCGTGTCCAGCTAAGAAGCTGTCACTCTGCGGGCAGGCTGTCAGCTCAGGGGGTTCCTAGCCATAGACGCCCATGGAACAGCCAACCAACCTGGACTGGTTCGGAAGCGACATGCCACAAGATCAGTAACCGTGGCAGCTGCAGGAATTCCCTAGTGGGAACCCAACTGCTTATGCCCCTCTGAAGTGATGTTTGTTTAACGAACAGCTTAAATGTAAACAGAAATGATCGCTTAATATCACTTGGAATAAACATGTAACATAGCGCTCAGGGAGCAAAGAGAAAACGCAAAGAGGCCTCTAGCTAAATCATTCCGTCTTCTTCCCCCTCCTCCCGCCAAAGTCATGAATCACGAGAAAATACAACAGATAAAAAGCCCCTAATTACAGCTCACCACATTGCTGTATTGTGGAGTGGACTCATCATTTAGTAGATAGCATACTATTCCAGGATGAAAAAAGGGAAAACTTTTATCATTAAAATGTAATATTATCCGAAACTGATCCATTAGCCAGCCTCGGCTTCGCCTCCGGCACCAAACTTTCCAATATCAAGATATTAACAGATGGTGGTAACCACATGGTGAGATGTTGCTTCGAGAATCCATAATTTCACTCAGGCCTAAAGGACTGCATCCCATACAGCCAACGTGTAGTCTGTGTTGGCCCTTCTACTTCTCCTTCGGCTTCTATTTCAAGATTCGTGGTTTTCCCTTTTATATATATATATATATATATATATATATATATATATATATATATATATATATTACAGCTCTTAAGAAGCTTTTATATTTTAATAAAAATAGTTCTTGGGGGTGACTGAAGAGTTCCAAATATTTGTGCTACCCGACGTTACCATTTACCCCTCTTTTTCCTTGTGCAATTGAGTATTTCACTAAATAGAGATGAAACACAAACAAATACTAGGGGCCAACCTTTCCGTGGAAGGATTTACTGAAAGGGAGAGGCTATAAGGTGAGTGCATTTGTCTGCATATCTCAGTGCAATAGTGCAACAAGACTCAAACTGGAATGCAATTACTTGACACTTAAAAAACCAAGTAATCTTTTCTTTTAGGCGTGGGCATAAATCGCTTGGTGAAATGTAATTTGCCCCTAACCGCTAACAAACAGGTTTGTAGGAGCAGCAGCGACCTGAGGTGCTGGCTAAGCGAATAACGAGAGGAGGAAGTTGCATTACAAACTGTTACTGAGGCAAAACTCTCCAGACCAGAAAGTTTCGGATTAGACCTAATAAAAGTGGAGCCACTTGCTTCCCATCTATGAGTGATGTTCCTGTTCCGAATAGCGCCCGGAACGAGGAATTTAGGATGTTTTCATCTCACACCACACATTCCTTTCTTGGCAGAGTTTGGAAATCAGCGGCGGTGGCAGCGTGGCTACAGGATCTTCAGCAGAGGGCAGCCGCCACAGCAATGGCTCCCCCTTTGCCTTTCCTCTTCCTGAACCCGTCCTTCTGGATATTCAGCCAGGGTCAGATGCAGCCACTGCACTCAAGGGCACCCGTTCCGTGAACTTCAGCGGGAGAAGGATCGAGCCCTGAGCCGATCTCTGTTGGTCCCCAGATGGCTTTCCACCAGTCATGTCATTTGTGGTGCCTTCTCCTCCGTATGCTCATCCCATCCCCTCCTTCGGAGAAATGTCACTCGCTCCACAGAAGAAGTGGGAAAGCAGGCTCCACAAACGGCAGCATAAAAGGGGCGCCCCTCTCCATATCTCACACGTGGAGTATTATTTCCACATCACCCCTAACCCAGGAGGCAAGAGCTCCACCGTTGTACTCTGTGCCAATCCCATATACAAGTTCCAGGCTTTAACTTCTTGTTTTAAAAAAACATAAGGGAAAGCCTGCTACTGTTTCCACAAATTAGTCTCTTTCTCCCCCTCCCATTTGGTTGGCCCGTGGGGTTTTGTTGCTGCAGAAAGTCTGATGGCCGTTGGAGATAGGTGCTCAGACAAGAAGTAATAGAATAATGAAATGAAAGTCTAAATTAGATGTCAAATCCTCACTCCATAGAGTAGATCTAAGGGCTGATCATGAACGAGCTTTCTGATCATCTTTATGTTAAATCTGAGATGGAACTGAGCCTGACCCAAACATCTTTTGCTTTGATACCTTTTCTTCCTTAAATCAAGATTACAGCTCTCGGTGGACACATTTTCCATGTGACTTGTGCCAGGTAACAGAAGTAACATGCGGCTTCTTCATCCGTTTTATCTCGCACACTCCTCACTGAGATACTGGACTGGGGGTGGGTGGGAAAAGGACCTGATTAAGTGAAGGAGTTGGAGGGCTTTGTGTTTGCTAGCGAAGGTCAAATACTATGCGAGCTAAAGACCTCATTTACATTATTTTAAGTTAGACCTTTAAAAAGGGATCGCAATGTTGATAGATGTTAGAATTCCAGCATTTTGCAAGATACTCTATGCCATTCATCATACAAAATAAATAAATAAATAAATAAATAAAAATCAAATATGGCTTTACTGGATATTCCATCGTGCCAGATGTTCCCCCCAATTCACCATTACTGAAATGCCTTTTATAGCAGTTTAAAAAATCGGGGGTCTCTCTGGTTGGTGAGCTATCTATCTAATCTAATCTAATCTATCTGTCTAGCTGAGGGACTGCACTCAAGAATGCTAATACTTACTCCCATAAATGTAGGCGGTGACATGGGGAGTCTATTAAACAGGGTAATTCCTCCAAAGAGCTGTAGCATTAACGTACTTACACATTTTGTCCCGCAAACACTGGCTCCCCTTGCCACATGTGCTTGGTGATATTTTATTGCAGAGAAGTGTCATTTAAAAAGAAAGAAGGGGGACGGGGCAAGCTACCCAAACAAGGAGGATTCACAAGAAGTTCTTGATAATGAAAGTTAAGGAACTAAGAGTAGCGATGTGCATTTACCTTTTAGGAAAAGTTTTTTTCTTCTTCTAAAGGTGATGGTATTAAAAATGCTTTAATAATCAGGTTTTAAGTATTTTCTGATGCATGACGGAACGTAGCAAAATATCCATAAGAATCCTGATTTATTCTCGACATAAATCGAATTTAAATGGTTGGCCTTCCCCCCTGCTTTTCTTTATGATCTCTCCTTGTGGTTTCGTTGCCCTTCTCCCCCTTCCAAGCCCCACGCTCAGGGGTCCTGCTCTTTCACTTCCAACACAGCAACAATTCCAGATTGACAACCGGACCCTAGAGAACTATACAGTTAGAGCCCGATCCTGCAGAGTGACTTACAGGGAGCTTTCCCTTAGAGAGGAATGCAAGGCAAGACGGGATCAAGGGTTTGCAAATAAGACTACACGAGGCGAAGAAAAGTAATCAGTCCGAATTAACATTCAACATAATTGTGTATAGGTACAATCAACCCTATCATTTCTTGACTTCATGCATTCTGCTGGGATATAGAGGGGACTCAGAGAGAGCAGTCTTACACGTTGGGGGGCGGGTGTGTGTGTGTCTGATTCTGCAGTCTTTGGGCAGGCAAAACGCCCAGGGCAGTCAGTCGACCTTTTGGTTGGAGGACTGAGAAGGCAGCTTCTGCAGTGGTGGAAAATAAACACCCTTTCTCACTGCAGACTTAGAGGGAAAACGATCCCCCTCCCCACCCAAAATAAGTGGTAAACAGGTGGGAAATAATAATACATTTTAATGAATGATAATGTCACATAGGCTTATGCTATTAATCTTAAGTAATACTCATGTTACCCTGTGCTTGGAGAATCATAGGAAGCCAGGAACAAATGTACAGCTAAAGGCCACTCACCGAAGGGGAGTGAGAGGCATATATTACAAAGAAAGATTTGTGTTCGGTTCCCCCCCTGCCCCCCCCAACACTGACTCCTTGTGCCTGGGTGACATATTTTGTCTTCCCTTGTAGCTTTGAGTGCTGCAGGGGCTTTGGAACAAGGGTGCAGAAGTGTGTGAGACAGCAGAGGGAGATAGGCTAAATTTGGCAGGTGAATGACTCTCTTGAATTCTTTCCTTTTTTTAAAGACTCTTGAGGATGCCTAGAGTAGAAACATTTTGCAAGTGGGGCTATGGGTGACCTCGCTCCAGCCCTGCACCTTGCACCTTCCTCTCTCTTGTGCAGCCCTGAACAGTGGCGCATCGATAAGCATGCCTGTAATTAAATGCGCGGCTCTCCACTCTCCAGGCCTCTCTGGCACTGAACTCCCCTCGCTCTTTTTAGTCGTATCAGAGAAAAGGCTGCGGCCTCAGCTAACGCAGGCGCCTGTGCCGGACTCGGCAGCAAAAAAAAATAAAAAAGAAATCCCCAACCCCTCCAAAAAACTAGATCCCCCCCCACCCCCCGAGCCGCACAAATCAGGGCAGGAAGGGGAGTAGGAGGTCCCTGGGCCAGCAGCTGTCTGGCCACGTGGAGTATGGCAGGTTTTCGCGTTGAATCAGTGCCCCTTGGGGCCACGTGTGTCGCCCTTACCTCCAAGCACCAGCTGCAGCGGCTTCGTCTCATTGGCAAGGAAGGGGACAGGCTGCTTCTGCTCCGTCCCTTGAGCGCATCCCCCAACCCCAGAGCAACTGCAAGTGCAGTTCCTCTTAGCGTGTGAAACAGATTCCAGTCTATGGGCCACTTTCCCGGTTTGGTTGATGGTGATTCACTGAAGCAGTGACACTCTGCTTATTTCCTGAGCGATATGGAAGTTGGAACTCAATAAACACTCATCCCAAGCCACAGCCATAGAATTTGCACCTAAAGTATGGGTACGTGCAGATCTTTTGGGTCCCCCCCAACCTGTTACAGAGATAGAACCGATTCACAAAGCTCAGAACCAGAGCTCAAATTTCCCTAAAATGAGGTTTGTCAGATCTGAGGTTTCAGGTCAGCTGAGAAATTAGGACCCCCCAGGATTTAAACTTCCCCCAAATTCTGCACCCTCTCTGAAAATAGTGATGTTTATTCCAAGGTGACAGCTTTGCACAGTGACACGTTTCTTTCTTGGGTGGCGGGGAGCGGGGGGGGGAATGGCAGAAGAAAACTTCAGAAATATGTTCAGGACCATTGTTGACTCCTCCATTCAGTTGTACTAAAACAACGAAATAGAAAATGATAAAGAAATGATTTTAAAAGGGCCTTTTCTTTAATCATTTTCCTTGTTGCATCCCTTCAGCAACCCAACAGATGACACTGGGGCTGAGAATGTTGAACAATTTTTACCTTCCTCTTCTGAACTGGGGTGCACCTTCTAGTATACAAAAAACAAGAACAACAAAAGTTAGAAATCTGTCTATTTATGATGGTAATCTCTGATCATATAGGGCCTGATTCTGCTCTTACTTACACTGCTGTAAATCAGGAGTAACTCCACTGAACCCAATGGAACTACACCAGTTTGTGTGTGAGACAACAGCGTCCCTAATATCTGTAACCATTAAATTTAGAGTCTGTGTCTACACCACTTGCCCTAACCCTCCCTACAAAAAAACAAACAAACAAAAAAAAAAACCAACCCCAACCAAACAAAAAAACCTTTAGGAACAAAATACCTTCAATTAGGAGAGTAAATATCATCTAGGTGGTTCAGCAAAAGGCAGTTCAATTCATGGATCTTGTATTGATGGAAATAGAATTGTTAAAAAAAAACCCCACTCCAGAGGAGAGAAAGTGAACTAAACTAATCCTATTAAACGCGGTAGCATGTTTCTGTGGAGCGCACAGAGAGATTAAGCACAGGAAAAGGGATAAGTGCTGCTTCAGTTTCACTAAACTAATGTGACAACTTGTCATTGGAAATCTTTGCAGCTTGTTAGCAGATGACTAGCTGATTCAGATATGTTTTCTACCATTTCCTTTATGTCTGGGGGTGGTGTTTTTTCTTTCCAGTTCCTTTCTTATACATACTGCTTTATTTTGTTTTTTAATCCTTCCTGTATCCTTCAAGTCAAAACATTTAACTTGCTTTAATCAATATTTTATTTTGAAGATGTCCCTTGACCTTTTATTTGTGCAAATTAACCTTCATGGGCACCTCATTCATTCATTAACCTCAGCTGGATTGCATATCCCCTGTACATGGCATTTGGGGTATGACTTTTGTGTAAGACCTCCCAGATATTACCATGAGTGTGTATAGTAATAAAAATAAGTTTATGGTGTGGTTTTAAAAACCTTGGCCCAGATTTCTTTCTTTCTTTCTTTCTTTCTTTCTTTCTTTCTTTCTTTCTTTCTTTCTTTCTTTCTTTCTTTCACTAGATTAAGAAAGAAAAAGTATAGTAGCCCTTGCCAGTTTCCATGTCATGGCTATATGTATGTAAGGGCTGAACAAAATAGCTAAGCTGGGAGATATTTTAGAGTCAGTAATTTCTTTTCCAAAGCAGGTGTCCAATTTGTTTGAAAACTGTGCTGCCTTCTTTCTTTCTTTCTTTCTTTCTTTCTTTCTTTCTTTCTTTCTTTCTTTCTTTCATCACCCCTACTTCTCTCCTCCTCCCTCCCCTCTCTCTTCCCCCCCTCCCCATTAAAGGCGTGCTTGTTGAGTAAATGGAAAAAAAACATTTGACAACATTAAAGGAAGACTGTTTAGAAAAGGAAGGCCCTGCTGAGGTGTAGAGGAAGCCTGTTTATTAACACTGGACACCTCTTATCTGAGGCAGCTCCAGATGGATCTCCCCTTGGTAATTCCTACTCTGTGCCAAGCAGGGTTAAGCAGGGTAATCACCTTGACGTGGGTTGGTGATCACTAGGGGATCTTCGGCTTCTTCAGAAAGAACTTGCAGCTTGTTTTCATTTCATTTTCTTTTCTTTTGTTTTTTCCCTTCCCAGGATCTCCGGACTCGTCTATGGCGGGGATCTTTGCACAACGATGTAGCCATGACATCAGTGTATCTGATGCAGTGTAGATATGCTGGTATGAAGTGGAGCGTATCCCAGTTTGAAGTTGCACCCATGAACACCCTGCTTTACACCCAGGGAGTGCATCCCCACTGGGTGTTTGCAGAAGTGTAGCTACGTAGTTGCAAAGATCCCTAACACAGACACAAGCTGTCAGTAACTATGGAGGAGGAAAGGCAAGGGGAGAAAGCTAGAACTCAGAGCAAAAAGGCACGTGGGAAGATTTACCTTTGTGGTTGTAAATTGCTCACTTCTGGGATAGGGCCAAGTTTTGATTGAGAGAGAAAATAATTCAAATCTGTCAATAATTAACTGTCACAGAATTAATGCTATCTCAACAAATTGGCACTTGGTAACACTTCAAGTTCAGACTTTTCATGGGAAAAGATTGATTGAGTGGCACTGGCTATTAAATTTACCTACCCATCAAGCGTGGTTTAACATCCTGCTCATTCTAAACATTGCATGCCTGACACATTTACCATAATCCATATTTTTGGGAGAGTATTTTTTAAGATTAGCCCTTTGCACTTTTCCAATTCCTGAAATGCAGCAGTATTATAATGCATGTACAGATGAACAATATGGACTAGATTTTCTCCTGCACTGAGGTCTGCTAAATGAGACAACTGTGGCCAACAACTATTGGTTATGGATTCCTGATTCAGAAGCTGTCATGATCCTGATCCTGACATAAATTAGAACAACCATGGGGCTGCTTGGATTTCCAACAGTTGGTTAGGGTCCCTCGGGGACCATACACCAGCTGTAAATTGGTGGAGTAAAGTTATATACTCTACCTCAACCACTCCCTGCTCTTACATGATCTTTCCATCTCCTGACATGCCATCTCTCCCCTTATGCTGGGGTGGTTGGGAAGATTGGAACAGGAGTGGGCACTGTTGGCTTTATCCCATGGATAGTTCTCTCCCACCAGGAGAGTCTTGGCCAGGCAGCTGTGTCCAGATTCTGATCTCATCTGACCCTATAACCTTATTTGGCCTTGCAACCAGATTTCACCAGGGCCTGTGAGGAAGAATATGTTTTTAACAGTATTACAATGCTCAGTTTTTATTATTTTCTCTCCCTCTCTCTTTAAAAATCATTCTATAATAATAGAGGTGGTGCTGGTATCCAGTGAGTAATCAGCATCTTGTTAATACTTTCACACATTACAGAAGTAGCAAGTTCTGGCCTTATTATTGGAATGCCATGCCACACTGACTCTTACTTTTCCATTTTAAAATTGTAAGTGAATGGTCAGTGTGGACCAGATCCAGTGGAGCTCCACTGAATTACAGCAGCTGATGGTATTCAATACTTGTGAAAAGAAAAGGAGGACTTGTGGCGCCTTAGAGACTAACAAATTTATTTGAGCATAAGCTTTCGTGAGCTACAGCTCATTTCTTTGGATGCATTCAGTAGAAAATACAGTGGGGAGGTTTATATACATAGAGAACATGAAACAATGGGTGTTACCATACACACTGTAACGAGAGTGATCATTTGTGAAAGTTGCTGGATTGACAGACCAGGAAACTGAAGTCCTGTGGTGTGTTACAGTAAACTACAGATGCTAGGAGTCCAGACTTCCTGATAATTTGTCACGCCAACATACCACAATCCTGCTTAAAAAGGATCCACCTCTTGGAGGTTAGAAGACAATTTGTGCTTGATACCCATTCATAAATCAAGTGCAAAACCATGCCCAATGTAGCTTTTGGTTCCTTCCCCACCATAAAGAAGACCTTGTGACTCTAGCTGATTTTGATTTTAGCTTTGATTTTTTAGCTTTAGCTTTCTAGCGTGGATTTGCCCTCAGTGTGAAGTTGGTAAAAACAGTCATTGTCTAGTGCCTAGTCTCCTGAAGGCATTTAAAAAACCATGTTTTAACCAAAGTATACCGTATCCACACTGTAGCCGAAACAGTGCTAGATGAAACAGATTTTAAATCACTATTTGGAAATAGTTTCATTGTTCTCTCAGTCTGGTGATTCACGCAACTGGTGGCCAATCTGATTGGGCAAGCACCAGTGCACATTGGTCTGGTTATTAATCCAGATAAAACAAAGTCCCTGGATATTACCATCAAACAGCTTGTAGGTCCACATTACAACCCATTCAATGTTAACCTGTCCAGACTAGACATTAAGCAGGTGGCAGCTGTCAAATATTTGGATTAGCATCATAGACAGTGCTGGAGGATGCTAAAAAGATGCGATGTTCATATAGCAGCAGCTGTTGTCATGTTTCAGGCCTTCAGTATCTTCTGTGGGGATATCATGGCATCAGGCCTGCTATGAAGTTGTGGACCTATAGAGCCATGGTTATACCAACTCTGTTGTACGGACGTGACTGGTGGGCACTGAGAAAGCTGAAGAACACTGGATTGACATTTTCCATTTTCATCATTTCTGTCAACAGCTCCATATCAGTGGCAGGACAAGATCAGAAACTAGGGGATTCAAAGTTGAACCCAGCTACCACCTCCACCATCCCTCGTTCAGTTTCAGTGGCTTTCTTGGTGTGGGCATATTGGAAGACTATTTATTTAATAATGGTCTCTTCAGTCTAGCAGAGAAAGTATAACATGATCTATTTGCTGGACATTGAAGCTAGCCAAATTCAGGTTGGAAATAAGGACATTGTTAACAGTGAGAGTATCACAGACATGGGCGGTTGTGCCTAGTGGTGTGAGTAGGAGTTAGGGCTGGTGGTCACAGCAGGAGTCATGCCTGGTGGTTAGAACAGAAGTCTGTAGCCAGGAGTCAGAGCCCAGAGTCACAGCTGGAATCAGGAGGCAGGAGTTGGAGTCCAGGCTCAGAGCAAGGTGCCAGAGCGGAACGGTCAGAGTTGAAGTCGGAGGCCAAGAATTGGAGCCGAGGGTCAAAACTAGGTTACCCGGAGTGCAGCAAGGCTGGCCCAAGGCAGGAGCAGGGCTGGGTCCAAGGCAGGAAAAGGGCTTTAACAAGATTGGAACAAGGTGGGAGCAAGGCTGGGAACAAGCAGGCACAGAACCTATTACAGCTGTGAGCAAATGCTTTGAGCATTCGCTGTACTGCTGCCGGGCTTAAGAGCTGGTCTGCTGACCCTCTCAGCCAATCAGGTGGTGTAGCCAGTCAGGCAGCCAACTACAAGCTAGCTGTGTTCGTAAGGTTGCACAGAGACTGGTACTGCTACATCACCCTGATTCCTGTTGGTATAATTAACCCCTGGAACAATTTACGAAGGGTTATGGTAGATTCTCCATCACTGACCATTTTAAAATCAAGATTGGATGCTCTTCTAAGAGACACGCTCAAGCAATTATTTTGGGAAAGTTCTATGGCTTGTGTTATACAGGAGGTCAGACTAGAACACCACAATGGTCCCTTCTGGCCTTGGAATTTGTGAATCTTTGAATCTATAGGAATGGAAGACCAACAAATTCCAAAGCCCGTGTCCCAAGGAATACCGCTACATGGCTAGTGACCACTTGGGCACCAAAAGCTTTGGTGGTGCAACAAGCTTGTAAACTGGATGTAAACTGAATATACAATCAGACCAGCTTAAGTGCCTTGCCAGAAACCAATCTGGGAGACTATCGATAAGATTTGTAAGGAGACCATGACACTTTGGGATTTGCCATGATAATGATTGGAAACTGTTTCCTACCTACCATGGCCTTTATTGTAATGTAGGTGAGATGTTTGTGATGCAAACAGTTGTCCATTAGTAACTGAGCCCAACAGCTCATTTCACATAGGCCGCTGAGTAGCTGCCAGATGCAACAACTCTCTGTCATTTGTCCTGGACTGACTCACACACTACTGCAGTGCCCTAAAGGTGAAAGGGTCAGACACCCACATAACCAGTACTGTAAGCCTCCCTGGGTTAGCCCCCATCTTAAATTTGTTGTGTAACTTTGTGACATTCTGTACCTTGGGGGAGCATGCTGTAACCCCCATATTCTTCATTTTCATATAATTGTGATCTTACGTATAAAGCGTGCTATGTAATGTATCAGGGGAAAGGCTATGATCTACTGAAAGTCATTTCTCTATCCATGTATGTATATCATTAATGCATAGGAAGTTACGAGAATTGTGTTGTATGGTGGTGACTAAAACATGCTGTAAGTTGGGGAAGCAGCCAGATATTAGCTCCCCAGAGGCAACAGCAAGGAAAGTAACCAACGCCTGGGCGGGGTGTCAAACAACCCATCAGCAGCCATTGTCCAGAAAGGGAGCTATAATACAATGACTCACCTGCATGAGGCCCCACCAGGGGAATTGCTCAACCTTGCCTGGAGAGACTCAGCAATGCCCCGCAGACATGCCTGGACTTGTGGTCCCCAAGCACACAGGCTGAGAGTGTAAAATAGTCAGAGTGGACACATACTGGGCCCTTCTCCTGCCCCCACCTGTGCTGCAAGTTTGCTGATTTACAATCATGCCTATTGCTTTAAGAAGACAATGATCTGTTTTGTTTGTGACCTTTCAGCTTTGGGCTCATAGGGGCCAATCCTGAAAACTTCTGAAGACAAAATTTTTAAGATAGGCACCTAGTTGGATTTACAAAATAATTTAATGTAAATGGGTTTCCCATTGAAATCAATGGGAGTTAGGCACACAGGCACTTTTGAAAATCCCATTAGAAGCCTATTTGCATCTTAAGGCATCTAAGTACTTTTAAAAGTCTGTCCCTGAGTGCCCTCAGCTCCCACTGAAATAAATGGGAGTGGATGAAGCTTGGCACGCTGCAGGATCAAGTCCAAAATAATTTTGGTGCCTTTTTCTGGGAGAGGAATAGTTTTCTGACATCAGGGTCTAATGGCATTTATGATAACTTCATAATTTCAGAGTATCAAGTTATTGAATTCTAAGAACTATCAGACTTACTTAATAGTGCTGTTTAGTTGCCCCTACAACAGAAATATGCTGTTTTATCTCCTAAGAGATTCTTGAGGAAGAAAATTCAATCTGTAGCAACGAGTAAGTTATTTTCCTCTCAAGGCATATTGATTTAAATATTGACTTCACTGTTGGAGGGTTATTTCACTCCGCATTCCAGATATGCATAGTTAAGTGACAAGTATTTAATGTACCAATAAAAATGTGATTTCTGGCACAGTAATCTTATCTGTACAATTCTGACTTTTAAATTCTAAAGTAGCCTTGCTTCCTAAAATAACTTATTTTTGTCTGAATCTGAATCCACTTTGCTCAATGTAAATGGGTTTCTTCCACGTTAAAAAGTAAACAAACATTAAAACCCACTTACAAAACTACTTTGTACTACCTGCTAGCTTCTTTTATGTTCTTCAGTAGGGAATTTATATTCTGGAAGACAGAAGTCCTTTATTTAATAACAGAAAAGGTAATGCCATGGGACCTGCTGCAATTTGTCATAAATCCAAATTGAGAGTTCTCTGGGACAGGGAATGCCTCTTTATTCTTGTTTATACAGTGGCTCTCACTTGGGATTCCTGACTTTGATTAAGTCTTCTACGAATAATAATAAATAATAATAATAATTAATATAATATATCACATGCCGCTGAACAGCAAACTAAAGCTAGTTATTATTATTTTATTTTCTAGTTGTACCTACGAGTCCCAGTCGTGGACCATGACCCCTTTGTGCTGGGCACTGTACAAATACAAAACAAAAAGATGGTCCCTGCCCCAAAGAGCTTACAGCCTGTCTCATTGGAGTGTTGTCTTCATTAGTAAGTGAATATTATCGAAATGTCTCATGCGTTCTAAATTTCCCGTTTTGTGTGCACACAACCCTAGCCTACCAGCCCCAGGAGCCAATTTTATTTGTACAATTGTTCCTAGCAAATTCTTTTTTAGATGTTGACAAATAGGGCCCTCCCCCAACCTCTTTTCATCCCACACCCCTCTCCTTCAAGTAGCAGGCTTCTGTGGGTACGTCTATACTGGAATAAAGGACACAACGCACGGCTTTTGCTGGCCAGGGTCAGCTGACTCAGGCTCATGTAGATCAGAATGTGGGGCTAAAAATTGTTGTATAGACATTCCCCTTAAGCAGGGTCCCAGAGCTCAGGCTCCAACCTGAGTCCAAATGTCTACACAGCAATTTTACAGTCCCACAGCCCAACCCCATGAGCCTGAGTCTGCTGACCTGGGCCAGCCGTTTGTGTTTGGTAGGTTGTGTAGATGTACCCTATGTGTCCTGCAGCAGGAGGCCTCTGGTGGTAATCTGAAAACTCTCTGTCCCTTCCATTTCTTGTTCAAAATGAGTCAGATTTTTTTTTGGTCCGGAAGGGGGGTGGGGGTGGGGCAAATACTCCAAAATCAATTCTCAGATCTTCCTGGAAATCCTGGAACCTGCCCTGTGCCTAGTAGTGCGATTGGAGGGGCAGGAGCAAGTGACATTTCAGGGAGGAGTTGCATGCAAAAGATTATTGCCCAGGCCTGCCCAAAAATGCCAAGGCCAGCTTCGCCTGTGTTGTTTTGGTGTTAGTGTTGCCATCGACTGTTGCAAAAAAAGAACTGGAGTACGTGTGCCCAGAGACAGGTCCTGTTCCCCTTAAAAACGTGTTGTAGTTAAACTTACACACAGAGGGCTCAATTCACATTTTGTGCCAGCTCCTGGCCCCTCAGGACAGTACGTACATTTGGATGGGGGTGCAGTAACATGACCTGCTTGAGACTTCAGTTCAACTAGAGGGGCAAACCACCAAGTCAATATGTTAATAGAGCACCTCTCCCAGATAGTGTCTGCTTGCAGGGGTTCTTGAGTCCAGACTGGAATTTAAAGCTGCCCCATCTTGAAAGAAACCCTGGGGGGAATAGAGATTCATGGCTAATACGGACACTTCCCCTGAGGTGACTCCACAGCAGGCACAAGGAGTAGAATTGTGGAAATGAATTTGTCCCAAATGAATTTGTTAGAGATTGTCTAATTTATTTATATTTATTTAATTTCACCTTTAAGCAAGAAATTAGCCTTTCTCTCTGCACGCATTTTAATTGAAATCTTGATCTAAACAAATGTGCTCTCTTTATTAACCCCAGCAGTGTAATTTTTCATTGTAAGACTGATTCAGAGGAAACGGTGTCACTAAAACAGACACACAACCCAAGAAAAAATGACAGCTTTCCTCAATCAGTTCCTTTCATGACCTTGATTTGAACCTTAATCTGTTTTAACTATGTTTTTTTTATTAGCCATTCAGACTTTGAGGTGATGCTAATTTTCCTGTTTTTAAACTATCAGTTTTAATGTAACTAATCAAGGTTGGTGTATGTTATTTTGGCTACGATTTCTAATAATTACTGTTTTTTTAAGTATTTGCAGTTTTCTGCATATATCTGTCAAAATGCTACATATGTGAATACCGTGCTGTTTCTGTCACATTGTACATAAAACTCTTCTTTTTATTTATAACAAAATAACCATGAAAAATATTATTATATGAAGACAACCAACCTGATCTTCTAATCTTTACTCATATGAGCAATCTTTTCCTTCAAGTAATGCCATTAAAATCAAGGAATACTAAAGAGAGGAAGGCTTTTCAGGATCAGACCCTATCTGAGGTGTCTGGAATAGAGAATAAATATATACTTAAATCTGTCCTCTAAATATTATAAAATATTGGAGCTGATGACTAGTACTTTTCTTTGCCTATGGCATTAAAGAACAGATTGTGTTACTATGCTTATCTCTACCTTTACAAACAAATACACCAGAAAAATATGTTGAGTAGAAAAAACAGTGCTCATTATCAAATGCTTAATTAGATTTACTACAGGTTTTTGTACTTTTTGGCATAAACTTCAAAACAGATTGCTGCATGGTTATTCTTGGAATTCTTTACAGTGTAAAGGAAGCATCTATGTATCTACAATATGTATTGATCTATAGATCTAATGCAATAGTATGTTGCTATTATTATTGTAATTATAATTATTTTATTTGCATTATGGTAGCATCTAAGGGCCCTAACCAAGATCAGGACCCTGTTGTGAGAAGTACAACACACATATAAATAGTAAGAGAATGTCCCTACCCCAAACTGTTAATTAAAAACACTGCACAGCTATGATCTTTAAAGCTTGGCACATTTGATTAGATTTTCATTGAAACTTACAGATTTGATCCAGTATTTTGCGGACATGTACACGTGTGTCCTAGTGGTTGGAGGGGGTGGGCAGCTGTGAGCTCTATCACATGCCCTGTAGTTATAGGTGTCATTGGAACAATACCAAGAGAACAAACTTTGTAATTGTTCCATGGGCTAAACCTCTCAGTGCATGTTCATTAGGGCTGTGTCAAATGATGCATTAATATTTTGTTAGAGAACAAACTGATCAAATAATTACAATGCAGTTGTAAATTTGACAATCAGAGTTTTTAGCCTGAAAAGGGAGAAGATGCTCAGATGCCTCAGGGCTGGGCATCGGTAGAACCTCATTGGATAGAAAGATAGATAGATAAAAACGTCATTGATTATTCAGTCTCCATCTTATTCAAACTTTATTTCTGTGAAAGAGGAAATCTACTTCTCCACACCATCAGGTTGAAAGCATTGCCATATTTGTGATTACTTAAAGAGCTACTGGCTAATTTGGAAATATGTGGAAGTAGAAAAATGAATGATATATGTAAAAATGGATGAATATCTTTGAATGCTACATTAATTAACACAGCCATATAGTTAGCGTGGTTGGTGTTAAAGAAAAGAATAATGCTTTTTTAATCCAAAACTTTCCCTCCCTCATCATCCATTTTATCTCCTCTTGTCACTTTCTATTAGCTGATCGTGACTTCTCATCTCTTGCTTGAAGGGTGGGCCAATATATTACTGGCCAATATATTACTTCGGAGCTGATGTAAGTGACACTCCAAGGATTGGCTGGCAGCAGGTTCAGTAAGAGCAGCTACCACCCAACCCCTGGAGCGTCAGGATGTCATCTCCATGACATGCCTGGAATCCTCAGTTCATTCTTGAACTGTCTTGTTACAGCCTAATAGCAGTAATGTTTCACTCTCAGTCTGTCGATGGCACGGACTTGACCTCTTCACCCGGTGGCATCTCTCTCTTTTGCTGAGATCCGTACTTTTATTTTTACTGCCGAGTTCTCGTCTTTAATGGAGCAGATGATCTCTTGTAAGCCAGGGTTTCTATTAGAGGTGAATGACTGACAATCCTGCTGGAGCACGCCGTGTGGATGTGTGTGTGCACGTCTGCCATAAGAAAAATCATTTTATGATTCAGTAGCTAATTCAGGCCAAAGTAAAACTTTTCAAATTGCATCTTATGTGAGTGAATTTAGTGCTTGTGAAAGGTCCTGGACTGAGATTCTTGGACCCTAATTCTGTTCCCTGCTCTTGCTACTTTATGGCAAAAGAGGTGGCAACAGCTTCCTAGGGAACCCCGTTTATGTAAAGAACCTACCTGAGTGACATAGGGTATCAGAATGGTCCTACAGTGCTTCCTCCAGCCCGCAGCATAGCATAGTGCTAGGGGAAGCAGAAGTTTTGGGGAAGGAGGAGGCACAGCGAGAGCCCACTGCTGCCTGATTATTCTGGGCTGATGAATGGCTCCATTGGGAGCTGTTGCAGGCATTGTAAGTTAGAGCCACCCTTGGGCTGGCTCTGACTTTTGCTGGGGTCCCTGTAGGACCTCGGTGAAGCCTAGAATCAGGACCATTTAAATGCTAATGTTATCAGGCACAGTTAATCTCTCTCTCTCTCCCCCCTCTCCTTCTCTTTTAAGAAAGCAAAATAAAAAATGTGTAATGAAAAAGGTGGGGTATAGATTTCACGGTTTAAACACCTGCTTTATCTTATATTCCATCAGCAATACTTCAGCTATACTTAGCTTATTTAGGCCCTGCTCTGGCAAACACGCAGGTACATGGGTAAATTTATGGATGTGAGTAGTCCTATTGAATTCAGTCAGCTTCCCATAGTTCACATGGCTAAACAGCGGCAGGATTAGGACCTTTGTAAGCTCTTTGATGAAACAACCTCTTCTGCCACAGTAAAGAGCCCAATTTAGTACTATAGAAAAAAATATTCCACATCTTTGTGTGCACTCTGATTCAATCTATGTGCCATAGATCATTGCGTTATCACATAGTATTTACTCCATAGAAGCCCGGCCCCATGAACTGTGCTGGAGAGAAAGCAAGTGAGGTGGAGGCTTGCAGGAAAATGAAGGATAGTCTCTTGTGTTTAAGAAACTCAGGGGAGCTGGGTTCTATTCTTGGTCAGGCCACAGATTTCCATGCTGGGCATGACTATAATAAAGGATACACAAGAGTACCAAATTAAAGTTCCACAGGCAACCTTAATTCTGGTATTTCTTAACTTTTGAGTGTTTGACTTTGCAACCATAATATTGATTTAACATAGTTTTCATAGCTTTTGGGATGTAATTTCCTAGATTTTTAAAAGGTCAACTGAAAAAAATCAGGAAATTCATCATATGAAACCATATTGACCCTCTGCATGGGACATCAGCGGAGTTGGAACCTAGGACCTTTGGATCCACAGCACAGATATCTACCCCTTGACCTAAAGATAATAGCAGATAGCAACAGTAGACTGTTATCCGTTATGTGGACAAGCTCCTCGATGGAAAAATGACACATACTTTGCTGGTGGCTTACACAGTTATTCGTTAGTCAACAGAGGAACCTTGGGGATTAGGAACCCTAATATAGGTTCTGGAGTGTGGTCTAGTAGTTTTAGATAGTGCAGCCAACCACATCGCTTTGGCACATTGATTTCCCTAACCTTAGAAACAATGGAGGCGTTTTTTCTGAAATGTAACCAAAAAGAAAGAAAGAAGAAGAAAGAAAGAAAGAAAGAAAGAAAGAAAGAAAGAAAGAAAGAAGACTTAGGCAGAGACTAAATATGAAAAATTTCAGCCCAGTCAAAGTCTGGCAAAAATTGTAAGGAACTGAATACAGGGGTTTATAATGGACAGAGTTGGACAACCTTAACTAAAGGTGTCACTAAAAATTCCACTACTAACAACTTAGTAGCTGATCCTGCACACAGATCTGTGTTCCTGTACAGAGCCCTATTGACTTCACAAAAGCCTCCTGGGGGTCACTAGGTTCTACCCAGGTACATCTGATTGCATATTTGGGGGGTGGGAGGAGTCTTAGTTTTTGCAATTTCTTAGATTTACATTTGTTGAGTGAACAAAGATTGAATCATTTATGATGATGTCCACTCAGGTACCATATGTCATGAGCTGCTGTAAACAGTGTGTTATTCTGAACATAAACAGAAGCAGAGACTTTCATCAAGAATTACCTTTATGTTAGATTAAGAAAATAATAACAAAAAAGGATGGAAGTAAAGGGGGCATACACTATATATATATATACAGTGACAATCTTCATGTATCTTGAACACACAGCAGCTCCTTGTTTCTGCAGATAGAGAAGTCCTCAGAGATTTAAAGGGGATGCACACAGAAAACAAGGATATGACATTTACATAGCTAAAAATAACACTCTTTACTGCAGATGCAAATTTTTGGGGACATGCATGCCTCTCCACCATTTAAAATATACATGTGGATGCAACATTGTTTCTGCCCATCCTCATGAAGTCACTAGAAAATGTTTCTTGAAGGTTGTTTGCGCTATCGTTTATGGGACATTGCAATGGAAATATTTTATTGTTTATTTTATTTTGGGGAAGAGGAAAGTGAAATTCCCTTTTTAATGGCTAAGAGTTTGTGTGGCTCTTTAAGTCTTCAACAAATATATTAATTTTACGTGCCAAAGTCTTGAGAAGTGTTTGACTGCCCATGGCTTTTGTGCGCATTTCCAGATGGCAGATGCCATTTTGTGTTTTGCATAGACTGACTAAATTTCTTTGCTCTTTGTACATATTGCAGAGGAAACCATTCTCTGCTTTCAATAGGACAGAACAGCTCGTTGGCATCCACACCAGTTCTGGTCTGGTGATACAAAAAATATTTAAGGGGGAATTCTGAGACCAAGCCTGTGGCAATAAAAACTTCATACACTGTAACACAGGGAAAAGGTTTAACAGTTGTATTAGAAATATCTTGAGGGCTCTCCCCAGTGAAGCTGAAATAAACTATCCAGGGTAACCTCATGGGTTGAAGATATAATTTGATGTATGCTTTTTCCATATTTATTTAAATGGAGAAACATATGTTATATATGAATGAACATTATTTTTGGTTCATCTTCTTGCTAGTGCAGGTTTGTTCCCTGTGGTGTAATTTGTAGGTCTTTGTTTTAAATACCCCAGTGATGGGGCTTCCACCACATTGAATCTTTTATTCTGTCTGGTTTAGCTTATTTATAGAGAGTGGCTGTATTGCTTTTCCAGATACAAAGATCAAACCAGGACCTTCAGGCATTGACTTTAATTGGAGATGAAGAGAAAAAAAAAATAAGAAAGAAGAAAAGCAAAGTCTACATGAGCAGGCATGCAGTGAGTGAAATCCTGGCTCCACTGAAGACAATGGGAATTTTGCCATTAACTTCATTGGGGCCAGGATTTCACACATTGTGTGTGTGTCTTCTGTGACTGTTTGCACTGACCTTAATACAAAATGGGTGTCTCTCTCTGTAGATAGCAGATAGGGTGTCCAGATGTCCCGATTTTATAGAGACAGTCCCGATATTTGGGGCTTTGTCTTATATAGGCACCAATTCCCCCCCACCACCTGTCCTGATTTTTCACACTTGCTATCTGGTCACCCTAATAGCAGAGCCCTTAGAAATCAGAGATTTAAATGTGCGGTAACCCGAAAACAAATGCATAACAAGCAGTTACACTAAATACACCATAGTTTCAACTGAATTTTTAGATTGAGCTTATAATTGTATGTTTAGGTGTTTGGGGTCAGGGAGGGAGGAGTCATGTGTTATTGCCTTAAGAATGGAAATATGTTTTTGTGAATTGGTAAAGTGTGTTAAGTATAAAATGAGGTTTTAAAATAAACTCTTTTCACTTTTTTATATGCTCATTCTGACAACACCTTGCAGAAGAAAAGCAAAACAAATATCCTGCCTATTCTACAAAGAATAAAGAAGTCAGTACTAATTTGTGTTCAAAGAAACTAAGATTTATATGTCATGCAGTTAATCAGATTTTTATCATTTTAAGTGGTATCCAGATATAGTTGAAGTGGGCAGTGTACATAATAACATAATTATGGGTGTTATAATGACGTAACAGCAGCAGGAGCTCGGCTCCTGACTCCTTGGTTTTCCATTCCCACCCACCATGATCTACAGCTATATTTAGTTGTTTTTCACAGTGCTACCTAATGCCATGGTCCCAAGTATTATTTTAAGTAAAATAATAGAGATAAGACCATATTGATTTTCCATGAAAGTCTAAACACTGGAACCTTTTCTTGCAGATGATTGTTCTTATTTAATGTTTTTTAAAATTATGTGTATTATTATCTTCTGTGCATGGCGTGCAGTCGCTCAGGGGTAGATTCTCAAGGGGGGTAAATTGTCCTAGATCCACTGATGGCAATGGAGCCAGGACCACTGACACCTGCTGAGGAACTGCCCCACACATATTAAGGCATGTTTGTGGATTGTAGAAGAACTGAGATGATTAAATAACTGAGTGGTGTTTGGGGATTTGAACAAAGGAAGTTTTGACTGCTGAATTATTGTACTTTAACAATGCTCAAGCTATCATTTTTGGCACCACTCATCCTTGTGGGATTGCAGGTCCAGGAACACCTGATAAACCACTAATAGGTGAGACCTCTACATTTATATAACACTTCAGTGATGGAGGACTACAAATCTCATGCCTGTGGTGGACATTTGCCATAGAATCTTAGGGTTAGAAGGGACCCACAAGGGTCATCTAGTCTAACCTGCTGCCAGGATGCTGGATTTGTTGTGTCTAAACCACCCAAGAATGATGGCTATCCAGCTTCCTTTTGAACACCTCCAGCAAAGTAGCTTCCACAACTTCCCTAGGCAGTCTGTTCCATTGTCCTACTGTTCTTACAGTTAGGAAGTTTTTCCTGAGATTTAATCTAAATCGCCTATCCTATAGTTTGAACCCACTGCCTCTTGTCCTGCCCTCTATGGCAAGAAAGAACAACTTTTCACCATCTTTTTTATGATAGCCTTTCAAGTATTTGGAGACCACTATCATTTCCACCCTCAAGCTCCTCTTTTCCAAACTAAACATACCCAGTTCCTTCATCCTTTGATCATATGGCTTCAATTCCAGTCCTTTGATCATCTTTGTCGCTCGCCTCTGGATCCTTTCCAGTTTCTCCACATCCTTTCTGTACATGGGTGACCAAAACTGGACACAGTACTCCAACTAAGGCCCACCCAGAGCCGAGTAGAGCAGGACCATCACCTCCCATGACTTGCATGCTATGCCTCTGTTAATGCAACCTAAAATTGCATTTGCTTTTTTTCGCAACAGCATCACATTGCTGACTCATGTTGAGGTTGTGATCAGCATGGTGCCATAGTAATGGCTCTTTTGATACATCCTGATATGATTAATGTATTACCATGGTACAATGACAGGTTTCAGAGTAACAGCCATGTTAGTGTGTATTCGCAAAAAGAAAAGGAGTACTTGTGGCACCTTAGAGACTAACCAATTTATTTGAGCATAAGCTTTCGTGAGCTACAGCTCACTTCATCGGATGCATTCTGTGGAAAGTGTAGAAGATCTTTTTATATACACACACAAAGCATGAAAAAATACCTCCCCCCACCCCACTCTCCTGCTGGTAATAGCTTATCTAAAGTGATTACTCTCCTTACAATGTGTATGATAATCAAGGTGGGCCATTTCCAGCACAAATCCAGGTTTTCTCACCCCCCCCACACACAAACTCACTCTCCTGCTGGTAATAGCTTATCCAAAGTGACCACTCTCCTTACAATGTGTATGATAATCAAGGTGGGCCATTTCCAGCACAAATCCAGGGTTTAACAAGAACGTCCGGGGGGGGGGGAGGGTAGGAAATAGGCTACCTTGCATAATGACTTAGCCACTCCCAGTCTCTATTCAACCCTAAGTTAATTGTATCCAATTTGCAAATGAATTCCAATTCAGCAGTTTCTCTCTGGAGTCTGGATTTGAAGTTTTTTTGTTGTAAAATAGCGACTTTCATGTCTGTAATTGCGTGACCAGAGAGATTGAAGTGTTCTCCGACTGGTTTATGAATGTTATAATGCTTGACATCTGATTTGTGTCCCTTTATTCTTTTTACGTAGAGACTGTCCAGTTTGACCAATGTACATGGCAGAGGGGCATTGCTGGCACATGATGGCATATATTACATTGGTGGATGTGCAGGTGAACGAGCTATTCGTTCTAATACTGACCGCTATTCCTACCTACATGCCTCCAGCTTTCACCCTGATCACACCACACGATCCATCGTCTACAGCCAAGCTCTGCAATACAACCACATTTGCTCCAACCCCTCAGACAGAGACAGACACCTACAAGATCTCTATCAAGCATTCTTACAACTACAATACCCACCTGCGGAAGTGAAGAAACAGATTGATAGAGCCAGAAGAGTTCCCAGAAGTCACCTACTACAGGACAGGCCTAACAAAGAAAATAACAGAACGCCACTAGCCGTCACCTTCAGCCCCCAACTAAAACCCCTCCAACGCATTATCAAGGATCTACAACCTATCCTGAAGGATGACCCAACACTCTCACAAATCTTGGGAGACAGGCCAGTCCTTGCCTACAGACAGCCCCGCAACCTGAAGCAAATACTCACCAGCAACCACATACCACACAACAGAACCACTAACCCAGGAACCTATCCTTGCAACAAAGCCTGTTGCCAACTGTGCCCACATATCTATTCAAGGGACACCATCACAGGGCCTAATAACATCAGCCACACCATCAGAGGCTCGTTCACCTGCACATCCACCAATGTGATATATGCCATCATGTGCCAGCAATGCCCCTCTGCCATGTACATTGGTCAAACTGGACAGTCTCTACGTAAAAGAATAAATGGACACAAATCAGATGTCAAGCATTATAACATTCATAAACCAGTCGGAGAACACTTCAATCTCTCTGGTCACGCAATTACAGACATGAAAGTCGCTATTTTACAACAAAAAAACTTCAAATCCAGACTCCAGAGAGAAACTGCTGAATTGGAATTCATTTGCAAATTGGATACAATTAACTTAGGGTTGAATAGAGACTGGGAGTGGCTACGTCATTATGCAAGATAGCCTATTTCCTACCCCCCCCCGCCCCGACGTTCTTGTTAAACCCTGGATTTGTGCTGGAAATGGCCCACCTTGATTATCATACACATTGTAAGGAGAGTGGTCACTTTAGATAAGCTATTACCAGCAGGAGAGTGAGTTTGTGTGTGGGGGGGGCGGGGGTGAGAAAACCTGGATTTGTGCTGGAAATGGCTCAACTTGATCATCATACACATTGTAAGGAGAGTGATCACTTTAGATAAGCTATTACCAGCAGGAGAGTGGGGTGTGGGGGAGGTATTTTTTCATGCTTTGTGTGTGTATATAAAAAGATCTTCTACACTTTCCACAGAATGCATCCGATGAAGTGAGCTGTAGCTCACGAAAGCTTATGCTCAAATAAATTGGTTAGTCTCTAAGGTGCCACAAGTACTCCTTTTCTTCATGGTACAATGGGCAATTCTCCCAACCCCACAATATAGTCTTAAGGTAAACTCTGATTTGCAGTAGTAAGCTAATTAATAGTATGTAGCCATTTCCACCTTAACCAGAGGCTTATTACTTTTGTCCATGACACTGAACACTGTCTCTTCAGTATGTCTCTAGACACTCCCTTGTATCGCAGAATGACCATTCGATTAAGTTGGTGACTTTCTGAAAGACTAGTTCACTGGTCCTGAAGCTTGCAATAGAAAAGTGAGATGTATACAGTGTATTTAACTGTATAGAGAAATTTACCGTTACCAATAAATTCGTGCGAAGGAATCCCAAGCTAGATGAAGTCTTGGACCAGGATTCCTGGCAGGAATCGGTTGCTTGCCAAGTTTACAATTGGTTCATTCAGCACAAGTCGGCAGGGTTGTGTATCTCTGTTCCTGTAGTCAAAGCTCATTCATTTTGTGCAACATAGCTCAGATCTTATGCAACTACTGATATTTATACAGCATTTACTTTATAGCTGTGAATATTTGTAAATCTACATTCTGGTGGGAAAGCTGAATTTGACACCTTCACATTACATTTATTTATTTTAACAATTGCAACTTCTTCCTCTCTGTCAGTCAACATACTGCACCGTATGTAAAATACGAAGGTTGTGAAAATGTGAGCAAGGATGGAAAGAAGGTGTGTGTGTGTGTGTGTGTGTGTGAATAGCTTAAAATGATAATTCATTCTTCCTCTCTAAGAATGATTCATTCAGGTTATAATATAACAGATTCATCCCTTGTGTAAATCCATTGATTTCAGTGAAGTTGCACCAGGGATGAATTTGCCCCAGTCAGCTCTAAATTTATTTAGATTTAAACAGCAATTAGAAATGTCCATACAAAAAGCTCTAAGTGCCCTAATAGTTAATTAGACTTACAATCACCTAATGATGACCACCCTGCAGCATAAAAATAATCAGATACTGGGAACAAATTAACTCAGCCAGCCAATAAATCAAAGCAGGGGAAGAGCTCCTTTCCCTCCCCTGGGGACTTACCCCCAACATTTACCAAAACACAATCAAAAATGGTTTTTGTAGCATGCCCAGAAGGTGATCAAGCCTGGGCTATTTCAGGCCAGGGTGGGGAGCTAGAGCCCCAAAGTGCTCACAAAGAATGTCCCGTCGTCTACGCACTCTCTTTTCTGATGAGGGAGTCCCAGTTTGAGTGTCTCTGCTGACTACATCTGTGGCAGTGTGACATGGGGAGAGAGGAAGTCAAAACCCAAACCTTAAAGAGACCAGTAGGTTCTCTAGGACCTTGAGAAGCAATGTCATGTGCGCCCAGGAAGATTCCCCACTCAACAAGCAAGTTGCCACATTTTGTACCAGCTTCTGTCTCCAAATGAAGGTACAGTTAGCCCCAAGTACAGCACATCTCACTAGTCCACTCTCAAAGTAACAAAGGCACAAATAAAAGCATGAAAGCTCCTAGATGGTAAAATACTGACTTGGTTTCAGCTGTAATCTGATCAACTAACAGCATGTAGGACATAAAATCACCTCTTCTTTGGAGGTGACCAGTGGTGGATGCACTTCCAAATCAAATGGACTGATACTATCTCCTTCCACTGCTTCCTTCAACCCACAATCACCACCTCAGTCTTATCTGGGCTCAGCTTCACACAACTCATTCTTAGCCAGGCTCCAGTCTCAACATGACATTGGCCTGTTTGCTGAACCACCTTCTTCCATATATCTGGGTATCATCAACATAATGAACTACCCCTTATGCCTCCTCACCGACCCCTCTGAATGGCAGGGTATATAGGCTGAACAGGATGGGTGACAGAAAGACACCTGAGTCACTCCACACTTGAGAGCACTTTGGGAGAAGGAATGCTTGCTCATGATTATCCATTGCAATTTCTCCAAGAGGAAAGAAGGAAGACACTGAAGAGCACCCCTATCCCGCTCTGCCAGGGTCCACAAGAGCGTCAAAAACATCCTATGGCCAACCGTGTCGAAGGCAGAAAATACATCTAATAACACCAGCCCAGATAGCCCCTCTTCATCCACTTCCAGGAGGCGTGCCAGTGCGACCAGTGCAGTCTTTGTGTCAAAGTGAGGCCTGGACTCAGACCATCAAAGGTGAAGAAGATTGAAATTCCCAGTGGGCCCCATCTTGGTATCCTTTCTCAGGAACACTCCCACTCATGGCCAAGATAGAAAGGGGGCTGGTTTAGTGGTGAAGGTACCAGTGTAAGTGTTTGGAGACAGGGGCTCTGTTCTTGGCTGTGCTGTGTTGCCTTGGGGCAAGGTATTGAATCTAACTGTGCCTCAGTTTCACCGACTTTAAAATGGGTAATGATAATATTCCCCTCCCTGAAAGATGTGTTCTGTGTCTTAATTCATAACCAAGAGAGATGCTCAGATATTACAGTGATGCCATAAAAATGCCTATAAATTCTTTTGCCTCATCCTGCAAAGCACTAATGTCTTCCTCAAGGGGCTTCCACTGACTTCAGGATCAGTCCCCAATTGACTAGTTAAGAAGTACCCCATACAATGTGCAATGGAAAGTCGGATACATAAATGAATGGGAATATGTGTGTGCAACTCCTGCCACTCCCAAAATATCTTTAGCAGCCCTGAAAGCACCATAGATTTTGGTGCAACAGATGATTGATGGATGATTAATAGCTGATTTGCTGTGCCATTAAAAAAGGATTCATTTTACTTATACACTGTATGTAGAATTAGTTAAGGGTTGCACAGGAAAGAAAGTGATGAGCCATTGTTCCCATTAAATTATAATAACAGCCTTCCTAACCACTGTATATTTATCATATGAGAAAAGGAAATGCCTAGTAAAATTCTGTATAGGTTAATAACACCTTCATAATATAGTCCCTCTTTTCTATTGACTTGAATAGCCCTCCTACTGACTTTTACTGGATTATTAGAGTTAATTACATCAATTGCAATATAATTGATTCTTAAATACTACGTAGGACCCTCATACAATTATAGAAAAACAAAAGTCATCTAGACATCTCAGATCAAAAAAGATTTGGAATTCCTGCACATTTAATTCCTGATAATCACCAGTCAGTTTGGACATTAAGATTGCAGGGTCTCTTGTTTTCTTTCTGCTACATTTTGACAGAATTGATAGTTTTACAACATTTAACTGAGTGTGCATGGAAATATAAGATTAAAGGTACGAATGTAATTTGCTAAACCTGTTACTTCGTCTCCAAAAAGTGAAATGTGTTACCTGCCTGTCTATACTAAAATATAATTTGTACACACACAAGCATGCAGAAATATGCATTTATCATTGAAGATTGAAGTCCTTTATCCACAGGTGCAAGAATTCCTATAGATCTTGCTTGCTAAAGTCACCATGGGCCTTCAATATATGACATGAAGCAGAACTGAACACTGATCTCCAGAGGGTAAAACATCTATGCATTATTTCACTGAGTAACTTTGACATAAAAAAGGTTTCTAAAGGATGGGCCTGTACCCCAGATAACGATTACAAACCATTCAAAAGAAGGTGCTTTCAGATAAACCCTCTGAGGCATGCTACAATATTATTAAGCAGCAGTTCAACTTTAAAGTCAGTCAGACATAACATTTTTGTGAGCCTGCTCTTGGTCAGAAACCCCTATGGTATAAATGTAGTAGATGTAACTTAATTTATTTTTTTTACAGGCTTTGTTACTGCTCTCCAATGGCCTTCTAGGAACCATGCAGGGTTTTGTATGAGTCAGTTTTCTTTGTGTTTGTGGGTGTATTATGCCATTAAAGTCTCTACAAGGTAAATTCAGCAGTCTTTAAGTTACTAAATGAAATGTATTAAACTCAGTTCAACTGGTGTTAAAATGTCAGCCTGAAGTTCCCACTATGCGATCCACGAAATCAAGCTGCCTGCGCTTTCGTTGGATTTTTCAGTGTTATTATTTTTGCTTTACATGGCACACTGCTTATTCCACATCACTTAAACCATCCTGCAGCAGCCTGCCATCAAAGGCTTCCCCAAGGAAAAATTAAGCACTTACAACAATAAATTATTGAAAGACTACATCTAAGGGCACCATCCACCTTGTTCTCATACCCGCTTTAAGTGTTAAATAAATCATAACATCCTGTTCACCGTGCCGTCAGTAGGGGTTAAATAAGTCATTGCAAATGAGATCCAAATCATAGGACTTAGCTAGCTTCCAAGTTTTTTGTTTGCAAGGAGTAAGTACTTCAGGCCTTTTGATAGTTTGGGTCTTTAAGGAAAGCCTTTTTTCCATTCCAACTACTTCCTGTTAATGTGGAAATGAGAGGAAATGAGCATTAAACAGCAGCCCGGGCCCACCCTTTTCCAGTCGTGTGCCTAATTTGTCAGGTGTAATATTGGCACCTGGAGGCTTGTTTTGGCTCCTGTTACATCCTTACTGGGGAAGTATCAAAATCCTTGTAACACACAGTGTAGGACTTCAAAGCCTTTTTTTTACACAAAGAAAGAAAGAGGATATCATCATTAGAAAACACAGAATTCCATGCCCTCATTAGTTTCTTAAATCTGAGAGAAATGAGCAACAATAACCTATAAACAAAGAGAAAAAGTATATGGCATTTGATTTAGAATATACATTAAAATGGAAGCATAGCTGTGGTTGTAAGGTAATAATGGCCTCTTTATAAAAAAAAAAATGTACTTACTTTATAGGAATCTTCATGCTGCTGGGTAAACAAAGGCCCCTGTATATGAAGATGATTAAGCACATGTGTATCTTGGAGTAAATTAAAGGCTATTCACAATCTTAAAGTTACACATGAGCTTAAGCATCTTGCAGCCATTGGGGCCCAAATGCTGCTGCAATGCAAAATATAGTGAACCCAAAGGGACAGCATCTGATACCCATCAAGAAGAAAAAGGGTATCTTAGTCCATGAGGAGTCCCATTAAATTCAAAAGTGGTGCTCAAGTTGAGTAAGGAAAATATATATCAGTATTTGGCCAAATTTATAAATAGTATGCTAAGAGAATAAACCTCTTCACAGAATTTGTTCGCCAGGCTACAATGCAAATAGATTTAAGCCACTTTAAATGGTACCTGATATTGGAAATATTCTGAGTGAGCCAAAGTGCAAAATGCAATACTGATCTGATCTGCGAAATGGCTAGGGTTGATTTGGATTTTCAGAACTGATTAACATTTTTGGAGCACAGCAGCCGTTTGTGTGCCATTTGTCTGAGATATGAGCTACAGTTAATTTGCATTCTTGCGGGAGGGAGTGGAAATAGTGTAGCTAATTGTTATGCTAGTCAAGGTAAATCATGCCGTGAGGGAATACTTTTCTTCTTCTTCTTCTTCTTCTTCTTCTTCTTCACCAAACCAAAATAAATCCCGAAAACCAATGGAACTCCTTTAATTCCCACATTAATATGTATGTATCTGTAACTGTTTTGATAGAACAGTGGAATGAAAGAAGAGGCTAGGGAAATCCAGCTGTCATGCCAATGTTGGGTAGCAAAAGGGGTTATGCAATTGCACATAAAATGAGTATCTCCTCCTGGTTGTCAGGCCTGATTCTGCCCCCCTTCGTCATGTAGAGTACCTTGCTAATTGATCAGGCCCACTCTTTGTTGCAGGAAGTGGAGAAAGCCAAGTGGCTGAACAACTCCAGCATGATTTGGATTCCTCTGATTTCTTGGATCCATTTCAGCTGGCTCAATCCAATTATAGTTTCAGGCATGAGTATGGAGACAGAATTAGTAACCTTGGCCAGTTATCTCCTTTTGGTGATGGCCAAAGGTCCGGGCTTATGCTGAGGTTGTTATCTGAAGCAGTCCTTGACACCGTTGAGTGGGGACGTTTTTGACTTGCTGGTAGGTTGCTTCATAGTAGCTCTATATTTTCCATACTCACAGATCTCAGTGAGGGGTGCTGGGTAACTGATCATCTCTTCCAAGGAGATGTGGGTCACACAAGGATTTATTCTGTTGATCCTCCTAGTCAACCTGTATGTGAGACCAGCAGAAGAGAGATGGGGTGCTTTGTGCTGTTTGCGCACTGTAGTCACTTCACATTTCCTTTTCTAAAGAGCCAAGTGGTGCAGTTTCCTTGTGATTCTTGGGCCTAATCTAGATGCGAATGGGCTGTCTGAGTCTCTGTCCAGATTAAATAGAGCTGATGCTGCTTCTTATGGGAAACAACTGGGGAAAAGATCTGAATGGTGGCTATTTTGGTGGAATATACTGCAGCTGACGTACTTCCTGGAACAGGTCATTGTAAGCACATTACATATACGCACTAGCCTGGATTCCCTCTGCTTCCAGGTGTTAATTTTAAGGTATAAACCCATGAGATGTTTGCTGACAGTCCCATGATGTGCATTTGAAGACTGGAGGCAGGCCCTCACTCCCCAGGGCACTCTATCATAGCTGGAGTTTGTTAGCTTGAAGAATGTACTATAAAGCTCATCACACGATCCAAATCTTCACCATTGGCTCTAAATTGAAGTTAGGGGATCAGGTGCACCTCTGGGCAGACTGATCCGCCTGAGCTGTGTTAGAGCACTCATCTGCTATCATTCATGCTGGGTTGAAAAAGCCACCAGGAGCCAAAACACAGCTGAGGATTGGCTAGCGTAGGCACGTCCTACACTTGTCCCATTTCCTCTGGTCAGGCTCTCTTTTCTCTGTTATGCTAGCAGCAGGAAAGATTAGTGATGGCCGCTGTATGCCCCCAGAGATTATCCTTACATTGGGGTGATCCTTCCAGGCCCTGTTAAACTAGATATACAGCAAGATTATGCCCATGGTGAAGTACAAAGCAGCTGGAGTTTTTATCTGTAATTGTGTCATCCCCAGTACACCTGGATGCCATGAATTTGTGGTCTCTTCATAGGGCAGGGAAAAGAACCTCACACATTTCCCACTGAATACATTAGAAATCTTGCAACGTTCCTGTGGAGAGCTGTTTCACTTAGTGGCTGTCAGCGTGCTGTAAGATACAGCTGTCCGTGAGCAACTTCATCTTTTCAGTACATTCCCCGGGATGTCCTTTCCTATTGTGTCCGTTCTAGCAGCTCTGTACAACTCTTAAAGGCTTCAGGGGATTCACGACAGCTATAGTGCTTGCCACCTACTTGGATTCCTAATGACACTGGGTTCATCCTAGGTCTGCTTTTTCCACGATTTGCAAGGCCCAAGAATGCCAGAATTCAGTTCTTCTCTGCTAATACCATTCATCAGTCTCTGCTTTGGAGAATTATATACCAAGTCTTGTGCTGGTGCAAATAATATCTGCTTGGTGTCAACACTGGTGTCTCTTGTACTGTATATGCTTAATAAGCAGCACAATTATCCCTATACCTATTGTACAATATTTCCATCTTGATCTCAGGAGTGTAGCAAAATCACTATGTCCTTTGTGATATGCAGATGGAAATAATCTCAAGAAGGCTGCATTTTGAGCTTTTCCCAGTAAGGATTTATTTGAGAGATGCAGACAGTAGAAAGAAAGGTACAATGAGGGGGCGTATGGGAACATGTTTCTGGCCCTACTGACCTGCTTTGTACTTCTCCTGTGGCCTACAGAAGCTCCAAATAAAGGTCCTGGAGGATTCCTCTGGTGTAAAGGGGATTACTGGTGGGGTAGAGTAGTCATAACAGCTCTATACAGTCTCAATCTTTGCCCCCAGGCAATGCTCAAATTATGGGGAAATGTGTGTGGGGGGAGAGCGCTGCATGTCAATTTGCAGTTAATTTAAACAATAGTGAGAATGGGACCAGAAGACAGAGGTAGCCCTTAAAAGTAGAAAGGGGGATCAGCCCCTCCCCCCACCCCACTGTACTTAGAAGCACTACCCCCTGGGCAGGGCTTGTGTACATACTCAGGAGGTAAGGTGAGTTTGTACTCAGGTGGCTAGCTAGCCCGAGCTGCTGCCCATGCTGTTGCAGCCATGCTGCTATTTTTAGCACACTTGCGCAGTTAGAGCTAGCACGTGTCTGTCTACGCATGCTGGGAAGCCCCATCCCAGCTACTGAGTAGTAACACCCTGAGACATGCTCTCAGTTGCAACTGGGACCTGACTGGAAGTCCCAGATTCAGGTTGCTACAAAGAGAAGTTAAAGCCTTCCCCTTGACCTGAGCAAAGTGCAGAAAGGCCAATTCCACGTTGGCTCATGCCTTTTCACAATTACCCTGCAAAAAATCCAGCCCATTTTTAACAATAGGTGTAAGATGCTCTTCTGCAGAAAATCTTTAAAAATGACGATTCATAGAATTGAGTCTGAGTTGCAAATTTCAGATCTATAAGCAGATCCAAACCCAAACTTCTCCAGATGCCAGAGTTGCTCAGATTCAGTGTTTTGTTCTAGCCCATTACCAAGCTCTAGATCAGGAGCTAGACTTCCCCTAAGAATGGAAGAGGGTGTGGTTTTCCCAAGTCAGGCCCATCTCTTAGTAAAGAAGTAAAATACACCATGTAGACCTACAAATACAATGTAGGACAAATTAATATAGAACAGGGTCTGTTTCCCTCAAAGATTTTCTATCTAATATTAGAGGTGACATGATGAGTGAGGTAAGAAACAGTAGGGATGAGGAAGGATGAGAGTAATATTAATATCACATGGTTCCCATCTCAGTGGTGATACCTATGGACCTATAGTAATAATAATATAACAATCGCAATAAAAGGACTAAGTCAGGAAATCTGTGTTCCAGTCCTGGCTCTTCTACAAACCTGCTATGTGACCCAGGGCCAGTCATTTAGCCTCCTTGTGTCTCAGTTTCCCCATTTATAAAATGGGGATAATAATGTCTTCCAGCGTGTAATGTGATTTGAAATCCTTAGACTGATGTCATTTTAAAAGTGCAAAATATTACACATTAAATCATTCTGCAGCTTGGGTTGTGCTTCAGTCTCTGAGGACTGAATTTAGCTTGTAGTAATTTAATTTTCCCCTCATACTTGGTTCCCACAGTAGTGTAAATCAGGAATAATTCCACTGAACTAATTCCAGTGTAAAACTAGTGTAAGTGATCACTTCAATTGAGCTATTCCTAATTCACACAGCTGTCAATAGCAGAATCAGACCAACAGTGTGCTGCAGTTATCTAGGCACAAAGGGCTGGAAACCTCTTCACTGCTGCACCAGACACCATTTCCCTTTTGCTGACAGATCTCAGTTCTATCAATAAGACACCATTATTCTCAATTATCTTTAAATTTATTTTCCCTCTGCTAATAGGGCTGTGAATAGTGACCATTTGTGCTTTAGTTAGTGATTGGATAGTTTCCCAGGTCACATGCTTCTGTTTTTGTGCACTGATTCGATGACATATGTAGCTAACCAAAGCAAGTGAATGTATAAATCAAAATTCATGTTGGGTGAATATTCAAGTGTTCAAGCTTAAATTTGGCTGTGAATAAGAATTCTTGAGATTTTAGCTCCCACTCACAAATGCATGTGGAAAGCAACCCTAAAAAGGTCACGACCATGCTCAGCTGAATTCAAAGAAATATTATTGGATCACTTTTTCCTCTATTTATTCAGTTCTGGTCACAGTCTTTAAGATACCTGGATTCTGTGTGAATGCTAATTTTAAATACAATCGTATTTGCTTGCGAGAAGAAAATGTTTTTTAATGGTTTAAGTTATGGGAGCCTGTTTTCGCCAGGCTCCTGTTGCTGCATCAGGTTGAACCAAAGGTTGGTAGTAACTAAATCAAGTTCCCTAAGAATAGCAGCAGGAGACTGGGAACTTGCAGTGAATGTGGGCATTTTGGCTACAGAAATGTTGCCTGGCTGTAACAGGACCTGGGTGTGTCATTACTTAGGGCCAGATTCTGACTGACTCTTATGTCATTGCAAACTATGGGGAGAATGCAAGGAGCCGTCACCACCTCTTTGCTTGGCTTGTGTAAGCACCAGCAGAATTGTAGCATCTGTGTTCAGGGTGGTGCTGTGGCTGTTCCCTCCTACTCCTCTATGGCTACAGGGTGCTCCAAAGTGGCAGGAAGAATGTGGCACCTGGCTCCATACCTGCTACACAGCAGCCAGCCGAGCTGGCTGGCTACTTGAGGAGAAGTCACCCGCACCTTGCAAAGGGGTGTCATAATGGATGTGCAACCTCTGAGCATCCAGGAGAAACCTCTTGGTGTTCCTTCTAGGGCAAGGGAGCTCCCCACGATCCCTTACTCTGAGCTGTGCCTTATGATCTTGCCCGTAGTCATCCAAAGAAATGTAGTATCTGTCCTGCACTAATGTTATGTGAAAGCATCCTCACCTCACACCCTCAAAAACACACCATCCAAGTCCTAATCTGTGGGATACACTTTGGGCTCAAATGTCTCATTTTCCTTGAAAAAACAAAAGCTAATTTTTACATAAATAATAATAATAAATAATTAACACATATTTAATACTTAATAATAATGTTATGAGTGACTTGGGTTAAATCTCATTGAAATTGGGGGGTGTGTAGAAGTGGCCCTTCATTACTGATAAATGTAAATAAAATTAAGCTCCTTTATAGAACCAAGTAGCTGAAACAATAGCAGCCTCCACGCAGATACAGTCACCGACCAAAACAGAGGTACATGCAAGGCACATGTTAGTAGAGGGGGTTTGCTGGGTAGTGTTTGATCGCTGTCCCCGTGAGAGAAGCAGGAAACACAGCAGAGAAGCTGAGGCATGCAGCAGAAAGCCAGGGACACTGTCAGAACAAGGACCGGGAACATGACCCTGAGAAAAGGCTGGAGAGACATTTTGGGCTCAGTGCTGGCTGCAAAAAAGCTTGGAACTGTGAGCAAAGAAACTGTCTCCTGCTGTTTGATTGCTGCTATGTCCGGGGAAACTGGGCTTTGTACATTCTTTGTAAATAAATATCAAAGAAAAACCCAATGCCATCCAAGTTTCTCTTCCTCACTGAAACAATCAGCTAGACTCCAAATTCTTGCTCGCCATTCAGGTTGAGAAGGGGGTAATAATAATAATATATGCTGTACTAATATAACACCTTTCAACCAAGGATCTAAATGTGCTCCAGAAGCATTAAGGACCAGAACTTTTGCTGGTGTAAATTGGCCCAATTCCACTGAAGCTGGATCCATTTACAAAAGTGGAGGATATGCCCATCATTATTTAAGCTCTATGACACCTGTGTAATATAGCTATACTGCAGTGTCCTCCCCATTTTACAGATGAGAAAACTGAGGTATAGGATGGCTAAGTGACTTGTCTAAGATCACACATCAGTCAGTGGCAGAGTCCTGGCTCCCCCTCTCTTGCTCTATCATTGTTAATGTTTATTATCTGCCTGTGATATCACCCAAAATGTGCTAGGGGTTCCTCAAACACAGAGGAAGGCACAGTTCCTGCCCTGCAGTGTGTAAATCTACAAAGATGGAAAAAAACCAAAGGGTGCTGGAAAGGAATACAACATACAAGCAAAGGGCCAGATTCTGCTACTCATAGGTTGAATAGTACCTTTCTCATTTTGCCAGATCCGGCCACCCTTGGTCATGGCAAGTAGCACCTTACTCAAGGAGTAGTCCCCATTGTGAACAAGGGTGGCAGAATCTGACCCACTGATATCAGTGAGACTATTCCTGGAGAAAGCTGCTACACCATGTGAACAAGGGGAGCAGAATCTGGTTCCAAGTGACCAACATGAGATAAGGCACGTCTTGTTAGTTACACATTTGTTAATGGTCACCCCCTTCGCCATTCAACCCCCCCAAGCCTCATTTCCTGGGTTTTATACACTATCCCTGCAACCTCTGACCCCTTTTTGTCAGCATAGGGCAACCAAAAGATAAATACATGAAGTAAATCAGTAGATGACTTAGTCAGCTGTTTCCTAATAGGTGTCACAGAAGAAACCTGTCTTCAAGAGGGTTTAGAATGAGGAGAGAGGAGTGACTTTACAGAGCAGCTCAGGAAGGGTGTTGTCTGCCCAGAGGGTGGCATGGTAGAAAGTGTGAAGACAGATGCAGGAGAAATAGAGAAATGGAGCATCTGGCCTCTTCTCTCTGGTGAAACAGAGGAGATGGGTGAAGGTGATAGGAATCAACAAGGGCAAATAAGAAGAAAGGGACGAATTATGCAGGGCCTTGAATATGAGGACAAGAAATTTGTATTTCATGCCTTAGAGAAGAAGGGTGCCAGGTAGCTATATTACAACATGGTGATTTTACTGGAAGTAATAAGCAAACAGGTTTGTGGTGAAAATGGTGAGTTTTCACCTTTGGGAAGAGGTATAAAAAGTATCATTTTTGCTCATGGCAAAATCTTCCTGTTTTCAGAGAGAAAACTGATCGCATGAAATGGTGATGTTTTTACTCTCTTTTAACTACTGAATTTTGAAAAATTTAGTGTTTGATCCTGTGAGGCACTAAGTGCCCCCTGCAAAGTATGTGAGAAAGAGATAGAGAGAGGGAGCAACGTTACCATTTTCACTACAAACATTGGTGCAGCAAAAAACCCCAACTCTTCCTTTAACAAATTCAGAGAGCCTCATAAAAACCTGCATATCAGTTTTTGCATGCAAATATTAACCAAGTAAAAATGGATACTTTTCCATAGCTCATAGTTCTGGGCCTCTCCTGTGGAGAAACTGCCATCTGAACATGCATGTTGGTTTGGCATCTGGACAAAAAGCTCCCTGACGAATAGTATGAAACCACCAAACTTGTTTCACTTGTGATCCTGTTTTCATAAAGCTGGTGAAAGCCTGCTGAACTGACCCTTCCTTACAAGCTCTGTTCTTTTCAAAATGCCATTTGGAAAGACCCCCCTCCGCCCCAGTTTTATCACTTTTGCAAGAGGCAGCCATCCATCAGCAACAAACCACAATGCTGGTCTTGGCTGGCTGAATGCAGTCAGCAGCTGCTCTGTTCCAAGTTCTGGGCAAGCCACAGTTATCCAGATTCCCACTTGTCCTATGTCTTCTGCCTCTGTTGCAATGCAGCATCTTAAACTTAGAAGGATCGCTAATTGACCAGTCTGGATAGGTTGCCAGTACTATTGTACAGTCGGTTCCCTGTCCCCAATAGCCCACTACTCTTCAGCCCCTCCTGATCCAAGGCTCATGACATATTCCAAGTCCTCCTTGCATTCAAGATTCGAGTTCGGCATGTGCTATGCTGTGCTTTTCCAGCAGGCTGCCTTTTGTGATTATTTTTCAACCAAAGGGAATGTTCAGGTCTTTCTTCAGTTATTGCAGATAACTAAAATGTAAGACAAGAAAGCTAAAGTCAGATTTTAATAATGCCAAACTTCAGACAAAATCTTTCTCTTCTCCAACAATTGGGCTGAAAGACTTACAAGCCTGAAAATAAAAAATGCAATTCCCAGTTTTAAAAAATGAAGCAGTATTATCCTACAGGCTAAGATAAGAATGTGATTTAAGTTTGCTTTAGCTCATTTCTTCATTGTGTTGCGCTGACACGATTGTTCAAAGAAATTGTGCTTTTGGAAGGAACAGGTTAAAATTTGCTACTGATATTCATCAGGAGATGGATATTTAATCTTTAATCTCTTGTTCTAGGCCCCTACTTTGGATCAACTAATTATCCCGAATAAACGATGTGTCATTCCCATTATTTATGTTTCACTGCAGCCAAAGTATCTGGACCTCGTTTTGGTAAGCACCATTCATTTCGACCCATTCAGTATTAATCTCCCTGCTAACATCTTTCCTGTCCTATGTGCTGTCCCCTATTTGCTTTTATGTTTTCCGCAGTGTTTATAAAAGGATAATCTTTTACAAAGCAGACAGAATTTTTGTGTATAAACTGCTCTGTTTGAATGCCTCATTGATATACCATCTAAACTGAAGTGTTCAGCAAGATTAGTGCATCCACTGAACTGGGTAAAAATATGGGAACTGCTCCTTTCTTTATAGCGAAAAAGGGTGGCTAATGATGCCATCTTCTTTTAAATAGGATACTTTTAGCAGATGGACTGAGAATATGAATACATGCAACAAATAAAAAATAATCAGCAAAGGAAGTAGCTTATTGTGGTGAATAAAAGCAAAAGAGGGAACAAAATACATAGATAATGTAAAGACTAGGAGCCAGAATCCATCTCAGTGAAGCTGATGTATATCACTGCAGAATAACTCAATTGAAATCAAAGAAGTTACTAATTTTTTACCTATTTGTAAGTGAGATCAGAATCTGTCCTTTATATCCTAAACACAGATGACTTCAGCTAGGCCGGAGGTATGTACGGCTCTGAAATAGAAACAATACGTTTTTTTAAAGGGACAGAATTCTAGCTTTTGAAATGTATGTCCGCTGATGTCAGGTGGCATTGACAGGCCGTCTGTGATGCAGACACTTTCTGTTTAAAGAACACAATAGGCAAGTGAATTTTTGCCCTTATTCCAACATTTAGTCGGGAAAAATCCAAAACAGACATGTGGTAGTACCATTTGAATGGCATAGATCCTTAAATACATTTGTCACTTTGTGTACTTGCCAGATATGTTTTGAAAATCTAAACCATCAAAACACTCCACATTTTATCCATCACAACTCTGTCAACATGTAGCACTGTTTAGTATTTTATTTTTGTTAAATTATACTATTGTTGTCCATCTATTATGACATAAACTAGGATTTGTGCCCTTGCATTTAAATGAAAAGAATACTGTAAGAAAAAACTGAAAAATGTTCAGAAAGTGTTTCAATTAATTTCCACCGGTAAGTGATCTAGGGCACCTGGAAAAGAGTATGAGAAATGCAGTGAATGCAAGTGGTGGACTGGGCACCTGTCGACATCAGCTTCAGATGAGGCTCACTCAGATATTTCCAAGATACTAGACATTGAGCCTAGTTTTATGGAATCCCTGACAGCTGTGGGTGGTTTAGAGAGGACAATTACCTTTTGTCATTTTTAGTTCACTTCTCCCATTTGAAGGTCCCATCTCTAACTGACTTGTACTGCTAGCAAGGAAAGACTGAACACTGCTATTGCTGGATTCTGTCAACACTGCTACTAGATTAGTCAGAGCGGTATGATGCCTGGGGAGAGAGGTACCAAACATATTCCCAGTCTCTGATCCCCCTATGGCAGCTTATTGAGTTGTCATTGCACCTTGGAGGTAGCCCATGACATATGATAGATAAGTGATCCTGGGAAACTCATTGGCTCAGAAGGCTTTATTGGGATAAAGAGTCTATCACCCCTTAAGTCATTGGCTATGATTCAGCCTACATTGCCTGAGAGAAAAAGTTGTCACACCCTAACTGCTGTTCAGTGGCCTCTGGGTAATATTTTTGGTGCTCTCTGTGCAGAGGATAAGCTCCATGGCCCCTGGAAGGTTTGGGCTGCTGGGGAAGGATTGGCCTTAAAGAAATTGTTGTGGAAATGTTTATTTTTATTTGATTATAAAAATATAAAAAGATGCTGATCCTGCGTTTTGGTTTCCCTTCCACAATTAATGCCCACAATAAGCTCCAAATGTATTGGTTAGCCCACCAACAAATGAATAAATATACAGCAGACAAAATGTAGCAATAAACCCCCTTTACAGCACGCACGGGAACTAACCCACTCCCGAAATAGCCAGGAAAATAGGTGTCCCTTGCAGCATGTGGAGGATTTTTTGCAGTGAGGAAAGAGTAAATTGCAATGTGGATGATGTCCTACCAGTATCTCTCTCATATTCACATGAAGAGGTTGAGCACTTTCATGGGGGGAGGGATAGCTCAGTGGTTTGAGCATTGGCCTGCTAAACCCAGGGTTGTGAGTTCAATCGTTGAGGGGGCCATTTAGGGATCGGGGGCAAAAATTGGGGATTGGTCCTGCTTTGAGCAGGGGATTGGACTAGATGACCGCCTGAGGTCCCTTCCAACCCTGATATTCTATGATTCTATGAACCTCAGCAGTGACAATATGGCCCAGGTGTCCTTAGTGATTATGGGCTAGATCCTGATTTGGTCTACATTTGAACTATACCCTCCTACACATCTGTGTAAGCTACTTAGATCTTGGGCCCTGGTGTAGTGCCAGCATCCTCTTACTCCCACCTTGAGGCAGGTAAGTGAAAAATGGGAGGGGAATGGGTGGAGGATAGTGATCAATTATTCTTCATGTCCACCAAGGGTAGGACAAGAAGTAATCAGCTTAATTTGCATTAAGGGAGATTTAAGTTGGATATTATAGAACTTTCTAGCTATGAGGAGAGTTAAACACTGGAACAGGTTACCCAGGGAAGTTGTGAAATCCTTGTTATTGGAGATTTTAAAGAACATACTAGACAGACAGCTATCAGGGATGTCTAGGTATACTTAATCCCTACTTAATGCAGGGGGATGGCCTGGATGACCTCTTGAGGTCACAGGAACATAAGAATGAATGGCCATACTGGGTCAGACCAATTGTCCACCTAGCCCAGTACCCTGTCTCTGACAGTGGCCAGTGCAGATGGAATGAACAGAACAGGGCAATTATTGAGTGATCCATCCCCTGTTGTCCAGTACCAGCATCTGGCAGTCAAAGGTTTAGGGAAACACAGAGCTTGGGATTGCATCCCTGACTATGTTGGCTAACAGCCATTGATGGACCTATCCTCCATGAACTTATCTAATTCTTTTTTTAAACCCAGTTATATTTTTGGACTTCACAATACCCCCTGTCAATGAGTTCCACAGGTTGACTAAAGAAGTAGTTCCTTATGTTTGCTTTAAACCTGCTGCCTTTTAATTTCATTGGGAGACTCCTGGTTCTTGTGCTATGTGAAGGAGTAAATAATACTTCCTTATTCACATTCTCTACACCATTCAGGATTTTATAGACCTTTATCTTATCTGCTCTTAGTCATCTCCTTTCTCAAATGAACAGTCCCAGTCTTTTTAATCTCTCCTCAGATGGAAGCGGTTCCATAACCCCAATCATTTTTGTTTCATCCCTGTACTTTTTCCAGTTCTAATATATCTTTTTTTGAAATAGGGCAATCAGCACTGAATGCACTGTTCAAGGTGTAGGTGTATCATGGATTTATATAGTGGTTAGAGCTGTCAAATGATTAAAAAAATAATCGCAGTTAATCACGAGATTAAGAAGTGGTTGTGATTAATCACGGTTTTAATTGCACTGTTAAACAATAGAATACCAATGTAAAATTTTGATAAATATTTGTGGGTTGGTTTTTTTTTTACATTTTCAAATATATGGATTTCAATTAAAATACAGAATACAAAGGGTACACTGTTCACTTTATGTTATTCTTTTTATTACAAATATTTGCAGTGTAAAAAAGATTAAAAATTGACAGGTCGAAGCATGAAGGGACATACAAATGTTTAGCATATCTGCCATGTAAATACCTTGTAGTGCCGGCTACAACAGTGCCATGCAAACGCCTGTTCTCACTTTCAGTGGACATTGTCAATAAGAAGCAGGTGGCATTATCTCCAGTAAATGTAAACAAACTTGTTTGTCTTAGCGATTGGCTGAACAAGAAGTAGGACTGAGTGGACTTGTAGGCTCTAATGTTTTACATTGTTTTGTTTTTGAGTGCAGTTATGTAACAAAAAAAATCTACATTTGTAAGTTACACTTTCACAATAAAGAGATTGCACTACAGTACTTGTATGAAGTGAAATGAAAAATATTATTTCTTTTGTTTATCATGTTTACAGTGCAAATATTTGTAATCAGAAATAATATAAAGTGAGCACTGTATACTTTGTATTCTGTGCTGTAATAGAAATCAATATATTTGAAAAGGTAGAAAAACAGCCAAAAATATTTAATAAATTTCAATTGGTATTCTATTGTTTAACAGCGCAATTAAAACTGAGATTAATCACAACTATTTTTTGATCTATTTAATTTGTTTTGCATTAATCGCTTGAGTGAACTGCAAATAATTGACAGCCCTAATAGTGGCTTTATGATATTTTCTCTCTTATTATGTATCTTTTTCCTAATGGCTCCTAGCATTCTGTTAGCTTTTTTGCACATGGAGCAGATGTTTTCAGAGAACTATCCACAGTGACTCCAAGATCACTTTCTTGAGTGGTAACAGCTAATTTAGACCCCATCATTTTGTATGTATAGTTGGGGTTATGTTTTCCAATGTGCATTACACTGCATTTATCAGCATTGAATTTCATCTGCCATTTTGTTGTCCAGTCACCCAGTTTTGTGAGATCCCTTTGTAACTCTTCATAGTCAGCTTTGGACTTAACTATCTTAAGTAATTTTGTATCGTCTGCAAACTTTGCCTCCTCACTGTTTACCCCTTTTTCCAGATCATTTATGAATATGTTGAACAGCACTGGTCCCTGTACAGATCTTTGGGTGAACCCATTATTTACCTCTCTCCACTGTGAAAACTGATCATTTATTCCTACTCTTTGTTTCCTATCTTTTAACCAGTTATTGATCCATGAGAGGACCTTGACTCTTATCCCATGATTCTTTACTTTGCTTAAGAGCCTTTGATGAAGGACCTTGTCAAAGGTTTTCTGAAAGTCCAAGTACACTATATCCACTGAATCACCTTTGTCCACATGCTTGTTGACACCCTCAAAGAATTCTAATAAATTGATGCGGCATGATTTCTCCTTACATAAGCCATGTTGACCCCCAACATATCAAGCTGTGTCTGATAATTCTGTTCCTTACTATAGTTTCAATGATTTAGCATCCAATTTGTCCAAATCTTTCCTGAAATGTGGCACCCAGAACTGGTCATGATACTCTAGCTGAGGCCTTATCAGCACAGAGTAGAGTACAAGAATTACTTCTCGTGTCTTGCTTACAATGCTCCTGCTGTTATATCCCAGAATGATGTCTGCTTTTTTAAAAACAGTGTTACACTGTTGACTCATATTTAGCTTATGACCCACTGTAATCCCCAGATACCTTTCTGCAGTACTCCTTTCTAAGGCAGTCATTTCCCATTTTGTATGTGTGCAATTAATTGTTCCTTCCTAAGTGCAGTATATTGCATTTGTCTTTCTTGAATTTCATCCTATTTACTTCAGATCATTTCTCCAGTTTGTCCAGATCATTTTGAATTGTAATCCTATCATTCAAATCACTTGCAACTCCTCCTAGGTTGGTATTGTCCACAAATTTTATAAGTGTACTCTCTTATCTAAATCATTTATGAAGATATTGAATAGAACCGGACCCAGGACTGAACCCTGTGTGACCCCACTTGATATGTCCTTCCTGCTTGACTGTGAACCACTGATAACTACTCTATAGTCTTCCCCTTCTGGAGTATCAAAGTCTTTCTGTACCTATAGTCTCAGGCAGTCTTCTCATGCACTGCACTTAAGGTACCACTTCCCCAGTGGACGGTAGGGGAATCCAGGCCCACTCACTAATCCAGGTTCCAGTCCAGGGACCCTATACCTGGCAACTATGTCTGCTTTCCCTCAGACTCTTTTGCTTCTTTCCTCCTCCTTCCTACAGCTTCTGGTTCCTGCCCCTCCCACCTCCCCCGCTGCATGCCAGGTGTACCACCTCAAACTCTCTCCTTCCAGGGAGTAACTACAGACTAATAAACCTGGTCGCCTCAAAGAAAACCTCCTGACTCTTAGGAAGTGACTGCAGCCCACTTCTCTGCAGCCACTTTCTACATCCTGGTTTTATAAACCAAGCCCAGCTCCTCCCCAAGCTGGACTTCATCAGCAAATGATGCCTTAGCATTCCCTGGTTTTCCTAAAGGTGCAGCCTATAGCCTAATTGGACTAATTTACCCCTTCAGGCCTTGTATAGGGTGGATACCTCATCACAATCCCCTTTAATAAATCCTTCCCAGAGGGAGTCTCTATCCAAAGCATGTGCTCCTCTGTACCTGTTGGCTTTCCCCTAGCCCTTAGTATAAACACTTCTTTATGACCTTTTAATGTTACATGCCAGCAATCTGGATTTGTTTTGGTTTAGGTGGTTTAGGCTCCTCCATTCCCCAGAAGGTTCCCTAATTCCTAATAAATCCAAATCTCTCCTCTGAACACCATCATCTCATCCCTGCAGTTCTGCCTGTCTAACTGGCCCTGCGCATGGAACTGGAAGCATTTCAGAGAATGCTACCATGGAGGTCCTGGATTTTAATCTCTTACCTAGCAGCCTAAATTTGGCCTCCAGGACCTCTCTCCTGTCTTTTTCTGTGTCTTTGGTACCTATGTCTACCACAATCACTGCACATAAGTTTGTCTAGATGTATGAGCAGCACATAATGGAGGCTGGGGGAGTTTAGCCCTCCCAAAACCTCGCACTGGTGGGGCTGGCAGTGGCAGATTACCAAACGAGCCCATGGGGCCCATGCCTAGGGGACCTGGCTAATTTGGGGCCCCCAGAAAAATCTCCCTCCATCACAGCTCCAGGGCTGGAGGAGCCCTCACTCTCTGTTGCAGTGGCACTGAGATTTTCTGGTCTTGGGGCCACAGTGCGGGGAGGAGGGGAAATGAGTAAGTGGGGAGAAGAGGCGTTGTGGGGGTGGAATAGGGGCATGGCCGCAGGGAAGGGTGGAATGGAGTGGGGCCATGGGAGGGGCCACAAGTGGAAGGGACGGAACAGGGGAGGGGCTCCAGGCTTGGTGCTTTGGTCAGGGCTGGGGCCAAGCTTTCAGCCCCCTCCATGGCCCCGACCAAGCTCTCAGCCCCTCCTCCCTGCCCCGGCTGGGGGCATGGTGAGCTGAGAGCGGGAAGCAGGGCCTCAGCCAGAAGAGGCAGGACAGGGGGATAGCCTCCCCAAGGGAAAGCCTCACCTGCTGCCCATGTCTAAATGTCTGAAGAGGCCCGCAACCTTCACATGTGGCAGGCAATTCACCATGCAGTTCTCATGGTCATAATCTGAACTATCTATATTTCTAATAATCAAATCCCCTATTACCATTACTTGTCTCTTCCTAATAACAGGGATACCCTCGGTCAGAAAGGTATCCTCAGTGCGAGAGGCTACTACAACATCATCTGCAATGAGGGTCCCAACTATGGGATCGTTTCCCTCCGCTCCAGCTTGATGTTCTCCTTCCCTGAGACTTTTAATCTCCTCGACAGCACAGAGGCTGTCAGACTGTGTGTAGGACTGCTCTACTGTGTCCCTGAAAATCTCCTGTATGTACCTCTCTGTCTCCCTTAGCTCCTTCAGGGTTCAACCACTCCCGTCTCAAGAGCCCATACTAGTCTCTGAGGGCCATGAGCTGCTTGCACTGAATGTGCATATATGCCACCTGCCCACAAGGCAGGTAATCATATATGCTACATTCAGTGTAATAAACTGGATAGTCCCCACACTGCTGCTGGACTTCCGCCTGCATTCTTTTTACTCCTGCAGGGTTTTCATTTGTTTGTTTGTTCATTGTATAGGGAATTTTTTGGGTGTGTGTGTGTGTGTGTGTGGATTATTGGCCTAAGTTTAGAGAATATTTGCATCAGGTCCTCTTGCTCCCTCCCTAAATTCCCTCGCAAAAATCCTCTGTTTGCTGTTCCTATTCGCTAGCTCCTCTGGTCGCTTATAAACTGTCTTTTTAAACCCCTGTTCTCCCTGAGTTAGCCACACCTGCTTGTCAAGGGATCCTAAAGGTCCATTCCAGCCCTATATTGCTACAATTTCTATGATTATTTCCCACTCCCAATGCACCACAGGGGGTGTCGCAAGTGTGTGGAGTTGGTGTCATTGCTGTGTAAAAGGATACTGGATGTGGCTGCAGCAAACAAAGGACATCCTGAATTTTGGAAGATGGGGTTCTGGATTGCAGAGGCCAGAGCAGGATTTGGCTGGCTGCAGCTTAGAGCAGCCTCTCACTGCTTTATATATGAGTTGAAACAAAAATAATGGTGTTAAATACAAGCTCTCCATGCCATAATAAGAACAACCCAGCAACTTGCTGCTGACTTAGAATGGGTATTGTGCTGCTGTTGTGACTCCCGTGTCTGCTCCTGGGTTGGGGCAGTTCATGAGTGACGTTTTCCTCAGGCCTATATCTTACTGCCCTAAAAACATTGTGTGTATGGTGGGGGTGGTGAGGGGGAATCAACAACAGAAGATGTAATATGTCATCAGAACTCTCTCTGGGTAGAAAGTTTTTCAAAGCTCTCCAGGAGGTGATAGTGCATCTTCAGAGCACATGACACCTCAGTCCCATCTCCTTCAAACATGAGTGGCATGGAAGCAGTCGGCGATATTAATTTTTTACAATGTGTTGTAGACACTTCAGCAATGTATCTTCTGGTGTAAAGGTGTGGAGGATCTAGGTGCTGAAGTGATTAATCTCACCCCTCAACAAAAGGGATTTCCCACATTTACATTGCTCAGAAATAGCCCTTGGGAAATTTATGTGAGGCCTTAGCAAACTAAGCAGCCATCAAATGTTAATCAAAAACATGCACTTGATAACTGTAATATATATTTAAAGAACCAGAAAACATTAACATTCCAGTGGGGCTAGTCAGAGACCTATAAAAATCAAATGTTAAAGAGACACTGTCAAGGTTGAGAGGTTCAAAACTTAACCTACCCTAAAATTAACTTTTTATCTTTAAATTTCCTTTTGATACAAAAAAATCTGCGAGGATTCCAAAATAAGTGGTGCAATATGACTGAGATCTCTAATGCCTGCCTGGGTGACCCCAAGATAATGGGGGACCGGATTGTCCCTCATTCCATACATTGCTCATGGGGTCTATCTTGACCTGCCTCCACACAACTGGGAACCAGCTGCCTCTTCAGAATGGTCCTCCTTTCTGGGGTCCCACATTTGTGTATGGAGAGGGGATAGGTTTGGCTGGGTATGAGGAGATGGCATATCATCTTCCCTACACCCAAGCCGTGCAAGGAATCAGTACAAAAAGTAAAACAGGAGCTCCTCTAGTCTGGAGAATCTCCCTTAAACAAGACTTTCAGGGGCAGCCATTTGTTTGGGATACCCTAACAGTATGGCTCCATTGGAGGGTGCAGGGCATTCAAGAGACAATGTGACAATATAAGTTTTCCCCAGGCAGATAGTCCTTTGCCTCATGTGGATCCCGAAGCTCTGCTGGGCTTGGGGGCAAGACCCCATGATTCTGCTGCAGGAGTGTGTGTGTGTGTGAATCCTCTCTTCCCCAATGGAAGAATTCAGATGGAACTCCCTGATGGGTCTCATTTTAGATCTACCAGCCTTGACAGTTTCATTTTAAGAGAATGATATAGAATATTTGTCACAGCTACATTCTCAGTGAGCACAGATACCATGGTAAAAGACACAATATAAATATCCAGACAGCCAAATAGCTAGTAACTGACTATTCCAATAGCTGTCTGTCCCTTCTATCATCTATCTAAAGCAGGAACCTTTCACGTCTTCTGTTCCCTTTTACTTATATTGGGCAACACCTTAGTCCACAAGTTGTACCACTGATTTCAGTGAGACAATTTGTGAAGTAAGGTGCTATTCAATATGGGTAAGGGGATCAGAATCTGGTCCTAAGGAGCAAACTTTTCCTTTTATTAAGCTGTGCAAGAACAACTGTGCAATCTGCAACAATTCTCTAGCTATATTGGATGCTGCATTAAGCTTTACTTTTAATGGTTTTGCAATAAAGTTAATTATAAAATAATTATATTTTAAACTTGTGGTCACCTCCTGTTAAGTACAAATATTAGTTGGGTTCATATAAATACTATTGCACCATCAGCTGCTTGCATTGCACTCAGAAGAGAAGTTCTGCTAGGTTTGATGTACCTTTCTTCCTACATTCACAGACTAATAGATTTTAAGGCCAGAATGGACCACTGCAATCATCTAATGTATGTGTAACCCTTCTGCCAGGTGGAGTCAGCAGCAACAAGGGCCAGGTTCAATATCTAGGGGTTTCTTTTTAACAATGAAACACAGAAGCGGATTCCAGTAATCTGGGAAAATTACACCCCTGGGTGCCTCTAAGAGGCAATACTTCCTCTCTCACAAGCACTAAGTCTGTGTTTAGAAAATAAACTTTTAATAAAAAGGGGAAAGTAACCCGGCATTAATTTGGGAAAACACCACAAGCATGTTTCAGAAGCATATGTCCATGAGCAAAACACCCAGCCCATAATATGGTGGGCGGTGTCCTTTGCCTCAGGCTCTCACCTTACAGTGCAAAAGTCCAACGAACAAAAGTTCCTCTCTCTTTTTCTCCCAATGACTGTAACAATCAAAGTCCAGTTACTTGGATCAGGCAGCTGTTCTTCATTTCTGCTATTGTTTGTCTCCCTTTCTCTTACATGTCTAATTTTCTTCCCCTGTCTCTCTCAGCCAGGTGGCTTGCTAGCTGTATATGGAGGCTGTGACCTGCCAAGGGAAAATTTCTCAGGTATCTAGATAAGTTTTAGAGAATGCAAAGTGGGTAACATTTGATTGCAGGGAGAGAAGGGAAGCTGGCTTGGCTGAGCAGATTGGTAATGGGATATGCAGTATTTCAGCTCTAAATTGCCAGTTTGGAGGTGAACTCAGGATAGTAGCAACGGACAGCTATTAGCGTCTGAAGGCTGCTGGTGGCCGGTGTGAAACAGGCTTATGTTCTTTGTCCAGTTCTTCATGAAAAAGCACTATATCACAAAAACTACTACTGTATTTATCTCTGTAGGCCGACTCAACAGAGAGGCAAATGGACTACAGCCTGATCCAAGGCCCAGTGAAGTCAATGAGAATCTTTCTATTGTTGTCAATGGGTCCTGGATCAGGCCCTGAATGAACATGGAGATTGAACTATCCCTAGAAGAGATCTACCTGCTACCCCTAGAAGGGATCTTTTAGGGTCAGTGCTGAAACATATTGCAAAGCATTGTGGGGAAACTTGCATTCCCTCTGCCCCTGTCAGATTTGTTCTGAGGGTAAAGAGACAGCGTAAGTCTCAATGGTGGTTAATCTGACTCTAACATTTATTTTAAAAATGTTGATAATAATTGTACGTGGGGGAGATACTTTTTCTTATGGGGTTACTGACAGTTACAAAGTCTGAGTTGTTCTGTATGGCTGAAGACGAGATCCTAATGTATCAAAGCACATATCTTTATTGTGAAGATATATTTTAATATACCTTGTTTCAAAGGAGAATCAAGACTAGGGGAAAATGTATTTACAGCTATTTGGGACATGTGAAAAAAAAACATCCTCACCTCTCTTTGTTTAGTGGCTAAAAATGTTTCTCTTTTAAAATAGTTCTATATTTAAACTGAAATCCACATTATGACATGGCCTGCATAAAGGTTTCGTGTGCCATTATTTTGTAGCCTCACATACGGAACCCTACTGTTGTGACTCAGGCCCCAGTCCTGCAAACATTTACATGCGTGTTTTCTGGAATATGAGTAGTCTCACTTCCTCCAATGGGACCAGTCACAACTTTAAAGTCATGCATGTACTTAAATGTCTTGCTGAACTGGGACCTTAGAGTCTTCCACACAATAAAAGACTTGCCTCACCCAGCCTGTTAACACTACTGAAAACGCACAAGTCATTAAATACCAGAAGTAATAATAATAATAAACCTCACATCATTAGTACTGTTTTGTTTAGTTTTATTTTTCATATACTATAAACAAAGCTGTCAGGTCACTAGAACATATCCAGCTGTGCTGTACCTGAGAGCAGAATTCGGGCTTTAGTTTCTATACAGTAGACACTGTTCCAAACAAATTATACTTCCCTGGCCACATTTTGAAGGTGCTGTGTGTTAATGATACACTGCTCCAGTACGTTTTGTACAGTGGCTCTAAAAACTCTGCCCATCTGTCATGATAGCATTAGTCCTGGCGTCTCTGGTGAAAGAATCAAAATAAAAAGGGAGGAAAAAAAGTCAGTTTCTAATGGTTTCCAAATACCCATGTCTTATAAGCGTGAATTAAAAATTGCTCTCATCTTGTGGCCTTCCAGCACTATTACAGGGATAAAAACGTTAAAACTATTTAAAATAAAAAAATCCTGTTAAAAGATAAAATATACATATATTCTCAGCTATTTAAAACAACCTGTTGGTAGACACTCAGCTTTCATTTGATTTGCACTTCATTTGCATTAATAAAAAGTAAACCATAAGCATTGTGATTTACAGTAATATAAAAGCTATTACAGAAGACCTTCATCATAAGCTTCTTTGTTGTAAAGCTATTGCATCTTGCTTTCAATCACTAAACACCATTAAAAACCTTTCCTAATATAATACAGCTTGCTGTAGTACACAAATTCCTTTGCTTCAGAGAATGGCCTTATGAAACCACACTTTGAGTCTTTAGAAGCAAATAGGAGGTTACTTATTAATTTGGTTTTAAATGAAAAAAAAACCCCACGTTTCCAGGCATGAGAGTCTCAGTCTTCTTCCAAGATTACTGCATAGAGACCTCCCAGACCAGATCCATCCAAAATGTCCACAGCACCTTGATGTTCTCCTTGATATTCTAATGTTGAACCATTTGCCTTTGACATCTGCACCAGTTCTTACGCAGGCAGGATGTAGATACCCAAATAAACTAATGTCTCCTCTCTTGTGAAAAGTGCCATTGACTCCATATTTACCTCCATTTTGCATTTTCTCCAAATGATGATGCCTGAAAGAACACAGTGTCCCCAACACTGGGCCAGTTTGTTGATTTAATACTGCCATGAAAGAAGAGAACAACCTACTGAATAGCTAACATCACATCCAAGAGTTTTCTAGAGAAGTCTCCAATGGCACATGAATAGTTACACTGACTTCGGTGGAACTACTTGTATTTAAAGTTAGGCACATACTACAGAATCTGACCCAAAGCTTACTGAACTCAATGGCAATCTTTCCACTGACTTCAGTGAGCTTTGGATCAGGCCCTATGTGCTTTGATGAATAGGCATGGACTTAACCACATACTTAAAATGTGCGTTGCTGAACTAGGACCTAACCACAGACCCAGGACTGAGACTGTTAACGTTTGAATTTAGCAAGATTATAACCCAGATTAATATTGCTGTGTGTAAAGCATGAAAGCTTACAGGTAAACAAAGTGAAAAATATGATTTGAACTAGAACTGTAAGAACTAGGCGCAAATACAATCGCTGTCAAGCAACCTCACTTATTGACTTTTTAAAAAAGGTTGAAAGTCTAGACAGAGCCTTGTTAAAAAGACCTTGAAGAAAATTCTCTGAAAATGAAAAACAACTTTTTAAATGGCTATTTTTGAGGTAGGGGGTCATTACCATTTCCTCCTTGTCTTTTTGATGCTAAATTCTCAACTGGCATGCAAACATATGCCCCCATCTCCAATGTTTCCATCCTACTTCGACCAAATTCACAAAGCTGGATATAGCTCTGTATATTACTTTAGGGTTTCAGCAGATCCTGTATTCAGAATAGTTTGAAAACTGCCTAGTGGCTTAGGGACATGATTTGTCTTTATTGTGAGTCCAGTAGGCAAATAGCAGTGAGCTCACATGCTTAGAGGACTTAGTTTGTGCAGGCATGTAACTTAAATACCTGCTTGGCACTGTTCTCCAGTAGCTGAACATTCTCGATGATGCTTTCTTTTCATCCTTCTGTTCTGTCTTCCTTAGCAGGAGACTCAACAGCTGTAACAACACATGGAGGATACTTGGCAGCTGCAAGTCACAGATGCTAAGCTCAGTAATGTACTTTTCCTGTACACGCATCTGAGTGTTTTGCTGGCTGCTTGAAAGTTTTCACTGGTGTCTGAATGGCTTGCTCCACGACTAGCTACAATATGCTGATGGTTGTGTCCAATCACCCCTGGAGTACAGGGATCAATCTAACTGATGAGCAAGATGACTTACCTCCTCCTTCAAGATGCTGCTATCATTTGCCCCTATTTATTGGTAAGAGATTTGCATGCTTTAGCAGCTTACAGGGCCAATCAGAGTGGGGGTCAGGAGGGCCATTTGGCCTGGGCCTCAAGCTCAAAGGGGGCCTCAAATGTAGACACTTGTTAATTTTTTGGCATTTGATAAATTTCGCAACTTGTTTTTATGTGCACGAAAGCTAGATTTTCCCTTACTAATTAGTGCATTTGCCCAGAAAAAGGCTAGAAAAGCATTTGTTAAATAAAAAAATATTATTTTTTATACTCTTTTTGGTGCCTTATTTTGTTTTCATGTATCGTCATTTTTTATTAGTATTGTGGCTAGGGGCCTCAAAAGCTGGAAGTGGCCTGGGACTCTCTGGACCTCTGAAAGGGCCTGGTAAGCGTACATTTAAGAAAGTGATCTTGTATACAATGCTACTGGGCCTTTGTTTTTATACTGAGAGACATATTAAGACACGGAATCCTTACTACATATCATATTTAAAAGTAATAGAATATACTTGCCAGGAAAAATAATAGTTAAACCCAAACTCTTTGCAGGATTTCCTCTTCCTTTTCTTTTTGTCTTTGCAAAACGGTGTCTAAAACCTAAGATTTCCTTCAGACAAAAAACTCAGCACACCTGTCCATTTTTTTTGAATATTAACATTTGATGGACATGCCGGGTTTGATAAATACGTGCAATCAGAATAATAAAATCAACAGAAACAACTCTTCCTGGGTAATGTCAAGAGGCTCACTCAGTAATATGGTAACACCCTGATACATAGAAAGAGCCGATGGTTATATTACTGTATAATGTTTCTCTCAACAAAAGCTCACTGCTGTAACGATCACTGTTTTGTTTCTGAAATTTATATGGCAAGGATTTGAAAAGCTGTTTAAACTATGTAAATAAATAGATTAAAAAATACATAAACACTAAGATTTTCTTAAGAGTGCAGCAAATATAAAGCAACATACATATACCCACAAACACAAAGAATCCAAAACACAATAACAAACTTCACTAAAACCGACGCCAACATTTTCAAATGTGGGTGCTATAACCGGGGCATTAAAAGTTCCAGCTACAGCTGGTCAGAAAAATCTTTTTCTTTTTCCTCAGAAAATTTCAATCAAAATAGTTTTCATTGCGATTTTCTGTGGAAATTTTTGACTTAAAAATGAATGCCAAACATTTTGAGCTGAAAAGCTTTTGTTTAATGGGTTTTTGTTTTTTCAGAAGAGTCAAAATTCTCCATGGAAAGCAGACACTTTCCATGAAAAAATGTTTAGTCAAAACCCCAATGTTCTGTAAAACAACAAACAAACAAAACAGTTTTGACAGAAAAAAAATTGACCAGTTCTAGTCCCAGCACAACCAGCACACCTGTTTTGGAGATGCTGCCCTTTCAAGGATGGGTTTTTGGGAATGGTGCATGTGGTAGAGGGGTCGTATGTCTACAAGATGAAAGCAAGGCTTGCTATAAAAGGAGTGGCCTACTCTTGGGAGACCAGGACAGAAGAAATATATGGGGAGAGCTCTACAAAGTGGCCCAGTAGGAGGCTTGGGAAGAGAGCCTGGGAGAGATTGAGGAAGATCTGGTGTTTTCTTATTTTTAAATTTATTGTGATTGCATTCACACAGATGTTCAAGTAAAGCATATTTGTTTAAATGTCAACAATTTAGTAGCTGAAGGAAGGACACATGCACATCCATGAAGGGGAGAAGGGATGGGCTGATTGTGAAACTCTGCTGCTCGGAGGGCCAAGGAAACTGTTTGTAGTGTATATCTTAATCAACCATCTCGCCAGGTTTCCCCATCCTGGTGGAGGAGCAGATGTTACTTGAAGCGTAGGGCTATATGTGGATTCACCTGTGAGCCAGACAGAACACGGAGGCACAGATGAGTAAGTGCTGGGACAGAGATGCAGATCATGACTAAAGTTAGATACCTTAACCTGGTGGCCTGATTTTCATAGGTGTTGAGCAGCCTCAGCTCCTGTTGACTTCAAATGGCCAATGACGTCAAGTGCTTCACACATCTGAAAATCATGCCACTGTTCAGATGCCTACATATGAATTTTAGGTGTGCTTATCTTTAGGCCTTCAAGTTTGAACATTTTGACCATAGCTTCTAAAAGAAGACCAAAGATATATAATTACAAATAACTATATACATATACATATGCACCATATGAACGTTTCTCTAGACCTGTATGAAATTCTGAGGTGTTAGTTCCTAGGGATTTCTTTAGTTCTGATTCACATGGATTCACACCTCCTGAGTTTCACTTGGATTTTCAGGCTCCAGTATACCACAAATCACAAAGTGAAACTTCACCTAAGCCACTAAGTTTCAGCTAGTTTCATATTAAAACAACACAAAATGGTGTATTTTGCATGCTTTTATTCCAGAACTACTAATTGGCCCCACTTGTTTCTTTGAGGTATGTGTGTTGTGGGGGAGGGTTACAATAAGAAGTAGAGCCAGGAAGGGTAGCTGACAATAGGGCTCATGTACGACCATACATTTGGCCAGGGTTATGTCTGGATGTACTCAGTGTGGTCAACTCTTGTGACTTTGTCATGGGTCTCATGATAGCAGATGCTTTTCTTAAAGTCCCAGCTCCTGGAGTCATATGATTATGTAGAAATCTCAATTTTCATTCAAAAAAAGTAAATTCATAGCTCTCACGGTTGCAGAGAAAGCCTTGAAAATGTGACCTCTAATGATGGTGACACCAGAAGACAAGTAACACCTCCGATTTATTCTTTTTAAAACTCTCCTAATTTTAAGTCACTCCTGAATTTTTGGGGCCTGCTTCATGATTTTTGAATGCTTGGAGGTGGCACTGGTGAGTACTCTCCCACCAATGGGAAAGCCTCCTGTTCCTCCTCCTTCTTTCAGTTTGGCAAGCTTGTGCTGAGGACACCTGCTAGCCGTCAGCCATCCTACGAATGGCCTCTACTTTTACAGAATAGTAAGGCTTTTGGGGAAACATGTTCTCATGGCTTCTGATCCCCACTGGGGGACTTCAGGCATTCTTTTTCTTGCAGTGGAGCAGCAAATTAATTAGCTACATCTGAAATAGGCAGTTTGCATGGTCCTTCAGGCCTGGATACCACCGTATTCTGCTGTCCCAGTGTGCTCTGTGGAGGTCCAATAGAAGTGACAGGCTGCAGGTGGCTTGGTTTCCCCATTCTGGTACAATATGGCAGCTCCTTGGCTCAGAATTAGATCAAGAGCCAGATTGCAAGGTCCTCTGTTTTGTTTAAAGGGGCTGAAATCTCTCCTCTTTGCCTTCTTGCCTTACAAGGATTATTTCTTTTGGCCATACAAAGAAGTCATTTAATTTTCCACGTAAGCATCCTTTATGGAATTCATTAATAGGGAATGGGCACAAGTGGATAAACCTTGTTCACCATTTAATGTCTTGCAGGGAAAATGTTTTGTCTTCTCAGGGGGAATTGACAGGACTTGTTCTAGTCCCAATCTGGTTGCCTCTCTCCTGGCAAGCCCTAGTGATTTCAGCTGGAATTGTGGATGCGCAACACCCCTGAAAAGTCAGACCCTAAGTGTTTCCCAGGGAGTTTTTTGTATCAGATGTTGTATTGGGCTGAGGGAGGTAATTGGGTAATAAAAATTGGAGACTAAAATTAACTCACACTACAGACAAACAGTTCCTCTGGCCTTCTGCCAGGTTTCACAATCAACCTCTGGACTTAGTTTTACCCATCTGGACTTTTAGTCCTTTCTGCCCCTCAGTGGATTGGTCTTCTGAAGACAGCTCTTCTTTCCCTCAAGGGACACACCTGTAGTCTACACAGCCCACAGACTCTGTAACTCATTTGGATACAACCAACATTCAGGCATTTCTCCTTCTTGGAAGCACTTAGGTGACAGTACTGTTGGTTCTCAAAGTGGTTCTAACCATGACCTCTTCCTCAAAGATTCCTCCATCATCCCTGGAAACAGTTTCTACCATGGTCTTTATACAATGGCCCAATTCATGAGAGAATAAGGATAATTATGAACGCCATCCACTCAAATTCTTTCCTTTGTGATGCTGCTTTAGATAAGGTTAGGCTGATGGCAACAGCCATGGCTAACTCTACCTTGGAGTGTAGACATAAGGAGACTGACTCTGATCTCTCTTACACTGATTTTATAGCAGTGTAACTCCCCTGATTTCAATGGAGTGACCCCTGTTTTGCAATGCTGTACAGGCATGTCTACATGGTGCAGCAATGAACACTACAGGGGTGTGATTTCTAAAGCACATTAACATGTTGTGCACCAACTGGTCTGTGTAGACACTGCTGGTGCCCACTAAAAATTCTCTAGTGCACTTTAACCAAGTGCCATTTCAAAGAGTACTAGATAAGGTAAGAGTAGGTAAAGACTACTCATATTTCCTACAGACCAAAATTTTCAAAAGAAATTCATTTTGGATCAGTCAAAACTTTCCGTTTCAATAATTTTGAAATATTTCATTCTGATTTCAACTTTTAAAAAAGTTTATATTTTAATTTATAACATAATATACAATAAAATGTAATTTTTAGCAAAATGTCACTTTGAAATGAAAAATTGAAATGCTCTATCCTGATAAGGTTGAAATGGAAGTTGTTGGCCTTTTAAATTTTTTTTTCAAAATGACATTACACCAAAGTTGTCGTATTCTTGGGGAAAGTTTTGATTTTGATGACTTGGCATTTCCAACAGAAAAACATTCTGTTGGCAAATTTTTATATTTCTACTAAAGACCTAAAAAAGAAAATATGTTGAGTTTTTATATACTGAACACTCCCATTATCCAGGCCATGGGGAATATTTGGCACAGAAATAACCTCTGACATTTTTTTCTCCCTCTGTTAAATCCATTGACACTTCATTTCCTGAGCATCTCAGAGAATGCATCACTCACTGACATCAAAGATACCAGAAACCTCATTGCAACTGATGAGAAATGACCTGGAAAAGGTAAGTTAAAACTCATTTCTTCGCTTACTGTCCTTTGTCTCCTGGGAAGTGGGGGATAGTCAGTTCTTATTTTGGAGCATCACCCAATAATCAGTTTAGCTTTGCATTTCACCTTTAAAAGGATGCACACTTTTTTGAGGAAAATTTGGATAAGGCTTCTTAAGAGGTATAATATGTGAATCCATCATGTCCCTCTTCCAAGCACACTTCTAAGCTCTGAATCCAACACACACACTTTAAATTCATGGGGCTGCGGGTAGCATTCTGCATGTAGAGGGACCAGGATGCTACTTCCTGACTTGTATGCTACCTACAGTGGTGCTGGTCTCTGAGGAAGATGAGTGAGCAGTGAAATCTGTTGTCATAGTACTGTGCATTTTATTAGGACTATCCTCCACACGGTACCATCACTGTGCTTTAGAGGCTCACGTAAGAATCATGGACTTTAAAATCTATATAGAGTTCAAGAAACAATAACAGTGGCAGAGGGTCTGGTTTTGATCTCAGTTACACCAGTCTAAATCAGAAATCTCTCCACTGAGGTTAATGGAGTTACACTGATGTAAAAGTAATGTAAGTGAGGTCAGGTGCAATTAAAGGTCCTAAGAGTTTGTTTCCTTCTGGCAAGTAGATCACTCATGTATTTAGTATTTCATAAATCTTGTCTGTTGGAACTGGACTGAGTTAGGGTGAGGGAAAGGGGGTGGATAGAGTTTTGGTTGCAGGATGGTTCATCACAGAAAAGCTTTGCAGAAGCGCATTTCAAGGAGGCATTTGAATTAGGAGAGCATGGTCAATACATGCATGGGACGTGGAAGGCTTTTCCAGGCATAAAGAGCAGTATGAAAGAAACCTTGGAGACAGGAGCATGTGGAGACAAAGACAGGAGCAAGGCAGCAAGGCTGATGCAGAGCCAAAGAGTGAAGGAAGGGTTGTAGGTAGAAATTTGTCCAGAGAGGTAAGAGGAGTGGAAATATGAAGTGCTCTGAAAGTCAGGACCAGCAGGAAGAACTTGATGCAGAAAGCAAGCAGGAGTCACTAAAGGAAACTTATTAGAGGAGTGACATGGTCCAAGTGATGGGAGAAGAAGATAATTTTGAACAGAGACTTCCTCAGACTTCCTTTTGTCTTGTCTAAGGGAAAAAAATCAGTTGCTATGGCAACAGCAAGTCAATATCCCCTGTGTGGGTGAGTGGATGACGTTGGTCATGGGTTAGAGAATCACAGAAATCTAGGGCTGGAAGAGACCTCAAGAGGTCATCCAGTCCAGCCCCCTGCCTTGAGGTGGGATTAAATATACCTAGATCATGCCTGAGGTTACCAGTTGTTAAAAACCTCCATTGATGGGGATTCCACAAGTAACATGTTCCAGTGCTTATAGAGCCTTTTGATTATACCTGACAGGTTTAAATGAAGCTCATGTTAATAGTGACTGATAGTGGCCAATGTAAAATGAGTTTATTGGCATCAGTGCAGTTCCCAAACAGCAGGTTTTCACATGACACAAGGAAACACTCCCCTGACAGGTACCCACAGGGGCAGTTTTAGCAGAGAGGCCAAAGACTAAAGAAGGGTACGAAGCCCAAATGTATATTTTTCATCTCAGTTGGCTCACACTAATAGTACATTGTAGGAAAGCTGTCACCTATTCTGTGGCTAAGTAGAAGACTCTTGTCTCCAGAACTGCCAGTCCTGCAGCTTCCCCAAGCACTGCGTTCACATGAACAGCTTCTAAAAATTAAAAGGAAAGGCCTATTTCTAGCTTGTGCAGGAAATTTGCTGCTTGCTTCCTTTCCACTTGCCTAAAGTGACAGCTCTTTTTGCCTCCCTGCTTCTTGGTTGGTAGGGATAAACCGTTGGTTCAAGACTCACTGCTGGAAAGGAAGGGGAAGACTTCATCAAACAGTTTCTACTAAGTAATATTTCCTCTTACTGGTTTGTTATCGAGTATGCACGGCACGAGTCTTAGTTTAGAAGTGGTTATATGTCTGTTCTCCTTATAATGTATGTACACTTGATATCTGTCTTGCTATAGGATATATCCCTTGAAAACTTCCTCTCAAATAGGAGGTCCTTCTTTAACCATAGTTCGGCACAGTCTGTTTGCTTTATAAAGTGTTTCCATGAATGTCTTGGGCACTGACCTTGCAAGGGGATCCATGATCATTGCCACAGTCCCATTGACTTCAGAATCCTTGAATTGTTTCTGCTGATACCTTTGCTGCTGCTCAGATGCTGAAGTTAGAGAACCGTTTTCACGGCTTCTCTGGTAATAAATGTTTTGGAGACGAATATCAACGTTGATCTTAATTATACATAACACTGAGAAATCTGCAATCTACTGGTGCTCAAGGACTCTGGGTACCTTAACAGAGTATACTGAATAAGACTATATTAAAATAAAAGTCAGTGTTCTTTCAAATAAACCACAGAGCTGGAGCAAGAAAAATACCAACCCTCCAATAATACAACTATAATGGCTGTTTCAGTAGACGCCTTTATGCTGCTTTGTTTGCTTGAAAACATGTGAAGTGTTTATTTTTCATTCGCACTATCTCGTTATTGCAGGTTTCCTTTACAACATGAGGTGTTTCAAATGTATCATCAAAAAAAAAAGCCCAATGATTTTTATCTGAGTTTGAGATTTTCCAGTAGTGATCAGTCACACACAGCACTGGTCACAGCCACTATGGCACTTTGTTTTCATTGTATCTCTCACCAGGTTGGATGTCCAGTAAGTGAAATATATTGTGAGAACTTTTTTCTGTGCTTTAAAGATAAATATTACACACAGAGACAAAAAAATACCTAAACAAACAAACAAACTAAATCTACGGCAGTTAGTAGATGGCCATTAAAGATCAGGCTATGAATCCCTTATGCCCACTAAAGTGAATTGGACTGCTCATGTGAATAACTGTTTACTAATACGAGTAAGAGGTTTACAATCTGTCCCCAAATAGATATTTACTAAATAAAGCCCTGATCCTGGAAATGTGATCCATCCTACATAACTCTCTATATGTGAGTAGCCCCATTGAACTCAGTGAGAGTAGTCATGTGTGTAAGGCTACTCATATCTGTAAATGTTTGCAGGATTGGGATCTAAGGCCATGCAGGTGGGGTTTTTAGACATTAATGGGATTTGTGCTCCAAAGTTGTTTGGGCATTTTTGAAAATCCCACCTTAAATACAAAAAATGTTCAGAACACTCCTCAGAAATCACTGGCCATTTCCCCATTCCACTGTGACCATTTAGAATTTTATCCTAAGAGGTGCTGAGCTCCTCCTGAACACCCTCCATTTCAGCTGAAATGTAGGAGCATTGAAGGCAGTCAGCAGGCTTAGACCCTTCCTGCGTGCTGCTGTCTCTCACTGCCATTTTAACTATCCTTCCTCATCTGGAGGCCTTGTTTGATGATACAGCACAGGACAGAGAAATCAGGTTCCATTTGAAAAACTTGCAAACCAAAGGGTCTCAAAGCTGCTGGGTGTTAAATCCTCTCTCTCTCTCATATTTATATTAGGTGGTTAATTTAACAATTGAGTTGGACACTGGAAAATTAACCAGTCTTTTGGGGGGAACATCCTCCCAAAGTTAAATGCGGGGTATATTTTGCCTCCCTGATTTCTATTACCTGCATAAAACGTGGTCAGCTGGTCTTTATGCAGGTGAAGTGAATTGCACTCTCAGTGGGCAGTTAATGTAGTGACCTAGTGTGCTAGCCTTTTATCTCTGGAGTCAACAGAAATGAGTTTGGTGGGCTCACCTTTGCTGCCTGTTTGTGCTCATCATAACCACTGGATGGTTGACAGTCTCTGCTAAGGACAACCAATAACAGGGGTGTCTCAGGTGCCGAGCTAAGAGGCAGCATTCAGGAGAGGAGAATCACAAAGAAAGCTCAGTGTCTTGGAGGAGGTAGCAGCCTGCCTGGAACTTGGAGGAGGAATGCAGGTTGCAAGAGGGAAGAGTTAGGAGCAGGCACTAGGAAGCTGGTTTGTGCTCACATTTCATGAGGGCTCGAAACAACCCTGAAATAGTTGTCTTAATAAAGAGCCCGTTTAGTTTTACAAGCATGGAGACCTCCCATGTTACTACCCAGCACTCCGTACATGCAAAAGAGGAGACTGGTGGCTGGTGCATACAGCAGAGAGATAGGATAGATTAAAGTGTTGGTGGATGGGATGTGTTGGTGATGAAGGGCTGCTTCCCCACTTGTAGCGTCTTGAACAGTAGCTGCTGCTCTTGCAATGGCCTTGTGCTCTTGGACCCAGATCCTCAAAAGCAGTTAAGAGCCTAAATCCCATTGAAATCAATGTCCCCCTGTACACTTTGCCTATGTCTCAGGAGTATTATGCAATATAATGGGATTAATGTTTGCAAAAGGATTTGAGTTCCTCAGCTGAAACCTACATATTTTATTGTGATCATCATTACTATTAGGGAGCAAATAATACTGTAAAACCTTTGTATTGTTTTTGCTGATCTGTCATCCCTTTCCATGGCTATGTGAGCTGTAATTGGCTGTAATTTCAACAGCTTGCTGGTGTTTAAAAATGTTCCCTCATTAAGACTCCAAATGACCTAGGGAGGTAGGTAGGTCAGGATTATTATTTGTTATTTTATAGATGATTAATCTATATGCTTCAGTGTGACAGTATGCTTCAGTGACTTGCCCAAGGTCACATAGTAAGTTAGCGGCAGAGACAGGAATAGACTTCAGTACCCTGTTCTGCCCACTGGTATGCACCCCTGGATATATTGGGCCCATACAATGTCTGGTAATGGAGAGTTATGCTGCATAGGCTCACTGTCATGACCTTTGTCAGCCAATAGGATTCCTCCTTCCATAATGCTTATTTTATAAAAAATTGTGGTCTGTGGGCTAGATGATGACTTGGACTTCACACCCATGCAGGGGTGGAAGCAGGAAGAAAGAAATCTCCTTACACATTTGCATAGACTACCAGGATCTTGGGCCTGGGAATACAGCAGTAAGTGGGTGTGTATGTGTACACACTTCTCTCTCACCCCAGCACAGATGGGTGAGTACAAGTGGGGGTAATCCACCCACCACTGCACTGGAAAGCACAGCTCTATAGGGTGTGTCTTAATTACTGGTATATGCCAGAAGCAAATAACTACACTTCTCCCCCATGGCACAAGGGAGAATCCAGCAGGGAATTGTGGCTAACAGGGATATTTCCTAAGGTGTTGCAGCTAACTCACCACCCGTTGCTCAGGACTGCACCTAAAGTTGCAATCCAGCCATGCATATGCAGGTGTTTCTGGGGTGGAAGGTAGCATTGATCACCAATGCTAACAATACAGCACAGCCGTTTAGGGTGGAAGCTGACTAGGAACTTGCAGTGTGTAAAGTAAATGAGAAATGCAGGGAGACAAACAGTAGTTAGAATTTAGCCCTGGCATTTGGCCAAGCGCCCCAAGTATGCAGTGCCATTTAATGAGTTTGAGCGCTGAGGACTTGGGTTTTAGTTCTCATGTTGAAGATGGCGCCCTGCAGCACCACGCTTGGACACTATTGCCCTGGTGATGAAGAGGGAAAGATGCAACTATCCTCACTTCCTTCAGTCCCTGGATTTTCCTCAGCCATCTTCCATACAACTATAAAAGGCTGTTTAGTGTTAAACTTGAACAAAATCATAGCTCAAGCTGATATACAGTAGCCGTGTGTCTAAACATCCACATTAATAGCATTATCTGGAGCTCCTTTGTGGTTTTATAGGAATTTTCCTAATCTAACTCTTGGTCCATCAAGTCCAGTAGGCTGCTTCTAGTCACTGCTGGTGCCTGATGCTTCCCAGAATGCCACCCATACTTACCCAAAGCATAATACAACTATTACTGAGTCTGGGGTGGGAGAGGTGATCTCTTCCTGACCATGTGGGGATCAGCTAATGACCACAAGCTGGAGCTATAACTACCCTTATCTTAGATTCATGATGGCAAATTAGTCACAAAGTGATCTAGCCCTTTAAAAAATCCAGCCACAGTCTTTGATTCAGTGAGCTCCTGCTGCAGTGAATTCCAGAAACTGGCTAATAAACGTGCTGGTTTTCCCTACAGTGTATATACATGGTCTGGCTATTAATTTAATGGATTCCCTTGTTCATGATACTGAATTCCTCTGTCAAGTTCCTTCTAACTCTTCTCTTTCCTAATCTGAACACTCCTAGTTCTGGAAGTGTCTCCATATATGTAATGTAGCAATAAAGGGGCACATGTGGGTGAGCTGGGGGAGGGAAATGGATGTAGTACTTGGCTCATGCAGTGGGGAGTGAAAGTGCAGCTGCTGCTAGTACTTCCACAAAGGGGGCATGGCTGGATAGAGGGTAGCCATGCCCCCCAGTGCTCTTGCTAGCCAGCAGGTATAGGTGGAGCTATAGTGTGTAGAATGCAGGTCACACATTTATAAGCTGTATAAAGCCAGTTACCATCCTTCTCCCAGGCCCTGGGAGTCACTAATCCATAAACAATCATTAAGCCCTATACAGCTCAGCACGGTTGACAAGACCATAATTTTGCCCGTACAGTCCAGATGTGCAAAAGGCCTGTTATATCATCATCTACCTTTGGATGCAGAATTGTCCCCTACTGCACATTTCCTAGCTGTTCTATCCAGTCGAGTTTTAAACATGTCAATGATGAGGCTTCCACCACTTTTTGGGAGAGATTATACCACAAGTTAATAGATTGCACATGCCATTGTAGCTCTGAACATCTGTGTTACTCTTCTTTCCACTTTAAGCCATCTTTTAGTTATGGGAAGTGGAGCAAAGCTGGACAGAACACCGGTGGAGGGATTTATTGGCTGTAATTTCATTACAATGTGCTCTGTCATTGTATATCTTTTTTATGAACACAACAACTATCCTATTTGCTATTTTGTAGTGTCTTCTACACATTGGGCAGACAAATTTAGGGCCTGTTTTGGCCATTCTTACACCATTTACATAAAATGGACCTTTTGCCCAATAAAGCACTATTTGGTGTGAATAAGAGTGATGGAATTGGGCCCACGATGATCTACGCACAATGACTCCTAGGTCTCTTTCTTTAAAGGATCCCACATGTTGGGACCCAACTGGTAAACGAGGCTATTTCTCATTAGAAGTATTACCTTACCCTTACCCCAGATGAATTTCATCAGTCATCATGCTGCCCAATTTGTCAATACATTTAAGTACACCTGGAGTTCTTCACAATCTTCCATTGTTGTTATGAATCAAAAGACAACTCCTGCAAACCCTTTACAGCTGGATAATCTTTACTCAAAGTCCACCTAAATTCAATAGGTCTACTTGCACGAGCACTGACTGCTAATCTGAGTACGGATTGCAGGACTGGGCCCCCTGAAGTGCAATGTCATCATCATCACTAACTCTGTCCACTTCCTCCTTCAGATCACAAATCTATTAAATGGCACTAGTCCAAATACAGACTCTTGGTGGTACCCTACTATTAACCTCTCTCCAATCTAAGAAGCAGCTGTTCATTACAACCCTTTGTTTCCTGTTGCTTAACCAGTTTTTAATCCACAACAAAGACTGTCCCCAACCCCACGATTATTTATTTTCCTTAATAGTCTTTTATGAGGGGTCTTATCAAAAGCATCTTGAAAATCCAAGTAAATTAATGTCTCGCAGGTCACCTTTAGTTACTATTTTATTAACTTTTAAAAAAGCAATATGTTGCACTTTTCAGTATCATTAAATGGCTTGGGTGGGTGGAGGGGAGTGATTTCAACCACATTGTGACAGCTACTGTAGTGGCTTAACAGAGCTGTGGTTGAATTAACACAGTTACTCTGTCTGTACTTAAGGATGCTATTTCATTTCCCGGCATCTCTCTGGTCAGGTCAACCACTGGCTCAAGGTGGAAGTGACAAGTTTGCAGCATCTCAAGTGTGCTGGTGTTACCTCTTGGGAGGTTGAGAGGAAGGAAATAACAGTCCATAAAGTTTTGATTGCTTGGAAAAGAAAAGATGTTTGTTGAAAGTCTGAGTAAGGCCAACTGCAAGGCTCAGGAATGAGCAGAACTAGTCACGCATTTGCTGTGTACTCACTACAGCTCTGAACTGATGGAGATTTCCAGTTGGGTATTACTGAGAAGGGGACTTCTTTATTATGTCTAGTAGGGGACCATCTCCTGCCACGAGTCTGGAAGTAAATGGAGAGTTCTCTTTAAAAATGGATGGAACAGTCTGATCTAAAATAGAGGAGGGAGGCAGGGTGGCGGTGGCAAAAACAGTGGCAATGAAGAAGTCAAATGTGCCATGCTCTATTCCTCCCACAATTTAAAATACCAGCATTTGGCAAGCAATGAGCCATATGTTCCCAGGGCTTGCAAGCCAAAAAGTGTAGCAACTTACTATAAAACCTCTCTCCAACTTCTACACACAAGCCAAAACCTCCTACTTGATATGCTGCCTTCACGCCAGCTTACAGCACAATGATGGGCTTCTGCAAGGAGATCTGCAAAAGGATGGCACACTCCACAGACAAGAGAACATGGTGGCTGAGGCAAGGTGGGCGGAATCAGGGGAGAGTCCCCCTGAGGCTGCTCAGTAGCAGTCACACAAGGGTCTTAGTGGGAGGTAATACAACTCTAAATTGTACTTTCCTGCCCCCCAACATGGATTTACACATGGAAACCCATGTCCAGAATAAGGGATGGTGCTGCACAGATCCACAATCTCTTGTTCCACACACCCTCTTCCACCTTGTACCTGAAACCCTCTCAGATTTCCCTTTATGTGAGGCTTTGGAGAGGGGGTCTGTACCATGGGGGCCTTCTCCATGGCAAAGCAGGCTCCCCCCCAGGCACAGAATAGCCAGGGTTCGCCAGAGCACAGTCAGCTGGCTATCAGCAGAAATGTGCTACTCACTATGGCAGGACAAGTGGATTCCTTAGGATACTATATAGGGGCTACCTGCACCTGAAGGATGAGTGGGCTTCCCCTCGGAGTGCGAGCAGCTGCATGTTTCTGTTTGCTGTGACCCCTTGCCATTTGTTCAGTCTCTGCAAATTCTACAACGCAGTGTCTGTAGGGCCTTTTACATCTCTTCAGGGAGTGTTCCTCCCACACCCACACCTCTGACTGACTGGACAGCAGGTAAGGATGCTGCAGATCTCAAAGCTTTCTGGACATTTCTATTAGCTCGACCTGATTAAACAGAGTTAAATTAATACACATTTGGGACCATGCACGTCTAATTTAGAATGGGTACACTGGGGCACTAAAACACTGGGAAGTATAGAAAAGAGTAACCTGCACCCACCACTACATGCTCCATTCTGCCTCAGAGACCACAGACTGTGGTTGGGGGGGGGTGGCTTTTAGTGATGGAGGAGTATGTTGCCAGTTGAACCATCAGTAATTCTCCTCTACGTTGTCGACTCCACCCTCAGAGGGGTTACGTCTAGGCACCGAGGGGTATAACTTAGCATGGTTGCTAAGGCAGCTGTACTGCCAGGGGAGACGGTGATGTGAACTGAGTTGAGAAAGATGTACCTTCTCTATAGAAATGTGGCCTGAAGCGACATCACCTTGTGCTGTGGCTCTGCCAGATCTTATGAGTAAGGCTACGATTTATCATGGGTATTTTTAGTAAAAGTCATGGACAGGTCACGGGCAATAAACAAAAACTCATAGCCCGTGATCTGTCCATGACCTCCACTATAAATACCCCTGACTAAATCTTAGCTGGGGAGGCTCCGGGGGGGCCGCTGCTCTGGGGGGACCTCTGGGGCTAGCCCCACCGGCCACTGCTTGGGTAGTCCCCGGGGCCAGTTGCCTGGAGCTGCCACTGCTCTGGCCACCCTGGGGCCGCCCACCAACCACTGCCTGTGGGGCCAGCCCAGCAGCGGCCGGTGTGGCTGTCCCTGGGGCTGCCCAAGCAGTCGGCTGCGGGGCCAGCTGCTTGGGCGGCCCTAGAATCAGCCACATTGGTCACTGCAGAAGTCACGGAAAGCCACAGAACCCATGACTTTTGTGACCTCCATGACAGACACGCAGCCTTACTTATGAGTTAAGTCATGTCAGACCAGGTCGGTACTTAGATGAGAAGCTTTTGATGATTACTGTAGGTCTTCAGAGAGTGGTTTTGTTGGCTCAATAGGTGGCAGGTTCCCCACCTGACACACTAATGAACCATCCCCAAGTGCTGGTGTTAGGAAGCCCTAGGGAAGAGATGTAAACACCATTAACTTTAATGGCAATTACATTTAGGCCAATAGAGAATACTAGTCAATAACCTAAATATGTACTTTTCTACAGTGTATTAGTTTCTTTTTATGAGAGCAACGTTTATGATTTTTGCTATGGCCGTTACTGTGATTTTATGGAGGTGAAATCTACCTGTGCTTATGTGACCAGATCTAACAGCAAAATAAAAGCTGGGTATGCTTTTTAAGCATGCAGCTTTGGCATTACAAATAAATAAATATTAATACTAATAATAAATCTTTCCAATAGCTAGTGTATGATCATGTACATTCTTTTTGACTTTGTTGTGAAATACACTTTTCAAAGGCGGTAGAGTACGTGTAGTATTTTCTCACTCCTGAAGTTTATATCACTTTATTTTCTGCAAGTGGAAAATTGAATGGATGGCTAATCCTACCATTCTGTGGTTGGGATGAGGCTAGAAAGGAGCACAGAGAATGAGCAGGCAGCTCCAAGACCAAGAAGGCATAGTATGGAATGGGCCACAGAGTAAGAGGTGAAAATGAGAGGGAAAGAGCAGGGGGAAGAATGTAGAGAAAAGGGGGTGGAGATGGAAGACCTATCCAGTCAGCGAGGAGGTTTAGGAACCAGAAGAACATAGAAGAGGAAAGGCAGAGAGAGAGAGAGAGAATCACCTTCTGCCAGTCCCCGAGAAAAGGCTACTGTACCTTGTGACACCTAACTTGACTTTTCTTGAGTAACTAACGGGATAAGTGAAGGGACCCAGCTGCCTGGTTGAAAGTGGAAAAACTGGGGCCAGAGGAACCTTAAAATCAGACAAAAGGGTATGAAAAGAAGGCAGTGGGTCACATGCCTATAGGCATTAAAAATCTTTTAGACTTCAATAGTTATTAGACAAATATCTTCCCCCGACTTTTCTTTTCATGCCCTCCACCCACCTCAATAAGGCTTTGGGGCTCTAAACCTCCAGCAAACTCAGCTTCTCTCAGTGGCTTTTTTTTTTACCTAGCCCCATCTCTCTCTCTTTCTTCCAGCCCTCCACTTCATTCTTAATGAATTCTGTGCCCATGCTCATTTGTCAGTGGAAACCATCCTGATGGGATCTCTGCCATCCACTCTGCATCAGCTGAAGCAATCCATTGGATCACCAGCCAGGACTTGGACATCTAACACTGCTGTTTTTAAGCCATAAGAAAGAAAGAAAGAAAGAAAGAAAGAAAGAAAGAAAGAAAGAAAGAAAGAAAGAAAGAAAGAAAGAAAGAAAGAAAGAAAGAAAGAAAGAAAGAGAAGAGCTAGTGAATCTGCTGGTTCTAAAGGTATGTTTACACAGCAAATGGCACATTTTCAGGGTTAGAGCCTAAGAAGAGGTGTGGGCATCAGAACCCAAGCTCCATTCCAAACATCTATTCAGTTATTTTTAGTGCCATAGCATGAGCTCTGTGAGACAGTCTGTCAACCCCAACTCTGAGACTCGCTCTTGTGGGCTGTACCCTAAATAGCCTTCTCTCTCCTACCACTCCTCCCTCCCACCAATGGCCCTCATTGGGACTAGGACTACTCCTCCTCCCCACAGTGGTCTATGGGGAAGGCAGAACCCCCTTGGATACCTGCACAGGTTACCCAGACCTTGGGTTAAGTGCAGGAGTAAGTGGGCACCATGTGCATGCTATTCTCCCAGGCCTCTGAAGCTGATGGGCTGGAAAGTATGGGGAATGTTTAGAACCTTTGTCCCAACCCCATACACCCTCAATGGGCTGGTCAGCACATCTGAGCCACTTAATTTATGCTGACATAGGCCAGAAGCAAATTACTGCACCACCTTCTCCTGGAAGGAGGTAGGATGCAGGGAGGGAATGGTGCTTCAATGGAATATCTGCTGCTTATGCACCACCAATTGCTTACAGCTGTGCCTAAAAGCACCATCCAGGCTTTAAAGTGTTTCAGTAATTGGACCTTAGAGCTCCTATATGCCCTAAGTGATCACTACATCTCTGTGTGTGCATGGGGAGGTGGGGTTTTAGGTGGGAGGGGACTGACACAGGGGTTTGGTACTATGGTAAGGTGTGAAGCAGATTCAACAGTTTTGACTTAACCGAATTTCTGCCATGTGTTGCTCACTTGTCGAGCCAGTCATTGCACCAGGTGGCACTGATACTAGAAAGCATCACAGTGCCAATGAAGAAGGCTTACTGATGAATTCATTTTGAAACCACTGTTGTGCAGCAGCTTAACAATTAATCAAGGAGAAAGATGAATTGCAAATATATTGGTCTGTAAGGTCCCAATACTCCACTCTGACTTGCAGATACTAAAGACAAACTGATTATGATTGCCCTTTACTTTCCTTCCAGCTTAAAGATAGGGGAAAATATTCCAGTTGTATGAGACAGGCAAGTACCTTGCAACGATGCCTATGGTGTAATGTTTTACTACGTGCTGTTTAATGGCACGTTTATGATTACAAATAGGTACAGTACTCATCCTAAAAATGTTTAGACATCTGGATTCCCCTAGTACTCAGAGTTATTCTTGTCCACCAGATTTGTAGAATAGTCCAGATGCATTATAATACTGCGTGCATAATAAAGGCACATTTTAGAAGGCTACATAAATGCAACTGGAACAGATAAATGCATAATAGTAAAAATACACATATTTTTTACTAAGGAAATTAAATACACAAGATAGGTTTAGATCAGTGTTAAAGAACATAATGGGAATGGCAAGTGGCATAATAGGAATAATGCCATGGGATTATCCCAGGGTAATAGGGAAATAATAAGAAGGGGATAGTATTAAGGACAAAAGACGCAATCCTGCAAGATATCGAGCAATCCCTAAGAAGTGCTAAACTGCCTCAGCTCCTTTTCTAGTCAACAGGAGTTGAGGGTAATGAGCACCTGGCAGGATCAGACCCTAAATCAGAAAATTCTAAGCTAAAGTTGACACTCTCAGCCTGGATTTACATGAGATGCCAATTTGCACTTCTTAACAGGAGCTGACCACATTGAAAGGACTTTCGAAACTGTGGCCAAATTTTCACTATGGGCTCAATCCAACTACTACTACACAAAAAGTAGTAACAAAAGATGGAAAGACTCCCATTGAGTTTACCAGTAGTTGGATCAGGCCCCCTTATCAGAAGACACTCTAAGGGTGTTGAAAATTGGCTTAGGAAGCTACGTAACTAGTACATCTACATAAACCCCGTGCTGCTGGCACTGCAGTTAGATGGCTCCAGCTTAAGTTGATTTTCAATTGTTGGCCATCCAAGCTGTGTGTGCCCTACAGCCCATTCCACTCCTTATTAGAAGCCCCTGTTACATGCATAAAACTGGCATCTAAGACAGGGTGGTTGAGCTACAGGAGACAGTGCTTCATGATAAAAACATATTTTGATTTCAGGCCAATATTTTCCTGAAGTAGAAAAGTATCTTTTTGAAACGAACAAGCCCGCTGTAGTGAGCCCTTGACTCAGGGTTCAAGCAGGATTCTTTTAGTAGCGACATTACCTGGATCGATGTGAAAATGTAACAACTAAGACCGGATCCTGCATACACATATGCATGTCTTCTAATAGTCCTGCTGCTGCTAATGGAACGATACACCTGCACATGTGGAGAGTTTATTTTGCAGGACTGGGTTTGAAGGCCCCGCTCTGCTCCCATGTAAAATCAATTAGAATTTTGTCATTGACTGTAGTAAGATCAGATCCTGAGCTATCAGCCTTCTTTAAACACTGAATCATGTTTTGCAGGTGCTGCAAAATGCACTTGTATATTTTAGGGGCCAGAGCAAGCCCACTTTTGGATATAAATTTAAATCGCTCTGAGGTGCTTTCTGTTGCAAATCATATTTTGACACTTACGAATGGAGTATGGGTGATTTGCTTTGACATCTACATGCCATTTTGATAGGTTGAGCGCAGGTCTCTGAATATTCTACTTTTGTCCTGTGTGCTGCATCAGTAAGGTTTTTCTTTTTTATTTGAATAATTTCATAAAGTTTAAGGCCAGAAGAGACTACTAGTCTGTCCCCCTGTATATCACAGGCCACCACCACCACCCTCACACGAAACCCAACAACTGAATTAGACCAAAGTATTACGAACTGAGAGTCTCTCTTTGAGTGTAATGGCTTTTGGCAGTCTGGCTGAGCATTGTCACCTTGAAGTGCAGTTCCCCCTATTCAGAGCTCTATTTAGGCTGCGACAGCAAAAGCCCACAATAGAGGCTAGGAGTGCAGAGGTGCTCTGCCCAATGACATCGTGGCTGATTCAGGCATAATGCCTCCAGGAGCACTGGGGGAGTGACCACCAAAGTGGGAGCTCCAGCACCCTGTGAAGATACACGGTGCCCTCACCTTCCAGCACTGCTGGCTGGGATGGGCTGGCTAGAGCTAGACCCCAGTTGTAGCTACCAGTTAGGTAGGTGCACAGATCTGGGAGGGTTGCTGCTCTTTGCATTGTGCCCCAACAATCTAACCTGCCATATTATTCTGGGATGTGGCCATCGTTGGGGAGAGGTGTCTCTGATTCACAAAGATTTCCACTACTCCTAAGACACTGAGGTTTAGGCATCAGCCCAGGCTCAGGGTTGTGCCTGAAGGACCAGTCTAACCCCTAGACTCTCAACTACACACTTCGCACTTTGAAACCGGTCATAAGTATCCTCGTGATAACATCCACCTCATCGTAATCACCACAAGTCTAGTGGCTAAGTCCTGCCTGACAGGGAGAATGCACCATTCTTCCTTAAATGCACAAGGCAGAGCATCCACATTCATATTTTTAGTAGCATATACCAGTGGTCCAACCTTTAGTGTACTGTATGTACTTTTAATAATCTCCATAAAAGCCTGATTTTCAATCCCTAGGCTCAAGCTGACAGTGTAAATAAAATCACCCAAATCCACAGGGTAAGAGAAATGAAAATGACAAGGATTAAAATTTTGTCAAACCTCTTTCTTTTTAAAATTCTGCTTCCCTTCCAATTGGATCACGACCCTCTGTGTGCACAGCTTAAGACCAGACGGTATGCTTTCACTTTTATTCCGCTCTGCAGCAGGCTTACAGTATTTAGTGAAAGTCTGTAAAGAATGTGTGCTGTGTAGAGAGTTAATACCATAATCCCCTATCGTTGGGGTCAAATGCTGAATAGAGCAGAAGAATTAGAAAATATGTTACATACAATGGCAGAAAAAACGCATCGGCATGCTGTTCTGTTATCACAGGCATTCATTACCAACAAGTAAATGGCAATGAGGTAATAGAGTATACAAAAAGATGTGTACTTCAAGTCTAGTGTGCATGTTATTATAAGAACCTAAGCCTTTGAGTGAGAATCTAAGTACTATATATATCTATATCTGTACACGTACATACACACTCCATAAACACATATACACATTGTAGTTGGTTTTCCCCATCATGTATAATTGCATCATCCCAAGAAGCAGCTTAAGTTTAGTTTTGAGGTAACAAAATTCAGCCTTTTAAATTATTTCATGGAGGTGAACTTTGAAAGTTCTTTTGTAAAATGTCCTGTGAAGTATGAGCTCTATATTTTGTACTCCAAGCACCGCAGTGCATCTGCCTTCTGGAGAATTCCCAGACACAAAATACAGTCACCTTTGCTAAGGAAGTACTGAGAGAAGAATCTTAATGCTGGAATTTTCAAGAGAATCTGAGGGAGCTAGGCACCCAAATCCCACTGAAATTTATCAGGGTTTGGCTGCCTCACCCCCACAGGATCCTGAGAAAACCCCAGGCTACATGTGTTGGAGGAATCCAAGACGAAGAAACAAATATATACATACTGTATGTAATAGCAGATTCTGTGCAGTGGTTTTTGGTAGCTGATTTAGTTACACAATTTAAAAATCAAATCACAACTAGTTAGGTGATTGATTTATGCTTTGATAACAGTAAAGAGTTGGTAGTGGAGTGACAGTATAGAACTAGAAGAGGAATGAAAGCTATCAGGCCTCCTTCCTTCACACTAAGTAGCATCTGATTCCATCAGCAGTCCCATTGATTTCAGCCTGGCTATTAAGTTAGGCAGACTCTGGCCAGTACAACGCTGAGCTAAATAACAAGCTGGGGTACTTAAAAAAGTCTTGCAATAAATAGCAAGTTAATGACAAACTGTAGAAAGCATTGCAATAACATGTTACTGTACCTCTTTGTCCCTTGTGAGGGCTTTATCTTATCTCATTCATGACCAGTTGTGGAAAGTGCAAAGAGGAAGTTGACCATAGAGGCAATGTATGGGTTGCCTGTATTTATTACCATGCTGTGGCTGTGAGTAGTCCCTTGCATGACGATGAATTTTATAAAGAATTCTTGATGTAAAAGGCACTGCCTGACGCATAGTGCAGTTCTCCTCTGACAAGTGAGTCTGTAAAAATAATCTCATTGGGATGCCATGGTTATCTGTGACTCAGTGAATATGCTCAGTTACAAATGACAAGATGGACCGTTTTCTACTTTAGCTGTGAAACTTTTTTTAAAAAATAGCCAAAAATGGAATTTTCAGCTGCCAAAAACTGAGAAAAAAAAACCTGTTTCCAGTTTTTCAATGAAAACAAGAAAATACGTGACAAGTGTTGACACTTTCCACCAAGGTTTCCATTTTGACAGAAAAACCATTTTCCTCTGAAAAATGTTTTGACCAAAAATTTCCAATCAGCTCTAGTTAAAGTTGAGGAGCTACTAGTGTTCAGCTGCTTCTAGCTTTTGGGAGGGGCCATTTTGCGGGCTGCTTTGAGCCCCAGCATGATTTTTTAAGTCAGAAAATTCTGTCTGAAAACTTTTTCCTGTGTGTTTGCTTTGTTAGGAGGTGCTGAATGCCTCCCACAAGCAGTTCTTGAGAAGCACACAGCAGCTTGCAGGATCATGCTCGCAGGTATTGGTAGTCTGTGGCTGACTATGTTTTTGTCCCATATTGTTAAGTTGTTCTTGTAATTAAATGAGGTTCTCAGAATTGTGATTCTGCAGTTTCTGGTTGTTTCAGATCTTTTTGAACAACAGAACACCTCAGACCTGCATTACAATGTTTCTGGGTTCTTTGTTCAGACTAAATAGCACCAGTGAGGAAAAAATATAGAAAAATGTATAAAAAAGAAATGCCCTCCCATTGATGCAGTTTTCACATACGCTTACTCCTGTCAAAGGCTTTTTTAAGGTAGTTTTATGATTTATTACTCATTGTGTAAACTCATGGATGCTTTTCTCTCCCCCCTGCCCTCAATGTGGGAAAAGTAGACATTTCTACATGAATTCTATGTGCCGCTATAATATTTCTACGCTCACAGTATAAAGATGTAACTGACCAGGCTCACTACTTCATTATCAACGTGGTGAACAATCAAGCCACTGCTGTTACCACCAAATTAAGTGCTAGGGAGCGAAATTTGTAAGGACCAGTTTCTGTCCTTTGATGCATAAATGCTTGGTTTCCATTGACTTCAGTGCAAGCCATGTGTGTTCATCCAAAAGAGAAATTTGGGACCTAATAACTCCAGAACCAATGAGTAGGAGGTGCTAAAAATCAACGATTTATACAATTTGGCCTTGGGAGTATTCAGTCTCTCAGGGAGTTAGTAGACTGGAATAATTAGAAATAGTGAATATAAAGGGAAATGTAGTTTGATTTACTGAGTTGAGGAAATAAAGATTTCTATAGCCATAGGAAGATGCTTTTCCTATTACCATGGAAAGGAAAATGCATTACAGGAGGAGCTAAATTATAATTAACAAAGACTTGGCTACGATTTGGAATTCTTTTTTAAACAGATAAATTAGAATAACAGATTATGGAAGTAAAGTGAAGGATTGTTCATGTTAATGCTCATGTTCAGCTCGCCATCCAGCTACAGAACGGAGTGAACTAACAAAGAGATAGGTCTTGTTTAGGCTGCTTTAGTCCACACCAGAGGGGTGTAAATTATAGTCTGCACTAACATGTTGCACACTGATTGGCCAGTTTGGACCCTTCTGGTGTGCACTAGAAGTTTCCTAGTGCACATTAATGTTGTACTGTTTGAAATGGGACTTTCTGGTGTGGACGAAAGCACTGTTTAGATAAGCCCTTAGAGACACTACTAAAGAAATCACTGGTTATCACATGGCAATATGATCAAGAAAAGAAGCAAGTGTTCTAAAAGTTACTTAATTTTGAGGCTAGGGATGGATGAAGGTGATAGGTTGGATAAAGTTCCATGTGGGAATGGTGAGATCCATACATGAAGAGATCCTCCACACACAGATCCCTGGGGGAACAGATCTCTACCATCTCCCCATATTCCTTCCAAATTATCAATGTGTGGGCTATGAATATATTCCAATAGAATCAGAAACTATAGGTAGAGATAGCTGGAATTTTTTTGATGGAACAGGTTTCTGTTGAAAAATGAAGCTGTGTCTAAAATTGAAGTGTTTGGCAGGAACATGTCAATTTTCAATGACAATTTCAATAGGAAAGTCATAATGAATCATTTCGACTTTCTCATTGCATTTTAACAATGTCAAAGATTTCATTTCAATAAAGCCAAAATTTGTCTTTTTGATGATGTTGAAATGTGTCATTTGGTAAAAGATAAAAATGTTTAGTTTCAGCTTTAGTGTTTTGATTCATTTCATGTTTCTATTACACTGAAATATTAATTTTAATCTAACAAACATATTGAACACCATATTATACATATATTTAATATCAGACATATACAGTGTATATAGTATTTGATATTACATCATACAGGTTTGAAATTATTGCAACCAAAAGAGTTTTTGCTAGTTCCAAAACCAATATTTTTTTTTTGGCATTTTTTGTTTTTGGAACATTTTAAAATTTCACAGTTTTGCTCCAGTTCAGAATATATTTTTAAAATGATGGGATTTTCTGGGGGAACATTCAAGTTTCCAGTTTCAAGTTTGGGGGTTGCTGAAGTGCAAAGGGCCCAGCTTGTACTTCAGGATCTGACCTCGTCTATAATCGTTGATTTGAACAAATTCATAATTTTGTTTGTAGTTACGATTTCTTTATTGGTAAAAAATCAAGTAATAGTGTGAGCTGAATAATTAATGGCTAAATACCCAGTGTTTGCAACTGGAAGAGGAGAGGATGGGCAGCAAGGGCATAAAATATAGGCAAATAATGCAGGGACCAACTGGAGAAGCTAACAATGTGTTAATATCTGCAAACAGAGAGGGACATAAACTGATGTCAAAAGCAGCCTTTCCCTATCCCGCCCCATCTATCCAGAGGAACTGTGGTGATTCTGCTGCTTTGGGTGCTTGGTGAGTCCACAGAAGGGGAGGAGCTGTGTTTGGCCCATAATGCGTATGTTTTATTCATTTTTTAAAAATGTGTGCAGTCAATTGGGGTCGGGATTTAGTTCACAGTTTCCTTCTAGCCTGCAAACAGCTGAAAAGTCTTTGATGTCCCAGACCGACCACTTAAAGGTAGGCTCTGCTGTTTATAGAACGGGGAAAAGGGAGAAATTGAAGAGGAAGAAAAGGAAGAGGAAAAGAGAGATGGTGAGCAGGTATGACTTACCTCCGATGTCACTATGCCACCACTCAACAATGAGCTGTTCAACCGGAGGAGATGAGGAAAAGAGAACTGAAGAAGAGGAGAAAGTATAAAAGGGAAGGAGAGGTGAAATAGTCAGGATGGGGAGGGAAGAGGACTTCTACCACCATCAACCTATATATTCTTCACAGTACCAGCTATTGCTATACTTAAGCAAAGGCACTGGAAGAGTTAAAAGTCTGCATGCTCACTGTAACTAAGATTTAAGAAGACTAGGAAATGGCATAATGATCTATAAGTGTGAATGATTAATGTGACTTAGTCAACCCACTCCTTCTAGTCTTCAGTTCCTCCTTGTGCTTCTCAACAAGAGGTATGCCCTTGCATAGAGCCAAGCACCTGCAACTCCCATAGGACTGCAGCAGGACCTGAGGGCATTCCCAGGAGTTGCTCTGCATAGACACCTTCTAGGACTAGGCCCCAAAAGTAGTAACACAGAACGTGAACTACGTGCCTCAGGAGTACTCTCGGGCTTAGAAATTAAACACTGTAATTCTATGTGGCTTGGTCTTTGTGCTAAAAACAGTTGATGTCCATTCACTAGAAACATGTGGATCAAGATTGATGTGTCACTTTCCAAGATCTATTAGATTTAATTTAGGGTTCAGCTGAGTTGAATTCAGTCTGAGGTTAGAATCACCACAGAAATGATGAGCATTCCAGTTTACATATACCAGGCACCTAGATTTAAAAAATAAAATAAAGTGAAGGGATCTCTGTGACAGACATGAGCTGCTCTGCAATAATTTATGACGACTGTATGTTGCCTTGGTTATTGGGGTGTTTATGATATGACTATATTGGGTTAAATCAACAAGGCTGTTGGAAAACAATCAAGAAGGAGGATGCAGAACAATGTAATTTGCTCAAATGAGCTAATTGCACATACTCTGCTTACCATCAATACAGACATTTTGTAGTATGGCTCAATTAGTGTAACTTCTTCCTATAGTCCAAAAGGGGGTGGGTGGTACACCACGGGAAAATTCTGCCCTCAAGTGTGTACTCAGCTCTTTGAAGTCAATGGGGCAATTCATACCCCTGGCAAAGCTCACTGTGCACTGAAGCATTGTCTGGGATGTAATCTCTTGGATAAAATGATAAATGAAGGTTCTTTCTGCCAATCTCTGCTACCTGTCCAGGTCAGTGGAAGTTGAAGATGTCTTGGTACATTTGGAAGTGTGGCTATCTGCTATGGTTTGGAGGAAGTGAATGGAAGCTAATAACACTTAGCACCGAGGAGCTCAAAGCACCTTACAAAGCTGAGGAAATATGATTATCCCCATTCAACCAATGGGTAAACTGAGATACAGAGAGGATAAGTGTCTTGTCCAAGTTCACATAGCAAGCCAAGGACAGCTGTTCTCAAGCTAATCGCTGCATTGTTTGTCCTTATGATCCTCTAGGAATAAGGATCTTAAAATAAATATTTAGGGTTAGTACTGAGATAAGCTATTGCTCTGAAAAAGTCAGACTACAACTTGCTTTGCAGGAGTATTTAACCAATTCTGTAGTAATGGGCTTATCTAGGTATTCATTCAGACCCCTTCACTTTAGTATCTGAATACCTCTCAAGTATTTAAAAATAGAAACAACAACAGTCTCTCCCTCCCTCCTTCTCTTCCTCCCTCCTTCTGTTCCTTTGTCTGTGGGAGAAATAGCTTGATTAGTTTAGTTTTGGTTTGTTATTGCTTATGCATCTAAATGGGTGTGCCCGGTGACTATCAGTGAAGCAATGAACGAGGAATAACTAGGTCAAAGAGATGAGTGTTGCGATTAGTTCTGAATGCAGGGAGACCTGTGGTCATTCTTATCTCTTGCAAAAGTCAATTCAATAGTCTTGTAAAGGCCTGCATTCACAGGCTTCTCTTTGCTGTTTCATTGTTCCAGTGGAACATAGCTGTAGCAGGAGGTTATATATTATACTTGTGGTGCAAACAGCATCAATGAATATTGAGTCAATGAGACAGCGTGATTGGCTAAAGATTCCACAACTACTTTCCCCAAGGGAGCAGCTGCAGACACATCACTGGTGGAAGAAGGGGAATGTTTTGTTTTTTTTAAAAAAGAAATGTAATTATTTTGTGTCATTTTAAAAATGATTAATACAAGGGAGAAAAGCCACAGCATTTCAAAATCTTGTTGGTCATTCATAAGTACCACACACAAATGGAACCCTAATTATAAATGAATTTCTGAGTGAGGAGATGTGTGTGTGTGTGAGAGAGAGAGAGATGCATCCACTGCATATCTGTGAAATTCATCCCTGTGCAGAGAGACAGCACAAGGGCCATACATCACTTAAATCCTTCTTTAGCCCTTGGCTGGCCCCCTACATAGGTGAGTTTCACTCTGTTATTATTTGATAAGTGACCAGAAAAAATGGAAACCCGAACAATAACTGGATTAAAAGCAGCATACAACGACAGCCATATTTCTATTTATTTTGGGTTTCCATTGCATAGTTCTTGAGTAAAGAAAATTAATTTCTCTAGAATCTAGAGTAGGAGTTGCATCTTGCTCCTGTATTGTAAATGGTTTCTTTTCTGGAATTTGCATTAAAAATGTGGTGATACTAAGTTATCCTCCGTGTCTGGAGTGGACCACACACTTGAATCATCGGGGATACAAAATACCAATGCAATATTTACTGGAGTCATATCAAAGATCAAAAGGCAAGTTCTTAGAATAAAAGTCCTTCCCCATACCTTCTGGCTCCAACGTCTTTTACACTGGTTTTCCATCTGTATAACTCCACTGACTCCTTGATTTACACCAGAACAGGGAACTCCTTTTCAGCAGATGGACATAAGTATCACAGAAAATAAAAGATGGGCATACACAAGCAACTGAGGCCCTGATTCATCTAAGCACATGCTTCACTTTAAGTACTTAAATCCCACGGAAGTAGATCGGACTTAAGCATATGCTCAAAGTTTAGCATATTCTTTAGTGCTTTGCTGAATTGAGGCCTGAAAGATTACAAGTGTATTCATATGGACCCAAGTTCTGCCTGTAAACTCATGTGCATCTTAAGACAAAATTTGATCCACTAACTTTATTTTTGTAAGATATTTAGGCTCCGTTCCTCCTAGGTACCTAGCTCTTATTAATTTCAGTGAGAGTTAGGCAGCTAAATACCTTTGAGTATCTGGGCGTTAATGAGAGACATCTAACATTTGACTACATTTTTACTTCTTATTTTGGATCCAGCGTAGTTCAAAATTACCCCAGAGTGGTTACCCTGATTAGTTCCAAAAGCTGTCTGATGGAAGAGGAAAACTTTGAACAAATGATGTTCACAGCAACATTATCAATCAAAATATGGCCAAATAAATCAGCACATTCCAGGATATTTTCTGCTAGGTTTCATTTTTGTCAAGTAAATCATTTTAAACTTAGAGCCATCTTTTGCAGTTCACATCAGGCTTACTTATTGCCTGGGGCAAACAAGATGCGTACACAGTATCATAGCATCCTTTAGGTAATACACACAGCATGGCAAGGGAATATCATCATATCTTAACAATTTAGGAGATGAAGGGAGAAACTTTAATGCTTTGCATGTATTTACTTTTACAACATGCCATAAAGATTAAAAATACATTGTACACAAGTGCAGTATTTAATGTAGCACTTTAATTACATTCAAGTGTGTTTCTAAATAGTCTTGAGAAAACCTTAATGACCAGCTGTTCTACCCCCTTCCCATATGTCAGAAATGGTTTCAGAAATCACATTCTGGGACAGTAAGGTTGTATAATTAGACAGTGTATAGTTAACACTTCTAGATTTTCCTCTTAAATGGTGGACCCTTTTCACTAACATATTGTGGGTTGGTGCCAGTTTGGCACAATACAATTATGCAATGTGCCAAACTGCAACTGAGATGTACAAACTCTGAGACATGTTATGATTGCACCATTATCTTTTTATATCTTTTTCATCATTAGGACTGGATGCTTTTTGGGTTAAGTAAGATCCAGACTTTTATGGCTGACAAATAAACTTAGTAAATAGGACTATAAATTTTTAATACTCCTTTCATAATACAATTTGTCTCATCAGAATTAGATGTTACTATAACCCTGCATCAGTTTTAACCAAAAAAGGCATTGTTCCAAGAACATCGAATACATACAAAAATTCCAAAGGAGATGCTTCTGCTTAAGAGGCTACTCTTCTTGGCTTGCGTTCAGGAAGGTACTTAAACACATGCCTAACTTTAAGCACACATGCAGGGCTGGATTAACGTATAGGCAAACTAGGCACATTTTAATGGAGAGCGGGGCCCAACAAACAACTGTACAGTACACACACAGCGGCCGGGTTGGCCAGACATGAGTGGTGCTCATCAGCGGTTCTCAAATTTTAGCAATCCGAGGACCCCCACTTTGATTTAAAATTTTACTTGAGCCCTCCCACTCACCCCAGGCCCTGCCCCCACTCCACCCCTTCCCCCAAATCCCCATCCTTGCCCCACCTCTTCCCACCCCTGCTCCACCCCTGCCACTCCTCTTCCCTGCCTCTTTCTGCCCCCTCCTTCCAGCATGCTCCATCCCCACTCCACCCCCTTCCTTCCAGCGCCTGCTGCATGCAACTGAACAGCTGTTCCACGGCGGGCAGGAGGCACTGGGAGGGAGCAGGAAGAGTTGATCAGTGGGGCCGGTGGCCCTGGACATGATTCTGCCACCTCCCTTGAGTGCCCCCTGTCCCCACTCCTCCCCCTCCGTCCCAGTGCTCCTGCACACCGCTGAACTATTGAACTATTGAACTATGAGCTATTCCCTGGTGGTCAGGAGGTGCTGGGAGGGAGCGGGAGGAGTAGAGAGAGGGAGGGGGAGGAGTTGATGAGTGGGGCCTGCGGACCCCAGTTTGAGAAATGCTGTGCTAGATCACGATGCCGCATGCTCAGGTTTGGCCCAGCTGTCCCTCCAAGCAGTAGTAGGATAAGCAGCCAGTCCCAGCATATCCTTAGCTGTTTTTTGTTATTTGTGAGACGGTAGGACCCAGAAGTGTATGTTTGCCACGGGCCCAATGATGAGTTAATCCAGCCCTGAGCACACGAGCATTGTGTAAGATTGCTCATATGCTTAAATTTAAACATATGTTGAATTGGGGCTTTAAAATGTATATTCCAAACAAAACACAAGAAATCTTTTTAAAAAGAAGTACCTGGACTGCTTGGTCTTTCCACCCAATAGCATCCCATTCCCCCCAACATCTAAAAAAGACAATAAGTCTCTTCTGGGATGATTATAAGATTGCCAGCCAAAACACAGCCACAATTTCCAATGGAGGGGAGTTTGTGTGACTCTATTAAGATCAAGCCACAAATATACGCTGCACAGAATTTTTGTTTTCGAAAAGTGGGGGAGGGGAAAAGCTCCACTGTTCAGATAAGAGAGATTTACCACATTTTTTCCCAAGCTTGAATTTCCAAAGACTTATTTAGATGTAAGCAATGACAGCTGTAATCATGTTTTAAATCTTGCTTTGTATCCTTAGTTATAATGTTGTTCAATTAATATTCAGAATAATGGAAGTGATGTGCCCCTTTGAAAAAGACTTGAATGCAGGCCAAAGCTTTGGGAAACTGATTCTCAAGAGGATTAATCAGCATTTAAAACTTGCATTAATAAAAATCTGATCTTCTACTGTGTGGCGTCCATAATACTTTTCGTTTTTAAGCATTTTATTTTAATAGTGTGGTATGCTATGTCCTGATTTTTAAAGGGATTTTAAAAATCTAACTCCTTCAAATGAATCCTGCTTTGACCCGTCCATTCTTTTACTGAATATAAAAATATTCAGAAAAACCGTACATCTGCACAAAATACTTCCAGAACTATAGAGAAGTGGGAGCATTTGTTAATAGACATTATCTGGATGAAGTTTCCAGAGGAATTTACGTTAGGAAAAGTTATTAATTTAATATAAATCTAATTGAGCCACAATTATTTAAAAGTTTGCTGTTAAAATTTATCATGAAAACACATGGAACCATAACCAGGACTTACATTTTTAAGCACTATGTTATAAGGAATGTTACTGTATTCAATACCCAACAGGCTTGAGCCTACAACTGAAAGAGAAACCTAATCTACATTTTGTTTTGTTTTCCTGATCTTATTAATGGGTCAGTGAAACAAGAGGATTTTGTATAAAGTTTTGAGTATAAATTCAATTCTACTAAGCCAGCTAATTTATCCTGCTAATATCTTGGTAATTAGCAAAATAGTTTTTGTTTCATATCAAATGCAGCAACTAGATGCATTTTATAACACTTGAAAAAAATTCTTTGTTGCGAAGAGCATCATTTTTGTATAGTAAAAGTCTCACTCATGTGCTCCTACGATGTGAAGAAGTCTAGCTGAGAAATGCTTGTATCCAGACTCATTTTATTAAAGGGCAACAGTTTGTGCTGTAAGTACTATCTGCTTTTACTTTGTTACAGACCCAATTTGAGCTTCAGTTCCTCATAAAAGTGATAGGTCTCCTAAATGGTGCCAAAGGTTGATTTATGATATTTTTTTAAAATCCTTGCTGGCTTTTATTAAAATAAATACATGGGTTTTTAAAAATCATAACTGTAAAGTGGATTTTATCAAGTGGAATGTCAAAAATTATAACCTCTAATGCACAAATCATTGTGATTGGATTCAGACAGATCACAAAGGCAAATGAATCACAAGAAAAGGGATCCTTCACATACAGTGAACACATATCCAAATTGAGATATGCCGCACACATAAGGCCCTTCAGTTTGGGGGCATTTATTTCATTTAAAATTTCCTTGGAATTTATCAGCGTTGATTCCAAAATTTTAAAAATGGATGAAAAAAATTGAAGACAAAGGGGAGTGGGACGGGTGCCTGGAACTCGCAATGTAGCAGCTGAGGGAGCCTTCATCTCCCGGAGGGCCTGTCACTGTGGTGGCTGTGTGGTTTCGCCTGCCAGGAGCCGGCTTCCTGCCCGTCTCACTCCCCAGCTGCAGAGCAGCAGCCATCAAGCCGACGTTACCCTCCTCTGCTCAGGTGCACTGTGCTGTCCAGAAGGGCTTTGTGAAGGGATATCAAGCTGCCCCCTCTTTCTGTAGTGGGGAGCCAGGTCTGGGGAGTTCTGGCACTGTAAAAACTTGGGTGAAAGTTGGTTAAACCCAAAGAATGGCTATTGTCAAACCTGGGAATTTTTTTGGGGAAAAACTGGCAAAAACTGAAAATGAAGTGCCCTAAGCATAAGAGTTTGGAGCTATGGTGCAGCCTCCATTGCTTGGAGCTGCATACCTTCAACCAGTCAATTCAATCCATAGTCTAGGAGTATTCGTGGATTCCTCACTGCTCCCTTAGCATCATCTATAGTAATGATTTCTATCATCTCCAGGTGGCTAGGAAAGTGTCCCATCACTGCAGATGGTGATGTGACCTCAATTATTCATGCCTTCATCTCCTCTCAGCAGGACTATAGAAATGTGATATACCTGGGCATGAAGTCTTCAGCATTGAGGAACCTCCAGCTAGTACAGAATGATGTAGAATGTCTCTTCCTCATCTATGTGTATAATTGGTGTGATGTGTGTATATAAGTTTGGGCCAAAGTCTGATCTCAGTTGTACAGATGTTGATCTGGAGTGAGTCTGTTTAAATGAATTTACATCAGTGTTACCAAGAACAGGATCCAGCTCAATGGGACTGCTCAAGTGAGACAGAAGAATTGGTCCCCAACTTTCTATGCCCACTAAAAGGATGGTAGCAGTGATATGTATAACACTATAGATAGGGCCCTACCAAATTTACAGCTATGAAAAATGCATCACTGACCGTGAAATCTGGTCCCCCCCATGACATCTGGCTATTGTAGGAGGGTTGCGGTATTGCCACCCTTATTTCTGTGCTGCCTTCAGAGCTGGGTGGCTGGACAGCAGTGGCTGCTAGATGGGCACCCAGCTCTGAAGGTAGCACCCCACTATCAGCAGCACAGAAGTGAGGGTGGCATGGTACTGAGGGGGATGTCACTTTTTGGGAGGGCAGGGCTAACCATATGGGTGGGTGCTGTGGTCAGTGGGGGTGTGGTTGCCCCCCACCACACCCACACAGCCAGCCCAAGGGCCCTTTAATCTCCCAGTTCTGGGGAGGAGCAGGGCTGGGGATGCCCTGGCCGGGGGTTCCTACCATGCGCCGTGCTCCAGCTGCTAGTCCCAGCCGGGCTGCAGAGGGACACCACTTCCTTTTCCCCTTCATGGGCTGCTCCTGGGGCCGGGTCAGACCCACCTCCAGTGGTGGCACATAAGTAAGGGTGGCAATACCACACCGTGCCACCCTCATTTCTGCGCTGCTGCTGGCGGCGGCACTGCCGTCAGAGCTGGGCTCCCGGCCAGCAGCCGCCACTCTCCAGCCGCCCAGCTCTGACGGCAGCGCCGCCTCCAGCAGCAGCACAATAGTAAGGGCGGCAAGACTGCAACCCCCCTACAATAGCCTTGCAGCTCCCCCCATCGCCCCTACAATTACAGCACTGTGACATTGCAGATTTACATAGCTGAAACCCTGAAATTTAAGAGGTTTAAAATCCTATGACTGAAATTTACCAAAATGGATGTGAATTTGGTAGGGCCCTAACTATAGATAAAGTGGGACTTGTCTTATAAACCCCTATTTATGGAGCGCCTTAGTCTGCCATCCATACTCACACCGGGGCAGCTCCTCAGCAGGTGTAAACTGAAACCAATGGAGCAATGCCAATGTACACCAGCTAAGGGAATGGCCCACTGAGTATTTCTCTGTGTGGTTGCAGAAAAATCAGTGGGACTGATATTCACTGAGTAAAGTATTACTCCATTGGTGAAACCTTGGCCCCCCACTGAAATCAATGGCAAAAAAAATCCATTGATTTCAGTGGAGTCCAGATTTCACCCTGTATGAATAAGGGTGGCAGAATAAAGCCCTGAGTTTCTGGGACTGCTTTAAAAACTAATTCTGAATTGAAATTTAGCAAACAACTGTTCAACACAGAAATAGTTTTATCAAAGTTTCAAAAAAATTCAGGAGCTATTTTGGGAGATAACAGTTTTCAACCAACTGCATTTGGAATTTTTTAGAATTTCATTTTTTTCTAAATATTCCCCTCTTTCAAACAGAGCAGTGCTATCAACCCCATTTGACAGCGGTGGACCTGAAGCCCAGAGAGACTAAGTGAGTTGGGCACACAGGAAGTCTCTGGTAGAGCAGGGAAGTAAACCCATGTCCTAGGCTAGCACCTTAGCCACTGGACTGCCCTCCCCCTGGTTAAAGACAGCAGTGGCAACCTTATCTTTGACATTGGTCATTTTGGTGGTTTGGAGCACAACTTTTAAACATAGAGGTTTTTTCCCCACCACACACAGTATGTTCCTCAGAACAGAACTGACTTAGTCCCTATCCTGCAACGGACAGTGCACAGGCAAACTGCTGTGCCTGTGGGCTCTGTACAGGCACAGCCATGCTTCTGGGCACATCTCGTCACAGGACGCTGAAGGCTTAGCTCTTCAAAGGTATTTAGGCACCTCATTCCCACGGAACTCAATGGGAGTTAGGTGCCCAAATGTTTTTGGAGACTGGGCCTTAGTGCTTTGCACTTGATTGTGGTCAGCCCTTACACAGCTGTGCAGTGGGGAGAGGGCTTGAGAAGCCATCGGCACCATCCCCTCAGCAGGAGCCACATACAGGCTGGTTAGCCCCAAGGGTGTTATGGCTTTGTTAGAAAACAAAAAGGTATCAGGGTAAAATATGTCAAAGACTGCAAGTGACTTAGGAGCCTAAGTCGCATTTGTAAAAGGGATGTGGACACTCAGAACTATAGGCTCTATAGGATCCCAGCCCAGAGGACTTGAAAATCCTTAGTATGCCACAGAGCTCAGCTCCTCAATGGCTCTCTGCACATAAGCAGGATGGGACACTGTGGGCAATGCTTCTGGACATGACGGGGGAAAAAACAAGTGGGTCTACATTTAGTAAAACAGCAACAACCTGTAACATCAAGACTTCCATTTGCCTAAGCTGTGTAGCCAAGCAATCAGATGTCTACAACCCATGTCTTTTCTCCCGCTTTTCTAACTGCCCTTTGTTTTGTCCTTGCTTGTCTGTCAAAGCCATTGTTGATATTGTGAACTCTTTGGGGACAAAGACCTGCATTCTATGTGTTTTCAGGGAAACAAATAGCGCTCTTGTGAGTGCAATGAAATAATACATAATCCTGAGTTATTTGGTGCAAAATGTTTTCTACTTTTGAATCAATGACAGCAGACCTTTGTAGAAAAGTGTTTGTGTTTTTTGTCTGTGAAATGCACATTTCACATCAAATCGAAAGCTACTTATCTGCTCTACTATATCTGCTCTCTGTACTCTTTCTATTGTACCTCAAAGGCATCTAGCACCATGGATCAAGATGTTCACAAATGACTAGTGATTTTTTGCTACCTCAATTTTTAGGTGCTTTTGAGAATTTTACTTATATGTAAATCTATTTTGATATGCGGTTTGTTATTGTTATACATGCTTTTAAAAGGTTGTTCGAGAAACAGCTGAAACATACTCAAGGTCATTTGTAGAGATGGGCAAAAAATGGAACCATTTATATGGATCCCTCAAAGTCTTGATGGGAATTAAATGAGACACAGATTTGACCCACCCTTGGTTTTGGTTTTGGAAAAGAGATACCCAGGAGGTGCTGCCAAACCAAGAGCCCTTCAAGTTTCTCTTGGTCATCTCGTTTTGAGATAGAGATGAGCCAAAACCAATTCTGCCCTCATTCTTCTCCGAACTTTGGGTGCTTAGATGAAATATGAACTAGATCTAAGCTACCTCAGTTTCTGAGTTTGGTGTTACTAAACCAAAATCTGTTAAGGAATCAAAACTCAAACTTAAGCCATTTTTTGGACTTCCCCAGCTTTGCCCATCTCTAATTTTCTTCTAAATGTTTATCCACTGAATGGGAAAGATGACCTCATCACCTAAAACAAATGAGCAGTTGGGTTCCATGTGAGCATAGGAATGGTGGAGGATAAAGAAATATAGAGGAATGTTCTTGGCTTCTTTTTAAAGCACTCTTGATAGAGATTCAAAATTGTTGGCTTTATACATGTCACCTATTGCATATATTGAATACCCATATCTAAATCTAGTACAAACTATTACTTTTTACCCACTCATTGGGAAAGCTTGCAAGTTTCTTCATATTGCTTTTACCTTTACCCAGTTGCGGCTCCACAATGACCATCCATCCATCCATCCATCCATCCATCCATCCATCCATCCATCCATCCATCCATCCATCAAATTTATTTGCATAGATAAATTCTCCATCTGTTTTTCTTATGTAGTGACTCTAAAAGCTCCTGGGTAGACTTCTTCGCATCAAGAGAATAGGAACAAGATGGCTGCTGATGCAAGAAGCACAGCATTGTCAGAATTTTATTCTTGAAAAAGACTTCATGAATCTCTTCTTCTGGGTTTGCTCAGAAGCTAGCAGAAGCAAACTTTCCTTCTTGGTTGCTAGACTCTGCTCTGCCCTGGGTTCTGTTTTATCCAAACCATCCAAATTAAGGCTGGACAGGGTGGGGTTAAGATGAAAGATTATGATGTGGGCCCATCCCCATTACGACACAACTGAAGTGACAGAATTAGAGATTTGTATTTTAAAGACAGGAACGTTGAGGGGGGAACAGTGGCCAATGAAAATCAAAATAAAACTTATCCAGAAATTAGGCTGACCTCCTGAGGTCCCTTCCAACCCTGATATTCTATGATTCTATGATTTTCATAAGGGCTGAGCACCTGCAGCTCCCATTAGAGTCAGTGCTTATTAGTTGTATTATGATAGCACCAAAGAGTGCCAAATGGGACCAACGCCCCTCATTGTGCTAGGCCCTGTACAGACACATAGTAAGCCTCAATCCCTGTCCTAGAGAGCTTTAAATAGACAAGATAAACAAAGGGGGAAAGAAAGGAAGTATTATTATTCTCATTTGGCAAGCAAAGAACCAATTACAGTCCTGATTCAGCAAGGTACAGCAATGCGGCTGCTTACATGCTTGCAGTTAGGTGTGTGCTTAAGTGTCATTCCTCCCAGAGGATGTTCAGCTTAAAATTAGACCAAGTGAATTTTGTCAGCAATTCAAGAAAAATGAAAATACTGGCGGTAGCAGGTTCTTACAGTTAGCCTAATCCTGCAGCAATGTTATTTGCTAAATGGAATTATGTTACGTTTTCTGAACATTAGTAAGGCTCAAAATGCACAGTATAAAATGTAGATATAATAGGTACAATTAATATATATTCATTTTGTCCATGTTAGCTGATTATTCTGGAACACAAATGATGCTTTCCATAAAGCACAGTCTTAGAATGCTACCTGCATTACAAAGTTATTGTTAATACCCTAATTAGTTGGGAAGTGATCCTTTTGAGGGTTAAGTGGTATTTTTATGCCATGTAAGTCTCCATTGTACTTGGTCGGTGGGCTTTTTTTCCCATTAACAGTTTGTACTCGGGTTTGGCTGTATGGTGCTTATGTGCAACAAGAGAGACACTATATAAATAAATTAAATAAATCAATAAATTTGACTCCCAACTCACACGGAATCAGTAATACATACTTTCTTTATTTTCCCCTATGTCTTGTTGTATCTCTTAAGAACATGTTTGTAGATTACATTTGTTGTAGTAAGATTGTCCTACCAAGATAACAGATTTCTAAAAGGCTGAAACTATCCCTTGAGGTATATTTTGACAAAATATGCAAAAATAATATCCTATATTCTGGGAATGAATTTATTTTATTTTTCTTCCCCTTGGCATTCTCCTTTTGCCATTTTCAGTGCTCTTTAAGCATACACTTTAGAAAGACCACATCCGCGTTTGAATGGTTAAGCAAAGAAAACTAACACAAATAATCACTTTCTAGCACTTCAAAATATTCTAATTTTTTAATGGAGAAAATGCATTCTTAAATTAAATATGCATAATAAGTAATACTAATAATAAGAAGAAAGTGGGATATGTGAGAATGAATGTAATGTTGCAAGCAAAATGCATTTTATTTGCTGGGTATAAAAGCTGGCTGAATCAGTAAGAATCAGTGGGGGGAAAAATAAAGAGAGAGAACCTCATAATGCTTATAAATTGTCCATAATTGTCTGTATTTTAAATATAAAAAGTTGGCAGTGGCAAAAGCTAAAAGCCATTAGTCGAGATACCGTTGTGCAATACATCAGCAGCAGCGACTTTTAATCTAAGGGGAAAAACCTAACTAGAGTTTTCTAAAATGATGATATAACGATACTTGAGTCTTGTCTTGATGTTTACTCCAATGCTGGCATTGTTCAGAATGACATATATGAATCCTGTTTGAAAAGAGCTACTAATTAACATGAATAGTCTTCTTCTGTGAAGGTCGTTTATTGCAAAGTTCATTTTTCAGCTGAGCATTGCTAAAGTAGTCACCCTTCGGTAACAGTCATTAGATTAAGAGAATTAGGTCTGTTCTCTTCCTGACATTGGGTCAGGGTTTTCAAAGAAAGTCTCTTCCATGCCAAGAAACCCTTAAAATAATATTTGAGTAGGAAAAGAACGGATGTAATTACATTGTAAATATTTGTCATTATCGAATTAATGAAGACCGCTCTATTCATTTCTGAAAACACGTTTTCCTAATTTGATGTCCCAGCTCAAATCTTTCCCTATGGGATCTTGGATTTCCTCAATCGTAACAATTAATCAAAACAGAGGGATACTGAATATTCAGCTTTAGGTGTGTGCATATGTTCACCTATGGCAAAATATTAGAGATGTCATGCCATGGAGCCTTTATTTCCCCCTTCAGTGGCCCCAGTATGGTTTTCACCTTTTCAAGATCACATAGGTTTCAAACAGCTGTGGTTCACCAGCAAACAAAAGGAAATGTCTTAGGGCTTCACCCTGCAAGATGCTGACTGAGCATTGCGGCACTGATTCAGTAAAGCACTTAAGCAGCTGCTTAACTTTAAGCATGGGTGTACCAATATTTATGCGTGGCTGGATTGAGCTGAGAGTGCTCAGCATCTTGCAGGATCAAGCACTTACTAAAAGCATAATTCTCATCCTTTCTACCCTTCCAACAATTGAATCCAATAGTAAAGTGTACACTAGGATCCAAAACCAGGAGGAGCCATGCTTGTGCAGAGGGCAAAAATGCACACCCAAGCAAGGGGCAAGTTATTTCCCATCTGGTTTTCCCTTGGCTACATTAGGTGTTTGTCTCTAGTTTCTACTGCAATTGGACAGCAGCACCAAAGTACGGTTATGCTCTGGAGTTTGGGGACCAGTGTTAGATGTTGGAGGCCAGCCCAGAGCCACCTATAACATGCTGCAGGTTGAGCTACACAGTGAATCCGCTTATACTTGTATATTATAATTCATTCGTTTAACAAATGTTAGTGGAAACTACTGAAAGATACATGTTAAAACATTCCTAGATTGTAAACTCTTTGGTGGAAGGGACCATATGTCCTGATAGGTTTGTATAGAAGATGGAACAATGGGGCCTTGAGCTCGATCAGGACTTATAGGCATTAAGGCTTAGAGCTTTGTTGGATAAATAGAGCGGTTCCAAAATATTTTCCTGTTTTAGGGCTGTATTGTGCATAACATCTTCTCAAGAGGGACCAAGAAATTCAGTAAATTTCAGTTCATGGAGTTTCTTGCAAAGCAATCTGTTGGGAGGCAAGGATTCTCCCCTACTGGCCTGCAGGAAGGTGTGCTGAGATCACTCAGACCTGCTGATGTCCTGAGAATGGCACAGAAATCCCATGGATCCATGGCATTCAAAGAACAGGTCCCTGTGTCTGGCAGCTCAGGGTTCCCTTCTCATTTGATCCCATGGGTTTCTTGCCAGCCACTGCTTGGGGGTGGGGGTTGGGAGTTCAAAATACCAAGGGATCAGCATTATCTTCTATTAGGAAATTCCCTAGCTTTCAAGGGGAATGGTGCCCCAAAGAGCAGCAGTCTACCCCTTTGCCCCTCCTATTCCCTGCATGCTCAGAGTCCTGTCCCCGCCTGTTTAGGCAGGGAGGAAATCCCTGAGATTGAGAGGAAAGGGGGAGCGTGTTGTGGAACCACTGCTTCCCCCCGCCAGCTTCCACTGGGTTTTTGCTCCTCTCCATTTACATTAGCGGAGAGGAGCATATGGGCCTTTGAGATTTAATGTTTCATGGCTTACTTGGCTGTCACAACGTTTTACATTTTTATGTGTTGTAACATACATGGTGATCATCTTTAAGGAAAAAAAAATGGTACGGCAGGTCCCTAGATGCCCTTGCTGGGAGCAGATGTCTGAACAAGAACGTTGTTAAACCCCTCTTGGATTCTCATTCCCCACCCTTCGTATATTCTAAATTGCACTACTTAGCACACGCTGACCCCCTCTCACTTCCCAGCAGAACTTAAGATGGTTTAGGGTGGCGGAAGGTTGAAATGGGGAAACTTGCAGATTTATAGGGCATTGAGACGGATTCATAATCTGTATTGATGCCATCATCCCTGACCATGTGACAACCAAAGCAGATAAGCCTATGACTCAACTGAAAAGATTTCTTAAAGCTGGTAATCGATATTGAGCAGCTCAGTCTGTTGAGCTATCAAGTTCAGAGATATCCACACAATGGTGGTGGGGGTGGGGAGGGGAAATTAGAGAGGCTGACAGCAAGGCTTGTACATCTGGAGACATAAAATCAGCAGTTAAGAAGGTTTTGACATGCTTGCAAATCAGCCTTACATGACACTATAATGGAACAGGTACCAGGTAGTGCAGTACATAGATGGGATCAGCTGAGGAGGGAACATAGGAGAACAATAGGTGTCCATTGTTTCCTTAGGACAAAAATCAGAAATAAAATAGGGGGGATTCACACTTTGCAAGGTGGCTGGTGAATCTGGATGTCTCAAACTGGAGGCACACAGGCTGAGATGTCATAAAAGGGTCTGATTTTCAGAAAATGTATAGCACCCACCTACCCTCTGAAAATGAGGCCCCTTTAGGGAGTCAAGAGTTGAGCACCCAAAACCACTAGTTAGTGTTGAAAATCTGGGCAAGGAATTTCTTGCTCAGACCATGTGTCTTTCAATTAGGACCAAATCAGGAAGTTCTTATTCAGCCCCAGCTTGGCTCTTCCCCCTCCAGTGGGGGAGGAGCTCCACACCCAGCTATGGAAGTAGGGAATGGCACCTATGGGGTATCTCCTTCTCCCCCAACTTCCCTCAGAAGCTGCCAACCCCTCTCCCTCCCGCAGAGCTGAGGATCCACTTGTGGGGACAAATGGAAGCCCTGGTTGGGGCAGTAAAGGACACACATCATTCCTGACCAACTCCTCTGGGATTCCACTGCAGAGCTAATACGGAGGGATTCAGTATTTACTTTTTGCACAGACCCTTGCGTGCTGTGAAACTCCAACCCCACCCCTGAGAAGTGGCACGCAGTGGGGTAGGACCTGGTATTACATTGTTTATCGATACCCCAAAAAGGTGGAACTCACCCAGTTCCTTGTTTGAGGGAAACAAACCCCAACCCCTGGAGAGACAATAAAGAGAAAACTGTGAAGAGAACTTCCTTAGTCTTCCTGCTCATCTGGGCCCCTTCCATGAATTTCTCCATTGATTTCAAGGGGGAGTTCTGCTTGAAATGAATGATCTAATGTCGCCTTAAGTAAAGACTTAAGGATTTAGCTCTTAATGAGCCAGACTGTCCACCTTTCAGTGAGGAAGCTATATATTATTATCCATAGCACAAAATATACAGCAGGAGAATAAATTCTCACTCATCCAGATGATGTATGTCACCATTCCATGCACAAGCCACAATATTCTTTTCCTCCCAACTTCAGTGGAGAAAGAAGGGAAGCTGATGCCCATCAAAATAAGTTGCACAATGATAACACCTCCTAAATAGCAGCATTCTCTAGAAAGCGAAGGAAGCATTTGCATGGATAATCAACCATTATGCTTTGTTTCTACAGGAGGAATGAATTTTATGGACCCAAGATTGGTCAGATGGGCCCTAATGATACAGGTGAAAGTTGGGTCATTCCAATATATATATGAATGAAGCTATTCTGGTTCAAATGCATTTTACAGCATGATGCTTTTGATAATATTGTCTTCCTGCTGAAGAACGGGATGTGCTTTTCTTTCTTAAATGTCTAATTAGTGGGCAGTGTGTCATGTCACTACTTCAATAAATTCCAGTTGTGAAAAATTTTGGGAGCACATGAGAGTGAGTGTTTGTCTTGAAAGACAGAGCAAACAGAAATTAATAATCATGTTTCCCTTGTTATACTTACTGTTTTGCTTCTAAAGGGAATATTAGTCCACTAAGAGATTCATAATTAGGAGCATGCCAGATGCGTTATCAATGTGGTTTTAAATTTTTATACGTAGAATGCTTGTTTTTTTAGGTGATGCTTTGGTTCCATGTACAGTAGTTAAATATAAATATCGTGTATAAGGGGGCTACTAACTGCTCCATGATTTTGAATCTGTGTTTACTTAATCTCCCCCCCACACTTTTTTTTTTTTTGGTGGTCTGGTGGGATAGATGAACTGAATGTACTTACCAGATGGAAGAATAAAACTGGAAAGCAGAATAGAGATGCAGACCTTTCAGCTAGTAAAAAGCTGAGAGCTTTAGTTCATAAAAAGAAGGCTGAAAAAAAAATCAGTTATGTTGGGATTCTGGACATCTTGCCTGAACTGGAAGAGGTGATTTTGTAAGGAGGAGTTATTCAGAAGCTGAAAATGTATGTGTTCTATTATCATGTTGCAGTCAAACTGGAGTGTTGATGTGGAGAAAGGGGGGAAAATACCCAGCCCCTGGCTGATTCATCTCAGGCAGTGAATGATTAATTCATGAAGTAACCTCAAAATGGGGGAATCAAATGTGGCTTGGCAATATTGATGTAACAAATCCACATGCGGAAGCCAACAGATAGAATTATTGTCCTAAAGAAATCACACCCATCCTGAGAAAGTTGTGACAATAACTCTAGGTTTTAGGTTCACCAGATACAGATCTCTTCAAGCTGGAGGATCTGTCCTCTAACTAGCAGCGGTAGTTAAGTCCCTTATTCTCCCAGTGAGCCAGCCATTAGAGGATGACATGACCACATACCCATATAGATGCAGAAAGTAGTTTTGACATGCTTTCTTTGACCTACAATACAAACCAAGTTTAAACCAAAACTCAGTTATGTCTCCAGGATTTCTTCAAAGCTAGCATATCTTCATCATGCTCTAGGGCTGCTGGTAAGATAAATGGCCTTTTCAATGGTCTCCCAGCTCATCCATTCATCTGTCTCTCCTGTTTATCTGAAGGTTTTAGAAGTCCTATAACAGGACTGAACTGTGTACTGTGTACCAGTGACCTAGATGATAATGTAAACTCTACATTCATTCTATTTGTTACTAAATGAGGAGGGATAAAAACACCAGACAGGGTAGATCAAAACTGCAGAATAATCTGTCAGTCTCATAAGGATGGGCAGCTATCCAGTAAACAGAATGAGATTTAATATAGATATATTTAAGGTGAAACACCAATTGAGAAATAATTATATAGATTAGAGACAGGCCCGAACAACAACACCAGATTCACCTCTAGAGCTTTGGGAAAGTTCAGATCTGAATGTGAATTTCAAAGCATGGGCCTATTTGTACAACAAGCCTGAATTAAATGTGAATTCCCACAAGTTTATAGGATCCAAATCCATGGTTTGGACTCATTTCTATACACAAGGTGGGAGACTGCTACACTGAAAGCAGAAATATGGAAAAATGTCTAAGGGTTTAAAGTTGATAGGAGCTCACGATACAATAGATTGCAAAGGAAAAAGAAAGGAAACTTCCATCCTTGGATCAGTGATTGATGATGTGAGACAGCTGATGCTGTGGACCCTGTATTCTACATGCTTTGTGATTAAACTTGTATAAAATGTTAACTTGTAAAATATAAGGTGCAGTAATGCCTATTGATGCTGTTTTGATAAGACTGCACTTGGAATAATACATTATTTTTTGTATTATTTGGTCCTTCATTATGAAAAGGATATTGAGAAGTTAGAGAAAGTTTTAAAAGAATGATTGTAACAATAATGGGATTTACATTGTAAATCCTAAGAGGCAGGGGGTAGCATTTTCAAAAGAGCGGAGCTGACCTTAGGAGCACAAATCCCATTGAAGTACTCCTAAGTCACTTTAAAAGTCTTGGTGTTAGGTGCTTTGAAAAAAATCACACTAGGCACCTAAATACCTTTAAAAATCTGGAACTAAACTTTTAGAAAAGTTCTACCCCTTGTCTTCCTATGTACCTAGATTGCCCCCCTTATCTACCTATATGCCCCCATAACATGTGAGCACCTCACAAGCTTTTCATGTATTTACCCTCACAACAAACCTGAGGTAGGGAAATGAATTATTATTTTCATTTGATAGGTGGGGAACTGAGGCATAGTATGATGAAGTGACTTGCACAAGGACTTGCACATGAAGATGAAGTCACTTGCACATACAAAGTCTGGGGCAGAGCAGAGAATTGAACCCAGGCCTCTAGCTAGTATCTTCATCAGTGGCCCAGCTGTCCTATTGTAGGACTATCACCAAGTACTCTATTGATACTGTCTCATTAAGAATAGGTGGTATGATATCTAAAGTTCCACTGATAGGACTTCACTTGAATGCCTCAGAAAAAAGGCGATGGAAAGAAATAGGATACCACTGTGGAAATATTTGAGAGGTATTGTCTGGGGGAAGGGCAAGGGACTATTTTCTGTAAAAGTGTGTTGTAATGGTATAAAATAAGCATAAAATATTCAAGTTAGATATCCGAAAACAAAGTTCAATGATAAGGGCAATGAGACAGTGGAATCAATTGCTTACAGTGTTTAGCGAGGTAGTTGAGGCATCATTAGAGACATTTAAAATAGCTTTGATTAAATGCTAGTGAGAGTCATGTAAAGGAAGATCTTGCCTGATGTGGGATTGGTCCAAGAGGGCATCTATAATTGTATATGGACAAAGATGGAATTTAATTTGAGATATTAATTAGGGCTTTATTTAACGCAGATTCAAGACCTACAGCTGCTGACCATATAACGCTCTTTAAGTTGCCACCAACTTGACTCATTTTCAAAGTTCTCAGCAGTGACGTCAAGATTTAAAGTTTGACCTAATGCTCCATATCTCCTCTTGGGAGAGATGAGAAGATTTCATTTATCTCTGTGGAGGATTTGGCATATCCTAGAAGATATTAGAACATATCTGCAGTACTAGTGGGGTTCTTCTTTTTGTTAAGAAAACTAAGATGCCATGAGGGAAGGCACGGGATGTCTCCTCTAGAAGCCCAAAATGCCTGATCATTTCAGGGGCAATGCTCGAACTGTGGGTAGGGAAATGTGAGTATGGTATACACTATATTCCCAATGATCCAAACAGCACAGGGGACATGGATTTTGTTTGAATAATGAGGAGTTTGGTTGATTGAGATGGCAGGAGCCATTCAGCAGTAGGGTGGCCTTGCTTGCGGCCAAGATCTTCTTCTCAGCCTCCTCGTCACAGTCCAGGCTGGGGGAGTCTCTGCTCTGCCCCACTCACTCACTCCTGTGACAGTGGGGCTGTAGAGGGCTGCCTGCACAGCCACAGGGCTGGTGACAACTGTTTCCTGCATGTGTGTGTGGGTGGGGGATGGGAGACAGTGATCCTGGCAGGGCAAAACAGAGGTCCCTGGCTAAGGCTCTGCTCTGCCCTGCCGGGACTGCAGCCCTGCCCACACCTAACGCCTGAAAGGATCCAGTGTCACTGTCCCTGTTGCAGTACCAGGACCCCTCTGCAGCTCTGCTCTCATGGCCCTGCTCACTTACTCCCAGGACATCAGGGATGCAGAGGGATCCCTGTGCTGCTGCAGGAGCCATTCTGGGAATCATAGGGCTGGAAGGGACCTTGAGAGGTCATCTAATCCAGTCCCCTGCATTCAAGGCAGGACTAAGTATTATCTAGACCATCCCTGACAGGTGTTTCTCCAACCTGCTCTTAAAAATCCCCAATAATGGACAGTCCACAACCTTCCTAGTCAATTTATTCCAGTGCTTAACCACTCTGACAGTTAGGAAGTTTTTAATGTCCAGTCTAAACTTCCCTTGCTGCAATTTAAGCCCACTGCTTCTTGTCCTATCCTCAGAGGTTAAGGAGAACAATTTTTCTCCCTCCTCCTTGCAACAACCTTTTATGTACTTGAAAACTGTTATCATGTCCCCTCTCAGTCTTCTCTTCTCCAGATTAAACAAACCCATTTTTTTCAATCTTCCATCATAGGTCATGTTTTTTAGACCTTTAATCATTTTTGTTGCTCTTCTCTGGACTTTCTCCAATTTGTCCACATCTTTTCTGAAATGTTGTGCCCAGAATTGGACACAATACTCCAGGTGAGGCCTAATCAGTGCGGAGTAGAGGAGAAGAATTACTTCTCATGGCTTGCTTACAACACTCCTGCTAATACATCCCAGAGTGATATTTGCTTTTTTTGCAACCATGTTACACTGTTGACTCATATTTAGCTTGTGATACACTATGACCCCCAGATCCCTGGTGGCCTCCCCTGCAGCCAGGGGCTTGTTTTCCTCCTCTCAATCCTGGCCAGGGGTCTTTGCTCTATTATCTGGACCGCCACATTATCTGAATCCCTTCCTTGTTTCCCAGCATGAGATACCTGGGGATCAAGGAAGGGATTTGGATAATGTGGAAGTTCAGATAATAGGATTTTGGATAAATGGGTGTATACTGTATTGATTAGAAAAAACGTAGACAACATTTAAGTGTAATCTCCCCTTTTCTCATTCTTAGTGCTGCTTCAGGATGTATTTGCAGTGCTTCAAAGGAGATAATAAGTAGAATAAATAATACTCACCATAGCTCTTATATAGCCCTTTACATCCATAGACCTCAAAGTGCTTGAGATGTGGACAGAAGTGTAACCTGGTAAGTCAGTGATAGACTTACACTACACATTCTTACACAAATAATTCACCCCTTACTTTCTCTTCTAGCTTTCCTCCCTCAGATCTTCTGGAAGGGTCTTTTCCCAGCCAGAAGACCATAGGTCTTTCAATAATAGCATTTGAAATGTTTGTAAATAAAAATCTTGGTTGATATAGTAGAACCTCATTTTCTACCCAGAATGGGAAAATCACATGTATTAACACAAAAGAAAAGATATATCAATGTCAGCAATGCACAATGGGGGGATATAATCCCAGTGTCAGATGAAGCAAGTGGCTGGCCGGTGCTCCACTCTTTTGAGTGCCCTGCATCTCAGGCAAGCTCTGCAATTTAGCTGGACTGGCCTCCACCCATAGCCTTTTCACCAGAGAAGTAGGAAACAATTCATAGTTAGGCTTGCCCCAACCTCTTCTCTCGCAGAATTACCAGAGGGTAAGCATATCACTGTCTCATCCTAAACACAACATACAGCCAACTCTGCTGAACACTCCTGCACATTGGCAAGACTTGCTTATGGGTCTGCGGTTTTCATAGTGTTACAGACTGGTGTTTTTGTGAAGACTGAGTCAGTATTATGTCTTATGGGTGTGCAAAAGAAGGAATCGGGGGAGGAGGGGTGTTCAAAACTAAGAGCTAATCTCTATGTACATTGTCTGCTTTGCGCCTTTGTCTAACTCTTACAGTGTCAATAATCTTCTGTTAACATAGGCAGGTGAAAAAAGTTTTGACATGCCAGAACCACAACACTCTTTCTTCATTTTTGTTTTCCTTCTTAGGTGAATAACAGCAGTCACAATACTAATATTCAGGGTACCATGTTTGGTCTGTTTCTTAAACTGTGATCATTATGTGACTAAACATAATAATAGGGGGAAGAAAGGTTGGATGATATTCCTTAGAGGAAAATGCATTTCTTTTATCATCTACAGTAGTTTATTTCACATATTCATGACCCTCCTGGTCTTTTTTTTTTTTTTATGATGAGCCATAAAAATGACAAAATACATTAGCAAAGTTCTCGGTTTATGCTAAAATGACCATATTCAAAAATAATAACAGAGACTTGTATCAGCAATGCAAAAGATGCATGAAGTAATTGGTGCTTAATTTGTACACAAACTGTCAAGGCAGTTTTCCTCACGGCCTGCATCTTCTGAATTCATTAGTCTCTAATTAAGGCCAGTTGGGACCAGCAGTTAGAAGGTTAAAGAGGTTCTGACAGCCCTAATCATTGCTCAGGAAGCTGAAAATGTATGCAAAGTCTCGGCAGATGGGGTGAGATCTGCTTCTGCCAAGTGATAACTGTTATTCCTTTGCACCTCCAAAGCTGTCATCCTAATAGGCACATTTTAAATTTATTAATGCTCTAGTTACAATGCATACACAGTCTCTAATGGTATGTCATTCAGAGTATATAAACTGAGCAATTAACACATATTACCTGGTAATGGTAAAATTATTTGTTGCCTGTTTCATCTTTTTCCCTAATCCAGCAAGAAGCATTATAAGCAAAGACTTTTCTTTGTTCAGAAAAAGGAAAAAAAAAAGAAAACAACCAAAACCAACCAAACAAGATTCTGAGCCGCATGTTGGTTTGACTGGCATTTGTTCTTTGTTTCTCTAGACACAGAGCTTGAACTAACTTTACTTTGATTTTTCTCCCTTAGATTTAGAACTTAGTGACTTTAGTTGTCCAAACTCAGTGTTAAAAGTCAGTGTTTTAAAGAATTCAAATAAAGTGTTAAAAAGGGGTAAATTCGTAGCCAAATTCTCTTTTTTAACCTCTTTTTTTTAAAAGACATTAATTGATTTGAATTCCTCAGAAAATAGCCCTCTTTTTATCTTCCCCACCACTCCTCTGGATATCCCACTTCTCTGTGATAGCCATATCTAATTCCTCTATGTAGCGGTATCCCTGTCCTTAATCCTATTTTGCTTAAAGCTGCCTAATCAACAGAAAGACCCTTTTGGGGTTAGGTTTCTGTTGTCCACCCTGAGGTTTCAGCCATGACAGGCCTTTAATTAAATCATAGAATCATAGAATCATAGAATATCAGGGTTGGAAGGGACCTCAGGAGGTCATCTAGTCCAACCCCCTGCTCAAAGCAGGACCAATCCCCAATTAAATCATCCCAGCCAGGGCTTTGTCAAGCCTGACCTTAAAAACTTCTAAGGAAGGAGATTCTACCACCTCCCTAGGTAACGCATTCCAGTGTTTCACCACCCTCCTAGTGAAAAAGTTTTTCCTAATATCCAACCTAAACCTCCCCCACTGCAACTTGAGACCATTACTCCTTGTCCTGTCCTCTTCTACCACTGAGAATAGTCTAGAACCATCCTCTCTGGAACCACCTCTCAGGTAGTTGAAAGCAGCTATCAAATCCCCCCTCATTCTTCTTTTCTGCAGACTAAACAATCCCAGTTCCCTCAGCCTCTCCTCATAAGTCATGTGTTGCAGACCCCTAATCATTTTTGTTGCCCTTCGCTGGACTCTCTCCAATTTATCCACATCCTTCTTGTAGTGTGGGGCCCAAAACTGGACACAGTACTCCAGATGAGGCCTCACCAATGTCCAATAGAGGGGGACGATCACGTCCCTCGATAAATGTAGCGCTTGTGCAACAATTGTTTGTGACGTAGCAGCATACAGAATTGTAGTCATAGGCAATGGATAGTTTCTAAACTGTAGGCTTCATCAGGACTACAGGATTCATAAACAGTCCTAATAGTGTGACATGGTGTTAATCTCAGCAAGAGAGCAATTATGTAGCCAGTGATTTATAGACAGGTCAGGAACCTATTCCCCTATTAGGACAAATTGATTTATACTCTATAAAACTAACATAACTATGAAAGAGAATTTAGGATAATTAAACTCTGGGCCTGATTCTGCTCTCACCAGTGTAAATCACAAGTGGCTCCAAGTTTAATCAATGGAATTACAGCAGTGTAAAATCAATGTGAGAGTAGAAGCAAGACTTCTGATGACTTTTCTTTGCTAAGATCCTGAATGGAAAGATTTTTAGAGCTTTGTGATTGATAGCAAGTAACCGAGGTCAGAACCAGAATGCTCCAGCCACCCAGCATGGTCTTGTCTCCCATCCCCACTGAAGTCAAAGGAACAACTCAGCTGAGTAAGGGCACCACATTAGGCAACTTGACTTGCTTGACAGTTAAGACCATGCAGGTTGAGTGTTTGGCACCAGAAAGAATTGCCCAAAGCCCAGCGCCTCAAAGGTATTTAGGCACCTCACTTACATTGATTTCGATGGATCTGGGTCCCACTGCCTCTGTTTGTCACAAGAATTGTCTCACCAGCCTTCAACAGTAACGCTATCCGTACAGGAGAAAACGGGGAATGAGGGAAAAGCAGAGAAGTGAGAAATAACCACAACAAATGAAATGGGCTGCAGAGTGGGGATAGAAAGATGAGCACCCTAGCCTGGCCCAAAGCCCTCTGTTTCTGAGAACATTATCACAGTGGTCTTTGTAGTTCCTTGTAAATTTCTAATTTTCCTGTCACTGAGCCAGTCCTTGTCATTTGATGGGCAAATTTAATCAAATTATAAAGCCTGATATACCTTGTGGGCCAGATCCATAGCTGGTGTAAACCCTTGTTATTTCAGTGGAGCTATGCCAATTTAGACCAGCTGAGGATCGTGCCCTCTCTGTGTGTAATTTTTTACTGTGCATCTTGTGACATTATTGTTTGATAAAGTGTCTCCTAATTCACTTTATTTTATTTTAAGTTACAAAAATGCGCCTTTCCAATAATGTAAGCCTATATACACAGGAATTTAAATTGAAATAGAACCAATATCAGTTACAAACCTCCCCACATACCAATATTATAACTCTCCCCATACCCACCTCTCCTGGGAAAAGAGAAGGAGCTTTGCAACATACCTAGAAGTTCAGAGTAGATTTGGGCTCTGTCAGACCAAAGAGGGCATAAATTCCAGAATTGAGGATTCTTCAGTTAGAAGGTCTTGCCACCAGCATTCTCTTATTAAAACCCTGAGGCTTGTCACTAGAGTGTCTCAGCTAATCTGAATTGCTTCATTGTCCTTCATGGGGGGGGGGGGAGGTGGGGTCTGGCTTTTCTACTCTGTTTAGATCAGTAAATGAGGCCAATCGAACCCCATCAATGTAACACTGCTGAAATGCAGTGGGAACCAGGGCCCTGGTCTCTAAGGTAGACAGGACCCAATTCATTTAGAACCGAAACTATGACTAAAAATCATATAGTTGCTCTGGAGCTTCCCTTTCCTTAATGTAGCTTCCTACTGACCGGTCCAGAGCAAAGAAACCAGCACATATCATGTACTGCAGATGGGTCAGCGATGGATCCCATGCAGCTGGCATGATCTGTCTCATCTTGTATTTGCTGGCTACTTACCCAGTCAGCAGCCATACGTTTCTGGGGTAAATCACTGCCAGTTGTCTCACAGAAAGACAATTGTCTAACAGTAAAAATAATAATTCTCCTCTAATAGTAGATTCAATACTTGAATCAGGGATGTTAGCCCCAGGATAGTACTCCTTTCTGCGCCCACCCATGATTCTGAGTCCCTGTTACAGCCAATTCACAAATAGAATGAAACAGTAGCGTAAATAATGTGCTGTGAATAGTTTGCTCTTGGGGCACAAGTCAACAATGATGGAAAAGGCGAGGGAAGTTATAGGTCAGATGCAGGTTAGTCAGCAAATTAGCGTAAGTGACCAAACAGCAACTTGTACCAATTTGCCGTTCATGTGGCTTGCAAAACTTGTGTAACTTAACACTAGTCTGATGTTCTGCCAGAACACAATTCTGGTTGGGTGTAAGCTACCCGAAGTTGCCTTTGCTCTTGTTAGGGCTGAATGGGCTCCAGAAGTGCTAGAGATGATGGAAGGGAACGTTTAAAACAGTAGGAAGTCCTGCATTCCCTTATGCTCTACTGTTAGTTGCTTTCCCTGTTACCTCCTCCTCACCTGTCCCACTGATATGCCACTTTCACATCTCCTGTGCACACTCTGGGCCAGACTGTCCAGAGCTGCACACCATCACTGACAGGTTCTAGTCCTAGAGAAGGTCCATCTGGCCTTGCGAGATCTGAGTGCAAGGCATAGAGCTGTCCTCCCATGGCACAGAACTGAGGTAGAGATTCCTATGCCAGGCCCCAGCCTCTTGCTGCTAGTGTGGGGGTGTGGCTGGAGGAAAGGGGCCTTGTATAATATGACCCCACACTACACTGATCTCTGACTGCAGCTTTGGCCCCTTTAAGCCACTGACAGCAGGTGTACCTTAGAGCAACCCAGATTAGGCAGACACCACGGAGATTCCATTATGTAGCTCAACAGCCACCACTGTTCACTGAGTTGTGGCGTATTGTCCTGGGTACATTGCCTGTAGGATATGCCTGGATGCAGAGGTTCCAGAACTCAGCCCAGGCTGAGCAAGAGAACGTTTTTCATTACAGTCAGGAAAAAGCTCAGGAAAACAATGGAAAACTCTCTACCCAGTAAATGAAGATACTGACTTCTTTGTGGCCAGGAGGTTCAAGTGGGCTTTCTCCTGTGGAACCAATAACATCATAGCCTCATTTTAAAATGAATTTCCTCCTTTGGGGAGACCTAGCAAAAAAATCATTCTATGCCATGTCTAGCTCCATTTCAGGATTTAGGGAACATTCTGTTTTACTCTGGGACACTGGGCTGTCACTGGTGGGACAGGTGCTGTAAGATCTTTAGCTCTTTTTATATCTACAACCGCTCTTCTTGGTCTTGATCCAGGGCAAAAGGAAGAGACAAGCTGATAGTGTTCAATACTTTCGATGTTTTCTCAGGTTAGCTGCCAGCACTGACATGGTGCTGTGTTCAGTAGGTATTCTTTTCATAGGCACTCTACAGTTCACACCTCGCTCAGGCAAGGGTATCATGAGCCCGGGGCTGAATGGATCCTGTTGTACCAGATAGAGATGGATGTTCATTGCTATGTGTGGTGCTCACTGCAAGGTGTGAGGTGAAACACACATAATTCAGCTGGACTTCAGAATGGTGCATATGAAAGGGATGGGGCTATATTTCAATAGAAAGTATTTAGAGCACACTGAGAGTGTAAGAATGCTCTGTCACAAGATTAGAAGGATCTGTGCCCTGAACTGCATGGATCCCTGTTGGAATCTAGTAACATCCTGTAGGGTGTGTGTCACTTCTCCAGCATATACTCAATTTTTTCTCTGGAAGGTTGTCCATGGCTAGGAGAATTTGAGGGCATATTGGTCCTATCATTGTTTCTTTACAGGCTTTCTTTGATCCAGCAAGATGCTGAGCATGTTTGTGAGGTGCACAGCACCTTCAACAAGCTCTGACCTCTCTGGAAGTTTAGGGTGTGCAATACTTGGCATGAACCCTTAGCACCTGGCAGAATCAAGCCCTATGAGCATTGTTTCCATTTAATTGGCATTTACGGACTATTTAGCTGTATGGGAGGACTGTGGCCAGAGACTTTGTTGGTTTGTGTTTATTTTGGCTGCACTAGGGAAAAAACAACCTCTGCAAATGAACTGGAAAGCCCAGAGAGAATTTATCTTTCTGAACTTTGGGTTTCTGCTAAGTTTCTCTCTAGCTGCATAGACCCTGGTTCTGCCACAATCTCAAGGGTGATTTGTGCATTTATTTCCAATTGCTTCCAAACTAAAAGCGATACAAGTATTTGTATGCATTAAACAGTCATTCTTAGCGCTTGTATGCTGATTGGCTTCTGTAGAGGTGAACGCCCTACACAATGATGGGTAAGCATCATTACCTCCATTCACAGATCATAAAGCAAAGGTTCAGGGAGGTGAAGGAACTTGTCCAAAGTTACACAGCAAGTCACTGGCAGATCCAGAACTAGAAACCAGTTTGACTCCAATCCAACACTGGTTTCACATCAGGGTAACTCCACTGAATTTACATCAGTGTACCGGAAATAAGAATCAGTCTCCAGACCTCCTGACTCTCAGTCCCATGCCCATTTACTCAGATTGAGCCAGATTCTCTCTTGCACTTAGTTCTCTGTCCAGACCTGGCACAGGGTCCCTGCCCCCCTTTCCCGCCCCCCCGCAACTGAGCATAGCTGGAGTACCCTGCATTCCAGCCACTCATTCTCCTTGGCCCAACATACCCCACCAGCACCGGGGGCTCTGAGAAGGTGGTCTAGCGGCTAGCTATGCCCTTTGGGGACTCCCCTGCACCGGGAAATCTTCAGTGGAGACCCTAGGACCATATTTCATCCCATTCACACCACAGACATGGTGCTCAGGGGACAGATTGGGGCAAAGAATCTGATCTGTTATTTTGTTATTAGAAAGCCTAATCCTGCACCACTTGGGACAGTAGGGATTTTGCCATTGATCTCAATGGAGGTACTTCTGTTTTATGCTGGTGTGAGAGGACACAAAGTGTCTCTGCACCTGGGCAAACTCATACAGATTCATGTTGTTGCTCCAAGGGACAAAGATTTGGGGGTCGGGAGAGGGGGAGAAACATTCTGGCATGGTCTCTGCAACAAGCTGTTGTCAATAACCATAGTACAACATGAAAAATCACTGCCAGGGTTGCACAAACCCATACCCAAAGAGCGCACTGAGTGCTGGGCAGTCAGTATTGCTGAGTAGAGCTGGTTGGCATTTTCTGCAGCCAATGATTTTTTTTTTGGGGCGGGGGGGGGGGGGGGTTCTGATCAAAAAAGCACACCCTGAACTGGATTGGTGGCAGGCCAGGATTTCATAGTCACCACCGTGCCATACACCATGGCTGACCTGCACTTCATGGTCCCATTGGGATAGGATTCAGGCTTTTCTACTCCAAAGACACATCGTCCACCCTTTGAGCCAAGGTTGTATCTTCTTTAGCTGGAGCAGTATTAGAGTTTATGATGAATACTGAAACATTCAGCTGAGGGCAGGGATATTATTAAGGGCTGTGATTAATAGCTGTCACATGTGGCTCATTCTTCCTCTTGCCCTTTGTCCAGGGGGAGAATTGTGTGTGCAGTGGAGTGATGTTTTGGTAGGGTTTTAGTTTTGGAGGGGAGGAGGAGGATATCTTCTTTTCAGTGCACAAACTGCTCATTGGGCATCTTCCAGAAGGCAAGTTGAAGATGTGTGCCTTGTGCTTGGAGCAGAAGGTGATGAGGTTTGTGATGGTCCTCAGTTCCTGGTGAGTTCATTCTACAGTCTCACACAGGCCCTGGAGAAGCTTTGTCTCCTGCACAAACGATTTTTATCCTTGTGGTAGAAAGTTCCATTGTTCCTGAGAAGTTAAATTTTCAACCCAGAGCTTTAAGTAATCCTTTAGGTATTCTAGGCCCAGGACATTGATTGCCCTGGAAGATGTACCGGCACAGTGGGGCAAAGATTCACTCACTGTGTGTACACATTTTGAACACAGAAGGCCAGAGCTGCCTGTGTGCTTGGGCTGCTTTTTGCCACTCTGATGGCTGCTTTAACTAGCTATTTAAGAATTCCCCCACTTAGGAGATGCCTCAGCTGATGCTTCTAGGGTAGGGGGGCATAGCCAGGGACAAGGGAGCATTGCTGGAGAAATCTTATGTGCTGGAGATTCCTGACTGCCAAAACAGCCATTGAGGCCATGGACTGTCCTTGTTCCCTTCCCATTAACAGGGGAGGGAGAAAATGCATTGGGATACATCTTCTGTTAGCGAAGAAACTCTTGTCTGAGCTACTTCTTCCCTTGTCAGATGCTTGCTGCCTCTGCTCCACCCACGGCCAGAAATTCCTCACCTTCTCCCCCTACTCCACTTCAGATCCCTTACCTGCTGAGAATAGGGGAAGTGCTGGGAAGCAATGGGCTCCCACCCTAGAGGGAAGAATAGGAGGGTGAGCTGCGCTCTCCTGGACTCCCTTTTGCTTTGTCCCCTTGTGTTTATGTAGCTCTTCAAAGTGCAATCATTAATCCACACAGCATGTTTGTGGTAGAAGGCAGAGAAAGTCTCATGACAGGGGGAAAGGCCCCTGCCTTTAAGCTGAGGGGAAGCTGCCGGTTTTTGGAATGTCCACTCAAAACATTTAAATGCATGAGTCATAGCATAAGAAATTCAATTAGGAGTGAAAATAATTGGTGGGAGTGTGCACTGAGTGCCCCTAGCAGTGGTAATTACCTCTACTGCCTCGTCTGAGTACTCAAAGAACGTTTCTGTTTATGCTATAAAACCTTAATCATAATACAAACAGCTTCCCTTTAGCGCTGCAAGAGAGACCCAGTACTGCGTCAGTCTTCTCATAACTAGATGACCTGAAAAGAGTTCCCTTCCACGATTTATATTCCTGGATAGCTCAAAACAAATGTTTTTCAAATCAGCTCACTATTGTGACCATATCACCAACGTCATGTCGATGAGAGACTATTTTCCAAGCAGGCAAAAAGTCAAGAGGCTGAGACTGAGCTCCCTTGCACTAGTTTCACACTGGTGTATCATCCTTGACTTCAGTGGAGTTAGTCCTCATTTGCCCTGAATAAGTGAGATCAGAATCAGATCCAGAATCTGGAATAAAAATCCCATGCTCCCGATACTCCAGCAAAGCAGCCATTGGACCACAATATCCAGAATAGAGGGATTCTCTCAGGCCATCACAGTGACACCTATACCAGCCTCTTGCAGGTCCCAGCATGGGAGACATAAACTGGACATCCTTATGCCCCAGTGATCCCTGGCAGCCTTCAGGCTATCCACTGTATACCAAGGACTGGATCAGGCCCAATATAGGGGGAGCATAAAAGTTGTTTACAGTCAAATTTGTCTCTGTAGCCTAGCTAATCTTGCATTACAAGATTACTATGGCCTCTGACATATACTTGGTATAGCTGGAGCTGTGTGCAATCAATGCAAGATGTGACTTGTCTACTATACCATGCAAAGGTGAACAGCTATTTAAGAGAAGACTCAAGCAGCATAATCCATTAGAGTCCATTTACAAACTAACAGATATTTTACAGACATTCAATCAAATCATAATCTCAGAAACCTGCCAACAACCCCCTCCCCCATAAATTAAAATGAAGTTATATAAGCATGACTTGATGAACCTGGGATAATCTGATGGCATGAGATGCATATACTACATTAAGTTACAAATTCCCCTTCTTTTTTCTTTTCTGTTAATAGTGGGACAGAAAACAGGTAGTGAATGTTTTGGAGCCAGCATGTTTATCTATTTACAGTTCAATAAACTCAGAAATCTGAACAGGGTAAAATTATTTTATTGTGGTCCATTTGTCAGTAATTTCTTACCATGTTACCTGTTTATTAACCAACTGGTGGCTGGACAGACTTCTCACTAATGGCTAGGCTACTGTTCCTATTAAAGTGCAATGCATAGTATATGGCATGTGTTTAGGCCCCATCATACAGTATGATGGGAATGGAATGACCCTTGATCCTGTGTGGAATCCCCATTGAAGACTGGATCAGATTGCAGGTTTGGGGATCCGAGCTTGGCATCCAATGTTAAATCTTCTGACTCTGGGAAGCTTTACTTAAGTGAAACCCTAGAGATTTCATTGTGACTGCTCACTATGGGTAAGCACATCTCACGTGAATAAATGTTGGCAGGAGCAGGCCCTATGATATTTAATGGCTCATGCCTTTGCCATAAATAGCACAAAATGTAATGTTCTTTTTTAAATATGATGGAGAGATTGTATGGGGTTAATGTTTTTATACATGCTTAGAGGAGCTTTTCACCAAAGCCCTATGGTGGGTCTCTGTGGGGGGGAATTGTGAGTGAAGTGCCTGCAGATAGAATTGTGTGGAGGGCAGCTTTGGAAACATGCATTCACTGTCATGATTACACAGATCCCATGGCTTCGCTGCCCCAGTGTGAAAGAGGTACTGAAGTGCAATCCCAGCACCTTGGCTGGAATAGCAACTGCAAGGGCGCTGGGCTGCCATCCTGGTACTGGAATGGGAGATTGATTGCACACCCTCAGCTGCCCCAGTCACAGCATATTTCAACCTATGTGACTACTGTGGTAGATAATATTTCAAACTTCACCAAATGGATGAATGGATCTAATGAAGATTAATCGCTACATGTTTATATTTGCTGGGTGGAGGACACTGAAAATAGTCCTGTGTTTGTATCGCTAACAACCATGGCTTTTCTATGTTCCTGTGCAATGCAAACATAATAATTCATTTGAATTTTTTGTCAATGGATAGACATTACAGTAATATAATACAGACGCCCCGATCTTGTTCCTGTGCAATGCAAACATAATAATTCATTTGAATTTTTTGTCAATGGATAGACATTACAGTAATATAATACAGACGCCCCGATCTTGTCCCTGAATCACCCTTATATTCACAGATTGCCCCACTGAAGTTAAGAATCTGTCTAGTGCAGACCTGAGAATAGAATTGGGAGCTTAGACATGACAGAATTTCATTTCAATGGTCCAGTGGCTTGCCACTGGTGTAAATTGGCATAGCTCCCTCTAAGTCAATGGAGTTCCACCAATGTCCGGCAGATAAAGATCTGAACCAAAGCTCTTAATATCCTGAGGGCTGGGACTTTCAAAGTAGTCTAAGGGTGTGAGGCCAAAATCCTATTGAAAGTGAATGGAAGTTGTGTACCTCACTCTTCTAGGTTTTAAATACCATCTGAAATTTTAATTAATATTATTAATACTAACATTGATAATAATCCCCTGAAACATGCTCTGAAGTGTGTTAATGCGATTATTGGGTGGTTCTTAACATTTAATTTTTTTTGTGACAATAACCATTAAAAACATTCATTTTTAACATATCTTTCCACTACAGAGAAAATTTCATAGTGGAAGGCTAGGTAGAAATAGCTGAGTAGGGGGAGAAGAAAAGAAGATGAACAGCTTCTACTGAACATTATTTTATATTTATTTAAAATAAAAATATTTAATGTCTAAGCCTGGAAGAGTAAGAGTGCTTCCTTATTCTTTCAGCTTTTACTCTCACTCTTGAATGGTAAATTCTCAGATTAAACCACCTGCTGATTTACCTTTAAAGTGAAAGTAAAAGTTCAAAGCAACCCAGCGGCCTCCAAAGCAGAGTGGCTGAAAGGAAGGAGTGTGTGGGGTAACTCATGAAGACAATATTGCCTTCTTCCTTTTTCCTCTGGCCAGGAGACTCTCCCTCTGTCTCTTAGATGTGGACCTGGCTACAGTACATGGAGCCACGTTTCTGTCACATCAGGGCTGAATTACAGCTGCAACATACTTTACTTTAACCTGACCCAACAGGCCACCTACGAGCTTCGTTTGGTCCAACATGCAGCAGCTGGCCTGATAAGGGAAGTGAACAAAAAAAAAAACAACAGTTAATAATACCAATATGTTGCCAACTCTGTTGACTACTAGCTGAGCCCCTGGAACAGTTCAAGGGTTCTATGCTTAACTTCAAAGCCCTCCATAGTCTAATTTAAAGATTACCTTTCTCTGTTCTCCATGGCAGTTGCAGAACATTGACAGAACATTGTGACTGACAGAGCCTACCTAGATTATAAGTCAAACAGACTGGCAGCAGGGCATTCTTGGTAGAAGGCCTCTAGTTGTGGAATTTCTTCTTGTTAGAGACCCTTGCTGAGCTCAACGTGTGCAACAATAAAATCCTGGTGCAGGACTCATTTCTTTCAGCAGACATTTCCATAACACCCATGCTATGTACAGCCCTCCCGGAGCAATCCAGCTAAACCTAGCTACTCATCCAGAATGACATAAAACAGGGAGAAAAATTGACTCCTCCTCCCGAAGGATCACTCATATACATTTCAGACATACCAAACCTGCTAAAAATGCAGGAATTGGGCTTGTTTTTGGCTTAATTGGCTTGTGAGTTGCTTGTTGGCTAGTTTTTGGCTTGTAGCTTGTTGCGTGTTGCTTCTTTTTTTTGAACTTTTTTTTGGCTCCCAGCAAGCAGGGGCAAGGGGCAAGCGGGGGCAAAAGAGGGAGAGTCAGGGGTGCACAGCGGGCCCATCACAGTCCCAGACTGGACATGGTGGGGGGAAGGGATCTAGTCACATAGAGCATTGGGGTTCTTAGGAACTGGCTTATTTTGGCCTTGTTTTGAAATGGGATTAGCTTGATTTTTGGCTTATTGTGAAAGTCAGGGTGCTTATTTACCACATGAAAGTTGGCAACTCTGGTACATTTTAGGTACCCAGTGGGTTGCTCTACATTATAGCAGCCTCCTCCATAACTGCCTGTGAGTTTGTATCTGTTGAGCTGCCAATTATGTGTGAAGTATGTGGTATGAAAACTAGACTGATAAAGATAAACAAGCTGCCCACCCCTACACACACACACACACACACACCTTGTTAACTCAGAGAATTTTATTAGTTTGTAGATACTGCTACCCTTTTACCACTTATCCAGATTGGACCTCATCTTTGTAGCTAATTGTTTTGTGTTAAAGACAAGCAGAATAGCATGCATTTTTATTATGTGCCAAAATATGCTTTGAAAATGTTAAAAATATATAAACATTTCCAGCAATTTGAGAGGTACTCTGCATTCATGGGTAGACCTCAAGGAATGTGTGTCTAGTGGTCTCAGCACAGGATTGGGAGCTAGGAAAGCTAATACTTTAATTCTGGCTCTGATTCCCCTGTGACCTTAAGCAAGTCACTTAGGCCAGTTTCAGAAATGATTTCTGGATTGGGTTACTCCATTTCTGAACACCCCATTTGAAACACCTGGAACCTATTTCTCAGAACTGTGGATCACCTACAACTGCAAATCAAGACAGAGGGTGCTGGGCTGCTCAGCCCCTTTGAAAATCAGGTATTATGTGGAACAAGATGAGCACCCAGACACTGAGGCAGCCATTCTCAGAGGTCTCTTTTGAACATTTTAGCCACAATTTTCTGCCACAGTTTCTTCATTATAATATGGGGATGATATAGTTCTTGTCTTCCTCAGAGGGATGTTATGCAGATTAATAGCTAAATCAGTTAGAAAAGTGTTTTCAAAATGAAAAGTATTATATAAATAGTCTTGGCAGAATTCAAATTTTATTTTGATGGATAATATCAATATTTATTGTCCTGGGCCAAGGTGTTCGAAGCACCGCAGGCCAGCAGAGGTACTCTGGAAAACGAGACCCACACACAGCTAAGAAGTGAGTTATTGGCTTTATTGAAGGTTAGTGACACACCCGCAACGGGGACTCCAAGCATTGCTGTCATGGAGGTGGAGAGCCCAGCACACCAGAGCTTTGCCTGGGACGGAGTCCGACGAAGGGGTAAACAGCGAGCCCTAATAAGCAGTACACAAAATCAGCTCATGAATATATAATAAGGTACTTTCCAACAGGGGCTTTCCGCTGCCTGCACAGGGCCCTGCAGGGCAGATGGAACCGGCCGAAACCGGTTAGAGTTGGTTCTCCATGTCCTACAGTGACCGGGCGGCCTCGAGAAAGCGGAAGTTCCCTAGCTAGGCCGTAACAAAGTCTTCCGCAGTCCCTTACATTTATGTTTAATCATTTTTTATCAGTTTAAATGTTCACAGTTACAGGGTTTTGGGGGGTGACAGATTATGGGGGGATTAAACAATGATTATTTAATGGCAGCAGACGTTGAGATTCAAAAAGTTAGCGCTTCATAACGGTTAAAACAACATCACATGTCAAAATATACCAAGTAAATATCCTTAAATCAAACTGTACTTTTCATGCAGCATGTCTCTTACTTTGCCTATCTGTACATTTTGATTTTGATCGATAGAAATATTTTTTCATCCGTTTGTGTGTGTGTGGTGAAATCAATGTTTAATGACATTTACCAATAACAATCTGGTCCTTCCAAGTCTGCATAGAAGAGTTGAGTTCAAAAATTGTTGAATATGCTACCAATTATTGGTTTTTGCTAAGAAACTATCCTTTAAAAAAAAAAAGCTGCTAAGCTATGATTGAAGGAGACTGGCTCCTTCATTTCAGTGCTATAAACAAACAAAAGGGAGGCCTTGGTCTGGCGCCGCTCTGAGTATTCTGAAATCCCCCCAGCACCTTGCACGATATGACCCTAAGATGGTTATGCATGGAGAAGATAATATTGTTTCAGAGCCTCCAAATGTGCTGGGCCTCTATAACGTGGTGAAAGAAGATGTCTTCCGAGAAGTTCACATTACTGGCTGCAGTAAAAGACAATAGCTATATTGTTTCAGCAGCCAGTTTCTTCCCATTGTCTTCATTTTAAAAACCCATGCACACTCAAAGGCAAAGGGATGTGTTTCACCACAATTTGAGAACTGTACTGTAACCAGATATTATCTTCATTTTACTGCTTGTTTCATGTTACTTTTTGGTCCTTAAGTTCTCTAGAGTTCATCATTGCCCATGACGTTACCATGACTTGCAAACTTTCCCATTATTTCCACAATCAATAGGAGTGCAATATATTGTGTTATTCTGTATTTCAGGTACATGTCACTCAGTGTTTTATCTCCATTGATACTCCAGGTACCATGCACAGAAACTAAAGTAGGCTGACTTGTCTTCAGCTAATCTTGAATGTCTTTTGTTCAAGAGGTGTTTTGTATTCATCAGTCAACTAAGGACTCATCCTGAAGAAGCCCTCAGTCAGCACATAGATCTCAGTGAAAAAGGGATATGCAGCTTGTAAAATATTCATAGCAAAAGGTACCTCAATCATTTTCACCTTTTGACCCTTCAAGCCTGAAAGGATTATTAGCAGTAAGTGGCAAATCTTATGGACGTGAAGTTTTCATAGATGAAATATCTTGCCTTCTCTGTTATCCACTTTTGATATTAAACCTATTCAGAAGTTACACTTATCTTCCCACTCTATCTGTCGCTACAGTTGTGTCAGGCTCAAAACAGTTTTAATAAAAGTCCAAAGTTGAAATGATAGCGATCAAAGTCTGGAGTTAACCACAATTTTTTAAAAAGAGAAAAGTGCAGTGGATATTCATTTTTTCCCCCAAGGGCAAAGATTGAACCTAGCTGTAATAAATACAATTAAATTCCCCACATAACCAAAATTGTAGTTTTGTGGAATCAGTAGCAAGTTATCTACATTTGTGAAGGTTAAAGTATAAAGCAATCGTTGGGATTTCCCAACATACAGTAAGTTAAAAGGAAATGATGGATGTTTGCTGTATGCAATCAGTTTTTACAGCATACATTAAATGAAGCACCATAGTTGAGAACAGTCTGCAAAATCCAGAATAGTTTTAGAAACTACCACAAATTCTTGCAGCTATAAAGTCTTATCCTTACAAAATTTAATATAAAAACTACCAGAGTTGCGAAATTAATTTTACATATGTTAGTAAACAATTCCAGCCTTCGGGCCAAGTCAGTAAATCAGATCCACAAACTGGATCCCATAAAAGAATTCCAAATTACTCATTTTGGAAGATGAATAGCAGACTTCCTGCCCCAAACAATAGTCTTTGTATGTCTAGTGAGGTAGATAGGCAGAATTACCAGTGTGTCCACGAGAGAGTAGTAATTCACCAAAAGGAGAGGTATGTTCAGGCAGAAAATGGTCACGGCCAAATGAAATCCTGGTACACTACATGGTAGCTTCAAGAAAAAATGAATATTTGTGCTGAATAAGCAACACAACTTAAAGTTTTAGGACATGAACTCTTCATTAATTAATACACTGTACACATGGATCCACAGATAGTGGTTTGCACTGATATTATTACCCAAACTGCCAGATGCATTGTTGTTGTTTCCATTGCCATGTGTCATCAAGTGGCTACATATAAAATAGGGGCAGAAGTAGAGCATCTTGTAACATTTACCAATTAAAATTCTTATCAAAGGAATGCTTATTCCTCAGCAATTAAGCATCAGGTGGTAACAAGTGGGAAAAGATGTGGCATCCTAATCAAGTTATATCTCCAGAAGAGCTCAGTGCCCCTTCTTCAAGCACTCCAAATGCATAGTTCGGGCTATGTTTTCAAAAAGATCTCAAGCTCCCATTTAGTTTCCTAAACAAGGGCCAGATTTTCAAAGATGAACAGCAAATAGTAGCTGTCATTGTGACTCATATGGCCAGATTTCCAGAAGATCTGAGCACCCAACATACTGCGCTCTTCTGAAAATATGGCCACTTATATGGTGCCTAAAGGAGGGCTGAGCACATAGTGTGTAGGATTTTGCAATGGGACTTCAGCTCATAGGTCACTTAGGTGCTTTTGAAAATTCCACAAATATAAAAAAAATTAGACTGAATTGTAATCAGTATGTTACAATAAGAGTGCACAGAAGCAAGCACATCTGTACCTCCAACACAATTTACATTCTTAATCAGAGTGTTTTTTTCCACCCCTTTCTCAAGGGAATCTTGGCTCTTAGGCAGTTTTGTGACCGTTCCTCCAGCTAATAGCTATGGGTTGACAGATCCATAACACAGCAAACTATTTTGTGTATATATTTTTACATATAACCCATTTCTCCACTACATGGCATAACTTCAGCCTTAGGTTATGTTTATCCATGATTCCCCCCCACCCCCCAATATTTAATGTGGAAAGATCTTTGCCCTAGTTATCATTCAATATGGAGATAGCCTAGGGTGACCAGACATCCCGATATTATTGGGACCATCCCAATATTAGGGGCTTTGTCTTATATTTGCAACTTTGCTCCTTCCCACCCCACCGCAAAAAAAGTATCCCAATTTTTCACATTTGCTATCTGGTCATCCTAATATAGTCACATCCTGAATCAAAGATCCAAAAAAAGAAGTAGATTAAAGGATGAAGATTAGGACATATCCTCGGTGATCAAATGAGGACATATCCATGTACCAGGAAAAGGACAAGCAGATTTATTAATGGATTAAGGGAGAGGCAGCATGATACTTGTGCTGTGACCTTGAGCAAGTCACTTAACCTCACTATGCCTCAGTTTCCTCACCTTGCAAGTTGAGATAAAGTAAAGCTCTTTGAAATCTACTGATGAAAATTTCTACATAAACGTTAAGTGTTTTGTTTTATTGTTCTGCTATTTATCTGCTATTAGGAAATTATAGGCCTGCCAGTCTGACATTGATCTCAGGCAACATAATGGTGCAGCTGATACCGAGATTTGATTAATAAAGAATAAAAAGAGGGTAATGTAATTAATGCCAATCACCACGGGTCTATGGAAAATAGATCCTGTCAAACTAACTTGATTTTTTTTATGAGAATACAAATTTGGTTGATAAAAGTAATAGTGTTGATGTAATATACTTAGACTTCTGTAAGGCATTTGATTTGGTCCTGCACAACATCTTGATTAAAAACCGAGAGTAGTATAAAATTAACATGGCACACATTAAATGGATTAAAAGCTGACTAACTGACATGGTTCAAAATGTAAGTGTAAACACAGAATCATCCTTGAGCAGGGGTGCTTCTAGTGGGGTTCCTCGGGGATCTGTTCTCAGCCCTGTGTTATTTAACATTTTTTCTCAAGGACCCGAAAGAAAATATAAAATCATCACTAATAAAGTTTGCTGATGACACAAAACTTGAGGGAGTGGTAAATAATGAAGAGGACCGATCACTGACACAGAGCAGTCTGGATCGCTTGATAAGCTGGGCATAAGCAAACAATATGGTTGTAAATACAGCTAATATGTAAATATATACATCTAGAAACAAAGAACGTAGATCATACTTAAAGGATAAGGGAACTCTATCCTGGGAAACAGTGACTCTGAAAAAGATTTGGGAGTCATGATGGATAATCAGCCAAACATGAACTCCCAGCACAAGCCTCTGACCAAAAGGGCTATTGCGATCATTGGATGCACAAACAGGGGAATCATGAGTAGGAATAGAGAGATTATTTTACCTTTATATTTGGCACTGATGTGACTATTGCTTGAATACTGTGTCCAGTTCTGGTGACCACAATTCAAGAAGGATGTTGCTAAATTGGAGAGGGTTCAGAGAAGAGCCCCAAGAATGATTACAGGATTAGAAAGATGCCTTATGGGGACAGACTCAAGGAGCTCAATCTATTTAGCTTAACAAAAAGAAAGTCAAGGTGTGACTTCACATTTTATAAGAAGCATCATGGGGGACAAATATTTGATGGCGTGTTCTTCAGTCAAGCAGAGAAATGTAGAACATGATCCAATGGCTGGAAGTTGAAGTGAGACAAATTCAGACTGGAAATGAAGTGTAAAAATTTAAAGTGAGGGTAATTAGCCATTAGAGTAATTTACCAAAGGTCATGGTAGATTCTTCATCACTGGCAATTTTTAAGTCAAGATTGGATATTTTTCTAAAAGATCTACTCTAAGAATTATTTTGAGGAAGTTCTGTGGCCTGTGTTATACAGGACGTTAGACTAGATGATTACATTGGTCCCTTCTGGCCTTGGAATCAATTAATTTAATAAATCTGCAGTCTGAAATACAGTTCACCAAATCACAAAGGTTGATATAATGTCCTCAGTTTGTAGGCAGGAAGTTCCATTGATTTCAATGAGGAGATCTGCTTTCAGGGAAGTTACTGCCACCTGGAAATGACTTAAAAGGAGTTTCAGGTATTTCCCCTGCTCCTCAGTACAGCTGCTCTTCTAAAAGGATTTCCTGTCCCATGCTCCAAACAAATTGGAGAAACTGATTCACCAACTGGTGGTACAGGGGAAACAATGAAAAAGAGTCAACACAATGGACTAAATTCTGCTCCCAGTTATATCATCTCACTAAAGTATCTCCAGATTTACATTGGTGAAACTGATAAGAGAATGTAACCCAAAGCGCTGCCTACTTCAGAAAGTGAACACACTGGGAAAGTACGCAAAAATGGCTTTGTCTCTAATCTGTTTGAGTTGTACTCATTCTAGATGTCACTTCTAGCAATACTAACATTACACAAGTGGCAGGCAGAAATGCGGTATTTAAGTTGAAGGTTTCTTTTCAAAACATGAAAGCAAGATAGAGCCCAAAGCAATCAAAAATAAAGTGGATGGGGAGTCTGTAGATAACTGTAAGGAAAGCTTTGAGACATCACTTTGTTTATACCCTCCTGGAAGAATGCATTGTGCATATATTGGTACAGCTATGCTCCTGTACTGTTAAAAAGCTCAGACCTAGAGTTTTGAAAAACTAAGATTTTCAATGGTATTTAGCTGTCTAAAGATGCAGATAGGCATCTAGTAGGATTTTCAAAATTGCTTAAGCAGGTCAGGTGCATAACTCCATTGAGACCTTTGAAAATCTGGCCCCAAGTGCCTACATTTATTCAGTGAGAACTGCTGGATGCGCAGCACTTTTGAAATTCAGGCCATTTATTTAGGTGTCTAAATATGGCCAGAGGAGCCTAACTTTAGGCACTCAGTTGTGAAAATTTTAGCCTCAATGTTTAAAGTGAAGACAAAGGATATAGTATTCTACAGAGGCATAATCCCATTCTGCATATTCTTGTTCAGTTGAGATCAGACCAGTCATACACTATACTGTGGGGGAGACTGTTGAAGGTACAAAGAGCAGTTAGGCCCTCAGGCTGGGTTTTCAAAGCCAATGGGAGGTGGGCACCTAATTACCTCAGGTGATTTTTAAAAATTCCAGCCTCAGCTCCCACTGACCTTCAATGGGAATTGGGTGTCTGAGTATACTTTATGCCATTGAAAAATCTCCCCTGTGGTAGTACCGTGCAATATTAACTAAACTGATTACACTCATTGTGAAATATATTTTGATGTCATAACTACTGAAGATGGATATTTTCCCAAGATGGATCCAAGGGATAACATCTGGACAAAATGCCAAATAGTCTGAAATACAAACCTGATCTGCTTTATTAATGAAACAATCAGGCTTTTGCAATAGCAAACCTAGATTCATTTCCCTCTCTTTTCCCTCAAAAAATTCAACAAGTAAATAGGAAGTCTATAAAAACTCAGATGAGGAGCAACATCCTGCCATTAACTTAAAAAAAAAATTAGTAAGCAAGTGCATTCAGGGAGGAACTCCATAGCTCAGGGGACTGTTAATGGGCTGTAGAGCGTTTTGCCTCTAGGTCACTGGTTTGAATCCAGCTGGTTGGTAAAGACTGATAGTCTCAATCATCCAAATGGTTACTTGTGGTCAGTGTAAAATGAGTTGGTGGTTTCAGTCCAGTTTCTAGTAGACTCTTGGCCACAAAACAATGGGCACTAATCAGTAACCTCCTAGGTAGTGACAGCCAAGGCTTTCAATGGACATGAAGATAGAACTTGCTTACCAGGCTGAGGAGCAATCTGCTCTCTCTGTAAATGAAGAGTGCCTCAGATGCAGTGGAACCAGAGTGATTACATTGCTGGAAATGGCTATTGGATTAAGGGAGTTTGCACAAAGGTTCTGTGCTATCTGAATGCTAAGTTGCCCAGAGCTGTTGAGCACTACAGACAAATCTGCATACTCAGGTGTCCAAATCAGTGTCCTCTCACAGAAGCATTTACGGTTTGGTGAGTGGGAAGAGCAGGGACAGAATATGCCCAGTGGATATGCCCAGTGGATGCACCATCTTTGTGTCCCATAGAATGGGGAAGCAAGAGAAGTCAGGGTGACTGCAGAAACAGCCCCAGAAAACTTCAGTACTCACAGAGGGGGAAATTTCTCCCCTGCTTATATATTGCAAGACCCCCCTTCATCAAGCCTCATTATTCTGGCTTGGCACAAAGAGGATTTAGGGCTCAGTCCTGCTTCCATTCTGGTCAATGGGAGTTTGGCCATTGAAGTCAGTGGGAGGATGAGGACCATAGGCGAGAGCCCTCAGAATTGGCTCAACCTGCCCAGGCTGAGCCATGTTGGTGGGCAGCTTGAGGGAAGTCTGCACTGTTGATATCTGTGCTCTGCCTGCTCTGCAGAGCAATAGGGTTACAGACCTTAATGCTACCAACACTTACACAGGTCAGTAACTTTAAGCATGTGAGCAGTCCTATGGGTTTCATTGGGACTACTCCTGGGTGTGCATATGGGCTTGAAGGACTGGGGCTTTATCAGGGGCTTTAGTCTGTTTCGTTGCCAAACTCACTTGAAATCATTACAAATAAATAACTGAAAGCAAAAATAGCAATACACATAAAGAGTGAAAGTACTGACTGATGAGCACAGTTGCTCACAGGCACAGGGAAAAGGTGTGCACATGATGCTCTAGGGACTCTCACTACAGATCCCCTATGCACCCTGGATTAAGAGGGCTTTCCTAAAAATGAAGCACCAAATTCACAGTCTGAATGTATAAAACGAAGAGATTCCAGTGTGTGCAAAGCTACTTTTCCTAGTAACTTTTAACTGACATTTCCGATGTTAAAAAAATAAAAGCATCACCCCTCTCTCACACATAGACTGTTATTAAAGAGCAGTATTCGCTAGAAATGCATCAATGGAATTCCAAATGTAAATGGACTAAATGTTTTCATTTCGTGTGTGGATTGTAGCTCTGTGTCACGAAAGAAGAAGCGGTGAGAATTTAATTCTCCATAGCACATCCCTACCCCCCAATTTGTTTACCAAGAATAAACATTTATTTAATGGAATTTAGTTCTAAATATTTAAAAGCTCACTTTGTTTAATGTGTTTTCATGCACAAGATGTTAAATAATTATGTATGATGTGGTAGTCTTTCATTAGGTAGAGTTAATGACCATCTGGGGATTCAGGCCCCAAGGCAGCACTGGGGGCTTCCCAAGTGCTAAATGGCCATTATCATACTGGTAATGCACTAGTACATTGTACATGATTACTGTTATAAATTAAGCATAAAAATCACATTAAAATAATATTACAGCAATGAGATAAAACCCACCCAAAAACCAAAAGGAAAATTCAGGTTTAAAGCTGCTCTATCACCCTGAACTGGTCCCTGGTCATGGTGCTACATATGGTCCTCTCTTGGGTGGGTCTGGATCAAATGGAATAATGGCAAGATGACTATGTAGCTATTTAGGTCTATGATACAGCAAAGAGGTCCATGTGGCTAGATGGAGTCCCATTGTGTAAATTGGGGCTCTGCACTGGCACAGGGGCCTGCCTGCAAGGTCAGGGCCTTACTGTACAGGGCCATGCCCATATTAATGAAATAAATATTTTCTCTCTTGCACGTAACATCAATCACTTTTTGTGGGACTTTCTGATAGAGGGTAATTATTAATTTATGGTATGGTAGCACCTACCAGCCTTCACCAGCGTAAGGATTCCATTGGGCTACATGCTGCATAAACGCAGAGTAACAAACAGCCTCACCACAAAGAGTGTACAATCTAAATAGGTGACACAGAGGCACAGAGAGGTGAAGTGACCTACCCATGGTGACAGGCAGACCCAGGAAGATCATCCAGGCCTCCTGAGTTCAGTACTCTGGCTCTGGGACAACACTGTGTCTCAAAGATTATAAGTCGTACAATGCCCAGGTATAGCAGAACTGAAGGAAAAGGATAAAATGGCATTTCCATGATTAATTGTATGTTTCACCTTTACAGTAAGTATATTTTTTCCTGAGTTTTACTTTCTTTGCTAGTATAACAACATATTTCAAGTATATTAGAAGACAAAGATTTTTTATTGGAAGCAAACCAAAGATACAAGGCCTTAGAGTATATTAATATGCTATACCTGGGTGCCCAACCTACGGCCCCATGGGCTGTACATGGCCCACCAGAGCATTTAATTAGGCCTGCAACCTGCTTGGACATAATATGCTAATGGCTGACTCATTAGCATTTTGTCATGGTGTTTACATCATTTTAGTTTACATAAGTGTGTAAATAGACAATCGTGTATATAGAAACAAACTATCTAAATACATATGAAACAAGCTGAACTTAAAATATAAATCAATACGGGTGACTTTAAATTTGATTAAAATAGGTATAATCTGTTTGGCCCCCACAAGGTCGTGCTTAGGTTTATGTTGCCCTCCTGTGTAATAAGGTTTGGCACCACTGTGCTATACAGTATTACAATTCATAAACAACACTTCAGAGAGGAGGTAAGATAACATGCAAGTGGGACTGACATCACTTTGCTGTTGCCTCAGTGTTGTACAATTGTTCGCATAAGCAAGTATCAACATTGCTTGTGGACGTTAGAGAGAGAAAAGACCTATTAGGTGTTACCATTCTCTTGACATGATATTGTGCTCTGCATAGACTTACATTGAGTTTGTTTTGCTATCGTTTGTCACATGGTCTCCATCGACTTGAATAGTCATCATTTTGCCTTCATAATGACATCTTAATATGGTCTCTTCGCCACAAAGTTGCCATGACATTGTCAGGATCATTAGACTATGCTAAAGTCCCATTCAAGGAGGTGGAAAAAGGTGTCATTTTAAAAAATGGCTATTGGGATTTGGTCATTTGTTTCTATCTCTTTTTATACAGTACAGTACCTGACTAGTTAGTAAAAGAAGGATAATTCCAGGCCCTCTGGAAATTCATTGGACACTACTATCTTTTACTGTAACATATGCTTTGAAGGGGTTCTGATTAAAGCTGAATGTTAAGTGATTAAAACAGATTTTTTTAAACATAAAAGATTAAAACATTATTTAAAATAAATCTTGTAAAGAAGAAATGGTAGTGTATGTAAAGTTTAGTTACAGATATACTGTATATTTTTGTAGGGAAATCAGGAACTTAAGATAATAATACTGTTCATTCATATAGCACCTTTCTTTCCAAACGAACCCCAAGAACTTTGGAAGTTTAATATATCATGTGCTCTACATATAACAGATTAGTTACTGCTGAACGCAGCCAGCTCTGGGCTATGATGCAACAACTGTTCAGCAGTGCACAGTAATACTACACAGGAGTTTTTGACAAGAGGAGAAGAAAAATAATATATCCAATGTATATTTAGCTAATGCATAATATGTGTTTCCTGAACGTACGAGATCTCAAGTCAAGTAAAATTTCAGAGGTTAAAATAAAACAGCAACCAAGGAAACAACAGGACAACGTTAACTAAAAGACAAACGAGAAGCACATCAATTAGCTCACCCACTAATTTGTTCTAACAGCAAAATGACCCTGTATCAAAATATTTACCACCGCTGAAATAGCCTAAACTCACCAAAAAACTGACGAACGTGTTTTCCTTCCAAATCAATGAAGTTTCATAATTTGCTATGATATTTGACTCAAGACCTTTAAATCCACTAAGATACCACTTCAGTTAGTACGCTTTCCCTTTGAATAATAATTTAAAGGAAGTAGAAGACATCTTATTTTCCAGTAAGAAGAAGTATATTTATTGGTGCCATTGCCCCAGTTGTGTGGCACCTCAAGTGCTCGCATGTATTGCTTATCACTGAAACTGATCGTGGCTTAGTTTAATGTGCATTTTCCTTAATCATTTCACTCCACTGTGCAAAGGGGAACATGAAGATAAAGCTTTAATGTGAAATCTGGAGGCACAGGGAACATACTTTATAACAGCTCATATTGTGCTCATCTAGAGCAATTATTATTGCTCATTACATTTATATGTATGAATCATTATATTTTATATCGCAATATGCATGTTTTTATAAGTAAGCTTTAAGCAAATTAGAATACTTAATATGTGTTTGAACTTTTGCCAGACATGAGCTCCAGAGCCAGTTCTTTCTATTTACATTGTAGCATTTATCCATTTTCAAATATTAGAAGATTTATCTATCAGATTCTGTGTAAATTCAGTACACAGATAATTTGTAAAAAGCTTCCTTTTTAAAAATGTTCTGTGTTTTTTCTAATCTAATCTCTTTTCTAATTTCCTAATCATATAACCTTGAAGTCTAAAGACACAGCTTGTGATAATCTGTGTAAACTGTCTTTATTGTTATCACAGACATTTACAAAAAAATACACACACACACACATTCAAAGCTCCCTTTTAAGTAATACTTTAGTCACAGTTCAATCAGATCCCCATTACTCCTACTCATCAGATAGAAAGTGTTCACAAGCAGAAGGGGGATATTGACTTTAAAAATTCACTGGCGAGGCGTACAGAGCCTGCAGGAATGTCAAAACTCCAACCTGCATTTTGATGTTTTCGCCTCAGGTTAGTCTTGACTGACATGCTTGGAGCACTCTTGTTTGTGCTCCGGCATCCATTAACTGTCCTTGACTCAATGTTATACAGGCCTTTACAGTCAGTTCAGTGCCTAATGGTTACAGCAGATTAGGTGCCACGAGGTGTAAGAAAAGCATACGCCTCACTTTAAGGGATCACATTGGTTGTTCTTTGCTTCATTAGGGTGTATTGTTTGATCCCAAATTAATGAGAGCCTGTTAATTATTATTCTGATAATTGTGCCTCGTGTGGGAGCATGCCAGGCAAGTGGTGTTTTAAAGAAATGGAGTTTTGCAAAGGAAAACAAAATGTCAAGGTTGAGATGTCTTTGAGTAGGGTTGGTTTATATGCAAGGCATTCCACACAAGTATGGATGGCATTAGATGTAAAGAACATAAAGAGGGTGAGCCTAAACTACACTTGCTTCAGCTATTGTATAATGCTAAATAACTACCTTGTAAAAACAGCTGAAAGAAAGCTTAGCTGTTCCATAGATAGAGCTAGATACACACCTGTAATCCCACGCACTGCACTGCTGAGCCTTTGCTTCTCTTTTGACTTTACCCTTCCCGCCACCAGATGTTTTTTAAGCTTTATCGAAATGTGACCCAATTCACACTTGCACTTGGGTTCAAGGAACGGATCCATTTTAAAATAGGCAAAAATGAGTGCTGAAGTGGTGTTAACATTAACAATAATTTTAATCATTTTAAAGTCACTCACATTAATATATGAGAAATAACTCTTGAGTAAATGCTGACAGGTATAAGTATGCCCATAGAAATGTTTTTCTTTTACATCAAGCTCCGATAAGCTTCTGTGGTGCCTATATTCATTTAACAGAAAGTATTGAGATTAGACAGATGTCTCAATTTAAAAGGAAAAAAAAGGTCTTATGGAGATAAACCAGGATGTGACACTGTTTCACCTGTGTTTTTCTGCTAACCTATATAATGCTATCAGAACATAACTAGAGTTTGGATTCATACATCCCATTTGACATTGACTGACAGTTCTGCAGAGAACAAAGGCAGAGAGATGTCAGTTTTAAAATGTGGAGATTTTATTAGGTCCAAATGAAAACATTCAGTTCTCTTTACTTCTTTTAAAATTAGATATGGGCCAAAACACCAGAGAGCAACATCCGCAAATTCAAAGATTCAGAATCCAAACCTGGGTTGGCTCCTATCTCTGTAACAGGCCAAAGCAAGGACCTGGATCTGAAAGTCCCAGAAATTTGAGGTGGGAAGGGTTTGCAATTTTCATCTGAATTTTGCAGCTCATAGCCATCTCTGCTTAAAAGTGATCTTCTCCAGTTAGTCTAGACAAAGATCTAGACATTCTCAGATGTTCTACATCCTGAAGCTTCTCACCTACAGTCCAACAGTGTGGAGGATCAAGTTCTCAGCACCTCTTCAAACTGGGTTGCCTGTCAGGTGCCTAGTCATGAATTTGGGTGCCTAAATTTAGGTACTCAAGTTTAAAATGTTAACCTTAGTTGTTTAAAGCCATTTGGGATGAAAAGCTGTCTGTAAATAAGTTATTCTGTGTGAAAATGTCTCCTACTGGTGACAGCAAGGATGACTAAAACCAGCTGATGTAACTGGTAACAGTTTGCTGCCTTTTTAAATAGAATCATCAGAACTAAAATATTTCACCTTTATGTGCAATAAAAGCCTGCATGAGCTCCTGTAAAAAGTTGACATACTGTAGGGACAAAAATAAAGAGCAGCAATGGCCCTACAAACAATGTTAAGATTTTGATCATAAAATGTAATTTAGGCTCACATAACTGCCTATTTCTCACAAGAACCTGAAGTTCATAGGCTGAGCAATGGGTTATCCTTTCAACAGAGAAGGGAACAGCATCTAGTAAAAACAATGAGGATGGAAACTCATGTATATTACTCCCACATTTGCTTGTGGTTTAGTGCTTGTGAATGGTGCTCAACCAAGTGCCCTTGAGAGCAAAGCCTATTTCCACACGGACTGCGCCTTGATACGGTGGGAAGGCTTGCATGCTCCAGTGAGAGCTATTCTGGCAGGAGTGGCATTCTGGTAAGGCTACCCAAGTCAGAAGGGTTGAAGCGTAGGAGCCTGACACAAGGTCCACTGGTCCTCCTGGTAGAAAGTTGTGAGTCAGGCTAACAAGCTGTCCAAACAAAAATGCTTCCTGTTAAAGAAACAATCTGAGGTGGGGTGGAAGGTGAGATGATCAAAGAAAGAAGAATGACTCCAACCAGATACATGGAGGCTCGCTGAAGAGAAGAAAGAATTAAAGAATAGAATTCAACAAAACAAGACAGCAGTAGAAGAGCAATTCTGTAACAAGAATATGTGGACAAAGACAAGGAATATAAAAGATCAGTTAGAAGACGGAAAATAAATCAAGAAAGGCTGAGAAGTTGTACAAGAGAGGGGATTCTAAAAAGCATTTTCTAGTATCTAAACATCACAGTTCTTAAGCCATCGTACAATTCTGACCACGGACCAAGGACAGAAAGCCTGTTGGATGGAACATTTCCAGGCTGTGCTAAGCCAGCCAGAACCACTAACACACACTGAGAGATGTGAAGATATAGAAGACTTATCTTGTGAAGTTATCGACTTTACGGAAGTAATTAAAGCCATAAAGCAACTGAAGAGTTTCAAAGCACCAGGCTATGATAAGATAGATGCTGAAATGTTAAAAACTGAGAAGAAGTGATTGCCAGTATCATAGGCAGGTTGTACAGAATGGTTTGGGAAAAGGAGATCTGTCCTAAAGTTTGGAAAAGAGGTGTCACCTGCAAACTTCCTAAGAAGGGCAACCAGTTTCTTGGTGATAACTGAAGAGAGGTGGCACTCTATCTGTACCTGGAAAAGTGTTTTGCATTATCATTTTGAAGAGGATGAAAACTGCTTTTGATAAAGTACTCAGGGAAGAACAGGCTGAATTTTGATCCCGTACGTTATGTTCTGACCAGAGTTTCACCTTGAGAAAACTTATTGAGAAATACTAGCAGAAGATGGTGTTTAACTTCCTTGATTTCATGAAAGTGTTTGACAGTGTCTGCAGAGAAGTCCTCTGGAAGATCCTGACACACTGTGGAATTCCAGCAAAGATTATTAATTTGAGGAGAGATTTGTATGACAAGTCTGTGTGCTGCACCAGGACAGGGACTGGACTCGTGGAATGGTTTAAGATTGTAAGGCAAAGTTATGTTCTATCCCTGCGTCACTTCTGCATTGTCATAGACTTTGCAATGAGAAGAGCAATAGCTGCTGCCAAGGACGCTGGTATTGTCTGGACAAGAGATAAACCACAAGACTTGATTTTGTAGATGATGTAGTCAAACTGGATACCAACTTGGATGAAATGAAAAGACTCTTTAAGAACATGAAAGCAGAGGCAGTTAAAGTGAGCAGTATGCAGAAGAGCAAGACCATGGAGATAGCAGAGAATGCTGTCAACACCAGCGGATGTGTGAGTGATGGTGAAGAAAGAGCTGATGACTTCATCTATCTCAGAAGTAAAAATATCTGTTGATGGCCTGCTCTCTAAAGAAGTGAAGGCAAAAATTGGTAGTGGATCATTTTCCTGTCTGTCAAATATCTGGAAGAGTAAGAAGATACATCTACACTCTAAAATGAGATTGTATAATCTTCCAACACTACTGTATGGCTTGGAAACATGGCAGATGGTGGAAGTACACAATAGGAAACTGAATGCATTCTACCAGCATTGTTTAAAAAGAATCTTGTGAATTCATTGGAAAGATTCCTTAACTGTTGTGCTGCATGGGTCAACAGACTGCGGATTCAATAATTAGACAGAGACAGCAATGGTAGTTTAGCCATGTCATCAGGCTAACCCATAGCAGAAGCACAAGATACATCATAGATTGGAGGGAAAAGAAGATGTGGAGGAAAAAGACTGTCCTATTGCAGGTGTGACACCCCAATATTCACCACTGTCATGTAATTAGGATATGTTTTGTACAAAGTAGGCCTTCTGAGGTATCATTCTAAAAGTCTTGATCTGCTAGACATGAATATCTCATTGGATTGTATGTGAAGTTATGAAGTTTGGCTACATATGTGTTACTGAAACATGCTGAGAGGTTGAAACCACCTACAAGCAGCCTTTCGGGTACAACAGTAAAAAGGCCTAAGAATGTTAATGGCTTATGGAGGAAATGCACACAAGCACTCGGATTACCCTAGGAACTGTGTACAATAGAAGCCTCTCAGAGCTAGCACTACACAATGGGAACTGTTTTACCCAGGTCACAGCAAAAGAGCTTTCTAGCAAGTGGGAAGAAGATATAAAAGGGGGACAATATATTGTGAGGGTACCTCACTCTCCCTGCAACAACACACCTGGAAACCCTGGACGGGCAAAGACTGAACTGTGGGAAGTTATGGTTCCAGGCTAGGAGGATCTTTAGCCTGTGTATGAAAACCTGGGAAAGCCAAGGCAACTAGTGCCTTAAGAATCTGCTAGCCTGTTTATCACCCAGGTGAGAATTTGCTAATTTATATGCTATCTGGGTGTGTGCTGGAGGAGGCTTGAGAGCCTGGCTCAGCAAGACAGCATAAGGGAGCCCAGGATGGTGGAACAGGTGGGCTCAGTGGTACCCCAGTATATCAGATGGCACCCCAGAGCAGAGGGGGACAACCTGTCACAGCAGGACAATCAAAACGTATTCTGCTATCATGGAGACAGCTTATGATGGAGTAAAACGTCTTGCTCTAGACAGACAGCCGTGGGAAAATAGGTTGCTTCAAATGCCGAGCGGGCATAAGAGAATCTAAGAAAGTCCTTTTCCTAGCTACAGGCCAAGGGCAACAAAGGGTGGTAACATCACTTGTAGCTACCCCACAATGTTCAGCCACCCCTCCTGAACCCAGATCTATAGAATGTGGGCAGTTGAGTCTCTATTCAGCCTTGGGCGTCCCTTGGCAAGTTTGCCAATTGTGGCTGCTGCTTTTATGTCAATTCACCCTGACTTTTAAAGCCCCGTCATCCAAGAGCTTGTTGTGGAGCGTGAGCACCTAGTTTGGGGCTTCATTACAAATTCAAAGCACAGCCCATATGTGCCAGAACTTCTACTGTGTTTCAGATAGCTTCAGAGTTGAATCTGGGCCCAATTTCAATTGAACCCTGGAGGACTGATGGTTTTCCACCCAAACTATTGGAAATCCATATTTCAGGTTTCGTGATTGCTGGGTTTCAAAGTAAAACCAGGTAGGATGGGTGTGTGTTTTAAAAGCTCCTCAGGGCAGGCACTGTGTCTTCCTTTATCTTCATAAGGTACTCCGCAGATTTGGAGATCTACTGGAAACAATTAATAAGTAATTATAATCAACAGACAAATTGTGGCCTGGCTTATGCAGTGGCACAGATCATCCCCTTTCACCAGCTTCTCACATCATGGGTAGACATGAAGAAGTGAAGAGGTTACAGGGGTATCACTATTCCCCCTGCTCACTCCCGTCATGCAAGTGGACAGGAAGTGGGGGGAATGGATGGAGCCTTGGCTGTACTTCCCATTTGTCTGACCAGCAGAGTTGCACCAGCATGCCAGGGAATGTGGTCTACCAGGTATACAACCAATATCGTTGACTTCCTCTCCAGAGCAGTGCGGGAACCGGAGAGAGACTGTAACTGCATCACAATTTCCTTCCCCAGCTGCTCCAAGGACAGTGCAACAATACAATGCCCCCTACTCAGGGCAGATTGTTCAGTCATTATCTAGCTGTAAGTTTTGCAGTGATTTCAGGTTCATTTGGACCCCAAACTCAAAGCAAAACTCAGTGAATGTGAATGCCCTCATGGATGATTCTGAAGAAAGTCTTTGCCTGATCTACTCTGAAATTGTCACGTGTATACTATTCTTCAGCAAAAAAAAAAAAAAAAAAGGCCTATTCAGAGCCTCTCAGCAAGTTCCAAACATACTTCATTTAGTGGTAACATTTCAGCCTCCAGCCTCCGCAGACTGCTATAGAAGGCAAAATATTACCACTAGCTATTGTTTTTTAGGGCATTGTTTGAATGCCTCTTTCAATTATATAATACTTCCACAAGGGATTGAGCTAAATTAAGGGTCAGATTCTGCTGCCTGTCCTCTGGTTGGATACAACTTTGCTTCATGTGTGTTGCTATTGGAATCAATGCGATCATGCATGGAATAAGTATCTAATCAATGGGAATAAGGGTAGTAGGTTCTGGTTCCAATTAATTAAATAAAATAAAGCTTTTGTCAAACTTGCAGAGAGATTTTAAATAACACTTTTCTGCTAGAGGGTCACGTAGCAAGTGACTAGTGTGAATTATTGAATATTTACTTAGCCATATACGTTGCAAGATAAAATGCACTGCACCTAGTTACAGCAGAGAGAGTGAAATTTCCCCCTCCGCTACACTAATGCAACCCGCTATTAAAGCCATGTGGTTGCAGTGGAGGGCAGAATTTGGCTAAAATTTTCTACTGACCTGAGAACGAATGCCATGAAAAACACCTATTTTTTTTTCTAATATGGACTTTTTTATTTTTTAAGCTGACCTGCTAGGAGAGGCTTGTGTTGCTTTGATTTAGAGAGGGCTGGTATAATTTGTAATGGGTGAGTTCGGTTTAGTGAAAGGAATCTAGGCAGGGTTATGTTGTGGAATGGAAGGTTCGTGACATTAGCTGTACGCCAGTCTAGTGACAGGAACCAGGCTCTGCGGAGCTTTGCATGTGTTGGTCACTGTCCTATTTGTTGTGTTTTCAATGAAATTTCCTGTCATTTTCAGGCCTGTCAGAACTACTGTATTTGTCAGATATGAATGTTTGACTCTGGGTGGGGCAGAGTTGAGGAGAGGATGGAATTTTTCGCTCTAAGAATGAACTATGTACCAGAGGAAGCTATGCTGATGAAACACCATTTTAGAGTTTAGGAGATCATACCGAGACAGGAGTTTAGTTATAAAGATTTTATATTAATACAAGCAAAATGTATCATTAAGTTTTAGATTTAACAGCTGAGTAGGAGCCTGAAGTCTTTCCATTGACTTCAATGAGCATTAGATCAGTTTTTAATTTAGCTAGGTGAAAAACAGACAGAAAAGTGAGATACCCTTAGTGGGTCAATCATGCTTAAGGTATGAGAAAGAACAGGTTGGTCTTGGTATTATTACTTGATAGCATTCAGTAATATGTTGAGAAAATACACTTGACACAATGCTGCTGGTTATTCTGTTGTTGTATACATTGAAATGTACAAGAAGTGCAATACAATGGGAGAAACCATATCTTGTGAAATATTTTGACATCTGAGTGAATAATTTGTTAGTCTAGGTGTGGCATGTAATGTGAGTAATTATACACAAGTCCATAAAAGTAGAATAAAGAGTATCAGTAGCACAACCAAAGTGCTAATATGCAGTGGAAGAAGTGAGCATATCAGAAATCTTAATGTTCTTAGATTTAGCAGTTATTGACAACCCAAACCTGCAAATACTTATGCCTGGGTATGGTGCTTACTGCTTTCCTTTGAGGTCAATTAGTGTGTGCAGGATTGGGACCATAGGCTCTGATCCTGCAATGAGCTCCATGCAGACAGAACTTGGTGCCTGTGTGAAGCTCCATTGTTTTCAGAGCATGAATGCAGCTTTTAATGGGGCAGTATGGATGCAAGGATCCTTATTTCAGGATGAAGGCCTAAGGCCTTATACTGTCAAGTCTTTTTTGGTCTGTAGAGAGCTCTGTGTGTTTATTGTGCTATCTAATTAATAATTAAAAATAAAATGGAAGATACTTTTTCTATGTTTATGCTACATCCCCTGAGAACCAGAAGATGTCATGTCATCCGTAGCAATCACTTTAGTCATTCACATTGTAAAACAAAGGGCCAAATTCAGACTTGTGGAAGTTTCTGAAAGTTTGCCCAAATGGATGCTATGGATGATGTAAGAAAGATCTGGGAGACACCATTGATAGCTCTCTGAAAAACTCAGCTCAATGCACAGTAGCAGTCAAAAAGGCTAACACAGTGTTGGGAACTATTAGGAAAGCGATAAAAAATAAGACAGAAAATATCATAATACCACTATATAAATCCATGGTGTGCTCATACCTCAAATACTGTGTCCAGTTCTGGTTGTCCCATCTCAAAAATGATCTAGTGGAACTGGAAAAGGTTCAGAGAAGGGCAACAGATATGATCAAGAGTATGAAATGGCTTCCATATAAGGAGAGACTAAAAAGATTAGGGCTGTTTAGCTTAGGAAAAAGAAGATTAATGGGGGAATATGCTTGAGGTCTACAAATTAATGAATTTTGTAGAAAAAGTGAATAGAAAGTGTTATTTGTTCTTTCACACAATAAAAATAAAACCCAGGGTCACCTGATGAAATTAATAGGCACAAGGCTTAGTACAAACAAGAAGACGTACTTTTTCACACAATGTACAATTAACCTGTGGAACTCATTGCCATGGGATGTTATGATAGCCAAAAGTATAACTGGGTTCAAAAAAGAACTAGATAAGTTCATAGAGAATAGGTCCAGCAATGGTTATTAGCCAAGATGATCCCATGCTCAGGGCAACCTAAACTCCTGACTGCAAGAAACCAGCAAGGGAAGACAGGGGTAAATCACTACAATTGTCCTGTTCTGTACACTCCCTGTTTCGTACACTCTGGTACTGGCAAACTCAGCACCAGAGACTCCCACGTAGCTCATGCAGATTGTAACACCCTAGTATTCCCTTGAAGGTTCTGGATATAAACCAGGGTTTAGGTGGGGACACTGATCATTTCCCTTCCCTCCTACATCACCTTCCAAACCTAGTGAGGCTCCTTTCAAACCCACTCCTCCAACAGAGGTAATTTTGGTCCTGTACTAAAGTTTATAGAGTCCCTAGCTCCTCTCTTCAGCTTGATCAGCCAATGATGCAGCCCTTCTGATGGGCAGCAGGTCCTTTCCTCAGATCCCCCATTTTTTGTTTCTCACATTCTTCCCTTTGTGGGAGGTTACATAAAGGAATTTATAGCAGTTCTGATGTTGGCTTTTATCAGGTGCTTTGGCGCTGCGGGTGTGAAAGAGGGTTACACATTGAGATCCCCCTGGGCCTCAGACCCTCTGGCTTCAGCATCATGATCTTTCTTTCTTTTGCCATCAAGGTTCTTATCCTTGGTTTTGAAGTCAGAGATCTCAGGGGAAAAAAATCATTTCAGTTTTCTTGTTTCCAAAATCCCTCAATGAAAACAGGGCCAGAGTTCAACTCTTTGGGTGACAGTTGGCTCCTGTCTCTCCTGGGTTTGTCCTAAACTTGAGGTTACATTGGACCCATTGTACTGAGACGATCTTGTCTATCATGCAGGTTCTTACACTGGGATTTCCTGTTCTCCATGGATAAGAGAGATACATATCTACATATCAACATCTACCCTGTATAACAGCATTAGCTGTGTTCGCCTCTGAGGAGCAGGCACTTTTTGATAGGCCAGGACCAGAGCTGAAGTTGTAGTGAATGTAAGGCTAAGGCTAAGCCCAGCTAGGAATGAATGCTTGTGTCCTGAAGAAATGTTAGGGTAATGCCCCCATTAGAATTTACAGTCTTGTTAGTTAACATATGTTTATTACCATGGGTGAGAACGTGGCTAATTATGCATATGCATCAGAAGATAGCAATTATTTTTCATAATCCCCTATCATTTCAGCATGATTTTTTTCATGTCCCAACTCAAGATAAGTCATCTCAGGATCCTAAAAGTCTCTTACTCTTTTATGTATCAGGAGACAGTCATTTTTGCACCATACAGGGCTCAAGACTGTAGGAAACTTTATTAGTAGCTTCCTTCCCAGGCTGCCTGGATTCATCTGTGGCTTTGGCAATGGAATGATTTAGCAGGAGATGTTTGTTCACGCTGCCTTTCCATGAACAGCACCTTCCCAAAGAGCCCAAATGCATCTTGCATGTGAGCCAATAGTCCGGTAAGTGACAGATCAGAGGTCAGTACAGGGAATCTGCCAAAATTCCAGAGATAACAGTTTAAACAGTGTTTAAATAGACACAGAGGGCCTGATTCTCCACTGTCTTGCATCTTGTGTAGTTATTTGCACATGTATAAAGTGAGTGCAAGGGGGCATAAAAAACAATAGCTGGGGCAGTCAAGTGGAGAATTCCATTTAAGTAGCAATTTGCACTCGCTTTGCAGTGGTGTAAACAATTACACAAGGTGCAAGGCAATGGGGAAGCAAGTCAAAATAAGATAGGCGGAAACTACATGTAAAGGTGTGTTTGTGATCTAATTTCAAAGATATCAGAAATCACTAGGAGGAATGGCTTTCTCTAGCTAACTTTTGTTTATAAGGTTAACACAACATCTGAAATAAAAGATAATAGGAAGGTTCCCACTAAGGGGAGACTGCAATGTGCATATAAATGTCACAAGCTTGTCTTTTACTTTATTTATTTTTAATGGAGTCCAGAAAGTTGTATCCAGTAAACTGGAATTTTAGAGCTGTAAGAGGTGTTTTAGGGTCTGTGCTGGAGGCTGGAGGTCAGCTTGGTTGCCGTGGAGAAGGTTAGAACTTATCTCAGGGCAATGAGGAAAACATGATGAATTAAACCAGTTTCACAGTTCTGAGACTAGTGGTTTTGCCCTAGTTACCTCAGTGTTTCAGGTCTCCATCTAGTTCTCAATGTGAAGTTTTTACTCTTAAGTGTTGGGCTGGGATGTCAGTGAAATGAGAATGGTAATTAGCATTGTATGTTTTACAAGTGGGGAGCTCATGGTGTTCTTGTGATCCCAGTGCTGACTGTGTGCAGAGCCATTTAATGGAAGCCGTGGTTTGGTTTTGTTTTTCTTTAGTCCTGAGAACAAAAAGAAATGTCTCAAGGAAAGTATAAAATGGAATTCAAAAAGAACAATAGCATTGGTTTGATTTGTTTAATTCTGAAATCAAGGTCACTTAAAAGTACTGCAGCTTTTATTTGTTTTAATTTTTTTTTGGCAACATCTTTCTTTTCATTTGATGGTCCTGTCATCCCCAGAACTGTGTATGTTACTGATCCTGCTTGTATTCAAAGCTGTTATTAAGTGGAGTCTTTTAGATTTTAGAGAAATGATAATGGTTCCAAAGATGACAGAAAGTGGCAGCTGGTGACAAAAAAAAACCCTTGATAAGACGACAACAGTAAATCAAACTACTGCCATTTTTTCGTTTCATGTTTGTTAATACCACCTCGCCTTTTGAAGTTTAAAGCAAGGTTCAAAAGAGCCAGGTGCTGAATCATAATATTAAAGCAAGTAAGGAGCTCCATGAAAGAGCGGAGATCTGAGAGGGGAAAGCAACAAACACAGCTTTCAACTGCCTTTTGTCGGCCTTTCTGCAGATGTCACCAGTTGTTATCCCCAGCAGAGGCTTCAAGCTTGTAGCAGTGCCTCTGGCTGATTCCAACTCAACGTTTCAAGTGTCAATCAAAAAGGAAGGACGCAGCTTAGGTCCTGGTCATTGTCCTGTGAAAAGAGCCAAGCATTTAACATTGATTTAGCTCCCTCAATATACAAAGATAGAGCCAGCTTTGTGCAGCAAAAGGGCCTTTGGCAAGGTTGCTTGTAGAGCAATTCCATCTCATCCGATGCTCCTTGGTTTAGCTGTCACACTGCAGTGTCTGGAGTCCTATGAAAAGTTATTCAGGAATGAGTGAGCAAATTAAAAAGAAATAACATGCTCTCCTAAATAGCAATGCAGGCTATAGAAAATGCTTTTAATGTCATTTAGCCTTGAAAAGCAGTTTTGATAAAAGTATTTTATGCTTTTAAATACCATTTAACAAGGAGAATAAGACATTTTAGGACAAGAGAAGGCCCTTGTGAAGCCCATCTCCAATGGACTGTGTGAACAGTTGTGCCACAGTGTATTTTTGGCCAACTTTGTCTTAAAGCTTCTTATATTCATTGCTGTCCATAGACTGCATTACTAGTCTCTGTGTACAAAAATTCAGCCAGATTGCCACTGGTGCTCTAACTTACGGTCTTCTGCCCTTTTTCTTGTTGGCAACGATTATTACCTGTGTCTCTCTGTTTCTATTTTCTTCAAAAATCCTTTGTAATGGAGTATTTCATTCCCAGCCATGACACTCCCAGTTTGGCTTTGACTCCAGATTGCTGGTGGCTCAATGTGAGTTATTCAAGGCACTTGTCATTGTCATGGAAATAACAAGTCTCTGAAAATGCCTGGCAATCCTGTGGTAGGGAATAGGTTCTCACACACGTGGCAAGACCCACACTTACGACCTACAGAATGGGGAAAACAGCCGAAACAAGCCACTGAATGAAGAATGTATATTTTTTAAAAGAGTCAGTATAAAACAATCAAATGCTGTGCAGCATTAAGTTATGTTAAACTCATGAACATAGATATTTGTAGAGAAACGTTACCTATGGACAGGTTATTTCATTATCGGGTTTCAGGTATCTTCTTTTTCGACACTTGGAATGAGCCACTGCTAGGCCACCTCTAAGGTATGAGCGAGGAGTGTGATCCCCCTGCTCATATACACATACCTGCGCCAACTCTCATTGAGCTTGCAAAAGTATAAATACCAGTGTAGCCACAGTAGCATGGGTAGCGGGAGAGGAGGCATGGCTTAGCATGGTTTGAGGTGGGTTTGTACTGAGCATGGCTGAGAGATGCCTCCGCTGTTTCTATCTGTGCTATGTTGCTATTTTTACTCATGCTAGCTCAGTGAGAGCTAGTGTGAGTACATGTAGCCAAATAGGGAAATGATACCCTGGCTCGTAATGTAGACGTAGCCTTAGAAACAGGCTACTGAACTAAATACACCAATAGTTTGGTCAAGTATGACACTTATTATGGCCCCGATACACCAAAGTACTTATGCGCATGCCTAACTTTAAGCATCTGAGTAAAGTCGGTAAAAATATAAGGAAAACGACCTTGGGAAATATGTCAACATTTTGAAGTTGTTTCCATTTTGCATGGCTCGAAATGCAGATGTTTGCTTTTTTTTTTTTTTTTTAAAAGATTGTTTGATCAAAGTGGGGTTTGAAATATCGATAAAAATGTGGGTTAAAAAGATCATGGACATTTTTTGTGAGGAATGGAAAAATTTAATAATGTCAACATTTTTCATTAAAAATTCTTTTAAAAAGCCATTTTTCAATGAAAAATCTTTTTGTGTAAAATACATTGGCCAGCGCTATTCACGAGTAGTCCCTTTGACGTGAACGGGATTACTCATGTGCCTATCATCAGGCATGTGCGTCTCATTTTGTGACAGACTTTGCTCTGTCCTTCTAGAATGAGCTCTGCACTAACGGTCTGCTTCTCCACTTGTGCATTTGATATTACTTACAAATACAGTAGAGTGTCAGAAATATTCAAAGTGGACTATTCAAGATATTCAATCATCTATACAAGTTCAGCTTTATTTTTAAAAACACCTAGCACTACAGGGTCCTGATCTATGACAGTGGCTCCTAGGCATTATGATAACACAATGTATATCTGCATGTTCTTAGCAAGGTGCTCATAATAATACCTTGCATGCGTATAGTCAATTTACAAAAAATGGGATCAATGGAGTTGAGTGATCAATGCAAAAACATTTCTGTAAATCTTCATTCCGATCTTAAAATACATTTGTTCTGATCAAGTCCATGTCCCTTTTGTACTCGCTGTCCACAGACATACACATGATAGACTTTGACTCAGAGAAAATGAGTGTAAACCTTGCACGCAGGCTAGTTCTAACTCAGAGTGGCTGTGCACATTGAACATATCCTGTGTTGTCTGAAATTCAGACATTTGCATGAACAGGTGTTTATTCACACAAATATATGTGACCCGTTGTTCTTTGTACAAATGCCCGTATTCGCACACGGGCAAGGGTACACATGAATGAACAAGCGTATTCTCTATTCACCGTGTGTTAGACTGAATCCTGCACACAGGGCGGCATGTAGCTGCATCACCCCAGGAGGAGCCATGGGGAGGAACTGTGTCACAAAGCCCTGGGAAGAGCTGTTGTAACCATTTACTGCCCACCTCATACCAGCCAAGCTCTGCTGCCTGGCTCATTGAAGGGAGGGACTTAAACTCTGCCCACTCCCTGCCCATCTCCACCCGTTCCTTGCCCACCTGTGACCAGGCACTCAGCCCTTGCTCTCTCCTGTGCCTAGATCCAAGGCCCAGGAGACCTCTAGTAGCCATGAAGCATGGTGGGTAGATGTCATTTCCCCCTGTGCAGGGCCAGGCACAAACTTGCCTTGTGAGGCATTTGCTATTCATCGTTTGTTATCCTATTTAATTAGTTTCAGTCATTTAATCAAGGAGCAGAAGCAACCCCATGTGACTTAGGTGACCCGTCACATTTTATGAGTAATTCAAGTGAGCAGTTCACAGAAAACCCAATAGGTGGAAAGTTTGGGCAAGTACGTACTACAGTACGTTTGGGCAGTATGTACTACAAATAATAAATAGACCAAGGTCGGTTCACGAGTAATTTGCAAACAAAAAGAAAAAAAAGGCTAAATTAATCAGATAATTTATTCCCAACAAATAATTCCACCACCTTTGCCACAGAAAAAATGAATTCAAAATTCAGTGCAAATTCAAAGGAAAAGACGGCATCAAATAATTTGGAGTAATGAAAACCTTTGCAAGAATCACTATTTGCTAAGAAAAGGGGCAAAATTCCTCTCATGCCTTGCTCATCACATGCTATTCAGTCAGCTCTGTTAAATCAGACAAACCACCCAAGAGGTAGGTAGATCATGTCCACCTTGCAGATGAGGAAACTTTGGCCCAGAGAGTTATTTGCCTAAGATTACCGAGTAAGTCTGGCAGCATGCCCGTCTGTGACCTCCAATCTGTGGCCTCCTGAGCCACTCTCAGTACCCTCCTCCTTTCCATTCTTTCTTCTCTATCCACTTTGCACTCTCCACACCCTCAGTTTCTCTGCCCCTTTCTCTGCCCCACCAACCCCAGACACTTGGGTTATCCCTGGTATCCATTTCCTCTGATCTTGCTCCTGCATAGCTGAGTTCTTCAAAAAGTCCTGTGGTCACTAGGACTCCTTCACTGATAATTCATTCTCTCCTCCTTCAATTCTTCCATCTTTCTAGTAAGCAGCACTACATCTGCACTCCCACTGATTCCCACGCTGGCAATCCCGCCCATCTAGTCACCAATTCTGGCTCCCTTCCAAACACACAAATACTCGCATAGTGCGCCCTTACCCTTATCCACACAAGATCTTACAGACGGATTAGAAAAAAAAGGGAACAAGATCTGTCATGAGCTTGCCCTCCTCCACTCCTTTCCCTTACTGCCTTCCACTCACCTGTTTCACTGACACTGAGCTTTTGGCTCCTTGGCTGTTTTTGGCATCATTGATCATACATTGATCATTCTTGAAATCTTGTCATCCTTTGCCTTCTGTGACGACATCCTTTTTGGGTTTTTCTTCTACCTCCTTGATTGTTCCTTCAGAGTCTAATTTGCTGTGTTCTTTCCCACCATTCTCCCTCTCCATTTAGAGGGTATCCACTAAGACTCTGTCCTTAGTTCACTCCTCTTCTCTATCTACAGTCTATCTCTTGGTGTTTTATCCACTTGCATGACTTCAGCAACCTCTTTTAAGTTGGTAACTCACACATTCATTTGTCTACTCCTAGCCTGTCTCCCTCCATCCAGCCTCTCATCTTGGCCTGACAGGTTCTCCTAAATGTGCTGTCAGCAATTAAAAGTTCACATGGCTAAAATATTCCCAGACAAGAAAACTACATGAAGATGGAGTTAAGGTTGTGAGTATGTACCAATAAAAAGGGCAAAAAATGTTACAGAGATGCTGCAACTATCCCAAAGCCAAGCATTACAAAGCCAGGAAGTAGTGTTAAAATTGCAATGAAAAGAAATCACTGTTAAGGTAAGAACGGCACAGTTAAGGCACCCAAACATCCTTAACTCTGCCTTGCAGTGATGTTAGGAGGAGAAAAATAGGAAAAAAAAGCAAATGTGTTTTTAAAAAATCAGTTTACGCTAATCTGGGGCAACAAACACTAAAATGCCTTAATTATAATCATACATCTCATTATAGGGCAGAGTTAATGTTTGGGTTCTTTTTCTGTGTCCCCATTCAATCTGTAGACTTTGCTGCCTTTGCAGACTACATCCACAAAGGGACTTTGGTGTCAAACAGCCACTCTAGGTGCTCTAATCCATTGTTTAGATCTTCAAAATCTCCACTCAACTGCTGCCTAACTCTGTAGGCACATACATTCTCCAAGTGCCCCAGTTTCTGCTGGTGGGCATGCTTACAGCCACCTAAATCCTGACACCTGGTATCTGGGTCAGAGCTAGGCCCCAGCAGGATTCACATACTAGGTGTTCCCCAAGCTATCTTGCCTGCAGGGCCCGATCCAGTAAGTGTTCTCAGAGGCCGCCTTACACCACACCTACCAGATCAGGCTGTGAACAAGGAGGAGGTGGCAGTGCCCCACCCTTATGTTGCGTAGTCTGAAGATTAGAACACTCACCCAAGATGTGGGAAACTCAGGTTCAAGTTCCCATTCCGTTTGATGTGGAACAGCGACTTGAACCCAGGTCTTAGTTTCACCTCCCAGGTGAGGGCTTTTATCACTGGCTATGAGGTATCGCTCTCCATTTCTCCTCTTGCAGGTGTTCCACTTGGGCCACAGAGGGAAAACAAATGACTCTCTATCTTCGTGGTTAGAGCACTCACTTCTGAGTCTAAACACAAGTATATTGCAAACCAGTTTCAAAACTTTTTTAAACAGTGGTACTATACACGATCTTTTGGAGGTCATCAGATAATACATTTGTGTTCTCCCAACATTTTGAGAGTTAATGCTTCTGGTTGCCATTGTGTCCTGTGGAAATAATGGCTTCTGGTCACCACAGATTACTATATGCAAATAGAAGAATACATTCCAACTGCTTTGCTAATGCAAACCATTGTAAATCTAGTGGCTCTTACCTTATCCATAAAAAATGCTGGTCTAAGAGAACCAGTCAAAAACCCGATACTGTCTTGGGAGTGTCAGGGATATAACACTTGAGGTTCAATTCATAATTTCATTTTCTATAAAAACTTCCTTTCTTAACTATAATTATAATATACTCTTCAATTTAAGTATCCTGTTATCACCATTGTTAAAGATTGCAGCAAAGAAAAATAAAGTTTAATTTGCTTTTATTTCCGATTACAACACTCAGTATTTGTACTGTTCCTTCATTAGCAAAACCCCAGAATCATAGAATCATAGAATATCAGGGTTGGAAGGGACCTCAGGAGGTCATCTAGTCCAACCCCCTGCTCAAAGCAGGACCAATCCCCAACTAAATCATCACAGCCAGGGCTTTGTCAAGCCTGACCTTAAAAATATCTAAGGAAGGAGATTCCACCACCTCCGTAGGTAACGCATTCCAGTGTTTCACCACCCTCATAGTGAAAAAGTTTTTCCTAATATCCAACCTAAACCTCCCCCACTGCAACTTGAGACCATTACTCCTTGTTCTGTCATCAGCTACCACTGAGAACAGTCTAGATCCATCCTCTTTGGAACCGCCTTTCAGGTAGTTGAAAGCAGCTATCAAATCCCCCCTCATTCTTCTCTTCTGCAGACTAAACAATCCCAGTTTCCTCCTAAGTCATGTGTTCCAGTCCCCTAATCATTTTTGTTGCCCTCCGCTGGACGTTTTCCAATTTTTCCACATCCTTCTTGTAGTGTGGGGCCCAAAACTGGACACAGTACTCCAGATGAGGCCTCACCAATGTCAGATAGAGGGGAACAATCATGTCCCTCGATCTGCTGGCAATGCCCCTACGTATACATCCCAAAATGCCATTGGCCTTCTTGGCAACAAGGGCACACTGTTGACTCATATCCAGCTTCTCGTCCACTGTAACCCCTAGGTCCTTTTCTGCAGAACTGCTGCCTAGCCATTCAGTCCCTAGTCTGTAGCGGTTCATGGGATTCTTTCGTCCTAAGTGCAGGATTCTTCACTTGTCCTTGTTGAACCTCATCAGATTTCTTTTGGCCCAATCCTCTAATTTGTCTAGGGCCCTCTGTATCCTATCCCTACCCTCCAGCGTATCTACCTCTCCTCCCAGTTTAGTGTCATCTGCAAACTTGCTGAGGGTGCAATCCACACCATCCTCCAGATCATTTATGAAGATATTGAACAAAACTGGCCCAAGGACCGACCCTTGGGGCACTCCACTTGATACCGGCTGCCAACTAGACATGGAGCCATTGATCACTACCCGTTGAGCCCAACAATCTAGCCAACTTTCTATCCACCTTATCCCAACATATACCCTCTGTGGTAAATATTTAGGCTTACCTGCTCCCCCATCAACCCCCAGTTAAACTGTACAGTGTTTTCAGGGGGTTTATACCCACTACCACACCAAAAGAACAATCACTGTCATGTCCTATTGTTCACTGCTGGATGAAGGCCCCGTGATGGTGCTTCCAGTTGTCTCTTTCCAGGGACAAATGTAACTGAATAGGTCCTGAAGAGAATACCAGATCATTGCTATCATCCTCTGTTGCTAGGGCCTCTTAAGATAATAATTAGTAATACTTTACTCTTGCCTATCTGTTTCATCCAAGGCTCTCCAAGAGCTTTACATGAATGAATTAATTTTCGCAATGTCTCTGGGATTTATTATCCCCATTTTGCAGCTGAGGAAACTGAGGCACAAAGCACTTGAGGCCCAAATGTTCAAACGTGATTTGTTTTAGATGTTTCCATTTTGGTTGCCCAACTTGAAACACTTTGGAGGCCTGATTTTCAGAGGTGCTGAGCAGCCACAACTCTGCTTTAAGTCAAGGGGAGCTGCAGGTGCTCAGCCTCTCTGATAATAAGGACCTAGGTGTTTCAGATTGGATACCTAAAAACTGAAGCTTCACGAATTAGTGGATCTTATGAAAACTGTGGCCTAAATTGGCTTGTTCAGTCTTTAAAATGACACCCAGCTTTCCTATTTATTGTCCCCCTGTCTATCGACATAATTCCAGCCATACATTTCCCAGGCATCCTTTTCCAGCTCTTTGCATCTCTTCCATCACACATGCAAGTCCTCATGGTTCTAGATCACATGTTTACAGCAGTACTGTATGGATATGTGAAGTCTTATTTAAACAGATCCCTTCATGGCACTCATTGTCCTCCTCATTTTTCTACAGGATCTCCTTTAAACCTTCATTCTTCTTTTCTCCTTGCATGATTTGGTACACTGCCATATTACATATTACTTTATAGGAACTCAGTATTGCGAACCACAGTGATCAAAGTCATGAGCCAGCACCCCAAAATCATGAGATTTAAATAATATATTAGGAATTCTTTTTATTTGCCTTCTGGATTTTGCACCTTTGGGATTCATATTTTCCAACATGTCTCCATAACCACTAGGGCTAGAAACTTGGGGGGTTTTTTGTATTTTTTTTAAAAGAAAGCTGAGATTCTATTACATTCAGGTTTCAGAGTAACAGCCGTGTTAGTCTGTATTCACAAAAAGAAAAGGAGTACTTGTGGCACCTTAGAGACTAACCAATTTATTTGAGCATAAGCTTTCGTGAGCTACAGCTCTCTAAGTCTCTAAGGTGCCACAAGTACTCCTTTTCTTATTACATTCAGATGACTCCAGGGCAGAGGCTTTAAGACAAGCACTAAATTTTGCATGACTTGCTATAAAATCATGAGAGTAACACTGCACCTGAGAAAACAAGACTTGGTCCTGAAACAAGTGATGCATGTGTGTGACTTTACTCACCTATGTAGTCCCATTGACTCCAATGAGATTATGTACATGAATAAAGTTAGTCATGGAAGGAAGTGCTTGCAGATAAGACTCTAACATAGTAAGATGTCTTTTTAAATAATCTTCAGTAAAAATAAAAGTTAACTACCATGTATAAACAAAGCTTCTAGAACCATTTTTACTGAAATGTAGATCTTTCAGTTATTCTAGCAAGAAGCTTATTATACATAAAATGGTTATATGAGTCACACTGCTTTTAAAAAAATTCTAAGGCCAGATCCTCTGTTGGCATAAATGGTGTAGCTCCACAGACTGGTGAGCTCACACCGACTAAAGTGCTGCAGGATGCAGGTGACACTTCAATCTACATTTATGACACTTCAAAACACCACCATCTTCCAGCTCTCTCATGGATTTCAATGGAGTTGCACCCATTCACATCAGTGGGGATCTGGCCCCATGTGTATTAACTAGAAGGTGGACTGTATAAGCACATATTAATTTCTCTCTGACCCCTTGCAATTTCCTGTCTCTTTCTCTTATTTCCCTTCAATCAACACTCCCCACATTCTATCCAAATTTTGCTCTGCTGAAATTCAATGTCCCAATTTTGGTCGCATTTGAGTCCTAATTATAAAGCCAACTGGATTTCACCATTGCTCGAATGTTCTTGCACTCACTTCCTGTAATCACATTCATTGTGAAACTCAAGGCTAAGTCAAGAATTGTTGCCTTTTTACAGTTCTCTCTTTTATAGATGTTGTGTTAGAAAGCTGTCCTTACCACTTTTGTTGTCATTGCTTCTGGGCTTCACTCCATTTGCTAGCACACTGGCCTTCTCTCACTGCGCCCTCTCAGTAAATGCTGTAACATTCAGCATCCTTTTATGCTTGTGCTTTTAAAGAAAATCTTGGGACAATTAAAGATATGAAATACAGGACAGCATTCATTGTTCTCGCTTTTTAAAAGGTTTAATCACACTTAATGGCTCTCTTGAAAACTTGAATTTTCCATTTTGATGTTTTTACCCCATTGAGGAGTTTACTAATAATCTTGTCAGGTGTTTTCTCCTTAAATGAGCCATTCAATAAGATTTATGCAGAACTGTAAGATGTAGGGGGGTGGAAACAGAAAACCACTTAAACTGGGTTCAGGGGTGTCTTTTCTCAGGGTTTTGTTAGTCCAAAATGTAATTATAAATATAAAGGGGAAAAAAATTCCTATCCCACTTCGAAGAGGCTGAAGAGGAGAGTGGAAAATTCCCTGAAATGCCCCATAGGTTCTTGCACTGAGACAGACCCAGGGCAATTGTTCCTCACCTTGAAAGCCTCACCTGCAAAATCCACCAAAGCTCAGTCCTCCCCACTATTGTCCAACATCTATACAGAACCATTGCAGGAACTGGTGAGATTCCACAGGCTGATGTGCCAGCAGTATGCAGATGATACTTGATTCTCCATCTCCTTTATGTCAAACATAAACAGAACAATCTTCCAGCTCTCTGAATGCCTAGCCAAAATCAGCACCTGGATGAAGAGCAGCTGGCTGAAGCTGAACCCAAGCACAACTGAGGAGATGCTGATATGAAGAGAGAAGCAGTTTAAACAATTCCTCTGTAACATCACCCATTATCGAGGGCATCTGACGTCAGATTGTTGTCAGTCTGCAGCTGTGGAGTCTGTAGTAATGGGGACTGTACCTGTAAGGGCTGAGCCTGCCAGGCAGAGTGGGCAGTGTGCTGGGAAGCTACTGTTCTTATACACAACCAGTTGGAATCAGACCTAGAATAAAGAAGAGCTCTTAAGGACCTTAAGCACTTAGGCCCATATCCTCAAAGATATTTAGGTGTCTAACTCCCCTTGATTTCAATAGTGAATATGACATTGTCCCAGGAGTAAAAAGAAATTAAGAAAATACCCAGAGTAGATGAATGCAGCAGTTAAAAGCTACACCAGAGCCAAAACTCTCTGGAAATATGGAAAAATAACTGGAGGAAGTTCAACCAGCACTTCACTCTGTATCTGCAAGCAATGGGTGACAGTAGAAAGGAAGACTTTCAGAAGGTTGCTTTATTTTTGACAGTGGCTGGTCCTGAAGCACTTACTAGGTTTAATACTGTTCAGTTAACTCAGGCAGAAGAGGCTAACTATGAAACTGTACTACAGGAATGTGAAGAGTATGGCACAACATGTAAAAATCAGACATGGTCAAGAGATGTTTTTCCTTTTGGACTCCTCAGTGCAATCAGATGCCCAAATAGCCATGGCAGCAAAATACTCCCTTTTCCAACTGTGTCTGACCAGAAGATGAAGCCCAGTGCTATCAGACACAGACCAGACCATGGTGATTCATGCATTTTTGATTCCTGGGCTTGATTGTTGCAACTCATCATATCTAAAAATGAAGCCACCCTGTAAAAGCTCCAAATGGTTCAAAACACAGCCACCCATCAGTGTAATAACACAGACTTTAGTGCTCTGCTCTCTGCATTGGCTCCCCCCATTGAATACAGTCTCTGTCTTGATATTTATGGTATTGGCCTTAGCTACCTGAGTGATCACATCTCCCTCCACTAATGTGACCTCCCATGACATTTCACTGGAACACTCAGAACTGTCAACCAATAGAGGAGGCTTGTGAGCGTGGGAAATGGAATTTTCACAGCAGCTGGACCTTGACTATGGAACTCGCTCTTGCAAGTTATAAGAGCTGTCAAACATAACACTTTCAGAACTAAATGGAAATCTCATTACTTTGACTTGCTTTCTCCAAATAGCTTCTTAACACACAGAGAGACACACAATGCACCCATTTACACACAAAACCATAAAAAATGCAAATAAAAACAAGGATAAACCAATAAACAACCTATAAACTACAGTCTGGGAAGCGAGAGAGAGAGAGAGAGAGAATTTTTTGTTATTTATACGTTTACACAGTTGGCAGTCACTCAGATACTTTGGTGATGGGGGCCATCTAAATAAGTAGGTGCAGAGATAGTGAAATTAAGATTATAAATTAAATGCCGTAGGAGTCATATTTCATCTGTGTGTCTCAGGGTTTATGCCACAACAGTAAATCCTGAGATAGATTAGATTAGGTAGATTTGATATGCCAATATTCACTTAAATATTTTGGGCCTGTTCCCAATAAAGTTAATGGAAGTAAGATCAGGCCTTTATTGTTCCTATGTTATCAGTGAGTCTTTATTACACATGAAGTGATTCATTTTTTATACTAGTCTGCCAGAGTGGGATTTTCAAAACTGCTCTGCATTGGCCTAATTCTGCTCCTACTGAAGTTAATGGGATTTCATTTTACCGTTGACTTTGGTGGGAACAGAGATAGCCCAATGCTGCGTGGGTTTGAGAATCCCGGACTCAGTGTATAATTCGGATTCTGCCAACTTCTGTTTTTCATACATTGTTCTTATTAGGCTCAGTCCTCACGTGCACTAGAGCACGTGGGTTAGGGAGACAAAGAAGACTTCACACTCTTCTCCATCTTGGTCCTGGGGCTGGCTGGACCCTTTTTGGCCCCCCAAGGCTATTTAAAGCAGCCTTAGAACTGCTCTTAATGGCCCAACTTGTTACAGCTTCCTAGGATCCATTACAGTTGTTGAGGACAGTCAGCATGCAGCATTGTTGGGCCACGCTACTTCTGACTCCCAGCACATATGCTATATAAGGAGGGTAGGGAGGCATGTCATAAATGATTCTCCACACACACACCCTTGGAGCCCAGGACTATATAGGATGAAGCTTTTACTCAATTTGCACACCTTTTGGGCTGGCTTTGTGTGTCTATACTAGTGTTGCATGAGGTTTATTAGCTGGGTGCAAGAGAAGGTGAGGGTAGAACACACTGGTGAGCCTTCGGCAGTGTAATGGCTCCCCATGGCAAGGGTGAAGAGAGAAGTTTAAACTGAGACATTTAACAAATATGTGATTTGAAATGTGTTCTGTTGTTGATTGGTTAGAGAACAGAAACAATACCATGTGATAGACAGAACTGACTAATGGAGCAGACAGTCACAGTAGTGGCAGTGGGCTCTTCTCAAAGAAATATTTTGCTGATGAAGTTTGTGAATGTCAAATCACAAATATTCAAGACTTTTAATTTTGTGTGAACGGAAATGAGATGAAATTTGTAGACAACTATTCATGTGCCAGAAGCTACTTCACTTACATTGCATGCTGCCTTACATCAAAAGTAGTCCTATTGAATCAGTGGGACTACTCACAGAGGCCCCAGTTCAGGATATCATTTAAACCTGTGCTTAATCTTAAGCAAATGCTGTTTGTAGTGTTGTTGTAGCTGTGTTGGTCCCAGGAGATTAAAGAGACAAGGTGGGTGAGGGACTGTCTTTTATTGGACCAACTTCTGCTGGTGAATGAGACAAGCTTTCAAACTTACACAAAGCTCTTCTTCAGGTCTGAAGCCTGTCTATTTTACCAACAGAATAAATACCAGTAAAAGATATTACCTCACCCACCTTGTCTTTTTAAGCAAATGTGTAAGCCCTATTAAAGTCAAGAACATACTTAAAGATAATTATGCTTTGCTGAATAGGGATGGTTTGCTGAATCTGGGAGGGAGTAAGTTAATATTTAGGGTTACCAGATGTCCCAATTTTATAAGGACAGTCCCGATTTTGGGTTTTTTTTTCTTATATAAGCTCCTATTACCCCCATCCCAATTTTTCACACTTGCTGTCTGGTCACCCTAGTAATATTAAATGTAAGAATGGCAGAATCTGGCCCTCTGGTTGTTGTTTTTTGCCCAACTATAATTATGAGAAGATGATAAATGTGCTTAAAACACATTTCTTATGACTACATAACACAATACAGTTCATTTTGGGATGTGTCTGGCTGACTCAAGAATTTGCCTAGAATTACACATCTGGTTTTTCCATAGGCATTGTGCTGGAAACTACTATGTCCCTTATCATCTTAAATCCACCAGGAATGTCACATGGGAAAGTCTTTATATGCCATGTGATGTCCATTCTGTTTGTTTTCTGGAATATAAGCATGTCTCCAAAGTTACTGATTAATTTTACAGCGTACAAGAAGTGCTACTGATTTCTTGTTTCTGTCACTGACCCTTTAAGATATAAAAATGCAAATACTTTTGCATTGCTCTTCGGAAGGGGGTACTTTTATGTATTTATTTTTTGTTTTCCTTTACACCAATAAAGTGTTATCTTTAACCTGATAAGAAGCTTTTAAATCTAAAAACATCATTGCTTTGATAAACTCTGTCTCGCCTGGTATTCCGTCCAAACACTATTCTAAGATACTCATTTCTAACCTGTTCTTCATGTCTCATAGCGAAATTGCCCTTCTCTGCATGCATTTCCATGTGCAGAACACACACACTAATGTGGTAAACCTGCAACTTCCCATGTAATGTTTATTTTCAGAAGGCAAATATTGTGCCAGTGTTAACTTCAATTACAGACTTATTTGACAATCTGACTACTCCATCTGATGCCTCAAGGGCAAATTTCAGCACTTTATGAAAGAGGTTGGCCAATAACGATCTATATGAATAAAATATACAGGCGAGAAGTTTTAATGAACATTGGAAAACAAAACTATGAAATATTAATTTCAAACATTTACATTAAAACAACAAAGGATTTGATTCATGCTGGCAAAGGCTAAAACTTGCAGAATGAAGGCTGCCACTTCATTCTTTACGTTGCCCTGCTGAGACTCCATATTACAAGTGTCTCAAGCAGTGCACAATCAATACCTTATGAGCTGCAATGCCTAGCCACAACAGGGGGTCTGATCCCGCAGTCCTACTGAATGGCAATTTTACATGCATGAATACTGTAGCATCAGTGTTATGCTGAGGCAAGGGTGCCTCAAATCTCTAAATTGAAATATTGGGGTTTTTTTAAAATCATTATTATTTAAAATCAAATCATTCAATAAACTTTTACTTATTTCATCCTTAACTTAATTGCTTTTCCGGTGGTTTATGCTCAAGACATTTTCAACACATTTAAATGACTTCTATGTTGTTCTGTAAAGCGATACTCCATTCAGGGTGAAGCTTATCAGGTACAGAGAGCCCACACAAAGCCTTCGGTACCACTTAAGATTTAAACTGAGCTGCTTTCCACCCCCTTATTGTCCTTAGGCAAAACTTTGGATGACTTTAAGGTGGAGTTTCGCCTGTGTAGGGACTATGAAGTCAGGCCCTCAGTGTTGTTACCGTGTTATTGCAAGTGCAAAAGGCAGCGTTACATTACAAGGAAATATAAAACAACTTCTTTCATAGGCTGTTTCAAGGAATAATAACAGGACTGGACTGTGAGGTATCTATGGTGCCTTTGGATTCAAATCCTATGAACTGAACCTACTGATTCTTACTAGATAGTGGAGAACCTGAGAAGCAGCAGCATTTCCAAGTCAAAATGTTAGTCATCAGTGCTTAAGCAAGTGTTTAAAGTTAAGCATGTGCTTAAGTACTGTCCTAAATGGGAACCTGAGTGGGGCACTGTTGCTGGTCTTAACTGCACATGTGCTTGTTTCCTGATGTTACTTTTCAAAGTATGCTGAGCTGGGACTACCAGGCTGTTCGGTGAAGCCAGCTGCTGGCATGCTCCTACTGGATCATGTACATGTGGATGATACACTTTGGAGCTGTGGAAGAAGTGCCCTCCCTGGATCCTTTATCTGTGAAATGAACAGGCATGAATGGTGCATCACTAGAACAGAGACAAAGGCAAGTTTGTAGTACCTTGCACGTAATTTCTTGGTTTTCTGCCTGGGGCAGATCTGGGGTGCCATTGTTGAAAAGGTTTCTATTTGGATAAGGATGCAAAAGTCTGCATGCCTCTCCAAACCAATTGGGTAGTAAAAACAGGACTGGAAATCACTCCCATAAGATTTTAGCCCTTATGGAAAAGTCCTATAGCATTTGTTAGAGAGTCATAATCTTGCTGTAGAATTTAAACCCATCTAGGGAATGCCACAGCAGGGAATATAATTTTCTATAAAATTCCAGAGGTTGGTTTAAAAACTCCAGGCCAGATCCTCCGCTGAGGTAAGTTTGTGTAGCTGCATTGACTTGTGAATCAGTTATTATTTTTATCTGACTCTGTTCATCCATCCTTGTTTCATCACAGAACATTTGAGTGTCTTCTGTTGACCTCACCTAGAGCTCAAAGGTCCTTCAAAACCAATACAATGTCAATAGAAAAATAATTATGCAAAACTTATTAGGACATAGTCCAATTTATTAACAGGATTTTTTGCATTATCCACACTAGCCACAAAATATGTAGCGTGGGTGAAATATAACCCTACTCAGAGGGCCAGCCAAAGGCTTATGAACCATTTTAGTCCCATTTAAGAGCTATTTTGAGTTGTGGCCCTGACTATTAACAGTGGTGAATTGTGGATGTTGCCTTCATATTTTGCCGTTACAAACAAATGGACAATCTCAAACTGAAAAGCCATCTGAAGTCCCAACAAACCATGTGCCTTTGCCCATCATTAAGCAACCAGTAGAGAAACTGATTTCAATCAAATCTTGTAAAACCAAAAGGAAATACACCTGGGCTGACAAACACAATTTGAAATGGCTGAGTTACAACTCCCCAGAATTCAGGGTTTTTGATGGAGGCAGTCATAGACCTTTAAGTATAACACAATGAATGGGTCCTGCTGTAATATCAATCATAAAGTAGACGGTGAACTTATGTCAGGCTGTACTTTGCAGGTTGTGAAGTAGGAGGCTGTGCTTAATACATTGGGAGAAAAAAATGCATATTCAATTAATGACTGCATGTATGAAAAGTCTTTAGCACCAACACCCAGTTCTGGAGTGTATTCTCTGAGATTTCTCTCTCTTTCTCTCTCTCACGCACACACAGACACACACTCACACAAATTGGTACAGGACTCGTTTCTCTTAATATCTTTTTGAGTTCTTCCATGGTAGGCTTTTAGAAAAGAGAAAAACCTACAGTTCTGGTACCTTTGAAGCATTCGTTTTAATATGATATCGACAAAACATTTCTGAAAAAGTCTTGAAACAATGACCAACGTATTCTTTAACCTAGCACATTCTAATAATGCCTCCTATAGGTCTTGTACATTGCATGGAGCTGGTATTGATAAAACACTAAATTATAACAGCATCAGGGCTTAACAACATCAGTGCAACAGCAGAGCAACTCTCTTTTTAATTGAAGGCTCTGTATTATTATTTTATAGTATAGGCTTGTAAGAGAATTTATTAATACTCTCCTAACAAAGATAAGTGATTTGGAGGCTGCATAGTTTTTATTTCAGAGGAGTTATTTTATTTGATAATGACATTAAATATTAGAAACTATAACAGCTGGTGTGTTTATCCTTACTTGAGTGTATTAACCTCTTGAGCCGTTTTTTCCAGAAGAAGGATTCAGCATTACAGATTTGACTGTCAGCTGCAGTGCCTGGCGGCCCGTTGGATTGGCATCCTGACAGAATCTAAAGTCCAGTGCTGCAAGTAAACATGGATGACATTGCAGATAGATAGAACTGGCTGACTTGAGGCACCTGCAGCTGCTTGCACCAGAATAAAAGCAAAGGTTGTGCTCACTGAAGTGGAAAAACACTGAATTTACCTTTAGTTGTTTTTTTTTTTTTTTGGTTGTGCATTTTGGAACCTGTCCACTAAAAGCACATTATGCTGAAATACCTAAGTGAAAAAATCCACCAGATACCAGATTTCATAACTGTTTTTTCCCCCTTCACTGAACAGTTTCCCTACTAATTTCTGACTGGTACCAACTGGTATTTTACTGGTGTGAATATCGGGTTATAGGAGAGGATGCTAATGCTATCTGCACAGAAGCAGCCATTAGCAGGTTATTTTTTTTTTACAGATGGAATTCATGAGTTATATTTTAAAGCTGAGTTACATAATGCTATAAAAATTGGTTATCTAGGAAAGCCATGATCTTTTAAACATTCCTGTTTTCTGGGGTAGGTCTAGAAAGTCTTTGGGTCTTGGAACCCAGGAAGAAAGCACATGGACTAAGCAAATTGTTCTTGTCAACAGCCCATATAGTCAATCATTAATTCATAGCCATAATATTCATTTTGATAGCACCAACGATCTTAAAATGCTTTACAAACATCAATTAGTTGTCATAGAACCCTTGATGTAGGTATTATATCTAGTTTACCAATAGGTAAACTGAGGCACAAAATTCTTAAATGACTTGTCCAAGGTCACACAGCAAATTAGTGATGATCCTGTAACAGAATCCTGACTCTGAGTCCCCTGCTCTAACCACTAGATAATGCTTCCAACATTACCCAGTAAAAGCAGCTCCTACTTTACCCAGCTATTGCTGATTTGCCTGAGTTGAGATAAGCAATCGAATTTACAGATGAGTTGGAGAGAGATTGGTATGATAGAACTGAACTGAGGTGTTTGATGGCTGGTTCTTTTTCCTTATGCCACCTGTGTCCTTTTATAACATCAGATCGTTTACCTTTTTAAAGAAAGTGTATTCTTTTTCATCGTGGGTCACCGGTGAGCCTAACACTATCTTTTATGTGGAACCCCTGCTAACAGAGGTGGAGGAGTATCAATCACAGCTTTCCCTGGGGTTGTACCTTGCTATGCTGGCTCTTGATCAGAAAGAAGCAGATGGTTATTTACAAATAAAATAATCAAGACCTCAAGAACGTTTTTCCCCAAACCTTCCACCAAAGAGGCCAAAATAAGGTAGAATAGTTTAATATCCCCTTCTGCAAGCTCTCAAGGACAGTGCCTGGTCTGCTAGCACTTTTAAGCCTGTTGTTGGTTAAATTCACCAAATATGTGATACCTTACACAATAGAGCTGCTTCCGATTTTTCTGTGGTATTCAGGAGGCTCTGACACCCAAAAGACAATAGAAATTAATACTAGATTGTTGTACAAGAATATTGTATCTGCCTTACAGTATATATATTTTTCAGTCAGTTCTTTACAAGCAATGCACAGACTGCCTTTGAATCTCTTCAGCAGCCATGGTCACCCTCCTTCTTTATTTAGTGTTAAGTGTTATGCATTTAGCAGTAAAACCTGAACAAAAGAAAAGAAAGCAGGTGCTCTAAGTTTACTCTACAGCCAGCTGCCAGGAAAACATACTGTACTTATTTATTTATTTTTACAGAACATAAGGGCTTTACATTGAATGCTTTTGAAAAAAGAACACTTATGAACATACATTTGATCAGTCTTTTATTTTATTTTTAAATCAATAAGGCCATGGAAGTAGCAATTACTGAAATAAATTGTCACAAAATTTTAATTCCCATTTGCTTCCCTATTTTTGATTTAGACAGGGACAGTATCAGAGATTTCTAAAGTCAGGAATGAAAACCTTGCTGACACTGTTGGGGTTTGTCTCATTACCGCCATCTGTGGCTGGCTAATGGCATCGCTGGCTACTGATGCAAATTCTTAATATAGGCAAGATAAGCCATGCTTTGCACTGGTGTGGTTTACCCCACATTTGAGCAGGAATTAGCTGCACTGGTACAAATCATGGCTGACCTTGTCTACAGCAGATATTGTTGCAACTGCACTAGTGTGCAATCGTTGGCTCAAATTCAGTTGTGTTCCCAGTGTATGCAAAAGTGAAGACTATACAGGAAATATGCAGACCCTGTGGTGCTGAAAACTGGATTAGATATGGTGATGCCTGCAAAGCACCAAAGATCATTGAAATCATCGAAATGTAGGGCTGGACGTGACCTCTAGTCCATCTCCCCACACTGAGGCAGGATTAAGTATACTTAGATCATCTCTTTCTCCTTACATTATCTTGCATCCACCACCATAGTGCACACCAGCTGTATGCTAAAGGCCGCTGGGCCTGCGGGATCAGGGGTGTGGGCTGCCCCACCCCCTGGCGCGGTGGGGTCCAGGGCCCCGGCTGCCCTGATGCCCTGCCCGGCGTGGGGGGGGTCCAGGGTCCCGCATGGTGGAGTCCAGGGTTGGGGCTTCTGGGCCGCCCTGCCCCACACAGCAGGGTCCGGACTCGGGGCTCCCCTGCCCTATTGCTCAGCCCCACCTGGCAGGGTCCGGGGACGGGGATGCCATGTGGCAGGGTCAGGGTAGGGGCTGCCCTGCAGCCCTGTGCCTGGGGTCTGCTCCTGGCCCCACTCTGTGGTGGGGTCTGTGGGTGGGCGGGCCGGGTCATTGGGCATAGAGGTCTGTAAAGGGATTTGTGGGGGGCACTTTAGTTCTCAACCTGTGGCCCAGGTAACAAATTGGGGGCTGCATGGCGGCCCACAATGATAAATAGGTTGTGAACCACTGCCATATTGTCTAAGGCCCAGAGTTTTAAAGCTATTTAGGCATTGCTGCACTCAGCATTTGCAACACCTAACTAATTTAGGAGCCAAACTAGTTTTTAAAGGTGATTTGGGCGCTGAGGAGCCTAAATCCCATTGAATGAAAATGAGATTTATGTATCTTAATCAGTTAGGCATTGCAATACTGAGCGTAGCAACGCCTAAATACCTTTAAAATCTGGACTTAAGTCAAATAAAAACAGAGTCCAACAAGTAGAATAAGAATGGAATTCTCAAAAGCACCTCAAAGATTAAGAGTGCAAATCCCATTGATTTCTTTCTCTTCCCCGGGAAGTTGGTGAAATTTAAAAAAACTTGTATGTGTGTGGGAGAGTGTGTCTTCCTCCTCCTCACTTTTTCTTAGTTGTTGCTGTGGAAGGCTGGGCTAACGCAGTGAGTTTGGCACTGTGTTTTGAAGGTGGTGAAGTCTGCAAGCCTTCGCACCTTCTCTGGAAAGGAATTCCAAAATCTTGGGCCACCTGCTGAGACAGTTCTGTCCCCCTGCTTTCAGGAGTTTGACTCTCGGGGTCAACGGTTTCATCATTGCTCTGGATCATAAGTGTTAATGGAAGCTGTGCTCTCTGAGTGAGAAGGATCCTTTCAGGTAGCTTGGAACACTCCCATGAGAACCTGATATAGATTTATAACTTCATATTTACCTGAGGTTCTATAGTAAGCCAATGTAGAGATCAGAGGAGCACTGTGAGTCAGCACTGGAACTACAATGTCATATCACCAGGTTTCTGTGGCGCTACTTAAGATGTCTATGAGATAAGGTGATAGTAATCTCATCTGCAATGAGCTTGTAAGTAATGATCACCTTCTGATCACTGATCTTGCATTAATCAGCAGGATTTTGAAGCCTGGGTGTCATATCTTCAAAACGTTCAGTTTGCTTTGAGAAGGCTCCAAAAAGTAAGTGACCAGATCTTGCCCTCGTTTACATGTGGACAACTCCAGTGAGGTCAATGAGGTGACACGGGTGTGAGTATTCTGCATAAAATAATTTGATTTTACAGTTTATTTCCCCTCATGCCCCATAACCTGAGATTGATTTGTTCAATTTACTGTTTACAGAATTCACATACTTATGTTTCCTATGCTTTTTCCTGGAGATATGCCTGAATTTCTCTTCTTGTCCCCCAAAGTATTCCTTTACCTACCTCAACACCCTTCTCATCTAACGAGATTCCTGTCTTGGGAGTGAGTGACTATCAGAATGGTATTTTGGCTATAAAAATAAGTAAAAAATAAAGAAACAGCATTATTAGAACTGATCAGAAAATATTTTTTCTACAGAAAAATTTGATTTTTGGTAAAAAAACAAAACCCAAATATTTTCAGCCCCATACCAAAGGTTTTGATTTGGAAATACCATTGTGGTACTTTAGGGGTTGTCGTTCAAATGCCTCATGACCCTATTTGCCTCTATACGCTGGGCTCCCTGGCTTGATTACATTTCTCATGATGCACCACTGTCACCCCAATCACTGGGCCACTATGGTGCATCCTGGGAGTCCCTGGCCACAAGGTATCATGGAAGATGTAATCCAGCTGGGCCTGGCAATAGGGAAGAAGAGGGGCATCAGGCAATTGAATTACAACTCCTATGAGACACTACAGCAGCAGTTCCAAATAAATTTTTTTTTCAGATTTTTAAGCTGAAAAAGAAAATCTTTTTGATTTTTGGGTGTTCAATTCTTAGACTAGAAGTCAACATTTTCCATGGCAAGCAGACAATTTTAGTGAAAAATACCATTTAATCAAAAAACAAATGTTCCATGAAAAACAGTTTTGAACCAGCCTGGTTCACTTCGAACATTTCTGAAACACAGGTTTCGACATATCTATGTGCTACAGTCCCCTGTTGCCAGGGTTTTAGATTATAAACCAGTCTGAATGGCTCATTCAGGCTTATATTGAAGGAAACCCTAACAAAGAATATTTTACTGCTCCCTCTCGCCTCTCTTCCCCTTGTCACTCTTTTTTTTAACATAATATGTATTTATTTATTTATATATCTAGACAGCCACAGAACTGATACGGGGAAAATACAGCGCCTTGCCAAAATCACATACATTTTAATGGCTTTCCTGTTCACTTAACCCCACATCAACAGCGTATCCTCCCTTGCCTGAACTGTGCCTCTGGAGGGTGTGGAAGGCCGAGAGCTGGGTGGAACTGGCCTGGCTCCAGTGCCTGTTTAACAAAGGAAAACTTGGGACATTTTTGAAAACACGAGGTGCCTGTTTCAAGACACTTGGTCCCCATCTACATGGCAATTTCTGATAGAGTTTGTAGTCAGTTACTGACATGGTTGGCTGTAAATGTAATCTGAGCCCACACACACCATGGTTAATACTTGGTTAGCAATTGGGGAGCTAACAGTTTCAACCATGCCAGTGTTCTAGGCAGTTGTCTTCCTGTAACCACTTCTTTGGGCATGGAGAAGGGACTCCTTAATTGTACCTGTGCACTATGGAATATTCTGTGTACGACAACAGGCCACGTTTTCCAGAATGCAGCAGTACTATCTAGATACTTATAAGCCCTTCATTACTGTGGTATCTGAATGCCTCACAGTCTTTAAAGGTTTATTCGCAGGTAGTTCCCTGTGAAAAAGGGAAGTGCTATCATCCCCCAATGGTTGGGGGGGGGGGGAGGGAATGGAGGCACAGAAAGGCAAAGGGCAAGATTTTTCAATGCATTAAGGTGTCAACAATGCTGATAGATTCCTAGGCCATTTTGAAAATCCCGCTGGGTGCCTACCTGCATCTTTAGGCACCTAAATACAAAATCTGGATCTTAGTGACTTAGTGAATTGAACCTGGGTCTTCCAAGGCTCATGCTAGAGCCAGATTTTTAAAGGTATTTAGATGCTAAGGGAGGTTTTCAAAAGGATCTAGGCACCTACAGTTCATTGATTTCAATGGGTGTTAGGCACCTAGATATTTTTGAAAATCCCACGAGGCACCTTAATACCTTTAAAAATCTGTCCCCTAATCACTAGACCATCCTTCTTCCTAAATACAGGTAGTCAGTGATATGTTAATACAGACTTTGTTGACCCATAGGGATGTCTACACTATGAAATTAGGTCGAAACTATAGAAGTCGGTTTTTTAGAAATCGTTTTTATATAGTCGATTGTGTGTGTGTCCCCACAGAAAACGGTTTAAGTGCATTAACTCGGCAGAGTGCTTCCACAGTACCGAGGCTAGCGTCGACTTCCGGAGTGTTGCACTGTGGGTGGCTATCCCACAGTTTCCGCAGTCTCCGCCGCCCATTGGAATTCTGGGTTGAGATCCCAGTGCCTGATGGGGCAAAAAACATTGTTGCGCGTGGTTATGGGTACATGTTGTCAGGCCCTCCCTCCGCGAAAGCAACGGCAGACAATTGTTTTGCGCTTTTTTTCCTGAGTTACCTGTGCAGACGCCATACCACGGCAAGCATGGAGCCCACTCAGCTCACTGTCAGCAGCTGTCTCCTGGGTGCTGGCAGACGTGGTACTGCATTGCTACACAGCAGCAGCAACCCATTACCTTGTGGCCGCAGATGTTACAATAGGCCTGAAAACCATCGTCATCATGTCCGAGGGGCTCCTGGCCGCCTTGGTAAGGTAGGTCAGGAGCGCCTGGGCAGACATGAGCGCAGGGACTAAATTAGGAGTGACTCGACCAGGTCATTCTCTTTAGTCCTGCAGGCAGTCCTATTGTACCATCTTCTGCCGGGCAGGCAGGAGATGAGGATGGCTTGCGGTCCTACTGCACCGTCTGCTGCCAGCCAAAGATATAAAAGATAGATGGAGTGGATCAAAACAAGAAATAGACCAGATTTGTTTTGTATTAATTTTCTCCCCCATCCCTCCCTTCCTCCCTTCGTGAAATCAACAGCCAACAATTGTTTTGGTGAGGTCTGTCAGGGGCACCTTGAAAACTTTAATGGAGATTCAGTCCTGCCTGAAATAGCAGAGGGAGGGATAGCTTAGTGGATTGAGAATTGGCTTGCTAAACCCAGGGTTTTGAGTTCAAAACTTGAAGGGGGCCATTCTGTGTGACAGTTGTTTTTGTTTCTCCTTGATGTAAAACCACCCCCTTTGTTGATTTTAATTCCCTGTAAGCCAACCCTGTAAGCCATGTCGTCAGTCGCCCCTCCCTCCGTCAGAGCAACGGCAGACAATCATTCCGTGCCTTTTTTCTGTGCAGATGCCATACCATGGCAAGCATGGAGCCTGCTCAGATCACTTTGGCAATTAGGAGCACATTACACACCACGTGCATTATCCAGCAGTATATGCAGCACCAGAACTTGGCAAAGCGAAACGGGGCGAGTAGGTGACATCAGCGCGGTGACGAGAGTGATGAGGACATGAACACAGACTTCTCTCGAAGCACAGGCCCTGGCAATATGGGCATCATGGTGCTAATGGGGCAGGTTCATGCGGTGGAATGTGGATTCTGGGCCCAGGAAACAAGCACAGACTGGTGGGACCACATAGTGTTGTGGGTCTGGGACAATTCCCAGTGGCTGCGAAACTTTCATATGCGTAAGGGCACTTTCATGGAACTTTGTGACTTGCTTTCCCTGCTCTGAGGTGCAAGAATACCAAGATGAGAGCAGCCCTCACAGGTGAGAAGTGAGTGGCAATAGCCCTGTGGAAGCTTGCAATGCCAGATAGCTACCGGTCAGGCGGGAATCAGTTTGGAGTGGGCAAATCTACTGTGGGGGCTGCTGTGATGCAAGTAGCCAACGCAATCAAAGATCTGCTGATATCAAGGGTAGCAACCCTGGGAAATGTGCAGGTCATAGTGGATGGCTTTGCTGCAATGGGATTCCCTAACTGTGGTGGGGCCATAGACGGAACCCATATCCCTATCTTGGCACCGGAGCACCAAGCCGGCGAGTACATAAACCGCAAGGGGTACTTTTCAATAGTGCTGCAAGCTCTGGTGGACCACAAGGGACGTTTCACCAACATCAACGTGGGATGGCCACGAAAGGTACATGACGCTCACATCTTCAGGAACTCAGGTCTGTTTCAAAAGCTGCAGGAAGGGACTTTATTCCCAGACCAGAAAATAACCGTTGGGGATGTTGAAATGCCTATAGTTATCCTTGGGGACCCCTTAATGCCATGGCTCATGAAACCATACACAGGCAGTCTGGACAGTAGTCAGGAGCTGTTCAACTACATGCTGAGCAAGTGCAGAATGGTGGTAGCATGTGCATTTGGACGTTTAAAAGCGTGCAGGCGCAGTTTACTGACTTGGTTAGACCTCAGCGAAACCAATATTCCCACTGTTATTACTGCTTGCTGTGCGCTCCACAGTATCTGTGAGAGTAAGGGGGAGACGTTTATGGCGGGGTGGGAGGTTGAGGCAAACCGCTTGGCTGCTGGTTACGCGCAGCCGGACACCAGGGCAGTTAGAAGAGCACAGGAGGGCGCGGTGCTCATCAGAGAAACTTTGAAAACCAGTTTCATGACTGGCCAGGCAAAGGTGTGAAAGTTCTGTTTGTTTCTCCTTGAAGAAACTCCCTGCCCCTTGGTTCACTCTACTTCCCTGTAAGCTAACCATTCTCCCCTCCTCCCTTTGATCACTGCTTGCAGAGGCAATAAAGTCATTGGTGCTTCACATTCATGCATTCTTTATTAATTCATCACACAAATAGGGGGATAACTGCCAAGGTAGCCCGGGAGGGGTGGTGGAGGAGAGAAGCACTGGGAGGGGTGGTGGAGGAGGGAAGGACAAGGCCACACAGCACTTTAAAAGTTTAAAAATTTAAAACTTATTGAATGCCAGCCTTCTGTTGCTTGGGCAATCCTCTGGGGTGGAGTGGCTGGGTGGCCAGAGGCCCCCACACTGAGTTCTTGGGCGTTTGGCTGAGGAGGCTATGGAACCTGGGGAGGAGGGCGGTTGGTTACACAGGCAGTCTGTGCTCCAGCCTTTCCTGCAGCTCAACCATATGCTGGAGCATATTAGTTTGATCCTCCAGAAGCTTCAGCATTGAATCCTGCCTCCTCTAATCACGCTGCTGCCACCTTTCAGCTTCAGCCCTCTCTTCAGCCCACCACTTACTCTCTTCAGCCCGCCACCTCTCCTCCCAGTCATTTTGTGCTTTTCTGCACTCTGACACTGTCTGTCTCCACGCATTCGTCTGGCTCTGTCAGTGTGGGAGGACAGCATGAGCTCAGAGAGCATTTCATCGTGAGTGCGTTTTTTTCGCCTTCTAATCTTCACTAGCCTCTGGGAAGTAGAAGATCCTGTGATCCTTGAAACACATGCAGCTAGTGGAGAAAAAAAAAGGGATAGTGGTATTTAAAAAGACACATTTTATAGAACAATGGGAACACTCTTTCAGGGTAAACCTTGCTGTTAACATTACATACATAGCACATGTGCTTTCGTTCCAACGTCGCATTTTGCTCCCACCACCACGTGGCTAGCCCCTCACCCCTTCCCGTGGCTAACAGCAGGGAACATTTCTGTTCAGCCACAGGCAAACAGCCCAGCAGGAACAGGCACCTCTGAATGTCCCCGTAAGAAAAGCACCCCATTTCAACCAGGTGACCATGAATGATATCACTCTCCTGAGGATAACACTGAGAGATAAAGAAGGGATGTTGTTTGAATGCCAGCAAACATACACTACAATGCTTTGTTCTACAATGATTCCTGAGTACATGCTACTGGCCTGGAGTGGTAAAGTGTCCTACCATGGTGGATGGAATAAGGCTGCCTTCCCCAGAAACCTTTTGCAAAGGCTTTGGGAGTACATCTAGGAGAGTCGCGAATGCCAGGGCAAATTAATCGTTAAACATGCTTGCTTTTAAACCATGTATACTATTTTAAAAGGTACACTCACCAGAGGTCCCTTCTCTGCCTGGTGGGTCTGGGAGGCAGGGTGAGAAGCAGTTCCTGGCTGTCAGGAAAACCGGTTTCTCCGCTTGCTTGCTGTGAGCTATCTATAACCTCATCATCATCATCATCTTCCTCGTCCCCAAAACCTGCTTCCGTGTTGCCTCCAACTCCATTGAAGGAGTCAAACAACACAGCTGGGGTAGTGGTGGCTGAACCCCGTAAAATGGCATGCAGCTCATCATAGAAGCAACATGTTTTGGGCTCTGACCCGGAGCAGCCATTTGCCTCTCTGGTTTTCTGGTAGGCTTGCCTCAGCTCCTTAAGTTTCACATGGCACTGCTTCGGGTCCCTGTTGTGGCCTCCTTCATGCCCTGGGAAATTTTGACAAATCTTTTGGCATTTTAAAAACTGAAACATAGTTCTGATAGCACGGATTCCTCTCCCCATACAGCGATCAGATCCCATACCTCCCGTTAGATCCATGGTGGAGCTCTTTTGCGATTCTGGGACTCCATCATGGTCACCTCTGCTGATGAGCTCTGTACTCACTTGTAGCTTGCCATGCTGGCCAAACAGGAAATTGAAATTCAAAAGTTCGCGGCCTTTTCCTGTCTGCCTGGCCAGTGCATCTGAGTTGAGAGTGCTGTTTAGAGCGATTACAATGGAGCACTCTGGGATAGCTCCCGGAGGCCAATACCATTTAATTGCATCCACAGTACCCCAAATTCGACCCGGCAAAGCCGATTTCAGCGCTAATCCCCTTGTCGGGGGTGGAGTAAGGAAATCAATTTTAAGAGCCCTTTAAGTCGAAAAAAAGGGCTTCGTTGTGTGGACGGGTGCAGGGTTAAATTGATTTAACGCTGCTAAATTCGACCTCAACTCCTAGTGTAGACCAGGGCATAGTTGTGTTGTGGATCAAGCTGTTGCATGGACACAATTCTATCATCTTTGTGGTAACAAGGTCAGAGAAGAGCGTCACAAACTAATTCCAAGAGCGTAGTTTTAAGGTAGACAGAACCTTATGCTCTTTGGTGCATCCTAAGCTCCTTGGCCCTTCAGATGACATCCATAAGGGCACAGGGGTCTGCCTGTACAGATATCATTGCAGAATTGGGGCCTGACTAGGGATATACTATGAGCCCCTTAGTTTTGACTACAGTAACTTCATGATGGATATTCTTGTTTTGATCATTTCCTTGAAAAAGCCACTGACTTATGTATTAGACTATCCACTAACTAAAGTAATGGCAGGTGCTATAAAGCATATAGAAAAAGTGATTGCACTTACTCTTATTTTTACTTACTTATTTTACCACAATATCTTGTGATTTTCCATAACACTACTACTGACAAAAATGATACTGCACTGTTATGAGCAACGTCTATGGTACCACTTTTATAAGGAAGCTCATGTTCTTTATGATACATATATCAATGATATCGTAGTATTGCGTACCGTTGCATTTTTAAATACTCGAGTTTTTTGTTTTGTATATAACCAAGCAAAATATATTCTTACAGATAGAATTGTGGGTATTTCAGTGTTCATGTTCCCTGTAAACCAGGGGTCCCTGTGTGGTAGGCAGAAGAGGTGTTTCTCGATCTAAATATGCATGGCTAATTTAACTCTGCCGGTAATATAGCTAAGTTGTGCATTGAGATTTTTTGTGAAAAGGTAATAAAATACATGGGCATTTTTCCATATAACATTTGGACTTACTTTCATATAATACTTACTTATATTGACATACTTATGAAAGTAAGTCATTTCAGACTTACTTTCATATAATCTGAATTCTCTACATGTTCTTTCTAACAGAAAAAGCCCCAAAGTGGGGGGTTTTTTTAGTCAGATATCCTTGAGATTAATTTATAAATGCATTATTTTCTAAATTGCAATGTGCCAGTAAAGCTTACAGCCAGGAAACACTGAAAAAAGGACCCTCCACCCTATTTAGCAGAATAAAATAAATAATTCCACTTAACACATACACACTAGCTGGGCCATTGGATCCCCAAAAAATCCACGACTCCAAATTTGGGAAGAAAAAAGGTGCCATTAGACATTACATTTTTTTAATTTACAAAATATTTTTAAATTAAAACCTAAGGGGACAAACATTTTTGTTGCAATAGTTTTGATTAGCCACAATTTCTTGTTAGGCTGTATTAAGAAAGTGATAGAGAATAATACTGAAAATCCTATATTGCTGTTATATAAAAGGTTTCAGAGAAACAGCCGTGTTAGTCTGTATTCGCAAAAAGAAAAGGAGTACTTGTGGTACCTTAGAGACTAACCAATTTATTTGAGCATAAGCTTTCGTGAGCTACAGCTCACTTCATCGGATGCATACTGTGGAAACTGCAGAAGACATTATATACACAGAGACCATGAAACAATACCTCCTCCCACCCCACTCTCCTGCTGGTAATAGCTTATCTAAAGTGATCACTCTCCTTACAATGTGTATGATAATCAAAAAACTAAACTAAAACTAGACAAGCCATTTACAACGCACACTTTGCTTCTCTACAAAAGAAAAGGACACTAAACTTTCTAAACTACTACATACCAGCAGGAGAGTGAGTTTGTGTGTGTGGTTTTTGAAAAAAAGGGGGGGGGTGAGAAAACCTGGATTTGTGCTGGAAATGGCCCACCTTGATTATCATACACACTGTAAAGAGAGTGGTCACTTTGGATGGGCTATTACCAGCAGGAGAGTGAGTTTGGGGGGGGGGGGGGGGAGGGGCGGAGGGTGAGAAAACCTGGATTTGTGCTGGAAATGGCCCAACTTGATTATCATACACATTGTAAGGAGAGTGATCACTTTAGATAAGCTATTACCAGCAGGAGAGTGGGGTGGGAGGAGGTATTGTTTCATGGTCTCTGTGTATATAATGTCTTCTGCAGTTTCCACAGTATGCATCCGATGAAGTGAGCTGTAGCTCACGAAAGCTTATGCTCAAATAAATTGGTTAGTCTCTAAGGTGCCACAAGTACTCCTTTTCTTTTTGTTATATAAGAAAGATTGATGGCCCATGCTTACCATGAACAGTTTCAGTTCTGGTTGCCTCATTAAAAAACAAGATCTAGCAGAAACAGAAAAGTTACCACCAAGGGCAGTTCAGATGCATGCAATGACTTCCATTCGAGACCAGATTTTTAAAAAGTGGGACTAAATTTAGGGAGGATATGAATAAGAGGTGACATGAGAGAAGTATATAAAATAATGAACCGTCTACAGAAGGTAAATCAGGAGTTCGTTCCTATTTACCTTATTATATAAATCAGGAACCCAATACAGTTAAGCACTACTGTTTTTATACAATCCACTGCCACAAGATATTATCTTAATATCTGATACAAAACAGCACTGGACATCTATAAAATCATAATATCATCTTCATTAACACTAGCTAGGATAAAAAAATGCCAGTCACCAACTGCTATGGGTTAGGAAATTCCTTCCTCCATAGCTGTAGTTACTGCAAAATTGTCCATTTGGGGGGTTTACATCTTCCTCTGAAGCCTCTGATATGGGCCACTGTGCGTCACAGGATACCTGACTAGATGAACTATGGGCCAATCCAGTAAGGCAATTCCTATGTTCCTGTGGCATATTCCTATTATTTATGCAATAATGCTCTATCAAAAAGAGACAGTTAAATCTTACATACCTGTTAACTAAGCCAAAGCTACACAGCAATAAGCTTTATTGAAACTGTACTGTAAATACAAATGGAGCAATTAGCTAAGTGGCGGGCGGTTTTACATGGGAAACAAATAGTTGGTACCACGGGCTACAAAACTCAGAATTTAAATGTTTGGTGTCCTTTTATTTACAAAATGCAGCAGTCACAAATAAAAGTTGCATTTTCAAAAGCTTCATTTTGGCAATTAGCACACATGGAATAACAATCACAAATGATAAATGTCATACTGTTGTCACCAGAAGTTGAAGAAATCTGCAGGGTTCCTGTTTGGATGCAAATCCCAGAAGTTCTACCCCCTGTGATTCACATCAAAAAATGTTTGAAAAAGGTTTTGATTTTGGCAGCTGCTGTCAAGATAAAACTTTCTTTCAACTGCAGCCATCCCAGTTGAGGGAAGGCTTTGCTTCTTCTGCACAGAAGTCTTGGCGTCCATTTTCCTCCAATTTTCTCTTTTACACTGAGCAAGTAAAGCAAAAGTTTGTGATGAATATTTTCATTGTGGCGAGCAGTTTTCTTTATTGATACCATGTTATTATTTAGTACCTGATAACACACTGATGAAATGTCATCTTTTCCCACAAATGATAGTAATTGTGAGATGTGTCACAATAAACAACATTCACCTTTTGTCAAATGCATTTTTTTTATGTTTAATGTGTTCTTTAGTGCTCACAAGGAGCATCAGATTGGCAGCCCTGAGGAATGGCGGTCTCCCATTAGCCAAAGAACAGGTAGGACAGGGCAGTTGCCAAAGCAAGCTCCTGCATATTGTCCCATCAATCTACTTCACACATGAGGTGGAGGGTAGCCCTTTTCGATGTCCATTCAATCCCTGGCCTCTCGCGGACTGACAATGTGCAAGTTAGTGCCCATTGTGGTGGCAATAACTGTAATTTATACCAAGGAGATCAGAATGTGCTCTTCTGATGCATGGCCTTTTTCATGATATCATTAAAACCATAGTTCTCTATTCACTCCAAGGCTGCTGACTCTGCCAGACAACCCGTGGAGGAAGGCTGTACCTGTGCAAGGCTTCAGTAGGCTCCACTCTGCTGGAATGCAGGCTTGTCCAGGATGAATTAAATCTCTCTGCTGGAATTTACAAAGGAGCTGAAGGAAGTTAGGTGCTCAGCTCCCATTTCCCACTGAAGTTTAGTGAGATTTGGGCACCTAGCTCTCTTCAGCTCCTTTGAAAAGTCCTGCCTAACTCATCATAATTCCATATCACCTGCAAAAGAAAACATGTTAAAGGAAGCAATTACACATCACTTCAAGTTTCATTCTCTACTATTTTTCTTGTGTCCTTCAGTTTGGAACAGTTGAGTCTTAACATACTGAAACGCTAAGCGTTCTTGCTGGAGTACATGTAAAAAGAACACCTTATAATTTAAGTACAGACTTTACTTGTCTAGCCTTAAGGACATAAAATATGCCTACGAAAGAAAAGACAGTGTCTATACGCTCATTAAAGCCCAGGGCAAGGATTTGATCAAAAGGATTCCTGCCAAGGAAGGGCACGCTGGAACCATTGTAAGAAGTTGTGTATGTGTGTGCGTACACTTTTCTTTTCTTTTTTGTGCCCTGTCCCTTCCCCTATCACCTCCATTCAATTTTCTTCCAGCTGGGGGGAATAGAAGAGATCTTACTTCCTTGATGACAAGCATGGCCTTTGAGCAGTTAAAGCAAAAGGTACTTTAAGTTCAAATGAGACTGTGACTTAAACCAATATTACCTGAGACCAACACATGTTTATTGAAATGTAAGTATCCTTCATTCCGATCAGCAGGCTTTATTCACCCCACTGCGATTTCAATCATTGCCCTTTTATTTGTCCAGAGTGAATAAGTGAATGGGCTGTACATTTTTATTCACAGCAGTAGGTTTACGTCTTCAAATCAGAGAGGTGTTTTGATTTTAGAAATAAACTCCGGAGGAAACAGTTTCAACTGGAACTTTCATATTTTTTTCACCAGTTTAAGGTAACATCAAAACTCATCTTTCCCCAAACCTAAAACCCAACAGCATTCTTTTAAGCCAAATTAAATCCAATGTTGTCCCTTTTTCTTTTTCCTTCCAATTTAGAGGAAAATAAAACTATTCTTATTTGAATGGTTTTGTTTGCAGATCCTAAATACCCTGCTACTGCAAAGTTTCAAATGATCTCATACAGCCCAAAGTCTCTTTGGTGTCAGCAGCTGCTCAGGTACCGACACAACCATAAGAATGCTGCTGATCAGAACAATGACTGCCTGGCCTACGGATGTCATACTGAGGTAGAAATCTTGATGCTCATTGGAGTGACATTACTAAGTGCATTGCACACACACTGTATCTGGGTCAGAGGAGAAGTTATTTCACAAAGTTAGCAAAGCACTTCTTGGCAAACAGACTTTTAGGGTTCAGGAAACATTTGAGTCTATTATTTTGTTGACAACGTAGCACTGAATAATAATGAAAGGTGATATAGAAGTACAAAGAATCTTTTTATCTGAGCATGTGTGAGAGGAAGGATGATTGCGTGGTTAGGGGGCTCGCCTAGGTCTTAGGAGGCTGGGTTCATTTCTCTGCTCTGCCACAGACTTCCTGTGTGACCTTGGGCAAGCCACTGAGTTTCTCTGTGCCTCTGTTCCCCCATCTGTAAAATGGGGATAACTGCACTGCTGCCCTGCCGCACAGGGTGTTGTAATGGTAAATATATTAGAGATTGTGAGGTGCCTAGATACCATGGTAATGGGAGCCATGTAAATACTTAAGCACACAGGATGGATAGACAATTTGGGTAGGAGATGTGGAGCTGCTAATTGGCAAAGAGAGACATCCAAGTACAACCCAAAGGACGTCACCTCTGAACGTCATTTCCAGAATCTAGCAGGGGAGACAAGAGACTAAAGAAAGGCAAATTATCTCTCTGCACCAGGAGAAGGCGTCAAAACTAATAATTTAGAAGACTTGACAATTCAAGGTAAGTAACAAGGCCATTGGCTCACAGCATTGTGAGAAGGTGATTCTGTCAGTAAAGCACTGGGGCTATTAACACGCCAAGGACTGAAGGAATACCACTGGGAAGTGATGAGGCCAAAGACCCACAGGGGTGGGGTCAAAATCTTTGATGGATATGACCAGTGGCAGCCAAAAAGCCCTCCTGGTTTCAAAGGGGCCCTGAGAACTCAAAGACTGTTCCAGCAATGTTGCTAAAAGTGTACAGGGAAACCAGTGTTACAAGGAGACAGTTTAGACACTTTTTAACAGGCCAAGTCATGCGAGGGATACACAATTGCCGTCCAGATCAAACCTAACATCTGCAAAGCTGGTAGAGGCTGGAACAGGCCTGAATAATTCCAGCAGTGAGCTCCCTTGCTGAGAGCAATGAGAAAGGAACTGGAACAGCATGTTTTAGAGGGGAGAGCTGAGGCACTGGCAGTCGGTCTAAGATGGAGCTTGGCCTGCCTGTGCGCCAAAGGATTCCCATTTTTTGAGAGCTGGAGGAGTTATAGCCTCTCTTACACAAAGGAGCTGAGAGCCAAGAGTAGAATTTTAGTCCACATGGTGCCTTTAGAGAATAACACTTCCCTTCTTTTGCAAAGTTCTTGGAGATCTTCAGATGAAAAGTGCTCATCAATATAACTAATTAATAATAATAAAAAATGAAAGTTACATCCAATAAATCAAAGACATAACATTTCCATTATCAGGTGTGGACTCTGGCATGAATTTAATTCATGGTACCAGCAACTCAATTCATGGCCCCCGACAATTTATTTGTGTTATATTATTTTGAAATGTGGGTCATATTTTTGCCCATGGGTGTAGAAATGGTGGAATCTAAAGATCTCTGCTTAGAAGAAGCTACCATGGAGGGAAAGATTCATTCAAATGCTGCAGCAGTTCCTTTCATGAAGTTGTGTAAAGAACAATCAACTCACAGAGCCTAAATCCAGAGGCCGAAAACTGACAACCATCTAAAATTATCCTGGAACCAACACAGCTAAAATAACACTGCAAGCAACTATCTAAAATAGCCGTTCCACCAAATCATATGACACTAGATGAGTGTCTTTCTATTTGACCGGATTTGTAACATGGACTTAAACACTGAATTTATACCATAAGTTCTGAAGCAAAAGAGCTGAACATTTTCTTTGCTACTTTGACGCCTTTTATATATTGTGTGATGGGGCAAGGCCAGATGGCTATAGAAAAGTAGTGGGAGATAGATATATTAGCTCCAGGCTAAACAAATCCCTGGTACCAGGTTAAGTGAAATGGAAGCTGCTCCAGGTCAATTAAGACACCTGGGGCCAATTAAGAACTTTCCAGAAGGCAGGGAGAATGCTAGGTTGATTGGGACACCTGAAGCCAATCAGGGGCTGGCTGAAACTAGTTAAAAGCCTCCCAGCCCATCAGGTGGGTGTGGATGTCAGAAGCTGTAGAAGGAAGTTATGCTATTGGAGAGGCTGAGTAGTAGACACCATATCAGGCACAAGGAAGGAGGCCCTGAGGTAAGGGTGAAGTGGAGCTTGAGGAAGTGAGGGCTGCTGTGGGGGAAGTAGCCTAGGGAATTGTACATGTCATGTTTCTAAAAGGTCAGCTACCATAGCTGATACTATTAGGGTCCCTGGGCTGGAGCCTGGAGTAGAGGGTGGGCCTAGGCTTCCCCCCTGCCCATGTTTGCCCCCTGATTAATCACTAAGACTGGGAGACAACAGAGACTGTGCAAGGAAGGATAACTTCTCCTCACCTCCCTTGCTGGCTTATGATGAAAATGGCTCAGTAGACTGTGACCCTTGTCTCTTGAGAAAGAAGGGTTATGTGGAGGGTCACAGTGAGCCTCTGAGGCTAGTGAAATCTGCCAGGAAATGTGGGACCCATGGAGGCAAGGACAGAGCTTTGTCACAATTGTTAAACACCCAACCTCTCATGTGTGAAGTAAAGGCTTAGTCTTATTTTAGACATATAATCTAAACAAACAGCAAACAGAGCAAATGAAATAACTTCACACAAGAGATGGGTAAAACCATGGTTTTGGTTTATATGAGACCTCATCAACTGGGTTTTGGGTTTACAAAACCAGAGGTGATTTCTGTTCAGGTCCAATTTGTTCCAACCCTCCATAGTTTGGAGCAGTTGGATAAACTATTCTAGGTTTGGCTCATCTATATAAGAGCTAATTCCCTAAAGCTGAGGAAAATCATGAGCAAAACTGATCGGAAAGAAAAATGTAGAAAGAAAAATGTGAATGAAAATTGGAAATTCTTCAAGAAGAGTTTATTAGATGGCCAAAAAGCCAAGATTCCACAATCAAGCAAAAGGACAACTTTGGCTGGTTCACTGGTAAATTGAAGGCAGCAATTAGAAATAAAGAAGCAATATATAACAAATGGAAATGGGGGAAAATAGATAGCAATCAATATAAATTAGAATGTATGAAGTACAGAAAATTTCTAAAGGAATCTAAATAGATCTGGGAAAAATCCCTGGCTGGCAGAGCAAAGGACAATAAGGATTTAATAAAATATATTGGGAAGAAAAGAAATCATAGCAATAACATAGGCCCATTACTACAGGGAGATGGTAAAACTGTTAAAAATGAGCAGAAAAGACAGGTATTCAGTAAATATTTCTATTCTGTTTTTCAGAAGAGGCAGAATGATGTACCCAGACCATGTGAGGTTGATGAAGTACTTTCCAGTTTATTAGTAACTATGGAAGATGTTAGACAACATCTACTAGAGATAAAGATGTTTAAATCAGCAGGCATGGATAACTTGAACCCAAGAGTCCTAAAAGAGTTGGTTCTGGAGCTCTTGGGCCCACAGATGTTAATGTTTAATACATTTTTTGAATACGGGGGAAATGTCAGAAGATGAAAAGATTGCTAGTGTTGTGCCAATATTCTAAAAGGGCAAGTGGAATGACTTGGGTAACTATACATCAGTTAGCCTGACATCAACCCTGGGCAAAATAATGGAAAATCTGATATGGGATTCAACTGATGAAGAACTAAAAAATAGGAATATAATTAATGCTACTACACATGCTTTAATGGAAAATAGGTCCTGTCAAACTTGATTTCATTCTCTGAGGTTACAAATTTGGTTGATGAAGATAACTGCACAGATGTAATAGGCATTGTAAGGCATTTGACTCAGTGCTGCATGACATTATGATTAAAAATTATCACTATACAATATCAATAGAGCCCACGTTAACATGGATTAAGAACTGGCTAACTGACAGATCTCAAAATGTAGTTGGCAATCAGGATTAGTCATTGAATGGAGGTGTTTCTAGGGGCATTCTGCAGGGATCAGTACTAGGTCTGATGTTATTCAATAGTTATGCCCATGTTCTGGGAGCAAATATAAAATCACTCTTCATAAAATTTGCAGATGACACAAAGATTGGTGGAGCAGTAAATAATGATGGGGACGGTCATACAGAGCAATCCAGATAGCTTGGAAAGGGGGCCACATCTGAAAAAAATATTTTAATACAGCCATATGCAAAGCTATAAATCTAGGAACAAGGAATGCAGGCCATACCCACGGAATGGGGAACTGTATCCAAGAAAGAAGTGACTCTGAAAAGTAGTTAGGAGTCATAATGGAGAAGCAACTCAACATCAGCTCCCAGTGGCTTATGCAATCTTTTAGTGCATGCATAGGGGAGGTTAAGAGGAGCGAGGTGATTTTACCTCTGAATATAGCATTGGTGAGATGCATCTTGTTTGGGTATTCACAGTTTAAAAAGGATGTTGAAAAACTGGAGAGGATGCAGAAAAGAGCTACAAAGATCATTCACAGGCTGGAACCTGAAAGTGTGAGACTTAAAGAGCTCAATCTGTTTCACTTATCAAAAATAAGATAGAGGTACAGTGTATAAGTTCCTTTATGGGAAGAAAATACCAGGTTCTAAAGGGCCCTTTCATCTAGTGGAGAAAGGCATAACAAGAACCAGTGGTGGAAGATGAAGCCGGAAAATTCAAAGTAGAAACTAGATACAAATTTCTTAACAGTGATGGAACAAACTACCAAAGGAAGTGATGGATTCTCCATCTCCTGATGTCTTCAAATCAAGACTGGCTGCCTTTCTTAAATGTGTGATGTTGCACTCCCTATGTTTATGGAAATATGTTTATGAGTTTGAATATGATGTAACTGGAATATGCTTCTTGCAAAAGGTGTCTTGTAAGGTATCATTACAAAGCTTATAATCTACTGAGTGTGTTCATCCTATTTGTATGAATGTATCATTCTTGTATCTGAAGCTAGAAATATGAAATATAACTCTGAGGTCCTATTGTAATGATTAAAAGTGTGGGCCATTAATGGTGGTTTAGAATCTTGATGGCTCCCATTAACTAGGACAACTGGTTGTAAATGGCTCTGTTAACTTGTAAGCCTTCCTGTATAGGTGGGTGCCAGACAGTGAGTAATGAAATCTCATAGGACATGTGAAAATGTCACATGATACTGGAATCCATCTTAAACCTGGTGCTTTTCCATTTAGAAGGAAGGGTGGGAACCCAGAGTGACAAAGGATTCCCGCCTAGTGCCAAAAGATATAAGGGAGGGGGGGAAACAGAACAAAAAGGGCTGCCAGTCGTGAGGAATCCCCGAGTTACCACCTGAGTTGTAACTAACAAGATCTGTACCAGGAGACATGATTGGGCCCGGACTAAGAAGGAGCCTAGTCTGTGAAAGAAGCTTATTGGAACATCTCTGAGGGTGAGATTTACCTGTATTCAGTTTCTTAAATGTATTAGGCTTAGACTTGTGTGTTTTGTTTTGTTTTGCTTGGTATCTTACCTTGTTCTGTCTGTTATTACTTGAAACCACTTAAATCCTACTTTTTATAAATCACTTTTGTTTATTAATTAACCCAGAGTAAGTGATTAATACCTGGGGGAGCAAACAGCTGTGCATATCTCTCTCTAAGTGTTACAGAGGATGGACAATTTATGAGTTTACCCTGTATAAGCTCTACACAGAGTAAAACAGAATTATTTGGGGTTTGGATCCCATTGCGGTCTGGGTGCTGGAGATAGGAAACCTGCTGAGTAGTTTTTGGGGTCTTGGACCAGACCTGGATCTGTGCTGCAGTGGACAAGCGTGTCTGGCTCAACAAGGCAGGGTTCTGGAATCCCAAGCTGGCAGGGAAAACGGGCTCAGAGGTACTTTCAGCACATCAAGTGACAGTCCCAAGGGGGTCTCTGACCAAACCCATCACAATATGCTTTAGTCAAACACAAGTTATGGGCTGAATCCAGGGATACCTGGGTGAAAGGTAATGGCCTGTGACACACAGGAAGTCAGACAAGATGATGTAATGCTTCTGGGCTTAAAATCTATGGCTATATTTCAGACCAAACAATGGCCTTCAGTGGGGGAAAGCTTGGTTCATGTTCAAATGTTGCCAATACTCAGCTCAGGTACATTCACTCTAATACAGTTTCTCTGTATAACAAGTGATATCTGTCCTTAGATCTCTATAGCAAATAAAAGTTTATCTCAAACTGAAACATAAAGGTCTATTTTCAAATAATATTGGGCTAAAATTAGATTTTGTAATTTTAGAAGAAAAGGATTTTACAAAACCTAATACAAATGTTTCCAATACTCTTTTTAAAAAAGAAAAGTTAAATTAAATTAACATTTTTTCCCCTTGAAGGTGTTTGGAATCCAAACACAATAGCTCCATACTATTGCTTGAGAGTCAGAAAACATAACATAAATGAGGGAAAGTAAATTAAATTATTTTAATTATTTTTAAAATCATTTCTACCCAGAATATAAAAATATGCAATATGTCCTAGCGTTTATGATAAGTCAGTTTTATATTTTCCTCTGTGAGGATGGTGTAATTACTTTCATATTAATGAAATGGCACATGGGAAAGGTAAGGACTAGACCCAATGCCCATTGAACCCAATGGAAAGTCTCCCATTGGTCTGCTGGAATGGCCTTTTAAGTCAATATCCATACCCAGTGTGGTTCACTTTACTTTGTGGTTGTTTCAATTTTTCTTCAGCTGGGTTAATTTTAACACAGGTCTTTGTTTTAAAACATGTACAGTGTTACATAGACAAAATAAGGTGATATGTTTTAACTACAGTGTATGATTTATATCTTGAAAATATCCCTTAAATCCTATATTTCTGTTTCTATTCAAATTATCTATCTATTTAAGAGAAAAAGTAAAGCAAGAAACAACCATTTTTGTTACGGACTCTAACTAAATTTATAAATCGCTGTCTCTGTTTTTATTTTTTTCCAGTTTGAAGACAGGTTTCCTTCAAAGCATTTCACTATTTAAGGTTTAAATGTTCCCAGCACTTGCAAAGGGTTGCAGCAAACCCTGACTTATTTACAGAGAGATGTTGAGCAGAGATAAAACTACTTAATAATCCACCAATTCTTGCTAAACACATTTTCCTTCCACGTCCTCAGTGAAAGCAAGTACAAAAGCACTCCAATTTGCCATAGATATTTTGACATTACATATATGTTCTTTTTATTCTACAGATGGCTGTCCAAACCAAGGGTGAAACAGAATGATTCAAATAGATGAATCTGAAAGTTCATCATAATAAAAGAGCCCTTAAAGATTTTAAGATTAAAAAAAGAAGTGTTCATTTGAAAAGAACTGTACATTAGCAGTAACACATGGAAGGGAATGGAAACAACAAACCAAAAGATGTATGTTTCAAGAAAGGTTAACCACCTGACCTCTGCAAGACAAATTATTGCCCTTATATTTTATGGAACATCTGTTAGATTTACAATAGCAATAACAACAACCACAACAACAACAAGCGTGAAAGGCTCATGAATCTGGGCTGAAATTTTTTTTTCAGCCTATAGAAGAAGTTGCCCCTTGAATGTTTGAATGCATTCCAGCTCACACTATCCGTGTTTACAATGACAGTGTTGACTGAACAGTCAGCCACTCTACCACTCGCAGCAGCACTGGCTATTATAATAAGGACACAGGAATGTCAGATATTTTAGGTTACAGGCAGTCCAATATGTCTGAGTCTGCCCTCCCTTTGAGTTAACACTTGTACTCATAGAACAGTACGTCTCCAGCCCTTCTTAAGCTCCAGTTCTCACCCTTTTCCTCTTGTACTTGACTCTGTTATCATATAGCCTTGTAGCAAGCAGCTCCACTCCCTGTTCTCTTCTCTTTAGAACTGGGTAATCAAATACTCCCTTAGGGCCTGATCCAAAGCCTACAGAAGTCCATGGGAAGACTCTCATTGTTTCCAGTGAGCTTTGGATCAGGCTCTTGCTGTCCACACCAAGTCCCTAGGCTGTCTCTACCTATCATTGTCTCTTGGCACTATTCTGGTTGCCTCAGTTATGCCCTACCTATTTCTCCATTAACATCTCTAGCAGTACTAAACCCAGGTGCCTTGCCCCAGCCCCAGCCCCTCCCCAAGCCTTTTGCACTGGTTGTAACAATATCCCCCTGGGAAATGACAGAGAATTCTGGAGTGTCTCTTCCTTTTTGTCCTTTCTCCCAATCTTCCTTGTTTTCCTCTCTCTGTAGGGTCATCAGCTGCAGAGGGAAACAGACTGGCATTCTAGTTTATTTCCCTCTGCACATTTAGATATATAAAAGTTTATCCCTTGCTACCGAGGAAAGCTGATTAGGACCATTCCTAGCGCTTCTTTACCAGGGGTTAGCTGCAAAAGAAGAGTAACTAGAAGTGCAAGGTTCTAGTCAGTTTCCCTTTGCAACTAGCTCAGAGTGTAAAAGCCCTACTGGAGTGGGAACTAATCCTACTCACTTTCCTTCTGCAAGCTCTTTATACAGAAGAGCCACAAAGGAAAAAGGGAGTGGAGTGCTAGTCATTTTCTCTTAGCCACTAGCTGCTGAGGGCTGGCTTTCATAACACAGTGTTCAAATCATTTCTTAAAACACTTCTCCGCGAAAATCTTTAAGAAGGCAGATTTTTTAATCTGTGCCCTGTTGAGACTAGTGCGGTTTTGTTTCCAACTGCACCATGTCCATTTCATCACTATTTTCAGGCCAGTATCTGACTCCACCAAAGTTATCTGCACTCTTATTTAACTCATTTAAACGTCTTACCTCAATACTATACAATACATAAAATTCTGACCCAGATGATAATTTTTCAAACTCCAGCCCACAACTTAAGATGTTCAGATCTGGGGTTTCAGTTTGGATGTATCTCTAGTTAGTTAGTATTAGTATTTACATTATGGTAGTGCCAAAGAACATCAAACAAGGACCAGGGCCCTTTACAGCAAGGCACTATATAGGTAAGTAGCAAAGAAGACAGTCTTTTCCCTGGAAAACTCACAATTTACAAGGTAGTCAGGACACAACAGGTGTATGAACTAGACTAATGGTGTAGAGTGGGGTAACTATCAATGAACAGCATTTGGCAGAAAAGCAGAAGCCTCTAGTTTCCAAATAGGATTTAAGTATAAGTATTTTAATGCTACCCTTGCTCTTTCTTTGCTTTAGAAATCTTGGCTGCATCCAGCATGACTGCCAAGTTTTGTCGGTCTTGAGGGGATCTAATTCCTTTTACACCTGTTCTTGCACAGTCCTATGTTTTTCCAGTATTCCTTCTCTTCCTCTAGGGAGACATATGTCTGTTGCTTCCTGGTTTCTGCCCCCCACCTCCATCGTAGTGGATGATACACCAAGGCAAGGGATTCATGTACTTTTGTAAGCAATGGCTATTATACCTTCAGTAAATCATCCATTAAAGGCCTTGCTATCTCCTTCACCATTTGAGACCTGTCTGAAACCTTTCATAGGGGCCAAATGCTCTCTTCAACAGCTGTCTATTTTCCCATATATGTGGGAAGCCCAGGCAGAATTTGGTACATAACTATAGCTATGGTCATGCTAATGATTGTTAAGCCACAACGGAAACACCATCCAAACTCAGTTAAGCCTCTATAGAAAAAACCACTAAACTTTCACCTATTTCTAGAACTGAACAGGAACCATACCTTTCCAAAGGTTCTGAAATGTGGAGATAAATGAATCTGCCTATCAGATTTACTGCCTCTACTAGAACCAGAAGTTCCAATATAGTACAAGGAAGGTTATTCTCATGGCATTTGCAGCCTGATTTTGTAGATTTGAGAGGTTTGCAGAACTATCCACACTTTTGGGTACTTATTACAACAGAACCCAACTCCAAAGGCTTTGGGATTTTTTTGAATGGGGGGTTTCTATCCTGAATATATGTCTTCTAGCAAGGTAAAATATGAATGCATCTATGAATACTTATAGAGAAGGGCAGACACCCACAACAAAATATCCACAGAGAAATGGGTAACTGACAGGATTCTTCCTGACGTTGTTTTGTGTACAATATCTTCTAATTTTGTTACTCTAGTATTTCTTGTGAGATTGGACCATACATGTGGAGCTTATCCTTGTTACTTGACAATTAGTCTTGGTAGGGAACCTACTTACAACACAATTGGTTCCTAACTATGTTATGACTAGAGCTGTGTGAATAATGGATTTTTTGATTCACTGATCATTCCAAAAAGATCCGGGGGGGGGGGTTTCCAGTCAACACAACAATGAAAATTTTTATAATTTTTGACAAATCAAAAAGTTCAAAAAAAAACAACTTATTGGGCAATGTCGCTTTCTGATTTGCTCTCCTTGCCTTTGTTTTTCTAATCTGAACCAGGTCATATCTTATGCGTTATCTTCTAGAAACTCCGTGCCAGGTCATTCTGTTCTTAACATTAGTTATCACTCTGAATCTGTCCTGCTGCACAGTACCTTTTTGTACTTTTGTACAGCCTCCATGGTGTATGTCATGTACAATCCCTTTTTGTACATAAGTCACTCATTTCTATACTCCTTTCCAAACTTCAGACATTCATGTCTGAACCATATACTGTGTCTGGGTTAAGAATGGTCAGATATTTACCCACTACTTCCTTTTGCTACTTGCACAGTATTTAACTCCTCATTGGCCAGACTGGGAACTAGAGTGGTGACTGTCCTGTCATCCAATGAGATATAGCAAACTTACCCCTAAGTAAGGCAGTTTTTCACCATCTTCCTCTTCCATGCAGATTAAATAACAGCAATAATCTTTCTCTTTTTAGATGCTGCTACTTCCTAATGTCAATTAAAACCCTATTTTATGCTCTGTTTTGGAGATGAGGACCAGTTTCCTCTTGGGTCTGTAATTTTGTTATGTACAAAATTATTTCTGCAGCCCATTACTGCTGGAGGAAATATTAGGCTAGATTCTCAAGTGCCCCAGGTCATCACTCATTGCAGCTGAGGGGGTCAGGGAGTAAAGGTATCATTAAACAACTTGTGGCACCCCCTCCTAATCAGAGGGACAGCCAAGGTTGATTTTGGGCTCACTATAATTTAGAGCAGTATCAGGGCTGCTCAAAAATATGAATGTCTGTGGCTCTCACTTGACCCTCTCTACCAGCCAGGGATCACTGAAATGATTAGCCTTGGTTACCCTTTTCCTTATTTAGGCTTTCCCCTTTTCTGTTTCTTTTTAAATATCCCTCTCTTTTTTGTATCATGTTCCCAAAACATTATAAAATTTCAGTTAAATTGCATGATAAGTTTTATTTGCTTAACTCATTTCTTCTAGTGTCAAGAGCATTTGTATTGCCTTCTCTACAGTATTTCAATTCTAATGATGCACGGTGTTACTAGATCCTAAATACTCCCCATCTTCAACTTAATTGACCAGAGTTGGCACATTTCCTAGAACTAGGACCTGTATAGACTCAAACCATATACGCTAGGCTGCTTGACAAACTGTGGGAGATGGCAATCTTACATTACTTCTAGAAACCTGTTCCTCTTCTTAGCTTTTGCATAGTTGCTGTCCCAATCAATATCTGAGTAATTAAAATCCCTCATGATCAATGTTCTAGCTGTTTTACCGGCCTCTGTTATCTGTAAAAACATTTCCTGATCTACTTTCTTTGCCTGCCCTGGGGGTCTGTGGAAACATCCAGGAATAGCATGACTACATTTATTCTTCTTACTTAGCTGCTGTTCAAACTGTCTTCACTCTGACAGCCAAAATATTTATGCTGTTTCTTACTGCAGACTCAATATATTGCTATCCTCCTTTTGACTGAAGATGGTTGTCTAACCCCATTAGTAAACTTTGCATCTTGGTATGAAATTCTCAGATGTTTTTGTCTTTGAAGTTCCAGGAACATCATGCTTATCCTTGAAAATGCTTGATTCCATTTTGTGACCCTATTAGTACGCTTACAGCATTTGTTTGGAAGATATTTTCTCCTCCCACCTTTGCTTTACATTCTCATTATCTCCTACAGTGATAATCAGTGGATACATTACCTTGAGATCCACGCATTCCCCCCTTTAGATTCTTCTCCGCCCACACCCCTAATTTAAAAAAACCCCAACCCCCCAGCAACCCTACCAGCTAGAACATGTCCCTATTAGTGGCCAATCTGTTTGCTCCCATAGGGTGGGGAATAACACAGGCCATCTCTCCTTTGCCATTCTGCTTTTCCATTTTGTTGTTTGTAATTCTCCAAACCTCTCACATCTCCACCCAAGATCTAATAATCTAGCCATGGGAACAAGAACCAGAAAACACTGTTATGTAGCTTTCTTCTTCCAATATCCGCTAAAGGGGCGTGCAGCTCTTTAGACAATGCCTGGATACTTTCCCCTCATTTCATTTAGTTCACCGTTCACAACTGTCACAGGCTTTTCCTTAAGCTTTTTGACTGGGCCTATCCCACTTATTAAAAATCATTAGTCCCTCTTCCTTTATATCCTCCTATTTCTGCTGGAACACCTCTGTTTCTCCTGCACTGTGTTGTGCTTCCAATGCACTCATCCTGCAACTTGCTCACAGCTGGTTCTCCTCCTACTCTGTCACTCCTTCGGAGTCTGAAACCAGCCATCTGTCATCAATGAACCTCTCAGATTCATTGATCTTCCCTCGCGCATCAACCTGTCTCTCTGATGCTACAGTCCAACCTCTGAGTGCCACAACTAACCAACAATACACACACACACACGCGCCTGTTGTTCTAGCTTCTCCGTCCTCTAAATTGAAAATACGTATCTGCTGCAAAACCTTTTATTATTTTAATACAATGCAAGTAGATGCAGCTGCTGCCTGCATTATCATTTATTTAAATGTGAACTGCAAAGATTTAATAAATAAATAAGGATCCAAGAGCCAAATTCTGCACCCATCGAGGCATCGTGAAATACCACTGACTTATGAGGAGATGTTCGGGCATATGTTGGTACAAAATTGGGCTCTAAAATCATCTATAAAACATAAACCAAATTCTAGACTGTGTGCTACCCTCCAGTAGGCAGACCAGCAGGGAATAAAAAGGGGAAATAAACTTGTGCAATGGAAGCAGTGGCATGCTCCCCCTAAACTCCCTGGCTTGAACCATGGGAACTCCAACAGACAGAGAAGCCAGGGAGGATTTGCTGTCTCCTACTTAGTCATTACATTTCTGAATGGAACTTGGCTCAGTCATTATTGCTGTTTGGACCAAACCTCTATTCTTTCCCCACAACTCAACCCCTCCCGGGGAAATCAGACAGGCCCTGAGTTTTGTGCAGACTTTTTACCTTCTGGTAGGTATTTCCCTAGGAGGGTAAGATACAGTCCTCTGCTTTGTTTTATGTTTGCAAACCACTGAAATCAATCACGGTACAACGATGACAACAGAATTTGGCTTGGCTTGTGCAGACTTGGAAAGCACAAATGTACTTATGTTTTAAAACACAATCTATGAAGATCAGATCCATCTTCATTCACCTGCCACTACATCATGATGCAGGGCCCAGTGTTTTCTCTGCAATGGGTGATGACTTCAGATTAATAAAACCAGCAGAGTCAATGCAGTTTGCAACAAACCTCATGGGCCCTTTTGTGATAGCTGCAAAGTTCCTCTGTATTGCTCTGTCTGCTACACATGAGCATTGTATTCTCATGCTAAAAATCCCAGTGACGTTTGCGTGAAAGACATTTACTGCACATGATCAGTGGCTAATTGATTTTTAAACCTTAGGTATCTTGTCTGGTTTTATTTTTTTTTTTTAAATGCCAAACACTGTTTAAAGCATATGATAAAAGAAACTTTGTCTAATTGCATTATTATGATAAGGCTGTTTTTCAGTTTTGGAAGCAAAATATAGGGCATATTAAACTATAAAAGCCTCTTTTTTCACATTTCTATGCCTCATTTTACTTTATGGCTGTGCTTGTCTCTTGGCTTGAGCTGTTATCCAATATTTGGGGCCTTGCACACTTGTTTCCATTAGAAGAAGAAATTGTTGACATGAGGCAGGTATTTCCTTCATGCAATCCTAGCTATTTATAAAGTCCTGTTTCCCTGAACACAGTAAAAACAAACAACTGGAGGCAGTTTTCTTGTAGAGAAATCCAAATTTGCCTTTCCTGTGCCCAAAAGAAACTCTCTCTCGGCTTCCTCTCATGATCACACTCACACTGTTTCCCTTCCTGTGTGTTCACTTTCTCAATGCTTTTGGCCTCTCTCACACACAACTACAACCAATCAAAGCCTCAGCCCCTGCATGAGCAATCAGTCCCCAGGGAAGTCCCTTGGCCTGCATGTCTTAGCTACTGATTAGCCTTGCATGTGGCCTCGTGCCTTGGGCAGTGGCTTCCATTGTCTCCAGTTATCTTACTTCATAAAGGAGTAAAATTGCTTCTTCCATTCAGCCTAAATGAAGGGTGGTTAGCATGCCCACCAGCTTAAATGAGGTCTGTGATTGCCTATAAATCAAAGACATGCTTGATCACAGCCATTAGCATCTTCCAGCACACAGTTACATATTTTAAGTTAATTTATTTGTCTTTGAAAGTGCCAGATTAACATAATTTTTAAATGAAGGCCTCTTTTTATCCACAAAAGGCCAGATCCAAAGCCCAGTACAGTCAACAGTAGTCTTTCTATTGACTTCATTGAACTTTGGATCAGGGCTCAGATAGTTAAAGAAGACTAACAGCAGTGCATGCTTCTACACTACACCACTGTCACCTGACCTACAGAGACCACATGCAGATTGTGAGGAGGAAGTTTATTCTCTCTATTCATATGGCCATTCAATTCATGACATTACGAGGATCCAAAAGGGTAGCAGTTGAGTGTTGGAGACATATGTCACTCTACCAGGAACATGACTGAGATCTATATAAATTATTTTCCAAGGGTCAATGAGCAGTTGTTAGATGTTTGGGCTCAAGTCAAACCAGTCACTAAATGACTTTTTTCAAAATGTGATGGTCAAAAAAAATTGCTTCCAGCTCCAAATTTCTGTGATTGAGTTTTAAACCCAACACCTTTTGTGATGCTTCAATACATTTTCTGCATTTACAGTAGTTATTCTCAGTCTGTTTTGTGGAGAAAGACTGACCAAATCCCAGACAGTTTCCCCAGAGAGGTCTGAGGTAATGTCTGGGTAGTTGATGGTGAATACATCCCCACTGAGAGAGTATGCCCCATCACACAACTCGAGGTTCTCAAACCAGCAAGGGGAGACATGCTACCAAGTATGAATTGGACCTTTGCTTCTGATTATTGGTGAAAGCCAGAGAAGCGCACGAGGTCACTCCTGACCAAGATCATCAATGCCATCTTAACAAAGAGCAGCCTACTGGCTTCCCTGAAACATGCAGAAATCCAGGCAGGGTCAAGAAACCCTCACTCACATCATATGATCTTTCTAGCTACTGATATGTGTTGAGCCCCCTCATCGAAAACGAGCAAGAGCCTTGCACCATTCAGGGTATTTCCGACAAACTTCCATCAGCTGCACAATAGCCTCATACTAGCTTTTCTCCTGGAGACAAACATCAGGTGTAATTCCCACTTGTGAATGTGATGTAACTGGGGAAGGGACAGAGCTATATATTCAACTGCACCTAAATATAGTCCTATGGCAATGGGTGCATCACCAAAGCATAGAGAGATTTATTGTAACACGTATTTCATTGCAAATGGCTGCTTCACAACTCAGCAGCAAACCAACAAGAGATTACGGGCCAGATTCTCTTCGATAACGGAGAGCCACTCTGCTCGAAGGGTGAGGCTGCCCAGTTAAGTAGCCAGTTACAGCGGCCTGATCCTCTGCTTGGCTCAGCCCTTGCCTCACCACAGGTTACAGCAAGGCTATCCACTAGCTAGAGACGATCACAGCGCAAAAGCACTCTAGTGGCCTCCCACGCCCGGAAGGGAGGTATCAGTGGAGCAGGCGATACTGCTTTCCTGGCAGGTGAGAACTCCACCATGCCAGAGGATTTCTCAACCCGTTGTGTCACCCTTATGCTGCTTGTCCTCATTTTCTGGCCCATTAGGAAGCAGTGCCCAGGGAGAGCCCAGTGTCTCCGTACCAAAGCATTAGTGCATCAAGGGAACCCCATGATATTGTTGTCACATCACAATGCCCTCATCCTGAAGAGCCCACATACAGGTTTAAGTGCCCCAATAAATACAGGGCAACAACTCACACAGAGACATAGATTTCACTGCTACACTTTCTACTAAAAACTAACACCCGCTTGAAGAGGCTCGCTAATGGCATATAACGCACATTCACTAATGTTTTACAAACACCCATATTGTGCAACCACCATTGGCAGCCTGGCACTATGCCTCACTTTATTTATACCCCTGACACCAAACTACACACTGAGCTTCTCACAACATCGGCCATGAAACCCACACCTCTCCTGTATTAGTCACCTAAACCACATGAACACATAACCGATAAACATGGTTGGAGCTGATTGCCCAGTAGGCAAATGGAAATATGCAGATTCTGGGTGGTGGAAGGGAGGTAGCTGAACCTGTGAAGGGTAACTAAGCAGTGGATTATAGATGTGATAGTGAACGATTTAATTGCTTTTTCTGTTTTGTTTTGACGGATTATGCAGTATAACGCCCTTAACTCAGCATTAGCTAATTTTTTCATGAGTGGATATATAATTAAACCGAGTTTGTTGAATAGTTATGTATTATTTAAATACTCCACTGTACAATGTTGTGTCATCCTTCATTTCCACACATGGAGAATCATCTTTGTAACTCATTTGGCTGCCTGGGTCTCAAATTGCTAGACTCTCTAAACCCGGGAGCGATTGTTAAATTGAGCTGCAAATTTCCATTAGGGCATTATGTGTCCACTTCCTCTGTTAACCTGGTTTTCCCTTAATCAGAGACTTTAAATTTTGCACCAGAGGATATTTTATGGGAAAGAGAATGCAAATAAAGCTCCTACACTCAATCTCCTCCAAAACAAAGCATTCACAGGTCCAACAGGACTGGTACTGAATATAATGCATGTGAAAAGAGTAAGGGTGAAATCCTGGCCCCATTAAAGTTAATAGTGAATCTCCCACTGGCTTCAACTGAGCATGGATTTCACTGTAAGTATTCAAAAACCTTCTCTCCTTCTTTGCTTTATTGGTTTCCAAGTCTGTGCTATTTGGAAATCAGATTTAAGTTCTGGTGTTTCTGGTGTAATTTCCTAGTCCCATTAACTCCAGATTCTTGGTCAGAATTTTAGAACAACAGAAGTAGAGATTTCCCCCAGAGAATATTCCCTAGAAGCTGAATTAAACTCAGCATACTTTGGAATAGGATTTGGGGTGTTTAGTCAGTACTCATACAATGCAGATATGGTGAATTAGTATGTACCATGCTGCAATGCTTTGCCTTAAGAGACTTCCAACAACGTGAAAGGATAAAACATCACCTCTAAAAGCAGGGTGGTCAGAAGTTCGTGGATCAAGTGAATATGCTACTTTTTGTGCCATTAGCCACCCACTTTTGGAAGCTGCTAAGAATGCCAGTATTGCTTCCAAGATAAGCTTTGCAGGGTAGGAAAGACTGATTTGTTAGCAATGAGAAGCCAAGCCCAGAGGCGCTGTGTTGCTTCTAGGAATGGTGCACAGTAGCCCTCCATATTAGAGAAATACTGTTAGAGTCCCCTACATGTAAAAGTATTTGAGATAATTGGGTAGTGGCTGACTAGCTCAGCCAATGCTTATAATCCTATTATTGATTCTATGTTTCAGACATTCTGCTGAGATTAGGGAGAGATGAGCGAAAACTATCAAATAGTTTCAAGGTGTATTCCAAAATAGGAAGGTTTAAACATTCTCCAGTTTCAATGGTGCATTTTAATTTTCCTTTGGACCAAGTTGAAAAGGTTGCAGGGAGGGTTTTAAGGAAGGGAATGAGTGGGGATAAAAAACGAAAAGAATGTATGGTGGGGCTACCACTACTTAGGACTCTGGGGAAAACCCTGCACTAGAAACAGAAACAAGCCAAAACAGAAGGCAAAAGAAACAGAACTGGTGAACAGCCAAAAGATCTTCAGTGTTGGTTTGGATAAGAGAGTTTTGTATAGACCTCTTCCCACAGAAAACTGTACGTGCCTCTCTGTTTAGCACGTGCAGACTTACAGCCAACAAAGGTCATAACTAGGCAATCCATTTTTGGACAAAGTGGGGTATATTTCCAAAACAGTATGTAGGAGGAATGATCAGCAAGGACTTGCGCGTTAATCATCAGTCTGACAAAGGCCATCTATTTCATACTCAACACACAGTAACAACCCTCCCTGTGACATAGAGGACCTTTCATAGAGAAGATGAGTGTGAATCTTATTTCATTATCCATGGGCCCATGTGTAAGGGACAGACAGTTCATGCAGCCATCTGGTCTCACTGTGCAGTCATGCAGCAGTTTTTTAAAATCTTGTCTTATGATTTTTTTCTTTTACTCCAATTTTCTTTCTTATTTGAATTAAGGAAGGTCAGTTTCCTAGAAAGCAACTATCTCTTTTATCTGCAGCTGGGATATGGCGATATAGATGAACAGATGTAACATGCAGACTTCAGCTGTGAGAGTCTTTCCCATTTACAGCGCTTCTTCAGTGACTTTATTACTGATCTGAAGACCCTCTCCCTGTCCCTTTAATTTGAGAAAGTGTGAAAGACATTCACTCTCCATTTTAGCTACATGTTTGGCTTTCCTTCAGACCCCTCCAGTTGGGCCAATCTGTGGCCATGGCTGCTGGCAGCTCTCTTTTTAATTAATATGCTATTGATTTTTCTATGAAGTTATAGACATGCAAGTTTATACCTCAATCGAATAACGCCTCAAAAATTCAACAAACATATTCCACGTAATGAGAATTGGTGTTCTGCTGGCCTACATGTAGGAGGAAGAAGGGGGAGATTTACAAGGCACAAAGGGCAATTAGGCCCTTAACTCCTAGTGAAAGACAATGAGAATTGAGTATCTAACTCCCTTAGGTCCCTTGAAAATCCCTGCCCAAAAGCCTTCTGCCAGGGAAAAATAAACAGGTCTCATTAACACTCATCTTCAGGAATTCTGTTAGAACATGAAAGCAAATATAATTAGTGTTATATTTTAATCAGCTAGGTGTAGCGTGAAGAGCATTGCTTTCCGCTGAAACATCAGGTGTAGACTGTTGATGGAAGCAGGATACTGAACTAGATGGACCAATGGTCCAATCCTCTAAGACAAATCCTAGATTCCTGTGAGGAACAGGGGAAAAGGGCACTATCTATTTAAAATGAACATTGTTGAATATACAGATGAAACACTGTGTCTGAACATGGTTGTAATGAAACATAGCTCCATTAAGAGAACATTAAAGTTGCACAGTTTAGCACGCAAAAGTCAGGAAATGCCAGACTCACAGCTGCATGCTTGGTTTGCAGCATTCTGTGGTGTAAATAAGGAAGAAGCAGTGGGGAAGACACATAATCCTTGTCTTTGTTTTGGGGGACTTTGTGCCTGCAGATTTGCTGGAGCCTGACAGGGTGACTCTGTTGGATGGGACACAATCATCCAGAAGTTAGGTGTGGTGGACAGTAGGGGTTATTAAGCAGCCTGGCAGGACAAACACAGTTGACTGGAACCAGTGGGAACACCAGGGGAGAAAAAGGCATTTATAAATAGAAGGAGTGAGAACCAGCCTGGAAAAAGTTCAGTGGTAGATCAGCACAAGGACCAGAAGGCTCTGCTGCCCTAAGGATTATGTTCTAGGGACTTTGCCAGCTTGTAAAATCCAAATAATTTGTGTTTATGACTCCACTAATCTTGGGCTCTTTCTCCACAATGTAACAATAAGTGAACAACATCTCTAGTCACAGCTACTGGAATTATTTTATTAGTGAAATCCTAACCTGGACCCAGTTTATGCATAAAAACGATATGCAACCAATACTGGGCCAGATCATGCAAGCACCAGCATAAGTGTTTGCAAGTTCAGATTCATTATTATTAGAAGTAGAGCTGGTCAACATTTTCGCAACATTGTTCTAGGTTTTGGACCAGCTGCGTTAGATATACAATGAACTAAGAAGAGGTAGGCTAGTTCTCTGCATTCAGTTCTCAGTGTAGCAGGTAAATGCCCCAAGCTTTTAGAATATGCACGTTATATACCCAGTGCCTTCTGGCACTGCATGCTGTGGGACTGTCAACCAATCCTGACTCCATTTTGCACAAAAAACTGGAATCAAGATGTTTCCTAATACGAACACAGCATAGATGCAACTCTACGGTGACTGGAACTGAACCCTGCAGAGCAACTCAGAGCAAACTCCATGCACAACCTCTTTCTCCATGTGTTCTCCAATCCAGGTCAACAGTTTCCTAATGAGCTCTAATCCAGTCAGTCAAGGGCTGGAACAGGATCTTCCTGGCACTCACAAATCCAATCAAAGAACACTATAGTTTGGACACTTATAGATCTCTTAAAGCCACAGGTACCTTTTGGAAAGTAGCTCATACAGCCATATTGACATTCTCATTGAAGGAGTATCAGCAATGATACTATTGTTGGGGAGGGGAAATCTGTAGCTTCTTGAGTATACCACCCTAAGTACTTTGAGGAACAGTGTTTAAGTGGGTTTGAATCTAGGCAAAATGAGCCTGTCCCTACCCTCAGATTAGGTAAGTATGAAATATATTTTCTCTGCTAAACTATCAGCACTTGGCTTCTCCTTTAATTAGAGTCAGATAATTTAACAAAGGGCAATTGCCATAAAGTTAGTTCCATCCATTTTTTGCCTTTCATATTGACAAACTGTTCTGAAAATGTATCAGTCCAGACACAACCCCACTCATTCACCCTTGAAGATGGCTACAATGGAAAAACAAAAGATAGGTTACTTGTTAGTAAAAGGGGAGGGATAGCTCAGTGGTTTGAGCATTGGCCTGCTAAACCCAGGGTTGTGGGCTCAATCCTTGAGGGGGCCCTTTAGGGTTCTGGGGCAAAAATTGGGGATTGGTCCTGCTTTGAGCAGGGGGTTGGACCAGATGACCTCCTGAGGTCCCTTCCAACCCTGATATTCTATAATTCTTTGAAAAAAATTAAGTCTTCCCCAGAGAGGGGGAGTAGGTTTTTGTAAGGGTGCTTAGTAACTTCAAATCAGCGGCACTGCTATGGGTACCCGCATGGCCCCACAGTATGCCAACATTTTTATGACTGACTTAGAACAACGCTTCCTCAGCTCTCGTCCCCTAACGCCCCTACTCTACTTGTGCTATATTGATGACATCTTCATCATCTGGACCCATGGAAAAGAAGCACTTGAGGAATTCCACCATGATTTCAACAATTTCCATCCCACCATCAACCTAAGCCTGGTCCAGTCCACACAAGAGATCCACTTCCTGGATACTGCAGTGCTAATAAATGATGGTCACATAAACACCACCCTATACCGGAAACCTACTGACCGTTATTCTTACTTACATGCCTCCAGCTTTCACCTGACCACACCACATGATCCATTGTCTACAGCCAAGCTCTGCGATACAACCGCATTTGCTCCAACCCCTCAGACAGAGACAAACACAGACAAGATCTCTATCAAGCATTCTTACAGCTACAATACCCACCTGCGGAAGTGAAGAAACAGATTGGTAGAGCCAGAAGCGTTCCCAGAAGTCACCTACTACAGGACAGGCCCAACAAAGAAAATAACAGAACGCCACTAGCCGTCACCTTCAGCCCCCAACTAAAACCCCTCCAACGCATTATTAAGGATCTACAACCTATCCTGAAGGATGACCCAACACTCTCACAAATCTTGGGAGACAGGCCAGTCCTTGCCTACAGACAGCCCCCCAACCTGAAGCAAATACTCACCAGCAACCACATACCACACAACAGAACCACTGACCCAGGAACCTATCCTTGCAACAAAGCCTGTTGCCAACTGTGCCCACATATCTATTCAGGGGACACCATCATAGGGCCTAATAACATCAGCCACACTATCAGAAGCTCGTTCACCTGCACATCCACCAATGTGATGTATGCCATCATGTGCCAGCAATGCCCCTCTGCCACGTACATTGGTCAAACTGGACAGTCTCTACGTAAAAGAATAAATGGACACAAATCAGATGTCAAGAATTATAACATTCATAAACCAGTCGGAGAACACTTCAATCTCTCTGGTCACGCGATTACAGACATGAAAGTTGTGATATTACAACAGAAAAACTTCAAATCCAGACTCCAGCGAGAGACTGTTGAATTGGAATTCATTTGCAAATTGGATACAATTAACATAGGCTTGAATAGAGACTGGGAGTGGCTAAGTCATTATGCAAGGTAAACTATTTCCCCTTGTTTTTTCCTACCATCGCCTCCCTCAGACGTTCTTGTTAAACCCTGGATTTGTGCTGGAAATGGCCCACCTTGATTATCATACACATTGTAAGGAGAGTGATCACTTTAGATAAGCTATTACCAACAGGAGAGTGGGTTTGTGGCGGGGGTGGGGAGAAAACCTGGATTTGTGCTGGAAATGGCCCAACTTGACTATCATACACATTGTAAGGAGAGTGATCACTTTATATAAGCTATTACCAGCAGGAGAGTGGGGTGGGGGGAGAGAAAACCTTTTGTAGTGGTAAACACCCATGTTTTCATGGTTTGTGTGTATAAAAAGATCTTCTGTACTTTCCACAGTATGCATCCGATGAAGTGAGCTGTAGCTCACGAAAGCTTTTGCCCAAATAAATTGGTTAGTCTCTAAGGTGCCACAAGTACTCCTTTTCTTTTTCCAAATACAGACTAACACGGCTGTTACTCTGAAACCTAGTCACTTACTACAACTTTGGTTTACTGGTTTCCTAATAACAGCTGGGTAGTTTTGGGGTTACAAATTAAGTACCCAAAGGTCGGTACAGAAATCAGTCCTGATTTCTGAGAATGTCTTCATTGTATAGTTTGTACTCACAACGTTCAGCCTATCAACTGTACACATGCTGTTCTCTACAATTATTTGTTATTCAGGATTGATAACTGGACAGCAGAATTACATGGAGGGATGGTATCTGAGGATCAGTAGTGCCTAAATTTTGGACTTCGGCATCTAAAGTGAAAGACAGGTGCCTAAGTCCCTTTGTGGATCTAGCCCAGAGACACTAAGTGAGTTGCCCAAGATCATACAGGAAGTCTGTAGCCAGGATGGAAACTGAACACAGATTCTCATAAGTACCGGTCAAATATCTAGCAAATTTTTTTGTTTATGAATTGATCGCCCCATGCTGACAGGTATCGGTGCAAACTGCAGACATTCATTCGGTATGAACCAAAAACCCATTTCTAGCAAAGGTTGTAAGCATGGTTGTAGCAAACACTCATTCAGAGTCTGAACAAATGTTTGCATGCACTGTTTTTGCACGTTTATTCTTAACTCATAAATTAAGCTTCTCCTCATTTGACAGGAAATATTTGGTGGAAAGGCTGGAAGCAGTATTTTCAGAGTTACAACAATTTAAAGAAACTGTATCCTTGAAGCAGGCATATGCGGAAAGCTGTGGTGATGTTTTTTTTTAATTATTATTTTTATGAAATTTAACCAAAACCAAAGCTTGAAACGTTCATAAAATCTGTTTTGAGAACACTGACATAGCCATTAAAGAGTCTCTTTAAATGAATATGAAATACATGATTTCAAAGATACCTCTTTACCAGCAACCCAAGGTCTTTAAACAAAAATCATTTTGCTTTAGATGTGAAAGGGAAGAATAAATGCAAGAGGGTTGTTTGCATGCTCAAGTATTTGTATTTCAAGATGTGATTTTCTTTTCTCTCTTTTTATTGATAATTTTTAATTAAATCTGAAACCTACTGTTCATGTTTAGCATTATATGGTGAAAAAGAAACTAAAAGAGTGCATATAAGACAATAATATACATCTTAAACTCCACATCTTGACATGGGAGAGTTTCTTTAGCTGTATAGATAGAACACAGGTGGAAATGTGTTGGCATTACTTTAAATGAGCCCATACAATGGATAAATCCAGTTTCTCAAGACACCCTCTCACCTTGAACATTACTTTTTTCCATGATTAAAAGAGAATCAGGTTCAATAGTCCATTCTGTCAGAGCACAAAAAGAGTTCTTATACCATGTTGCACAGGTAGGATGTTATTTAGAATGTAAGTTTGTTGGGGCAGGGACCATCTTTTTGTTCTATGTTTGTGCAGGCCCCAGTACAGTGGGGTCCTGGTCTATGACTGAGGCTCCTAGGTGCTATGGTAATACAAATAATAACCATAATAATAATAATACTGACTTAGGACCCAATCCAATGTCCATTGAAGTCAATGGGAGTCTTTCTATTGACTTCAGTGGGTATCAGATGAGAGCCTTGTAGAAGGTATATTACAACTTAAAAAGTATATTATAACTTAAAAAGTGACCAGGTTTCAATGATCTGGTTTGCTGAGTGATGTACAGTTAAGGGAATTGGGGTTATTCTCCTGGGAAAAGAGGAGTCTTTGAAAATGAAATGGCAGAAGTTTTCAAAATTTTAAAGGAAATTGGTGATAAAGACAATAGTCATTTTTCACAGTTCCAAGTGGTTCAAAATAGAACTGAGCAAAGTTTGGAATTTTTGTCCTGTGGGAAATTTTGACATTTCAACATTTGTCTTCATCCCAAATTGGGACAAAAAGTCGAAATGTCTAAATTTTGTGATGAATGGAATTTCCAAAAAATGTCAATTCAGAAGTGTCCTAATGTTTCATTTCAACATGTTTGATTGACAGTCCCAAAATCTATTTCAACCAATTGTTTTGATTGGTTGAAATGACCCAAAAGGCTTTGTTTGGAGTCATTTCAACCTTGAATTGCGTTTTTCTACTGTGGTGCATTGCCTCGGGAGTTGCAGCATGACAGCCTGCGGGCTCTATTGCCCCTTTGGGCCAGGCTAACTGGCCGGATCACATGTCTCATAATGCACCCATGTGACTCCCATAAGGCCCCACACAGCTCTGACCAAGGGAAATCAAGGCATTACCTTTTGCTAGATATAGTCCTCCAGGGAGCCTGGACCATAGGAGATAATAGCAGCTGGATGTACAAGTCCCGTGACGCAGTGTGCCACAATAGTGAATGCCATTTAACGTTGTGTTGAATCAATTCAAATGTCAACATTTTGGGTCAGTTCAAAACATAAAATGTTCTGATTCAGGTCAAACCCACCCAAATTTTGATTTTGCAGAAACTGCCTGTTCAGTCGGAAAATCATTCCTGTGGAAACCTCTGAATCAGCTCTAGTTCAAAACAAAGGGACACAGGGCCTGAGATACAGAGATGGCCTCCAACATTGCAGAGCCACAGTTTTGCCCCTGCAATAAAATGCAGTCACAACAGGTAGCACTTAGATACGAAACTTTTGTTGTTTACACCAACAAAATTAGAATCAGTTTAAGCCCATTGTTTCTTGTCCTATCCTCAGAGTTTGAGAACAACGTTTCTCCCGCCTCCTTGTAACAAGCTTTTATGCACTTGAAAACTGTTATCATCGTGTCCCCTCTCAGTCTTCTCTTCTCCAGACTAAACAAACCCAATTGTTTCAATCTTCCATCATAGGTCATGTTTTTTAGAACTTTAATAATTTTTGTTGCTCTTTTCTGGACCTTCTCCAATTTGTCCACATCTTTCCTGAAATGTGGTGCCCAGAACTGGACACAATACTCCAGCTGAGGCCTGAACAGTGCAGAATACAGCAGAAGAATTACTTCTCGTGTCTTGCTTACTATACTCTTGCTAATACATCCCAGAATGATGTTCACTTTTTTTGCAACAGCGTTACACTGTTGACTCATATTTAGCTTGTGATCCACTATGACCCCCAGATCCCTTTCCGCAGTACTCCTTCCGAAGCAGTCATTTCCCATTTTGTGTGTGTGCAATTGATTGTTCCTTCCTAAGTGGAGTACTTTGCATTTGTCCTTACTGAATTTCATCCTATTTACTTCAGACCATTTCTCCAGTTTGTCCAGGTCATTTTGAATTTTAATCCTATCCTCCAAAGAACTTGAAACTCCTCCCAGCTCGGTATTGTCCACAAACTTCATAAGTGTACTCTCTGTGCCATTATCTAAATCATTGATGAAGGTATTGAACAGAACCGGACCCAGAACTGATCCCTGTGAGACCCCACTTGATATGCCCTTCCAGCTTGATTGTGAACCACTGATAAGTACTCTCTGGGAATGGTTTTCCAACCAGTTATGCGTCCGCCTTATAGTAGCTCTATCTAGGTTCGCAAAAAGAAAAGGAGTCCTTGTGGCACCTTAGAGACTAACCAATTTATTTGAGCATGAGCTTTCGTGAGCTACAGCTCACTTCATCAGATGGTGAAGTGAGCTGTAGCTCACGAAAGCTCATGCTCAAATAAATTGGTTAGTCTCTAAGGTGCCACAAGGACTCCTTTTCTTTTTGCGAATACAGACTAACACGGCTGTTACTCTGAAATCTATCTAGGTTGTATTTCCATAGTTTGTTTATGAGTATGGTGAAAAAGCAGGATATTATGTTTAAAATAACCCCCAAAGAGCAAGTAAGATGACTGAAATGGCCTCTTCTTGCTCATAAATGACAAGTTCTGCCTGCACTTAATCATCTCTCTGATCTAAATAAAATGTAATAGAAGTGGAAGAATAATTTCCTTATTTAATGGCGTCTCAGTGATACTTTTATAGTTGTTAATATTTTGTTATCCTACCCTGTTTGCAAAACCTTCCTAGAAGTTTTAAAATATTTTCGTACCACTGATTTTGCTCATTTCCATATGGGAGACATAGATTTATTTTTCCATGTTTTGAAATGAGCTGGAGTGAACCTGGCTGTTTATTTTTCTACTTAGAGAGGGCTTTGCTATGCCAAGACAACTTTGAGTAGCAGACTCATCAATTAATACCAGCACCACTCTGGGAATGGTGTTTGCTAAGAAACTGTTGCTACAGAACAAGCAAATTGAGAACAAAACATTGGGCCAAATGTTAGAAGAAGCAGAGGGGAGTCTGTATCTATGGATCCCGGCCCAGGGAGCACAGACGGGGGAGTGCTGTCTCCCTGGCACACTCCCTTATCCTGCAGAAATCCCTCCATGAGTCTTGGGCCCCATATATGGGTAGGAAAGGCCAGGCTGGGATGCCATTCACACACCATATGCACTTTTTGTCCTTCATGTGCAAACCAGCAGAGGTTAATGCTGATTCAATTAGGACTGCCAAAACATGCCTTGAAAGGGATAAGGGGCCACCAATGTTTTGGGGTGGTCCCTACTGCTGTGGGGTGTGACAGTCTGTGGCAGGATAGGGGGGCTAAACCCACTACCCCTTTGACTGTGTGAGGGAGGGGCAACAATCATCTCCTGCCACTTGAATCAAAGCACTCGAAGGGCTATTGCTGCACAGGGGGCAACAGGGGCAACAGTATTTGTTGCCATCTACACAATGACTGGCAATTTTTTTATTTCAAAGACGGAAGGTGATTTACAGTGATCAGAATGCCAAGAAATATTTTATCACATTTCTTACCACTTTCACTTTGCTCAGACCATAGGCTTAACATCTTGACAGCTTCCTCCTACATGTACTGTGGAAGTAGTAGTCTGCCACTTGAGTTTAATAGAAACTCAAAATACACCATTAATCCATGATAGGGGATGGAGGACAGGCCTATGTATGTATGTACGGATACACACACACATGTAAAGTGGAACAGAGAAAAACGGATCTACCTTAAATGAACAATATAGCTCAATTCACTGAAGAAAAAGAAAAGAAAAGAAGCAAAATGTCATAGAGAACATTTACATTCAAACCTAGCACCTTTAGCTTGCATTGCCAGCACTTAGGGCTTGATTCTTCTCTCATTCAAGTCAATGGAGAAACTTCCATTGTCCGTACACAGAAAACAACCCAAAGTGAGTCATACCTTGGCACAAAGCAATTTGACCATTGAGCAGAACACAAAAATAAAAAGTCTTCAAAATAAGCATGCCTATATGATGGTTCAACCCATTTTCTCAAGCTAACAGCTATTGTAGAAACTTTCCATGAGGTAAATATAATCTGAATATAGGCTTGAGCTACCCATTATAATTCTTTACCTTTTCCATGGACACCATTACTGTATTTCTCAGCACTCCACTGCTAGTGTTACTGATTTTCTGCAACAGCTTCTCCTGGTTTTCGTAAGTGACAATCCAAAGTGCTCCCCTTATGCCACCAGTATTAGAGACTATGACGGCAACATATACACTGACCTCTGAGGCATGTGTAGACTGTTGACACAATACTCCTCCTCTATGCTACTAAATTATTAGTAGTAGTATTTGTATCACAAGAGACCCAGCCAAGATCAGGATCCCATTTTGCTAGACACTCTACAGACACACAGTCTCTATCTAGGAGAGTTTGCAATGTAAATATACAAGACAGAAAAAGGGTGAAAGGGAAACAGAGGCACAGGGAGGTTATGTGACTCACCCAAGGTCACACAATAGGGCAGTGGCAGAGCTGGAAATAAAATCCAAGTCCTCTAACTCCCAGTCCAGTGCCCTATGCACTGCACCACACTGGTTCTCTAAACCACCTTTTGAACCAATGCTCTGTGTGCTCTGCCCTATCAGTGATGGCTGCCTTGCTGCTTTAACATCATGCACTGTGCACTTTCCAGTCATCTCTAATATTTTCTCATGAAAGGGATTCCTTCTCCCTGCTGGAATGTAAAAACTGTTATCAGGCATGCCGTTGACCAAACCCTGCCCAGATGCTGCAGTGTGGTTTCAAACTGTATGTCGTCTGTTGTTTTTGCTGCCCACCATGCAGCCAACATGTTCATCAGGCCATATGGAAGATCCATGGGAAAAAAGAAAAGCTACTTGTGCATAAGTATTGAAAGTCAGAATAATACAGTCTTTAAGATTTAATTGGTACTAAAGCTGGTTTAGAAATAATCTGTTTTGTAGGCATTATTTGGTCTAGGTCTTTTTTTATGAAACAGGAATAATACAAAAGAAAGATCAAAGATTCCAAAATCAGTTTTGTTTTAAAAGCAAAATCTCCTTGTTCCATTCAAATAAAAGGGTTTCCATTTAAGGAGAGCCAAGCATTTCTACACACTGTAGCTTTGCCTCCTCCATTGATTGCCCATATTCTAACTATGGACACTGGGACCAAATTTGCAAACCTCGGGGCCTAATTGTGCCCATGTGACAGGGCCAGTATCAGTTACTCTGGGGCCCCTGTGAAGTAATTCAATCCAGCTCCCCCACTGCAAGGCCTAACATTCAGTCTAAGAACTTCTCCTCTCCCAGCTGCCATTCCCAGCTGCTAGGAAGGGCACTGTTCCACAGAGGTGGAGATTTGTGACAGATAATACATCCTGACCAGGTGAGGTGTATATTTTGGTGTGTCTTAGGGGAACAAAGATAGAGATTTCTTGTTAAACAAAAAGGAGAGAGTTTGTGGTGCATCTCCCAGCCAGTACTGTGGGGAGGGGGAGATATACAGGTGACTTGAGTTATATCGCTGTGGCAGATTATTGCATGGGATAGCAATACCATTAGGGCCATAGTATATTACGTTTATGTATCATTGTGGCCTACGGATTGTTTGCAACTCCAGTGGGGAGTGAGTACAACAACTTCTTCAGGAACCAAAAACAGTGGAAGTGATTAAGGCAAATCATTCAGGTAGTTACAATCTCCAGGGAGGTACCACTGCCTGGGAAGGGTTGCATATACTGGATTGTCCAGAGACCATCAGACAAAGAAAGCATTTGGGGATAAACAGCTGGGATAACACTGACTCCAGCCTTCTTGCTGAGCCACAAATGGACAGGATCTTCTGTCCAAGGTGGGGGAGCCCATCCCTTGAGGAAAGGGTGAAAGGACTTTGACCTGCTAGGACCCTATAAGACTGATGGGTGACTACTGGGTGAGTTTTTGGCATGCTTACGGGAACTTTTATTGTTTTAATATGTTTTTCTGTAATGCTTTTACCTTAAGAATACACATGCTTGCTTGGAAAGAGTGGTGTGATAACTTGCAATTGCTGGTAATACACTGTTAATAGCCCTCAGAGAGAGAGAGAGCAATGCAACCACACTGGCCTTTAGGCAAACTGTCTTGCTAAGGATATGACAATGTAAGGAAAGGAGCTATTCAGCCTTAAAACTCTGGTCAGGAGGGAGAAAGATGTGCATTTCTGCCAAGGGAGGTGACACCTGGGAGCTGGAAATCTTAACTGGATGCCTCAAAGGACCACGGAGAGGGAATACAGGTGCAGTTATCCTGAAATTGTGACAATCACCACTGGGCTGTCAGTGCATGCAAAGGAGCTCATACTCAACATCATGAAACTCTGGAGCAAGAAGCCAGGCTGGGCTACCACACAAGCATTTAATCTTTTCCTTGGCGGGACGGGCTCTCATGACCTACCACCAGGCTGCAGCAGCAGATTAGGCAAATGTGTGTAAAATGTCTCAACCACATATAACAAATGTGCTTGTAAAACCAGACAATTGCATATAGAAAACACACCCTTTGTATATAATGTGTGTGTGTGATTGTGTGTATGTGTAAAAAAAGTGTTCATATGTGCAAGCACCTGTTTGCATGTACAGTTACCTGTTTTGCATGTGAAACTATTCGCGTATGTGTGGCTTTCTTGGACCTAACTTGAACTCAGATGTTTGAAAATTTGGCCCTGTAGCCACTGTCAGACTGCTGTCACTTTCTGTTTTGTGTGGCATTTGTAAGACAGTAGCTAATGGGGTGGGAGTCTAGGGGAAATCCTAGCTAAGATAAACCTGAGTGATATTTACTTGGTCTTCCTTATGTAAAACAGTGTAAAAATGGAGCAGTAAAATATTGTAAAACTTGAGCTGATATTTTTACTAATGCAAAGTGGCAGCTTTTAAATAGGAGTACCACCATTTGTCACTTTCAATCATAGACTGCTGATAGTGGTACTTAGAAGGACTTAATAGACTTAAGAAAACAAATAGAGCCCCTCCCCGTCCTGAAATAGAAAAACAGACATGGATTGAGGCTTGGATTTTCATGCCTTGAGAGACATCAAGTGCACCGCATGGCGCTGTCTATGCACTTCCTTTTCATCCTACTCAAGTGAAACTGACAACTTGTCACATCTCTCATTCTGTTCACTTAGTGTCCTGCTCTCTTCTTTGGCTCTTTTGCCTTTTCTTAAGTGCTGTCCACCATTTTTGTCACTAGTCTTTAAAAAAGAACGGTGCCACTTTTTGTTTTAATCGCCTCTATCTGTGTGATACAGTTTTAAGAATCAAAAAATATTTGTTTTCCTCTGTGAATAATATTTAGCACTTCAGTAGCACCTGTACTTGTTCAAAGCACTGTATAGATGTTAGTTAATTATTCCTCATTCAGGTAGCTCTGGAATTATTTCTGTTTTACAGATAGGGAAACCAAGGCAGAGAGGTGGAGTGACTTGCCCAGGGCCATACTTGAAATAAGTGGTGGATCCATGGTAGAAGTCAGGAGTTCCTGATTCATGTGACCACAGTGTCACTCCAGTTATTTCGCTTGACTATTGTCCTCCATAGATATGGTCCTTCTCCCAGACTGTGGTTCTTCACCTTCTTTGCTGAATTTTGTTTACCTCCTCTCCTGTGCATCAGCAACACAATGGATGATATGCACAGCTCTGGGAGCAGTCTTTGGTTTTGTTATATTCTCCATCAGCAATGAGCAAACCACATAATTTTCAGTCACTGTCATTTAAGTTAATAGAACTGCACAGAGTTACATGAACCTTTGTTCTTACATGTAATCCTTATCATGCTAATAAGATGCTGAGCTACACATTGTCCTCTTGGGTTTATGCCTACAATAAAGCAGGAGTGGTTTGATGGGCATTCAGCAGAGCTCTCATTAACACAGGAGGGAGTTCACCTGTACCCACTCTTCACATTTTATCTTGTGCTGACAGACATGACATTCTACACACCATGTTGTGCCGGATCAAGCCCTGTTATACGATGTCCTCTGGGAATGAGCGGAAGTGACAAATGTAACAGCTAATAAAGGTTGTTTTCTGTATGCTAGATTCTGTTCACAGATTTTATTGAAGGTGATGAGGCTCTGATCTGCATGGAAGAACCTGCATTGGGCAAAACCTAGGCACGTTGTCCTGATAGTCATTTGTCAATTTCCTCTGCGATTCTGTTCAAAATCACTATGCAAATAACTTTGCCGATTGGAGACAAAGTCAAACACCACCAGTTATTGCTGTCTGGAAAACTGCATAATTTTGTTATATATTAATTTCAAGTCTCATGAACAAGAGCTTATTATCTAGTACAGTTTGGGGAAGTAGAAATTAGATCCTCTGCTAGTATAAATCAGCATAGTTCAAGTGAAATCAATGGAGAATCTGGCCCATTTTTTGGAATATTTCATACATAGACTCTGCTGTAATACATTTGGATTCACTCACAGGCAGCCACATACGTAACTGTTTTTCTTTATTTCTTGTGCTCAATAAACAACACATTTAGAGCAGAGTCTTGGAGTTGTTTGTACAGGTACAATTCCCTTTGACTTAACTCAATCCAGTGAGTCTTACCTGTGTTAGAAATGTAGGGTTAAGCCCCCAAAACCACCAATAGTTTCAGATAGAAGAATTACATTAGAAAGAAGACCAAGAAGTGATAAGGATGAGTTTTCAAAGCTACCCAAAGGATTTGGACATTCCATTTCTATTAAAATTAACGTGAATTGAGCATCCAACCCAATCAAGTGATACTGAAAATCCCAGCTTTATTCTTTTAAATAACATATAGATGCACATGTTTATACTTTTAATGTTTTTGGGCAACTGTGTTTGACTGGAAGAAAAAACTATAATGAAATATAGTCCTAAAGTACTCATTAATATATTGTACTAATCGGTCATACTGTTTAGAGCAATGCAATCGGTTTAATGCTAGTTTTGCTTCAGCTCCTACTGCACCTTCCCTAATTAAGACCCTAATCCAACAAAGCACGTAAGAATATATTTAACCCTAAGGTTATTCCATTGAGATCAGTGGGACGATGCATACTCTTAAAGTTAAGCACAGGCTTAGGTTCTATGCTGAAGTGAGGCTTCATTGGAACTAACATGATTGCTGTCATCGCAGTTTACTTGTGTGTTCAACCCTTTCCTCCACCACGTGTCTGTCTTTTCTATCTAGACTGTTAGCCCTTTGGGGCAGGTCCTCTGCTACTTGACGTTTGTATAGCGCCTAGCACAAGGGGGCCCTATTTTGGGCTGATCCGCAGGCACTACCCTAATAAACTTGATTCATAATAATTCAAAGAATATGAATTTTTAGTTATATGGGCCAGACCACCAACTAGACATTGCTCCATGATCTGATCCATTCATTCTCTGTTAATCATATTAATATTTTTATGACGTAGCTACACAAAAAATTAAAAAGACCCTGCTCTTGCAAATACTTTTACATGTGAGTAAATTTACGCATCTGAGTAGACCTATTTAACTCAGTGGGACACCTACATGTATGAAGTTATTCCCAGATGTAAGCATTTGCATGACAGAGGCCCAAGTCTGTCTATTTCAAGCAATAAAACTTATTCCAGTGATTAATATTTGTCTTTAAATAGTGACACTTACGTACTTTATAGATTCATAGATATTAAGGTCAGAAGGCACCATTATGATCATCTGGTCTGACCTCCTGCACAACGTAGGCCACAGAATCTCACCCACCCACTTCTGCGATAAACCTCTCACCTATGTCTGAGCTATTTATTACTTCACATGTTAAGAGAGAAAAATGTAGAAGGTGTGAAAAGAGTTGAGCTTTTAAATGGAAGGAAGGAGAAACATTACAAAAAGAATGAAATCAAAGATCATTAACGTCTTTGAGGCAGATTTTCAAAAGCCCAAATGGCAGTCTGATGCCTAACTCCCATTGATCTTCCAAGGGAATTAGATGTCTAACTGCCGTTTAGGCTTTAGAAAATCTCCCCCTTTATCATTAATATCCAGTTTCAGTTAAAAGTTTAGAGGTACAATTTAAAGATTGTTTCACCTTGAATCAGTAAAGATGCAGATTTCGATACTGAAGCCAAACTAGGTCGAATGGACAAAATAGGAAATTGTGTGTGTGTGTGCTAAATCCAGAAGGTGAAGTCAGATAGGGAAAAATGATTAAGTTCTTGCATTAAAGTAGTTAAGGTGTCATCTTAAGCTCACTTTATCAGAGTTATTGCTGCTTATTCATAAGAGCACTAAGCAACAGATGTTCACCTGGCCAAGCAAGCCTGTTGAAAGGAAGATGTACATATGCTGTAGGGAATGAAGCGTGATCGGATTCTTAGAAAGAAAGGTTCTTGTTTCCTGGTATTCGCTGAAGCTTAATAAAGAGAGTGGGGAAGGGGGAAAAAAACAGAGGTGGATGGAAGGGATAGAAAGAGACAAAGTACTAGAAAGCAAAGATAAATGAAGCCAAGGTGAAATTATAAACTCAGGGACATTTCTTGAACAGCAGTAAAAAGCATAAAGAACACAGATTGCAAAAGAAACAAGTTTGTTAAAAAAGCACAAAGTATGAAAAAGGGGAAAGAAATTTTCCAGCTACCTCCATGATGTTGTGTCAAGTTAGCAGAGTAAATCATAGAAACATAGAACTGGAAGGGACCTAGAGGGGTCATCTACTCCAGTCCCCTGCACTCATGGAAGGACTAAGTATTATCTAGACCATTCCTGACAAGTGTTTGTCTAATGTGCTCATAAAAATCTCCAATGATGGAGATTCCACAACCTCCCTAGGCAATTTATTTCAGTGCTTACCCACCCTGACAGTTAGGAAGTTTTTCCTAATGTCCAACCTAAACCTCCCTTGCTGCAATTTAAGCCCACTGCTTCTTGTCCTATCCTCAGAGGTTAAGAAAAACAATTTTTCTTCCTCCTTCTTGCAACAACATTTTACATACTTGAAAACTGTTGTCATGTCCCCTCTCAGTCTTCTCTTTTCCAGACTAAACAAACCCAATTTTTTCAATCTTCCCCCATAAGTCATGTTTTCTAGACCTTTAATCATTTTTGTTGCTCTTCTCTGGACTTTCTCCAATTTGTCCACATCTTTCCTGAAATGTGGCACCCAGAACTGGACACAATACTCCAGTTGTGGCCTAATCAGAGTGGAGTAGAACAGAAGAATTACTTCTCGTGTCTTGCTTACAACACTCCTGCTAATACATCCCAGAATGATGTTCGCTTTTTTTGCAACAGCGTTACACTGTTGACTCATATTTAGCTTGTGATCCACTATGACCCCCAGCTCCCTTTCTGCAATACTCCTTCTTAGGCAGTCATTTCCTGTTTTGTATGTGTGCAACTGCTTGTTCCTTACTAAATGTAGTACTTTGCATTTGTCCATATTGAATTTTATCCTATTTACTTCAGACCATATCTCAAGTTTGTCTGGATCATTATGAATTTTAATCCTATCCTCCAAAGCACTTGCAACCCTTCCCAGCTTGGCATTGTCCACAAACTTTATAAGTGTACTCTCTATGCCATTATCTAAATGCAAACAGCATTGATTCTTTTCTACTTTCTAAGTCCCTCCTCCCCCTTGTTTATCTGTTTAACTTAACAAACTGACTTAGGACTTAAGCACAATGGTGCCTTTTGGATCCCATTTTCTTGATTCAGTACATTTGGTGGCGGTGGTGGTCAGCCTTTAAGATTCAATCTAGGGCATCAAACAAAGATAACATAAGAGTCATAAAACCTGGCAGTCATTCAGGGGGTACCTGGGACATGTATCCTATTTATCATTTGATAGGTTACATTGAATGACTTATGGATGTACTTAGCACGAACAAGACTTGGTGGAACGGTGACATTAGAACCCTTACCCATTCTCAACCCATCTCTTGACTTTGTAAACACAGGGAGAAACTCAGTTCCCTTCTCTATGGCTATGAAGGGCTGCTCGGCACCAGAATGGGTGTGGTTCCTCTGAGCAAGGGAGAAGACCAGATGTAGGGAGGCTGTACCCATTTATGCAATGTGTGGCCCTGCTGCATGCAAGTTCCTGGCAAGACAGTTCACAGACAGCAGGATGGAATAGAGCTGTGAGGGATTGGGAGAGAGGATTCACAGCTGTGGGCCTCTTTCCATTCTTCTCCACCCAGCCTTGCAGATGGGGGAAGGCTTCATTTGCTCCCACATACTTTTGCCTGGCGCCCAGCTGGCTGTTCAAGCCAGCCAAAATATTAAGGATTTGGCCCATAATCCAGGAAAGACACAACAGCCATGTTTGCTCTCTGAATATTGTTAAATGAAAAAGGTCTATTATGCTCTTCTTGGATGACATTGCATCGTCAGTCCTGAAAGTAATTGCTTCCCAAATCGTTATATTGTGAGAATCCTATTAAAACACAATAAGCCAACGCGCAAGTTATCTACAACTGGATAGTCGCCCGATTGGGTCCCTTTGTACTTAACACACTGGGTGACAACAATACAGCATAACACGTGGCACCCTGTCCTGAATGCACCAGCCATGTAATTGGACATTTCTTCTGAGGGAAAGATTGCTAATCATTGAGTGGGAGTTTGAGGAAGGACTTAGTATTTGGCTAAAGAACAGAAAATGATCTTCCTGAATTATTTTTGCAAATAGAATAAGAATGCTGAAAGAGCATTTGAATCTGATTTGTAAGACAGACGTTAAACAGACTAGCAGCATCCCAGTATCCCTCTAATACTTATGTACCAAATATATTTTCTTAGCCTCAGTGATGATACTGCAGTACTTAGGACTATATACATAGTCTCCTGAATGACTTGTCATGTAAAGGAACATGGAAATATTTGTGCCACTAATACTATTTTACAACGACAGAGAGCCAAATAGTGCCATATAGATGCAGCCCCTTGCTGGAGGTTGAGTGGAATCAGACCACCCCAGGGGGAGACAGTCCCTCCCCAAGCTGCCGGAGGCACAGGCGGTATTCCACAGGCTGCATCACCCTTTGGGTGCAGCATGGTCTAGTTGATAGAGTCCTGGACTGGGAATCTGAAATCTGGATTCCATCCCTAGCTCTGCCATTGACCTGTTGTGTGACCTCTGGCAAGTCACCTCATCTCTCTGTGCCTCTATTTACCCCCTCACCCTTTGTCTGCCTTAACTGTTTAGATTATAAGCTATCTGAGGAAGGACTGATGCTTACTATGTATTTATACAGCACCTAGCACAATGGGGCCCTGATCTCAGTCTGGGCCTCTAGGCAATACTCTAATAATAAATCATAATAAAACATAGTAATAACCATTCACAGAACAGAGGGAGGGAATCCTGTTGGCAAGGTCTCTAGGGAAAACCACCTACAGAGAGGGACATGCGATCTTTAATGTTCACATGGAGCTGGCTGGACCTCCTTTATTAGGGAACTGACTGAATGGAACTCAATTTACCTTTTTTAGAAATTTAAAGGGGCCGAGCCATCCCTGCTGGGATTTGAAACTGGGATTTCAAGTCAGCTTGATACCACCTTCAGAAAGTGATGCTTACACCATTAAGCCTCAAAAGTGGGACGTTTCGAGTTTGCAAATAAAAAAAGTTTTGTTTATTCAACGTGGCTGCCAATCTCGTGTGCACCACATCCACTTATTCCAGCAATCAATTATCAGAATTTGTAGGGGACATTATCGTGTATGAAAAACTATAGGAAATGTAATGGGAATTAATGCACAAATGAAATGATGTGTATTCCTCTTCTTCCCAATCATCGTACTAGATTCAGCACAGGCCGTAGCAAAACCCTGCACAGATTTCAAGATATGGCACCTCTGAAAGATACAATATTTGTTATCTGTGGAATTGTGTCAAAATATTACTTGATATGTCCTGTTGGGAATATTACCCTGTATCTAATCAGTTTTAGGGCAATAAAAATAGATTGTTAAGCAAGAGCTAAAAAAAAAAAAGTGCAAATATTCTCTGGAAAGGTGGCTGCATAAATTACAATGTGTAGTTCTATATTTATTTTTTCCCTCAATATCTTCCTTATCAGTTTTTGTTCACTTTACAGCTCAAAAGATTATTTTCCTAATTGCCAGCTCTGCCCTGTTATTCTGGGACTGGAAAATCCAGCTATGCCCCTTACCAGCATCACCAGTTGCAAAGATTCCACTGTCAGAATTCCACTAAGAACTGCGTTTATCTGTGAGCCAGGAGAGAATCCAGTTTGCTCTCATGTAGATATGTTGGGCTCTGCACTGCTAACAGCAGTATAAACTTGTTTTAGTCAGAAAAGTAAGCAGAGCCATTACCCAAAATAACACAAAGGGCAACTGACAACATTACTTTGTATGTAGGTTGCTTTAGATACACTGAGTAAAAGGCTTTGTTATTACAAGGTGGCTAACCCTAACCACATTGTATGGGGACTACCTATTGGAATAGAAAGAATATGGGTCAAGTCCTCAGTTGGTGTAAATTGCCCTAGCTCCATTTTTAACTTCAGTGGAGCTCCTCCAGTTTACACCAGCTGAGCAACTGGCTCAGAATGCTGAAGCCAAGAGACTACATGATCATTAATGAATACAGGAGCAGCCAATCCTGCAAACGTTGCTTCCTAAGTATAGTGGTTATTGTAATGAATAGTCCCTTTCAAGGTAGTAGTCTACTGAAGGGACTGAGACCTTTAGTATTCTATCTGTCACAGACTAGTTTACTGTACTGTCCCTCATAGTTCTGATCAAAGATTATTTTATAAAACTCAGCACTGTAATTATTGGCTGAGCTCATGCACTCAATGTTTTAAAATAGCAAGACAAACAGAAAAAGCTGGTAATAAGAGACAGCTTTAAAAGCCACACCAGCGCATTGAACAGTGACTGGTACTTTCAGTGTGCTCTTCCAGGACCAGATCCAAAGTCCATTAAAGCCAATGGAAAACTCCCTTTGACTTCAATGGGCTCTGGAGCAAGGTCTCAGTGTAAATTTCTGGAAGGGAAAGTCAATGGGTAGCTACTGATTTAGCAAGAAGGAAAACAAATCCCTTCCATTTCAGTCATTGTAACTGAGAGCTCAAAGGAGGCTGAAACCCAGGTCCCTGGCAAAGCCTGCTAAACCTGCCTATGTCTCTCTGTACCAGATGTGGCATCCAATTCATTTTGGGTAAGCCTCAAATAGGTTAGAGGGTCCATTCAAATAAACACCCAAAAGTCTGGGTGCATCTCTGAACCGTAGTCAACATACCGGAGCCTCTTAACTCTGTGAGATCCGGCTGGTTAGGAGAATAGATTCTCATGAGAATTCCAGTGCTTCCTGCCTCGTGTCAGGTTAGAAATATCACAATCTTACAGGGTGTTTTGTAACTTCAGGTCCTAGCTGGAACAACTATTGGAGGAAAAAATTGTTATCTAAACTTTGAGGAATCAGCAGAAAGATGAAGTGGCTGCTGAAAAGGTGGAGTCAAGGAACAAAAGGAGCTGGCCACTGGAAAAACAGACAAGACTCAAGCAGTGGCTTTCTAAAAGGTGGCCGGCAGACATTGAGAGAAGCAGCAGCTATGCTGGTCATCAGAGAAGAGCAGGGGAAGGAGCTAATTGGCGCCACCTTCTACAGAAGTAGAGGATGGCTGGCATGGAAAGAGAAAGGAGATAGTGGAGTACTGAAATGCTGGCCAACAAGGGACTGCTCACTGGTGGGTTTTGTATGTAACCAGGAGCGCTGAAACCCTTTTCTTAGATACTGGTATGCTGGAGAGAGGGGCCCAGTCAGCATTCACTCACCTTGCCCCTGTATTAGCTGCTGTGAGATCTTATCTTAGCATTCCTTCTTGAATGTGACACCCAGTTCTGTCAGTATGCAAATGTGATGATAGACACCTCATCGATGACAAGGGAGAGGATTATCTGCTTCTTCATGGACACAGACTGCTGAACGCCATAGAGACTAACAAATTTATTTGAGCTTTCGTGAACTACAGCTCACTTCATCAGATGCATTCTGAAGTGAGCTGTAGCTCATGAAAGCTTATGCTCAAATAAATTGGTTAGTCTCTAAGGTGCCACAAGTACTCCTTTTCTTTTTGCAAATACAGACTAACACGGCTGCTACTCTGAAACCTGAACACCATAGACACCCTGATTCTAACATTTTCAGGAAAAGAGATGGGCTGAAAACCTTAATTTCTTTGCATACTAATTTTAAAGAAACAGATCAAATTTTAACATAGGCAATAACCCAGTATAAATAATCCATTCACCTTGTTGTGTTATTACAGTTTAATTGTGTATATTAAAATAGTTAACTGTTATCATCAGAGTACTGTATTAATATTAACTTATCCTCCCCAAGTCCCTCTGAAGTAGGTATTTTCTCCATGTTACAGATGAAGAAATTCCAAGAGCTTAAGGGCCAAACTTTTAAAAAACAAGGTCTGTTTGGACACACACAAATATCTGTACAATTGCACACTTATATGGGCCTACTGTTACCATTACTGCATGCGCACATTGGGAATTTGTGTTTACCAATGGCCTGTGAGAGGCCTTGCTTGCTATTTGCACGTGGATATATTGTACCTTATTGCAATTGAGGCCTGCAAGTGGGCTTGCAATTTCTTTGAGAATGCCCTAAAATGACTTGCCCGACAGCATGGTGGGGAACAGGTCTCAGAAGTTCTTACCACTCAGTTCTGTGCTGGAGAACTAGGCCTCATCACTTCCCATCAGTTTTGAATGAAAAAGTCCTCCCTCCCTTTCTCTTTCAGCAGCTATGTTATAACTTTGATGGCAATGAATCACTGTCCACGATAGTGCCAGGAAAGGGAAACAGGCTGGAGGAAGAGGAGGCTACCATGGTATATGAATACTCTGAGTAGTTTCCTTCGTGATGCCTTTTCAAAGGCTTGTGCATAATCCCAATCATCTCCAGGTTCTTCCCTTCCTACTGACTAGTGCAGTTACTGTTGGCAGGTTCTCTGACCCTCACCACTCCTTCTTCCTTTGAATTAACTAACTCCTTTGCCTCTACCCCCCAGCTAGCTTCAGATCATCGCTATATCCCTGCACATTTCTTCATCAAAGCCCATTTATATGTAAAGTGAACAAAATCAAACCTAACAGCGAGCCTTCCTCATGTAACTCCACTCTTCACCCTCTTCCCTTTGACCTGAATCATTTCCACTGACGAACGCCTTCTGTCTTTGATATCCACACCAGATCTTTATCCACTGATGTAGCTCATCCCCAAACCTGCCTATTGACCTTAAGAAGTAATCTTTTGTGAGATACTATATCAAAAAGTTTCCTTGAGGTCCAGATAAATTACAACCACATCTGTCCCCTGTCAATCAGTTTGTGACTTTCTACAAAAATTCCAGCAGATTTGTTAGGCACGGCCTCCTTTGTGCACCTACTGTCGCTATCCTTCATAAAATCAGAAGCCTCTAGGTCTTTTCACCTCCCATTCAGTCCCTGATTAATGTTTTTATTCTCCTTCCTACTTCTAAGGTCAAACATGCAGGCATGTAGTCTCCTGGATCATCCCTAGATATACTTTTGAACCACAGACAGGGCCCCATGTATTCCATGATTCTGATGCTGTGGAATATGCCATAGAATCCATCCCTTACTGCAGAAATGTGTTTCAGATTCAAAGCTTTCATGTTATGTTTCTAGACCTCATGGCTGGCCAAATAACCTTGAAAACATTAACTGAGCATCAACCAATATTTTCCTGACTCTTCAGGCAGGCTGAAACGATTGCTCTGAGAAGTGTGGACTACACCATTCAGTTCAAGAGGGTGTTAATTCTGACACTAAAAGATGACTATTTAATTTCTAACATTAATTATTCTGCTGCTGATCAATTTAACAGAAACATCCAGCCAGTGCATTTACTCCACAATCTCAAACTGCCTCTCATGCCTCCCATGCCAAAAGCTCCAAAGCCTTCTACACAACTGTAAAAGTCTCCACTTCTATAGACACATTTTCAGCACAAAATTCTACAAAATAGGGCACGAACATGGGTGAGACTGCATAAGCTAAATTGATTTCAATATCAAAATAAATAATACTCATTGAATTCTTCTTTAAGGTATTTAATTAAATAAACCTCCATTTAAATGTATCTGCCACTGAATTTCAGGCTGTCACAGGGACCTTGCCATAGAATTTAGGTCTAGCTTGTTGTTGAATACATGTGGCCTTAAATATAAATGTTGCATTAAGAAGTAAAATTCTAACTTTGCTTAGATTTGAACGAGTGGTCTAAAAGTGAAAGGTTTGGGGCCAGATTCTCAGCTGGTGGAAATCAATGTAGCTTCATTGAAGTCATAGAATATGAACTTAACTTCTCACACTTAGGGATGGATGCTACATGTCACAGTTGCGACATTATGGAGTGATCAGTGTGGGGAAAACTCTCACAACTGTTCTATCTATTCTCTGTCCATAGCCAGAGGGCTTCAGTTTCCTGAGCTGACAATCCATCATCTTCTCTACAAGCACTAAATTAAGGCAAATCATGTGTATAAGAAATCTCTTTAGAAAAGTATGACACACCAGTGAACTGAAGAAATGGTCATCCAATGTCTGTATTCAAAGCCCCATATAATCCACAACAAATTGACCTACATTCGGTGGCAAGACAGATCCTGTAAAGTCAGTAGAGCAATACTGATTTACACCAGCAGCAGATCTGGCCTATATCCTAGTATCAACCTGCTCAGGCACTCGCCCCAAAAAAGATTTCTTAAACATGTCTGCTTAAGGTTATCCTATCTTTCATGCTGCTTTCTACAGAAACTAGGCTGAGTCCCATCTGATCAAGCAGTTTTGCAAGTCTTCAGATATTCTAATTTCTTGATCACTTGTTCTGACATGATCCTGATTTCCTTCAGTGTTTCTTTTTCTTCCCTGGGGAAATTTGTGCCTGTTTCTAACATCTGTCCCCCACCACTCTCCTTTGAGAGCACCAAGGCAAGAATTCATTTAACATTTCAAGCAATGTCTACATATCCTCTCAATAAATTATCTTTGCCATTTCTTAAAGCCCCTTCTGTCTCCTTCACTGACCTTTTTCCTTCCATACTTGAATAAATTCCCATTACTTAGCATAAACTCCAGTGCAATCTTCTTTTTCTTTCTCTACGTTGGCTTTTCTTATCTTTTTTTTTATACTCTCTGAACTTCATTCAGTAATCTTGCCAGTCTTCCACTGTACCTGATGTTTAATACCTCACATATGCCTCTTTCTTACCCTTGATGATTACTTTTTTTTTTGCCTGTTCATCACAATGTGGATTTATTTATTGCTAGACTGCATATGCGACGACCCTTGGGCATATATTAATTTAAGTTCTGAATGCTTTCCATTGCCCATCTATGTTCTCCTCTCCATTACTTTTCAGCCAGTTCCTCCCACGTCTTTTTGAAACTCGCCACTCAAATTTTGGGAGATTAGCACAAAATTGATGCTATGCTTTTTGAAATAGATTGTCAAGAGAACCATCCATATGTCCAAAGAGAGAGTCCAAAGGAATGATGTCCTACAGAATTGTGAAAAAGTCCCGGGGTTTGAGTGTAGCTGAACCATGCTCGAAGCCACCTTTATGCCTTCCCCAGTCTCAGGGCTGGCCCAAGACCAAACTGGCCCCACAGTAAGTAAGAGCACCCCTATAATCCAAGGGACCATTCTGCCAGTCCAGGATCACCAAAATGTAGTGTACTCCAGTCCTGCCTCCTATCCACCCCATTACACTCCCTCCCTGACCTGCTCCCTGTAAGGGAGAAGGTGGAGACTGGGTAACGTAGAGCTAGTTACATCAGAGGAATCCCCTATTGTCTCCTATAGCACAGTACTAAGTCCCCTTTGCACTTCTGGAATGGTACAAAGGGACTTAATCTGGGCTAAGGATCTGGCATGTGGAGTTGCCTGAAAGTAGCTCACTGGGCTCCATTTCAGAGCTCAGTTTAAGGGGTTGATCCCAAACTGAAATTTGCATACCCAGAGTCCCAGAAGGGAGAATGACCTATGCCTTTAAGGGACTATCTGCAGCCCATATTCAGTAATGCAGTTGCACCTGGATGATCTTGAACACTGAAGTTCAAATGCCCCAAAAAAGGATCATGGTTCCAAATACTGGGAGGTTCCAACCACATACATCCACACGTGCAACATCTTTCTGGAAACTGCTGAAATAAACAACACACCTGGATCTCCTTGGAAACAGTTCAATTAGGAAGTCACAAGCTGTTCTACTTCTTTCAACCCACTCAGAACTTGGAATGTAAAACCCAGCACTCAAAGATACAGTCTCCCAATAGGAGTTGTGGAAGCAAATAAACTTAATTAGTTTTAAGAGTGAGCTGGACAAATGTATAAGTTCAACCATATGATGAGGTTGCTTGTGATTGTAGGGGGCAGGGCTCAACAGTCATGGGGCTCATTTATGTTCCTAAACGCTCATGCTTCAGGTTTTCAGCCAGCCACTAGTAGGGGTCACGAAGGAATTCCCACCCTACCCACAATGTACTCTGTTTTTACATCTCCTTCATCTAAAGCATCAGGGATGGCCACCAGCTGAAGATGGAAAATAGCTCTGGGTCGGCCAGGGTTCTGATGTGCCACCAAGCATTGTCTCTTTCAGGTGCTTGGCTGGTTGGTTCTTGCTCACACACTCAGGGTGTACCTGATCGCCATATGTGGGGTTGGGAAAGAATTTTCCCCCAAGTCAGATTGGCAGAGACCTTAGGGTTTTTTGCCTTCCTCTGAAGCATATGGGTAGGGTTTATTTGCCTGGATTAACCGCGTATATCTCACTTAATCATTAACCAGACATTGCCGAGATCTCAGGCATTGATGTACTTCGGTCTCTCCTATTCTGTGCCTGTGGCACATAATAGTCTAGTCTCCTGTGGGCTGTAATACTTTGGTCTCATTTTGGTTGTTGGGTTTCGTGTGTGGGTGCTGGGTGGCCTTGGTGGCCTGTGATATACAAGAGGTCAGACTAGATGATCTGGTGGTCCCTTCTGGCCTTAAACTTTCGACTCAATGACCCTACACAGTGAGGATTCAAGATATTTTCTGCAAAGACTTGCGGGTCCCTGCAATGAATGGCTGACACCAACCTACCACAGTTCTCTAGTCTGTGATAAAAGTAATATCTATAATGAAAGTGATCTCTTTATAAAGTGTTTTTCAGTGTAATGGAGCTCTCTTCCTTCTTTCTTTTAATTCACAGTATTATTAGTATTTACACACCACAGGGTAGATCACCTCAGCCCTTACTGGGCCACACAGTGGATAACGGGTGGTGGGGAGGAGGAAGTCCTGCCTTGCTGCCCTGCTCGGCCCGACCCAAGCACCGGAGCTACTCACCCACTATTCCTCACTGTGAGCAAGTGAGCACGGTGGTGGTGTGAGAAGTGGGAGGAGCCCTGGCTCCACTTACTCTACTCACCAGCCAGAGTAGTTGGCCAGGCACGTAGGAGTTACTTGCTCTACACAAAGGGTGAAGTAACTTACTCCTCATCAGGCAAAGAAGAAGCAGAGGAGGAACAGTGACACTCTCAGGGTAGTCTGCACTTCAAGCTGGAGGGGTAATTTCCAGCTCGAGGAGACATACCAGTGCTAGCTCTGATTGAGATAGGGTGCCAAAAATAGAATGTAGCCACTGTGGCACCAGGGGCAGGATGGGCTAGCAGCCCCCAATACAATCAGAGGTGAGACCATAGGTACATACTCAGGGCAGCTAGCCCCTCCAACCACCATGGTTACACTTCTATTTTTAGCACAGTAGTTCAATCAGAACTAGTGCAGGTATGTCTCCTCAAGCTGGAATTTGCACCTTTCTAGCTCCAGTGTAGACATACCCTGAGTTACAAATTGCTCCCACTATTGATAGCACCAGTCAATCTGATTCTGTACAAAGCAAACACATTAACGGAATATTAAATTTTCATGGATAAGCACACAAAAATCAGGAAATGTCAAAGTTAAGTTGCACGAAAAATTCCTAACTCTTGTAAATATGCATTACAATTAAGACCTGGAGCATATAAAGATTTCTACACATGCTCAGTTTCTTTATGACTTCAGTGGGACTATTCAGTGTGTAAATTTAAGCACATGCAGAAATTTTTGCAGGATTGGGACCACAGTTTCCAATTATAGGATCACATACCATATCTCAGCGAATACAATATAATATCATCTAAATGTGCAAACTCAGAATAGCTTGGATTTTTCTTTTCCTTCTCTTTTTTCTCTCTGTACCAGGAAATTCCATACAAAAATATAGTGTTCAAACTATTCAAGTTGAGAAATCAAAGACTCAGAATTCAAAGAAATTGCAAAATTTTGAACAAGGAGCCTTAATCCTGCCCCTTATGCGTATGTCTTAAAGTACGGTTTATTATTATCCATTATTTGTCAAATAATATAATATGTATAAAAATTGCATTGTTTTATAAATCTTTCATTCAGAACATGTAGTGTACATTCTGTATTGCAGTCCCACGTAATACAGATTTTACATGTAGGCCGATGTAGTTTGAAAGCCAGCTATCTTTTTCTCTGACAGTCCCCACACATAATATTATGCCACAGTTATTATTAGTTAATACTGTTATTTGTATTACAACAATGCTTAGGAACCCCAGTCAAGGATCAGGACTCCATTCAGCTAGGCACTGTACAGACATGTGGCAAAGAAGACAGTCCCTGCCTGAGAAAGCTCACAATTTACACAACAGACATGACACAACGAATGGGTGAAACAGACAAATTGGTTGGGGTGGGATGGGATGATGCGGTAACAATAAAATAAACCATTTAGCAGAAAAGCAGAAGTTACTTGACTAGGCAGTGTCTCTACAAATAATTGCTGAGTACAATGCAATAGCACCAAAGGCCGTGATAAAAATGCACATAAAGACACGTACAGTATATCGGCATATGTAAGGGGACTGTTGCCCCCTTACTAACATTCAGTGGGGGTGTTTTGGTTGGCTAGCTCCCAGTACTAAAAGGGGAAGGGTCTATGGGAAATCAGGACCCTGAGACTGACAGTCCCCAGGAACAACGGGGAGAGGCCAATGCTTCCGGTCAGCCTGAATGACAGGGCGGGCAGGCTAATCAGAGAGTCAGGAGGCCAGGGAGGTCCCGTCCTCCTTGTGAGCTGGATTTGCCTGGGTCAGACAGAGTGGGGCCGAGCTAAGGAGAAAGCAGGTGCCTAAGCTGAGCTGGGGAGCAGAGCTGTGCCAGATCCAGAGGGGCCAGAAAAGCAGCCCAGAGAGAGCAGACCCTGTCCTGGGAGCAGAGCTGCAGCCCCAAAGCCAGAGGCACAGCCCAGAGAGAGCAGACTTGCCCTGGGAGGAGAACTGCAGCAACCAGAGCCAGAGGGGCCAGAAAAGCAGCTCACAAAGCAGGTCAGTGCTGGGAGCAGAGTCACAGAAGCAGCCTGCAGAGCAGCCCTGTCCTGGGAGCAGAGCTGCAGCAACCAGAGCCAGAGGGGCCAGAGAAGCAGCCCAGGGAGCTGGAGGCAGAGCAGCAGCAGCAGTGCAGAGACAGAGTGGTGCAGCTGGGGCTGGAGCAGTCTGGAGCCGGTGCGTTGAGACCGAGGGGGACCCTGGGCAGGGGGCCCAGCACAGGGAGACACCTCAGCCAAGGGGCTCTGCAGGCCAGGCTTGGATCATAACCCCGACAGGGTGCGGGCGATACTGGGAAGAAGGGTCTTGCCACCTAGAGCCTGAGAGGGTGTGGCCACCACCAGAGCAAGTGTCCAACCCACAGCATCCCTGCAGCACAGCAGGGCCTGAGAAGAAGGCCTGGGACTTACAAGGAACAGACTGTGAACTGCCCTGACATTCCAGAGACACTGTTTGTGATGTTCCCTGCCACAGAGCGGGGTGATGTGTTTCCTTTAACCTTTACCATTTTTCTTTATTCTCTTTAAAATTAATTGTTGATTAAATAACTTACAATTTAAAGCAAATGAATGTAATGATCAGTGGGTCAGAGAAGTGCCCAGTGCAGAGAGAGTACCCCGGAGTGGGGACACCCTAGCCCCTGTGCTAGGTGACCACAGCAGGGTTGAGGGTCGAGCCCCCCAGGAATCCTGGGCCCAGCCTTGTTGGGGTTTCGAGGACTCTGCCAGACAGAAGAGTGGAAGGGGAGTCCTCAAGGGCGGGGAGGCCACTGGGTAGCGGAAGTGGGAGCAAGGACTCAGATCCTTTCGCTAGCCCACTTCACCGGGGTAGTGCAGAAGACAGGAAAGTTCCCCACAAGAGTAGGACTATTCCCCCGCTTACACATAGAGGGATCATGTTTGGCAGAAGCATGGAGATGAAAACTCTGCCCAGTGTCACATCTGCACATCCCTCTCTGACAATAGAAACCGAGCATGAAAAGGTGTAAATTCTGCAGTCCTCATGGCATGCAGAAATTCACCACTTTTTACCAAGCTATTCCTTTCTTTCTAACAAAGTTCAAAATTGAGCCCTAAGGGCACAAACAAAGGAAAAATTGCTTCACAGCATTTTCCCCTAGCTACTGCTTTGGGGTATATGTAAGATGAGATCAAGTGAGTCCTACGTTACAAGCATGTCTAATTCATTGTGTGGGTACTTGTGCATGCTTGAATTTGACAATTTGTTTATCGCGTTTTAAACAAAATCAATGCACAGTAAACACAGAAGGCTTTGTCACTGCATCTGGTGTGCGGTCACTTTAATTTTTATATTCTAGTCTATTTGATGATACTGGAAACTTTCATTTTACACTGGAAGAAGGTTTAGGTGTCTATAAGGCTGCATTCATGCTGAGAATTTTTAAGAATTCTACCGGTAGGATAGCACAACTTTTGCTACCTACTGAAGCAGCACTCATTTAAACCGGTTACAAGTATTTTGACTGTGGAATCAGATGACGCAGGGGTGCAGATGCCTACAGCCTGTCTACACCACCACTACCACCATATCTGGCATCAACGGCGCTGTTCTAGGGCTCGGAGAATACTCTACATTTATCGGTGTAGATAGGCTCTAGTATGTTGAATTGAGTAAATAGCTGGGATGAGCCATTAACGTAAGGTGCTAAACAACATTCACGATCTCAGAGCCTGACTCTATAGTGGAATGTTGACCTTTGCAGATAGGATTTCTCTCTCCAAGAATGGAAAGTTCTTTAATACAATTAAGTGACTATATGTTGGTGAAACAAACTTCCCAGAAAATTCTTAAAACCATAGGCCAGCCGGTCATGTCCCTTTCTCAGAGAGAACTTGACATACCAGGGAGACCGTAATTAAGAAAACATCAGAAAGGTAGAGAAATGAACTCTACCTTCCAGCTTCTAGTGCTAAGCCCAGCCCTCGCCCAGGCATTCTTTACTTCCTGTTGCTGGAACAGCTGCTTTTGGTTGCTTCATGGAGCACCTACATCGACCTGAGCTGTTGTCTTGTGTGTCAAGGTCACTGTGGTGGCTCGGTGCCTTGTCACTGTGACATTCCTCTGCAGATGGTTCCTAAGGAGGGTGGTTCACATAACGTGATACATTTTAGCACACCTATTGCATTAGGGAGGCTGTAAACTCATCTGACCTCACTCCTCCAGCCTGGGAGTAAGGAAGCAAACCCAAAAATATGAAAGGATGCTAAGAATAAAGCTACACCATGCAGTTCTCACTTTCAAGCTCTTTCAAACACATGGAGCCTAAACCAACCCACCAGTTCTAGTTATGTGCATTTGTAAGTTTTGCTAAGCCTTTTTGTTACTTTCCTTTGCAACCAAAGCTTTCTGCTAGCATTACCAATCTAAAACACAACCCTAATTGTGCAGCCTAAGGATTACCAAATGCAATATGCCTCACACAAAGGAAACTCTGCTATATAAACTGGCTACTGAAACCTAAACTAGCTGACTTTTTAGTGGCTTTCTAGTATAGCCTTATGTACAGTAGACCACACTGCGATCATTCTGTTTGGGTTCAATAAAGACATGGATTACAGTGGTGTGTCTGTATGCAGTAAGAAGTCTTGCAACTTGATAGACAGAAGAATCCAGAAGAACTCTCAGTCCTTGAGGCTCATTAAAAATAGGCAGACATGGCCTTTCAGATATTAGTCCTGTCACCTCTTCAAGGTGCAATGGAACTGTCTATAAATCATGGAACACATTAGGTGGATGGGTCCCTAATTTTGCATGTTTGTTTCAGTGTTACAAAGTATAAAAGGGGTGGATGGATCTTGAAAAGCACCAAAAAATGTGTTATGTAATTTATGCACAGTTCTAGCCCAGATCTACTAATATTGCATCTGTCTTGAGCTTTGGCCAGCTCATTCTCATCCAAGGCTATGTGTGGTAGTTATATGGCCCCTGTTACTGATAAGACAACTGTTATTCCTACACTCCTTTATAGGTGCAAAGCCTGACCTATTGACAGCACCTTAGGAGTCCAGAGAGGTACCACCAATGATGCCTCTGGAAGATCCTTCACATCAAGTGAGAAGATCGCTGCGCTAATGCCAGCATTCTCACTGAAGCCAATGTCACCAGCATTGAAGCAATGATCCTCATGCACCAACTCCACTGAGCTGGACATTGTGTGTGGATGCCAGACTCCCACCTTCCAAAACAGGCCCTCTACTCTCAGCTCACCCATGGTCAGAGACCCCGTGGTGGTTAGAGGAAACGATACAAAGACACACTGAAAGCATATCTCAAGAAAATTGAGGTGGACCTCACAAGCTGGGAGGATCAAGTCACCAACCGACCTCAATGGCACCACATCCCCCATGAGGCAGTGGCCCACTTCAAGGAGAAGTGCCTTGCCCTTGAAGCTGAAAAGAGAGAGAGAAGGAAGGAAGGAAAAAGAAAGAATTTTCTTCCAGCAGGCAGCTGACCTGCCAGGAAATGTCAGGTTCCTGGATCAGACTCCTGAGCCATCTCAGGACCCATATGTAAATCTGTGGTAGAGATCATCCTCGAATCGAGGGATCACCGATGATGACACTTGGGACATAGGGCAGTGCTATTATTGCCATTTTACAGAAGGGGACCTGAGGTTAAATGATGCCCATGGTCACCCAGGAAGTCTGTGGTGGATCAGGGACTTGAACCAAGGTCTCACAAGCGCTAGATTAGCGCTCTAACCATTGGGCAATACTTCCTCTCAAGTCCCTCTTTTAGTGAGATGTTGGCGGGAACTAAAATAGATGGCACAGGGTCGTGGTGGAGATTTGTTAAAGGTTTCATGATGTATCATTTCTAACAGTAGGAAACCAATGAATTTAAAGTGGCATCTGATTAATGGTTATCTTTACTGTTTCTAGAAGAAAAACGAGACAGTTGAGCCTCCACTGTCAGAAACAGAATAAGATTGGTCAGAGACTCCACTATACAGATAGACACTTCAGTAAAAGAGGGTGGAAAGTTGAGAAGAAGATTTGAATTCTGGTTATCTGTAAAAACACTCTAATCCCATATTTAGAGGATGACAGGGCTCCTGTATGGGGGAAAATGCTATGAGAGTCTCAGATGCAAGTTCCTAAATACTGGAGGTAAAGACAGGTGCTAAAGTTATTTGAAATAAACAAACAAGACAAAATACAAAGGTCCACAAAGGTACTTAGCTGCCTATGTCCTGTTTTTAGGCACCATTCTGATCCACAAAACTCTCACTTAGCTGCCACCTAACCCCGTAGGTTCCTACGTTTGTGCAGTAAAGTTCCCTCTGTGCCTGTTTCAGCGCCTATGAATGTGCCCTACTGCCTCACTCTCGGACATGCACCTACCTCCTGTGTAAGCTCCAGGGCAATTCACAGCCTGGGGGAAGATCTGTGTTTGGCCACACTAGTCGCACAGGGAATCCAATTCACCCAGGATGTGGGAGATCCCCTAGTTCACGTCTCCTCTCCTCCTGAGGGAGAGAAGGGATTCGAACACCTCTCAGATGAGGGCCTTAACCACTGCCCTAGGAGGTAATCTGATGGGAGTCTCCCTCAATCTCTCCTATTGAAGTTAAATAATTGAACAATTCAGTGTTAACTGGGCCAGAGAAAGAGTTAGAATGATTCTGCAGCCTGGTGATTGGGGCACTCACCTGAGAGATGGAAAATCCCTGTTCAAATCTTTTCGTCCACTCTGGTGGAGGGGACACTTGGCTGGAGATCTCCTGTATTCTAACCACTGGGCTAAAGGTCGCAAGGGAGGCCCGCTTCCTCTTCTCTTTTGTTTCAGGGCCCACAGGCAACATACGTAACCAGACGCCTATCTGTCCACAGTTCATGGATTGCTAGCAGAGATAGTTGCCTCCCTGCACCCTTAGGCACCTGTCTCCATGCAAGAAGGCACTTAGCACACACCCTTCACCAGCAATTTAGGCCTTGTTTAGGCTGCTCCCTGCCTAAGGTGTCAGCTTTGTAGATCACATTCTAAGACGCTCATTTCTCCTCATGGATTGCCTAGGGAGCCTAGGCACCTAATGGGCTTTGCAGACCACAGTGTCAAGCCTGTGATTTTCTAGAAGCCTAAAAGTTAGGTGGCATGACACTCAGTGTCACAACGCCTAAGTCTCTTTGTGGCTCTGGGCCTGTTATCCTTATTGAGATATGGTGCTCGCTATTTTAAAATCAGGGTTAACTAGATATTTCATTAGTGGTCCTCTAGTTTTAATTGTTACAAAGGTGTATATATTGTTTCCCTCATATACTATGGGAAATGCCAGATTTTCAGTTTAGTTGAAAGGAACACTAGTCAATCATAAATAATGAACTAAAAGTAGTGTCAGTTATCTCAAGTCCTACTGACAATATTTGTGGCTTTACAATCAGTTTCTTTCTTTCTTGTTTAATGTTTGTTTAATTTTTCTTGTTCTGTGAAAGTCCTACAAAAACAACTGTAGAAACTGGTTGACTCATATATTCATAGGTTATTTTTTAAGGCCAGAAAGAACATCTAATCTAACCTTCTACAGGTCATAAAATTTCACTGAATGATTCCTGCATCAAGACTACAGCTTCTGATTCATCCAGAGCATATCTTTTGGAAAGCAATCCATCACATCCTTAGGTAAAATGTTCCAATTGTTAATTACCCTCTCCATTAAAATTTTCACCTTACATCTTTTCCGAATTTGCTTAGCTTCTAACTGACTGTAGAGCAGGGTGACCAGATGTCCCGTTTTTAAAGGGACAGTCCCAGTTTTGGGGACTTCTTCTTATATAGGCACCTATTACCCCCCACCCACCGTCTCATTTTTTCACAGTGCTATCTGGTAAACCTACTGTAAAGGGGAAACAGAGAAACTGACTGCACACAAAGTGCAGTAAAAGACACAAAGGAAACAAACTGAAGAAACAAAGAAAAGTATCTGATTTTCTTAAAAGTGTAATGTTTAAGTTAATAAGAAAAGGAGGACTTGTGGCACCTTAGAGACTAACAAATTTATTTGAGCATAAGCTTTCGTGAGCTACAGCTTACTTCATTGGATGCATTCAGTGGAAAATACAGTGCGGAGATTTATATACACAGAGAGCATGAAACAATGGGTGTTACCATACACACTGTAAGGAGAGTGATCAGGTAAGGTGAGCTATTACCAGCAGGAGAGCGGGGGGCGGGTGGGGACCTTTTGTAGTGGTAATCAAGGTGGGCCATTTCCAGCAGTTGACAAGAATGTCTGAGGAACAGCGGCGGCGGGGCAGGGAATAAACATGGGGAAATAGTTTTACTTTGTGTAATGACCCATCCACTCCCAGGCTTTATTCAAGCCTAAATTAATTGTATCCAGTTTGCAAATTAATTCCAATTCAGCAGTCTCTCATTGGAGTCTGTTTTTGCAGTTTTTTTGTTGAAGAATTGCCACTTTTAGGTCTGTAATCGAGAGATTGAAGTGTTCTCTGACTGGTTTTTGAATGTTATAATTCTTGACGTCTGATTTGTGTCCATTTATCCTTTTACGTAGAGACTGTCCAGTTTGTACAATGTACATGGCAGAGGGGCATTGCTGGCACATGATGGCATATATCATAGAATCTCAGGGTTGGAAGGGATCTCAGGAGGTCATCTAGTCCAACCCCCTGCTCAAAGCAGGACCATTGTGTTCTGCACGACTGAGGTTATGGGGCAAGTGATGCTGCTTTTCCACAATTTCAGCCCATGCACATCGGCAGAAGCACTCTATGTAGAAGTCCAGTCTGTTGTTTCGCCCTTCAGGAGGAGTCCACCCCGAATCCTTCTTGTCTTGGTAGGAAGGTCTCTGTGTGTTAGTATGTTGTTCAGAGGTGTGTTGAAAATATTCCTTGAGTTGGAGACGTCGAAAATAGGATTCTAGGTCACCACAGAACTGTATCATGTTCATGGGGGTGGAGGGGCAGAAGGAAAGGCCGTGAGATAGGTCTGATTCTTCTCCTGGGCGAAGAGTATAGTTGGATAGATTAACAATATTGCTGGGTGGGTTAAGGGAACCACTGTTGTGGCCCCTTGTGGCATGTAGTAGTTTAGATAGTTTAGTGTCCTTTTTCTTTTGTAGAGAAGCAAAGTGTGTATTGTAAATGGCTTGTCTAGTTTTTGTAAAGTCCAGCCACGAGGAAGTTTGTGTGGAAGGTTGGCTTTTTATGAGAATATCCAGTTTTGAGAGCTCATTCTTAATCTTTCCCTGTTTGCTGTAGAGGATGTTGATGGTGGTTCCGCAGTTTCTTTGAGAGCGTGTTGCACAAGCTGTCAGCATAGTCTGTGTGGTATGTAGATTGTATTGGATTTTTTTACCTTCAGTCCTTTTGGTATGATGTCCCCATAACCTCAGCTGTGCAGAACACAATGCCATCCACAGCCTCAGAAACAACTCTGACATCATAATCAAAAAGGCTGACAAAGGACGTGCTGTCGTCATCATAAATAGGTCGGAATATGAACAAGAGGGTGCTAGGCAGCTCTCCAACACCACTTTCTACAAGCCATTACCCTCTGATCCCACCGAGGATTACCAAAAGAAACTACAGCATTTGCTCAAGAAACTCCCTGAAAAAGCACAAGAACAAATCCGCACAGACACACCCCTGGAACCCCGACCAGGGGTGTTCTATCTACTACCCAAGATCCATAAACCTGGAAATCTTGGATGCCCCATCATCTCAGGCATTGGCACCCTGACAACAGGATTGTCTGGCTATGTAGATTCCCTCCTCAGGTCCTACGCTACCAGCGCTACCAGCTATCTTCGAGACACCACTGACTTCCTGAGGAAACGACAGTCCATCGGTGATCTTCCTGAAAACACCATCCTAGCCACTATGGATGTAGAAGCCCTCTACACCAACATTCCACTCAAAGATGGACTACGAGCCGTCAGGAACAATATCCCCTATAATGTAACAGCAAACCTGGTGGCAGAACTCTGTGACTTTGTCCTCACCAATAACAATTTCACATTTGGGGACAATGTATACCTTCAAATCAGCGGCACTGTTATGGGTACCCACATGGTCCCACAGTATGCCAACATTTTTATGGCTGACTTAGAACAACGCTTCCTCAGCTCTCGTCCCCTAATGCCCCTACTCTACTTGCGCTACATTGATGACATCTTCATCATCTGGACCCATGGAAAAGAAGCCCTGGAGGAATTCCACCATGATTTCAACAATTTCCATCCCACCATCAACCTCAGCCTGGACCAGTCCACACAAGAGAACCACTTCCTGGACACTACGGTGCTAATAAGCAATGGTCACATAAACACCACCCTATACTGGAAACCTACTGACGGCTATTCCTACCTACATGCCTCTAGCTTTCATCCAGACCACACCACATAATCCATTGTCTACAGCCAAGCTCTACGATACAACCGCATTTGCTCCAACCCCTCAGACAGAGACAAACACCTACAAGATCTCTATCAAGCGTTCTTACAACTACAGTACCCACCTGCTGAAGTGAAGAAACAGATTGACAGAGCCAGAAGAGTACCCAGAAGTCACCTACTACAGGACAGGCCCAACAAAGAAAATAACAGAACGCCACTAGCCATCACCTTCAGCACCCAGCTAAAAGCTCTCCAATGCATCATAAGGATCTACAACCTATCCTGAAGGACGACCCATCATTCTCACAGATCTTGGGAAACAGGCCAGTCCTTGCTTACAGACAGCCCCCCAACCTGAAGCAAATACTCACCAGCAACCACACACCACACAACAGAACCACTAACCCAGGAACCTATCCTTGCAACAAAGCCCGTTGCCAACTGTGTCGACATATCTATTCAGGGGACACCATCATAGGGCCTAATCACATCAGCCACACTATCAGAGGCTCGTTCACCTGCACATCTACCAATGTGAGCAGCAAACAGCAGAGAGGCTAACAGAGGGAGTTTGCCTGGGATCTGTCTGAGAGGAGGTACGCTAAGGGCTGCATTAGGGAGGCTGTGTTGGTGAGTATCTGAGTGTCTGTTGTGGGGACAGTTTGACTGTGTGTTTGATTGGTTGTTTGTTTGAAAAGTGTGAATTGGGAGTGCTTTGTTCCAGGTGAGCCTTGAGTGGGCCTGATGGTTATAAAAAGCCAGTCAGCTGAGTGGCGAACAGCAGAGAGGCTAACAGAGGGAGTTTGCCTGGGAGTTCACCCGGGGAGAGCCCACTGAGGCTTACATCTTGCCAGCTTCTCTGAGTAGTTACTACAATTCCTGAGGAAGCTCGTAGAAGGAAGGTAATATGGATGGGGAGCGTTCAGCTGTTGTGACCTGCACTGGAAGTGCCATGTTTGTCTTTCTTCCACAGGACAGAAGCGACTTTGTCTGTACAAAGTGCAAGCTGGTCTCTATATTGGAAGAGAAGGTTCAAGGTCTGGAGAAACAAGTATCGACCCTGCATTGCATAAGAGAAACGGAAGATTTCCTGGACAGACATTAGGATATGCTTCTATGGGCACAATGTTCTGAAGATTCAGAGCAGGCTGCGCAGCAGGGACAGGAAGACGGTGAAGAAATTTGGCAGCATGTGACCTCCAGAAGAAGAAAGGGGAGTGTCCATGTACCAGCAGCGCAGATACAGGTAAGCAACCGTTTTCATGTTCTCTCCACAGGTACTAATGCGAAGAGTGGACTAGATGATACATCTGAGGGAAGGGAACAGAAGGAGACTCCGCCGATTGGAAGGCATGAGATGCACTGTCCTAGGGATGGGGGTTCCACGACCACTATTCCGAAGAGGAGGCGGCAAGTGGTGGTGGTCGGGGACTCTCTCCTCAGCGGGACTGAGTCATCTATCTGCCGCCCCGACCGGGAAAACCGAGAAGTCTGCTGCTTGTCAGGAGCTAGGATTCACGATGTGACAGAGAGACTGCCGAGACTCATCAAGCCCTCGGATTGCTACCCCTTCCTGCTTCTCCACATGGGCACCAATGATACTGCCAAGAATGACCTTGAGCGGATCACTGTGGACTACGTGGCTCTGGGAAGAAGGATAAAGGAGTTAGAGGCGCAAGTGGTGTTTTCATCCATCCTCCCCATACAAGGAAAAGGCCTGGGTAGAGATTGTCAAATCGTGGAAGTCAACGAATGGCTATGCAGGTGGTGTCGGAGAGAAGGCTTTGGATTCTTTGACCATGGGATGGTGTTCCAAGAAGGAGGAGTGCTAGGCAGAGACGGGCTCCATCTAATGAAGAGAGGGAAGAGCATCTTCACAAGCAGGCTGGCTAACCTAGTGAGGAGGGCTTTAAACTAGGTTCACCGGGGGAAGGAGACCAAAGCCCTGAGGTAAGTGGGGACATGGGGTACCGGGAGGAAGCATGAGCAGGAGAACGCGAAAGGGGAGGGCTCCTGCCTCATACTAAGAAAGCAGGACAAACAGCAAGTTCTCTCAAGTGCCTATACACAAATGCAAGAAGCCTGTGAAACAAGCAGCGAGAACTGGAAGTCCTGGCACAGTCAAGGAATTATGATGTGATTGGAACAACAGAGACTTGGTGGGATAACTCACATGACTGGAGTACTGTCATGGATGGATATAAACAGTTCAGAAAGAACAGGCAGGGCAGAAAAGGTGGGGGAGTTGCATTGTATGTAAGAGAGCAGTATGACTGCTCAGAGCTCCGGTATGAAACTGCAGAAAAACCTGAGTGTCTCTGGATTAAATTTAGAAGCGTGAGCAACAAGGGTGATGTCGTGGTGGGAGTCTGCTATAGACCACCAGATCAGGGGGATGAGGTGGACGAGGCTTTCTTCCGGCAACTAAAGGAAGTTACTAGATCACAGGCTCTGGTCCTTATGGGAGACTTCAATCACCCTGATATCTGCTGGGAGAGCAATACAGCGGTGCACAGACAATCCAGGAAGTTTTTGGAAAGTGTAGGGGACAATTTCCTGGTGCAAGTGCTGGAGGAACCAGCTAGGGGCAGAGCTCTTCTTGACCTGCTGCTGACAAACCAGGAAGAATTAGTAGGGGAAGCAAAGGTGGATGGGAATCTGGGAGGCATGTGATGGTCGAGTTCAGGATCCTGACACAGGGAAGAAAGGAGAGCAGCAGAATACGGACCCTGGACTTCAGAAAAGCAACCTCAGGGAACTGTTGGGCAGGATCCTCTGGGAGAATAACATGAGGGGGAAAGGAGTCCAGGAGAGCTGGCTGTATTTTAAAGAATCCTTATTGAGGTTACAGGGACAAACCATTCCGATGCGTAGAAAGAATAGTAAATATGGCAGGCGACGAGCTTGGCTTAACAGTGAATCCTTTCTGATCTTCAACACAAAAAAGAAGCTTACAAGAAGTGGAAGATTGGACAAATGACCAGGGAAGAGTATAAAAATATTGCTTGGGCATGCAGGAGTGAAATCATAGAATCATAGAATATCAGGGTTGGAAGGGACCTCAGGAGGTCATCTAGTCCAACCCCCTGCTCAAAGCAGGACCAATCCCCAACTAAATCATCCCAGCCAGGGCTTTGTCAAGCCTGACCTTAGAAACTTCTAAGGAAGGAGATTCCACCACCTCCCTTGGTAACGCATTCCAGTGTTTCACCACCCTCCTAGTGAAAATTTTTTCCTAATATCCAACCTAAACCTCCCCCACTGCAACTTGAGACCATTACTCCTCGTTCTGTCACCTGCTACCACTGAGAACAGTCTAGATCCATCCTTTTTGGAACCCCCTTTCAGGTAGTTGAAAGCAGCTATCAAATCCCCCCTCATTCTTCTCTTCCGCAGACAAAACAATCCCAGTTCCCCTCAGCCTCTCCTCATAAGTCATGTGTTCCAGTCCCCTAATCATTTTTCTTGCCCTCCGCTAGATGTTTTCCAATTTTTCCACATCCTTCTTGTAGTGTGGGGCCCAAAACTGGAAACAGTACGCCAGATGAGGCCTCACCAATATCAAATAGAGGGGAACGATCACGTCCCTCGATCTGCTGGCAATACCCCTACTTATACAGGCCAAAATGCCATTGGCCTTCTTGGCAACAAGGGCACACTGTTGACTCATATCCAGCTTCTCGTCCACTGTAACCCCTAGGTCCTTTTCCGCAGAACTGCTGCCTAGCCATTCGGTCCCTAGTCTGTAGCGGTGCATGGGATTCTTCCATCCTAAGTGCAGGACTCTGCACTTGACCTTGTTGAACCTCATCAGATTTCTTTTGGCCCAATCCTGTAATATGTCTAGGTCCCTCTGTATCCTATCCCTACCTTCCAGCATATCTACCTCTCCTCCCAGTTTAGTGTCATCTGCAAACTTGCTGAGGGTGCAATCCACGCCATCCTCCAGATCATTTATGAAGATATTGAACAAAACTAGCCCGAGGACCGACCCTTGGGGCACTCCACTTGATACTGTCTGCCAACTAGACATGGAGCTAATGGTCACTACCCGTTGAGCCCGACAATCTGGCCAACTTTCTATCCACCTTATAGTCCATTCATCCAGCTCATACTTCTTTAACTTGCTGGCAAGAATACTGTGGGAGACCATGTCAAAAGCTTTGCTAAAGTCAAGGAACAACACGTCCACTGCTTTCCCCTCATCCATAGAGCCACTTATCTCATCATAGAAGGCAATTAGATTAGTCGGGCATGACTTGCCCTTGGTGAATCCATGCTGACTGTTCCTGATCACTTTCCTCTCCTCTAAGTGCTTCAGACTTGATTCCTTGAGGACCTGCTCCATGATTTTCCCAGGGACTGAGGTGAGGCTGACTGGCCTGTAGTTCCCAGGATCCTCCTTCTTCCCTTTTTTAAAGATGGGCTCTACATTAGCCTTTTTCCAGTCATCCGGGACTTCCCCTGATCGCCAAATCAGGAAGGCCAAATCACACCTGGAGTTGCAGCTAGCAAGTGATGTTAACAGTAACAAGAAGGGTTTCTTCAGGTATGTTATCAACAAGAAGAAAGTCAAGGAAAGTGTGGGCCCCTTACTGAATGAGGGAGGCAACCTAGTGACAGAGGATGTGGGAAAAGCTAATGTACTCAATGCTTTTTTTGCCTCTGTCTTCACGAACAAGGTCAGCTCCCAGACTCCTGCACTGGGCAGCACAGCATGGGGAGGAGGTGACCAGCCCTCTGTGAAGAAAGAAGTGGTTCGGGACTATTTAGAAAAGCTGGACGAGCACAAGTCCATGGGGCCGGATGCGCTGCATCTGAGAGTGCTAAAGGAGTTGGCGGATGTGATTGCAGAGCCATTGGCCATTATCTTTGAAAACTTTAAGCGATCGGGGGAGGTCCCGGATGACTGGAAAAAGGCTAATGTAGTGCCCATCTTTAAAAAAGGGAAGGAGGAGGATCCTGGGAACTACAGGCCAGTCAGCCTCACCTCAGTCCCTGGAAAAATCATGGAGCAGGTCCTCAAGGAATCAATTCTGAAGCACTTAGAGGAGAGGAAAGTGATCAGGAACAGTCAGCATGGATTCACCAAGGGCAAGTCATGCCTGACTAATCTAATGGCCTTCTATGACGAGATAAGTGGCTCTATGGATGAGGGGAAAGCAGTGGATGTGTTTTTCCCTGACTTTAGCAAAGGTTTTGACACCGTCTCCCCACAGTATTCTTGCCAGCAAGTTAAAGAAGTAAGGGCTGGATGAATGGACAATAAGGTGGATAGAAAGCTGGCCAGATTGTCGGGCTCAACGGGTAGTGATCAATGGCTCCATGTCTAGTTGGCAGCCAGTATCAAGTGGAGTGCCCCAAGGGTCGGTCCTCGGGCCGGTTTTGTTCAATATCTTCATAAATGATCTGGAGGATGGCGTGGATTGCACCCTCAGCAAGTTTGCAGATGACACTAAACTGGGAGGAGAGGTAGATATGCTGGAGGGTAGGGATAGGATACAGAGGGACCTAGACATATTACAGGATTGGGCCAAAAGAAATCTGATGAGGTTCAACAAGGTCAAGTGCAGAGTCCTGCACTTAGGATGGAAGAATCCCATGCACCGCTACAGACTAGGAACTGAATGGCTAAGCAGCAGTTCTGCAGAAAAGGACCTAGGGGTTACAGTGGATGAGAAGCTGGATATGAGTCAACAGTGTGCTCTTGTTGCCAAGAAGGCCAATGGCACTTTCGGCTGTATAAGTAGGGGCATTGCCAGCAGATCGAGGGACGTGATCGTTCCCCTCTATTCAACATTGGTGAGGCCTCATCTGGCGTACTGTTTCCAGTTTTGGGCCCCACACTACAAGAAGGATGTGGAAAAATTGGAAAACGTCCAGCGGAGGGCAAGAAAAATGATTAGGGGACTGGAACACATGACTTAGGAGAAGAGGCTGAGGGAACTGGGATTGTTTAGTCTGCAGAAGAGGAGAATGAGGGGGGATTTGATAGCTGCTTTCAACTACCTGAAAGGGGGTTCCAAAGAGGATGGATCTAGACTGTTCTCAGTGGTAACAGATGACAGAAAGAGGAGTAATGGTCTCAAGTTGCAGTGGGGGAGGTTTAGGTTGGATATGAGGAAAAACTTTTTCACAAGGAGGATGGTGAAACACCGGAATGTGATACCTAGGGAGGTGGTGGAATCTCCTTCCTTAGAAGTTTTTAAGGTCAGGCTTGACAAAGCCCTGGCTGGGATGATTTAGTTGGGGATTGGTCCTGCTTTGAGCAGGGGGTTGGACTAGATGACCTCCTGAGATCCCTTCCAACCCTGAGATTCTATGATATATGCCATCATGTGCCAGCAATGCCCCTCTGCCATGTACTTTGTACAAACTGGACAGTCTCTACGTAAAAGAATAAATGGACACAAATCAGACGTCAAGAATTATAACATTCAAAAACCAGTTGGAGAACACTTCAATCTCTTTGGTCATTCGATTACAGACCTAAAAGTGGCAATTCTTCAGCAAAAAAATTCAAAAACAGATTCCAATGAGAGACTGCTGAATTGGAATTAATTTGCAAACTGGATACAATTAATTTAGGCTTGAATAAAGCCTGGGAGTGGATGGGTCATTACACAAAGTAAAACTATTTCCCCATGTTTATTCCCCCCCACCCCCACTGTTCCTCAGACGTTCTTGTCAACTGCTGGAAATGGCCCACCTTGATTATCACTACAAAAGGTTTTTCTCCCCCGCTCTCCTGCTGGTAATAGATCACCTTACCTGATCACTCTCGTTACAGTCTGTATGGTAACACCCATTGTTTCATGTTCTCTGTGTATATAAATCTCCCCACTGTATTTTCCACTGAATGCATCCAATGAAGTGAGCTGTCGCTCATGAAAGCTCATGCTCAAATAAATTTGTTAGTCTCTAAGGTGCCACAAGTACTCCTGTTCTTTTTGCGTATACAGACTAACACGGCTGCTACTCTGAAACCTGTTTAAATTAATAGTATCCCTTTAATTTGTGAGATCAGAACTAGAAATGTAATAATATTTTAAAGTAAATACATACAATACTGAGTATTGCTTAGACTTTAGTAAGAGAATTTAAGGACCAGTCACATGACAGACAACTAAGGTTCATAAAGAAAAACTAATATATGAAATATTAGAATATCCACTCTCAGTGAAACTCTAGACGGGAATTTTTCTAAGACTGAATGTGACTTCAGTCTTTCAGCCAATGTTAGAGCTAAAACAGTTTGAAAAGACCGAGATTTGGCAGCAGAGATGTCGTTCTCTCAAAAAAACAAACATCAGGCACACTGTATACATTTGTTACCATTCATTATGCACACTATCATTGAATGATTAATAATTAACTTCTGCACTATAGCTACAGTAGCTTCGAGAGATTCCATTTTATGAACTTTTTGATTTTATGAACTCTTAAGTCCCCAGTTAGTTCATCAAATAGGGGTTCTACTGTAATAGCTTCAACAGTGTACCTGTGTCCAAAATCCTGCATGGTTACTGCATTTATCTTGTTATAGAAATTACAGTATATGACAAGTCTATGGCCCCAATCCTGCAAAGAGCTCCATGTGGACAGAGCTCATTGCAAGACTGGGGCCTAAATCATTAAGGTTATACTACACCACATGTGAATGTAGCCTAAATGTAAAATAATGGAAAATACATTTCATAATACTACATGTATATCTGTGCTCATAGGAAAAATTGCATGATCTTGTCTGAGAAATGGATAGGATCATGTAATTAAAGACTGTAACATAACACACAAGGAGGTAGTGTTAAGGAAGTGTGTTCCACCTGAACTCTCACATTTTCTGACCTTTTGAGTGCAACCACAGCATTCTCATAAACTGCAGTTCAGCAAAGTATTTAAGCACACGCTTAAACCCATCCCTATGCTGCAAAGCATTTATGCATATGCTTAATTTTTAAGTGCTTTGCTGAACAGGGATAGATCACTGAATCGAGACTATAATGTAGTTCTGTACACACACATGCTTCTATTAGACAGAAGTGTCACAGCCCTGCAGCTCCCAATGAAAACTATTTGTTCAGCATTTGGAAAAGTCGGGGCAGGTGGGGAAGAGGGGAAATGGGAAAGGATCAGTAAAGAGTCAGACAGACATATTACATCTGCAGTTAGAACATTTTAAAGGATCACTGTTATTAGAAATTCAAGTTTTTCAAGTATTAAAAATAAATCTTTAATTCCCCTACAGATTCCTAGTATCCAGAGTATTTTATACAAACATCTGGATAAAGGAATAAAGGCAAATCCATTGTGTTTCTAGACATTCCTGGAGCACTGATGTTCTTGAGATTATGCTATTGGATTACTGGTATAAAAATAATAAATATTTTCAGTACTTAAAGCTGTAATGCTTTATGTTGGATTTGGATTTTGGTTTCATTTTAGTAAAAGGTGGATGGAGAGTCAAAGTCTCTTCCTTAGCCAGAAGGATATATTTGACTTGTATTGAGTTTATTGCTTACTGACCTATATTTTTCTCCTTTACAGTATTTGAAAAGTTACTTAGCAACTTTATTACCCTTTAGTCAACATTCCAGAATATCTTTAAAGAGAAAAAATATGAATATATTACTTTTCATTTCTCTACTAAATGACAATGAGGAAAATATTCATTAATTTACTTTACGTTCATAACACTATATAATACACTAATCTATACATGGCACACCAATTTGTTATTGTTGGTTTAAATGTATAGATTAGCATATCACACAAGATGGGCTTCATACAGAAGGGTAGGAGACTCCACCAAAGGGAGATCTTTCAAAATATTTTGAGATCTATAAATGTGTTTTCAACAGGGCGTTTAACTAACCAGGAACCTAGCAATATAACTGGCTCAGAGTTATGTTTGTTAACAGCAAATGTAGACAGCCCTTGCCAGCCATCCAAGGATTAAACAATTATAACCTTCCAAATGTGCCCAGAATTTAGTGATGCTGAAAACATACAGTATGTTTAAGTAACATGTGCTGCACTTCTCCATGTCTGACTTTCCTGAAGGGAGGGACAAGGTGCTGCCTTATACAGCTGGGTTTCAAACCTCCATTTGTGCAAGGTCTTCACCCTTGTTGCTTCCCATTTCCCTAGGGAGCTGTAGTATGTCACTGAAAGTTCTAGTAACCAAAGACAGCAATGCAACAGCTAAGCCTTATGGCTCCAGCCCAGTCCTTTCACTTTATCCCCTTTACTGTTTTCTCTCTCTCTCTTTTTTTAACATGCAAGTTGCCATGAAAAATTTGTTAATGAAATATTTGCTTAGAAGTCTGCTCTGGGCTAGGCTGATAACCTATCTGTGTTTGAGTTTGGCTTCCCATATTCTAAATACTCATCTTCTCTCTGTTTAGCTTATTGATTGGTTTGGCAGGAAAAGCAGCCTTGTCATCAGTGACCAAGGTCAAACTAAACAAAAAGGGACAGGAGAAAAAAAAAAAAAAAAAAAGGAGAAGTTGAACTGATGCTCTCAGTGAGGCAAGAGTGGAATATCTGACCTGCCAGAACTTTTCTTAAAGGGACAGACTCTGTTTTCCTAGTGTCTTGCATGCTGTTTACACAGTCATAAGAAAACAACACCATAATATTTTACGTTTATAGATCAGCTTGCATCCAAAAGAGCTTACAAATTCTGTTTGCGCAGCTCTTCCAGGATGAAAGCAGAAAACAGCCAAACACGGGGCTAAAACACTATATCCATGAAAGCATCATGGGATATTTAATGGTCACACAGATCAGACAGGACCTTTGGCTAAACTTTTCAAGCCTGGATACCTAAAATCAAACACTTAAATCCATATCTATGAACCTAAACAAAAGATACTTGTTTCAGAGGTGCTGAGCACTACTGGATGTCACTGAAGTCAATGGGAGCTCTGGTTGTTCAACACCTCTGAAAAACCGACTACTTTTGTTAAGTGTCCTGTTTTCTGTACCCACATTTGAAAATGTTGGCCTTGGTTTTGGAAATCCTCTCCAAAACTTCCACAAAACAGGAGAGAATGTTTATGTTGGGCTAAACTGAGCCTCTCATTATAAGGAGGAGTCTGTCTTTCAAAGGTAATGGCGAGATCACTGAACCACCCTCGCTGTTATGCTAAACTCTTAATTAACTGCGTGGACTTCATTGTCGTTCTGTGTCTTCAGACATGAAATGCATAAAGCGCCTGCGTCTCTAAACATTTTGTATCCTCTCTAAACTAGAGTTTATCCAACTAAAACATGTCCAGAATTTTCAATAATTACTGAAGAAATTTTACGTAGGAGTCATTCCGCAGTACACCCCTATGGATAGTTCATCCCCACAAAGTACCGTCACGTGTACATCATGCAATGTTAACAGGAACGTGTGCTTCAACAGGAGACTGTATCAGAAACTAGACGCTATGATATGTATGACAGAAGCAGGCTGAGGTTGCCTCCTTTACTGTTGTGGCTCATTGCAAAGAAAACTGACATTTCTGACTCATTTAGACATAACTCAATGGCGATATCACAGACCTGCTAAGTAAGCTACCTGACAGTACCCTTTAAACGAATCAATCACAATATATTCAGGTGAAGAGTTTTACAAGTGAGTGGGAGTTAGAGATGAATAATTATGTAATATGAACAAACCGCTAAATTCTGAGGTCTTTGCTCAATATTTGCTCAGTTCTTACTAAGTGAGAGTTTAGCTTTATTAATGACTGGGGGGGAAATGAATCAGGACTAGATTATTTGGCCTTATCTACTTCTAGAGTTCTATGTCTAAAAAGAGCTCTTAAATCTTTTTATATTTTCTCTCATCAAGGAACTAATTCAATTATCAATGTATTTTTCACAGTGTATTTGGACACATTAGTATTCTATAGTTTTATAATAAGCTATTACAGTTGTTGACACATTCAGCTTCAGTGGCCTAGCTGAATTGATCAAATATATGCCTAATTTCCTATCTGTAGGCATGGATAGACTAACAAATTGAATCAAAGGGGTTCTCATCAAAACTTAAAGAAACAGACAAGGCTACATGCTGTTGGACTGAAGAAGACAGTGACTGTATGTCAGTGAAATAACTACTCCCCTCCCCACACCAATGCACACAAATATTTAGGGCCTCAATTTTAAAGAAGCCTCCAGAACTGATCCTACAGATTTCTCCTTTTTCCATACATGTACTGAGTAACCGTACATCCGACTACTACCTAGTTGGCACAGGCAAAAGGACACATTACAAGGAATGTGGGCCTATGTTTTCAGAAATGAATACTAATGACTTTTGGGTGCCAAAACTGAGACACCTTAAAGGGCCTGCTTTTCAGGGATTGCTGAGCACCCATCCTGGGAAAACCAGGTCCCTTGACAAGATCTCAAGTTGAACACTGAAAATCGCTAGTAGCTTTTTATAATTTAGGCTGTGGGCTTTGTGCACCCTATAACAGTTACATGTGGAAAACTTCTGAGAGCTGTTTTAAAGGCCTGAGTGGAAAATGGAGGCCTAAATGAGTGACACTGATGTCCACTGAACAGCTTCTCACTAAAGATTACCAGCAGAAAAAGGGTTTGACAAGGAAAAACTGGGCATCAAGATCAGAAGAAATGCATTGTCCGTAAATAAACCAAGGCTCTGGTGTTTGACATGTAGATTTAGCTGCCCTTCGTCAAGTGTGTTTTAATTTGTATCATTCTAATCGGGTTAAGAATTATTGTAGCCAAAGTAATTAACAGCAAGCTACCAACCAGATTCTTGACACAGAAAACAAGCAGGTTTCTCCTCCAAGTGTGTGCCCCCCCTGAGAGATGGGAGGTAAAGAGCAGAAGAAGGGAATTAGAGGTGACCTTGCATTAATGAAGAAGAACATGCTGCCGGATCAATGGGCAAACCTGGCACACTCAGAGAGGAAGCTTCAACTGTGCCATCGAAGTATCTCTGATATCCATGGGGGTTTCACAATAGATGCTTATGCAAAAGAGGCAAACACGAAGGAGGTGGGTATAATAAAATTGAGAGAGAGAGAGAGAGAAGGTGCCAGGGTGCAAACCAAAAATAAACGAGGAGATTGCCCTTGGTTCTTTTATTTAAAGAGCCTCTGCATTGATGTTATTGGATTAAGCATTTTGACCAAAGTTTATAGAATTTATTTTGGCCAAAAATGATTAATATGAATATTGGCCTAATGCCTGAGCAAAGGAATGGAGTTTCTCTCTCTAATCGGGTTGCAACAGATAAAAGCTAAATAGAAATGAGTAATTCGCCGTGACTCAATTTTACATGGGCTGTATTTCAAGATCTGAAATTCCAAGTGCATTTCTGTTCTTTATTTCAGCTGTGCTATCTTTTACTCACCCTTGCTAGCCTATGTGTCAGCCTGGGTTGGCAAATTGGGAAACATTTTCTTCTGTAATCCTGATGTACTTTTTAGGAGACTATGTCTTTCTGGAAACTAAATCAATTCAAGTGTTCAGGAGGCCTCTAGTGGTTTACACTTTCAGAGGAAGTTTCCTCCAAAGCTTAGCCTGTGAAATAATGGAAATACACATAAGGTCGGAGAAAGAAAGGGGACTCACCACTTGTTGCTTCCTGTTGTTTAGAATCAATAGCAATTCTTGTTATCTGAGTTCAATATCTAGGAATCAGGCACTCAGGATCTGATGTACATTTATACCAAATGATGAGAATGTGCACAGAGGAGAAAAACAGGGTTTTATAGACTTGTTGCTGTTCCACGTGTTTCTAAGCACAGACAGGGAAAGAATTACAACGTGATGAGCTGCATATTTGAAATAGCCATCAAAGGAAAACCTATGCCAGTTTCATTTTGATCAATAAATGTAGATGTTTTATATTACTGACATTGGATTTCCAGTGGTACATAAGTGCATAATTCCCCATTTGCAATAACAGGAACTCTTCACCTAACTCAGACACTGAACTGAACATATAGGGCTAGATCCTCAGCTGGTGTAAAGTGGCATCAGCAGAGCTACCGTGATTTTTAGAGCTGAGGATGTGATCTTTAGCCTATTAAATATACAAATATTATGCCTCTATTTGGGAAGCTTTATGTTATTTTCACAGATAGGGTTATTAAAAAGAAAAAGAAAAAAGTCATAAAAATAAATGATAGTACTGAAGTTCTGCTAGCTCTCTCAGGAGTGTTAGCCTAGACTGCCAATTCTTTCTTCAGCACACACATATTTCCCTTGGCTTATTTTCGTATGTCATAGGATAGTCAAAGAAATGTCCTTAATTCCTAGCACTTTGATTCACCTCCACAAACTAAGCCTTGTTGTAGGTGACTTAGTCCCCATGTGATCCACCTATTATTAGAACATGTTTAGCCCTCCAAGCCCCCAAACTCCTGCTTCCCCTTGTCCTTATATATATCTGTCTCCTAGCAGAAAAGTAGCACATGACCTCCTATCCTCAAGAATACTTGGCACAAGTCCCTACTTCTCAGCCGAACCTATTGTTCTAGTAGAGAAAGAGACGGGCGTGCAAGTGTCTTGCTGACACTTTTGACTTTAAACATGAAATGCCATTAATCAATCAGCTGCATCTGTTTGGAAAAAATAAGTGACTGGAGTCAAGGCAAACACAGTAAATAATCCTTAGGCAATCTGGAAAGAAAATAAGGGAGGATAGGTTTATGACGTCTCGTTACTTTAAAGTCATTTAATCTGCAGTCTTATCCTTCTCACAAAGATTAGGTTTACTAAGTGCACAGTAGCTAGACTCCAAAGTCAAATGCCCATGCAAAACACTGCCACCAAATTAAAAGCGCTATATTTGCAAGAAAGAAGCATTTGCTATGGAATTCACATATCACATGGAAAAGGCGGGGTTCTGAATGTACAAATGGGCAGGTGTGAATTTGGACTAAGCTCTTAGGAGTCACAGGTTATGCCCATGTGCCACTGGAAGGTACATTTCTCTAGCAATACAATAAGGTTGTAGTTATGATTAATGAACACAATCACTTGTCCATTCTTCTTACAACTGCTTCTGAGAATAGCTCCTCCATTAATACTGTGTGGGCCCAATCCTGCAAGTTGCTGAGCTTCCCCTGAAACCAAAGGAATGGAAAGTAGTGCTCAGCACCTGAGAGGAGACAATCAACTCCTTGCAGGATTGAGCCCTACGTAAACAGTGCTGCTATATTTACATGCCTGCTGCTTTCTTTCTTTTTTTCCAGAGCCTAAGCACCAGCTCCTAAACTGCACTTGTGCCCCTTTGTATCACTCAGGTATGAGGGAGTCCCCAGCTGGCTTACAGCCAGCTCCTATGCCCTCCTGCCCCCCAGTCTCTGGAGTGTGTGTTCCAGATGGGTGGGGACATAGCTGGAGTGCTGCTTCCAGAAGCCATTATTCCTCATCGATGTTGCTGGAGTGTTGCCAGAGCACTGCTGCTTGGGGATTGTCGACACTCAGAGTAATATGGAGAAGCACTAAAGCTGCTCTACAGTACATCAGAGGTGGGACATGCATAAAAAACAGTCCCAAAGTAAGGGACCTGAGCCAGCCCCTTTGCGGCACCTGCCTTTCCAGCTACCCAAAGTGCTCCTGTAGCATGTCCGAATATTCCACCTCCAAACATGGTTCCTATTAGCAAGGGCAGGATTTTTCCCTGGAGGTAAATCCAGCCTGTTCCTTAGAAGCAAAGAATCCCAAAAGAGTGGAAGTGTGATTCTGCTGCACAAGGTTAGTTGGCTGTATTGCAGGAAGGATTCAGAGATTTTATGGCCAGAAGGAACCATTGTGATCATCCAGTGTGATGTCCTGTATAACACAGGCCATAGAACCTCCCCTAGTGATTCCTGCAACCATTGTGTTTGGGCTACAGTGTATATTTTAGGAAAACACCCATTCTTGACGTAAAGACTCAAAGGGATGGAGAATTTGCCACAGCCCTGGAGAAGCTGTCCCAGTGCATAATTACTTCATTTGTACCTTGTTTTCAGAACCTTTATTTCCAGGGTTCATGTACAACATGCATTCCTCATGCCAACGGGTCTGGAGTCATCCCTTTCCACATAATGAATGTAGATTGCTCCTTAGTGTATGGTGAGACTCCTAGCCAAGGAGTTGCATGATGTTCTTAAATACCTCCCTGCTTCACTGGCTAGTGTTCAGAAAAAGAATCCAGCTTGTATACCTGCATGGAAAGGTCACTTTAAGTGGTAAATAATTTCCAGGTCACATAAAGTTAACACTTAAAAAAAACTGTATGTGGAGAGAAGTAGGTGAAGTGATACAGTTATACCATTTAAACGAACAACGCAATGGGTCTGACTTTCCTTCCAGCAGAGTGACTCATGGGTGACTTTAATCTTCCTGATATCTGCTGAGAGAGCAATACAGCGGTGCATAGACAATCCAGGAAGTTTTTGGAAAGCATAGGGGACAATTTCCTGGTGCAAGTGCTAGAGGAGCCAACTAGGGGCGGAGCTTTTCTTGACCTGCTGCTCACAAACAGGGAAGAATTAGTGGGGGAAGCAAAAGTGGATGGGAATCTGGGAGGCAGTGACCATGAGTTGCTTGAGTTCAGGATCCTGACACAGGGAAGAAAGGTAAGCAGCAGGATACGGACCCTGGACTTCAGAAAAGCAGACTTCGACTCCCTCAGGGAACGGATGGGTAGGATCCCCTGGGGGACTAACATGAAGGGGAAAGGAGTCCAGGAGAGCTGGCTGTATTTCAAGGAATCCCTGTTGAGGTTACAGGGACAAACCATCCCGATGAGTCGAAAGAATAGTAAATATGGCAGGCGACCAGCTTGGCTTAACGGTGAAATCCTAGCGGATCTTAAACATAAAAAAGAAGCTCACAAGAAGTGGAAGGTTGGACATATGACCAGGGAAGAGTATAAAAATATTGCTCGGGCATGTAGGAATGAAATCAGGAGGGCCAAATCGCACCTGGAGCTGCAGCTAGCAAGAGATGTCAAGAGTAACAAGAAGGGTTTCTTCAGGTATGTTGGCAACAAGAAGAAAGCCAAGGAAAGTGTGGGCCCCTTACTGAATGAGGGAGGCAACCTAGTGACAGAGGATGTGGAAAAAACTAATGTGCTCAATGCTTTTTTTGCCTCTGTCTTCACTAACAAGGACAGCTCCCAGACTGCTGCGCTGGGCATCACAACATGGGGAGTAGATGGCCAGCCCTCTGTGGAGAAAGAGGTGGTTAGGGACTATTTAGAAAAGCTGGATGTGCACAAATCCATGGGGCCGGACGAGTTGTATCCGAGAGTGCTAAAGGAATTGGCGGCTGTGATTGCAGAGCCATTGGCCATTATCTTTGAAAACTCGTGGTGAACGGGGGAAGTCCCGGATGACTGGAAAAAGGCAAATGTAGTGCCAATCTTTAAAAAAGGGAAGAAGGAGGATCCTGGGAACTACAGGCCAGTCAGCCTCACCTCAGTCCCCGGAAAAATCATGGAGCAGGTCCTCAAGGAATCAATCCTGAAGTCAGCATGGATTCACCAAGGGAAGGTCATGCCTGACTAATCTAATCGCCTTCTATGATGAGATTACTGGTTCTGTGGATGAAAGGAAAGCAGTGGATGTATTGTTTCTTGACTTTAGCAAAGCTTTTGACACGGTCTCCCACAGTATTCTTGTCAGCAAGTTAAAGAAGTACGGCTGGATGAATGCACTATAAGGTGAGTAGAAAGTTGGCTAGATTGTCGGGCTCAATGGGTAGTGAATAATGGCTCCATGTCTAGTTGGCAGCTAGTGTCAAGTGGAGTGCCCCAGGGGTCAGTCCTGGGGCCGGTTTTGTTCAATATCTTCATAAATGATCTGGAGGATGGTGTGGATTGCACTCTCAGCAAATTTGCGGATGATACTAAACTGGGAGGAGTGGTTGATACGCTGGAGGGCAGGGATAGGATACAGAGGGACCTAGACAAATTGGAGGATTGGGCCAAAAGAAATCTGATGAGGTTCAATAAGGATAAGTGCAGGGTCCTGCACTTAGGACGGAAGAACCCAATGCACAGCTACAGACTAGGGACCGAATGGCTAGGCAGCAGTTCTGCGGAAAAGGACCTAGGGGTGACAGTGGACGAGAAGCTGGATATGAGTCAGCAGTGTGCCCTTGTTGCCAAGAAGGCCAATGGCATTTTGGGATGTATAAGTAGGGGCATAGCGAGCAGATCGAGGGATGTGATCGTTCCCCTCTATTCGACATTGGTGAGGCCTCATCTGGAGTACTGTGTCCAGTTTTGGGCCCCGCACTACAAGAAGGATGTGGATAAATTAGAGAGAGTCCAGCGAAGGGCAACAAAAATGATTAGGGATCTGGAACACATGACTTATGAGGAGAGGCTGAGGGAACTGGGATTGTTTAGTCTGCAGAAGAGAAGAATGAGAGGGGATTTGATAGCTGCTTTCAACTACCTGAGAGGTGGTTCCAGAGAGGATGGTTCTAGACTATTCTCAGTGGTAGAAGAGGACAGGACAAGGAGTAATGGTCTCTAGTTACAGTGGGGGAGGTTTAGGTTGGATATTAGGAAAAACTTCTTCACTAGGAGGGTGGTGAAACACTGGAATGCGTTACCTAGGGAGGTGGTAGAATCTCCTTCCTTAGAAGTTTTTAAGGTCAGGCTTGACAAAGCCCTGGCTGGGATGATTTAATTGGGGATTGGTCCTGCTTTGAGCAGGGGGTTGGACTAGATGACCTCCTGAGGTCCCTTCCAACCCTGATATTCTATGATTCTATGATTCTATGAGAGGAGCACTGTTGAACCAGGTCCTCAGCTGATATAAAGTAACAAAGCCCCACTGAAGTCAATGTGACTATGTTGATTCACATCAGCTGTGGATCTAGATCACAGGCTTCAATGTAATGATTCAATTGACAGTGTCAGTCAGATCAGAATCTAACATACTGTCTCTTTAGACAGATTCCTTTCCCTAAAATGTTGGTTAGGTTGTATGTGTTCCCCTCCCAACTTCTATCAGTCTCTTACTGCAGCACTTTACCTGTATGGTGCCCAGAGACATAAGAACATAAGAAGGGCCATCCTGGGTCAGACCAAAGGTCCATCCAGCCCAGTATCCTGTCTACCGACAGTGGCCAATGCCAGTGAACCTAACAGGTAATGATCAGTGATCTTTCTCCTGCCATCCATCTCCACCCTCTGACAAACAGAGACTAGGAACACCATTCCTTCCCCATCCCGGCTAATAGCTATTAATGGACACCAGAAGGGGTGCTACCAGGCAGGAGGTTTGTATCAGTTTGCCCTACAGATGAGTAAACCACCCTTAGTGACACACTGTCTCTCTTGCTTAGTCAGACATAGGATTCAGAGCTTGCTCTTCAGTCAGGGTCTCCCAGCTGGTGTGTGTTCTGGTCCAAACTGTGGCTAAAGCACTTATTACAGCTGCAGACCATGAAATTGTTAGACATTTTGAATAATTTACCACTGCGTTATAACATACTTCAGTCACGTCACAGACACTTTGCAAAAAGTGTTATCCCAATGGATGTTAAGATGTTACTAAATAAAACACAAACAGGACTGACCCCATCATCCCTGTGAGTGTGTATGAGAGAGAGAGCACAAGCGAAGGGAGCGTAAAACGTGGCTTCCCACCAACAAAATACTGAGTTCCTCCATTTCTACAGATGCCACATGAGCAATGTAAGCCTTTCCCCACTGCATCATCAGTGTTCTTCAGCCATGACCTAGAGGAGGAAGAGGGTAGTTCATGTCTGTTACCAGTGGATGCTCACCAACCTGTAGGACTTTGGCTAAGGTGACCTGACCCTCCGGCTAAGTCCCAGATCCCACAGCTCCAAGTGTCACCAACCATTGCCCGGTGGGCGAGGATGACCTGACCACCACAGAAAGGGTGAGGAGAGAAAGGCTGCCAAAGAGGATGTAGGAACACCTGTAAAAGGGGTGTATCCGTTTTTATTTCATCATCATCCACACCCAAAGTCTTTAGTCCCATTCCCCCATAAGCTCTCTTACCTCTCAGGCAAGTCCAATGTTTTCCAGAGAGGCGGGCCCCAGCCTGTGCCCAATTCTCCCCAAACAAAGTACCTTTTTCACAAGAAGATTTTCATTCTTCCTGCCCCTTTCTGGAGCTGTTTTTTCCCTTGGCACTTTTTCAGCAGCCCAATCTTCTTGCATGTTGCCTCTCCTCCTCTGCTCTTTTTTCTGGAATGAGCTGATGTCTGTCTTGCATAGACCCCAGGCCCTTCTCACTGCAGCAGCTTCTGAGAGGATTGGTTAGTTGGAGTCAGCTGTTCAGTTTCTTTTTTATTTCTTTCTTCCCCCATGTGACTGTTCACGCTGTCACAATGTCCAGTCAAGTTTGGACACCTATAAGCAAAGATGCTAGTTTTGTAATATTGACACCTGCCTGTTAGAAACGGAACTGAATTGACCTACATGTTTCACACAGGCCACTGAATAGCCATCAGATGGTAACTTGTGATCACCTCAGGCTGGACTGAAACCAGTAAGAATTTCTTTCCTACTACCCATCCCGCACCATTCAGTCAAATATTTGATTGAATTGTAAATGGTATAAATGATCAAAATATTATGGTGATGAGGCCATATAAGCTCCTGAGAAGCAGCATGAGATAGTGAATGGAGCACTAGACATTACTATGGATTTGTTCAGTGACTAACACAATGGGGCCCTGCTCTCATTGGGAGCTTCTAGGTGCTCCTGCTAATAACATCACCACCACTACCACCTGGATAAATAAATGGAGACATCAGTATACAAAATAAAATGCAAGACTGAAATTTCCCTTCTCACATCTTCCATGAATTATAGAGGGGAGATGAAAATGACACATGATCTTTGAAGGAAGTGGAAAGGAAACAAAAAAGGAAAATGGTGGAGAGATGATTCCTCACTCTCCAAAGAAGCTTTTAAATATATATATATAAAAACACCAGGAATAACAGTTCTTAGTAACTAAACAATATCAACGAGCAGGACCAGATTTTCAAACTGTACTATTAAATCTGCAAGCCCACTCATTTGTTCATGAGAAATCATATACCCATAAGCAATTTGATGCACAATTACCAGACTTGCAAAAGCAAATGCATATTTGCATGTGCAACTTGTTGCATCCAATGGATGCACTAAATTGACACATCCAGAGATTTTGCAAGTGAATTTTTTAAGGCCAGTTTGTAAATGCCAGAGTACTTTGAATTTCTAACCAACACCATCGGATGTTTTAAGAGCTCTATTCTGATCTCAGGAGTGAACATACAAGACCAGATCAGGGAAGGCCAGCTTTGGTGCATAGCTGATCTGACAACATATATTGCAAAACATATGCATAGCTGAAATGAGAATTAGGTGCTTTCTATAGATCACATTCTAGTGCTACTGAAGAGAATGAATAAAGTCATAGAATCATAGGGTTAGAAGGAACCTCAGGAGATCATCGAGTCCAACCCCCTGCTCAAAGCAGGACCAATCCCCAATTTTTGCCCTGGATCCCAAATGGCCTCCTGAAGGATTGAACTCACAACCCTGGGTTTAGCATGCCAATGCTTAAACCACTGAGCTATCCCTCCCCCCACTGACTTCAATAGGACCAGCATGAGGGACAGTGTAGTGCCAAGTTAAAATGGTAAGTTAGCATAGGAACAGATTCATTTTACTTGCTGATAGTCTTGTCTTAGACAACCTCTTTAGATGGGAACGAGGAAGTCATTTTACAACTTCTACCATTTAAAAATGTTTACTTCCTAGAAGGAAATGCATCTATTTGCTGTACATCCTCATCCTATGAAAAAAGAAAAATAATAATAAAAGACTCAAATGTTAACAAGTTCAAAATAGGAAACAGTTAACATTTTGCTTTCATCCAGAAATCCCAGCAGTGGGTGACATTCCTAAGCTCCCATAACTGTTTTGCCACTAGTATTCTCTATTAAACTATACATTTAATAGCTGCCACAGAGCTCTTCTAAATACCAGGAAACCTAGGGTTACACCAAGTTTAATTTAGGGAAAGAAACCTCTCTGATGGATACTAAATGACTTCAGCTACTTCAATGACCTCCTTCCTTCAAGATTAACAGGGTATTTGAGGTTTTTCTTTGTTTGCTTTATTTTTAAAGCCAAACTTTATCAAACCAGCCATTTCAGAATGTTGTGTCTCAGGCTTCTGGGAGCTGTGAATAAACACACTGAAACTCAGTATAAAGTAAATAGCTAAGAGCTGTATTGAATGCGCACTAGCTGACAACATGTCTGAATAAAGCTAAGGGCCCAATCCTAAGAGATGTTGAGTGCTTTGCAAGAGGTGCTGAGCATCCTCAACTCCCACATAGTTAAGATATATGACGGAACCACAAATGAGGGAGCTGCTAAAGGCCAAAAGCCCATAAGACTCTATGCACCTTAAATTAAATTATAAAAAGCCTGAGCTAGTATGAAGAGAACTCCAGCACTGAAATATAAGTGGCTTAAAATCTCAATTTTCCCATGGAAAAGATATGCAAAGTAAGCATTTTGTCACTTTCAAAAAAAACCCATTTATGTACAGCTAACATGCAAAGCACAGAATTTTAAATGGACCCTTTAAGGAAAGAGTAAATTAATACTGCAATCTATTAGACTTCCCCAAATGTGCTGCTTTACAATTTAAAGCTGTGTTCTGTGTCATGCAAGAACCCTTCTACAACCAAACCAGGAGCCAGATTCTCTTCTCAAGTACTCCAGTTTTACCTCAATGTAGCACCTTTAGCTTCAATGGAGTCACTCCTATTTATGCCAGCATAAGCGAAAGATGACCCAAGACTCTAGGAAAACTGAACTATACAAAGCCCTTGAAAAACTGGTCCCAGGTTTTAAATAAAAATCAGTGCATGCTGGGACAGGATACTTTGGGAGTTGTAGGGGCCAATTCTGCAAGGTTGCTGATTACCTCCTGGGAAGATCTGAGCCCCTCATCTCCAATAGACTACAATGTTTAAGGGCTTTAAAGATACGTAGTAGGATCCTGAAACAGATCCAGAATCAGGCAAGGAAAAGTGTAAAGCATGGAGCACTGATTGATGTGCTCTTGGCTACCCTGGCTTAACAAGTGGCTTGCAGTGAGTTGGACCAAATGCACCTTTTTTCCTACCAGAATGATTTTCATTTTTCCTGGGTTGAGTCTGAGCCATTTTCATTTCATCTAGGGTCTAATTATGCCCAGAGAGTAGCCTTTTCACATGCATTCAATCTTATCTATTCCTTTTCTGTATGAAATACCTTTGAATTTTCATCCCAATGAAACAGATACAATGACCTGTGGACCTGAAAGCTTTACAGTGCACATGGGAGGTGAGTAAGGATTTCACTACACATAGCATGGCACTGGATTAAAGGATTTACACATTCTCAGATGGAAGTTAAAAGGCATTTGCAAATAATAAAGATAGAAATTATCTATTATAATCATTTCTTTAAGAGAGGTCCCAAGCAATCAGATCAACTCTGACATTTGTCATCTTTGCTCATGCCTGATTCAGAGTCTTAGTGTCTGGGAACGGATTAATAGAGAGAAAATGTAGAGCCAAATTCGGTGCTGGCACAACTCGGAGAATTTGGTCCTTGCAGACTGGGTAAATGATGACTGAGACATGATAACAGTCTACAGCTATCTGAAGGGTATTCATACCAATGCGTAGGAATGATTACCTGTGATAAACCAGGGTAGAAAGAAACTAAGGAAGGGAATGTTTAGGAAAAACAGTGAGCTATATAAGAAAGCAAAACAGTCTCCTTAAGGAAGTGGTAGAGGCTCCATTGCTTGAAACTTTAAAACTCATTTGGAAAGAACACAATAAAATGCAATGTATGGAATGTTGCATTGGCAGGGTGATGGACTGGATGATCTAACAGGTCTTTTCCATTACTAGCATTCTAAGTCCAGGTACAACCCATTTAATTCCAGGCCAGTCATTTATTATGACAGAGAAATGAAGTAGAAAGACATACATTCTACTGAGGAAAACAGTATTTTATTATGCCAGCTGAACTCAGTGGACAGGCAGTGAAAACATTCTTTCATTTTGTACCTTTAGCTCAGCCAGGCCTCTGCAATGTAACATTCTGTCACTTTCTATGGATTAACTCATTTGCAAAAATGTGCCATTTTACCGAAATTAGCACAGGGAGAATATTGCACTTCGAGAGCTGCTGCAGCATAACTGTTTGTCAGTAGATTTATGTAATGGATTGTTTTCCTGCAATACAGGATAAAGGAAATACTTAAACAATAACTGCTGTGGGGAGTGTGGACAAGGCAATAATTACCTTCCACGGTGTTAATAAACCTCAAGGCTACAGGCCAAAGTGTATTTACACTAGGGGAGATGTATTTGGTGATTATATAGGACATTTGAAGATGGAAGAAGGTCAGGAAGCCCCTCTAGGTCTGTTTCCTTTGTTGAGTTAACAGTTGTTCCCCTCTAGAGCTATTTCCAACCACTTTTTCCAACCACTTTTCAAGCCTGACTAGTTGCTCCTTGTGCGTCACTTGGTGATTTATTCAATACACTGAATGTGCTCTGAAAAGAAGTTTTTCCTGGCCCATCCATTACTTGCTTGTGTCCCTTTTCCCTCTTCCTTGACATGTATCCATAAAGCTTTATAGCACGAACCTTCTCCATTCCTTCTGATGTTTTCTCACTGAGATCCCTTTAGACACTGTTCCACCACATTCAAACCTAATTCCTTTAGGCTTTTAACTTACTAAACTCCTATATTATTCAGTTTGTACCTTCTCCAGTGGCCAGAAGTGTTTTCAGTGTTCCAAGTGGGGCCTCACCAGGGCCCACTCTTTGAACAAACATAGCCAGGGTGTAGGAAACATTTGCACACTTGAGAGCAGACCCTATAGCTGCAATTTCACATTTGGAGCAGCTGCATAAAGAGAAATTGCTGTTGAAATCTACATTTTGGGCCTCATTCTCTTCTTCCTTACACCCAAGTAAATCAGGAGCAGCTTCACTGAAATTAGTGACGTCACACTGGTTTAAAAGGTAGATCCACCAAGTCTATATCATGGCTATATCACACCACTTACTGATACTCTGCCCATGCATTATACAGTGATTTCCTGGTTCTACCAGGTCCAATGTAACCTATGGTCAGGGCAGCATAACCCCACTGGTTGCTTTTGTTGTCCAGAGCATTTTAAGCAAGCCCTTGAGGACTTGCTGAAAACAATCTTCCCGAGATTGTTACAGAAGCCTCCTAATGCTGATCCTGGCTGCTCCCACATAAGTCTCCATAATATTTATTTCTAATTTAAAAATTGTTATGACTGTGTAAAGCAAATGTTAAAGAAAATCAGCCAGGTTACCAATAGCTGATTAGAAATACCAGCAATGCAGAAGCAAACAACAAAAAGTAAAACTTACTATAGGGTACCTTGTATAATCCTTGTTCACATTGGTAAGCATGCACTTATTTACACAAATGCTCCCATTAAAGACAATGAGAATACTGTTGTGAGTGAATGCTTGCCAGGGTAAAGGGTCCCTAAGGGCCCAAATCTGTTCCCACTGAAGACAAGGAGAAAATTCATATTGATTTTAATTGAAGCGTCTTCAGACCTTCACCTTGATTCTCCAAATATGCCTGAGCTGCATTTGGACATAGTGCCAGTTGCAGCTCCATGATTTAGAGACTCCTGCCCTGTTGGAATGGCTGGTGTATATTGCCTGATGCCAGTAGAGGATTGGGTGAGGCAGCATTCAGCTCCATCATGCTCTCACCTGCTCCCAACCTGCCCTCCATACACCTTTCTCCCCCTCACACTGGGGACCAAGAGAACACCTAGTGTAGGAGGTGGGTCTACCAGCTCCACCAGCTCGACACCAGTGGAGATTCCCCTATGCAGGAGGAAATCTCCATTGGGAATGTCCAATTGACAATACAAAGTGGCCTTAGCAGACCAGAGAATCTGGCCTATTGTGTCTAGACCAGGAAAACAGCTTGAAAGCTAGAGGATGACTATATGAGGACCTAGGGAATAGCTGAAGGACATCTAAACTTATTCAATACGCTGCCCCAAACTCATTTTTACTTCAGTGGAGCTAAACCAATTTACACCAGGTGAGGATCTAGCCCATTGCCTTTACACAAAGGGTAGCTTTTATATGGAATAAACAACCAGGAGCACTTACAGGAGATATGTAGTAAAACATAACACCATGGAAAGGAATGTGACCCGTATTTAGAGGTATATTTCTTCCTGGCCTTCTACCAGCAAAAAGCTTCCTATACATTCTCATATATTCACAATAACTATGGCTCCCATTGTGTAAAAATACCTTGGCTTAAAGCCTTGATGCTTATCAGTGCCGTGGGAGGTAATTATTGCCTTGTACACACTCCCCACATCAGTTATTGTTTAAGTATTTCCCCTGCTTCAGGATTGCAGGAACAGAATGCATTATATAAATTGACTGACTAACACTAGCAGTGATGCCAGAAGCATGTAAGAGTCTCAATGTCAATTTGGCAAAACCCATCTTAGTTTGTAAACCAATTAGCTCCCAGTAAGGCTAACAGAACTTTACATTTGAGAAGCTCGATCTGAAATGAGAGAATGTTTTCTCTGTCAGTTCAGCTGGCATAATGATAAGAAATTGTTTTCCTCAATTAAGATCCCATTCTGACACCGTTTGCCCATTCTGTAAGGTCATAGGGTGGACCTGTGTAAGCCAGACTCCTTTCCCCTCTCTCCCCTCGTATTTCTTCTTCCTCCCATGGGAAATTTATGTCTTTCTCTGGCATCTGTCCTCCTTTTGTGCGTGCACTGAGGCACAGAATACATTATATTTTTTAGAAATGTGTTGTCAATAAATTATCGTTGCCATGTCTTAGATGCCCGGCTGTCTCCTTCACTGACCTCATGCTCCTCATATACTTGAAACATTTCCCATTATCTGTCTTAACCTCCTGTGCAATCTTCTTTTCATTCTCTGCCTTTGCTTTTCTTATCACTTCTTTGCACTCTTAATTCCATTCTGTAATGTGTCCGGGCCTCTTCTATACTTGATGTTTTATAACTTACATGTCTTTCTTACCCTTGATTACTCTTTACACATCCTTGTTCATCTGTACAGGTCATTTTTTCTTTGCGTAGATTTCTATTTCTGCATGGTATGCATAGCCCTGGGGCATACATGCATTTATCTTAAACACTGCCCTTTTGTCCTTCTACTTCATTCCAAATGTGAATTGCTGAAATTCATAATACTTCTTCCACAGCCAGCTCCTTTGGGCCTGAAGCTCCCCACAGAACATGATAACCCCCATAACATCATGCCCCATTTGTGAGTCACTGTGGTTTTTAGTACTTCCATCCTTACATGGACCAGGAAGCCAATATGAAATGATGCAAAGCAATCATCTAAGTGGGAGAAAGGAAACAGTGATTGGGGAATTCAGGCCCAGATCCTTATCCGATATAAATCAGAATCCAATGAAGCTATGTCAGTGTACATCAGCTGAGGTTCTGGACCTCAATTTTTGCCTTGTCACCCAGACATACGTATCTAAGGAGATTACGCCTCCTAGCTTCTCTGAAGGAACCATTTTTTTCCCAAGGTCTGTCTACTGCCTGGGCTCATCTGACTCCAGAAAGCATAACAACTAATGGAAATTAAAAGAACCGAAATACATAAAAATTAACCAGATTTTTTTGAACTTCCTAACCGAGTTCTGAGTGAAGGTTCAGGGAGATTCTTATTTTCAACTTTCAAAGGAGGGAGGACAGAGGGAAATCTATCAGAGTTGGAACAAAATCGAAATGCCTTTTTAATCTCTTTCATTTCTAGTAATGCTAGTGATCACTTGTAACAATAGAAGGTACAACAATTTGATAAGGAAATGTCATTTTGAAGTTACTGGTGAGTGGTGTCCTTGTAAACAAGTGACATTTCACAATTTTTACTGATTACAATATTAATTTAATTCATAAAAATTAAGTCCCCAAAACCCAGCTTTCATTTCTCTGGACTCATTTTTTCCAGCTAACACAGCTTTTCCAGTGTCTGAAGATGGAAGCTGGCTATAATTTGCTATGAAGAAGTCATTTTTTTATCTGAGCACAATAGCCTTTCGGTAAAAAAAAAATACGAGGAGAAAATTCCATATTTTCACCTTTAGGAAACCTGGCAAAAATATGATTTTCATATTTTACCACCAGTGACAATTTGTTTGCCCTCCTGTAACTCTTGCTGTGATTACTTTCCTCTATTCACTTTCAATACGGTCTTATCCTTGTCGTTATCAAAACCTGTACCGTCTGTAGAAACTCAGGGAAATCATTAGAAAATGCAGTTATAGTGTAAAGCCTACACACAATGGGATTTACATCTGACTGTCATTTTTTATGTAAACATTGTAGAGGCCGTATTGATCTTTCTTTTCCAAAATATTATATCACTCTTAATAAGAGACTAACTATGCAAAATAATGACACATTAGGGTAAATAATGCCAGCAAATTGCAAAGTTTAGCATAAAAATTGAATGTCATTAATGGAACATTGGAAGTTCGTTCATACAACACATACTTCAGAATCATGCATAATATAACAGTGCATCTGCTAAGCCCAAGCTCACATCAGATACTTTACACTTGTTCTGTGGACATGAGGACTGATCTTTGAAGCAGTTTCTGATAAAGCCCTCAAATATCCTGAGACGTGTGCTCCAGTTTTTCCCTTATCGCCTCCCATCCTCATACACAGAAACTATGTAATTTATCAGATCAAAGGTTCATTTTATCTGGTATCTGATCTTCAATAGTAGTCAATGCAGGCTTGCTCTAAGAAAGGCATAAACTTCTTTTCATGCTCAGCAACATAATGCATCTAAGTTTGCACTATTATACTCCAGAGAGAAATCTCTTCTGACCACTTCTGGTGATCAGATTATGCCCTGAAGCATGAGGATTGATAACACCTATCATTTTTGCCCCAGCTAATACAACAGTGCAGATCCACATTGAGCAGACATCTTCATTGACCTGTCTGCGATGACATCTAACCCTTTTTCTTGAGAGGCTACTGTGACAAATAATAACCAGCTTTCTCAACTGTATCCACAGCTGATTAATCGTAACCTATGGCTCTGCATTTGTAATTCTTGGATTGTGAATTCTGGTGTAAAATAGAGAGAGTTTTTTAGGAGAGCTGGTTGAAAAATGGAAAAACACAATTTTACACACACAGAAAGAGAAGTTTCAAAGCTGTTTCCATTTCACATGGATCAAAATGTACCCTTTTGTGTGTGTGCGTTGTGACGGGGCAAGGCCAGATGGCTATAGAAAAGTAGTGGGAGATAGATATATTAGCTCCAGGCTAAATAAATCCCTGGAACCAGTATAAGTGAAATGGCAGCTGCTCCAGGTCAATTAAGACACCTGGGGCCAATTAAGAACTTTCCAGAAGGCAGGGAGAATGCTAGGTTGATTGGGACACCTGAAGCCAATCAGGGGCTGGCTGAAAGTAGTTAAAAGCCTCCCAGTTAGTCAGGTGGGTGTGCATGTCAGGAGCTGTGGGAGGAAGTTGTGCTGTTGGAGAGACTGAGTAGTACACACTATATCAGGCACAAGGAAGGAAGCCCTGAGGTAAGGGTGAAGTGGAGCTTGAGGAAGTGAGGACTGCTGTGGGGGAAGTAGCCCAGGGAATTGTACATGTCATGTTTCTAAAAGGTCAGCTACCATAGCTGATACTATTAGGGTCCCTGGGCTGGAGCTTGGAGTACAGGGTGGGCCTGGGTCCCCCCCCCCCTTTTGCCCCCTGATTAATCACTGAGACTGGGAGACAACAGAGACTGTGCAAGGAAGGATAACTTCTCCTCACCTCCCTCGCTGGCTTATGATGAAAATGGCTCAGTAGACTGTGACCCTTGTCTCTAGAGAGAGAAGGGTTACGTGGAGGGTCACAGAGAGCCTCTGAGGCTAGCGAAATCTGCCAGGAAACGCGGGACCCATGGAGGCAAGGACAGAGCTTTGTCACAGCATATATGAATATTTGTGGTTTTATTGTAATGTCTTCAAAATCATTACCAAATATTTTCATGTACTGAAAAACACATTTTCATATTTTAAATCAGGTTTCCAGTAAAAAAATTCTTCACTAATTTCAAAACTACTTTAATATAAATTCAATAACATTTTGATGAAAAGACCAAGTGAAAAATATCAAGGAAAATTTTGCAAAACACAGAAAGTTGCATTTTTAAAAAGGGTATTTTTTGACAAAAAAAATTCACAAGAAGTTTGACAAGTTCTAATTTTGAGTTAGATTATCTAGGGAATGGGGAAAACATTAGGCAATTATGCAAGGCTGTTAAGTAGTAAGCACTTGCTATTGCTGGGTACCCTGCAAAACCAGGAACATGGGGACTGCCATACTGGATCAGACCCAAGGTCCATCTGGTCCAATATCCTGTCTCCAACACAAGACAGCACCAGATGCTTCAAAGGAAGGTAGAAGAACCCCTACAGTAGCCAGTATATGATAATCTGTCCCATAAAGGTCACATCCTAATAGTTAGGGATTAGGAAGCATGAGGTAGGAACATAGGAATTACCAGATTGGATTAGGTTCAAGGTCTAGCTAGTACAGTATAATGTCCGGTAGTGGCCAGTACCATATCGATCTCAGGTCTGATATAGTATGGCAATTCTTATGTCCCAGTTTTATAGCCTTTCCAAATGTTGTGTTACCATTTGATATTATGTAACTCTGGATATTCTTGTTATCTTTATAAACGCCCAGACTCTCTTTGAATCTTGCTAAATTCTTTCCCTCAACTATATCCTGTTGCAATGAAGTCCACAGTTTAATTATATGTTGAGTGAAAAAGTATTTCCTTTGATTAGTTCTAATATTCCATTGTATTTATATTATGAAACATGGAGAACAGAAGCTCCCGATCTACCATCTCTAGATCATTCATTATTTTAACTTATCCCCTCTTATTCCTCTCCTTTCTAAAGGTGGACAATCCCAGTGTTTTCAATCTCTCTTCATATTCGAGTTTTTCCAGGCCCCTAATCATTCTTATCGCCTTTCTCTGAACACCATTTTAAGAAAACTGCTCTTAAACTACCTGGTTAGGTCATGATGATCTAATCCAAAATAGTGGTTCCCTCTTCTAGCTCAGGAAACATGAAGGGGACACACTGGCAGAAAAGTTCATGTTGCAAGGAAGGACAGTTTCCATATTGGAAAAGAGTAGACTATATGGCTGGACAGCTGTACTGCTACCTTCAGACATGCTCACGGGTGTCACTTCTGAGTTTCTAGTTTGACAGAGTGGAATTACTGGATCAGATTATGCACCCCCAGAAATTGTCCTTGCACAAGCTAGGCGTAGGCTAACACCAAAAGGGATACAGAATAGATTCATAGGGCAAGGAGAGAGTAAATAAACTCTTTCATTGTTACAGTGAATGAAGAATCCATCTGTTTGTCTTGTTCTTTCTCATATACATTTCCTTGCACTTGACGTACATAGGCTTTTGGCAGAATTAAAATTTTATTATATGTTCCATGGATACTATTGATGTGTATTTTAAGTATTTTTTAATTTTTAGCTATTTAAATTTTCACAGTTGTGCACAATGATGGATTTTAAGCTTTTTTTTTTCAATTATCAATTTAAACGTTCACAGTTGTGGGAAAGTTTGGGAGGTTAGACAATTTAGTGACAAAAGATGTTGAAATTGCAAAAGTCAAAGCTTTATAACCATTAAAACACAAATTGTCAACATCATATGTCGAAATATATAAAGTAACTAGCCTTAAATCAGAGTTCTCAAGCTTCATTTTTCTTACTTTGCCCATCTGTAAATTTCTATCATCAATAGAAATATTTTTTCATTCGTTTGTGTGTATACAATGACATTGACATTTATCAACATTTACCCTCTCATCCTTCCTAGCCTACCTATATTGAATTTCACCTGTCATATTGTCCAATCCCATTTCCCACAATCCTGCCTAACTGACCTACTACATGTAATTTTGAGTCATCAGCAGCCTGCACCACTATATTTGCCTATTCAGTCTATTTTAGATTGCTAAAGATAACACACAACACTGATTCCTGGTTCTGTTCCCTGGGACTTCCTACAAATAACCCCTTTTCACACTAAAAATTCACCTTTTATTCCTATTCCTTGTTTCCTGTTTCTTAACCAGCTTTTTATCCATGGCAGGATTGACAATGATTGCCAATCATCTCTTGTGATTACAAAGTAGTTCCATTTCCACGGCCATTCAGTACTTGGCATCATTTACTGGGTCTATCAGCAAAAATGCTAATTGGAATCAATTGTGATCAATAGATTTTTTTTTTCATTTTATGTTTGCATGTCCCCAGTTTGAGAACCCCTGATATCGAGCAAGAGAAGCACGTCTTTGTCTGTATGAAATTTTAGTTTCTACTGACTTTGCTCGTGCTTTTTATGTAAAACTAGGCAAATATCTAGATGAGTTGATGTACCCCCGGAAGACCTCTGAGTACCCCAGAGGTATGTGGGTGAGAACCAATGTAATACAATGTAAGAAAAATAAAATGTAATTCCAAAATGAAAATTCAAAGCATTTCATTCCAACAATGTTGAAATGGGATGTTTGGAAACAAGGAATATGGTTCTATCAGAGTTTCTCCAACCAGCTCTACTATTGATCTGATTCAATCCTGTGACCTAGGCTGGAAGCGTGTATATTACCAGCAGCAATCCCCTGAGCCATTCTCCCTACTGGTTCTGCTTGCAAAGCTTTTGATTTATTTAATAATCTTTTCCTTATCTTTCCGATCAAGTGATCGTTAGCAAATTCCCTTCTGCCAATATACTCCGATCATTGCCTCAAATTCTCAACTGTACTTCATCCGTAGCCTGTGACTTCCAAATCTTACTTTACTTATTAAGCTCCCTGTTCCCTTACTTCCTTTGCAGTCTCTTGTAGATATGCTGAACAATATCCACTGCAACTTTCCTTATTATTTACTAAACCTTCAATTTCAGTATCATCAGCAAACTTTGAGATCAAACTGTGCTCTACTAAGGATCACAGACAAGGAGTTAAATATCGTATGCTCTTCATTCATCTTTAATATCATTACAGCTCCATTGAACAAAAGGCTAGAGGCATGACTGTTGTTGAATTCAGATTGCTAAATGTTTAACAAGCAGGCTGACATGACAAAAGCAGGAGTCTCTGATCTCATCCTTTGAAAGCAGTTCAGGCTGGTTTTGGGGGGAAAGTATAGCGTGGGCACCTGTGCACCTGTATTTTATCCTGTCTAAGTAACCCCCTCTCAGAGGAAGTGAAGTCGTAAGGTCCTGTTCTAGTAACAATGACGAGAAACTGACGAAGAGCTGTTTTATGGCCTTTCTGCAATCCTGTATGTCCTGTCTGTGTCTGGAGGGCAAGTATAAAACTTGTTTTTCAGTGCGACAGAAGGAAGTACAAGTAATTAGTCCTTGCCAGGCAATTCGCACATGAGGTTAACCAGGCTCCTAGCTGGGTTTAAAGTGGAGAGGCTGGACAGCAGGCTGAGTGTGTAGCAGGAGGAGGGGAAGGTCAATAAGAGTGTAGCAGGGAAGTGAGTGTGAGCCTGTGTGCAGGTGTGTGAAAGCCAGGGCTATGTGTAAAGTTTTGGGAAGCCTACATTATTCTTGTATTATAACCGTTACATCAGTGCCTCACTCTGTTAACAGTTACTGGTGATATTGTTTCTCACTTGGCAACATAGCCTGATAAAGTAGGCAAGATGCTATAGGAGGAATTGCAGACATCAGAACCCACCTCTTTTGCAATGCAGAAATGTCCGCTTTAAAGGCCCATTAACAACACACTCACAGACCTTGCTCTCTCCCTAGGAAGTACCAGCCTTCTGGCCCTTCTATCCATCATGAATATTTGAATAGAAGAGGATGGGGATGGCATTTCCCCACGGCCTGGTATCAGATGGTTTGGTCCTGAGCAAGCCAGCTGTGATGTCAGGGACAGACTATTTGTAGAACAACCATCCTGTTTGAACAGAAATAGCAAAAGTACCAACTGTTAGATTTGGGGTACGATTCAGTTTTCTTTAACACCCAGACTTTTTTCCATTTTCTTTACCATCCAAAAACAGTCCAGAGAAGGTGCCAGTCAGAAAATTCCATCTGAAACACCCCTTCTTCCCCTCCAGTACACACACAAAGTGAAATTGAGCCAGTTCTCTCATGTTTTCAGTAATCTAAATGTTCCTTAGAAACTGGGGTGGGATATTACTGCTTTAGTCTTTTTTTCAGTGTACTGAATATAGTATAGCGCACTTGGTTGCAACATGTAGCTTTTCTAGCTTCCTCCTCAGCACTTGGGACTGGTCATCATTAGAGACACTGGACAAGACAGGACATTTGGCCTGTTCCAATATGACAATTCCTATAAAAACCCTAATTTTTCAGAAGTGTCTCAGTATTACTCTTGGGCAGCAAGATGAGAAAACAGTACTTTGAAATTAATCACCCAGTCCAAGAGAAAACACACTTGAGGCTGGAACACCCATGACACGGGGTCTACTCACCACTAAGGATGCCTCCTCCTCGCCACTCTGGGGTTTAGCTCCTTCCATGTTCTGCAACATCCTCTGGCTATCGCTCCACCTGTCATCCTCTCTCATCCTGTGGCCCCTCTCGCTCCAGGAGCTACAGGTTCCTCGTTGTGACTTGGCCCTCTGGCCAGGTCACTATGGTCCTCTCCTTCCTGGGTATCAAAGTCTTTCAGGGTGACTTGTCCCAGGCAGTCCACTGTCCACTGCCTGGTCTGTGCCACTTCTCCACTGGCTGGTAGGGGAACCCAAGCCCATCCTCTACTCTGGGTTCCAGCTCAGGGACCCTCTCTTCAGCAGCCAAGGTCCACACTATCCTATAGCTTGCTGCTTTTCCCCTGAGCCTTCCCTACCTTTCTGGCTCTCCCCCCTCTCTGGGTTTGCCAGCCCAAACTTCCTCCTCTTAGGGAGCAACTGTAGATTATACTCTATAGTCCCAACAATGCCTCCCTTCAGTCAGGGAGCAACCACGTTCTATTTCCCTGCAGCCTCTTCAGGCCTTGTGTGGGGTGGACACCCCACCACAACAGTCAGCTGCCTCTTTTTAGCTGCAATCTCCAATCTATAGTTCCTGTGTTCCCTGGCTTGTGGCTCATTTGCTTTGTCCTTTAAACAAAAAGTATCAATATTTGATACTAATTGCTACTTCTAGCCCTAAAATCTATGAATTTATTACATTGCTCTTACAGACATTGGGCTAGATTGTGCATCTCTTACTCAGACTCATGAGAAGCAGTCTCACTGCAGTCAATAGGACGGCTCAGGTGAGTAACTTCTCAGCATTGTGAATAGAGCGTTCACAGTCTGACCCATAGGGAGTACAATGACAGGAATTTATGACAACTGTGAAACTTCTGAGGTCCATTTTCATGTTTTGTTGGGAATATTTTCTGACATCTATTGTAGTACGGTACATAAAATTGCACAAGAAAAAAGAATGTACAGTAATTTTCATTTGTGTACAGAAGTAGAAGCATGTTCAGGAACAAATACCCACAATCAAAGTATCTTTGGAGCCAGTGAATGATTTTCAGTCTGTTTCAAAAAGTCATTTACAATGGGCCCAATTTTATTCCCCTATTCCCACTGAAGTCAATGGGACTCCTTCCACTGACTTCAGTGGGCTGTGGATCAGGCCCTAGCACTTGTGTAATTTCCCTGTATTTTAGTAGTAAGTTGGCACTTCCTTTATTACATCTGCGAGTTTTGTTTATCTCTGTCTGTTTCCAAGGTGGCACATTTTCCCTGTGCTTCATACCTACCCACATATCTATATTATTCTTTTCACAAATTGTTTCAACACCAGAAAGAATGGTGTTGTTAACAAGTGCAGGAACTAGATCGGGGTGGGCAAACTACGGCCTGGGGACCACATCCAGCCCTACGAGTTTCATATGAGTATTTGAAAGAGAGAGAGAAGAAAAACATATCAAATTGAAGTAAACAGAATAAGAAGTGTTTTAGATAAGATCTAGTTCAGGGGTGGGCAAACTTTTTGGCCTGAGGACCACATCTGGGTATAGAAATTGTATGGTGGGCCATGAATGCTCATGAAATTGGGGTTGGGGTGTAGGAGGTGGTGAGGGCTCTGGGGTTGGGCTAGAAATAAGGAGTTCAGGGTGCGGGAGGGGGCTCTGGGCTAGGGCTGGGGTTGGGGTGTGGGAGAGGGATCAGAGCTGGAGCAGGGGGTTGGGGCATGGGAGGGGGTCAGGGGTACAGGCTCCAGGCGGCGCTTACCTCAAGCAGCTCTTGGAAACAGCGGCATGTTCCCCCTTCGGCTTCTATGCAGAGGTGCGGTCAGGAAGCTCTGCACGCTGCCCCATCTGCAGGTGCCACCCCTGCAGCTCCCATTAGCTGCAGTTCTCAGCCAGTGGGAGCTGTGGGGTGGCTCTTGAGGCGGAGGCAGCACGCGGAGCCTCCTGGCCACCCCTAAAATTAGGAGTCAGAGGGGGGACACGCTGCTGCTTCCGGGGGCCTCGGCATGCACACTCAGAGCAGCCTCTGACCCTGCTCCCCAGCTGGAGCGCAGGAGCAGGGCAAGCCCCAGACTTTGCTCCCCAGCGGGAGCTCTAGGGCCAGATTTAAACAGGCTGGAGGGCTGGATGTTCATATAGGATCGGATTCTTCCCACTACCCTTATTCACAGTGAATAGTACCTCATTCCACAACAAGTCCCATTAAAGTTAATGGGACTACTCATGGACGAAGGTGCTACACAAGGGGTTCTCAAACTGGGGGTCAGGACCCCTCAGGGGATTGCAAGGTTATTACATGAGACGGTCACAAGCTATCGGCCTCCACCCCCAAACCCTGCTTCACCTCCAGCATTTATAATAGTGTTAAATATTTTAAAAGTGGTTTAAATTTTTAAGGGGGGGGGTCATGCTCATAGGTTTGCTGTGTGAAAGGGGTCACCAGTACAAAAGTTTGAGAACCACTGAGCTACGCAATATGAAGCTTAAGAGCTTTCCTGGATCAATGTTTATTGGTGGCAGAAGCGAGAGGAGATTCAGGCCTGGATACTCCAACAGCCTCACTTCTCATTTGTCTCACTTTTATAACTTTGAAATTCTTCCTTCACTTTGGTAATAATGTAAAGTATCAACTAAAAATTGCAATGCATGCATTTCATTTGAGTTTTATTGCCTTAACAGACAGCATTAGATTACAAAAGAGGACATTTTTCTTCTCAGTTTTAGCTTATTCTTATGATTTATGATTAGATACAGCAAGAGTTCATAAACTTCCCTGACCTGCTGACAGTTTTTACAAGCTCCTTGATTTATTTCCATCTTAAACTTAACAGCTTTCATGTGACTGATATTCCTAGAGTCCTGGCATGGCTGCAGCTCAGCCTGAGAGAGCTCCTCTAATCTCCATGTTACTAATTTAAATGAAGTCTTGGGCTGTTGTTTAAAAAAGACATTCGTCATCTCACAGAGGTTTACAGATCCTCTTGTAATGTAATGTCAGACACTTCTGAGATATGAGTTTTCTAAAGCCTTCCGCTGTTGAGTGTTGTAAGACATACCAAGGTCACCTGAATATGCCAAAGAAAAAACATTTTGCAAAACAGGAGAAGAGGAATTCCTAAGAAACTGCACCGCACTAAGGACATTTAGAAATGATTTATACCATCTGTGAGTACATTTCAAAGATAAATCTGGTATTGTGGCGGGGAAGGAAGGGAAATAATTTTGAATCCAGAAAAATCCACGCACAGTCACCTAGCCAACAGCTATGAGTTCCTGATAAAAAACCAACACAAAGTGCGATATTCTCACAGTCATAGGGGTTGCAGCATCAACAGTTTCCCTGTGTGCTTCAAAGCTGCGGTGCTAACCCATGCTGCTCTTTCAGCAAAGATGCAGCTGGCACTGTGTTTTCATTGTACACTTTCCAAATACCAAAAAAAGTTACATTTTGTAATAACAAAGACCAAACGAGAGAGAGAGAGAAGTGGATGGTTCTGCAAGCTCACAGAGAGAGAGAGAGGAAGATCAGTTTTTTTCCTCTTTAGAGCATTTAGAAACTCAGAACAGGCAAATAACATTAGGGTAGGTGGACGGATTTTGCAAGAAGGTGACTGGAACACCCTCGTGTCGGTTAGCTTTGATGCTGGAGGGGCATAGGCGAAAGAGAGCAACACCAGTAAACATTTCTTGGGCTTTGGAGGTTCTCAGGTGAATATGCCCAGGTGTTTGAGGTCAACTGTGATCAAGCCTTAGCCTGACAGAAAATTGCTTTTGTAATATTCGTAGATCAGATAAGAAATGACAAGCAACACTCGGTTATGACACACTGGAGATATAAATACGTGTTGCCCAGATCATATGATTGATTGAACGCTTTTATTTTTGCTGAAGAAATTTAGCTAGTGTTGCTGGCAACACACACCTAGCACTAAATAAATGTTACATACAGTAGCTTGTCAGAATTTATAAAAGAGCAATCGACATGTGCTTTACTGTCAAAACATCAGCCTACGAGTTTCCTCTCTTTGGAAGGAAAATCTGTGAAATAAGAGACCCATATATAGTGGAATACCTTCAAATTACAAATGCCATGGAAAGCCTAGACCTGAAATCTGGTGATAGTCTCTATATGCCTCACACAAGAGGCAGGTTTTCATTGTGGCAGGCAGCGTGAGACACTTTCTCTGCAATACCGAACATTGGCATACTTAGGGGGTTATTGCATATCTTGCGGTATACAATCCAAACACTGGATACAATAAAAATTTTATGCTAAATTTTCAAGGGCTGCACATAGGTAGGAATCACAGACCAAAAGCCTGACTCTCACTCCAGGGTTGACAACCCTATTTACACATTCAGAGGAATATAATGGAACCTTAAGGTAAATGAGAATCAAGGCTACAATGTATATCCCGACGAGGCCATCTAAACTTTTCAGAATATAAGCCACATGCTTTGTTAGGCTATGTCACAGGCCAGATCCTTAGCTGCTGAAAATCAGTATATAGACTCAATGAAGTCAGTGGAGCCGTACTGATTTACACCAGCTGGGGCTCTGGCCAAAGAGGAATCTAGGCCACATTTCTGCTTTCCTTGTAACTAAGGTTAAGATTCTGTCACAGGTATTGTTAGTAAAAGTCAGACAGGTCGCAGGCAATAAGCACACATTCACGGAAGCCTGCAACATGTCCGTAACTTTTACTGAAAATACCTGGAGGCGGGAGGACTGGGGGGCTGACCATCAGCTGCTACTCCAGCTGCACCACAGCTCCAGCCCCAGGGGCCTGACCGCTGCTGCTCCTGCCCAGCCACTGCCAGAGGGGCAGAAGTGACGGAGGTCAGTTAGTCACAGAATCTGTGAACTCTGCGATTTCTGTGAGATAATTGTATCCTTACTTTTAACAGAAGTGAGATGTTAATAGTGCACAGCCCTAAAAAAATATACATCATTCTATATAAAGCAAGTAAAATAGGTTTCCCCTCAATAGGGTGACCAGATGTCTCGATTTTATTGGGACAGTCCTGATATTCAGGACTCTTTCTTATATAAACGCCTATTACCCCCGACCTTCTGTCCGATTTTTCACACTTTCTATCTTGTTACCCTACCCTCACTCAGTAAGGTACTTCCCCTGGCTCCATGAGGGGCAAACAAACAACGTGGCTGCAATGACAGACCAATTGTTAACAAAAGTGCTTTGCTGGTGAACTTGTTTCTGCTGCTCATTCTTGTTGAATACATCACTACAGATTATATTTACAGCTATATGCCAGTCACTGGCACTATTCAATTCCTGCCTTTTTTTGAACAGATCTCCTACAAAGGATTTCTCCCACCTTGTTTGGACAATAAACTCTCTCCCAAGGCCCCTTCAGATGAGGAGAACTGAATGGGTCTCTCACCAGAGCCTATCAATGGCCTTGTAGACCAGCTACTGCAAAACCAGACCAGACCAGCTTCTGCAAAACATACCCATTTCTGCTCACCTGCTGTCCAAGGAAGGAAAGGTCTGGACAGGACAGCAAATTCAAAAGCACTCCCAACTGCTAATCCTATCTGTAGGACCAGCCACTCAGCTCACACTTTTACTGTGCCCTTGATTATTTTTGTTTGCGCCAAATAGCTCAAGTGTATTTCCAGCCTCCAAAGGGTATCCATCCCCTTCTGTAAGAAGGTTTGGTGTTCCAAAAGCTTGATGCTTTAAAATACAGTTGCACATCCCATTAGTTCTGCAGCTTGCTCTTTGCTATGTTTTAAATACTGTCTTAGAACAATAAACAGTTTTATACCCACCAAGTCTTTTGTTCCACTAGAAGATATGCTCATCTCTTTCCCTTCACTGTAGCAATATTTACAGCAATGCTTTCTGACTCTTACATGTGGCTTTGTCTATATCAAGGGACAGGGCAGTAGAGCGTGCTTAAGAGGGGTCCCAAGTTTTGTGATGTTACAGCCATTCAAGAACAGCCAAATTCTACATGCTCCCCGCTGTCCATATTTCTTAGCAAGTTCCATACATTTTGGTCAGGAAAGCATCCAAATACCTTGGGTCAGCATATAACTCCATTTACGCCCCTACCCTCACTCTCCTTTCCATTGATGGAATGTGTATCAATGTTTCTCCTCTGTCACTGGCATCATGGCCAAAGACTGGTACCCATCATCCAGCTTTCACATCCCCCTGATAAGAAAGGATGGTGAGAGGTAAACTGTGAGGGGGAGCTGAGAGAGGGGAGGTGGAAAAGAGAAAGGAAATCATTTGTAAACACAACACCCTAAACACCCAGATGTTACTCAGCTCTCTCAGGTTGCTTGACTAGGGTCTAGCACTGGAAAGAAATCTTGAAAAAAATCTCACCATTATACAGCAGTTTTCTATGTAACTAAATTGTGTGGTTCCTATCAGTCTTTCATTATCCCCCAACAGCTAACTCAGGGGCTGAGTCACAACAAAAATGGGCTGGATTTGATATGATTTGTTGAGATTGCTGATTTCCAATTAAAGGTTGTATCCCTTCCTGTCTGCCTAGATTTTGCTTGGCTACGCAGTGTAATCTAAGCGACCCTTTAGAATTGTCTTTTAAAAAAGAATCAAACACTGGTCTCCCTGAGAACCCACAACAGATGAAAGATGAAGAGTCTCTGCTGCTTTGTTGTCCAAGGTTTACACAGTGAAAGGTTGACCATGTGAGACTTCACTAGTTGTATATTGACTGTATGGCTTTATTTCCTAGAACAAAGACCCTGCTCCTTCAAAGAACATAGCAACAGTAGCAGAGAAAACTCATTTTAATATTTGATAACCATAGTATATAACATTATGGCTGGGTTTTGTTCAACTGAAAATGTCTCCATGCCAATTAATGCAGTCATTGCATAGCTCAAAAGACACTGAGAAGACTTACACTATAGTCCATATTGTTTTACCTGCTGTAATGATGCCTTTGTAATTAAATCACGCAACAGGGTTCAGGAATGACAGACCTGGGTTCTACTTCTGGTTCTACAATGGGTTACCTTGGGCAATTTGCTTAACTTTTGCTCCCCTGGGACATATCCTCAGATGGCATAAATTGGCAGAGCTCCGCTGATTTCAATTAAGTGCTGATTTACAGCAGCAGCTGAGCATCTGGTCCCCCAGTTGTAAAATGGGCATAATACCACCTTTCTCGTGTGGTGATTAATCATTAATGTTTGTAAAGCATTTGAGATTTTGGGATGGAAGGCACAAATTGATATTAATAAATGGTACCAATGGCTAACACAGAAGATATGTATATAGACAAGATATACGCATACACCATATGTTATGTAAAAGGTATGTATTTAACTGCTTTGAGAGCTTTCAGACTGAAATGCACTATCATTTAATTGATGAGCAGCACACAGAAAATATATGCAAGGAACAGGACCCATCATTACAATGCCTGTATTGTAGAATTCTCTTATCGTTTTCTTGCTTACTTTTCTGAAGTATTTCTCCTATTGCTATTAGAAAGATGCCCAAAAAACACATATACCAGCCTTCAAAATAATTCCTTGCTAGATTTACTGTGGGTGTTTCTACTATTCAGAATTTGAAGTATTGGGGCTATAGGGGTGGGGGTGGGGAGTCTATTTCTTACTCATGGAACTATAGCATCTGAAATTGAACTTTCCAAGATGGTGGGGCAGATTGGACAGCAAACATCAAAAGCTTTCGACACGTGCTGTGTAAACTTTGGACTCTGACATACAAGTTCTTATCTGTTCTGCTCCAGACTTGAGAGAGAAATGGGCTGAATCTAACCAAATCACACTGTTTTTCCTTGCAGCTGCCAACTTGGAAAATTATCAGGGCACAAAGGCACCGTTAAAAACAAAAAACAACAACAAAAAAAAAACAATAAAAGACGTTTGTTAGTTCCTAAGCAACACAATATTGCCAAGATGGTGGCTCCAATGAAAATTAGAAAATATTAGCTACACATCACACTGTTTATTTAAACTGCTCTGTGAAGCTTTTTTTCTTTTTCTTTTTTGCAAACTGAGAGATATTATGAAAAATCTGTCCTTTCAATCAGAACTCTTGTGCATGTTGCATCAGCAGTTTATTCCATTTGTTAATTCCTGTTTTCCACTCTAAAATACCAAACTGGTTAAAACTTAGTGGGAAGAATTTTTCAGCTGAGGAATGATTTTAAAAAACCCACCAACTCAGCAATGGCAAACGAAAACAAAATGGTCTGCCTCATTTTAAATTATAAATGTACCAACAAATTAACTTTACAACTGAAATAGTCAAAGGCGCCTAAGAGACTAGGATGGCCAATTTCCATTAAAATTAATTGCATCCAAATCCCTTAGGAAGGTTTGAAAAGTCTCAGCCTACTTGCCCAAAACGCTAAAACTTTATGCTTTCATGGAAGAAGGATGGTTCAATAGTCTGAGCACAAGCTTAGGAGCAACGACCTCTTGTGTGGTACTGTTGACTCTAAAAAGTACCCCATTCCCCCATGCACTTAACCTCTCTGCCTCACTCTTTCTATCTGTAAAACGGTGATAAGGGCTAAGTAGCATAACACTTAAATTACTTTAATTAAAGGAAAATCCCATTTGTGATCATTCTACAGTGGTGCCTACCCAACCATTAGCACATGTACGCATCGTGGTACGTTTGCTGTTGATTTCTGCTGGCATTCTCCCTTCCCCTGGTGGTCCTCATTGTAACCCTCTTTCCTAGCGGAAGGATGAATTTGGGCCCTCCACTGAGGTGGACCCAGGCCTACTGCTGCTTCCCCTTCACATTCTGTTGTGTGTGCTACCCTACAGTGAAACTGAGGAAGCTCAAAATCCAAGCATGTGCCCAACTGTGAAAGGCCTAGATTTGGGGCAGTTCAGGCTGTACTGTAATGGAGTTTGAACACTGAATGGAAGGTGAATAACTGTACTACCTGCTCCACGTTCATCATATTGGCCTTGATTCTGCAGTAGATCCACCCATGTGGACCCTTGTACCCACAACTGAGTCCCAATGAAGTAAATGAAACTCCATGCAGATGCCAGATTGGCGCTTAAGGCAGGGAAGTAAGTAGGGAAGTTAATGATGGCCCGGGAAGGTGATCACACAGTTATATCTGTCTTGGAGCCAAATTCTGCAGTCCTTACTTGAGCAAAACTCCAATTAAAGTCAAGTCCTTAGCCTAAAGGATTGGTAGAGTTGCCCCAAAAGGTACAAGTCACATGATAAAATCCCATTAGTATTTCCATGGAAAACATTAAAAATACAGTTGGGAATGATAGTGATATTAAAGGTTTCAGAGTAACAGCCGTGTTAGTCTGTATTCGAAAAAAGAAAAGGAGTACTTGTGGCACCTTAGAGACTAAAATTTATTTGAGCATAAGCTTTCGTGAGCATATGCATCCGATGAAGTGAGCTGTAGCTCACGAAAGCTTATGCTCAAATAAATTGGTTAGTCTCTAAGGTGCCACAAGTACTCCTTTTCTTTAGTGATATTAAAGAATCGGTTCCTGCCATTCTGGAGTAATTTGTTTCCACAAAACTCCAGGAGGAGTTTTAGCATGTGGATTAAGGATATGTCTACACAGCAACTAGACACTTGCAGCTGGCTCATGACAGTCAACTGGGCTTACAGAGCTCGGATTGCAGGGCTGTTCCATTGCTGTGTTGATTTCTGGGCTTGGGCTGGAGGCTGGGCTCTGGGACTCTGTGAAGAGGGAGGATCCCAAAGCCCAGGCCCCAGCTCAAGCCTGGAAGTCTACACAGCAATGAATTAGCCCTGCAGCTCGAGCTTTGCGAGCCCAAGTTGGCTGGCACAGGCCAGCCATGGGTTTTTCTGTGTAGATGTACCCTCAGAGGGTATGTCTATACTGCAATGTCAGCCCAGGGTTAGTAGAACTCGAGTTAGCAGACCTGGGGTTTGTTAATCAAGGTTTTGAGCATCTACACTCATTTGTAATCCCAGGTAAGGAATTGTTGAACCCTGGGTCCAATAAAAGATCATTTCCTTTTGTGTATGAGGTTTAGTTTGTCTCATGGCACGAATATTATTTACTTGGAACAATTTGCAAAAGAAATCCTTGAGGTTTATTCATCAGGAGCATTTAAAAATATGTTTTGGAAGTCCCACAGCTATGACTGAATGAGAACATAATGATGGGGTATAAGGATGCCTCCATAATTAGGGTTTGATGTGATAGGATAAGGATGTATGGCAGTATTTACCAGATACATTGTAACCTCACTTTCAGCTTGGTTCCATCCTGTGCATTGCATTCTACACTAGTCATAACTGGACTACATGAATTGACGAGGATTGCAAGCAAGAATTTCAGGCTTAACTCAATTGTAACCTAATCCTGCTCCCATTGACACCACTGAGAGTTTGACCACTGACGTTAACGGGAGAATGATATGCCCTCTGTTAGTTTGGGCCAGATTTTCAGCCAAATTCCTAAAATCTACCCACAAAATCTATGAGTTCATCTGTTTGCAGCATTTATTAGCTACTTGCAGAGAAAAAGGATCCTCCAGTGGTCAGGGTGCTAGCCTGGAACTTCAGAGATGTGAAAGCAATTCCCTGCTCCATCACAGACTTGCTGTGTGACCCTGGGCAAGTCACTGTGTGACAGTCTCTGTATGCCTCAGTTCCCCATCCGAGATGGGGATAACAGCACTTCCTTCTCACAAGGGAGTTGTAAAAACAAAAACATTAAAACTGGTAAGGTATGCAGATATTACGGGAATGGGGACCATATAAGTACCTTAGACAGATTTTTCACATGCAATTAGTTAGGGCCCAGTTGTCCTCTCAGTGATGAAGGATCAGGCATTTCAGAGTCCTGATGAAAATCTGTTCCTTTCCGTGGTATTTGAAATCCTTTTTTTGCCTTTGAATAACAGCAGAAGACACTACTTATGCAAACTCACTGAAAAATAGATCCACAAAGGAGATAAAGTATTATATTTGATAAATATCAAAATAATTGAAAGATGCAAAAATTAAGACACAAAAACAGTCAGTCACGAATCAACCTGAGATTTAGTGCTTTCTCCAGCTATGTGATTCTTGTAATTCAGTAAAGGGTCATTTGTGCTCATTCAAACATACCACTTTACACCTTGTTCTGCTGGGAGATTAACTCTTATGGAGATGACAGGAAAGATGATAAATCCTACATGTGAAGGCAAGGGATTGTTTTAAATAATAGGACAGCGCGCAGAGTAACCCAGACAAGGAGGGCTGCAGATGCATTTCAAGAACTATTAACAACACTCGAGTAATCAAGAAGTACCTTATATCTACCCTCCTCTTCCATAGTTTTAATCTGCCAGATGCAAGCAAGCACAGTCTCCCCTTCTAACTAAACAAAACCATTTCAAAGCCAGCTCAGTCATTCCACTATGCATTCCATTGCCATGCCTAAGAGGGAATCTCGAATGGAGAATGGAGGTAGGTTCTCCCAGCTCTTGAAGTCATGGAAGCTATTGCAGGATTTGCATGGCAACAGTGTGCTCAGTCTCAGGAAGGGGGTCTGAGACTACTTGCATTGTTCTTTTATTGTCCACCCTGCCAGCCACTCTGTGTTGCATCATTGACATTAGCACTAGGTGAACGTATGATTCTAAGGTAGAAAGTAGGTGCTGTCTAGAAAGAAGTGTGCAATGTTTACAAGGAAAGGCAATTTGAAGGGGCTATGAAGTTGAAAACAGACAATTTCCACATTCCATTATTTTTCCCCTCACATATGAATTCTTTTACTAGTGAAACTGAGCACATTTCCAAATAAAAATGGGCCCATTGCATCAGAATAGTTGCTTTGAAATTCCTGGTTTGAGTTTTCACATTCTCTGTTGTAAAAACAACCAAATCTGTCAAACTGTTAATCAGAAATGTGCAATCTGAGGGGCACAAAATTGTCTGAAATGAAACAGGAAGGATATTTGTGCAAAATATGGAAATGTCACCAGTTTTCCACAGCTCAAAGGACTGAAGTTAAGATAATCAGGAAGGAGTTAAAATTAGGGATGAGTTGCATGATAAGAACTGCCTCTCCCATTATTCATTTTTACACATCTCTGCACTTCTGGATCATCACTGAGTCTCAAATCACAAGTGGCAACAAACCATAAACAAAGCTGATTTCATAGAATTCTTAGGTTTCAGAGTAACAGCCGTGTTCGTCTGTATTCGCAAAAAGAAAAGGAGTACTTGTGGCACCTTAGAGACTAACCAATTTATTTGAGCATGAGCCGATGAAGTGAGCTGTAGCTCACGAAAGCTCATGCTCAAATAAATTGGTTAGTCTCTAAGGTGCCACAAGTACTCCTTTTCTTTTTATAGAATTCTTAGCACATCTAGAAGTAGGAAGTACCCAAAATCTCACAAACCAGTTACAAATCTGTTTTGCAGACTCAAGAAATTCAGGATAATAATACCTTGCACTTCTATAGCACATCCTACCCTAGGATCTCAAAATGCCCTATTCCAAATGAAGAATTTAACATCACACTCTTCCCACGAGGGGGCAGCTACCATTAACCTCATTTTACAGATGATGAAATGGAAGACCAGAGAAATTAAATGACATTCTCCAACATAAAAAAGAAATCTGAGGCAGAGTCAGGCATAGAACCCAGGTCACCCTACTCCCACTCCCATGCCTCAAGCACAAAACCATCTGAACTTCTGGGTGCTTAGCTGAACTGAATCACAGGACTGTTTGAGGTTTCCCGCTCACTAAGTAAACTGTGGGGAGGGAAAATAAAATGATAACTGGGGAGTAGAAAGGCACCTTGTGTTTCTTTTGCATGTGCGCGCAGATACAGGGACTTATCTGGTGCTAACCATCTCCAGTATTACTCCACATTCTATATTCACCTGTGGAACATTGGCCATTGCATTCTACTGCTACACATGGCTGCATCAGAGATCAGTACGTAGGTAGCTGAATCTTTTCGCTGAATTGCAGATACAAGAAGAACAATCTGTTTCTAACTTAAAATATTTGAGATAAGAGGATACGTGTGTGATTTTTGTTCACTCATGGGTATTTAGACCCTGCAATCTGACCCAAGCAGATGGAGCCTTACACCTAATCCCAATGATGTCAGCGGTACTTGCAGGTGTCTGCTGCATGGATCATACCCCAACTGTTCAATGAGCTTTGTGCAGACCCCAGTGCCTAGGCAGAGCTTATTACACATTCAGGGATCTTAGATTTCCTCAGGGCATAGATGTGATTTTTGTGGTTGGCTGGAAAGCACCGTCCAAACCCCTTGAGCTAGGACAACAAATACAGTTAATAACAAGTAGTAATAAAAATGCACCCTTTTTACCACTCTCCTGCTGATATTTCTGAGAACCCCCTTCTGGAAGTGACTTAGCACAAAACAGAATTTCTATTGATGAATTAGAATTTCCTAAATGTCAGCATCTGAGGAAGTGGCACACCCAGAAATATCAACTAAAGCAACTATGCCATAGAAACATGATACTTTGCTCCTGTATGGAGCCTTCCATTTGAGGATCTCAAAGCACTTTAGAAACATTGGGTATTAATCCTCACAATACCTTTGTGAGCTTGATAAATTGTTTTTAAAAGCAGCTACTCAACCAGCCTTCCTCTTCGGCATATACTTCTTAGGCTAATAGCAAAATTCTTTAAGTCAATACTTGCTCACTCAAAGCAGGGATCATTTATAGGTCATGCCTATATTAGATGGGACTTGCATCATGTGTATTTTTAAGTATCTTTGACAATGGCTTTAGAACAATTGGTGAGCAGGTGCTGCATGGCTAACAGTGTGTGTATGTTATTTCTGTATCTCTTGTCTACCATTGGTATCATTTCATTACCTGAATTCTTTTAAAAAAGATCTGCCAACTCCTGTCGTCTGTCAGGATTCACCACTGCTGTTCTCTTTGTAGTGCTTTTTTTTATGTTAGCAAACAGGTGGAAGAAAAAGCTTGCTGTTATAGTCTTTTGGTTTTATGAGTAGCGGGGCTGTTTAAACTACAAGATTAACTTTTACTGGCCCTGTTTTTAGAGCGATCTTTGCTGTGGTGATGTGCAGTATGTAGCTCACTTCAGTTAGTGTGTAACAGACGGGCCTGTCTCAGTCACTCTAAAAACCTTTAAGGACAAATGAATGTCTGCCATTTGTCTGCCTCTCTAATTAGCTTGTAAGCTCATTGGGGGCAGGGACGTAGTTAGGTGTACGTGCAGCATTTAATACAATGGGTGGCCACTCTTAATCAGGGCCTTAGCTGCTACCCTAATATACAGGATTATCATTTTATCCTAGATGCACAGAGGAGATGGCAGGTTCCACAAGTTCAGAAAATGGGGGGGAGGGGGTTCATTTTGATTTCTATGTGGAAATATATTTTCCAAAGCCGAACTTCTTAGGTGGTATGTCCCCAGCTCCTTGGAAAACCATTTATTCAGCTGTGCATCCATTGTCTGTACAAATGCTAATTACATGTCCAGCCTCTCTTTATACCGTATGTAATTACAATATACCCCCGGGAATGTTTCAGGGAACCCAGAGGAAAATTGTTGCTTGTGTTAAGGTTTTGTTCTGTGCACATTGCATGTGCACATTTGTTAGTTAGATTAGAGTGGGGGAGGGGTGACCCCGGTCTGATATTTCCTAAACCTCACATCCCACAAAAGACTCTATTAAGTTAGATTCTTTTTTCCCTGTTAACAAAGGTGCTTTTGTTGTCATCCTGCCTGAGAAATAGGTAGACCATGAAAGGCAGGGAGATAAACAAAGGTTCCCAGACCTACAGTATGTCCATGGCTTTATAATGCATTTTTTTTAAAGACTGCCCAAAGAGCTAAGCATAAGAACAAGGAGGAGCTGTTCTGCAAATGCTTGTTTAGGCGATTGTCCGCAGTTCACCTCTTATATGCCTCTACACAAAAAGAAAAACAGGTACTTCCAGGCTAACCATAGTTTCATTTTAAATTATACAGAACAGTCACAAGAAAGAGAGCACCATGTGTGTGTCTTCTAAGTTGCAGTCCACACAATGGTTCCCTTTCCCAGTTACCCACCTATTTTCTCTCTCTCAACCCAACCAAATACTTCTCCTTGCTCTTGGAATCTTATCCCATTTCCCTGACCCCAACTTTTGTTTTCTAACTCTAAACAGCCCCAAGCCCCAGAGCTCAGTAGTTCCTTTATCCTCCCAACCCCTTCCCTCAGCTTTCTAAAGAGTCCCCAAATCTCTCAAACTCGCCTCCCTTTGCTTACTCCAAAAGGCTTCTCAGCTCAAATTCTCATCTTTAGACCCAAGAGCCCTGCCACTCCCAAGCTGACCTCCTGAACCACCAGCTCTCAATACACCCTCCGATGATATTCCATTGGGGGTCAGGTACTCACTATGCTTGTTGTTTCCAGGTTGCTCCTTTAAGTCCCATGTAGTCTGTTGGGTTCTGGAGGTTCAAAGCCCCAGAATACATTTCTTACTACTCACTGGAACTGAAGACAGCAGCTGATCTGCAAGAGATGGGTTTTGAAAAAAGGGTGAAGACATCCTTGGTGGATGTAGCCAAACATTTCTTAGCCTAGACAAAAGAAAACAAACTCTGAGGCCAATTTAAAATGTACAGTAGACTAAGTTCTGAGGTAATTTTTATTTTCTCAAACCAATTCCCCCAGGACTAATAATGTTTCTGAACTGAACATATTTATAGTATGGCCCCTCTTCTTGGATGAAATAAGATAACCTGTCAACATGCAATACAAAAGACACTCCTTGACATTTGTGAAAAAACAGCAAGTCCATGGATACTATAGAGAGAAGGCTTTGCTGCATCAACCTATTATAAAGTGCTCTCAGCCTCACTGAACATCTGAAGTGTTTGAACTTGAGCAATTAGAACAAGTTGTCAGGGACACTAGAAGCTCTTCAGAAGAGCACAGAAGGTTCCCGTATGTTATCCACCAATGTCATATACCTTCAGCCTAAGAATCGTCAGTACCTCTGCAGCAGGGTATAAAATAAAAATCATCCACACCAACAATATTTCAGCAAGTTGGGATTTTTTTTCTCTTATAAATATTCTTCCCTGCAGCTTTTCCTTCTGTCTCTTCTTTGCTACTCTCTGCCCTATATACGTTTTCCACTGCTTTCCCCGCCTTGATCCTTATTTCTTTTCTTTTCACTCTGCTCCTATTTTCCTCTCAAGTCTATTTTCTGTCCCTCTCACAGTCTCCACTCTCGGATCCCATTCTCTGACCGTCTTTATCCATTTCTCCGTTCCCTCACCATTACTTCCTCAGCATCTTAGTAACTGTGTACTATTCTCAGCAAGCTACCAGCTTTTCCTAAACCCTGCACCTACAATCAAGTTTTTAACAGGGAAGAGCACAAGCAATGAAATTCATCACCAGATCAAAACTTTCTCAAAGTCTGAGCTGTCCAGATCTGGAGTTTTGATTCCGTCCATTGTGGAAATTGGGACCAGTTGTGAAACTTAGAAACTGAGTTTTGGGAAATATGGGTAGAGCTGTGCAAATGACAGAAATCCCATTTCATGAAGGATTTGAGATTTCAGAATTTGTCTTTGCTCTGAAATAGAAAAAAAAAATATCAAAAGTCTCCATGATGGTAAATTTTTAAAATAATTTTTGTTTCACATTGATCAAAATGTTTAGACTGGACAAAATCAAAATATTTCATTTTGATTTCAACCTTTAAACATTTTATATTACATGAAATAATGCCATACAAAATTTAAAAATAATTTCAAAATGAAAAATTCAAATGTTTACTTCCAAAAATGTCAAAACAAGACATTTTGATATTGTCACAGTATTGCTTCCCTTGGATTTTCTTCAAAGTGAAATATTGGCGAAAGCAACATAATTTCACTAAACATTTTATTGTGATGGAACTGCATTCTCCAGCAGAAAATGGGTCCACTGAAGCTTCTCTTACCAACTGTAGATGTCGGGTTTTTGGCATGAATGCATCCCCAGTTTTTAATAAAATTAATATGAAATGCAGCTGCAGCAAGCAACCAACTTTTTCTTCTCAGAGAAAAATCACAATATCTGCACAAACCTCTGCATCTGAACTGACTGGTTGAAAGATTCCTAGATGTGTTTGATCTCCCACTGCAATTGTGCAAGCTCTTCCACTTCTGAAAAGCTGGTCTGCATATTATCAACTTTGTTCTTAGCACTAGAATTTGTACATGCTTGCCTTGATCTCAATGACCTGGTCCTCACTGGTGTCCCCCCGCCAACATCTCCCACATGGTACAAAGCCAACAATGCAGTTCCACCTGTAGGAAAGCTGGTGTAGACAAGTTGCTGGAATTTTCTTTTTCAACCATATCCTCTCCTCTATTCCCCCATTGATCCTACCAGCAGTGGAGCTGCTCCAGATGTAACCCAAGGATGAGAGATTTTAAGACAAATGCCAGAGTAGCTTTGTATAGCTCAAAAGTCTGTCTCTTTCACCAACAGAAGTTGGTCCACTGAAAGATATTAACTCACCCGCTTTGTCACTGTAGAAACAGACAGTGAGTTCCACCGTTTTTGTGTTCCTTCTTTTCAAAATAATCCTCCCCTTTAGAACATGCTGCAGAGCACAATATTGGACTATGTCCCCAAGCTTGCAGACCAGGTACTTTCTTGGGGTCATAAAGTACTGGTAGGTGGATACATGTAACTCCACCCCCAGCATAAGAGGAAGAGCAGGACATCATAGGATGGTATCCTACCCTGTTGTTGAATGAGTGTGGCAGTGGAGGAAAGATGAGGGAAGAAGTTCCCTATGTTCCCCCTCCCCTTCTAGCAAGCTGCAGGGGGCAGGATATGACCCTACGTCTCCAGTCAGCAGGTGCTATATGAAAGTAAACCCTATGTCATTTCTTGATCTGAACTCCCAGACACAGTCACAACTGTGTTTACATTAAAGGCATCATGGGCTGGTCAGAATAGGACCAATGGTGGAAGAATCTCTGTGTAAAAAGGGTCGCTAGAACATGGAACAAACTGTCAGAGCCTGGAGCGCAAGCCCATCAAGAGAGAGCTGGACCACATTTTGGTAAAGGGAAGAATAAAAGGATAAAATTGATGCTCAGACATTTGAATTAATATGTATTAATTTAGATTAATAGAAAAGCTAAAAAGGAACATTTGTCTTTATATTGTAGGTGTCTGACACAGGGTATTATTCGTTCTGTATTTTTAAGCTGTGTGCAGCAGTACAACTTAACATAATCACCAGCTGTAAGCAAGGTTACTTAAAAATTCAAATTCACCCCCAATAATTCCTCAGCCTTAAAATTACCTTTCCCCCTCCCACCGAGTCCACTTTTAAATGTCTTGCAGGAAGCAGAAGCAGGAAAGATAAACTTTGTAACATGTCCAGAAAGTTATCAGTTCAAGCCATTCTGAACTGAGGGAGGAAGCAATGGGATATTGCAATGGGAATCTCAATGAAAGTTTGTTGAGGAAGGGAGGAAAAGAAATATGGAAAGAGCCAAATGAGGGGCAGTGACAATCAGTAGATTGTTCTGCGTGGGACAATTAAAGGTGCTGGAGCACAATAGACCACTTGAGTTGAGGTCCTTATCCAAACTTCTTTGGGTGGCTCTTTTAAAGGGTATGGGTGTGATTCATGGGCAGACCTGACTGGGACCCATTCATTTTTCAGAAACACTTCATCCACCCTTAACAAATAAATACATCAGTGAGTTTAGCAATAGTTCTTGAACTTGTACAACAGCAACATAAATAATAATAACACTTAACGCTTATCTAGTGCTTTTCATCCATCTCTCTCAAAATACTTTCCAAAGAAATTATCCCCATTTTACAGATAGGGAAACTGAGGCACAGAGTCCTTACCAAGGTCAGAGCTGGAAAGAGAACCACGGCCTCCAGAGCCAGTGCCCACTCCACTGGACCATATGGCCTCAGATATAGATATCGTTAATGCTGCCTTCTGGTGAAAACATTGAATTGCAAAATGTGCTAGCTGATTTGCATAATATCAAATAAGTGTGTAAGTGGAATTAACTGGCAGGTATTTTTCTTTTGTTTGTTTGAATTATTTCAAACGGCAGTGTTTTTAAATGTGATTGACATTAAACCTTTATTTAGACTGTGCTTTGAATAAATGTATTGACATTAAAATTAGCCATCATAGTCTATAAAGCAGTAGAAGGATTGGGTTAGGAATATTACAAGGGTTATATTAAGCTTCATCACAGAATGAATTTCTTGCTGTTGATTTTTGCTGTTTGGCTTCTTTGTCCTTGTAAATTTTTTACATTTCTGTACATTGTCTTTTCCTACTGCTGACAGTGAAAGGAAACTTGACTGGGAACCGGAAGGTAATGAATTATATTCCCATATCGCATATAGGCGATTGACAACCATGGGGTCAATTTTCAAAGGCACAAATGGCAGACAGGCACCTACCTCCCCTTAATTTTCAATGAGAGTTAGGCACCTCAGAGCTATTTATGTCTTTGTGACTCCCTCCCTCCCCCAGAATCTGTGGGTACAGTTATATATATTTTATGCTAAAGGTATAGCTTAACTTCTAAGCAAAAGCTAAACGTTATAATGTCAAAAAATAATAAGGATTTTTAGGTTTCAGGACTCCTTGAAGGATTTTTAGCTGAATTAAAATTATTTATTTCTTGTTCCATGGTTTTAGTTCAGATCCAGACCAAAAATAAGGATGAAACTTTGCCCAGATTAGAGATTTCTATATTGATCCTATCTTTTAGTTGTCTGAATGGCTTATTTGTTGGACAGAAAAGGTATAAGTAGGCATACACCATTATAGAATATATGAAGATTTACTGAGATTGATGCATAAGAAAAAGGACAAGTGCATTAACAAATCTAGCTGTCCAAAAGTCACGAGTAATGTTAACCAAGAAGTACATTACTGTGATTCCATCAAAATGTTCTTTTGTTTATTTAACTTTTCCATTTTCATTTTTTATTTGGGTAAGATAATTGCTTATGATAAGCTCTCTGTGCGTAGCTTTGAAACATGCAGAATGGCAGCCTCTAGACTGTAACATGTACTCAGAACTGAAGCATTAAAGATGTGTAATGGCCAAACCATATTTGCATATTGAAATGATCTCAATTAAAATTCTTTATCAGAGGACTTCAAAGAGAGAACCTCTCAACTTGCAATATATTTTTCCATGAAACTCAAGCTATTAGGGATGTAATGTGTTTATCTGCATTTGTAAATACAGTAATTTTACTGTTGATTTCATAAATAATAAAAGTTAAAGTTCTTCCCTTGGGCTCTGCACCACAACATTCTTTTATGATTCTTTATATTTTGCCCACTGTACCCTGAACTACTTAGAAGGACACAAACATAATATAGCCCTCAGAACCTGAATTAAGTACAGTAATACTTTGCACTTCTATAGGGTGTTTAATCCAAGAACACAAGGCACATTACAATGATGAATTATGTGTTATAACACCACAGTGAGATTGGGCAGAAATATATAGGGCTCTCTTCACACGTCATTGAAAGGCAGTCACCTCTGAGATGGAACAGGATGACTCTTAAATGGCAACACCATACAACAGCTTATGAATGTAAGTGAAGAATATGAGCAAGTGAAACTGCAGAAAGCATTTAATCAGAATAGGCAGAATGTAATTACCTGAGCTGCAATTTAGCCAGTGCACTGGGGTTATATCCTGACTTCAGTGCCCACAGGTATAGTATGGCGATTCTTCTGCCTATAAAATATCCTAGTGTGATTATGGGCTGTGATATTCTTATTCACATTGGATAACACCCAAAGAGAGTGGGGCTCTTTGTGGAGTAAGTTAGTACTCATGGTGAATACAATTTTCACAGTCTGCTCCTCCCTCCTTACCCACACTTCCATTGTATCAGCTGTTCCACTCCACTCGTGAGGCGTACCTTAGTCATGCATTTGTCCACCTTGCCACAAGTGCCTTCATACTTTCCTCAATGCTACTCCTTGTGTATGCTGTCCCCAAGCTAGTCCATATACTATTCAGTCCTTCTAGAAATCCTTCCTCAAACCCCACTTCTCTCATGATGCTTATGGGCAAATTCCATCTGATAATAGCTAGGTAGATGTCTAGTAAAGATATATTAAATGAGGGGATCTCATCTCACCATGCATGCAGCAAGTCTGTGTAACCACATTTTCGTATCACTGTTACCTTGTTCCCCCACCCCCTTCACTCTCAGTCCTTCTGCATGCTTGTGACATGCTGTGCTCGGTCTTCAGATATACTGTAAACTCTTCAGGTTAGGTACTGTCTCTATGTGTTTACACAGCATCTGATTCTATAGGACCCTGATCCAGAAGGAGCCCTTGACTGCAATTTTAATACAAATACAAAGTTATTATTATTTAAATGTAATTGAAATACTTGAAAAATGTGAAATGTTGCTCCTCTTCTATTGATTAGTTTAATCTTGCTAATAAAGAGCTCCATAATGCAAAGTCATAAGGATTTGTGGGTGCTCGGTACCTTGAGAGATCATGTCCATAAATGTATAGTCCTAACAGTGTTATTCCATTATTTCATGTTTACAAAGCATTTTCTTTTGGTACACTATAATAAAAACCCTTTCAGGTTAGTGTAATTAGTGGCAGATTTGAAATACATGCTAAGCACTGGGTTGTGGTGACTTGCTTTTGCATGTCGCTATGCACTGTGTAAATCTCTTCTCTTGTCTGTCACCAGTAATATCCCACTCTCATGCAGTAGATTCAGGGCTTATAGCCTCAGTAGGCTGCAGTGACTAGAGGGCAACATGAAGATACTTTGAATAGCCAAGGCACATCCCATCCAGTGGAAGATAAAGATGGGAGGAGAGCAGCACACAAATGTCACATAGTATATATATATATATGTGATGGGGTATATGAAACCCACACTGGGCAGGAAGTAATAATAAGCTGCTGTGGGCTCAGTCAGCCCCACACCACTTCACCCACAAGAGCTGAGACGCTTGGAGAGGACCAGGGAAGGAGAGCAGTTCCTATGTCGTGGGAGAAGCTTGGATGGTGCCAGCAGCTGACAGAAGACTGTGGTCTGCTGAGGCCTCCGCATGGGAGGGTAGGACTGACACAACCTGTTAGTTTGATTTATTACCAGGAAGCCATTGGTGAGCATTAAGGCAAGTCACTACACCTGAGATCCACTTGAAAGGAAGGGGGCTGAAAGCTGAGCCCAGAAGGGTCAAGCATTCCTTTGTTTTGTGTTTGTGCTGGACTTTGACTTGGGTACTCTGCTCCCCTGGAAGAGTTGAACTCTTTCGGTGAGCTGGCCAGAGGGCTAAGCCACATTCATAACCAAAGGGTGCTGAAGACTCCATTGGGGAAACTAAGGCAGAGCTGCTGCAGTTTTGTACCACGCCATGTACCTCCATCACAATCTACTTGCATTTGTTTTCTATGGACAGACACATTCGGCTGTTCTCTGTGTCATTATTAGAGCTGGTGGAAAAATGCAAAAAGATAATTCACTAATTTTTTTTTCTAAATATTTTTCCATTTTCTGCTGGAAAATGTGTTTGTTGAAAGATTTCCAACCAGATCTAATTATTTAGAAACATCAATTAAAACAATATTTTTAAAAAGATTGTGTCCTTAAATAGAAATGGGGGAGTTTGAAATTATTTTGAAGGATTTCAGAAAGTTGTGTTACTTAAGAAAACAAGTTGAAAAGTAGTTTAGGTCTACACCCTCAATGCAGTTTAATTTCCATGGGAGTTAGGTGCTTAAAGAACTTTGAGGATCTTGACCTTAGTTACCACAGTTTTAAATCAACAAGAACTCATGGGAGGATAATTCATTTCAAAGGTGCATGAGTAGAAATGAGCATAGGGGAGCTGAATGCATAAATGAAGGAGCAATATGTCTCTTAATGTGAGAGACTCCAGGCTAATGGTAATCACACCCCAAAAGATTATGGTCCAATAAGAGAAACTTTGCTTGTTACTGTGGCTGGGATTCAACTGGTTTAGTGTTAAAAAAGCTGAGTGGCAAGTACTTTCATGATATTTGATTCTCTGTTACTTGAGGGGTCAGGTTATTCATAAGATCAGATGGGAAACTCTTCAACATCCCAAGTCGAAGAGCAAAGTCAAACATTTGCTAAGAGAACTTCAACAGTTTTGCAACAAGTTTGCACTAGCTTGTGATGAATTTGGATTAACCAGCAGCCTAATACAGATGACAAAGATTATGTCTCCAAATAAATTAACTGCACCAGAGGTGTCAATAGAGAACACCATGCTAGAAGTTGTGCACAAAATCTGCTCTCTTGGCAACTGTATTGGATAACTTATCTCTAGATGACTAGCTGAATTCTTCCATTAGAAAAAATGCATTCAGTCAACTGACCAAGCCTTTGTGGGATAACAAGAAACCAATATTGAACCCAAAGATAGGGGTCTACCAGACTTGCATTTTGAGCATGTTACTGTATGGTGGTGAGCCCTGGGCCACCTATATCAAGCATGAGAGAAAGCGAAACAGCTTCTACACCTGCTGTCTTTGCTGTATTGTAAATATCATACGGAAAGCCAAAGTTCCTGACATAAAAGTACTTGAGAAAGCAAAATTGCCAAGTCTAATCACTGTCAAATACAGACATCTTCGTTGACTTGGTCATCTGCATCAGAAAGACGATTGATACATTCCAAAGGATTTCCTCCTTGGAGAACTTGCAGATGCTCCAAGGCCACTGGGCTGACCTACACTCAGATTCAAGGACATTTGCAAGAGGGACTTGGAAATGTTCAGTATTGATACCACAGACCTGGAAGATACAAGTAGCAAAGGGCCACAGTGGAGGGTTGCAATGTGCTAGTAAGTGAAAGACTGAAGAAAGATGGTTGGGAGAGAGAGGAAAATGGAGAGTTAAGAGGAAAGCATAGAAGGCCACAAGCATTAGCAGTGCTCTGGATCCATCCTCTGGCCCAGCATCTTACGCCTGCCCTATTTGTGGCAAGCACTTCACTTGAGAATTGGACTTTTTAGCAACTCACAATGCTGGAGCATGAAATACATTAACCGAGCTGCTTTGGCTCTTACACCATCATGTTATTCATTATTCATGAGGATTTGGCTAATACTCATGAAAATATTTGCAAATTCCAGAAGCTTCACAAATTTTAGCACAACAATTTTTCATCCAAAATTTTTAATACAGGAATTGTGTCATTTGCTATTGTATCAAGTAAGGTTGCAGCAAGGGAGATTTAGGTTAGATAGTAGGAAAAACTTTCTAACTATAAGGACAGTTAAGAAGGAACATGTTACAAAGAGAGTTTGTGGAACTACTCTCATTGGAGGTTTTTAAAAACAGGTTAGACGAACAGCTATCAGGAAGGGTCTAGGCATATTTGGTCTTGCCTCAGCACAGGGGATGGCTTGGATGACCTCTTGAGGTCCCGTTCAGTCCTACATTTCTATTCAGATATTCAGCAAGGGAGAAGAAACAATGCAATATCACCACACACAGCAAATAACTAATGCGAAGAGAGGAGAGTTTATGAACTGCCTGTAGTCAGAAAATTATTCATCTAAATTATTTATTGAATACTTCCAAAAAATGAACACATTGGAAGAAAATCAGGATCAGTTTGCACAGGACTCACTCTCTGACAGAGGGACAAATCCTCCACTGGTGTAAATGGATGTAGCTCAGCTGGCATCAGCAGAATTTTGGCCATTTACCTTGACAGTGAATTTGGCCCATTACTTGTAACTAATAGTCATAGCAGTGTTATCACATATTTTGACCATCTTGAACTTCATATAAAGGAGGAGGTTTTTCTTTGAGCTAACAGCAAATCCCCTTTAGCTGTGGTCGTACTTGGATTTAGGAAACATACAGCAGCAGATGTGACATTCCAGCAGACAGTGATAACAACAAACACTAGTCATCCCATTATAATGGGTTTCAGATTTCTCAGTCCTATTCTGCATCGGACTGTGAAAGTCAATGTATCCTATTTGGTTAATTATTCTTCATTGTATTTAAGAAGCTTTAAAACACATTGTCATAATTTGCTCTGTCATAAATGGACACAGGGATTAGAATGTCTTTCATATTATACTTGAGCTTTCCCTTGGAGGATACCTGTGGTAAAACAGAGAAACACTATTAACACATTAAGTGTGACGTATTCACAATCTGTTCCCCCCCCCCCCATTTTTTAGCCCTTTTTCTGTGCTACAGTTTTTCAGGAGGTATTGTAGGGAAAGACTGTCGACATATAGTAACTTAGAAAAGAGGAGACTAAAGAGAAGCTTTCCATAAATATAGAGGATCCTGTAAGGAGAGGAGTGGATTGTTGCCAAATAAGCTTTTTGAAAGACTAACATTCAAAACAATAGATCATGCAAACTGACATTGACGAGGGAACAACTGTAGAATGCAGTATATGGAATTCAGGCAGAATATCTTTAGACAAAGGACTGTCAGAGCACAGAATAAAGTGGGATGTGCTAAAGTCAGTAATAGATGTAAACTGTGAACATCAGTGCAAGAGGAAGCTGGACGTGTTTAGAGAGATGAAGCAAATAGAGAGGTTCAGCCACAAGAGAGGTAATTGGGCTTAAGATGGTGAGCTGCCATTTATAATGATTTGTATTTCCTGAGTTGAGAGAGGCAGACCTTTGATGGACTGTGTAGTTTTCTCCTGGCCATTATTAGTCTTATGTCTCTAAAAAGTGCTCTACTCTATCACAGCAGCCACAGTAATAAAATGTAAGTTAATAATATTATTTATCCTATAACCATCACTCATGTTTACTGTAGAATTACCTTTTTTCTCTCTTGCTGTACCTCCCACCTATTTGCATTTGAAGGTTAAAACCACAACCAAAGTTATTCAGTGTATCGGGTTTTTTCAGCCCTTACTGCATCTGTACCAGTTCACTGCACCTTGTACACACATGCGGACACAGATACCCTATCTTATGGGCTTGCTCTGCACCTCCCACCCTCCATAACTGTTCCAAATGAGTCTATAATGCAATGATTTCATTCAGAATGTTCCCATTTGTTTCAACTGCTTTCCTGTATGGTGCCACTGTATTTTCTGCCTGCAAAGCGACCTGCTTTTCAGAATCCTGCTTAACCAACTCTGTGCTGCCTAGTTAACCAAGTACAGGAGGCAAAACACATCCCTAATGGTACACAATGCCCTTGTCTTCACCAAAGAACTGAAGCTGCTTAAATAAGGATTTGGGGGACTACTCACAGTACATAAGCATTTGCAGGATGAGAGCTTAAGTGATTTATTATAGCTCAAGCAGGCAATCTGTGGCAGAGCTAAGAACTGAACCTAGAGGTGCTGAGTCCCAGTGCAGCACACTAACCACAAGGCCATCCTTCCGCTTTGTGCAGATATCTGCCACACACTATTTGGATTAGACTTGCTTGGAGGTCACTGTGTAATAATGTAAACAGTTTGAACAACCTTCCCACTTCTGCCTTATGGTGCACCTGTTCCCTTGCAAACTTTCCCAGCATCCCCCACTTCTGGAAGCTGCCCAAGAACAGTTGGGAAAGTACTCCAGGGGCTACAGCAACTGAAATAGTGAAATCACTATTAGTGTAGACGCACAGCAAAATGACTACAGTTCAGAACATGAATCGACATGGACGCACTGAACAGTTGTGTTCAAATCAATTCGATTTCAATGGAACAACTGGGGACAGTTCAATATTTTAGTGAAGACACAGACCTAAGTCTCAATACCTCTGTGAAACAAGTATGGTGTTTCCCCCCTATTTATAGAGGGGAAAACTGAGGGCCAAGAGGTGTAAAGTGACTTACCCAAAGTCAAACAGAGTTTGCTTCAGAGCATGGACTAGAAGCCAGGGGGCTGATTCTGATCATATTTACACCAATAACAGGACTAAGTTTATAGTCAACTCCTGATTACATCTATAGCAGTGACAGCAAAAGTCTCCCAAGTCTCCTAATGCCCAGTCCTGCCCTCTATTCACAAGACCACACTTTCTCCTCTCCTACAATATGTAGATACTTTATTTCAAACACATTGGGGGCAGATTCTGTCAAAGCTGCCCTAAAGAGTTAGAAGAGGATTTCCCCTATGGGAGCCATTTATAAGTTCAGAGCAACCCTGTCAAGCCTCAAGACTGGGAGGGTGGAAAAGAGGCCTCACTCACTCCAAATGGTGCACTGAATGTCGCTCCAGCACATATGAGGGTGAAGCACATGGTACACTACATCAGTCGTGCACTACCCACGTTACATTATTCATTTGGGGTGCGGATCCCAGCTATCTTTCACCATTTGCTCAGTAGCAGATGTAGCACTGTGCAGTGGGGGTACAGAAGAGGAGGAGAGATTGGGCATGCAGGGTTGTTGGGTTTTTTATTTTGTTTTGTTCTGGAGGGGTTACATTATATTATGTGAAAATCTATTTGAATCTGAAATCAAGAAGGACATCATTTTACTGTACAAACATCTATTATGTTAATATTCTGAATCAAGAAGTTCCTTGTGTCCTTTAAGTGTAACAGTGGGAACTTTATTCTTCCCTTTGAGAACATGGTAGAGAAAGAAAGAAACTTCCTCAAAGAAAGGCAGGTGATTTTCCCTATGAAGACACAAAGGCTCTTCCCTTCCACATTATCAAATATAGATCAGTAGCAACCCTTTTAACCCTCTAGTTGCCTGGACTAAAATCCAGCAATTCATATCTACTTTTTCTCAGTTGCGTATCTGGCGTTTCTTTTGCAAAATTCACTTTTTGCTCTCCCCGTCCCCGCAAAATAAAACTAACTTAATTTCTTCTATATAGATGGACCTGAAGCCAAACCCCAATCTAAACACACCTGGGGTATGTCTACCCAGCAGCTGGAGGTGTAATTTCCAGAGTGGGCACATATACCTGGGCTAGCTCCGACCAAGCAAATGCAAAAGAGAATATAGCCACAGCAGTGCAAGGGCATGGAGTAGGTGCCTGAGATTTCAGGCAAGATCTTACTCAGGATGTCCGGGGGCAGCACTGGTGCCTCACAGATACACTTCTATTTTAGCACACTAGCTCGGTCAGAGGTAGCACGGGTATATCTAGGCGAGCTGGAAATTACAGCGCCAATGTCGAGATATCCTCAAAGTTTGAGGAAGTTCCATTCAGAGCCAGATTAAAGGCCTGGGTTTTCAGAGTTGCTTAGCACCACATGTAACCAAGGAGACAGATCCCAAGGAACCTTTTGTAAGAAGTCCCTTTCCTAGTATCAGGGTTCTAGGGACTTACACTGTACCCAGAGCTAGCCAACAAAGAGTGACACAAAAACTGGCCATGGAATCGGTGGAGCTGCAGGTGTAAGAGAGGTCGTGATCTGAAAACACGGGAGTTCACAGATTTAAATTAAGGCAGAGCTCAGCTTGCTGGATCTTTATTAGCGGTAGTCATGAATGAGCCAAAAGGAGCCCTAGCCTGAATTTGCAGCAGTGAGTTAGGGAAAAACTCATCTTTTTACAGTACACTAAGTAAATGTACTGGAAAGTACAGAGACATAAGCATGGAACTCTACACTGCTATTGGAAGGGTCAGTTTTCATTAGAATTGCACTTTAAGAAATATGTTCCAGGATCTTATTTTCCTCCCAGCCTAAAACAGGACTAATCCTCCACTGTTTAAATGGGCATTTATACTGGCAACCTAGAAAACAGTTCTGTGTACTATAAACCTTTCCTTACCTTCCACGTGAACAGCTCCACATCTACGGTGTGCTGTCCCCTCCCAAGAGGTGTGCATAAGTCCTACTGACAGGTAAGGATGGAACCACAGTAAGGAAGATTCCATTGCGGTCTAATTTATTTGAGTGAAATTCTTAGTCATGGCCAGGTTTGTTGGTTTGTTTTTTTTTTAAGTGCCATTGTCTATATCCACAGCTGCCTTCTCTAGGCAGAAGAGCACAGCAGAACACTACAGAAAAGGTTTCAGCACTACAGAAAAGGTTTCCAAATTTATACAAACCTTCGCTGGTTCTGAAAACTTGTTTTCACCTGTTCTATGGGGGGCCTGTGGGCAAGGGCCAAAGAAGGAGGAGATCATTTTTAAAAGCTTCTCCCTGTCCCCTCCAACAATACTCTTCTTAATTCAATTAGGCCAAAATCTCAGTTGAAGGGAGCTAAAGTAGAAGTAAAGGGCGGGGGGGGGGGGGAAAGAAGAGAGGGAAGAGAGAGAAAATGAATCCACCTGGGAGTAAATGGTTGCCCATGCCCTTAACTCTGGACATGTAATTCAAGTCGGAGAGAGTTATTTGATGTTCTTGGCTGGAAATCACATCCTCCACACCTATACTTTAATGCACCTACTGTACATAGTAGTTTGGCTGCTTACACTCATTACCATCTGTTTGGATGGCATGGTGCCTGCTCACAAGTTGGATGATATATAGGTGGCCAGGCAACACTGCGTTTTGATGGGCAGACTGCACAACACTACAATTGCCATCTCTTGCGCATGACACCATACTCAGTGCCAATAATGACACATTGGCACTTCATGCCTCCATATACTTGTTCACACCTGTTGACACTTATGTGCCAAAACAGAAATCCTTGAACAAGGAAGAAAAGGAAGACACTGAGTTTGCAGGCTTTTGCAATTTCCCAATAGGAATAAGCATCACCTGGAGTTCTGTGCAACCTCTGGTCCAGATACAAGATTACACCCTAGACAAACCCTGGACCAGACACTGAAATAGGACAAACTCCACTGAACTGATGCTGTTGCCTCTACATCTTGGTGTTTAGGGGAAAAAACTGCTTGACCGTTCCAGTCAAAAACTTTATAGGGCCAGGATTGGATAAGCCTGCTAGACTTCACAGGGTCAAACCAGACATTTAAAACAAAAAGTCCATGGGGGATCCTAAAGTTTCCTGATATCCCACTGAGACCTTACCAGTTCCAGCTCCAATATTTATTTCTACAAGCCTTTTCATGGGCAGACTCATGTCTGCTGAGATGCCATTCCACCAACGTTATTGTTCCTTTCACCAATTCCAACTTCAGTTTAGTTCCATCCCACATGGACTATGGCTTTTCAGGAAGGAGTTTAGAGAAATTCTGTTGCTGTGGTAGGCTTCAACCACACCCAAGTAAACAGTGTAAGTAAAGATGGCTGCAGTTAGAGCTTATTCTTGTAGCTTCCAAAGCAGCTGCCACTCATGTAGACGTTGCATTATTGAAGTAGATGTCAAGAGAGGAATTGGGGAGGGTGGGGGGGAGAAGGCCCAACACAGAAGTCTAATAAGCTTTCAAGGGGTACTTTTGGTGAGAGAGGGCTTCCAGTTCCCACCTGATCACTAAGTAAATTCAAGGATTTGGGAAGGGGGAGATTCCAGATACTAGATAAAAAAAAAGTATAGATGGTTTTGTACTAAGTTTTGGGAAGACCAGGGCATAGAAGGCTTACAACATTTACCAGACTGGTGCAGAAAATTTTGGACTAAAAAAACCTGAATTTAAATCTTACCCTGAAAGCCAGTGGAGTGTAAAACTGAAATCAGATTTTCATTTATCCTTGTAGCCAACTCCTGTTATGAGGAAAGATTTCTGAATACATGGAAAAAATTAGCCAAAGGAGAAAACATCCTTCAGATAGGCTCTGTTGATTTTGACTGGTCTCTGCTGAGGTCTTTAACTGTTGGCCAAGGAGCCAGGAGACCAGTAGAATTGCTGAGCTGAGAGAGTGAATACAGCGGGGAGTGCAATTAAATAGCTGCCCATCTCTTGACTCTGGGCATGTAAATTCAAGATGGAGAGAGCTATTTTGGCATTCTATTTTTGCCATCTGGAATTATTAAAAACAAGCTGAGGACTTTCAACTGGAATGTCTGCTAGGATACGATATTGTTTTGTGTGTGCGTGTGGAGTACATTTGTCCACAGGGAACTGGTCTGAGACACCTACTCATTTCTCTTAGACCACTGAGTATCTTAGGACATTAACTTTTGATCATTACAAGCCTGGCTTTGAATTGTCATCCTAGAAAAGGCTGCATATCCCCTGACAGGTCCAATCCTCCACCATTGTGCTAGCTTGGTCAGAGGGAGTTCAATTAAATCCACAAATCCATGTTCTAAATCTGCAGTGCCACTGATTTCTGATTCCCGTGGGCCAAGGTTAGGTTGCTTGGGAGCTAACCACAGATGTCTTATACATCATACATGCATACTTAGTAGGCCACGGAGAAGCCTACGGGTTCCTGCATAGCTGTATCTAACAGTTACCAGGTAGCGACTATTTCATTTCTATGAAATAGTGTAACTCAAGTAATAACTATAAATGAATGACTGTACTAGGAGGTGGGGGCCGGGCTAACCTATAACTGCGCATCTGCTACTGCTGTGAAAATTCAACCTTAAGCAGCCTAAACATTCATTTTACAATGTACACCACTGATTACTTAATTATATCTAAAATACAAGTCAGGCACACTGAAAACCCCAGGGAGTAAATTACATGCAGCTATGAAGCAATGTGTGTGCATTCACTTTACTTTGACAGTTTTTTAAAACATTATCATTTTCCAATGCATCTGAAAGATTTTTCTCTTCCTGTTCTGCAAAACATCATGATGTTACAAACAGGTAAACATTTCTAAGTAATATCAGATGTGCGTGGGAGCATCCATCTTCAGCCTTACACTGTGGACTCCTACTAAAGGATCTTATCTTTATGTATATTTGAACAAGATCTACATATGCTTGATCTCGGAATGAACCTCTGTATGACCTGATTTTGTTGCCATGGCCACCAATTAGACCAGCCTTGTTGACTGCAGAACAACAGTCAAAGCATCTCTATTAAGTTCTGAAAAAGAGTGTCATATTTTATCAACATACTACACAGCTTCTCCTTAATGTAGGGTAGCTTTCTTCCATTATCTCTGTATTTAAAGATTCATGGTGTTAAAAACATTACACAGGGAACTTATTGCTAGCCAGAAGCTCACATTTTTTAACATTATTTTAAATATCTCCTTTTAACTTCCATTCCTACAGGAATACAGAATGGAGACAAGGGTAGTGGTAGCATCTCCATTCCATGAAAACCTTTATGTTAGCATTAAACCTTTATTCCATTCAGACTATTTCTTCTGAGGGCACTAGCAAGAGTTTGTTTTCAGCTGGGGACATTTTTCCCACATCCAGCTTTTTAAAACATTCGCCCCTCCATATTGTGGCAAAGTAGAGAATTGCTTAGAAAGCTCATGTGACTAAGTCCACTTGTTAAACTACTTACACTCACCAATAGGTGTGACCAAAGGTACTTCATACAGTGTTAATTTTAAAGGAAAGACAGCTTAATGATATAAATATTCTGTTTTGTTAATGCCTATTTTTTAAAAAAATATTCTATATGCTCAGTTTGTATCAGAACTAACAGAGGTTTGAGGGTTTAGTTTTATGGCCAAATCTTTCATTTCTCAGGCTTTCTATTCAGAAAATAATTTTCTTCACATTGTTTTCACAAAACCTTTCAAATGCCCAAAATAATGCAGAAAAAATGGTTTTTATTTTGAACAGGCTTTCAGCATATTATATTAACTGAAGCCTTAATGATACAATGGTTAAAAAACAGAGTACCGATGTGTATAAATGAAAAATGTAATAGAATTGGCACAAGGTATTGGAAACAGGAAAGAAAGTAGTCACTCAAGCATTGTGTTTGCATGTTATTTAAATACAAGTGGTTGAGGTATAAGTACCTCTAAGTACACCTGAAAGAGATGGTGCCTTGTAATCATTGTTTCAGCAATTGACAGTTGTTTACACAACAGCAGCACATTCTCTACTGATTTGAATAATAAACATGTTTAAACACCAGCTGGATAATAGGAGGATAATTGAAACATAGTTTAAAGCTCTGATTTACAGGCATTGTGGCAACACTTTTATTTGTGGTACAATGCTATACTTCTGTGCAGTCTCTTGAAAAAATTAAATAGGCATTGTTTCAAACAAGTTTGGGATATATTTAACTTGATTAATCTATCGTGCATGTGTGTGCGTACACATTAGATGTTAGATAGATAAAAAGGCATTACTAGATATAGCAGAGGTCTCTATAATTGTAAGCAGTGTATCAAAACACTTTTGAATACACTATAATTGCTAGTAAATACACACACACAGCACCACAGCTCCAAATAGGTTTGTACAGTACACTAGTTGTGCTGCTCAGATGTGAAAGATAAGGGCCCAATCAGCATATCTCGCATATTCACTTCACAAGAATGGGCTGCAGTGATAAGCAAGTCCATGAAGCCCACATGGCAAAAGTAGCTGAAGGTTTGGATATGGAAATTGCTGAGAGCATTGAGGGAAATTTGACAATGATAAAACATCCACGCAGAGAATCAGTCCATCCCCCTCACAGCTCCTAGTGCTGACCAGCCTGCGTATGTACCACCTTCACAGAACAACTGAGCATGCTCCATCCCCTCACAACTCGTGTGTGTGACTGGACCACAAATGTGCCATCTTCATGCATGCTGTCTCCAAGCCAGGGCTATGGAGCTCAGCAAGACTTTCCTTGTAATTGCTGTTCTGGGCCAGAATGGGACCAGACACCAGAACTGAGGACAGCGAGCTGTCTCTACTGTGCTCTCAAATCCCCTCCTGCTGAAGCAGCGTGAAGGAGGAAGTCATCTGATTTTAATGCAGAGGAGACAAAAGCCAGACTGGCAGAGGGACAAAGTCTGCTGAGACTGGAAGCTGGGCAAGAAGACTGGGACTGGGTGGGCAAGGAGACTGTGAGCCCAGGGGGAAGGCAAGCTGAGACCAGTTGGGCAAGAAAGCTTGAAGCCATGAGGGTGGGGAGACTATGACTGGGAGCTGGTGAGGAAAATGGGAAGACTGAGAGCCAGTTCACTAGAGGATCGGGGGGAACACAGATTCTGTGAGAAGCTGGGGGAGGAGGGGAGACTGGGACTAGGAACCAGTGGGAAAGAGACAGATATGGCAAGGAGCTGGGATGTGGGGAAGAAATGGAAAAAATAGTATGTGATCATGTAATTGAAGTCTATACCATAATGCATACACACAAGGGAGTTGAATTAAGGTTGCACAGGCAATTCTGCCATTTCCTAACTTTGGAGTGCTTGACTTTGCAACCTTAATAATGTTCTTTTAACATTTTTGTGTGCACAATATCATAAATATAGTAGCTTCCAATCATTAACATTGAAGAATGGGACCATCCTTTTCCTTAGTATTTCTCTGTTGATTTATCTGAATACTTACTCGTTGCAGAATCAGGACAGAGGGTGACCAAAAGAACCCACAATAAGAATGCAAAGGAAGCTCTGCAGAGCTGACTTGATTTTAGTTTGTACTAAGGCCCAGGTGGAATAGTTCACTGAGAATTCCCGACATGCAAAGGCTTCCATGGCTTCTACACAAGTCACTCCCTGCATAGGAAGCACGTTGGGGTGGGCCACACATGGAAGAGGGGAAGGAATAAGCAGGCCAGAGACATGGAAGGGTGTGATTGCAATGCACTGCATTGCTGCTATTCTCTGCTTTCCTGAGTCCAGAGGGCCAGAGTGATTGCAAGATTGGGCCCATTAATCATACATATGGCATGGTGGTTGCTATGTTATGGAAGATGGTAATGTTGTTACAAGAGGTTAGATAGAGAAATTAGAACACTTAGAACAGTAAGAACATCACCAAAGAGGTGGAATGTTAGAAGTTAGCTTGTTACAGGTTCACATATCTGGCATTTGGGCTGCAACTAATGAGTGCTATTCTGATGTCTGCTGATGACCAATGTGCCCCTTAATTCCTACATGGGGAAACCTCATGAAAGTTCCTGAAGTGCTTCCTTCCAAAGTAACATTTGATTTTGTTCAGAAAATGAAAATATAATTAGAAACTGTAAACTAGAATGTTCCACCCAGAATCACAATAGAAATACTCCATTTGTGATCCCATGGTGTGCATGCAACGTATAAACACACACTCTTTTGGTGCTTTGTAACGTACCTAGCACAAATCAACCAAAAGAGAACATCATATAGCTCTAAGACGTTTAGGAATACAAGAGACATTCTAAAATGCACCCTCCCATTTAATAAGAGTGTCTTTCTGGTTATGCTGTGAGGTGAAGAACAACAGAGCGCACAAGGAGGGCAGAGTTAAAACCACAACCCAAAAGGTTTATGGGAATCAGAGACAGAATCAGCTGGAGCAAGTAGGTCTGAACTTTATTGAAGCCAAGGGGAGTTGGACTCACTTCCTCCAGGGCTGAATTGGAATGTGTGTGTGAGAGGTAAGTCTAGGAAAGAGAAAGGGGACAAAGAAACTCAGTCGCTGTGGAATAAGCAGGTATAATTCTCATTCAAGTACATGGAGGTTGTACCCACTTAATCCAAGGCTGAATTTGGCTGAGAGAAAGAGAAACAGTAACACAAAATAAGAAGAAAAGGAGTACTTGTGGCACCTTAGAGACTAACCAATTTATTTGAGCATGAGCTTTCGTGAGCTACAGCTCACTTCATCGGATGCATACCGTGGATCCGATGAAGTGAGCTGTAGCTCACGAAAGCTCATGCTCAAATAAATTGGTTAGTCTCTAAGGTGCCACAAGGACTCCTTTTCTTTTTGCGAATACAGACTAACACGGCTGTTACTCTGAAACAAAATAAGAAGCACAATGAATGGCTGCAACTAGAAACATTATTGCATTAGTCAAGAGAAACTAATCTCTTAAGGGTATGAACCTGTGCCTTGTGTTGCTAAATGCTATGCATGCCATATATTTTTATTTATGTAAAAGGAATCACAATGGGCAAGTCACATTACCAGATGATGGATGAATGGCCAGAGATAGTCTTGGATGGGACATAAAAGAAGAAATGTGCCACATATGCCAATATAGGAAGAGACACAATAGGAGAGTGTGGATCAGACTTAGGGAGGCCTTTATCGAAGGAACTAACAAACAGAAGCTGCACATGATAACAATGTACAGCTGGATAAGACACATGGAAAAAATCACCACAAGCTTCCACAAGATACGATGTGCAGACAATGGTAAATTATAGCTATGAGAGAGTGTTTTAGGCAGTTTTACCAAGCTGTGTGTATAGAGAGATTATGGGTGAGATCCCGGCCCCTGGCTATTGTTGCTTTGTGCTGGGAGAGAGAACTGCCTTAACAGGGAAAGTGGGTTTGCCTCAACATAGGAGAATTGCCAGGGGGAATACAGCCAACATAGTTAGCTCGGTGCCATCCATTCCCTCCACAAAAAGGAGGGTTCCTCTATGGGCCAGGAGCAGGAGGGTCTAGGGCAGAGGTGCACTGCTCTCTGGAAATCCCAGGGCAGTGGAATAGTCCTTACAGGACCATTCTAGCTGCTTTAATTTAGAGAAATCCTTATGCCCCTTATGGGGATCTCACTGTTGAGTTGTTATGTATAAGGATACATGGTCTAAATCTCATCTCCCTGACACTGTTTTTACACTGGTGTAACTTCATTGACCCTGGTGTGGGAAGAGAATCAAGCCCACAGTTGCTAATGGAGCTAGACTAATTAATTCCAACACTGATCAAGAAGATTGCAGGTTTCAATAGTTTTCTTCAAAACAAGACTGAGCCTTCGTTTAATTCAATCAGCTGGTATCAAAGCAGAAAAAAATAGAGAAGAGATCAATCGACTGCAGTGATATTGACTACAAGAGGTCAAACTAATACAACAGGACTCCTTGCTTTGGATTATGTACCTATCTATACTTCACGTGCATGGTTTAATGTGTTTAATATTGCCTTGTTGGCTAAACCATTTCATTCTGGACATTGGTGGTTAAAAGTATTTGTGTCTAGACTCTAACATGGTGGAATAGTCTCTATCCAAACCAACTATACTCCACAACCTGGTTCCCCCAAGATGTTTGCAAGGGACCTAGTTGTGCTGTGAATGACTTGGTAAGGTGAAATGTGGTAACTACTTATGCTAAACAATCTGTTGCGCCTTGTATTTAGCTGTGACACTCTGAATTAGTTTCCCAGACTTGAAGAAGAGCTCTGTGTAAGCTCGAAAGCTTGTCTCTCTCACCAATAGATGTTGGTTCAATAAAAGATATTATCTCACCCACCCCGTCTTTTGGTAAGGAGCAAATCAGTTTCATTTTCTTCCTCCTACAAAATTCGAGTTATTTAAATCTATTTTACCAGGCAAACGCTTTGAGTCAAAACACTTTGTTTCTAAGAGTGTCTCATGAGATAGTAGCAACGGAGGGAAAATGACATTTCTTTATCCGTTACAATACTAATGTGACATTCAAACACAACAAGTGCTATTCAGTTGCTTGTAAGTCACAAAAGGTGAGTGAAAACACTTACCTCTTTTGTACAAATTAAAAAGGAGGTGGAGAATCCTCAATGCAAAGATCCACTTTGACTTAAAATATAGAGTAAGCAGCACTACACATTTATGAGCACAAAGCCCATCTATTAAGATTCTGAACAAATAGTAAGCTTAGATACCAAGAAGCTTTCTTGTTAATGTACGGTTAGTTATGTCAAGGACAGTAAATGAAGCTGCTTTTCATATGCCAAATTGATCAGTGTATGTACACAAGAACTACTGGGTCAAACTGTCACCACCAAAAATATATTTTTCAGTGTGTTACAGATGATCAAATGTTAATAGGTAAAGGAGAAGAATTTGTAAATAATAACGTTCCACTCCATTAGTAGTTGTTTAATACATACATAAAGTTTATGCAATATTCAATCCAGGTGGATACTCTTGTAAACAAATTCTTAGTTTAAAACTCTGAAGCTCAGTTTAAGACAAATAGAAAGAATTGTTCAGGTTTAAAATTATTCCCACACAATTGCACCAAAGCATTCAAAGTTACCCAGTGAGGCCTTGCGCCTACAATCTGGAAGACAAATTCAGACAAATTCAAAACGAGAAATAAGGTGCTTTTACAAATTGCTGCATGTCATCCTCGGCAGAGACCCCACCACCATCTTGAATAGCCCCGTGAATACTTTGGAGGAGCCCAAGTCACAGGCCACCAGAGTGAACAGTGAGGAGGAGGTGTTGGACCAGGAAGAGGAGGAGTATGGGGGACAGGTGACACAGTGAGCCAAGACCTACAGAACAGTCAAGTGAGTTCCTACAGTCCAGCATGGACAGGTCTGATGCAGAGAAAGGAACTTCTGGTAAGTACGCAGTTTTCTTCAATACTGCAGGGACACACCTGTTCATTTACTCTTTTATAATCATACTAGAAGAGGTAGTGAAATAACCAGTAGAATTACTATCTGCTTCTCATTCCCCTGTACGGTTAGGTAGAGGGAGCCCTGCAGAACAGTTTGTTATGTGCACCGGGATGTCCCGTGAATCCTCCATAGAGATCTTGAGGAAACTTTCCTGGAGGTAGGGAGGGCTGCCTTTTTTCTTCTGCTGGGGTAAGACACTTTCCCATTCCACTCAGCAATTACTTCAGCCAACACCATTGCAGCACACAGGCTAGCAGTATACGGACCTGGTCTGTAGCCAGACATGGGCAGGAGCTGTTCCCTTTCAGCCTCCATTACCCTAAGGAGTCAGATATCAGCTAAAATCACCACTGCCAGTGAAAAACAGGGCCAGTATTCAGTTCAATTACCCTAGCTGCACACACTCCCACCCGCGAACTACCCCCCAAGCTCACCCCCTCCCCTTTGGCTGAGACTGCTTCCATGCTCTATGAATCCCAAGTAGAAGTGAGAATGTTGTGCTTGTAACTTGTGTGGGTCAAGGGGAGTGAGTTCAATATACCAGTGTTAGGAATACACTCACAATAGTACCACTGTGCATTGTATCTTTTACGGCTAGACAGATGGTCTTGAGGGTCTCTCCATCCACTGCAGCCGAGCAGCTCAGCCAGATAAGGAGGAGAAGGAAGAGGACATGGGATGACATGTTCCACGAGATCCTGCAAGCCTCTGCTTTGGATACTGAGCACAGGACTTGGAGGATCACTCTCATGGACAGCATGGACTGGGAAAGAGCAGAGGAGAAAGGTGGGGGAAAAGGAAAGGGACGTGCCGCAGGAGATACTAACTCTTCTCAAGCAGCCAGCAGACATGCTGGAGACTCTTGTTGACTTTCAGGTTCAACAGGCCCGTGCTCGCCTCCCTCTGCAGCCCATAGAGAACTGCATTCCGGAACCTCCCCACACACACTCACACACATTCCACGTGGCATCCAGGGTGACTACACTACCCCTACCATTCCAGCCAGGGGAAGAGTGCAGACAATCACAGCCGCACATACACTGACCTGTGAAAGACACAGTTGGTGTATGTGTTTCTGAAATGAAACGGACTGTTCTTTCCCCTGTATTTATAAAGTTTCAGTTATAAATATGTCTGTTTGCATGGGTTTGGAATAAAAGTCTATTTACGGAAACTTAATCTTTTTTAGTTCACAACATACGCTGGCTGGGGCTGACATCATTCACAGATAAGAGCAAAATGTTATATTACTACACACACAGCACTCATTGCAAGGTTCATACCAGGATGCAAAAAAAAACCCCCAAAAAACAAAAAACAAAAAAAAACAAGGCCGGGCAGAGCCCACTACAGCAACACACATTACTCTGGCTCACTATTAAAATGGTCTTTCAAAGCCACCCTGAGCCATATAGTTCCCCCTTGAGCTTTTCTTATAAAACCCGGTGTCTGGCTGCTCAAAATCAGCAGACAGCCATTCCACCTCTGCCCTTCATCACAGCTGAAGCTTTACCCCCTTTGCTTCACAGGTATTATGAAGCACATAGCATGCAGCTATAACCATTGGGATATTTTTTTCACGGAGGTCTAATCTAGTGACTAGACAGTGCCAGCAGCCTTTCAAATGGCCAAAGGTGCATTCAGCTGTCAGTCTGCACTTGCTGAGCCTGTAGTGGAAGTGCTTCTTGCTGTTGTCGACGTGGCCAGCGTACAGCTTCATGAGCCACAGGAGTAAGAGGTAGGCTAGGTCTCTCGGGATCTCTACTGGCATTTCAACATCCCCGGTGGTAGTCCTCTGGTCTGGAAAGAAAATCCCTGCTTGCAGCTTTCTGAACAAGCCTGTGTTCTTAAAGATGCGAGGGTCATGCACCTTCCCTGACCATCCAACACTAATGTCAGTAAGATGTCCCCAGTGATCCACCAGCTTTCTGTTGATGTACTCTGTGGCAAGGTGGTCTGGTGCCAAAATAGAGATATGCATACCATCTATCACCACACTGCAGTTCAGGAACCCCATTGCTGGAAAACCATCCACTATGTCCTGCACATTGCCCAGAGTCACAGTCGTTCATAGCAGGACACGATTAATGTCCCTGTGTACTTGCATCACAGCAACTCCCACAGTGGATTTCCCAACTCCAAAATTATTCCCAGCTGATTGGTAGCATCCTGGCATTGCAAGCTTCCACACAGTGATCACCACTTGCTTCTCCACTATCAGTGCAGCTCTCATTTTGGCATCACTGTGCTGGAGGACTGGGGCAAGCTCCGCACACACGTCCAGGAATGTGACCTCATGCATCCAAAAGTTCTGCAGCCACTGCTCATCACCCTATACATGCATAATGATGAGATCCCACCACTCAGTGTTCGTTTCTCAGGCCCAGAGTGGTGCTCCGCCATCTGCAGCTGTACCGTGAAAGAAACAATTCAAGGTTATTGTTAGCAATGTCCCACAGCAAGCTAGCCTCCAAGAAATCATCATGTTCCCCATGGCTCCTCTGGCTGCTCTGCAAATACTGCAGGATCAGGCATGCCATGCTCGCAATGCTCATCACCATAGTGCAAAGCTGTGAAGGATCCATAATTCTCACAAAGATGACGGACGTGCGGGTTTGCAGGGCTTTTGAAAAAAGCCGTGAAACATTATGGGGTGCAGATAACATTACGGGATGAAGAAAACTGCATGTTCCCAATCACCCCTGCATGACTCGTTTGTCCCCATGAGGCATTGCAAACCCTTTCCAAAACACCCTGCACTAGATGGGGACACATTGCATGGTGGGATAGCTACCCACAGTGCACTGCTCTCTACATCGATGCAAGCGCTGCTCGTGAGGAAATGCATGCCAGTTTGACATAATATAAATTGACTTAATTTTGTAGCGTAGACTTGCCCATAGTGAAAGATCAAGGCCTACAGCCTCATTAATGTACTTCTTCAGCTTTGCCCTTTTCGTTTGCTCATATTTATTCTTACAGATCTGAAACAGCCTATATTCCAAATCATAAATTTTAATGTCTTCCCACAATTTGTCTGAAATATATTCCTGCAAGAGATCCCTCATGCCATGTTATTGGAATCAGCTGACTGAGGCCAGACCAGAACTTCAGCAAGTGAGTACTTCTACTGAAGTCAGTAGTAATATTTCTGAACAAATGCACCCAGAGAGTTAGTAAGACTACTCATGTACTTAAAAGTTAAGCACATGCTTAAGTGCTTTGCTGACTTGAGGCTTTAGTTACGTATTTCATAAATAAAGAAGAGTCCATTTAAAATATATTTAGAAATGTTAAAGAGTCTATTGTCTTTATCTCGAGCTAAATACACATATAAGTCCAATTAAGGCTATTTAAATGAATAGCTGGGGAAAGGATGTATACAATACACAGTGTAATTAGTGCACCTGAAGGTTAAATACAATAGAAAACAAGCCTAAAATAGATTGATTAACATATAGGGCCAGATCCACAGCTAGGGTTAATTGGCATGGCTCCACTCAAGTCAATAGAACTATGCTAGCTTTCCATCAGGTGACGATCTGGCCCATAAAACAGTGCCAAATATAAATGCATTGGTTTTGGTGAGTTTTTTTTAAATGGAGATTTCTTAAATGAATAGTTGTGAAAAGCTAAATTGGCTTTATCTGGACACAGAGACAAATGAGGACAGACTGCAACTTTTATTAAACTATTACACACAGGGCTGGGGCACTACCTACCCATCACCCATGTGTTTTAGTGGTTCCAGTGCAGGGGATATAGGGTTCCTGTCATGTAATCCACAAATTGGGGTAGGATCTCCTCAGGTTAAACCCAGGACTCAGCTCACTCCAAGTCCAGCCACCACCACCCCACAGTGAGAGGAACAGAGGGTACAAACAGGTGGGGACCTTGGCTGACGAGGTTAAATCCCTGGAATGGGAGATACTTGCCAATCAGCACCCCTCACCCCCAACAGCCCAATAGGTGCCAGTAACTCCAAGGGGTGGGGGAGTTACCTGGTGTCCCTCAGTGAGTATTTTCCTCCCTTACCACGATTGCTGTCCCCTTTCACCACTGGCCTCATCAAGTTCTCCCAGCTCATTGAGGTGGGCAGGTGGCATTTGATCTGGACACATCAGTGAAATGAGGACAGACACATGGATGGATTTAAGTGGCAGGCCACAACTCTTATTAACTTAAACACAGGAGAGGGGAGCTACCCACCCATCACCCACACTCTTATAAATCAGGCATCTAAAGTGGTTCCAGTGCAGTGGTTATAGGAACACATAACATAACATATAATCAGTACCTTGGGGTAGGCTCTCTCCAGGATTCAGGTCACTCTGAGTCCTATAACCACCACCCAGCAAGAGGGTCAGAGGGTGCAGCAGGGTGGGGACCTCAGCCCATGAAGGCCACAAGGTCTCACCCCAGCCCATGAATGTAAGGCCCATCAGAAAAATCTCAGGTCTTTTACATGTGGGAACGGTTTGTTTGTACTGAAAAATGGCCACAGGGGCACCAGCAACTAGCTTAGTCACCCCCAACCCTGCCGGTTGGTATCACAACTCCTGCCCAAGCCATGCCCTCCCATTCTGTAGCTAGATGTTAGCACCTCCATCCAACAAAGGTACACCATCGTCCCTGAAAAATTCAGCTGATTATAACTGATGTCTCTAGGCTGTACCATTATTCTGCTGACCTCCTGATATACTTTCTTCCTCACCTTGTCCAAATGGGCTCGGTCTGTGCTTCCCCACCAAACCTACCTTGTGAGCATTTGACCACACTAACCTAACCTCTGGCCACAGTTGCCTAATCAAGCCCACATCCCTCTGGAGTCTGTCCCTTAAGCTGACTCCCACACAACCCCCAAGATTGTTCTCCAAGGTGAATACCAGAACATGAGACAAGTCCATTTTTTGTCAATGAGTGCAGAAGTGGCATGAGCTGATCCTGCTGCATGCTTCTGCTGCTGAACCACTAGAAGCAAACAGCTGAGATCTGCCTGCCATCCTGGTCTTCCTTTTGTGGGCCTAATGCACTGTAGTGTGCCTGCAAATCCCAACACTGAGCATGCTCTGCATGCCCTCTGAAGCAACCAAAACAAAACAAAAAGCACATTGGGCTAGTTACATTTTACCATTCCCTGCCATCTTCTCCTTGGTGCAGACATAAGTCCTGTAACACCTGGATTTCCAGCACCCTATCACCTGCACTTTCCAAGGGCCAAAACCCCCTACAGCCGCTGATGTCACTGCCCTGATCCTGAGAGTACCAAATGTACCCCGGTCCAGACCACAGTAGTGCAAGGTTTTTCTCAGTAGTGTGATCAATTGATACCCCTCAGACAGAGATCAACACCTACAAGATCTTCACCAAGCATTCTCAAACTACAATACCCACACGAGGAAATAAGGAAACAGATCAACAGAGCCAGACGTGTACCCAGAAGCCTGCTGCTGCAAGACAAGCCCAAGAAAGAAACCAACGGAACTCCACTGGCCGTCACATACAGTCCTCAGCTAAAACCTCTCCAACGCATCATCAGTGATCTACAACGCATCCTGGACAACAAACCCTCACTTTCACGGGCCTTGGGAGGCAGGCCAGTCCTCGCCCACAGACAACCCGCCAACCTGAAGCATATTCTCACCAGCAACGGCACACCACACCATAGTAACACTAACTCAGGAACCAATCCATGCAACAAACCTCGATGCCAACTCTGCCCACATATCTACACCAGCGACACTGTCACAGGACCTAACCAGATCAGCCACACCATCACCTGCACATCCACCAATGTAATCTACGTCATCATGTGCCAGCAATGCCCCTCTGCTATTTACATCAGCCAAACTGGACAGTCCCTACGTAAAAGGATAAATGGACACAAATCAGATATTAGGAATGGCAATATACAAAAACCCGTAGGAGAACACTTCAATCTCCCTGGACACACAATAGCAGATTTAAAGGTAGCCATCCTGCAGCAAAAAAATGTCAGGACCAGACTTCAAAGAGAAATTGCTGAGCTTCAGTTCATTTGCAAATTTGACACCATCAGCTCAGGATTAAGCAAAGACTGTGAATGGCTAGCCAACTACAAAAGCAGTTTCTCCTCCGGTGGTGTTCACACCTCAACTGCTGGAAGAGGGTCTCATCCTCCCGGATTGAAGTAACCTCGTTATCCCTAGCCTGATTCTTGCTTGCATATTTATACCTGCTTCTGGAAATGTCCACTACATGCATCCGACGAAGCAGGCATTCACCCACGAAAGCTTATGCTCCAATACGTCTGTTAGTTTATAAGGTGCCACAGGACTCTTTGCCGCTCCTCAGGAGGCTGCCATCCTGGTGTATGAACAGGTGGCACAGCTGCTGGCCCTGGATTTTTAGTGAGGCTTTAGTTTTCTTTCCTGGACACAGGCATTCATCTGCACATGCCTTCAACACCACATGAGCCCCCCGCCCCCATTCTGGTCCATTTTTGAGTACCTTAAGTGCAGGGACACCTCTCCTGTAGATAGCTGTGCATTTGTTAAGTTGAACGCATGCTGGGGACCTGTTCGCAGCTGCCAAAGGCATCAGCTCACTCACTTTAAAAATGCCAAAGAAGGCAACAACGAATGTCGCCCTAAATAAAACAGCGTCCCTCCCACAACTGCATACCTGTGGTAGAGCCTCTAATAACTTGTCAGGGTTTCCACTGTTATGGGTAATCTGTCTTCCCTCCAGTGCCTGCCCCTCCTGGGCCCCTCTTCTAAGAGCTTCCATATTATGAAATGCCTGGATGGGTCTGAGAAACTGCTTCAGTAGGACAGGTCCACTAGCTGGCCAGATATAATGGAGGGATCCAACCCGCAGTGGGCCAAAGACAACACATGTTGCCCCTCTTCATATGCAGCTCTGGGACACCCATGATGAAGCCCTTCCTGTGTCCTAAATTCTGTGAACTCTGAAAGGCTGGCCTTAGAGGCCCTCAGAGTCTGCGGGGCCACCAAGTCCTCAGCTCGTCCCACAGCTGTCATGAGCCAAGGTTCCAGAGTTGTTGGGGCACCGCCCACAAATCCCTGCTGGCCAGTGGAACAAGTTCCCAGAATCTGTCATGTGGAAATTGAGATAGAGCATCCACAGCACCATTATCCACTCCCAGGACATGCACTGCATGAAAAATGATGTTAAACCACAGACAGAGTTAAAAAAAAAAACACAAAGGCCCTCACCAGTCTCATAACCTGAGCTGTCTTAGCTGACCGTCTATATACAGCACAGACCACTAGAAACAGATGTTTTTGTTCTCCCCAAATAGTGACTGCCACCAATACAGGAAAAACCTCAAGGAAGGTGATGTCCCCTTAATGCTGTGAGCCACATAAACTTTCTATCCACCTCTCCACACACCACTCTCCTTGAAAATTAACCCCCAAACCTATGCCTCCCGACGCATTGGATTGTACCTGCAGCTCAGTCTTGAGCAACCAGTCTGAATGCCCCATCAAACTCCTCCAGAAATCTCTCCCACACTTCAAAATCTTCCTTCATTTCCCTCATCATTCTGATAAAGAAGTGAGGTTTTTGCAGTCCAGAGGCCAACACCAGGCAGGCACAGAATGCCCAACAGGAGCCACCATCTGACATGCAAAGTTTAGGTGCCCTGTGACCACCTGAAGTTCCCTCAGCATAATTTTTTTTGCCCCTTATGAGAGCATGTATCATGCCCTGACCAATTCCAACTTCCCTGCAGGTAATCTAGAAACACCATGAACTGTGTCCAGTTCATTGCCCAGATATGTTAAACTTTGGCAAAGCCTTCTCTTTTTTCCATGGTGACGGGGACCCCAAGGTGTTCGGGTAGGTTCTGGAACACCTGAAGCAAGTACTCACAGTACCAGCAGCACTGCTGGCTCCCAGTCTGGTTGCTAGGCAATTCAGCAAGCTCAGCTGGGCCCAATGAGCCTTCTCTAAACGGTTGTACTTCCTGACTGGGCAGGACGGCTTGTGGCCTGCTACTTGAGCCTTACAGTTGCAGCAGCACAGTGGCTGTTCAACACGTACCTAGCCCACAGCTGCACTTGCCCTGGTCCTACTTCCAGACCTGGTTCCAGCCCTGCTCCAGCCTACTTCCAGCCTTAACTCCAGTCCTTTTCCCGCCCCGCTCTGGCCTTCCTCCAGTCATCGGTCCAGCTTTGTTACAGTCCCGTTCCAGTCTTGACTCCTGTCAACTCCTGTCTAGTCTTTGCCTTCCTGCCCTGCTTCTGAACCTGATTCTAGTTCCAATCTTTGGCTTGGCTCCTCACCCCAGACTCTGGCTTCACCCTCAGCCCAATATCAGACTCCTGGATTTATGCTGGCTGAACTACCATCACAACCAGCAGACAAAGTCCTGCTCCACCCTCAAGGCAGGTAGGTTACCCGTGCCCTGGCATCTTACACACAGTTGCCTGTCCCTAATCCTACTGCAAATAAGTCATTGAGATAGTGCATCGGTTCTCAACATGTACCCCTTGGGGTACAGAGAGGTCTTCTAGGGCGTACATCAACTCATCTAGATATTTGCCTAGTTTTACAACCGGCTATATAAAAAGCACGAGCGAAGTCAGTACAAACTAAAATTTCATACAGACAATGACTTGTTCATACTGCTCTATATTCTATACACTGAAATGTAAGTACAATTATATGGTAAAAATTACAAAGGAAGCAATTTTTCAGTAATAATGTGCTGTGACACTTGTATTTTTAGGTCTGATTTTGTACAAGTAGTTTTTAAGTGAAGAGAAACTTGGGGGTACACAAGACAAATCAAACTGGTGAAAGCAGTACAGTAGTCTGGCAAGGTTGAGAGCCACTCAGATAGCGTATCTCATGATACAGGCCAGCCTTGCACACAATTGTTCACTCCATCCCGCAGGCACTGTTTATCAAAAGAGTAGTGGCCTTCCATCTGACACACAAGCAAGTTAAAGTCCCTGGGATGCGCTGGAAGCAACTGGAATGCAGACAATGTCACACTTCCTGAACATTGCCCCACGACCACACTCTTTAACCATGGCTACCGCTGCATCAAATGAGGAGTATCTCACTGAACACAGTTGGGGGTCAATATAGTCATTTACTGATGACCTCAGGGACAGGACAAGTGATGGATAAGACTGTAATCCCCCTTTGCCTTCTTTGGTACCACACCCAAGGGAGAGATGCATAATTCCAGCAATGGAAGGTATGGGAAGGGGCCTGCCACTCTCCCTGCTCCCACTTCCATGGTGAGCTTTGCCCTTACTATACACTTGAAGCCTTTAACAGACTTCCAAGTTCTCCACCCAGGAGTGGCACCTCACTCCACATACGGGATTTGAAAATTGGCTGAAAATCCATTTCATAAATCAGCTGCATCTTTTTCCCTGGGGTAGTCCAACAACAAATTCCATAACACCCATGTCTTAACTGGAGAAGGAGCCTTTCCCCTGGTTACTGCTTCCACCTGTAGCATCTCCCAAAGCACTGGATTCTTGCAGAAGACCTTTCCTACCACGCTGTTGGAACTGCCCTTTACCCTCATAGCAGGAGAGGGCACTATGCTAACCACTGCACCTTCTACAGAAGTCTTTGTACTTGCATTGGGAGCAAAAACATTTCCCATTGTCAAATGCAAAGCAAACATTCACTTCTATATCTATTTTGAAAGCTAGGTTTTGGCACTGACAACCCACTGTCTGTGACTGTCAGCTGACTAGGATGATAAGGATATACACTGCTGGAATGGAGCCAAAAGTCTCCCCACATGGCCCATGCTCCAGGGATGGACTATTTGATGCTTACCTGTTCTGTTCATTCCCTCTGGGGCACCTGGCATTGGCCACTGCCAGAAGACAGGATACTGGGCTAGATGGACCATTGGTCTGATCCAGTATGGCCGTGCTTATGTTCTTAGTCATTTTGAGGTAAATATAGGCCAAAAAGTGTTTCTTTAGCAGTGTGTTGGAAGTTAAATGGTTGTCTTGTTAACAGTGTGAGTTGTGTGTGTTTTTCCTGAACAATTAAGTTGTTTAAATCCATAACATGGTTTATAGCTATTTTCCCAGTCTTTGAAAAAAAAATAAAAATATGTACTGCATATACACTACACTTTAAATATTTTCATGATTAATTTGTTTGTAATAAGTCTAACCCTAATCCAATGTTTGTTAGAACTGGACAGGATTTATTAAACTGGTTAAAGATTATCAAATATATGCAGCTCTTTACATATATTACATTAATTCTCTTTCTAAATATTTGCAAAATTTATCAAGTCTTTGCAAGAATTTAAGAAACACTACACAATGCTAAAATTGACTGTGTTTGTAGCACTGATAGAATGTGCAGATTACGAGAGAAGCCAGAAAGCCACGTCACAAGAAATAAGCCACTCAGTAAGAGCGGGGCAATCCAAATAGCATTTGTGTGTGTTTTTATACAGGACATATTTTCAAGGGGAAACTCTATTTAGAAGTTTTCAACTTGATTCTCAGGTCCAGCTGTGGTCTCAATGCAGGATCCAAGAGGATGAGGGGGGCAAAGATGTTTTTGTGCCACCTTTGCATTCCCCAGTCCTGAGATTTGATGGAAGCCATTTCAGTCCCTGTTACAACTAAACTTCTTTCAGCTGACCACAGCCCTGTTGGGCCATTCCAACAGCTGGGAATTGCCAAAGTGCAAGCTATGGCTCTTAAACTGGAGGCTGCAAAAGGGGACAATGTAGAGGGTGAAGGGATGGTGTTATAGATAACACACTGGACTGAGATTTGGGACAGGAGAGCTGAACTCAATTCCCAGCTCTGTCACATACTTCCTGTGTGACCTTGGGCAAGTCACGTAAGCCAAGATTTTAAAGTTGTGTGATTTTAGGTACTTCAGTTTTTAGGTGCACAACCTGAGACTCCTAAAAGGGGTCTGATTTTCAGAGACTGGGTACTCAGCCCTTTCTTTAAATCAAGCCCCTTCGAGGTGTCTCAAGTTGAGCACCAACTATAGAGGCACGCAAAATCCCTAGTCACTTTAAAAAAAGTTGGCCTTAATCCTCTGTGCTTCAGCTACTCATCTGTAAAATGATGAATGCTGGCCTGCTTCATGGGGTGTTGAGAGGATAAATTCTTCACTGCATGTTTGGTGTTCAGCTATTACTGTGATGAGGGTCATATAATTACCCACTAGAGCTGGCAGAAATTTTTCATTTGAAATGGATTTTTTCCATTAAAATAGCCTATTTTTGAAGCAGAAACATTTTTTAAAGAAAAGTTCTGATATTTTCCATCAAACCAAGGATTTTCAACTTTTGATTTTTCTATTTTCCCCTCTGTATCTTCCCCTTATTCCTTTTTTTTAAAAGCAATCAATGCAAAAATGGGCTTTTTTCCTTTACATTTCATTTTTCTTTTCTTCTTTTCACTTTTGTCCTTCTGTAACTTTTCAAAGCTTCCTCATCTTTGGAAAGTTACAGAGTGGCAAAGTTAGAGTTTCATTTTCCATTTGCCACCCTGCAACTTTTCAAAAATCTTTGAAAAACCACAGAACAGAAAGAAAAATAAGGAAAAAACAAAAGAAGGACTCTGACTGCAATAAAATGAATGACACACAGTGGCAAAATGGAAGAGAAGGGAGGAAGGGAAAGATTTTAGCAAGAATTACAAAAATTTGAAATTTATGTTGTGACAAAGTTCCTGCTCTACCTTGGTGGGTCTTGCGCTTATTGGCAGATTTGCTCACCTTGGAGCTTCACGGCAGCCCTCAGCTTGGCCGTTTTTCTGAACCCACAGTCCACGTCAACTCCTCCTGTGTCTGACCAGGAGTTAGGAGGATTTGGGGGGAACCCGGGCCCGCCCTCTACTCCGGGTTCCAGCCCAGGACCCTGTGGAATGCAGCTGTCTAGAGTGCCTCCTGGAACAGCTGTGCGACAGCAACAATTCCCTGGGCTACTTCCCCATGGCTTCCTCCCAACACCTTCTTTATCCTCACTGTAGGACCTTCCTCCTGGTGTCTGATAATGCTTGTACACCTCAGTCCTCCAACAGTCCACATTCTCACTCTCAGCTCCTAGTACCTCTTGCTCCCAGCTCCTCACATGCACACCACAAACTGAAGTGAGCTCCTTTTTAAAACCCAGGTGCCCTGATTAGCCTGCCTTAATTGATTCTAGCAGCTTCTTGATTGGCTGCAGGTGTTCTAATCAGCCTGTCTTAATTGTCTCCAGAAGGTTCCTGATTGTTCTGGAACCTTGTCTGTTACCTTACCCAGGGAAAAGGGACCTACTTAGCCTGCTCTCCTGCTGCTGCCGCCCTCTAGGCTGGGCTTTCCTTGCTTTTTGCCCCTGCTTTCGGCTTCCCCCCCGACCAGGCCAGATGCTCTCCCCCCTTTCTTTTCTTTTTGTTGGTTTTTTTTCTTTCTCTGCTGTTACTAGAGTGCTGGCCGGCTGCCGGCCGGCTGTTAGCCCCCCCCCCCCCCCACCCGCCCACCCGCCTGCCCTCGGACACTGCTGCCGCTCCAGCTGAACCCCCCCCCAAGGGGGGGGGGCCTGCCGGCCCGCTTCCCCAGAGAGGGGCAGTGGAAGGACCCAGCCTCCAGACCCAGCCACTTGCTGTTTGTCTGCGGACCCGTCTCCAGCTGAGAGAATTTCTTATCATCTGCTCCAGCATCCCTGGAATGCGAAAAAGAAAGCCCAGAACAGACAGAGAAACAGCCGTCTACCAGAGGAACACTGCCCGGGGAATCTACAAATCACCATGGAGGGGGCCAAGACTGAGTAACTTTCGAACTGTGCTCTCGTGTGGGGGGAGGCCTTGACTGTGTCGTGACTGTGTTTGTAGGGACACAGGGGGTGTGGCACAGAGCTGCCCCCCGATCCATCTGTGTCCTCCCAACCCTCACATTACTATCCTCATCACTGCCCCCTCCATCGTCATTGCTGGCTGTTTAACATCTGCCTCTGGACTTAGCTGCTCGCCCTGATTCCACCATGTGGGCCAGAAGCACCAGCCAACCAAACAGGACTCTCTGGACAAGCGTACAGTGGTTCATGTGCGCCCCTCCCCCCCTGAACTGCCCATCCCACAGCCTCTCCCTTTTTACCTGACCCCAACTCCTCTTAACCACCTGCCACCACCCCCGCTGGGGCTTCGGCAATGGAGGGCACCAGGGTGACCTCCGCCGCTGCCATGCCCACCGCCTCCCCAGACTCTATGGGAGCCCCCCGAGCCGGCGGGAAAGGCCAGGGCAAGAAAAAGGGGAAGGGCCCCGCTAAAACCACCAGGCCCTCCATGGCAGGAGCCACCCCCACTGCTGCGGCCCTGCCACCGACCACAGCGTCCCTCCCCGCTGCCCCCTCTACCAGCTCTGCGGGTGTCCCTCCCTCACCCCCCAGGACGTATGCCCGGGTGGCGGCAGCCACCCCGCCTGCCACCTCGTCATCTCTCCCGCCGACCGTCTCCGCCACCATCAACAGCAGCCGGGGCCCCTTCCCCACCATGACAAGGAAGCACGGTGTCCAATGCCTCCTGGTGTCCGCCTCGCCCCACATGGAGACCTACGTGCGGGCGTTGGTGAGGGTGGTGGGGCCCTCGGCCATTGTGGTGGCCTCCAAAATGTATGGGAAGGTCATCGTCTTCTTCGCATCGGAGGCTGCTGCCCAGGAGACAGTGGAGAGGGGCCTGGCGGTGGGGGAGTGTTTGTCCCCCTAGAGCCATTAGAGGACCTGGGCGTCTGCCTGGTCCTGACCTCTGTCCCTCCTTTTCTCCCCAGTGCTGCCCTGTTACCCACCCTTTCCACCCTGGGGAAACCTGTTTCTGTCATCAGCCCTCTCCCGTTGGGCTGCAAGGACCCCACCCTCTGTCACATCTTTTCCTTCCGCCAGCAAGTGCAGCTTCTACTGCCATCAGCGGCATGTGATGGAGAGGTGCTCAAGGGGTCCTTTCTACTCCCCCACCAGGGGGCCCGTTACCAGGTGTATTTCTCCACGGGGAAAGCCCCATGCTACCTCTGCCAGGTGTCAGGGCATGTCCGGAGGGACTGCCCCTTAACCCGCCAAGGAGGGGCACCTGGGATCCCCGAGACCCAGCAGGACATCGGCCCCATCATTGCCAACGCCCCTGGCCGCCCGATACCCGAACCCGCCCCCTCCCCCCCGTTTGGACCATCACTTCTCCCGCTCAGGCCCAAGGGGCACCTCCCCTACAACGCCCAGACAAGCGGGAGAGCCCCCCCCCCCTCGCTGCTGACAGTCTGGCAGGGCCTATGGAGGAGTGTGTGGCAGAGATACCACCAGGCATGCGAGAGAGCCTGCCCCAGGGAGAATCCTCCATCCCTTATGCTGCCCCACCGCAAGTCCCTGAGCCATTGCCTTAACCCCCTGATATGACCCCTGCTAACCAGCCCCCAGATTTTGCCATGGAGGGCTGGGCCCTAGTGCAGGGGAAGCAAGGCAAGCGGAAGGCTCGAGCTCCGCCTCATCTACCCTAGGCAGAGGCCCCCCAGAAGACCAGGAAGGGGGGCACCGATGCCGAACCTTATGCTTTGCCCACGAGTGTGTCCCGTCCACCGATGTCAGCCAGGAAAGACATGGTAGCACAGGAAGAGCACCATGGGAGACCCTCCCCTCCGAGACCCTCAAGGAAGCCCCTTCTGTCCTGACACTACCTGAAGCCCCCATGAACCCCGAGGCAACCGTTGTGGCGGGTGCCAGAAGGGAGAACCCCGGGGAGACAGAAAGTGTCCTCTCCTCCATGTTCAAGGAGATCAAGGCCCTAGATCTGACCCTGGTCGCCCAGGGGAAGAACGACCTTTTGCCAGCAAACCTCGATTTGGGCGACCTCACTCCACCCCTCTTTTCCCCATGCTCCCTGCCCCTAACTGCTGCTTCTGCTCCCACCTCCAAGGAGCCCCTGGACTCTTCCATCGACCCGGCCGCTGATGGCACCCCGCTGACGACCACTGAGCCTGCTCAGGTGACAGCCAGCGCCACGCAGCCGGGACACGAGCCGCCAGGGGCACCCCCCGTTGGTGCGGAGCAATCCATTTCCTTCCCGGACGACGACCCAACAGAAGATAATCCACCTCCTGATGCTGTGGCCGCTAAATCCACCATAGAGCCCACGCCCAGTATCACTGAGAGCTCCCTCCCCACCCCCTTAACTCTTGAGCCTGATCGGGAGGTGCCACCATCCAGCTGCTTGCCTCCCGAAACCCAGGACCTCGCCTCTGCCCCTGCCCCTGCCCCTACCCCTATCCAGTCTACCTCCTGCGATGTTATCGCCGCCCCCGGGGCTGACTCCTTCCCTTTTCCAACCGATGACCCCCAGGGAACGGCCTTTGCATTCTCCTGCCCTGACCCATTAGGGGCTGCTATTTTCCCTCCACCGCCCCCTATCGCCCCAGGGCTTGAGGTGGGCCTAGAAACTCCAGCCCATCAGGCACCCCGTCGGGGGTCCGCACCATGCTTGCCCGTTTTAGTGGGCCACGGGGCTGCACCAAGGGCCCTGCCAGGGAACAACCGGGAAACCATAACCCCACCCCCCCATGAGCTGCGAGGAGAGCTGCAGAAGTTTTTAGAGGATGTCCGTGGCTCCCACAACAAGGTACAGCTTGCTCTCCAGCGATGGGGGGATTTTTTTCAAATCCTCCGGGCCACAAGGGCCCTCATGGGGGAAGGTAAAGGGATGGGGAAGCAGGATGCCGCGGCCTACTGGCAGGTCCGCGTCTTCCGTGACCAATTATTCACCTACGGGATGGGTCAAGGACTGTTGCGTGGCCCGCTGGGAAATGCGAGCATCCCTGCCAGTGAGGATCCCCCCCAGCCCTCCCCATGACACCTCTCACCATCGCAACGTTGAACTCCCGGGGCTGTAGGATGGCTCTCCGCAGGTCCCAGGTGCTCTCCTTCCTTCGGGAGGGAGGGTACTCTGTGATTTTCCTGCAGGAGACCCATACAGATCTGACCGCCGAAGATAGTTGGCGGCTGGAGTGGAGGGACAGGGTCTACTTTAGCCATTCCACGATTCAGCAGGCTGGAGTGGTGACCCTGTTCTCCCCCAACCTATGGCCCGAGGTGCTAGGGGTTGCCGAGGCCGTGCAGGGTCGCCTGCTGCATCTCCGGGCCCGTATAGAGGGGCTCGTGGTTAACCTCATTAACGTCTATGCCCCGACATTGGGCCCGGAGTGGCTGCAATTCTATCAGCAGGCATCTGCCTTCCTCGGCACCTTAGATTCTCACGAGCGCCTGGTCCTGGGAGGGGATTTTAATACCACCCTCGAGGAGCAAGACCGCTCGAGGACCAAGCAGTGCCCAGCCGCCGTGGACACCCTCCGGGAGATAGTTGAACATCACTCCCTAGTAGACATCTGGCGTGACCACGACCCGGATGACATTTCCACGTTCACCTTTGTCCGGGTGGAAGCCCATCGGTCGAGCCACTCCCGGTTGGACTGCATTTATTTATCATGTTTCCATGTCTCACGAGCCCACTCCTCCAGCATTCAGCTGGCCCCACTTTCTGACCATCACCTAGCCACTGTGACAGCCTCCCTCTGTGCGGAGAGGCCGGGGCCGGCCTACTGGCATTTTAACAACAGCCTGTTGGAGGATGAGGGCTTCGTGATGTCCTTCTGGGAATTCTGGCTGGCCTGGCGAGGGCAGCAGCATGCCTTTCCCTCGGCGCGGCAATGGTGGGACCTGGGAAAGGTGCGCGCCCGGCTTTTCTGCTGCGACTACACCCGGGGCACCAGCCGACGGAGAAATGCGGCGATAGAGCAGTTGGAACGGGAGGTCTTAGAGCTGGAGAGGCGTCTGGCTGCCAGCCCCAAAGACCCGCTCCTCTGTGGAGCGTGCCGGGAGAAGCAGGAGGAGCTCCGGGCCCTCGAGGAGCATCGGGCCCAGGGCGCCTTTGTTCGATCCCGCATCCGCCTCCTTCGGGAGATGGATCGCAGCTCCCACTTCTTCTATGCCCTGGAGAAAATGACGGGGGCCAAGAAACACGTCACCTGCCTCCTGGCAGAAGACGGCACCCCCCTCACGGAACCAGCGGAGATGTGTGGGAGGGCCCGAGCCTTCTACGCAAGTCTTTTCTCCCTGGATCCGACCAACCCTAGCGCTTGCAGAGTGCTTTGGGAGGAGCTCCCTATGGTCAGCGTGAGCGACCGAGACCGGCTAGAGTTGCCTCTCACTCTGGCCGAGTTCTCGGAAGCCCTCCGTCGTATGCCCACTAATAAGTCTCCAGGCATGGACGGGCTGACCGTGGAGTTCTACCGCATGTTTTGGGACGTCCTCGGCCCAGACCTAGTCACCTTCTGGGCCGAGTCTCTGCAGAGCGGGGTCCTCCCTCTTTCATGCAAGCAAGCTGTGCTCGCCTTATTGCTGAAGAAGGGGGACCTCCATGATTTATGAAATTGGCGTCCCATCTCGCTCCTCAGCACGGACTACAAAATCGTAGCGAAAGCAATCTCGCTGCGGCCAGGGTCTGTGCTGGCGGACGTGATCCACCCAGACCAGACCTACACCGTCCCAGACTGCAGTATCTTTGATAACCTATTTCTGGTTCGGGACCTTTTGGAACTCGGGCGTAGAGACAGTCTGTCGTTCACCCTCCTGTCCCTAGATCAGGAGAAGGCATTAGATAGGGTGGACCACGGGTACCTCCTGAGCACTCTGCAGGCGTTCGGCTTTGGACCCCAGTTTGTGGGTTTTCTCCGGGTGCTGTACACTTCCGCAGAGTGTCTGGTTAAGTTCAACTGGACCCTGACCGAACCGGTCAGCTTCAGGTGAGGAGTATGGCAGGGGTGCCCCCTCTCGGGCCAGCTGTACGCTCTGGCGATCGAGCCCTTCCTCTGTCTCCTCCGCAGGAGGTTGACAGGGTTGGTGCTGTGGGAGCCGGAGCTGCAGCTGGTCCTGTTGGTGTACGCTGATGACGTGCTCCTCATGATCCAGGACCCCGGCGACTTGGCGCAGGTGGAGGCTTGCCAGGCCATCTATTCGGCAGCCTCCTCCGCCCGGGTCAACTGGGTCAAGAGCTCTGGCTTGGCGGTAGGAGACTGGCGGCAGGCGAGCTCCCTCCCACCCGTGCTTCAGATCATCTGGTGGAGCGCAGGTCCGCTGCTCTACCTCGGCGTTTACCTTTCTGCCACGCATCCCTCTCTGCTGGAAAATTGGGAAAATTTAGAGGACGGGGTGATAGAGCAGCTCCGGAAATGGACGGGACTACTCCGATGTCTCTCCCTCCGAGGGAGAGCGCTGGTGCTTAATCAACTAGTCCTGTCCATGCTCTGGTACCGGCTCAACACCCTGGTCCCGGCCCCGGGTTTCCTGACCAACCTCCGGACATCGATTCTGGGGTTCTTTTGGTCAGGAACGCACTGGGCCCCTGTAGGGGTTCTTCATCTACCCCTGAAGGAAGGAGGACAGGGCCTGAAGTGTCTACACACTCAGGGCCGTGTCTTCCACCTCCAGGCCCTACAGAGACTCCTCTATGGTGCATGCAGTTCGGCGTGGAGCACACTGGCGCATGCTGAGCCACATCCGAGGGCTCCGATATGACCGGCAGCTCTTTTATCTCCGTCCGGGAGGTCTTCCGCAAGACCTCTCGGGGCTGCCGGTCTTCTACCAGGACCTCCTCTGGACTTGGAAACTATTTTTAACGACCAGGTCTGTGGCAGCCACTGAGGGGGTAGATCTCCTCGCGGAGCCCCTGCTACACAACCCCCAGCTCCGTGTGCAGGTGGTGGAGTCCCGCTCGGTGCGCCAGAGCTTGATCCTGGCAGAAGTCACGAGAGTCGGAGACCTCCTGGACTACGACCAGGGAGACTGGGTGGATCCCCTGATGCTTGCCTGGCGCATGGGGCTCTCCAGACCTCATACCCCCCGGCGCGTACTTCAGGAGGCGAAGGCCACTTTGCCACCTGCTGCTCGAGCTTACCTCGACCAGCACGCCCCACCCTCTCTCTACCCCAGGCCTGCCGGACCTTTTAATTGGACCCCTGCCCCACAGACCCAATTGACCCCCTCACCCCTTCACTGCGAGCCGGCTGCATGAACTGCAGCCGGTACATTGCCAAACTGCGCCAAGGAAACATCTATACACGCTCGCGCTCCACACCCTTCACGCCCTCACCCTAGTGTCCCGCCCCGACACAAAGTGGCGAGACCTTCTGCCACCTTTGGAGGGTGAGCAGCCCCGGTGAGCCAGCCTATATTCCACCTTGGTTCTGAGGCCCGTTGGGGACATCAGTTGGCGGCTCCTTCATGGAGCTGTGAGCACGGGCACGTACTTGGCGCGATTCACCCCTGTCCCAGATACTTGTCCCTTTTGTGGTGTGAGGGAAACCCTGGCACACGTATATTTGGAGTGTGCCAGGCTGCAGCCCCTGTTCCAGCTCCTCACAAATCTCCTATTATGTTTTTGGTTGCATTTTTCCCCTCACCTTTTTATTTATGCACTCCCCATCCGTGGCCTCACAAAGTCATGGGATCTCCTAGTTAACCTCCTCCTGGCCCTGGCTAAAATGGCCATCTATAAAACCAGAGAGAGGAGGTTGGCCGATGGAGTTTCCTGTGACAGTGAGGCCATTTTCCGATCCTCAGTCCGTTCACGTATCCGGGCGGAGTTCCTCTGGGCGGCGTCCACCGACTCCCTTGATGCTTTTGAGGAACGGTGGGCACTGTCCGAGGTTCTCTGCTCTGTGTCCCCATCCGGGTCCCTTTGTCTGACTCTTCGATGGGGGAGAGAGTAAGGGACCCCAGGCCCAACCATTGCTGCTGCGTACACCACCACCTTAGAGAGGCCCTTTCACACATGGGACCCGGATTGTCCACCCCACAGCCTGCCCCTTTTGAGAGTGCTTTCAGAGGAGGGGCTTGTTGGTGACACTCGGGTGTGGCGCCAGGTAACTCGAGGGGGTGGAAGACCCCAAGAGTTGATGAAGCCCCCTCGCTCTGGGCCACCAGGTAACTCGGAAGGGTGGAAGACCACGAGAGTCGAGGAAGCCCCCCGCTCTGGGCCCAGGCAAGCTTGAACACTTCCCTCCCCTGAAGCTAATGAGAAAACAGTTGTGATTGGTTGCTGCGTTACACATTGCATATGCTGCTGTTTTTACTTTGTAAGTGTGTTATGCAAATAAAAACATCTTTTGCTTCAAAAAAAAAAAAATTACTCTCCTATAGTGGGGCTCCTCTAGACAGGGCCCGACCCTGTCACTATATCTATCTATCTATAGTGATTTTTGTAAAAAAAAATATATACATATTTTTTCCATTTGACCCCTGCAATTTAGAAAATAACATTGAAATATCAACATTTTTAATGACTTTTTTTCCTTTTTTTTGACCTGCTGTAATACCTAGATAAAGCCAGCTGTCAGCTGCGCCGGTTCCCTTCATGCCAGAGGAATCCTCAGGAGTCATTTAAACTGATGTTATGGATGTTTTTCCACAGTCAGAGCAGCTCAAAGGAGTCTAACCAGATCAGAGAATCTTGCCCTTCAACATCTCTGTTGTCAAATTGTCTTTTAATTTTACCAAATACAAATAGATGAAATAGTATTTATCGGTGTTGGGTGAGTTATTACATATTACAATCCGACCAATGAGGTATTTATACACAGGAATTCCACTATAAGATCATTTTGTGTGTACACACACACTGATCTCTATAGCTGAGATTTGTTTCCTTCCTTTTTCGTGCTCTCATCCCTATGTATGTCGTGATATGACAATCCCAAATTGCAAGATCCTTGGGGCAGGGACTATGCATTCGTTCTCTCGGTAAAGTGCCATGAATGCCTATGTCAGTATATATGAATATTAAATAATGATCACATATACAAAACAGTAAACTTTGCAAATCACACATGTGTAGAGAAATGCTTTCCGTTTTGCAAAATGGATATAAACTGGCCATCAACAAGTTTAGGCTTGAAATTTAGATAAAGGTTTCTAACCATCGGAGGAGTGAAGTTCTGGAACAGCCTTCCAAACAGAGCAGTGGGGCAAAAAACCCAACTGGCTTTAAGACTGAACTTGATAAATTTATGGAGGGGATGGTATGCTGAGACGGCCAACAATGGCATGCAGCTGATCTGCAACTGCTAGCAGCAAATATCTCCAATGGCCGGTGATGGGACACTAAATGGGGAATGCTCTGAGTTATTACTTTCCCTGGTGTCTGGCTGATGGGTCTTGAGCACATGCTCAGGGTCTAACTGATTGCCATATTTGAGCTTAGGAAGGAATTTTCCCCTAGGTCAGATAGGCAGAGACCCTGGGAAGAGGTGCCAACTTTGTAATGTGGCGGAGGATGCTCCCCCTAGCTCCACCCCCACTCCACCCCTTCTCCCAAGGCCCCACTCTGCCTGCTTCTTCCCACCCCATTCTGCCCCCAACTCCGAGTGTGCCCTGTCCTCGCTCTTCCCCCAAGACCCTTCTGCATGCCGCAGAACAACTGATCATAGCAGGCAGGAGGCACTGGGATGGAGGAGGAGGCACTGATAAATGGGGCCGCCGGCTTGCAGGAGGCACTGGGGAGGAGGCGCTGATAGGGGGGCTGCCGGTGGGTGCTCAGCACCCACCATTTTTTTCCTGTGAGTGCTCCAGCCCTGAAGCATCCACAGAGTCGGTGCCTATGAGCATGGGGGTTTTTCACCTTCCTCTGCGGCATGGGGCACAGGTCACTTGCAGGTTTAAACTAATGAAAATGGTGGATTCTCTGTAAATTGAAGTCTTTAAATCATGATTTGAGGACTTCAGTATCTCAGCCAGAGGTTAGGAGTCTATTACAGGAGGGGTGAGTGAGGTTCTGTGGACTGCAATATTCAGGAAGTCAGACTAGATGATCATGATGGTCCCTTCTGACCTAAAGTCTATGAGTCTGTGATAAGGCCATATTCTTAGCTGGTGTCAATCTGTAGTCATTGAAGTCCATGATTTACCACCAGTTGAGGTTCTGGCCTATAACGTGGGTCCCACTAGGCATTCTGGTCACTGATTCTAATTAACCTTTCCACAAACTATAACATTCTATACTTTCCGCCACATGGCCTCAAATATATGCAGAATTCTTCGCTGCTTATGAAAACATCTGAGATAATTTTTTTAAATCACTTGCAGATTAATTTTTGCAACCAAAATCTGTACTGATCAGTACAAACAAGAGGCAAATGCATTAGCAGCTATGGGAACCAGCTTCCAGAAAGTAAGATTTTATTCACATCGATGAATGATTACTGTGAGAGGTCACCACCACAATCAAACTCCACTGTTTTATTTTCCATAAATCAGCAGATATATTACCCCATTGATCACTCCACTGCAAAATGCCAACTACCCCCCTCACTGAGTCGGGGAACTTGATGGGGCTGGTGATGTAAGAGGACAGCCCCACCAGCTGAAGGACATCTGTAGGTCTTCCCATTGGCTGGGAGGGAGGGAGGGTGGCTGACTGGCCAGCATCCCTCGGCTCTAGGGATTTAACCTATCATAACATCACTGTAATACTGTAAAGTCAAAATGGCAATGATCTAGGTGATGGTGGGAACCATTCAGAAAAAAGTTTACCTGAATGTATGAATTAGTAGTAGAAAGTGCTGCTTGGAGAATGCCCGTAATCTGCCTGTGTTTACATATACTCCCTCTTCTGAAGGGCAACATACCTGACATTTCTAATTCGTAGAAATTAGAAATTTAATATTAGAAATTAGATATTTAATATACATGTGCATATTAAATAAATATGCACATGCTGCATTACCTTGTGTTGGACCATTCCAAGCTTTCCCATGTTTTAAATTTAAAACATTAAAAAAGCTCAAAAAAATTACAACTTTTCAATTTGCCAAAAAAATAAATAAATTTTTTAGAATGGCCATTGAACCAAAGAATTGGCTGTGTGCACAGCTCCACGTGGAGGGACACAAGGGGTGGGGAGGGTGATGAAGTAAGGGCAATGAGCCAAGAAGATGATTTTAAGCAGAAGCATTTTTAATAGACATTTAGGGACCAAGGTTGCAGTAGTCACTGCCAGAAAGCAAGGAAACTGCAGTAAAGATGTGAACTGATGAGCGCTTGGATGAGTTTTGGCTGTGTGGACTGGCAAGAAAGGCCAGATTTTAGAGATGTGTAAGAAAAAGTGGCAAGATTTAGAAATAGACTGAATATTTTGGTCCACTGACAGGCTGAGTCAAGGAAAACAGATTATGGGCCTGAGTGACAGGAGGTTGGTGGTGTTGTCCATGGTGATAAATTGGAGATAGGGGAGGACTTGGGTGAGGCAGGGAGAAATCAAGTGCTCATGGTCATGGTAAACTGAAGATGGCAACTGGACATCCCTGAAGAGATGTTGGAAAGACAGGCTGAGATACAGATTATATGAAGAGATATAGCTCAATCAGCTGAAAGGCAAATTTGGACCATGATGATAAAGATGGTAGCTAAAGTCATAGTTGTGAATAAGAACACCTAGAGTTTGAATGTAGAGAGAAGAGGAGGGGATCAAGGATAGAGCCTTGAGGGACACCCCCAGAAAAAGGGAGATGAGGAGGATGACCAAATGAGACCCTGGAAGAGTAATCAGAGAGGTAGGAGGAGAGCCATGAGTGGACAGAACTATGAAAGCCAACAGAGGAGAAAATTTCAAGAAGTAAGGTGTGGTCAATGATGTCAAAAGCCACTGAGAGGCTAATGAGGTTAAGGATGGAATCCAGGCCCTGAGATACAGCCAGGACTTGATCAGTACAGGTTTTAGTGAGAGACATTTTAGTGGAGTGCAGAGCATGGAAGCCAGACTGGAGAGGGTCAAAGAATAGAATGGTGGGGGGGTGGGGTTGGAGAACAAGTCCAAAACTCCATGGTTGTAGACAATATGATCATTGAGTTTGGAGAGGAAAGAGAAGAGAAAGATTGGGAAATAGTTTGAGGATGAAATAAGGCCAAGGGTAAGCTTTTTAACATAGGCAAAGACCAAAACACGTTGATTCTGGGAGGGAAAGCAACCTGATCAAAGTGATAGATTGAGGAGAAAAGTGAGAGATACAAAGTGAGAACAAGGGTAAGAGAGGTTCAAGATGAAAGGGGATGGGAATATTTGTGTAGACCGCCTTAAGAGATTACAATTATTATTCCTAAAGAAGGGTTTTTGAAGGTGATTTTGTAAAATTCAATGTATTATAATTTGTTTTTAAATTTCTGAAGATGGAAAATCCCCAAGTGTATAGACAACAGAGAGAGAAAGATCTTCAAATTAATCTCTGAAATCAAATTGGTGGTCAATTGTTCTAAATCATTAACCTCTACAGAGATGCAACTCAAAATAACATGCAGGTTGCAGAAAACTCCTAGCAAACTTTCTATTATTATTGATTCCCTCTCTACTTACTGTTGGGAAGGATGTATTGAATGAAAGGTACCCTTGGTGTTTCTGGTGGAATTGCTCTACTATTTTGGAATTTTGGCTACTGGTTAAACACAGAATTTTTTAAATCACCAGATTATATTTTCCTTTTATGGAAAATATTTTCTCATTGTGCTTATGGTCTCAAATCAGCCTGCTGAGCCACTGAAAGAACCTTTACTCACACATGATATTAGCTATGAATAATGTATTCACTATCTTTTGGGAAAGGCCCACACCTGCCATAGAGACAGAACAGGTGGAAAGGATGTGGTTCATTTCAGCCGGGGCAAGTTAACACTGCACCTGCAGAACAAGTTGCAGGCTTTGTTGAGAGTCAGTCTCAGTTTTACACTTTCATGGACAATAATTTCCTGCATGCTTGGAACCCAAACGTTACAATAATCTTCCTTCCTCTTTTTTTTTTTGTTTTTGTTTTGGTAATTCTCTCTTATTCTAATACATGTGTATAGTAAAACCATTCATATAATCCCACGGCAGAGACTTGATCTCTTACAGTGTTCAAGTTTAGTTAATAACATACAGCCAGATCCTCAACGCTGCTTCCTCTCTTTTCATTGTGAAAGGCATAGACGGTGAGCTGGCAGCATGCTGGAGGCCTGACTCAATAATCTCTTATTAAATAATAATTATAGCTAAAACTGAGGAATCTTCACAGCTAGTCCACTAACAGAAAACAAAATACATTCTTCATTTGGGTTTGCAGATAACTTATTTAACTGGTGTGCTCTGGATAAGAGCTAGAGAAACTGAGGGTTTGCCTTAGTTAACCTGAGGGATGGGGTAATGCTGTTTCTCCCTATCTAACTTTTCTTTGGGTAATGTTTATGGCTAATTCATTTTATGGCAGGACTAAGCATCTGGAAAAAAAAAATCAGGGCCAGATTTCCAATTAGGCACAGTAGGCATGTGCCTAGGGGTGCCTTACCTCTCTAAAACCGTGTGCAACACAAAGATCAGCTGTAGGGGCTGTGGGGGGGATGGGAGGGAGAGCTGAAGATGCTGTGCCTAGGGGCACATAAGGTGTAAATCCGGCCCTGGTTGGAATCTTGATGCACTGAGACCAAGAAATGTTCTGAGAAATGTAAAGCAGAGTAACCAGAGAAATCCCTGTTGAAGGAATGCAGAGGAAGATTGTTGCAAACTTTCTGGCCTTGTCTATACCAAGATGTTAAAGCACCTAAGGCATAAATTCAAATCTCACTGAAACCAGCAGCAAAGAGAATTACAATAATCTTCCCCTGCATTCCTCCAACAGGGATTTCTCTGCTTTGCATTTCTAAGAACTCTTTTTTGTCTCTGTAAATCAAGATTCATAGAAATGTAGGCCTGGAGGGGACCTCGGTAGGCTATCTAGTCCAGGCCCCTGCACTGAGGCAGGACTAAGTATTATCTAGACCATCTCTGACAGGTGTTTGTCTACTCTGTTCTTAGAAGCCTTCAGTGTCAGAGATTCCACAATCTCCCTAAGTGCTTTGTTCCAGTGCTTCACTACCCTGACAGGACGTTTTTCCTAATCTAAATCTCCCTGGCTACAATTTAAGACCATTACTTCTTGTCCTGTCTTCAATGCATAAGGAGTACAATTTATCATTCTCCTCTTTATAACAAGCTTTTACACACTTGATGACTATTATCATGCCCCCTCAGTCTTTTCTTCTCCAGACTAAAAAAAACAAGTTGTTTCAGATACTTAGTCCCACCGTAAAAAGATATTGGTTTTATTGGTCCCTATCACAGGGTACATTTGCTGCTGGGGCTGCCCCTTGTGGTTGGGTCTAGGGATTAGCTCCCACCTGGCCTAGTGTCCCTTCTGTTGCTCGCTTGCTCACTCATTCCATGGCCCTGTCGCTCTCCAGGACTTAGGGTGCTCTCTCTTTGTGACTCAGCCCTCCAGTCAGATCACTCTATAGTCCCACCCCTAGGGTATTGATGTTTCACTGGACCAACTGTCCAGATGCCCCTTCACCAGTCGTGCATCACTCCTTGGTGGCTGGTAGGGGTACCTGGGCTTACCTGCTATTCCAGCTCCCAGTGCAGGGCCCCTATAATCATGACTGGTGTGGAGAAAGTAAATTAGGAAGTGTTATTTATTCCTTCACATGACACAAGAACTAGGGGTCACCAAATGAAATTAATAGGCAGCAGGTTTAAAACAAACAAAAGGAAGTATTTCTTCACACAACGCACAGTCAACCTGTGGAACTCTTTGCCAGAGGATGTTGTGAAGGCCAAGACTATAATACGGTTCAAAAAAGAACTAGATAAATTCGTGGAGGATAGGTCCATCAATGGCTATTAGCCAGGATGAGCTGGGATGGTGTCCCTAGCCTGTGTTTGCCAGAAGCTGGGAATGGGCATCAGGGGATGGATCACTTGATGTTACCTGTTCTGTTCATTCCCACTGGGGCACCTTGCATTGGCCACTGTCGGAAGACAGGATACTGGCCTAGAAAACTTTGGTCTGACCCAGTATGGCCGTTCTTACGTTCAGCAGCCAAGGTCTACAAAGTCTCAATCCTTTCTGCCCTTTCCCTAGGCTTCTTCCTACTCCACCTTTCTTCCCCACAATTCCTCTTAGTAAACCCTTCCCACAGGGCTAGGATCCTAGAGCTTTTACTCCCCCTGGGGTTTACTCTTACCCATCGCTTTGTGCCCAGAGAATGACTGTAGACTCACTCACTGTAGTCGCCTACTGCTCTTAACAACTTGGCTTTATACAAGTCCAGGTGGACTTCATCTTCAGTTAGTGCTTATCACTCAAGCCTGACTCTCCCCGTGGTGCGGCCTATAAGGTTAATGGCCCCCTTCTGAGCCACCTTAACTCCTTCAGGCCTCATGTGGGGTGAACACCCATTACAGTTCCTAAGTAGTCTATGCTAAGATTTGAAAGTGTAATAGCACTAGAAAGTGCCAACATGATTTCCAGCCTTAGCATAGAGAGGGTCTTTACATCAGCAAAGTCTGTCACATTATGTCACTTGATGATATAGGCACTAAAGACAGGAGTTTCCAAAGGGTCATTGCCCCCTACTTTTTAAATGGGGGGGCATGCCTTTCACACACACTTTTGAGACCATGAACTTGGCAGAGGTGCTACAAGGCGGGTGAGGGCCCAGGCCCCTGACCAGAGCTGTTTGGCATAATGGTGGAGCCCCTTCCCTGCTGGCATGACAGAAGGGTGGCCAAGCCAAATTTGAGCAAGTGGCATTGTGACCATTGTGCTCCTACCCCTCCCCCCACACACACACACTTTTGGAGTCCTTCCACCACCCCTGCTTGATGGTACCATAGATCGATGGTTAATAACAAGCTGTCTTGGAAAACAGTCAAGCCAAGAGCTTGGAAAAAGAGGTAAGAAACGTTTTGGTGCAATAAGGTAAAAAACGTAGCTGGAATTCTGCATGGAATCCATACAACATGGGGGGAAAATACATGCCTTTACTGCATCAGGTAAAGTAGTTTCTAGAGGAGTACGCTGTATATTTCTAAATAGCTGCAGTGATATGCAGCATTAATATTTGAAGGTTTGAGTAGGTTATCACTATATGATCAGTCCATCCGTCACAGCTTATTTCTTTGGAAGCCCCTGCTCCTCAGACATTAAATAAATACTTTGGGAGATCACCCATACAAATGGATTGTCACTTATGTATTATTTTAACTGGCGGCAACAGGGTTAACATTGTGAATTGTGGTACACCTTGATAACCAGCATGTATCAAACTTTGTCAGGAAAGGAGATGTACTCCAAACAGGAAGAGACACAGTGCTGCTGAGAATCCCTCATCAAATGCAATAGAATATGAAGGTACTGCTCTGTTTTTTTAGTTCTGCCATCCAAAAGCAATTCAGAACCCCGAGGACACTGTCTTAGTCAGAGATCTGAAATGCAAATGAACAGTAACGTTGACAACCCAAGACCAAACAAGAACAGAGACAAAGGACTTGACTTGAAAGCTTCCTGGAAAGGTCTTTCTGTGAACTCATAGCTTTATGTGGGGCAGAGGCATATTTATATCTTAAACTTTACCAGGATAAGCTAGATGGGTAGTTTTATTGATTGCTTGAGTCCCCCAGAAGATTTTAGTGGAGAGAAAACCTGAGGTGATGGTACAGAGAAATCATTTAGCAGTGGAAGACTTTAGGACTAATGAAACACCTGTCCAACATGAAAAGTTTTGGGGTATGATTTAGCCCCAAGGAATTATCATTCAGATCACTCAAGTAGCAGAACATTCTCATGCCTTCTTTTTCTTGAAGATGCATTTCTTCAGATGAGAAGCTAAGTCCAGCTCCCTTCTGTGTCCCTCTGGTAATTTGTCATAAGGTCCCTTACCAGGAAGTTATAACCCCCAACAAAGTCAGATACTTTTGATAATCACAATGTTATTCAGCCAACAACACCATCAAAGACACTTTGCAGACACTGTCAGCAAATGCAAGGAGTAATATGAGAACTTTAATCCACAAAACACTCCACTCCAGACTCTGCCATTTCATTCAGAAGACACAACCAACCAATAGGGGCATCCACAATCCAGGGGAGAGATCAGGATTCCATGCCACTTAGAGAGTAGAGGGGGGATAATCAAGCTGTGCTAGCCAACAATCCTGCTCTCAGGGTGGGGTTTTTTTGTTTGTTTGTTTTTTTAAACGTTCTAATTAGATCTGAGCATAGATTTTGTAATTAATGCTGAAAAACAGGTGAAGCTCTCTTGGTTTGGGGTTCATTACAAATTGAAAAGTTGGCCCTGTTTATTACAATTCTTTCAGCTGACCCCGAGTTGAGTTTTAGGCTGAATTCAACCCTCTCTGTAGATGCCAAAGGGCAGCTTGTGGTTCAGAATGGAAACAAAGCAAAACTCAGTAGAAAATCAATGTTGCACCTCTGAGATGGAAAACATGCAAAACTGCTGAGCCTCGTATGATTCCCACCTGAAGACATAAGTATCTCCTCAGCACCTTGCGGAGGGAGGCATCTAGTCAGAAACTCAGTCCAGGTTCACTCAAATCTGGCCTAAGTTCACCTGAAACGTATAGCAAAACTCAAGAGCTGTGTGCATACGTATTGGCAGCTTTAGCTCCAGGGTCCAAGACTGTGTGTGGTTCATTATTTGGTGCTACACTAGCAGAAGCAGTAGCTTTGGGGAAAGATGCCAAAGAGAAAAACACATGGAAAAGGGATGGTGAGAGGCCTACTGTGGCCATACTGTTCCTGCTCTGCAGCAATAGATAGAGCTTCCTGCTCTCCCTCCTTGCACACTTATTGTAACATCTCTCAATGTCACTTTCTGGCCAACAGCGCTGGGTGGCAAATCAAAAGGCATCTCATACTTGGCACTTGCCTGGTGCTGGTCTTGGATATTTTCTTCAGCCTGTCCCCCTCCCCCAACATACTGTCTCTCTTTCTCACCCTATCAAGAGACTCCATGAGGCTTTTGTCTTTTACCCCTTCCATCTTCTTCCTACTTAAAACAGAAAATTCCCTTATTTCCATCCAGCCCCACAGGTTTGGCTGCTGATGGGGCACCACAGCCAAAGGGTTATCCCCTGTGGCCACACTCTTCACACATCCCTAGGACTGGCTATGCACTTGCCAGTAATATTCCTATGCTTTGCAGGGCCTTAAGAAAGGGGTTTGAGCTGTGAGTGGTTGAGACTCGCATGGCTCAAAAGAGTGCTTGTCTTGCTTGTTCTTAAGGCTTGGCACCTGCTGCAACTTGCACAATATCCAAGGACACTGGGAAACCAGACAAGTCAAATACATGAAAAACTTTCTGCTGGATGTTCTGTTCCAAAACTAATTATGGCTGACTGATGCCAAATGGTGCATTGTCTCAACAACAGCCAGGTCACTCCCGTAAAGAGATTTACCTGAAACATTAAATTTGCATCTGGATCCAGATACATATTTGTCCAAGGTTTGGAACTGACATTTGGGTAGCTGGGGTTTTACATTGCTTCATTATAGAGATAAGAGCCGGAAGCAAAGTTCAGAACCAGATCTGAAATACCCCAGACTGAAGGGATAGTCAGATCAGAGTTTTGGAAGCAGGGATATGCCAAAACCCGCAGCATCAGAGCAGGGAATAATATAAAAGGATAGGAAACAAAGAAGAGTACAAATAAGGGAGAAAATCCTGCTGCTCAATTATACTGTGGGCTTGGCACACAATATTTACTTTCACCGTTCACTCAGTTTGCCACAGCTTGGAATATTACTCACAGGTTCATCAAGGTACTTAGGAATGATTATGAAAATGTCCCAGGAATCCAAGTTTGTCAATAACTTCATTAAAAGGACTTATGTAGAACAGAAGAATAGCTATTCCTATATTGCATGGCCATCTACTTCTATCTGATGAGTTCCCTGATTCAGAACGAAACATCACAATATTGCATCATATATATCAGTAATTCTTTATTTGCCCTGCATGCTCTTTTTCAAGGTGTGTCTTTTGAACCTTAACAGATCTTATTGATACAGTCGGGTTTAAAATGTAATGAAGCAGTCAGAGGGTCCTAATTTCTGCATGTGTTGAATTTTTGTATTAAAATAGGCATTTCCACACAAACCGATTAATTTGCACACTTAACTACCCAATTTGCATGTACAAAATGCTCACTTGTGTGCACACATAGCATATAAGCAAATAAGTATTGTGACGGGGCAAGGCCAGATGGCTATAGAAAAGTAGTGGGAGATAGATATATTAGCTCCAGGCTAAACAAATCCCTGGTACCAGGTTAAGTGAAATGGAAGCTGCTCCAGGTCAATTAAGACACCTGGGGCCAATTAAGAACTTTCCAGAAGGCAGGGAGAATGCTAGGTTGATTGGGACACCTGAAGCCAATCAGGGGCTGGCTGAAACTAGTTAAAAGCCTCCCAGGCAGTCAGGTGGGTGTGGATGTCAGGAGCTGTGGAAGGAAGCTGTGCTGTTGGAGAGGCTGAGTAGTACACACCATATCAGGCACAAGGAAGGAGGCCCTGAGGTAAGGGTGAAGTGGAGCTTGAGGAATTGAGAGCTGCTGTGGGGGAAGTAGCCCAGGGAATTGTACATGTCATGTTTCTGAAAGGTCAGCTACCATAGGTGATACTGTTAGGGTCCCTGGGCTGGAGCCTGGAGTAGAGGGTGGGCCCGGGCTCCTCCCCCCACCTTTGCCCCCTGATTAATCACTAAGACTGGGAGACATCAGAGACTGTGCAAGGAAGGATAACTTCTCCACACCTCCCTCGCTGGCTTATGATGAAAATGGCTCAGTAGACTTTGACCCTTGTCCCTAGAGAAAGAAGGGTTACGTGGAAGGTCACAGTGAGTCTCTGAGGCTAGCGAAATCCGCCAGGAAATGCGGGACCCACGGAGGCAAGGACAGAGCTTTGTCACTGTATTTGCAACTGCAAATCCAATAATTAGGCAAGAATTGAGGAAACTTTTGTGTGCAAATATCAATTTCTGTGTGCCAACAGGTACATGCACAACTGTGTCCACAGGACTCAGAGGCCCTCTGAAAATATCCCTGTCTCTGATAAAAGCAACATTAAGTTCATTCTCAGATAGGGGAGGAGACAGAACACTTCAACAGCCCTATTTAAAACACATTTCTGTTTTATAATATTCAACAACTACAGGGAGCAGCAAGTTTGCTTGATATATTTGTGGGGAAAATACAAAATGTCCTTTTATTTTATGAATAAATTTATTACTTTTCTTCAAATTTACATAGTTTTTAAAAGGTGGTACGATTTTATGTCACACCTTGCATGCTGAGTATGTTTGTTTAACCCTGCATTATTGGGATATTGAATTATGAGTTAGAAAGGGATGAATGTTCTATATTTATAGGCCTGATTCAGAAGAAGCAACCAACTACCCACACAAAATACACAAACTGTTTTGCACATGCTGTTATCATGACTGTACATGCAATTCTGTTGACAACTATATGAACAAACAGCCAAGTTCTCAGCATTTTGCACGCACAATTGCACACATATGGGGAAGACTTTGCAAGTCTTAGATGATCTGAGATAAGCATCCATACCTGGGTTGCTGGGGAAGGCATTTATCCAAGCCAAACCTCCACTCCTTTGGAGATTTACCCATCACTAGCATAAGGTGCTTATGTCACCACAAACAAGAGGTAGTTAATTCCATATTGAGTCACAATGGACTAAATTTTACTCACACTTCCAATGGTACAAATCTACAGAAACTCCACTGAAGTCCACTAGAAGTTACATCAGTGTAAAATGGTGAGAGATCAGAATTGGGCCCAGTACCCCTCACCTGGCCTGACAGTTTCTCACCAACTTCTTTAATCTACCAAGGTCAAAGACCTTTCCCAGCTCCACAGCAGATCATAATCCAAATACTATATTTACAGGCCAAGGCTCCCTTTTTTAATAACACTACTTATTTTCTTTTCTGGTAGCCCCATTACCACCTACAAATCCTAGACAAGGCCAGGGGAGCACACATGTTTCGGGGAGAAAGGATCCCAATTTCTGAGGCAATATTACTACCATCATCATCATCTACTTTCTGCCCTTGATAACATCCTCTGAAAAGCTGGCAGATGTGAAACTTGAGCTACCCATGGGCCTCCAAACATCCTATAGCTATAGGTATCCAAAATGGTTCGGATCTTCTCCAATTTCTATGCTGATCATACATCTTCTGAAAAAGGCAGGGGGAGTAATGTGTGTGAGAGAGAGAGAAACAGAGACTAGGCTAATCATATTTCTCCTTCAGAAAAGGGGGGATGAGAGAAGCAGAGAGAGATTAGATACAGAAAAACTACAAAATTTTAAACACATGGATATATTAACCGTGTGCAAAAGTTTCCTAGTGAGAATATTTCCTTTTGGATGATTTAACAAATGTAAGCTGGATCAAGTCTACATTATGCAAGAAATATGTTAGCTTTCTTCTATAGTCACGCACAAATGGCTGGAACTAGCTCGATATGGTCCCATCCTATAAGCTGAAAACAGAAATAAATTGAAAGATTTATAAATTGGAGGTGCAATTCTTCAGCTACATTCATTTAAAGATGGTGAAATAAATGACAAAAGCATTCACTCAGAATGTTTTATGAAGCAGATCTAATGTGCAGGTTTTGTGACCTGCAGTGACTTTAACTTCTCAGTAAATCAAAAAGCTTAACAAATATTAAGATGGCAAAGATTACCTGTGTGTGCCAGATTTTATCTTTTATCCGTTATCATTTAGGAAATGAAAAGCTTGACTCGGAAATCAGACAGTGAGTCATGTGATTCAGGAGGTCTGGCAGTCCCACAATACAAGGAACTGCAGCAAGAGACAGAAATTCCACATTTACTGATTAGTTTTCAATCCTTAAGAAAATGTAGGCTTTTTATTGGCAATCAAATGACTTTTAGAATCAGAGCAATTCCTTTTAAGTTCCATTGCATAAAAATAATTATGACCTACAGAAAATAGCCAGACCAATGGTTCACCTAACAGTAGAGCGCAGGGTCAGCAGCATATTTGATTCTGTGAGGCCTTGAGCTTTTGGGGACAATCCAGCACTGCTTTGGCAAATCATAGGCCAGTGCATTTTACCTCTCCAGCTATTGGTCTAGACCAGTCGTTCCCAAACTTGTTCCACCGCTTGTGCAGGGAAAGCCCCTGGCGGGCCGGGCCGGTTTGTTTACCTGCCGCATCCACAGGTTCGGCCAATCGTGGCTCCCAGTGGCCGCGGTTCGCTGCTCCAGGCCAATGGGAGCCGCTTGAAGCGGCGGCCAGTACATCCCTTGGCCCACGCCTACATTGGGACCATGTGTGACTTAAAGTCTAGTCATCAGGCCAATGAGATATTGCAATGCCTGTATAGGAACAGCTCCATAGAAACCTCGTTTCCCAGCCTCCGCAACTCCCCTGGGGTTTTTTTGCATCCTTTAACATTGCATAGCATTCAGGGGACTTGAAGCCCTGTACTCCCCAGTCTCCAGATCCCCACCACTCCCTTTCCAGCCTCATAGAAAAGAAGCATCATTCATAAGTTTTCCCCTCACTGGTGTATCCCATGCCTTGGGATGTGACTAAATTAGTGTGCATGCAAATACAGAGTCTCAGTTGAGGGAGTGGCTGCTGCATCATGACCTAAAAGATTCTGTATTGATGCAATTTTGCACAAGGCACTTTATATAACACACACACACAACTTAGGAATCTACCCTGAAGTTCCCACTGACACTGCTCTCTTCTCTTTCAGATGCAGTGACCTTTTTAGATGTGTTTCAGTCTTCATGGGAGCTGACTCATGTAATCCAGTCTTGCTTGTGTGCATGCAAAATGTCTGATACAGTAATTGTATGGGAAGAGGTACACACAGAACAGAACCCTGTTTTGACTACACGGACATTTATTGGTTTGCTTCAAATGCTACTAAGTAAAGAAAGGACACAGGATAAGTAACTCATCCAATAGGCCAAGAGAGTCACAATGGCTACTTAATTATGAAGCTCTTCTAGGCACTTATATATTAATTCCTGGTGTAATGTAGTGTCAAGCGGAGGAGAATAAAGGTTAACATATTCTATTAGTCCCAATTGTTGCAAGAATTTCATAGCACAATACGGTTCATTAAATGTGGAATCTAATAATTATGTTCACCATAATAGAAATTATTCACATGAACATGATCTGAATAGTTATGATTTATTAATTTAGACATAAATTTAATTAACAATTGATTCCAATTGAGTCTCACATTGAACAATAAGTTTTGTTGTATGCCATATAGTGGAAACAATATCAAGTGAGAAATATGAAGTTATAGGAAGCAAGGGGTCACTCCATTTTTAGGATTTCTATTACTGCTTCCTGCTTTATAAAAAGGGTTGTTTGCCGTGTTGTTGTAGCCATGTTGATATCAGGATACGAGAGACACAAGGTGGGCAAGGCTTGTCCCTTCTACCAACAAAAGCTGGTCCAATAAAAGATATTATCTCACCCACCTCGTCTCGCTCATAAAAAGAGTGGCACTTCAGTGAAGCATGGAAACTAATTTTGTATCTGAGGGTCTTTTCCCGCACATTGGTAAGAATCCTAATTGGATCGCCTGTGTGCCAGATCAAGCCACAAAGATGTGTTATAATGCCGACTCTTCAAAAGCACCATTTAATTTGCTCCCGTTTCTCTACCCACCTCATTTCTTCCCACAAACAACGGAAGCCAGTGTGTGCAAATAGCTGTCACACATGGAAACAGAATGGAAGTAAACTACTTCATTTGCCTTATATACAAATGACTGCAAGAGCAAGTGACTGAACAAGGAAAACCATGGGCGCAGATGATGGCCCATGCAACATAGTGGGCCCAAACTTCAACATCAGGTCGGGGCCTCTTTGAAAATATGGTCTTAAGTGTACCAGTTAAAGACCCTGGGACACAGCAGGACTTTGAATACATTCATTCTTCACTTTGTATTCAGAATGATTCATGTAGTCAGGATCCAATCCTGATCAGCTGAACGCAGTATTAAACCACCTGTCCGCTGAAGCCGATATTAGGAGGCCTGCAGCGAATAAATCAGTTTTGAAAGTACTTTGAGACCCTGCACAGGGGAAGACTTTTTATACTGAAGTCAACGGGGCTCTCTCATGACACAGGGCTGCATGAAACAGCTTGTAGGGTTGGGGCCTAAGGGCTAGATTCACAAAAGTACTTAGGAGCCTAAACCCCAGACACAGGCTCTTTAAACTGGGCTTAGGCTCTTAAGTACCAGTTTTAGCCTCCACTGTGATTCACAAAACTTCGGCTGAACACTGTAGGCACCTAAACTCACTCAGCAACTGAAACTTTGCAGTTTAAAGATCCCTTGGCACCGAGGTTTCTGGGCATGAGCACTGCCTATCTCCCACCTAAGCCCCAGAGCGATTCAAAAACCAGGGGAACACCAGCATTCAGTTGTCTACGTCGCAGGTGGGGCCTAATCCAGTTGGCAGCCTCAAGGGCAAGACAGCAACAACTTCCCTCATACCTTTTAGCCCAGTACTCACCTGGGCTGTGGAAGACCCCTGCTTCAAGGCCCCCCTCCACCAGAGGGGGTGAAGGGATTTGAAGAGCAATCTGCCACCTCCCGAGTGAGTAGTCTAGCCACTGGGCTATAAGATATTCTGGTATGGGACTCCCCCAGTGTCTCCTATTGAAGCTGTGGATAACTAATTGAAGAGCCATGTTGGGGGTGGAGGGGAAGAGAGAGAGAGAGCACGCGCACAAGAATAAGAATGACTGTGAAGCCTGATGGTTCGAGCACTAGCCAGAGCTCTGTAAGACTCAAGATCCAGAGCCCCTGCTCCAATGACTCTTAAATTAGTTATCCCCAGTGGAGCAGCTGCAACAGGAGAGGCTGATGGAGCCCCACCTCCCATCCGAATATCCCATGGTTCAGTGGTCGGGGCACTCCCAGGAGAGGTATCCCTGTTCAAATCCTGTCTCCCCCTCAAGTGGAGGGAGAACTTTTGCTAGGGGTGTCCCATATCCCCGGTGAGTACTCTCACCACTGGTTCTTCTCTTCATCCCCTCTTCCAAAAATACCTTAGGCACCTCCCTGCAAAGAGGGCTCAGAGCTGAACATTGCTAGCAGAGGGACATGCCTCCCGGCAGCTTGGATTTAAGGGATGCAGCTCCAAGAGAGGGTGGGCCTTAGCACACATCCCTCTCATCAGCATCTCCCATTGGTTAGTTTAGGTGGCTCCCCACCTAGCATGCTGGCTTTTGTAAATTGTATTCTAAGGGTATGTCTACACAGCAACTAGACACCAGCCGACTCAGGCTCATGGAGCTCTGGCTGCAGACTGTTTCATTGCTGTGTAGACTTCTGGGCTCGAGCTGGAGCCCAAGCACTGGGACCCAGTGAGGTGGGAAGGTACATCTACCTGGTGATAAAAGACCCACAGCACAGCCATGACAGGCCCAGGTCATGTAACCCAGACTCATGTGGCTCAGGCTGCTGGTCTATAAAATTTCAGTGCAGATGTTCAAGCTCAGGCTGGAGCCCAGGCTCTGGGACTCCCATGCACTGCCATTTTATAGCCCCACAGCCCAAGTCAGCTGTGTAGACATACCCCAAAGCATCTGTCTCTCCTCATTCACTGTATAGGAACTAGGCATCTAACTTGGGCTTTGTGAATCGCAGTGTGTGCCTGTGATATTTCTAGGCAGCTAAGGGTCTGATGAATATCATAAGGAGTTTCTGGTTTTGGAGGAGAAAGGTACCCAGATGAGACTAAACAAAGAGCATCAGGACAATTGAGCCAGATCAATACTCCCAATAATCCACTTCCTTCTATTCCCTCTCCCTTTCTGGTGGCATGTTTAATGATCAACTGTCATTTTAGTGTTTCTTTGTTCACATCCATACTATGCTGGGGTGTCACTCATATTACTCTTTACTGTTACTGAATGCTACACCCAGCTCCACCACCAATTTGCTTAACCTCTCTGTGACTCAGGTTCACAATCTGCAGAGTGGGAACAATACCAACCTCCCAGGAGTTCTGTGAACCTTAATTCATTAATGTTTTTAAAACACTTTGAGGTTCTCACGTGGAAGACACTGTAAAAATGCAAAGTATGATTGATTCAAACTGACCTTCCCCTTGAAACATCACCATTTGAGCTATAATTCCAAATCCTGACTATGACCAAGTGCTACATAGTGGGATTAACTATATTAATGCTTAAAGCTGTTGCTTTCCCTCCCCCACTCCCATGTTCACAAGCTCATGCTTGTGTGGATCTAATCTTGGACAATTCCTTAATGATGCAGATTTTTATTTGAAAATTACTATTATATTTTCCTGGCTTCTAGCAGATTTTATTCTCATTGCATCTAAAATGTCAGTTTCCATTAACTATAAATATACCATGCTCAGTATAAACCTTCACAATTTGTGTGTATGTGCACATACACAAAAGGTAAACACTAAGTAGTATTTTTACATATATATGCACTAACACAGAGAGAATTCATGATAGTTTGAAGAGGCATTAGGGGTTTACGAGCTTGAGTTTGGAATGGCCACATATTTTACAGGAAAAGTATGTTAGATGTTTTAGAAATTATTTATTATTATCATTTCTTGTATCCCTTCCCCTGCAAAGTAAGGTTCCCTGGGTACCAGGATTCTAACTGTACAGATCTCAAAAACTGCACAGACCTCAAAGAGAGAGAAAAATTGTAACTAACACATTGTTAAAATATACTTAAAGAGCTTTCTTATACATAATACTGCTGCAATCATATTTTGAAACACAAAGGTACAAAGTTATAGTTGAGTTTCCCGCCCTGGGCCAGATACTGACCTAAATTTCATAGGTCCACAATCTGCTTTCAGTGTACATACCTATGCTGATTTACATCAGCTGAGGATCTGGCCCACAGACGTGTGCAGAAGTTGTTTTAAGATCACCTTTGCATCTCTTAATATGCTGCAGCTCTGTGCAAGGCCAGTCTCCCTTGCACCCTATGTTATAGGAGCCTTAACACCTCCTGAGAGGTGCTTCATGTCCTTAACAACTATTGAAGCTAGTAGGGCCTAAGGGAACTCAGCACTTTTGTAAAATGAGACCTGTGTGAGTACTAGTAACAACAATTGGTTGGCAAAGATGCCGAGAAACTGGGATAAGGGCTCTTTTTTTAAGGTAACTATTATAAAGCTAAATAGATTAGAGAGATCTTGTAAAATAATCATCTCTAATTTTAAGAGATTTCATTAGTCTGTCTAGAACTCAGGAAACAAAATTGTGTTCTATTTCTTCTTAATTGCTCTCATTGAATTAGCATTACAAGGGCATATTAACTATTATAAGGTGACAGCAATTTACTAGTATTGTTGATATGTTAATTCTATAACTGAACAGTAACTTTAAAAGAGCAGAAATACCAACTTTGCCAACCTACATGCAATTAAATGTGCTTCCCAGTGTTACAAACATGCTTTTAAAATAGATGTAATGACAAGTGTTGCTATACTGACCTGTAGTGAGGAGGATGCATAAGACCCTGCTCAATAAATATGGTGATTTACAACAATCTCTGTGCTCACAAAGCGTGTTTTTGAAGATATCTTGATTATTAAGCACAACAGGGCTGGTCAGGATGCCAGCGCCTCCTTCAGCCACCAGTCCATGTGCATCTCTCAATCAGAGAGAGCAGCAATACTCCTGTAAATTGACTAGCTCACTGGATCCATAGGAATTTTTGCAATTCTGGTATTCCATGACACTGAACAATCCTCGAGGGGAGTAACATTGGGAACAGCACAATGTCACATAAAACAGTGTAGATTCCCAGCAGACAATGTCAAGGAGAAATGATGTGTCTCAGGATCTTCCAGACAGCTCAGTTCAAACACCATTTTAGTGCATGTATCTACTTTGGTGATTTTCCAGTGCAGCTGAAGTCCCCACGCAATAGGTCCCTTAGGACCCCAAACCTTCTAATCTGGATTTGCTGAGATACCATGACATCCATTCTCTGGCTGGACACCATGTCCCAGGAAGGCTTTGCATCCATGTATCTCTGACTTTAATGGATCTACCAACATGAGACGCTATTGTGGATGCTACACTTGACTACAGGAGGCATTAGGTCCCTGATCAACTGCCCAAAGGTATAGCTTGGTCCCCAGAGATCACTTTAGTGCAAAGAAGCATGGTCAGTTAAAGCTCAGTGCAAAGCCTTCCCATGTGGGGCATGATTCAAGACTGATAGCCTGACAGAGAGATATCAACAGTTTGGCAAATACCATTTCCTCCAGCCATCAGGTGACAACATGGACCATTCTATGAACATAGGGGCCTCATGGCTGCAAGCACTTTTGTAGCTCTGATGGCACATTTCCACATGATACTTCATCTGAAGCCCCTGAGATGATATGCAGGGACTCTCATATCTCACTAGCAAACTGCAGAGGCCACAGATATGTATAACCTGATTTAGGGTGCTCAAGCAGAGGGGCTTCCTACCCAAAGGACTTGGTCTTTACAGGAACAACACCCGAGTTTCAATGTTCTAAAGATCAGGATACTAAGGGCCTTCAGAGAGCTGGTGCCAAAGAGGTGACCTTGATTCAAATGGACAAGCAGGTCACCCTCCTTTACTGCAATAAGCATGAAGGTACCAGGGTGCACCACATGTTGGCGAGTCCTGCAGGTGTGAGAGTAGACTCTGTCCCACCAAACACTCCCAGTCTGCACTGACCTAACAGGGAGAAGGAACATGGTCATAGGCAGATGGAGTTGATCCATGAAAGGTCTTCATGAGTGGTCTCTGCTTCAGAGAGTGAGGAAGCGGCACTTTCTATAGTGAGGAACACTAGAAAAGGCTATTTTTGCCCTCACCTGAACAGGAAGCTACTGGTCTTAAGCTCAGGATGCTGAGGAATGAATTAATTTCAAGGCATGCCTTCTCCTTTTACTGGAGATAGAGGCTTCTTTATATCTGTCTACCAGATCTTAGATACAAAAGTCCTATCATGCACAAGACAAACAAAGGTTCAGTGAGATTAATAGTCCCATGTGAGCCTGGAGTAGTAAATTTCTCAGCCAAAGCAACTAGCATAAGACTACGATAATCTCTTGGAACCAGAGCCCTTCACTCCATCCCACTGCAGGAACCCTCCCTCTGACACCTTGTTACCTAATTTCCCCAATACTAATTTCCCCCTGCTGTTACTCACACCTTCTTGTCAACTGTCTGAAATGCGCCACTCTCATTACCACTTCAACAGTTATTTTTTCTCCCTTGGTATCCTGCTGTCAATTGAATTGTCTCGTTAGACTAACCTTACACTTGGTAAGGCAATTCACATCTTTTCATGTATTTATACCTACTCCTGTATTTTCCACTCCATGCATCTGATGAAGTGGGTTCTAGCCCATGAAAGCTTATGCCCAAATTTGTTAGTCTCTAAGGTGCCACAAGGACTGTTTTTGCTGATACAGACTAACACGGCTCTCTATGTAAGGTTACAGCTCCAATGGTACAGTGTGTCCAAGCAAGTGGCCCAGGTCCTCCTGCTTTATCAGAGGCCACCAGCAAGAAGGGCTTGCAATTGCAAGTGGAAAGGTTTTACAGTTGATGCATGCAGGCCTACTTGGATCCCTTTGCTTGCCCTGCACAAAAACTATTTGACTATCTTCTTCATCAGTCTCAATCTAACATAAGACTAATTTCAGGCAGGGTCATTTGGCAGCTGTTTCCACTATTCTGACTTTTTGTTTCATTTGACAGCCATTCCATAGGCAAAGCCATCAGTAAGAGGACCATGTCTAAACAGAGGCCTGGCTGCATATCTCAATGCTGTCACCTGGCTGATACAACATAAAGGTTCCTCCACTTCTCTCACTGATCTTTTATGCAAAGATAAATATAGGGCAGCCACACAGTCCTTACTCCGTGCACTTTCATGGTACTACGACTTGGATTTGTCTGCTCAGAAGAATTCTTGCTTTGACATCTCATTCCTATGGAATCTGTTTCTGAATTTGTAAAACTCAATCCTCCCACTTCTCTCTCTGTTCCTTAAGTTAGGCAAATATTTAGAAAGCTTTTATTTTTCAGGCCACATCCTAGAGTCTTAAAAAGCTATAAGCTTCATGTTGTTTCAGAAGCAATTTACTCCTTCCAGGATATTAAAATTAACAAAACTTCTCTCTCATTTGCATTGGCCTTGTTCACCCTGCCTATGGCCATGTCTATTGTTACCTTTTTGGGATATCCTTCGAGCTTCTGACTCTCTAAAGAGGGAAAATCCTGTGATGGTGGTTGATGGTAAAGAAAAATAACTTACTTTGTGTTTTACACCTCTACCCTGATATAACGCAGTCCTTGGGAGCCAAAAAATCTTATCGCGTTATAGGTGAAACCACGTTATATCAAACTTGCTTTGGCCTTGAGCATTTCCGTTATTAATAGTCACTTCCTGCCCCCTGATTGACATCTCAGAACCCCCGACCCATCCAACTCCCCCCCAGCTCCTTGTCCCCTGACTACCCCCTCCAGAGACCCCCTGCCCCAACCACCCCTCCCAAGACCCCACCCCCTATCTAAGCCCCACTGCTCCTTGTCCCCTGACCGCCCCCTCCAGAGACCCCCCTGTCCCTAATCACCCACAGGACCCCATCCCCTACTCCCTGTCCCCTGACTGCCCGGACCACTATCCACACCCCCGCCCCCTGACAGGCCCCCCAGGACTCCCACGCTATCCAACGCCCCCATTCCTCTTCCCATAACCGCCCCACCCCCAGAACCTCCGAACCATCCAACCACCCCCTGCTCCCTGTCCCCTGACTGTCCCCGAAGACCCTCTGCCCCTTATCCAACCCCTCGGTCCCAGCCCAGCACCCTTAACACGCCACTCAGAGCAGCCTGTCGGACCCAGACTCGCTGACGTGCTGATCCGCCGGAGTGCGCAGCCCCACCCCCCAGACCGCTGCTCTACTGTGCTATATCCGAATTGTGTTATATCGGATCGCGTTATATCGGGGTAGAGGTATACTTATTTTGAAGTTATCTTCTCCCAGAGTTTTGTTCTTATTTGAGACACACACACATACCTTCCCCTAAGAGTTTAAGAGTTCTTGTAAGTGATACGCTTTTGTATTTGTGGCTATGTACGTTGTTTCTTCCTTAATCCCAGGGAGTTGTTTGGTTTTATGCAACCATCTTCCATTCCCTACAAAGTAAATGAGACATGTTGACACAGGTTAAATATTCTAATCTTTTGCTTGAAAAAAGAACTAACAATTTGAAGGCACCGCTGGGCTGCACCATTCACACTGTAGAGTTATAATCTTCCACTTGTTATTGTACGGGTGGTAAAGATCTCCAAAACTCTTTAACTTTGGGAGTTCTCAGCCTCTGTCACGCTGGAGATTTGAAACTCAAAAGCCACAATCTCGTGGCATGATGCATTCAAGATAGCAGAATTACAAAACAAGTAGTTTTCCTTATTTTCATCCTAGTCCCAGAAGTGACATCAGCTGCCAGGTTACAGGTGAACCCACTCAGTAGATGAGGCACAGAGCAACCACTTTTTCATCTACTATTTCAGCACTTCCACACCCAGATAAAACTTGGAATGACAGAGGGGCACAAATGTGCTTTTAAAGGGGGATAAATAAGAGAGCCAGATATTTTCAGACATCACAAATAGGTGGGCTTGGCTTTGCTTGAGTTTTCCAAAAAATGGTGAGTCAGTATTATCTGAATTAGTTCATCCGTTACTACCAATAACCTAACTCTCCCAGATCTTAATGCCATGATCATCATGGGCTTGTCTACATGGTGCATTAGTCCACACCAGAGGGATGTAAATTCTAGTGTGCACTAGCATATTGCGCACCAACTGGCCCATGTGGAGCCTGCTGGCATGCACTGAAAGTTCCCTAGTGAACATTAATATAGTCCTGTTTTAAACAGGACTACAGTAACATGCACAAGGGAATTTTTAGTATGTGCTAGCAGGGTCTACATGGGCCAATTAGTGCACACTAGAATTTATATCCCTCTGATGAGGACTAATGCACTGTGTAAATATGCCCCTGGACTGACCTCATGTTTAACACATGAAATAGGATTTCATGCAATAATACCTGTTGTGAAAGGAATTCTTCTTCCCTACTGTGCACAGCAATGTTAAGATTCTGTGCACAATTTAAAGATGAACAGGGCAAATTCTCCTCTCAGACACCTCACTGTAAACCCCACTGAAGTCAATGGCCACATAACTGTGAAATATGTTTGGTTTATAATTATAAAATACTACATGTTTCTGTCATTCCATTTAATAATATGAATTTTAATGTGATTTTGGTAAGCTTTACTTTTACTGAATTATACTTACTCCCTATGCTGCATGTGAAATATCCAAGTAGAACTGCACATTGCCACATGGAAAACCTAAATCAAGGACACGACTGGGTACTCCAACACTGAGCGTGTAAAAGAGGTGCATGTTATAAAAGCTGACAGTGGACTGCTCAATCCACTTCCTGGTTTGCCAGTGCAGATGAAGTGTCATCTGAGCTGATGTGGACTGGAGCTGCAAAGATGTTCTCCTTATTCACTCAAACGAAGACACCCCGTGACACACACACGATGCGCTGGTGACAAAATAAGAAAATAGAGCTGTCAGTCATTATCACAGAAGATTACCCGAGGAAATTTCACAGGAAATTGTAGCAACAAACCTGTCTTTTAAAAAATTTTACTTTTAATGAGTTGGATTTTAGGCTATAAAACTTGTAAAACTATCCTGCAATTAATGTGATTAGAATACAGGATCTGTTGAAAAAGAAATACAGTGGGACGGGGTATCTAAATAGCTCAGGGGACTGGTAATGGGAATGGAGCATTAGTGACATGAATGCAGAATCTGCTCACTTGTAACAAAAGTCAATATCATATGATGACTTTTTATGGCCTATGCAAAATAAGTTTCTAACTTCAAACCTAGTAGACTTTTGTCCGTATTTCAATAACTACCAATGTATCTGCAATCAGTTGGCACCTCTTTTTGTCTCAGTAGAGAAAACCAAGATTGAATTGGCATGAAGGCTTAATTTACCTTCAAACCCCTGTAACTCCAAAAACAAGCTCAAGGCACATTGACTAAAAAGTTAAATATTGCCATTCCTTGTGCTAAACCAGTTCTGTGGATAATACAGGACTTCAGTCATTAACGCTCCCAATCTGGCCCCTCCTCATAAGCACTAAAATTCACAATATACATACGTATACATATAACAGCAATGTATTAAGTAGAACTGTGTAACTTTTACAATCCCTACAGCAACTTTTCCCTTCTGAAACTTGCTGCATATCTCATCAACATGAGGAGAAAATGGAAAGTAGTGTGCAGGATCGTTAAGTTCTGATTTTCTATAATGTAGCCGTAATGTTCTTATATACACTGTATCTGTAATTGCATCATTGCCTTTTTCTAATGCGTGCACAGGAGCATTAGAAAAGGACTGAACAGCCATGAATGTCCTGGCTTCTGGGAAACCTGACAAATAGGCAGTGATAGGATTACAGATTGCTGACAGCAGTACTGAGAGGTATATTCAGTTGAGTACAGCAGGGTGACCAAGTTCAGACTGTTAGAAGAATCAAGTAGAAATGTGGAAAGAGGAAACAAGCAGAGACTTAGAGGGTCTGCTTAAACAAAAACATCCAGAAAGCACTAATTAGCCAGCTGATAGAGGGAGAGCCTGAGAGAGAGAAGATTCTTCAAGGTGGTGCATCCAGGCCTGACCAGCAGCAAATCAGTCAAAACAAATTGGAGAAGACAATCCTAGAGGAATCCCCAGAAAACACAGTTCAGCCAGCTGGTACAAGGTCTAGGACCATCTTTGCCTTGGGTGATGAAAAGGATATATCGCACTGAGAGCCCCAGTGCTGCAGCAGGGGCTGCCTAATATGTAAACAAGGCAGTTGGAAAAGGAGGACAAACAAGATGAGCTAGCAGACAAACGATGCCATGAGCTACCCCTGAAAATACAGGGCTTATACTTTTACTGACTTTCTGCTTTGGTGTGAGCTTACTTTATTGGAATGATGGGGTGGGGTTTTTTTGAAAGGTTTAAGCTTTGCTTAGTTGAAAGACTTGAGTCCTTTATTATTGTTTAGCATAAATGTGTATCTAGGACTGAATCACCCCATAGGAAAGTCAAGTATTTTAAACAGTACAGTATAATCAACTAAGCAGAGCTGATCAAACTACTTGCAGGAAACAATGTATTTGCCCCTTTTTTCTGTTCATTAGCAGACTTTGATTTTTATGAATTTGTTTTTTCTACAGAATTATTTGATGAATGGCAAACGTACTTCAGCTTACTATTCACTCTTCATAATTGACTATTCACGCTGTGTATAGAGTCATCTACATCAGATGGTATTATTTCTGCTCCCACACTGGGGGATGCCAAGCCCACAAAGACCCCTCAGCAAGGTACTTAAACATGTGCCTAACTTTAAGCATTTGAGACACCCCAGGAGCCATTACAAGTCAATGTGACTAACATGCTTAAAGTCAGCTATGTGCTTATGTGCCTTCTAAAACTGAGGCTAAAGAACTTTCAAGATGGCTATGCAAATACGTATGGAACAAATATTAATGAAAATACAAATTCACATAAAACACTTGCACAGATACACATACATACATACATATGGCTAATGAACCATATATTATATTCACTTTTTTTAATTCATAAAAATTCTCACTAAATTTTCTTTGCAGTGTTTGTCCTCTCTCAACATTGTGAGTATTAAAAAAAAGTTTCTTACAAATTTTAGAAGGCATACACTTAGCAGAGTTTCCATTTCACATGTGTCTTTCCTCCACAAAAGCTGCTCACTTCACTGCTTTAAATATATCTACAGGGCAAAAGAATATGACTGTAGAGAGGACTATCATTAGTTTAGTTCTATCAAGACAATGTTTAGATGAGTTTATACTAAGTAGGAACTCACATTTGAATAACACATGCATATTGTCTTCATGCAAAAAAAAAAAAAAAAAAAGCCCACACAACCACATAAGCCAAGTCAGAAAATTTAATTAGGAAGATAAGAGATTTTTTTGTAGGTTAAAAAAAATAATTTAAGCACAGAATTAGCATCTTGTAATAAACTTAGACAAAAATTATTTTGTTTTGCTTTGGTTTGTAAATTAGCTCATGATTAAAGTATCTCTCCAGTTGAGCTTCATTGTCTTTGTGTGCCTATTTTTTGAATGCAACTCTGACCAGAATGCACTTGCAGCTCAAGTACAAGATTTGCGAGCATGAGAGGAACAATTATAATGAAGTGAAGTACTTACAGTTTTACCACAAAATCAATGAACTTTTCAAGTGATTTTTATCATATTTTGCAGCTGCTATTTGCTTTTGAATGATGTTTATCACATTGACAAACATAGTGTTTTTAAATAGACTCCTTTGTCTAGAAGCTTCTTCCACCCTTATTATTTTCTTCCACTACCCTATACTGGAAACAATGCTTCCAGAGGATATTTTATCATCATCTTTTTCTCTCATATCTTTGAAAGGTTCTCACTCAACATTTAGGCCATGGTCATTCGTCAGGGCCCTGCCTAGTTCTGTCTCGTGATTCTTTGAATGAAATAGAGGCAAAGTTCCAGGCTCCCTACCATGATTTCAACAATTTCCATCCCACCATCAACCTCAGCCTAGACCAATCCACACAAGCAGTCCATTTCCTGGACACTACTGTGCTAATAAGCAATGGTCACATAAACCCCACCCTATACCGGAAACCTACTGACCGCTATTCTTACTTACATGCCTCCAGCTTCCATCCAGGACACACCACACAATCCATTGACTACAGCCAAGCTCTAAGATACAACCACATTTGCTCCAATCCCTCAGACAGAGACAAACACCTACAAGATCTCTATCAAGCATTCTTAAAACTACAATACCCACCTGCTGAAGTGAAAAAACTTGACAGGCTGACAGAGCCAGAAGAGTACCCAGAAGTCACCTACTACAGGACAGGCCTAACAAAGAAAATAACAGAACGCCACTAGCTATCACCTTCAGCCCCCAACTAAAACCTCTCCAGTGCATCAAAGATCTACAACCTATCCTGAAAAATGATCCCTCACTCTCACAGATCTTGGGAGACAGACCAGTCCTCACTTACAGACAGCCCCCCAACCTGAAGCAAATACTCACCAGCAACCACACACCACACAACAAAAACACTAACCCAGGAACCTATCCTTGCAACAAAGCCCGATGCCAACTCTGTCCACATATTTATTCAAGTGGCACCATCATAGGACATAATCACATTAGCCACACCATCAGGGGCTCGTTCACCTGCACATCTTCCAATGTGATATATGCCATCATGTGCCAGCAATGCCCCTCTGCCATGTAGTGGTCAGACTGGACAGTCTCTACGTAAAAGAATAAATGGACACAAATCAGACGTCAAGAATTATAACATTCAAAAACCAGTTGGAGAACACTTCAATCTCTTTGGTCACTCGATTACAGACCTAAAAGTTGCAATTCTTCAACAAAAAAACTTCGAAAACAGACTCCAACAAGAGACTGCTGAATTGGAATTAATTTGCAAACTAGATACCGTTAACTTGGGTATGAATAGAAACTGGGAGTGGCTGGGTCATTACACATATTGAATTTTTCCCCATGTTAAGTATCCTCATACCTTCTTGTCAACTGTCTAAATGGGCCATCTTGATTATCACTACAAAAGTTTTTTTCTCCTGCTGATAATAGCTCATCTTAATTAATTAGCCTCTTACTCCACCTTTTCAAGTTCTCTGTATGCGTATGTATATATATATCATCTTCTTACTCTGTGTTCCATTCTATGCATCCGATGAAGTGGGCTGTAGCCTACGAAAGCTTATGCTCAAATAAATTTGTTAGTCTCCAAGGTGCCACAAGTACTCCTGTTCTTTTTGCGGATACAGACTAACACGGGTGCTACTCCGATACTTGATAAATAGTTTCACAGCAGTTCCATAATGTGACCATTCAGGGCTGCCTCCCATACACTTAAACTACCTGAATGAACGGTCTCACCTAGTTGGGTGCCCTGAAGTCTGGATTGTCCATCAAGAGATGTACAATAAGGAGCGAAGGGGAGACAGAGCACTCCTAAGACCTAATCCAGCATCCATTAAAGTCAATGGTCAAGTGTCCATTGACTTGAATGGTCCAGGATTGGGGCCCTCATTGGGGTTTACTGTCCACAGCATGTACTTCTAACTCCCTTGTATAACCTTCTAGCTAAGGACTCTTCCCAAGGGAGTGGAGTGCCTGCCCTTATTGGGCAACCAGCCCTGCTTATGTTTCATCACCTTGATTCTCATGCCAGGAAACTGATAATTCCTGAGAAATACAGCCAACTAATGCTCATCCTGATCTGCTATGGATTCTACTGCGTATTAACAGCTTGATCCCGCAAATGTTTATTACTGGGTATTGTATCGTTAGCAGTACACCTTTGACTTCTTGGAACGATTAGTATTTTTGTATTATGGTGGCACCCCACTGCACGAGGTACTGTACAAACCGCTATTAAAAAAAAAAAGATGGTCTACTGCTTCAAAGAATTTACAGTCCAGGTTACAAGGAAATATAACAGGGGCAAAACAAACAAATGTAGGGTTTGGGAAAGGATGAAGTAACGATAAAAAGGATACAACTGCATCGCAGTAGAGGTGGGTTTCCTCCAGGTACTAACCCCAGCAGCACAGCCTAGTAAAATCATATTTCATACATTTACCAGCATAGAAAATCGATGCATCCCCACCACTCATATTAGACTTTCTTATGTAAGACCACAGATACTTCTCTTTATAGATTTCATCAATAGAAATTTAACTTTACATATATAATCACTGATAAGCAATAAAATTTTCCTCATTTTTTGCAGTATTTGATTTATCTGAGCTTATATGAAGGACTAATATTCTTCTACAGTGCAGGCAGTTAATCTCCCCTACCGTACAACTTTTAAACGGCACTCACTATAATCCTATTTAATGGAATCCAAGAAGAGTCATCATATTTCTTCATAAATACGTAGGCTGACTTGTAACCTTCTGAACAAAGATCCTTGGGCCTGGCCATTTTGTGCCAAGCACAGCTCGTGGCACTTTTATCCTTGGGCCACTGAGCACCAGTCCACTCCTGAGAAACAACTTAGAGCAGAAGTAAATTAGCCTTGGAGGTTCTCTGGGTTTGGTTGGTTGTCATGGGCCCCCACGGGGTTGTTTTAGTAGCTGGGAGTGCAGCTGGCCTTGCTCCCTTTTCCCTAGCCACACCACCTTCATGTTGGTGGCCAATGCAGATGCTTGTTTCTAATGTTCTTTTATGTTGCCCTTATCACACTGCTGGTACTACTAACACATAATTTGTAAATCAAGACCAGATATGCTTGTAAAAGAGATGTTGTAAGAATTATTTTGGGGAAGGTCAGACAGATGATCACAAAGTTCCCTGGAATCTATGACTAAAGCAAGTCATGAAAAACCCTTATGTTACATGAGAGATTAGCAAATGAAGCTCTAAGAGAGGATTCCCCTCTGGAGGGCATATTTCCATTGATAATGGTGGAGGAGTACCCATTTAACAAAACAGAATTTGGCTCACTGAGACTCATACTGTCTGTCTTGCGCCCCAATAGCAGGCACACTGACAACTCACTCCTTGCCCAGTGACTGGTTAACTGGCCTTAGTTTAACCTTATACAGCTATATCCTGTATATATATCATTCATTTTCCTATCTTTTATCTTCTTTCTTTCAGCGTTCCATCGTTTCATTTTCTCTCTCTTTATAAAAGGTCTGTTTATTGAATCTAACAAAGCAACAAATTTAAACAGAATACAAGAATTCCAAGTGGGTCTGTGAATATAGTACAAGTGATTTCAAGGGGAAGTCAAAGACATTTGTAAGGGAAGGTACAGCCAGGTGGGAGTGTAGATCTCAGCGTATTAGGAACAGAAAAAGGGTCATTTGGCAATCAAATAAAATTTTGATAAATATTGTTTGCAGTCCAAAAACATTGAGATATTGAACAGTTTTCATTCAGAAGTCCATTTATTATTTTTCTTTAAGAAGCACCAGAAATAAATTACACTTCAAGCAAAAGTCATGCTCCCATTTCTCAGCATAGCAGCAAGAATTCTTGATGGGGCTACACTGGTAGCATTTCATATTCATATATTTTAAAAAAAGAGACCATTGTGATCATCTAGTCTGACCTGTATAACAAAATCTAAAGGACTTCCATGAATTAATTCCTGCATCAATCAAAATAGCTGTGACTGAACTAGGCCATGTCTTTTAGAAAAAACACCCATCTTAATTTAAAGATTCTCAGCCTCGGAGAATCCACCATAACGCTTGGTAAGTTGTTCCAATAGTTAATTATCCTCCTTATTAAAAAAGTGTGCCTTATTTCTATTCTGAATTTGTCTAGCTCCAACTTCCATTCCATAACTTTGTCTGATAGACTGAAGAGTCCACTATTATCAGATTTGACAGCCCCATGTAAGTATTTATAGATTGTGATTAAGTCACCCTTTATCCTTCTCTGTGATAAACTACATGCATTGAGCTCCTTAAGTATTTCACTATAAGGTACATTTTCCAGTACTTTAATCATTCGTGTGACTTTTCTCTGCATCTCTCCAGTAGTCCAACATCCTTCTTGAAGTATGGACACCAGAACTGGACACAGTATTCCAGTAGTAATCAGATCAGTGCCAAATACAGAGGTTAAAAATAACCTCCCTCTTCCTACTTAATATTCCTCTCTATACATTCAGTGATTGCATTAGCCCTTTTGGCCACAGCATCATACTGGGGACTCATATTCAGCTGATTATCCATCTGTGATCCAGAATTTTTGTGTTGGTGCCTTATCAGATTTCCAGAGTCAAGTAACACCATTTTTGCAGCCAGAAAAGTGCAAAAAAGAAAAAAAAGTTTATTTACTGTGTATCCATTAATGCCCTGTCAAAACAGATAACCAGTACATCTTCAGTGGGGACTTTATGCACATAGACAAGCCCTGAGATACTGAGTTACACCAGTTTAAGGTGTGATTTTAAACCAATTTATTTAAACTGGTGTAAAAGATTCTATAAACACACTTATTTCAGTTTACCTTAAATCTGTTAGGAACAGGTTTAAGCTATACTAAAAAAAGTCACTCACTCTGAAATGAGAGTGTCCACATAGCCTTTTGCACCCGTTTAACCCAAATGGTTTAACTGAACTGGTGCAAGTTTGTGTGTCGACAACCCCTTACACAAGATGTTATCAGTGTAACAGTGATGCAAGCCAGAGAAGGTCTGGTTCATATACAGTGTTTCAGGTTTTTTCTTTATGTACATGTTTCCATTCTCCCATCACTTAAAGTTCTCCATTAAAAGAGGCTTATTTCTCATAAAATGTTGTAAGGAAGCATGAGAGAATAATATAGCCTAGTGCAGTGGCAGGCAACCTGTGGCCCATCAGGGTAATCCACTGGTGGGCCGCCAGCCCATTTGTTTACATTTGCACGGCCACCCACAGCTCCCAGTGGCCATGGTTTGCCGTTCCTGGCCAATGGGAGCTGTAGGAAGTGGCGCTCAGGCCACTGAGAGCTGCGGACGGCCGTGCAAATGTAAACAAACAGTCTGGCGGCCTGCCAGCGGATTACCCTGACAGGCTGCAGGTTGCCACCACTGGCCTAACAGAGAACTGAGAATCTGGAGATTGGAATTATTCCCGCTTTCATCAAAAACTTGATGCATGAGCAAATTGCCTAAACCCTCTGCACTTCAGTTTAGAGGATGATAATACATCATCTGAGTGCAGCTTGGAGGCTTGTTTCATTCATTCATGTTGGAAAATGCTTTGAGGTCCTTAAGTGGAAGAATCCACAGATAGAATTGCAGGCACCAAAATCCAGGCATAAGCTGTACCTCCCAAAAGGAGGCCAGGTCTGGAAGTGTTCCTTCCCCATTACATATTTTTATGTAAGCAGAGTCAGGATGAGCTCCACCCTGACATCTGGTGGTGAGGTGTGGCAAGTTGTGGAAAAGAACTTCAGGGGCCGATCTCATTTGCATAGGCACACCCACCCAGCCTAGAATGAGGCCATAACTGCCCAAATGGTCACTTTGGCTGCTGTGGGATCCCCAGTGTCTCTGTTATTGGGGCAGGAAGAATAAATTGTTATTACCCTGATTATGGGAACTGTGCTTGGAACTGTACTTGGCCTTTTGTTATGATGGAGGGACTCACCATCACCTAAGTAGCACTTGCTAGGCAAGGGTCATGGGTTCCAAAACTCTGTGAATTGAGAGAGGTTGGGGATAAGTATTAATACTTGGTGGCATGGGCCCTTTGGTGAGGGCCTTACATGCTAATTGCACTTCCTCCTCTCTCCACTGTGGAATATCAGAACTAATTTTGATTTCATTAGGAGTCTAGTTACAGGCTGCTGAGCTCACTTTGCGCTAATGGTGCACCAGCACTGAGGCTCCCATATGACAAGCTGAATTCACCTAAGAGCTGAAATCACTGAGCGTTGTGTTAAGTAGTGAGGGAGCCTGAAGATATAGTGTGGAGCAGTTTGTGGGATGGCTGGAGTGCCTTGTGGACAGGCTGGTGAAGCAGTTCATAGGACGGCGGGAGCTGCTGGTGGGACGCGGAGCAGTTCGTGGGACGGCGGGAGCTGCTTGTGGGCCGCAGAGCAAAGCTGAGCGAAGCAGTTTGTGGGGTGGATGGCGGAGCGGAGCAAAGGCCTATGGAGCTGTGGGACGGTCAGCTTCAGATCATGTAAAGTGCCTCTTATCTCCACCCAGGTTGGGAGGTAAAGCTCTGCAGATAAACTTTCGAACTCTGGGGATGCCCTGACCAGGGACAGAGACTTTTGGGTCATTGGACTTTTGGGACTTTGGGCGATTTGGGGTTGCTGGACTCAAGAACCAAAGGGAAAGGGCATGCCCCAGTTTGCTTGGGGTGGTTTTTTTTTTTGCTCATGGGTTGTGTTATGAATCCTGTTGGTGGTGTTTCCCCAACATAATGCCACATTGTTTCTCTCTGTTATTAAAAGGCTTTTTGCTACACTCAGACTATGTGCTTGTGAGAGGGGAAGTATTGCCTCTTGGAGGCGCCCAGCGGGGGTGGTATATATTTGTCCCAGGTCACTGGGTGGGGGCTCGAGCCGGTTTGCATTGTGTTATTGGAATGGATCCCCTAGATATTGAACCCGGCCCTTGTTGCTGCCAACTCTGATGGGCAGAAGGGTTACATTTAATTAGTTTAGATAATCAAAGCATGAAATTACATTTTAGCTGTAGTTTGATATGGTCATTCTGACTAGAGCATTGTGGCTCTTGAGTTTGGGAGCAACCATATTCTGGCATAAACTCTGGAATGAAGTGCTTATCTGAGCCTGTTGCAGCACAAAAGCTTTATAGAACATTAAGGAAGAAAACACCAACTGAAACAGTTTATTTTGCAAATGTTACCTACTCCTGGCAGGGTTAACACCCACTGGTTTTGCAGGGCATAGGTCAAAAAGTGCATCATCAAGATCCCTTGGGTCTGGGCGAGAAATCCATATGAACACAGCATGTGTAATAAGTAAGACTGCAGAAGTTTTCAGCAAACACAAGAGAAGTATCCAAGGTTGGGGTTTTTTTATGGATTCTTTGTCTATTCTACAAAATAGATTGTGGGGTGAAAGGAAGTCCTGGAAGAGCCTGTATCCTAATCTTGCTCTCTGAAAGCTCTGTGTGCAGTCCCCATATAAAAGATGTTGTTTTCACCTCTCTCGGAGACAGAGGAAGAACTAGTCTTGGGGAGAAAGGTTAGCCCCAGGTTTCCTTGTGGTTCTTACCGGAGTCTCTATTAAAGCCAAACCTGAGGAAGGGGGTAAGTTTGCACTACATACCCTGTGTTAGGAACAGAGTGGGAACTCCCCATGCTTCCGGACACTTACCACAAACCCTGAACACATCACAGCTTTGAAAGCACAACATTTAACGCAATAAAATAAACTTGTCTGAAAAGCCAAAGCTCCTGTGCTTCAGTGCTCACAAAAGGTGCCAGTCTCACAAACCTGGAGAATAAAGGTCTCTGTTTATCCAAAGATCAGGTACAGCCAAAGCAGCAGCAGCTTCCTCCACACTTCCTACCAATGCACCTCAACCTTGACCTGAAGAGAGGTTCTCTAAGCATTTGATTGGGATTTTATGACCATTTAGGCCTTGGCATCTCTGTTGAGATTGCCAGCAAGGGGGCCAATTAGTGCCAGCTGTATTGGTGATTTTTTTCTTCAAAACGTGGAAGAACACCGGTCCGTTGGAACTACTCACAAACCCACCAATTGCACGCAGACCACTAGCCAGCCATCAGATGGTAACAACTTTCAGTCACTGGCTGTCACACCAGAGACCTGAAATTGCTGAGTCACTGCCTCAGAAAGATTTAATCTGTTTTCCTTTCACACAAAGTACCCCTTTGTATTTTAAAAACCAGCCTTGTGTTAATTTAATTTAAAAGACCCGTTATTTTGATGCATCTCTGAAAAGAAGCTGCTCTCTGTGTCCAACTGAACAAAATCAACAACAAAAATAAGTTAGAATTTAGGGGCAGGAGTTAAAGGAAGAGAGGCCACAATCCCACACGCCCCACACCAACCTTTTCCTCAAAGCTGAGGGAGACTTCAATCTGCTCCATGGGCTCTTCCCCTCCGAACTCCTTATTGGCTGGAGAAATCAAGACTTAAGGCAGGGGAATTTGAAATGAGGTCAACAGGAGGAGCTAATGCCTGGGTGAGGAGCTTTTGGGGCTCCTAATCTTCTTGCCTCTCTGTTGGGAGAACGGGAAGCATCACCTATCTGCCCCTTCTACAGGAAGGTCTGTCCCGTAACCAGAACCTCCTTCACTTCAGAGGAAGAAGGATGTCCACAGATGTACATTTGTGTATATTAATGCAGTGGAGTTATTCCAGATTCACAAGCCCTGTTTCCTGTCCTCTCATAATGGTACCATGAAATGGTCAGTGGTTCTATACCCGCCTTCCACAGTTACCAGTGCAGAACATATGGAAATGGACTGTCCTTAGGGTAGACTGGTTCTATACTATTTAAGGCTACTGGTACTTACATTAGTACTCTTTAGTAAATGAAGCAGAATGAAGATTCCAGCCCATTCAAGCTCAGACAGGACAAAAACTAAGCTTCCTTGTCTTTTAAAAAGTCCACACTTTACAACATCTGCCATTAAGTCTTTCTTTCTAGTCCCTGCCAGGACATTTGCCTAAACATTCCCATCTCTCTTCCTCCCTGGAAAAAATTGTCATTCCAGGTGTATTTCTTAACAACTTACCCTTAGAAGCACATCTAGAATCCCCTCCAGGACTCTAGAAGGACCGTGAAGATTGTATCAAGGACTTGATTAAACAACAGAAAGCACACTAACCTCATTTGCAAGCTCTCACACAAAAAAAAGAAAAAGATTGACAGCTGATGCCCAAAGCAAAACTGCGTTTCTAAAGTCCTTTCTAGTCCAGCTACATTAATTTCTCCACCCAGTAACAGTCAGTAAACTGTTATCAAACTCAAGTCCGCTAATGCCAGCACCGAACTCGTTACCCCAAGTATTGCTGCAAGTAATGCTACAAAGTTGGAAAATGCAATTCTGCATAGGTGCATTATCATAAATATTCAGCTTATGTCATGATGAGAACAAACAGCTTTGCAACTAAGGTGAAAAGGATGAATGGCAAATAGACCTAGGTTATGATAGACGTTGTGCCTCATTTATTTATAGCTATAAGATGGTTTTGCTATAAGATCCTTGCAATATACTGGATCATGTAGTTGAATTCCAACAAAATTAAGTTGGGGCAGGAGCTAACAAGAGGCAATCACCAACAGAACAACTAAGAAATGGAGGGGATAGCTCAGTGATCAAGATGTAGCAATGGGGGTTCTTGTGATCTCTTGGGAGTGTCCCAAGCTTAGATTTGTAATACCTAGTCTCCCAGGCATGACAGGTTTCAAATCCCTGAAAGGTCTTCATCTTTCTGTAGCACTTTAGGATGAGACCTTAAACATTAAATTCTATTTGACGTTAATGTTGCCATGGCCCTTTTTCATAAGAAGAGAGATTTGCACTAGCAAAAATTCACCTTCTCTAGTTATCACACTCCACCTCAGAGGTGGTTGCATTTCAGAGGTGCTGTCTGTCCAGAGTTGGTATAACACTACAGAGTCCTTCAGCAGGAAAGGTGTTATGCTCTCCCTAGGAACAGTACCATTGCAGCGCTGTCTGAAGTCACAAAACACCCTTTGGGTACCTTTTCCCTTCACTTCACCTCTTAGTTCAGCTTTGTCAATTGTCAGTTGCTAATGATAAAAATAATGCAACAGTAGAAATAGCTTCCCAGCACTATGAATATTCAGGTACATGTATGCACACCAGCAACAATACCAACCTTGCTGTAGCAGAAAAAAAACTGACATGAAAGAGAACCTTCATTTGCCTGAATGCCTTATGAATACTGTGCCATGTGAGACACTTCCACTAAACAAGAACATCCCCAGGAGCCTGTTATTGTTTTTAAAAATGAAGGGCCAAATGCTGATGTTCTTATTCAGTCATCCGCACTGGACTATTGCAGTTTTTATATCCAAGGAAGATGCCCTATACCCCAAGGAAGTTCCTGTTTATAAAGAATCCACTCAGTGACACAGGTCCCCAGAAACACATCACTCCTCTGTGTAACTCCCCATTGAACAGAGGCCAATTCTGTCTATCTAAGGTTCCTGAATGTTCTTCAATACCATAGTGCCTGAGCACCTCACAATTTTAGGGAAGCACTGTTACCCTCATTTTACTGAGACCCCGAAACACTAAATAACTTGCCCAAGATAAGGCAGGAAGTCTACAGTGGAGCAGGGAATCAAACAAAAGTACCCGACTAGGGCCCTAAGATAGTTCCTCTGATTTCCAAAGCCCTATATTGAACTGGTCATGGCTACGTGAGACAACAGCTCTGCTTCCACAACAGCTGTATTCCACTGGAATGATGATACTGTTGACCAATAGGGGTAGGCTTGTCGTGATTATGGGAGACAGAACCTTCACAAGACTCAGGCTATGAATATGGAACTCACTACCTGAACCACTAAACTTACCTCATTCAAGCCAAATGTAAAGCCCGTCTTTTTGCCCAGGCCTACCCCCAATCATTAATATATATATATATATATATATATATATATATATAAAATCTAAATTTGCTTTTTGCTGGCAAGGAAGGTCAGGAGAGAGAAAGGCAGAGAAAGAACATTATCATTTTTTAAGTACTGGGAGGCACTTAGATACTGCTGTGATAAGGACAATATAAGGGCTTTATTCAGTCCTCACTCCAACAAAAATCCCATTGACTGCAATGACAGTTTTGCTGGACTTAAGTCTGAGAAAAGACTTCAGAGTTGGCACAAGAATTTTAACACTTAATTTAAAAACTCTTAATAGGGACCTTTTCTAAAAATCTCAAATTATTACTGTGCCTAAGGAAAAAATATAGTTATTTGTTAAGGATTTTTAATAATCATCTAAGAAATTAAGTCCTAAAATATTTTCCTTTCCATCATCATTCACATGGCCAGCCTTTCCCCTCCCAAACAGGCATTAACTCCTTCACAACCATGACACTATCTATCCTTTTCACAAAGAATTACTTTTGCATTTTCAGTCATGTTTTATTGGTGTACACTGTGAAAGTTGCATTGAGTTTCTATAGAGGCTCATCTACATGCAGAAGTGCACCAGTTTAACAGAAATTAATTGTCAGGACACTCTTATTTTGGTTTAAAACAGGATTATTTCAGTTTAGCTTGAGTTGATTAGGAACAGGTTTAAGTTTAACAAAATAAATCACTCTTAAGAGCGTCCACACAGGGGGTAGTACTGGTTTCATTAAAGCATTAATTTGTGCGTAGACAACTCCTAAATTAACAAACATTTTAAAATAGATCAATCACTTTTCTTTATAATCTGGCAGACTGTCAGATCAGAACTGACTGTTGGTTTATTGATAAAGGCCCCAATCCTGTACTGAGAACCATTCAGTCAGACCATTTCTGCACATGTGCAGAATCAGTGGGATTCTGCATGGGCACAGAGGGCTGCTCAATGGGTCTCAATGCAGATCATGCCCTAAATATCTATTTAACCCTCCCTAACTCAATACAACTTTCAAAGGCCATAATAATTATAGAATCATAGAACTGGAAGGGACCTCAAGAGGTCATCTAGTCCAGTCCTCTGCACTCAAGGCAGGACTAAGTATTTATCTAGACCAGAGGTGGGAAAACTATGGCCCGCGGGCCGGATTCCTGCCCAGCCCCTGAGCTCCTGACCAGGGAGGCTAGCCCCCAGCCCCTCTCCCACTGTTCCCCCCACTCCCGCAGTCATGCTGCTGTGTGGGGAGCAGGGCTGCAAGCTCCTGCTGCTCTGAGCAGCATGGTAAGGGGGTGGCAGTGGCTCGCGGGGCGGTGGAGGGGTTGGTAGGGGGATACCCCAGGGGGTAGTCAGGTGACAGGGGGCGGTTTTGGGCAGAGGGTCCCAGGAGGGGGCAGTTAGGGGACAGGAAGTGGGAGGGGGTGAATGGGGGCAGGGATGGGGGCCAGGCTGTTTGGGAGACACAGCCTTCCCTACCCAGCCCTCCATACAGTTTCGCACCCCCAATGTGGCCCTCAGGCCAAAAAGTTTGCCACCCCAATCTAGACCGTCCCTGACAGGTGTTTCTCCAATCTGCTCTTAAAAATCCCCAGTAATGGAGATTCCACAACCTCCCTAGGCAATTTATTCTGGTGCTTAAACACTCTGACAGGAAGTTTTTCCTAAAATCTTTAAAACACAATAGGAAAAAAAAATTAAAGAAAAGAAATGCAACAATCTAATGGGTGTAAAGTCACTGTGTGTATTGACTATTTCAGATAATACCATTCAATAAAAATTTGCCTGGAAATGGCCTAACTTCATTATCATGCACATTGTGTAAAGAGTTGTCACCTTGGATGGGCTATCACCAGCAGGAGAGTGAATTTGTGTGGGGGGGTGGAGGGTGAGAAAACCTGGATTTGTGCTGGAAATGGCCTAACCTGACGATTACTTTAGATAAGCTATTACCAGCAGGACAGTGGGGTGGGAGGAGGTATTGTTTCATATTCTCTGTGTATATATAAAGTCTGCTGCAGTTTCCACGGTATGTATCTGATGAAGTGAGCTGTAGCTCACGAAAGCTCATGCTCAAATAAATTAGTTAGTCTCTAAGGTGCCACAAGTACTCCTTTTCTTTTTGCGAATACAGACTAACACGGCTGTTACTCTGAAACCTGTCAATATGCAATTAAAAGGTTCAGCCACACAAGGCATGGTATGACCTTCCTTGAAGTTTTAGATTTTCATTTAATTACAGAAATACGTTACACCCCCTTTATGATTCCATTTCCCTTCAGTGCAAGCGTTACAGGTAGAGTTTACATTCAATTATAAAGTAGACACTCTGAAAGTCATTGATGCAATTTGTGCCACTTAAGGTATTATCCCTTATTAGTTTTTCCACTGAATTAGTGCTAGTTAATCTGTGCATGTGACCAAAAAAAAAAAGTCAAATTTAGCAGCAATAACTGGACGATGACTCAGAAGAATCTTTGTCGGTCTATCAGTTCTAGACAGCATTACAGTTTTGTCAGGCACAATGATGTGATTTTCAACTCCGTAACAGACCTTTCTAAACAACAAAGCACACAGCTGGATTGTTTTACCCTTAGACCAATGAGCACCTGCATGGTCTGATTGTAGTGAATGGGATTACACAACTGAGTAAGGGTTAGTCATATAGTCTGACCCTAATGGAGGTCATTAAAGAATAAGAAGGCCAAACTGTTAACACAAAATCTGGGAGATGGAAATAACTAACATGATCTTGTAGTCCCTTAATCATGCCAGTAGTATCAATTAAGGCGATAGTGGTCCTTATCGGAAGAAGGACAGCATAAGCAAGGACAGTCTAGTTACCTAGGGCCAGGTTACGAACCCTGTACTCATACTGGTGAGCAGTTACACACACAAGCCATCAGTGGTGCTATCTGCATGCATAACTGCTCACCAATGTGAAGCAGTCACTCAATCACTCTGTGCTTCAGTTCCCCCATCCATAAAGTGGGGATGCTCCCTATTCCACAGCGGTGTTGGCCAGGCTTAATTCAGTGATGTTTGTTAAAGTACTTTGAGGATAAAAGACACAAGGTGCTATTCAATTGAAAAATATTGTTATTATTCAAAATACAATGCCATTAGCAGGTAGCAAAAATTTTGGGGCTCACTCATGCAATCCTTTGCCATGTAAATAGACCTTACTCACAAAAGTAAGTAAACTCATGGGAGAAAGGACTACCCATCTGAGTAAGGGTTGCAGGATCAGATGCATAGATCACACATTATTGTCTAGATTGTTATTATGTATGCAGTCTCATAGCTGTGCATAGTACTTCATAAATAATAATTTTTTAAAAAAGAGACAAACCCTGCACAAAAGAGTTTACAATACAGGGCACATATCCTGCAATCAGGTCCATGCTCGCTGACTCTAAATGGGTTTGGACATAACATGATGAGTGATAACAGTAAACAATGGGAGAGAGGAGGGTGAAGGTTATAGCAATCAGACTGTCTGGTTGCTTCGATTTGCTATGTACAAATCTTGATAGTCCTGCATTTTTAAAAACGTATGAGTTATCGTTGAATAGTTTTGTTTGTTTGCCTTTGAAGGAGGTTCTTTTTTCCTTAATTTCTAAACCTCTTTACTTCTGAATTTGTGTGCCAGAGGTCACTTGGCTATCAACCTGATGGAGTCAGGCCTTTTAGATCTGGAAACAAAAATAAATGCAAACAAGGAATTTTCAATAGTGTATGGACAAGCTTCCGTAAAACACAAAGGAGACCAGATTATATGTGATTAGCCAATATAGATCAGTAGTGGATTTGTCTTTTATGAATCTGCAGAATGCTCCCAAATCAGTAAAAGATAACAGATTAGGCAGACACAATCTTACTCAGTATCCTACAAGCCATCAAACATGGGCTTAAATAGACCACAAGTGGGTCTGAAAATTGAGCCAAGGGCCCATCACAGAGAATCACCTCCTGCTTGTCCATATGCTTATAACCTTGGGAACAGACAGCAAAGGCAATCCAGCAATCCACAACTATTCTGACAGGTCATCCAGTGGGAAACATGCTCAAAGACCCTGTGGACATTTTTGAAATAGAATGGAACCATGTTGGGATACTCTAGATATGGAACAGCAGCTCAGTCTCTTGGAGGTAAAATCCAGGGCTTGAATCTTCTCTCGGTTACTCCAGGGTATATCAGTAGTAGATCCACAGAAGTCAATGGAGTTACACTAATGTAAAAGTGAGGTGTGTAAAAGAAGATTCAACCCCAGGATTTCAGAACTCCTTGCATCCAAACCCTGGCAAGACCACTTCCAAATTAAGATACCCAGACAAAATATTCAAGTACCAAAAAAAAAAAAAAAAGTGGGGGAGGACACTTAGCAGAACCGTTCAGGAGACTTAAAGCTCATTTGTCACAGCTAGAAAGAATAATGCCATCTTAACAGACAGGAGAACGTAGAACAGACTGGTAGGATGCTGGAGGGGGTTTCTTTTCTGTCATTCATTTTTCATCAACAATCCTGAACAGACCCCAAAACTCAGACTAATTAAAGACAAATAATTAAACACATTCATACTGGGAAGGTTGGCAAACTCCCACTGTATTGTGAGACCACCTTGGCACTTAAATGGTTAGGAACTATATCCCACAACATCATGCTCATCTCATTGTGCTAGAGAGCTCTTGAGAATGTTATTAGCTGGGTGTTCGCCTTGCCGTTTTTCCACATGAGGCAGATGGGTAATTACGAAGCTAATAGTCTGATTGAGAGAAATCAGATGCAGTGGTTTGCCCAATTAGATGATACATTAGCTTCCTTCTTTGTAAGCAGCTAATGTGTGAAGCAAAGTGGTATTTTTGAGGGTCAGAATCCTTAAACAAGTGCCGAGTTGCAGATTATTGTGTCCCTTTTTTTTTCTAATGGAGGAAAAGTGCTACGTCTTCATTACTAAAAGCATAGAAAATGCAAATCAGGCTCTGAAACAAAAGAGTGAAGGGACAGGCGAGAATATTTGGTGTCCAATGTGTCAACCTACAACATCAATTACATTGAAATGCAATGCATGGGAGTCTAATCAAGGATAGTATAATTGTAATAATTGCATGCTTTTGTTGGAGAGCTGCTGCCATTGTTATTGTCAACCATTTGTTTCTCTCTATTGTTTAGGGGGGGATATTTTAAAATATAGACATATATATATAAATGACTGAAGAACAGTATAGGTAAAGGGCTGTGCTATTACCTATGTAATGCGTGTGAAGTTTCTTTCTAAGTACTCATTCTCTTTGGATGGTGAAGAACAACGTACCCTAAATCTACTAAGACAGGTAACCCACTAGCTGAGATATAGATGTTAAGTGACAATCTGTGCCAAACAGTAAGAATTACTTTTTCTTTCTCTGATGCATTTCTTTTGTTCAGGGTGGTAACGTTACCCTGAGTGATTGGCAAGTCATAAAGTAGCCAGCAGAAAATCTTATTAACAATTCCCTAAGACATTTTCAACTCTGCCTTCATACTCTGGAAGGAAGGCAAAGAGAAGTCAATATGAACAGTGTTTCAGCCTGGACCTACATCTGGCTATGCCATTTAAAAGAAAAAAGTTGGCAATCTTGACTACTATCTTCAAGATAAATGAATAAAGAGAGAAGAGTGAATGGAAAAAATGACAACACGAGTTTATGTAGGAGCTTATTGAGGAGAAGAGGAAGTAAGAGCCCACTCTGCATAAACCAGTCATAGTTTCTCAAGTCTGAAGTTGGGCTCAAAATGCTCCTTATGGCAAAGCTCTCAGCATTCACATCAGATAAGAGGTTTATTTTCTCTCTTCAGTAGAGCTCGCCAATAGGTTGAAACAGAGGCACAATAGAAATGGACTAAAACATTTAACATAGCCGTTAAATCTCATTCTCCACAGCTAAAAAAGAACAATGCTGTACCATCTTTACTGAGAATACACTTCCCTGCCATAGGAGGCTTTTCGTGTATCTCTAACAATCCTGTACATACTCCAAAACTCACACTAATTAAAAGCAAATAATCAAATACATTCAATTTGAAAAGTTGGCAAACTCGCTTGTATTATTGTGTTAGCACCTTGGCACCAAAATGATCACATCATGCTAATCTCATTGTGCAGGAGAGCTCTTGAGCATGTTATTCAATAGGTCTGTTCCCTACCCCCCCTGCCATCACCACCTCCCAATTGTCTCTTCCTCCTGCTCCTCTTCCTCCAATACTCTTCCTTTGACCAGATAGAGAAGAAATTAAAATGTGAATAAAGATAAACAGACCCAGGACAACGTTCTCATTATATTTCATTTGGATCTGACTGGAACTTGCACTTTCATTTTAAATCAATTTCTTCTTACCCTTGCTTGGTTTCCGTTCATCTGTATAATTACAGCTGGTAAACTTGAGCTGCTTTGAAATAAACTAAGTTGACTGCAACAAACCTTTGTTTCTCATTAGCCCTCTCTTCACATATAAAATCCTTATCCAGAGGGTTCAGATACCACAGTGATGTGTACAGTATAAATGCAACAGATCAAGGAAATAGAGGAGGGCAGCAGTATCTGAGTGACTAGATGAGGAAAGGAAATCAAGGAGAAACCTTTGGCTTTACCATTTTTCCTCTTAAGTTTTTCAGTTTCTAATTGCTGTGGCGTGGAAGCAAAATTCCTGCCCATGACAAACCTAAGACCTATCCACTGTTTGTCAAGCTTTGTACAGAAGAAACCTTTTCAGGCAGGTTTGATTTCTACACAAAGAAATGTCTCTGTGTGGCAGTACAGTACTTGTAAAAATACATGTGTCCCTGATTTTCACTTTTTTAAAGGAATAAATCATTCTTGGGAACAAACCATTACTTATTCAAGGTGCATGCTATATTGTAAGCTTAGGATGAATGCTACAATATTTAGACCATTGGTACTGTAGCAAAAGAAAAAAAAGTTGTACAAAAGAGCTTACAAATATGGTTTTGGTGAAGGAATACATCTGACAGGGACTAGGTAGCAAGACTATGGAGCCTTTCCCATCTAGGTCATAGTGTGCATCCAGCGCAGGTCAGTGACTGAAATTAGATGCCAGTTTGTGTGAAATCAAATGGTCTCAGGCCAGTTTCTAGTGCAAATATGTCCAAACAGCATGTTATCTGGAAGCCCCAACAGAAAGGCCAAGGACTAAATAGGGATCAAAACTGACTTACTCTCCCATAACTACAGGTTAGGGCTGAGGTACACTGATGAGGAAGCATATGAATGCTTGCAGGGCTCCTGTGATACCTGTACCATTGTGAAGCTAGAGAAAAGACTTCAGATTTATACTTGTCAAGGAAAATTAATGTGAAGAATATTTAAAATAATGCTAGTCCAAGTGTAGAAATCGTGTCTTGGTTAGTAGTGGGATATTGTTCTTATTCATTTTTAATATGAAAATGATATAGTTACATTTCCTCTCAGAATCCATGGCAGAAGAATAATGCTAGATTCACCATTTTTTCCCTGACACCATAAACTCACCACCAAGAGTGAGGGAACCCACTGAATTAAAGAGGATAATTTTCTTAAAAATCATGTTGCCTCCCTCTGACTGAAAAGGAACAGTACTTTAATGGTACGCATCGAAATAAACATTTTCTTAATTTCATAACATGTTAAATAACAGCACATTAAATTAAGAAAATTAGAGTTGGACTGCAAAATTCTGGTCAGTACCCAGATCTTGAACACAAAATTAAAGAGAAAAGGGAGAAATTGAGGGACACTCCTGACAGCAATGAATATGTTGACTGCTGTCATTGAATCTTTAGGACAATGTAAGTTTCAGTAAGAGATGTAATGCCAATACAATTTTACTGATGAGAAAGCCACAGGATATAGACTAGCTTGTTGTGATCTCCAGGATAGTTCCTGGTTACACACATCACTCTGTAACTATGTAAGTCACTGCCACCTACCTGGTCTAGTACATAAGGATAGCCTCTTTTTTTATCCCACCATTGGGAACTCTGTCTCCATCAGACAATGTACAGCCTCACATGGGTGGCTTCAAAACAACCCCTTATCCTCCAGCTCTGCCACGAGCTTGTATGAATCAAGGATTCTCTTATAGATCTTTAAAGCACAAAGGAATCTAGGGCACAGAGGATCCACATATAGCCAATTCAAATAGAGCAAAACTCTGCTTATCGTGAACTAGAATAAAGTGCCCAAATTGATTCAAAATATTGCAGTGTGGAAACTGTGCTTCTGGTCATTGTAACCCTCCAGCTATAGTATTAAAATGAATTCACTATTAACCTCCTTCAAAGCTCACTGAAATCCACAGGAGTCTTTCCATTGACTTCAGTAGGCTTTGGATCAGACCTTATAAAGGAACATGATTATATTTCAGAGTAATTATAGTTACATGTTTATGTTATTTAGTTGGACTGTTGTACAGAAGTATCATATCGTTTTATTCTTAAAGACTAGGTCAGAGAGTATGCCAAAGCGTCAAGGCTTGTAACAAAGGGATTCTCAGCAAACAGATCAGTTATTTAACTAAGCAAATTTTAACTCTAGTAGTTGCTGTAGCTGTGTCTACCATAAAGAGAAGCTAATCAACCAACACAACAAGAAGCAGCAAGGCCCAATCTCAGACCCATCTAGCGCCTTTGATCCTCACAAGAAGAATTCTTATTGATATCACTGGGAGTAGAGCTTGCAGACTAAGGGTGGCATACAGCCTCTTTGATTTCGATTTTGGTCCTATTTGACTTGTCATATGGATGGATTACTATAGAGTGACTGAAATACATATGATAACTAAAGTCATAGAAGGAAAATCAACATCACACTCCAGCAGATGTCTTGGCTGTAATGGGTGATTTATAGGAATACACTGTAGACCTGAGAATGGGAAGATTTCATCTGTTAAGAGCAACAAAACATGCTCCTAGGAGGAAAATTGAAGCAGGACTCAAACTCCTCAGAGATAATGCTAAGAGAATGTTCTGGCAAAGTAGCTGCTGCTGAAGTTGTTGTTTATTTGACATTTCAAATACAGCGTGAGACTCCCACCCCCCCAAACCGCAGTTTGAAGGGAGGGGGTTATGACTGGTTTAAAAAAGCCCCATGACATGCGGGGAGAGGAGGATATGGATTTCTCCTAGGTATTAAAACAAGCTGCTGCAAGTATTTCAGCCTTGTTTATGGTGTAATTCATTACCTCAGGGATCTGCATGTGAAATCTGCACTTCAGGAAGAAAGTCCTCATTTAGCAAAGAAAGTGCTGTGATATGTATGTGGGAAAGCTTTTCCAATACTGTTTTCAGCTTGCCATATGGCCAACTTCACCCAAATTAGTAGCAATTGATGAGCAAAGCTTCAACAGTTTGAAAGAGAGAGAGAGAATTGCAGAAGTTCCATTCAACAATTGTGACCCAAGAAAGACCTGTTTGCCTTTTTGCAGCGTTGTAAAGGTTCCTGTTTTTGTCTGGCATTGTTAAAGGTTTGTTTTCCATTGCAGTTGGGCACAAGGAAATTCTGTTTCTTTGGGGAAAAGGAAATAAAGAATTATCGGCCCACAGAATAACTACAGCAATTGCCTGCCTGACTTCAGAGTTCTTGCTGTCTCATACTTCAGTGGCTTCCAACCACTCGTATCTGTACCCAGGCCAGCATTTCAGGCTTTGGTGACTCTTAAAAGCTAGCCCTTTGGCCTTTCTCCAGATGTAAGAGGTTCCAATGGCAGAATAAGAACATAAGAACGGCCATACTGGATAAGACCAAAGTTTTCTAGGCCAGTATCCTGTCTTCCAACAGTGGCCAATGCCAGGTGCCCCAGAGGGAATGAATAGAACAGGTCATCATCAAGCTATCCATCCCCTGTCACCCATTCCCAGCTTCTGCCAAACAGAGGCTAGGGACACCATCTCTGCCTATCCTGCTAATATCCTGTTTCTGTTATATAGACTTAAGGGGTGGGGAGGAGCAGGCACCAAAGAAGCCCTGCAACAGAATCCGTACTCCCATGCATGCCATTAAGAAAAGCTTCACAGTGCTTCTTATTACTGAAATGTGGTGATGTGGAATAGGCATTATGTTGACATTATAGGGCTACAGGTCCTCGCAAATGGTGCAGATCCACCAGGCCACAAATCTGCATGATGGGAAAGACTGGGTTCCCTCCCCTCATTTCCATGGATTCACTAGGCCTTTTTACATGCTTGGGATGATGGGAGGTGTTACCTCCTCAACCCAGGTGTACCTCCTGTAGGCAAAGCCCTTTTACTTTGCTGTGCTGGCTGGACCAGGCTCAATCCTGCTCCAGCAGAAGAGAGTGGCATAATGCTCATTGATTTCCATGGTGTAGGAACTATCCTTTAGTAAAACACCTCTGGGCTGGCCCTGTTAAAGATGCCACTTCCATATTGCAGCAAACCTGAAAAGAGTGAACACTTAAGCAAAATAATGCACTTGATCCAGAATTTTCTGTCCTTCCTTTTTCCATTTTTACTAATTATTTGAGCTATTAATATTGGAGTATGAGCTTTCTTCCTCCTAACCTCAGTTTCCTGTCAGGTTGGTCTTACAGCAAAAGTCGTAACTCTGTGTATTTCAGCAGAGGCTGTTGGCAAATAAATGACTGTAACATCACAAACGGACTCCAACACGTTCACTAGCGCATCAGGAGGAAGAGAAGGCCTGCATTAGTTACTAGATAGCTTTATAATTTTCGTAAATGAATGGCATGCTCATGAAAGGAGTCAGATTGAGGGAAACTGAGGTCCTATTTATCCACACAAAATAGGTACTGCAAGAACAGTGGTTGTGCAGTCTTTCCCAATGTGCCTCTGTCCTGTCCTGGAGGAACCAATTTTAACGCCTTCTTTACACCGACTTTAAATGTTCCATTGTTGTTACTGCTGAAGAGAATTCTAGTGTAGACAAGGCATCAATGATTGCAAGAATTTTTATTACCATGTCATCTGGACTTGCTACTCGCCAGATCAGATGACATAATGTAAGAATGTCAGTGCTTGGTTTATCTATTGCCGTCACTGGCACAGCTGTACCTGGTAATGTAACACTGGGAGATTTTAAGAAAAAGCTCAGTGTGGATACAGGGCATGAGAGACGTTTAGCCTCAATATTCACTCAATCCTTGGCCTATTCGATGATGGTGTAAAAGATGCTAACTGAAGTCATGTGCACATTAAAAATTGGAGTGAGACCACCTACTCAGTTCACATATGGCAATGAATAACCTTCCTATGTTAGTGTGAATTTCAGTCCCAGGATAGACTTGAACCGATGATGTAGAGGTGAAAGTCTCCATAATCTATTATCTAACCAGCCAATCCTTGAGGCAAGATGCTCTGTGAATGGGAAAGACTTTGCTCAAATGTGAACACAATATGCTTGAAACCAAGCAAAGATGGAAAGTTGGTATATGAAAATCAATCAGAAGTAAAGGGGGTTCCATAAAAATTGATATTCACCACTAGCAGAAGTTACATTTACTATAATATGCGCAGAATGTTCAGTTTTAAATATGGAAAATATCAAAAATACTGCAGTAAAGGCAAAGACTGGGTGTGGTGAGCACTGAAGACTGGTAAATATCCACTTCTTAATGGCATCCACTTCCATTTTATTCACCAAATTATTGGAATGACCTTAAATAAGAATTTTGGGTGGAGCTGAATGGAATGTTCATGAAAATGACTATGATTTTTTTCTACGTACTGGTTATTGTTGTTTTAATTTCTTCTTCTCCAGGATACTCTGGCAGTCAAAGATCCTGTGGATTTATACCCACTGTAGCAGACAGCAGAATCAGTGGCCCAGATCCTGGCTCCATTAAGGCTGCTGTTAGTCAAAATTGACTTAACTGATTACCTGGAGATTCCCCCTTGCAACCCCTGAGGCTGCTGTAAATAGCTCCTTAGGCCTGGACTGGCATTTGGCTGTATAAGTATCAGGGAGTTTCAAAGACAGCCTACAACCATCTTTGTTCCCCTACTACCATCCTGTGCTGTACTTGACAAAAAAAAAGGGCCTGTCCTGAGGTTCTGGCCATATCAGTATATCGGGCATTTATAGGGGTCCCATCACAACATATCTGAAGTAATTTTACCCACTTCTCTTCATTCCTATTATATCTAATTAGTCCTTGCATCACCTTACTTATTACTTTCTCTCCATAACCCTCCACATTTATGCCCTTCAAATACTCGTGTGGTCTTTTCCCACCTCCAGCAGTAGTTTATCCAAGCTTTGCATATACAGCTCTTGAAATCTTCCCTCATAAATTAATCCCTCTAGCCCCCTCATCATTGTGTGCAATTATTGTTCCTCGACATCCTTTGCTAAGTAATCAAGTAACGACAGCTCTCTCTAGTTAATCAGGGAACCTCCAGTTTCAACAATATTTATAAGGATCCCTAATAGAAATATCATATTTAGAAGCAGCAAGAATCCAACTGGTTAATAAAAATATACGCAGCAGGCAAAGAGGAAAAGGACCAACATGAGCTCTCTTTTTGATAGCCCTAAGAATATGAGCAATGGCCATAGCTGTGTTTGATGGTAAATGTCACATCTCATGTCAGATCCTGTCTGGATAGATTACCCCTGAAGATCATGTTGCCTCAGAACCGAACATTAGCAGCTGCATGCATTACATTAACCCTTCACCTGCTACACAATGGCTTTGTACTTGCCAGGGGCCAAACCTTTTAAAGGAGGGTTGACTGGCTTCAGAGTGTGGGGGAAAGAGAGCTGCAGGACAGATAATGTCCAGTAAAGAACCTCTGCACGCGCATGTTTGTCCTTCAGTAGGATGTTTGTGGCGATATCCCAGAGCAATTGTGCAATTTTAACTGATTTAAAGGGCAATATTACTGTTCAATTGCCCAAATAAATAGCACACTTCTCAAGTGTTGGCTAATTATTTTGCAATTATATCTAAAACATACTGTCTCTGTTTTGCTATGACACTAAAACTATGGAAAGACTGATGTAAGTTATCTGAATTTCCTCTTGCCTGCTGGATTTTTTTAATGTTAGCTTGGCTAGCACTATTGCATAGGCAAGCCATTTTGCCCCATAATAGTTAGGTAATTCTATACACAGAGCAGTGTCACACTATTTCAGCAAAGATTCATTTGCAAAACATCCTTACTGTACGAGGGCTTTAATTACAACGCAACGGGTGAGTTTGCATACCACATTGTACTGTCTTACAGCAGAGTAACCTGGAAAACAAAGGGCCTGATTTATCTCGGTGTAGATCAACAGTGTACCCTGATGAAACCACTAATGTAAAATGGATTTGAGAGGAGAATTAGGCTCATCGTTTCTTGAGTGGAAACATTAATTCCAACACCAACATGAGAACATTTTCACATTACTTCATGCTAACTTAATTTAATCTACGTTCTTATATCAAGGCCTTTCCTGTGGTGTCTGAGCTTTTTATAAATTTATTAAAATGAAAACAAGATGATCTTTCTTTCCCCTTCCATTCTTTAATAACTATTTTTAAATGAGCTAATTAATGTGTTTGGCCACTGTATATGATAAACGTCAAGCCAAAATTAAATCCATCACAAATAGGAAACGTGTGTCCAAAAACACCTCTCCTTTGGGTTTTCATGTCAGGATTGGAAATAGTCATAGTTCTCTTTGGCTTCAGATCCTCAAATAACAAATAATTTATTAAAACTACATTAAACACTCTTTATTACAGTAAACTCTAACTTTTCACAACTTTGGAAAAGATACTGTGGCAAAACTAATGTTTTATTTTTTCCTTTAGCCATTACTCTGATTTTTCCAAAGTTGAGGAAATTTTGAAAAGTTACAGAATGGAATATGGGTAGGACTTTCTAGACATAATTAATTATACAGCCTTCAACAGCAAAATGGGAAAGCTGGGGATGGGGAAAATCCCAAATTTCAAAATTTAGGGAGGGAGGGAAATCAGATTTGAAAGCTGAAAGGAAAATTTCAATTCAAAATTAAATTTAAATGACCATTTTATTTCCCATTGTAATTTTTTTAAATAATCAAAAATATTTTCCTATGAAAAAATTTGTTTTTGATTAAATCCCATTTTTTGTCCAGAAAATTTTTCAGCTGAAAATTTTTGAGCAGCACTCATGAGAATCGGGTCTACTGACTTGGTTGTAGTTGTAATGTAAAGGGCGTGGTCTAAATGAAATGACCTTGACAACTGGCATCAGACCTCATAAAGGGAAGTTTCAAAGGAAAAATTGAAAGAAGGGAAATCAAACTGTGGTTTCATTTAAATAAGATGCTGTTTATAAGGAAGAAATAAAAAATAAAGAGACACATTTGAACTCATTCTCATCTAACCATAATTTTCAAGCCATGCTCAAAGAGTATTGTGCTGGGTGACTGAACTTGAAAGAGACAACATGGACTAGATCTGAGATAACCCAAGAAGAAATTTCAAGTCTGAAAAAGAGAGCTTGAAAGATACAGACTGAAAACCTGGACTATAAAATGTAAGGTCAAATGGCTTCCAGCTTACACCTACCCATAATTATAAAAGCTAAATGTTGGTAGCTATTTGGCCTTACATTAGAATCCAGGTTCTCAGCCCAGAGCTTACAAGTTCTAGCAGGGATCTCAATTTAAAGACCTTGGTCCTAATGCTTAGTTCCTCCATTCAGCACAGGAAATGGAAAATGAAGATGACACTTTGGCACCTTCCAGTTTCCAGAAGCAGCTGGAACAACCCAAGGGACTAATTTATGCTCTGCTGTAATTGCCCGAGAGAGAGAGAGAACAAACTGGGTCTAGAAACAAGGTCTACAAAGCAAGATGATTAAAAGTTATAACTAATAGAAGACCAGCTAAAATTGGAAAGAATGCCCCGGTTTCACACCACTAGTAGAGGAGTGACAGAAGCTGCAAGAAACTAAAAACATACACTGGAACAAAGTACAGTTCTAAACTGATGTCAGTTTCCACCATTATTTTTCACAAAATTTAACTCAGGAATTAGAAATATTAGGGTATGTCTACACTATGAAATTAGGTCGAATTTATAGAAGTCGATTTTTTAGAAAGCGATTTTATACGTCGATTGTGTGTGTCCCCACGCTAATGCACTAAGCTCATTAAGTCGGCGGAATGCGTCCACAGTACTGAGGCTAGAGTCGACTTTCGGAGCATCCGTAGCTATCCCACAGTTCCCACAGTCTCCACTGCCCATTGGAATTCTGGGTTACGCTCCCAATGCCTGATGGGGCAAAAACATTGTCGCGGGTGGTTTTGGGTACATGTCGTCAGTCACCCCTCCCTCCGTGAAAGCAACAGCAGACAATCGTTTTGCGCCTTTTTTCCGTGCGGACGCCATACTGCTTTCAGCAGACGGTGCAGTAGGTCTGCAAAACTAGTCATTCAACCACCGCTTCCCTGCAACTCTGCTCTCCTGCAGACGCCATACCATGGCAAGCATGGAGCCCGTTCAGATCACCACGGCAGTTATGAGCATTGTAAACACCTCGCACATTATCATGCAGTATATGCAGAACCAGAACCTGCAAAAGCAGGTGAGGAGGCGATGGCAGCACGGTGACGAGAGTGATGAGGACACGGACACACACTTCTCTCAAAGCACAAGCCCCAGCAATTTAGCCATCCTGGTGGCAATAGGGCAGGCTCATGACATGGAACGCCGATTCTGGGCCTGGGAAACAAGCACAGACTGGTAGGACCACATAGTGTTTGAGGTCTGGGATGATTCCCAGTGGCTGCGAAACTTTCACATGCGTAAAGGTACTTTCATGGAACTTTGTGACTTGCTTTCCCCTGCCCTGACGCGCAAGAATACCAAGATGAGAGCAGCCCTCACAGTTCACAAGCGAGTGGCAATAGCCCTCTAGAAGCTTGCAATACCAGACAGCTACCAGTCAGTCGGGAATCAATTTGGAGTGGGCAAATCTACTGTGGGGGCTGCTGTGATCCAAGTAGCCAATGCAATCACTGAGCTGCTGCTATCAAGGGTAGTGACTCTAGGAAATGTGCAGGTCATAGTGGATGGTTTTGCTGCAAGAGGATTCCCTAACTGTGGTGGGGGCCATAGACGGAACCCATATCCCTATCTTGAGACTGGAGCACCAAGGCAGCGAGTACATAAACCACAAGAGGTACTTTTCAATGGTGCTGCAAGCACTGGTGGATCACAAGGGACTTTTCACCAACATCAACGTGGGATGGCCGGGAAAGGTACATGACACTCGCATCTTCAGGAACTCTGGTCTGTATGAACAGCTGCAGCAGGGGACTTTCTTCCCAGACCAGAAAATAACCACTGGGGATGTTGAAATGCCTATAGTTATCCATGGGGACCCAGCCTACCTCTTAATGCCATGGCTCATGAAGCCATACACCGGCACCCTGGACAGTAGTCAGGAGCTGTTCAACTACAGGCTGAGCAAGTGCAGAATGGTGGTAGAATGTGCATTTGGATATTTAAAAGCGCACTGGCAGAGTTTACTGACTCGGTTAGACCTCAGCGAAACCAATATTCCCACTGTTATTACTGCTGGCTGTGCGCTCTACAATATCTGTGAGAGAAGGGGGAGACGTTTATGGCGGGGTGGGAAGTTGAGGTGGGAAGTTGGCCACTGATTACGCGCAGCCAGACACCAGGGTGGTTAGAAGAGCACAGCAGGGCGCACTGCACATCAGAGAAGCTTTAAAAACCAGTTTCATGGCTGACCAGGCTACAGTGTGACAGTTCTGTTTGTTTCTCCTTGATGAAAACCTGCCCCCTTGGTTCACTCTACTTCCCTGTAAGCCAACCACCCTCCCCGCTTCAATCACCACTTGCAGAGGCAATAAAGTCATTGTTGTTTCAAATTCATGCATCTTTATTAATTCGTCACACAAATAGGGGGATAACTGCCAAGGTAGCCCGGGAGGGGTGTGGGAGGAGGGAAGCATCAGCTAGGGTGGGGGAGGAGGGAAGGACAAGGCCACACTGCACTTCAAAACTTACTGAATGCAGCCTTCTGTTGTTTGGGCAGTCCTCTGGGGTGGAGTGGTTGGGTGCCCCGGGGGCCCTCCCTACCCCGCCCCCCCCCCAGCATTCTTGGGTGTCTGGGTGAGGAGGCTATGGAACTTGGGGACGAGGGCGGTTGGTTACAGAAGGGCTGCAGTGGCGATCTGTGCCTTTCCTGCACCTCAACCATACGCTGGAGCATATCAGTTTGATCCTCCAGCAGCCTCAGTATTGCATCCTGCCTCCTCTCATCATGCTGCCGCCACCCTTCCTCTTGATCCTGCCACCTCTCCTGTTGCTCCCGTCTCCTGTCCTCACGGTCATTTAGTGCTTTCCTGGACTCTGCCATTGTCTGCCTCCACGCATTCTGCTGGGCTCTTTCAGTTTGGGTGGACTGCATGAGCTCAGAGAACATTTAATCACGAGTGCGGTTTTTTTGCCTTCTTGTCTGCGCTAGCCTCTGGGACGGAGATGCTAGTGACAGCGTTGAAACATTTGCAGCTGCGGGAGGAAAAAAAGGGAGAGTAAAATTGAAAAAGACACATTGGCCATTTAAAAGGAGGGGCTGATGTTTTTGGGTTAACGTGCAGCACAAACCCAACTAAACTGCCCCCACACCCAATTCTCTGGGATGATCACTTCACCCCTCCCACCACCACTAACAGTGGGGATGATTTCTTTTCAGCCACAGGCAAACAGCCCAGCAGGAACGGCCACCTCTGAATGTCCCCTTAATAAAATTCCCCTATTTCAACCAGGTGACCATGAATGATTTCACTCTCCTAAGGATAACACAGAGAGATAAAGAACGGATGTTGCTTGAATGCCAGCAAACACCGGGACCACACGCTGCCATGCTTTCTTATGCAATGACTCCAGACTACGTGCTACTGGCCTGGCATGGTAAAGTGTTGTACCATGGAGGACACAATAAGGCTGCCCTCCCCAGAAACCTTTTGCAAAGGCTTTGGGAGTACCTCCAGGAGAGCTACACTGAGATGTCGCTGGAGGATTTCTGCTCCATCCCCAGACATGTTAACAGACTTTTCCAGTAGCTGTACTGGCCGCGAATGCATCCCAAGTTTTCAGGGCAAATTAATCATTAAACGCTTGCTTTTAAACCATGTATTATATTTACAAAGGTACACCCACCAGAGATGTCTTCTCCGCCTTCAAGGTCTGGGAGCCTGGGTTGGGAGGGTATTGTCTCCAGGGTGATAAACAGTTCCTGGCTGTTGGGGAGAACGGTTTCTCCGCTTGCCTGGTGTGCGCTATCATCTTCCTTTTCCCCAAAATCCTCATCCCTGTTGCGTGTGACTCCCTTGCAGAAGTCCACATACAAGTGTGGGGTAGTTGTAGGGGCACCCCCTAGAATTGCATGCAGCTCATCATAGAAGTGGCATGTCTGGGGCTCTGACCCCGAGTGGGCATTTGACTCTTTGTGTTTTCGGTACGCTTGCCTCAGCTCCTTAAGTTTCACATGGCACTGCTGTGGGTCCCTGTGATAGCCTCTGTCCTTTATGCCCTTGGAGATTTTTTCAAATATTTTGGCATTTCGTCTTTTCGAACGGAGTTCTGATAGCACAGATTCATCTCCCCATACAGCGATCAGATCCAGTACCTCCCATTCGGTCCATACTGGTGCGATTTTGCGATTCTGGGACTGCGTGGTCACCTCTACTGATGAGCTCTGCATGGTGACCTCTGCTGATGAGCTCACCACACTGGCCAAACAGGAAATGAAATTCAAAAGATTGCGGTGCTTTTCCTGTGTACCTGGCTAGTGCATCTGACTTGAAAGTGCTGTCAAGAGTGGTCACAATGGAGCACTCTGGGATAGCTCCTGGAGGCCAATACCATTGAATTGCGTCCACACTAACCCAAATTCGACCCGGCGATGTCAATTTCAGTACTAATCCCCTCATCGGGAAGGAGTACAGAAATCAATTTTAAGAGCCCATTAAGTCGACAAAAATGGCTTCGTTGTATGGATGGGTGCAGGGTTAAATCGATCTAACACTGCTAAATTCAACCTAAACTCATAGTGTAGACCAGGGCTTAGATTTATTCCATTTAACAGCAGAAAATTGTTTCACTCTGAAAGATGTGTTGATGGATCTGCACATATTCACATGTGTCAGAGCCCTAGATGTTCAGATAAGAAATACTCACTTCCAACAAATCTTACCGTAGCAAAGCTCACAAATAAAAAAGAGCATTGGATCCAATTCAACCAGCTCAATGAAGCTATTGCTTGGATCAACATCTTTCTCTGTTTATCATTTAAAAACCAGTAGAGAGGCTTTTTATAGATTCTTTTCACTCTCTCTAGAGCAAAACAGGAAATGACTAATAAACTGATAAATGCAAGAAAAGCAGCATTTCATGTATTTAATCTTCCTTTGAGTGTCATGCCCCAGTACAAGTGGTAGACCCACTTCTTTCCATCTGAATAGCCTTCTCAGAAAGAGGGGGTTGAAGCTTATTCAATTAGTCTCTACTATTGGTGCTCATGAATTGGGCCTGAATATGCTCCAGTTCTGGGGGTGTTCAAAATCCAAACTCAGATATGGCTCTAAATTATGTGATTGGCCCGAGGTGTGACTGGTTTGAACTGATCCAAAACCGCAGATCCACAATTTGGGATGTTTTAAATTAGGATGCAGGTTTTGCAGGTTTAGCCCATCTACACAGTTCACCAAGATCATTGGTTGAAGCTACTGTAGGGCTGCACATATAGTCTTGCCGGAAGATCTTCCTTTTTAACTGAGGATACAATCATTATTGCCAACAATGTGTTCAGTTCCCAGTTAAGACCTTCCAGTATTCTACATCCAGCCCTACAGTAGCTTAACTCAATAATCTTTGTAAACATTTCTCTGTAGAGATGGGTTCAAAAACTGCAAAACCTGGATCCCCAGCCTGTTTCCTTAGTGAGCTAAAGAGGCATTATAACTAAAACAAAAAACAAAAGAAAACAGTTTCTATAATATCTCTGCCCCAACAGTGGATGCCATGACTCCAGTTTGTCTCACCAGCTTCATAATTTCTGCTCTGATCATCAAAGAAGAAGATAATACTGAGTAAATAAAAGACAATATTTAAAAATATGTATAAATATTTACTAAATTGTATCCGTTAAAGGGCCATCAAAAGGCATGCAGACTGGGCCAAATTAGAAGTTGTCTCATTACACATTTACCTAATGAAGTGGCCTTGACCGACTTCTGTGATAGGTACAGAATCCGGATTTTTTTAAAGGCTTTCTAAAATATTGCACAATAGACTGAAATGCCGATGAATGAGCCACTATGGTCTGCTGGATTCACACAGTGGTGACCTGAATTATTTTCAGCATTAACCTGTGATACCATAGTGGAATTATTGGGGTGAACGCGAGTTCATACTTCTGGTTGTCTTTGTTTCCAATGGTCATTGGTATCAAAAGCGATCCTGCACCTGCTGTGAAAATAAATAGGGTTGCTGTGGTAATAGGGATTTTTTAAAAAGTACCTAAATACATATTTTCTCTAACAGACTGAAACAAATCCTCAAGAGCCCTTTTCATTCTGTTAGGTAAATAACGAATACTTTCCATCAATGAGTTCCTCTTTCTTCTACATCAGATAAAAGCTAAGAAATTAAATGAAAAAATAAACTATGTTTGTAGCATTTATGGACCAGATTCTGAACTCATTAACACAGTCATAAACCTGGAGGAATTTTGCTGATTTCAGTAGAATTATGGCAGAGTAAATGAGATGGGGATCTGGCCCTGCCAGTCTCACTTAAGCCAGCAAAGTGCAGGAAAGCTGGCATTAAGGCTGATGCATTAGCTTATACTCTTGTAAGCAGAATATACAGAATAAAGTCAGCTTTATCTTTCATCATGATGTTTGAGAAGTCTTTGGTATAGAACTACACCAATTCAGATCACCAATGTTATTTAAAAGCGCCAAAAGAGTCCTGTGGCACCTTACAGACTAACAGACGTATTGGAGCATAAGCTTTCGTGTGTGACGAAGTGGGTATTCACCCATGAAAGCTTATGCTCTGATACGTCTGTTAGTCTATAAGGTGCCACAGGACTCTTTGCCGCTTTTACAGATCCAGACTAACACGGCTACCCCTCTGAATGTTATTTAAAGATGTTTGATGCAATTTAGTACATTGACATCTATAAATAAAAAGTGCTGTTTAATAGAGAGGTATTATTATTATATATGAGATGGATTCGGCTCACTGTAGCTTGGGGGTTAATTTGGTTTTGCTTCTTATATTTGCTTGTTGCTTGAAATATAGCCAGACATGCACCTCTTTTATTATCTGATTTGCATCAAGTTATAAGAGAGAAAGCCTAATGCTAGCTTTATTGTGACACTCAAGGAATTAGTGGATTCTTCATCCAATGTAAGCAACTTGGCTATATGTTAAGATTTATATTGCACAGTGCGGGACATCACTGGGTCGAACTGAACTATAGGGTTATCTAGAATAGATCATGAGCTGCCTCATTACGCATCAGAATTTTCCTGCCAAGCTACTCATATTTTTCCAAGCAAACCTCAACTACGAGGGAGGTCTGACGCACTACTCCCTTCCCACTACCCTTGTTTTCAAACACACAATAGTTTGGCATGTATCCAGTCACAACCAGGTGATTTTTGACCATTGGCCTTTTATTATCTGGTATCACTGAGGGACCACAGATGAACCCAATAAAGAAAGAGAAAAAGAGAGCGAAAATTAGCTTCTCCTTTGCCTTCACATTAATCTGATATCTTATCCTGTTTGTATGCCATGTTTTTGTCCAGGTGAAGTTTTGCCCTGGTGGAGTTGCAGTTCTAGTATTATCTCCAACAAAAAGCAGGCTCTTTCATTAAAAACAATTGCTATTTCCAGACAGGAGCTGGTTCCTCAATTCCAGACATTTTTGCTGTGAAACATTCAGCTGAGAAGAGCAGATTGTTCCTGCTGAAAACGAATGGAATCTGGCAGGAAAACCTCATGTTTTTCCAATCCTAGTTTTTACAAAGAAAACACTGGGATCTTGTTGAAAAATTGCATTTGTTTTGGTGGACACATTTTTGTTCCTCACTTGAATTAATTCCAACTAGATGATACCAACTTTTATCCATCTATCAATAAATAACTCTTTTCTTACAATCTCTCATTAGATTTGAGATAATGTCATGTTAGGAAAGGTACAAAGAGTTATGTTATAAAAATAACAATTTGCACAGATAGATTTAAAATTTGAAAAACAGCTTTCCCCAGTAAGACCTCAAAAGAAAGGTAATGAGAAAAATACTATATGATTAACAGCCAAACTCACTGTATATATCAAAAAGAGAGAGGGGCCAAGGTGAGTTGACACACGGTGCATTAAAGTTAAGAAGAAACAAAATACAAAGGTCACCACATTGAATATCCATATGGTCACTGCAGTTCCATAATGACTGACTTCATTTAGCTCAAGTAGAAATAGATGATGAGGCAGATTCACTCAGCCTTGTGACTAGAGGTGTAAATTACACTTCCTTGCACTAGCTGATCTCCCTCCACCCTAAGGGATATTCCCCCCAAGGAGGGAAGACGGTGATGTGGTATATTTAGCTATAAAACGGTGATGCCTTTTAGCTTCACTGTACTGCATCTTTAAAGCCCTTTGAACTCTCCACGTGTGCAGAGTTCAGCAGCCATTTTGCACACAGTGTATAGCACCCTCTGTTGGCTCCCAATCTATTTTTGCTGCCAATTCAAGACCTTGATTCTGATGTTTTGTGTCAGCAATTGCTCCAGGTCCAGATACATTAGTTACCGCGTCTTCATCCATGATCCACCAAGACAGTTCCACTGCACTGGAACAATGCGGATAACCAAAGTGAAGCATGGAAGAGATAGAGATGAAGTATTCTCTGTAAAGGAGGCTCAGCTGTATTCAGGTAGATGAGTCCAACCCGAAGTCTGACCACTCCTAGAACATGCTGCAAGGCCCTCCTGCCGCTTTTCCACCACAGCTAGAAGAATTTATATAATATGTAGCAGGTGATAGATATACCCCAAATAGGAATCTGGGAAGGGGAAAAAGCAGAATACTCCCCGAATTCAACAGTGGATCTCTCGCTTGCTGATCTAATTTACCTAGGCTACATTTCAACAAACACTTGATGGAAAAAATCCTTATAGAACCCCCTAAAAAAAGACAGACAAATATCACAGCAACTGACAAAGTTTTAGTGGTCACCACTCTGTAAACGTGGGGAGTATTTTACCCTTTTCTGCTTTGACATTAACAAGCTAAAACAATCTCCTTTCTCCCTTTCAGTAATTCTTAAGCACATCAGAACCACCATACGGGTCAGACAAATGGTCAGTCTTGCCCAGTATCCTGTCTCTGGCCGTGGCCAGTGCCAGACACTTTAGAGGCAATGAACAGAACAAGGCAATTTTGAGTGATCCATCCCCTGTCCTCCACTCCCAGCTTCTGGCAGTTGGAGATTTAGGGACATCCAGCAGATGGGGTTGCATCCCTGACCATCCTAGTTAATAGCCATTGATTAATCTATTCTCCATGAATTATCTAATTATTTGTTGAACCTAGTTATACTTTTGGCCTTCACAACACCCCTTGGCAATGAATCCCACAGGTTGACTATGCATTGTGTGAAGAAGTACTTCCTTTTGTTTTAAACCTGTTGCCTATTGATTTCATCAGGTGACCCCTAGTTTTTGTGTTATGTGTTATGAAGGAATAAATAACACTTCCCTATTCACTTTCTCCACACCATTCATGATTTTATATACCTCAATCATCTCTTTTCCAAGTGGAAAAGTCCCATCTTTTTAATTTCTCCTCGTATGGAAACTATTCCGTAGTCCTAATCATTCTTGTTGCCCTTCTCTGTACCTTATCCAATTCTAATATATCTTTTCTGAGATGAGGCAACCAGAATTGCATGCAGTCTTCAAGGTGTAGGTGTACCATGTGTTTATGACATTTATGGATTTGTGGCATTATGATATTTTCCTGTCTTCTTATTTATCCCTTTCCTAATGATCCCTAATGTTCTATTAGCTTTTTTGACTGCTGCTGCATATTGAGCAGATGTTTTCAGGGAACTATCCCCAATGACTCCAAGGTCTTTTTCTTGAATGGTAACAGCTAAATTAGACCCCATTGTTTTGTTCGTAAAGTGGGGATTATTTTTTCCAGTGTCATTACTTTGTGCTTATCAATATTGAATTTCATTTGCCATTTTGATGCCCAGTCACCCAGTTTTGTGAGACCCCTTTGTAACTCTTCACAGTCAGGTTTGGACTTAACTAACTTGAGTAATTCTGTATCTCCAAATTTAGCCACCTCACTCTTCATCCCCTTTTCCAGATCATTTATGGATACGTTGAATACACAGGTCCCAGTACAGATCCTTGAAGGACCCCACTATTTACCTCTCTCCATTGTGAAAACTGACTATTTATTCCTACCCTTTTTTTCCTATCTTTTAATCAGTTACCGATCCATGAGAGGACCTTCCCTCTTATCCCATGACAGCTCACTTTGCTTAAGAGCCTTTGGTGTGGGACATTCTCAAAGGCTTTCTGAAAGTCCAAGTTCACTATATCCACCAGATCACTCTTGTCCACGTTTGAATTTTAATAGTTTGGTGGAGTATGATTTCCTTGTACAAAAGTCATGTTGGCTCTTCCCCAACACATTGTGTTTGTCTAGGTGTCTGATAACTTTGGTCTTTGCTATAGTTTCAACCAATTTACCTGGTGCAAAAGTTAGGTTCTCCAGCCTCTAATTGCCAGGATGAGCTCTGGAACCCTTTTTCAAACGTAGACGTTACAGGAGCTAGCTTCCAGTCATCGGGTACACAACTGAAGCAGAAAGTTACATCCCATAGTCAGTAGTTATTCAATTTCATGCCCTTGTCTTCCTTGAATGCTCCTTTAGCACCTCTATTGCCCAGTGGCTCCACTCACCATTTGTCAGACTTCCTGCCTCTGATGTACTTAAAAAAAACTTTGCTGTTAGTTTGTGTGTCTTTAGCTAGTTGCTCTTCAAATTCTTCCTTGGCCTGCCAAAATTTATGCTCCTTCCTATTTTCCTCACTAGGATTTGCCTTCCAATTTTTTACAGACACCTTTTTGCCTCTAACCATCTCTTTTACTCTGCTATTTAGCCACAGTGGGTTTGCTTGGGGTGGGGAGGATGGAGGAGTCCTCTTACTGTTTTATATTTGATTTGAGTATCTATTGTGGTATTTTTAAATAGTCATGCAGTTTGAAGGCATTTCACCCTTGTGAGAGTTCCTTTTAATTCTTGCCCTGTATGTCTAAATTAATCATTTAGAATCTTAGAGTAAACTTTAGCCTCAGTGTGGCCAATGTACATGCAGAAATGCATGGTAAATTAGCCCTTAGCATTGCTAGTATAAATGTAGAGCACAGCAAGACAGATCCTACGTCTATATTGTTAACATGCATTTAGAAGTATATGTGGTATATAGCCCTGATTCCAGGGATTTACGAAATATCAGCAGAAAGACCTTAAGGGTTAATGATTTGTTTATGAACCTTTTTAAATATGACTCAGGGCTGCAGTGACAACAGTTTTCATCTCATTACAACAATTCAGTGGTCTCGGGCCACTTCCTAACAATCATGTTTTCACTTGACAAACACCATCCCATTTGGTGCTGTGACAAGATGGCCAATGTTTATATGGTGGGTCCTGCACTTTTCTTGGTTGGGGCGGCTAAGATACAACCCCTTGCCCCTGCTCTTGGGCACCAAGGGCCCCGCTAGTGGCCCGGGAAGGTGATAGAAGAGGGAAGCGGGGGAAGGGGTCTGAGTTTGCTCCTCCCTCTGAGTCTCAACCCCTGTGGGTTTCTTACCCTCGTCCCCCTTAGGTGGGGTTACCCTCGGTCCTTAGACACTGGGGCAGAGTCTCCCTCACTTCAGTTCTCTGGTCTTCACAACACACCTCCAAGCTCCAGTCCTCTCTCCTTCCTCCTTTGACTGCCTGAAGCAGGGGGTTTTATTAGGGTCCTGACAGGGCCTTAATTGACAACAGGTGCTCCAATTAACTTGTAGCAACCCTCTCTAGTCTACAGGGAACCACGCCTTAATTAGCCTAGGGCTTATATATATTTTCTCTCTAACACCCTACCACTGCTCCCTGGCCCTCCTGTATCACAGTGCCCTCAAGGACTGAACCAGCATGTACAATTGTTACCCTAGCACCAACAAAGATGATCCCTCTGAGTCAAGGTTGAGATACATTGGTGAGGCAGCTTGAGAAAGCTTACATTGCTGTTGTCATGCTGTTTGTTCTGCAGCATAAGTACAGCCTACAGGTCTAATCATTCCAGCACCTTTCATCCAGAACAAAAAGTTATTTTAAAAACAAAACAAAAATATCAATAAAGTTAACACTCTGCCACATATGTCCCCTCAGTCTCTGAAGCAAAGAATTAATATTCTCATCAGTCCCATTACGTGAGGACCATGATTCCATTGCTTCAATTGCTAATAAGCTACGAAACATAGAACTACACATTTTTATGGCACAAATTATTTTGATGCCTATTTTGAAAACAAAGCAGAGAAAGTTTCTGTTTCAGCTGGATGCGATTTTTCCGATTCTGCTTTCTTAACGTAATTTAAAAACAGAAAGTGAATAAAAAGCATCAGCAGGCTTCTCATAAGGATTCAGCTGTTAAATCCTTATTGTTATGTTTGCTTTGAAGTCGGGAGGAAAAAAAGTCTAGTTTGCCAATGTATAATTAAAAAAAAATGAAGGCACCTTCTGCAAATAAACACAATGCAACAGAAAAGCTGGCACCAAAGTGAAACGAAGTCTGTGCATGACAAAATGGAATTATTTTAAAAAAGTTAAATTGTACGATACGTAATCATTCATAGAAATATATAAGAACCCAAGATTTCTTTCATGGGCAATCTTGTTAAGAGAGACACTGATCATTGGTACCACATTCTATCCAGAAAGCCTTATTGTAAGCTTGTTAATGGAATGCCCTCAGGGACTAGACACACTTCATACATGAAAACAAAGAACATTTTGTCTTTGAAGAGATGCAGAAGAAAATGGGGGAAATCTCTCTGCATAAAATACAGTTGGGTCCAGATACCGTATAATCATGCACTGAAGAAGAATAACTTCCGTCACTTGTGTGATGATGAGCTTGGATTTGTGAGTAATTTGCACACAAAAAAGGTCCATGATGCATATTATTTACATGGGGAAAGTGTTTTGTCATTAAAGAAATCAAGGCACAGCTTCTGGCCTGAGCTATGGCCCGTTAGTGTCATTCCAGTGGGTTGCTTCTCTTTCCTATTTGCTTATTTTTGCCATTTTTTTACAATATAAAGACGTGAAGAAATGCAAAATATTATTATATGGTACGACGACCATGGCACTATAATTACTATGCCACACAGCTCCATCCCTGACCTAGCAGGACCATCTCTATATCTGTGGGTAATCGAGTAGATGGGTACCATGCCCATTCAGCCCTTATCAACAAAGAATGTCAATTAGTGCCAACTGTGACAGAAGTTTCTGCAATGAGGTCACAAACACCAACAACTCATTGCACATAGGCCACCAAATAGCCACAAGGCAATCTCTTTTTATCTGGGGACCTGGAGGTGAAAGACTTGTGAATTCCTTAAGCCACTCACTCTCCAGAGACTTTAAGGCTTTGATAACACTGCAGTCTCCTCACCTGGGAAAACAGACTCAAACTAGCAGGGCTCAAACTAGAATGCTTGAAATAGGAGTGGGGATGTTGCAGCTCAGCTTCCCCTATAGCTAAAGCTCCAAGTAAAGCACCCCAGGCATACCTAGTCCATGTTTCAGCTGTGCTACTAGGTATGAATGGTTAACGAGGAACATCAGAGGGAGGTTATTTTCGCAAATTGTAAATAATGAGACAGACCTTGAAAATGTAATATGTCTTTTTACAGCTATTGTACGAGCCACAAACACAAATGAAAACAACTCATGAAAATAGAGTGGAAAATAGGTTATTACATTAATACTCTGTCACAGTTCAAGACAACTGCACCTGTATTTCCCCTCTGTGATCCACTAATGGCACCCATCCTTAGGCTTCTGGCTCCCCAGCTGTCACCTCTGGTGGGCAGAGACACACATCTCTCCTCCTCCTCACCGGGGTATTTCCAGGCTGCACAGTACCCTTCCTAGACTGTGAATTCTCCTGCAAGGCAGACTACCTCAGAAAGGCCTGTTTTGCCTTCCTTCCTCAGAGGCTATAAACTGCGTAATTGTCCGCTGTTAAGTTACCACACAGCTCTTTCTAAGCAAGATCACATATTCTTAAGGTAAAAGCATTACAGAGAAAACATATTAAAAACGATCAAAAAATCAACATGAGTGCTAATAAGCTTACCACACAACACCCCACCTTCGACAAAGGTTCTGGCAGGTAAACAGCCTTTCAAACCCCACCAAGAGGTTTTCCTGTGGTTCCATGTTCATAACTGCCATGGCTCAGAACAAGCACTCCTATGGATCTGAGAGTCACTCTCTTCATTCAGTTTGGTCCTCTTGTCCTCATGTAACAGGCAATCAGCCCACAAAGTCACCTCGTCAGGGCGACGCTTCAGAAGGCTATGTTCTTGCATATCCAGAGAGGTTAAATTTGCATTCACCTATCCCTAGAGATTTCTTGGGAAACCAACTTAACATTAAAAGTTCGTATTGTTTCATATAGTCCTTTGAAGCTCATAACACTTCCCAGGGTTTACATTAGTCAGGTCTCCTTCCTAGAGATGTTACATATAACCCTACAATAATACACAAACATCTGCATTTTTAATAGAACAAACATCTAAGAAACTTAAACCTAATTCAGTAAAGTTTGCTCAGGATACTGCAGGAAATTGCCATTCTGTCACAGCTTCAGTTAGGTCCTAGTCAAAAATAACCCAAGTCTTAATATATGTCCAGAGTGCATGGAATCTGATTTAAGAAATTAGGATGCTTACAAATCCAAAAATACATTAAAAAATTTCTCAACCTAATCTCTGGAATTGATCTGGTATCTAGAATCCAGGCCTGATGCATGGATATCACCAAATGAACCAATATAAAAATGCAAAGAACGTAAGTATAGTCTCATAGCTATGAGTCAGAAGATCAAAGTTTGTTTCATATTAAAATGAAACAGAAATCAGACAGCACAACTGATTGTTTGTGAAAATGCTGCATGGATTTTTAGTACAAAGAGTTCCAAGCTAGTAAGGGATGCATGTAAATATGTACATATGTAGAATAGGTGTTAAAGGTGCTGTGTAAATACATATCATGTACTGTAAATAACTACACTGAAAAAGCACAGTGCATATAACAAAGCTTGCTTTTGGCTAAGTTGTCCTTAGTTGGGCAGTTCACAATTTACTCTAATTAGACAATGCCCCCCTCTCACCTGGCAAGCCAGGGACGAGAGCAAAATGAAATAAAGGAAGCGTCACAAACATGTTGAGAGAAGGAAGGAGCATGAGCTCAAACTGTGGAGCCAACGCTCTCAAACTCGGCAAGTAATTCAGCCCTAGACATTGATTCAAACACTTTGCAGCTTGGGCCTGTTTCCAGGTCAGAGATTCAGTGTGGCTATGCCTCTGCAAGACTGGCAGCTTCTCCAACCTCTTTGGTCTAGACAGTAAGCTGGGTATCTCCGGAGAAAAAGTTGTCTCGTGAGACTTCCACAACTCCCAGGCTGTTGATGAGTCTGAAATACTGCACTGGGCTCTCGCTGTAGTTCAGCCTTTCCACTTCCGGCTCAAGCGAAAACTAGGAAGTGCAGAGGTGTTTGAAAATTAGGGTTATAATAGTAACAGGAGACGGAGAGAAGTTAACTGAGTCCATCCCCTGCAAGGGCAGCACGTGGCCCTCTCAGTACAAGACACAGCAGACAAAAAAACTGTTACAGTGCTAAATCGAAGCCAAGAGGGAACTCGAGGAGAGAATGAGCCTCAGCCTCTTCTATCTGATAATGCGTGGTCCATTCTGAGAGTGTGACAGACCCAGGAGCACATGGAGGGAATATATCCTGAGCTCGACCAAGAGCAGGGGCTGCAGTTGTGACTGGCCCTGTGCAAACTGCACAAAGAGAAGTAAGGCTTCTTGCAACTACATAAGGGCCAGTCACATTCTTGCCCAATCATATTTACCCTCATTATTAACAATGCTAATATGTTGCCCTTCTATATCATCTTCCATCACAGGTTCTCAGGAGAGCTTTACAAACACTGATGAATGAATTAAGCATCACTTATATCGCTGTAACATGACTAAGTATTATCTCAGTTTTACAGGTGGGACACAGAGGCACAAGGTGGCTAAGTGACTTGCCCCAGGTTACACAGGAAGTCTGTGGCAGAACCAGAAACAAACCTCAGATTTCCTGAGTCTCCGTTTTGTGCCTCAACCACAGGATGAGCCCTTAAACTCCACTTCCCCTCCCCCCACCCATAGTCCCCGAGTGTATCTATCACTAATATAAATAAATGAAGATGTTTTCATACCTCCATATTTCCACCTGCCAGGCTGTCTCTCTTCCAGGTGTGTCTCATTTCTCTCCTCACTCTTTGTCTGTCAGAGATCCATCCACCACAGTGCTAAACACTTAGAGAGCACCAACAAAATCCTACAGAACAATAGAGCATAGGTTACATGGCCAAGAAGTCTGATATTTTCATCCATTTCTCAGCAAATCATAAAAGCTGTTCTTGACAAGCCCTTCTTTGTAATACCAGTAATCAGGAGGACACAGTACATACTATTGGCCAGGGCCCCTCACTGAAAATACCCTGCAATCTTACACGACAACAAAAGCTCCCACTAGGGCCAATGGATGGCAGAGTAAAAACAGAAACCAAAGGTTTCAAATTGCACAAATTACAAAGGTAGAAGAACTGAAAGCAGCATGCCACTAAAAGCCATCTGCCATCTTGGCCCGCCCATGTGTCCCTTCTCCCAGCAGTGTTTTATATTAGTAATGATGTCTCTGTATTATGTATGACACTGTCTCTGCTGCTTTGAGCAAGCAATAATACGCTCCTTCAGTCTGGTGCATGGCATATGCACACTTAGCTTGGGAAGCGAAAGCTTCTAGTTCGTACATTGAGGCAACTCTCTTTCTGTACATAGTACAACTGGAAGCCAACATTCCTTTATTTTACATTATCCAAATCAAATACAAATTAGATCTTAGACGAAAGGGCCATGCACATTAATGCCATAGTCTGATTAGGCAGGCTCCTGGGACCTAATACATGTTTTGTTTTCACTTTTTTAATTATGTCATGACTAATTTGAAATAAGTGAATGGTTTTCTACCTATAGAAGTGGCTATAGTTTATAAGGCTTCTCGAAGCGAGTTCTGAGAAGGGTTTTAAAGTAGGAGAAGAATGAGGAAGGGAGTTCCAGCCACGGGGGCAGTATGAAAGGAGGAAAAGAGGTGGAGGTGAGAGGACACTGTGTTCGCTTCCTGACTAACAGCACAGGCTGAGAAAAGAAGGCAGGGGAGAGTCAAAAGAGACCAGAACAGAGATGAAAGAGGGAGCTGGGTGGTGGAGGTTCTTGATGGTGAGAAAAAAGCACATGAATAGGATTAGGAGGAGAATAAAGAGACAGTGACGGGATGTTAAGAGGGGCTGGTTCAGGTGAGACAGATGATTTTTGCAGCAGAGTTTGTTAAGGACTGGAGGGGAAAGAGGTGGGTTTGGGGAAAGTTGGTGGAGAAGAACATTTCTAAATTGTACAAGTATCTAACCTGCAGTTTGTCAGCTTCTGGAACTTCAGACTGAGCCTCTAGGGGGTTCTATCCTATGAGCGACCTACAGCAATAATGGCAACCAGAGCCCTCTGTCACCATTTCCCAGCATGCTTGGAGTCAGGAGCAAGGCAGAATGGACACGAAAACCCTGCTGAAACCAACAGAGAGGCTACTGAATGGGGTGACCTGGACAAAGAGGTTTTTGCTCCAGTGATGAGCCTGGGCTGCTCAGCCCCTCAGTGGCAGGGGACAGCCTGACTTGGAGACAAAGAGACTTGTTTTATTTTCAGTTTTGAGCTTTGAGTTTGGGACTTGGAGGGAGCTGACTGAGAAGCAGAACAGCTCAGGAAGTCTCTGTTTAACTCCAACTCCCCACAAAGGGAGCCTGAATTGCTGTGGGATCTAGTGCATGGATTAGGCAGTTCTAGTCCTGAAGAGACTAACATCCAGAGTGGCAGAGATCCAACCTGATGCCAGCTCCTGAGAGCCAGCCAAGACCCCTGCAGGACTCCAGACCGTGCAGACAGGAGAGCACTCTGCCCCACCCAGGGGTGAAGACACTGTAAAAGAACCTTTTTTTTTCCCCCTTTGTTCAGGCAAGCAAAGGTTTACAGCACTGCAGCACTCGTCTCCAGATTCATCCTCGGCATACAATCTGCCTGGGAAGGTGCCCAGGAAGGAGCTGAGGGTTGGGAAGAGTTATGAGTGTTGGGGGATGGGAAATTTGTTGATGTGTTAGTACTGATTAGTTAACCCTAGGTTTTCCTTCCCCAGGTCCTATTTCCCTGCTCCCAATAAAGTCCCCTTTGTATTATATTGTTATTTTTGGATGTGTGCTTTCTTTGCTGGGGTTTGTGTTGAGGTACTTTATTGTTTCTTGTTTTGTACTGGGTGTTATACTCCTTGCCAGCAGTGGCAGCATAATTCATTTTCCCACGGGATAGCACCCCTTGTGTCCCAGGCACAGTGGAGAGTCACCATGGGTGGAGACAGCAAATGTCATTAGAATGAACCCAGGACCCAACCCATGTAAGGAGAGGGGAAAAGCCACTACAAGTGGCAAGCACCAGGGAGAGATCCTGAGCTTCACCTCAGAGGTGGAGCTACAAGTACATGTATGTATTGTGGAGCATTCACAAAATATTCTACATCTTCCACTTGCAATGGGTCCCACAGTAGGGCTACAAAATCATTATAGCTAGGGTGTAATGGATGTCCCCACATTCCACAGTGCTTGGGGTTCCAAGAGTCTATAGGGGCTACAGTCTATAGGGGCTTATTTAGTAGGTGACCACATACATCTTTGGTTATTTGACATCTGAAGGTGCTATGCTCCATAGAGTGCACTTTCCCCTGCCATTAAAGCAATTGCTCTATCAGCAGTGTTACAGGCAAGTCACTTAGCATCCCTACACTTTGTAATATGGAAACATCTACCTACCCACAATGATGTTTGTTAGGCTGAATTCACTCATGTTTGTAAAGTGCTTTGAGCTCCTTAGAAGAAAGGTGCAATTTAAAAAAAAAAGTGCATCGAGTTGACATTTATTGATTGCCACAATCTGATGTTTCTTCAAACTCCAACTCAAGAGGCACTAGATAGTTCAGGCAGTTGGCAACATCATTATCATAATGGCTACATAATGGCACAGAGATGCCCAGTTCATAAAGATGCAGGAAGCTCAGGAGTTGTTATATAAAAAGGACTGGCAGCACAAGGCAACGTGCTTATGCCAGATCAATTGCTCAGCTAAAGCTATGTTTTCAAATCCAGCAGTTGCCTCATGTCTAGGTTTCAATCTGCCCATCAAAATAAACAAAGAAAAAAAGCCTTTTGTTGCTCTCATTCACTGCTGTACCAGGGTGCAAATGAGACTTCTGCACTGAATTACAATTGGAGCTTTTCCTCCATTAGCGTTCTTACCTTTCCTGGCTTTGTGGAAAGTATCATTTTGTGCTTCTTTATCAGAGGCTGAACAGAGCCACAAAAATCCCTTTTAGTCAAAGTGATGTCATCGCTTTTTCTTCCAAGATTGCCCAGTTGAGGAGCTAACATCACAATGTTTCTCCTTCACCTGAGGTCAAGCATTAATAATGCTAGACAAAGATAGCAAGTCAGTGCAACACTAAATAAGTTTCCCTCCCATCAGCGATTAATAGTCCACCTGTTGAGAGAGTGCCTGAAACTCAATTAAAAATTAATGAAAAACTTTAAAAAATCCTGCTCCTTTTCAAGGTGTAGCACTGTCCCAAATACATTCTGCTGGATAAAGGTGGACTTTACAAGAGAAACTAGGAGTTACTTTTCCAGTGTCTGGGGTTGTTGAAATCCAGACTTTTAGTATGGGCCCATCTCAGGTGGGATCATACACATACATAGGCTAGAGAGATAAATTTCCTAATGATTACAGGACTAGAAACTACAAGTTCAATTCCTCGCTCTGTCATCAACACCATCTCACACAAGTCACATTATTACATTGTCTTAGTTTTCCCATCTGTATAATGAGGACAATAATACTTCCCTGTTGTTTAAATAGGTATCAAATTACAATTTATGGGCATCACTATGCAGATAAGTTTATGGAAAAACTATAGCGTAAATGATCGATAGATTAGCTAGATGGGTTAGGATGGGTTTGATTTTGCTGATGTTTGTGCTAAGACAGAGAATGGTCAGCGTGAACTAGAGGTTTCTAGTATCAGGGGGGTAGCCATATTAGTCTGTATCCACAAAAACAACAAGGAGTCCGGCGGCACCTTAAAGACTAACAGATTTATTTGAGCATAAGCTTTCCTGGGTAAAAACCTCACTTCTTCAGGTGCATGGAGTGAAAATTACAGATGCAGACATAAATACACTGACACATGAAGAGAAGGGAGTTACCTCACAAGTGGAGAACCAGTGTTGACAGGGCCAATTCGATCAGGGTGGATGTAGTCCACGCCCAATAATAGATGAGGAGGTGTCCATTCCAGGAGAGGCAAAGCTGCTCTTGTAATGAGCCAGCCACTCCCAGTCCCTATTCAAGCCCAAATTAATGGTGTTAAATTTGCAAATGAATTTTAGTTCTGCTGTTTCTCTTTGAAGTCTGTTTCTGAAGTTTTTTTGTTCAAGTATAGCTATTTTTAAATCTGTTATAGAATGTCCAGGAAGATTGATGTTGTCATAAATATAAAGGGAAGGGTAAACACCTTTAAATCCCTCCTGGCCAGAGGAAAAACACTTTCACCTGTAAAGGCTTAAGAAGCTAGGATAACCTCGCTGGCACCTGACCAAAATGACCAATGAGGAGACAAGATACTTTCAAAGCTGGAGGCGGGAGAAACAAAGGCTCTCTCGGTCTGTGTGTTGCCTTTGCCGGGATCAGAGCAGTAATGGAGGTCAGATCTCCTGTACAGGGCTAATAAGCAATCTAGTTAGATATGCGTTAGATTCTGTTTTGTGTAAATGACTGATAAAATAAGTTGTGCTGAATGGAATGTATATTCCTGTTTTTGTGTCTTTTTGTAACTTAAGGTTTTGCCTAGAGGGATTCTCTATGTTTTGAATCTGATTACCCTATAAGGTATTTACCATCCTGATTTTACAGAGGTAATTCTTTTAATTTTTCTTCAATTAAAATTCTTCTTTTAAGAACCTGATTGCTTTTTCCTTGTTCTTAAGATCCAAGGGTTTGGGTCTGTGTTCACCTATGCAAATTGGTGAGGATTTTCATCAAGCCTTCCCCAGGAAAGGGGGTGTAGGGTTTGGGAGGATTTTGGGGGGAAAGACGTTTCCAAGCGGGCTCTTTCCCTGTTATATATTTGTTAGACGCTTGGTGGTGGCAGCAATAAAGTCCAAGGGCAAAAGGTAAAATAGTTTGTACCTTGGGGAAGTTTTAACCTAAACTGGTAAAAATAATCTTAGGGGGTTTTTCATGCAGGTCCCCACATCTGTACCCTAGAGTTCAGAGTGGGCAAGGAACCTTGACAGACATGTTCTCCTACTGGCTTTTGCATGTTACCATTCCTGATGTCAGATTTGTGTCCATTTATTCTTTTACGTAGGGACTGTCCAGTTTGGCCAATGTACATGGCATATGATGGCATATATAACATTAGTAGATGTGCAGGTGAATGAGCCTCTGATGGTGTGACTGATGTGGTTGGGTCCTCTGATGGTGTCACTAGAGTAGATATGAGGACAGAGTAGGCAACAAGGTTTGCTACAGGAATTGGTTCCTGGGTTAGTGTTTCTGTGGTGTGGTGTGTAGTTGCTGGTGAGTATTTCCTTCAGGTTGGGGGGCTGTCTGTAAGCGAGGACTGGCCTGCCTCCCAAGGTCTGGAAGAGAGAGGGATCGTTTTCCAGAATAGGTTGTAGATCATTGATAATTTTCTGGAGAGGTTCTAGCTGGGGGCTCTACATAATGGCCAGTGGTGTTCTATTTTCCTTGTTGGGCCTGTCCTGTAGTAGGTGATTTCTGGATACCTGTCTCGCTCTGTCAATCTGTTTCCTCATTTCCCCAGGTGGGTATTGTAATTTCAAGAATGCTTGATAAAGATCTTGTAGGTGTTTGTCTCTGTCTGAGGGATTGGAGCAAATTTGGTTGTATCTTAGGGCTTGGCTGTAGACAATGGATCATGTGATGTGTCCTGGATGAAAGCTGGAGGCATGTAGGTAAGTATAGTGGTCAGTAGGTTTCCGGTATAGGGTGGTGTTTATGTGACCATAACTTATTTGCACTGTAGTGTCCAGGAAGTGGATCTCTTATGTGGACTGGTCCAGGCTGAGGTTGATGGTGGGGTGGAAATTGTTGAAATCCATGAATTCTTCAAGGGCCTCCTTCCCGTGGGTCCATATGATGAAGATGTCATCAATGTAGCGCAAGTAGAGGAGGGGATGAGAGCTGAGGAAGCACTGTTTTAAGTCAGCCATAAAAATATTGGTTTACTGTGGAGCCATGCGGGTACCCATAGCAGTGCCACTGACTTGAAGGTATAAGTTGTCTCCAAATCTGAAATGGTTGTGGGTGAGGACAAAGTCAACAAGCTCAGCCACCAGGTGTGCCGTGACCTCATCAGGGATACTGTTCTTGACAGCTTGTAGGCCATCCTCATGTGGAATATTAGTATAAAGAGCTTCTACATCCATGGTGGCCAGGATGGCGTTTTCAGGAAGATCACCAATGCACTGTAGTTTCCTCAGAAAGTCGGCGGTGTCTCGAAGATAGCTAGGAGTGCTGGTAGCATAGGGTCTGAGGAGAGAGTCCAAATAGCCAGATAATCCTGCTGTAAGGTGCTGATGCCCGAGATGATGGGGTGTCCAGGGTTTCCAGGCTTATGGATCTTGGGTAGCAGATAGAATACCCCTGGTCAGGACTCTGGCGGTATGTCCGTGTAGATTTGTTCCCGTGCTGTAGCAGGATGTTTCTTGAGCAGAGGTTTCTAGGTGCTTGAGCTAGTTCAAAGTGAGATTGGTGCTTGTGTAGTTAATAAAATGATTGTGCCTTCTCTTGCCAACCAACCTGATTCATGAGTTAGCTTCTAAAGTATTACACAGTCTGAAAAGTTATATTGCACCAAAATGGGATCCATCATTTTCTCCACATCTACTGGATTTGCAGGAAACGTTCACAGAAAAATGGTGGTAGCATAATCTCCAATTTGAAAGCTTTCTCATCAATAACAAAACAATATCCAATGATAACTACCTACAATACTCTCAGACAGAAAAATATTCTCAGTTTTAGGTGCAGACCATGCATTTTGGCAAGTTAAGCTGAAAGTGTCAGACTGTAAGGCTATTAATACACCATTTGGATGGTGTACATTTAAGTATATGACATTTAGTATTGGTTCTTCTCACGAGGTGCTTCAAAAAGTGATTGTACAGTGTGGAGGGATTACAAGATTGTGACATTATACTAGCTGTGATTTTAATATGGGATAGGGCCTTATAGAAACAATCAAAAAATTAGGTGTCATTCTTCTGATTTCTGCAAAATCTTGTCTACCACTGATATTAAATGGTCAAAGATTGATCTAACAGAAGTTAATTGTATTGGACATACATTGAGTAGAAATGTATGAACTGTTGATCAAGGTAAAATAAATGAAATAGTTGAAAGATAAAGTGGATCTACTGGGATTAATGGAATGATAACTATCTGACAAAATTCATTACACATTGTTTCCTTTTAGTAAATTACTAGAAAATGATGTTGCCTGGCATTGGGAACAGACATAGATAGGTATTTATGCAGTTTAAAAACACTAATCACCAATTCACCAGCTTCAAAGTACTATGAGTTAACTAAGCCTGTTATATTGTCAGAAGATGCATCCTCAAAAGGATTCGGTGCAATCCATATGCAAGAAGACCAGCCAGCTGCATTTTCATCAAGATCCCTAAACAAAACAGAAAGCTCAAGAAGGAGATGTTGGTATCTATGTTCAGTTGACTTATGCCCAACAACATTTGTCTGAGAGAGGAAAGATACAGGCAGAAGCTGATCAGATATTACTTGAAAGTTTGCTGAAACATTCTTTGCTTTCATCACCACATTAAATCCATCACGTGATGCTAAATCTGCAAAGATATGATCTCAGTGTGAAATGTAAATTGGGTAAGGAACTGTACATGCACCCTTAGCAATACAGTAAACAGATCAATCTTACCTGAAAATGATGCTGATGAATATGAAATTCATGCAGTGGTGCAGAATTCTTATTAATTCAAAACTATCAGAATTCCAAACCAAAACACAGGGAGGTCCAGTTATATATAACTAAAAGAAAAGGAGTACTTGTGGCACCTTAGAGGCGAACAAATTTATTTAAGCATAAGCTCATGAAAGCTTATGCTCAAATAAATTGGTTAGTCTCTAAGGTGCCACAAATACTCCTTTTCTTTTTGCGAATACAGACTAACACGGCTGCTACTCTGAAACCTTATATATAACTGTAATATGTTTTACAAGGAAGGCCTAAAGAAATAGCAGAGGTAGGCTTCAAAATAATGCCATGTTGGCCACATAAAGGAGACATTAGTGAAAACAACCATCTTCCTAAATGAAGGAAGACCCGTTGTTCTAGAATTTCTGAGAAAAGAAATGCTCACTAAAGTACAGAGCACTCATCTACTTAATGAAAAATGTAAGCAAAGGGCAAGAAACTATGTTCTAGCCTGGGGTGAGTGCTTAGATAACAAAGTAGCTCATTGTGATACATGTAATTGCTTCCAAAGAGCACAGGCACAATGCAAGGTCACGAAGTCCTAGAAAATTCATGAAAAAGGCTAGTAGGAGATTTAGTTGAAATATGTTAAAGAATTTATAGTAATTATTACTTATTTCATGGATGTTCCAAAACTAACACGTCAAGTATAATGGCGATTATCCACATTGGGTTATTCTATATAGGTTCTTACACCATACTCATAACTTCTAGTAGCTCACTGAGCAATGTGATTAAACGTCTGTCATGTGCTTGTACACTTACCCTCTCACGTCGTGAAAACCAGGGAATACCAGAGATTCTGATTTATGAAAATAGGCCACAATTCTCAAGGGCAGAATTTCAGGAATTCATTAAGGCCTACTAGTTTGAGCATATCACCTCCAAACCAAAATACACACAGCGTAACCAGGTGACAGAAGCATTCAGATGGTTCAACATCTCCTAAAAGTAACTGTGAAAGAAAAAAAATACTGAGCTTGAGCCCTCTTTTCATTTCTTTGTGAAAGGGTTCCCCCGACACACACACACACTTTAGAGGGAAAAAAGGCGAGGCTTGGGGAGATTTCTTCTTGTCTTTTGTGTTAGAAATTCAGATCCTGTCTGGAATGGAAGACTCTGACTCTTGAAGTGCTACTCAAATAGCAACCTCATAAGAGCCAGGAGAGAGAGAGTTGAGCAATTGAGAGGGAAGGAATATTTTAGTCAGACTGCCTACAATTACAGTTTTATTTGCATTTTATTAACTACAAGGACTAATTAGCATGTTGGGGGGGGGAAGGAAATTTTTGTTAACCCTTGTCTTCTTTAATTGAAGAATTAGCAATAAACATGCCCATGACACTCCCAACAAATACTGTAGCAAAACCAGGGAGGAGCAGAGTTGACAGCCTTGATATTTATGAAGACAAAAAACAACCAGAAAAAAATTCCCCCACTTTCCAGGCCTTCTCTTATATATCACAGAAAAGCAGAAGAAAAAAAAAACAAAAAAAAAAACCAAACTAGCTCACAGAGAGGCAAAGAGAATGAATTTGCATGTTGAGGAGGTTAAATGCCAGATGTATTCAAAATTTGTCTTGCACAAAGCAAAATAGAGAATCCACAGAAGATATTGCTCAACAGTGATTTTGCTTTTGCTTTGAAAAAAATCATTTTCTTGGGGATCCCATGTGTCTTATGAAAATGCATAGCATAAACTATTCTGAGAGAGCACTAAAGCGTTCCCAAAGTTCAACAGCACTCTAGCATACAGCAGGTCCACACCACAGCTTCTACAAACAGAGAATGCTGGGCAGGCAAATTTCTCCCTTCTTCAGAAAAGAGATACAATGCTCCCAGAGTGCTAAACCTTCCAGACAGCAGGCTGTTCCTCAATACTGTTAGGCACTGGAAATTGTAGTGCTTGGAGAAAACATAAGGAATAAATGCAACTGTCTGCCCCAAATTCAGGAGCATTTTAAAGAAGGCCTCCTTTTCCACTTCTGCTTGCAAGCACAGGATCACAGAATAGAAACATTAAAACAGCAGAGAGAGATTGTCTGAAAAAGGAGCTTTACAGAAGAGATACCTAGTTGAGAGAGAGAGAGCTATATTTTAGCAACAAGGTTAATGCCCTGGTTGTGGAGATTCCGCCAGGAGGCAGGGGCATGAAGCATTTTTTGGAAACAAACTCAATATTTCCACATCAATGAGGTATGAGCTACCATTACAACCTCTATATATTGATCCTCATAAACAGCAGCAGCTACTATATCTGCTACCACGAAACTTTATAAAATCCTGTACATCCAGCAAAATGCACTTTAAAAAAATTGAAAGACAGAAAATTAGAACCTTGTCTCATTTTCCAGCCCATTGGAGAACTTCACTTATGATCAGTGGAGAAAAAGGTCCTACTAAAATAAACTAAGCACTGAAAATAATGGAGGACCCCTTGTAGGGATGAGCAGGCATTGCTATTATTTATATCATAGTAACACCAAGGAGGCCTCAGTCAGACACTGGATGTGTTAGGCACTGCACACATACAAAATGAAAAGACAGTCTCTGCCCCAAAAGTGTACATTCCATATGTAAGCCCTGTGGCCTGAAGCTTTAGAGGGTAAAGAGCTTTCTGTAACATTCTTAGCTATTGGAGAATATGGTACAGACAGAGCTTTGATTGCATAAGCTTTCTAATCAGAATTCGTTGAGTCACCATAACTGTACACAAACTCAGAATTGGTTGGGTGTAGTGGAACTGAACAGGAAGAAGGGGAATGTGTTCCTACCTTGAGGCAAGGACTCTGCTCAAAGTTCCTATGTGTTACTGGTTCCCCTTCACTGAGCATCCTGGGCTGTTGAAAAGACTGTGACAGAGTGTGGTGAAAAGAGAGCTCTGTTGAAGCTGCAGACGACAGCAGCAGATCTGGGTGAATTCTGGTGAGGTCCTGCCAACCCGTTTGTTACATACAGCTGAAAACACTCTAGGTGGTGGAGGTTAGGAAAGGTGGAGTTAGGTGGTAGAGCCTCAGGACAGAACCAAACAGCATTTCCCCAGAGGCAAGAAATAGGCCTGCCTGAGTGCACCTCACGACTCTGGCATTGTGCTACCCGCTGACACCAAACTGTGGCTGTAGGATAGGGGGGACATTGGCTTATTGGATTTTCACACTGGCAGATGGGAAACAGAGTTAACAGACTACTGCCAAAGTTACTATGGGAGCATATTTTATTTATCACGCTTAGAGATATATTATTGCTATGCTTTCCCAGGTTGATGCTGTGTTCCCTTTTTTTCCCCCTAATTAAGTTTTCCTTGATTCAGACACACTCAGAGCTTGCAGCTGGGGAAGTATTGCCTAGTAAGTATACCCAAAGAAGGTATTTAAGCGATCCCAGAAAATCTGAATGGGGGCTAGAGCTGGAGGTGTTTGTTAGTTTTAATAGGGACCCCTAATAGTTTGAGCATAGCCCTCGCTGCTGCTGACAGCACCTGGCAAAACAGTTCTACAAGTACACGACAAGAGACACTGGGTGGAAACAACAGCCAGCCAGCCAGGGAAATCATAAGATAACAGGAAGAGTATAGGTAGCACGCTCTCTGTAAGCCATTCAGACCTTAGACTCTCTGCCGAGGCTGCTAACAAGGGTAGTTTCTATGTTGTGGACTGTTCTCCACTGGGAACTGAGCTGAGTAAGATCATCAACGTATTTCACATAGACTACCAGAACCTCACTGAGTGGTAAATGACTAAGTCACAATTGATTTAGAGTCAACCTAGAAGGGATGCAAACACTGTCAGTTACACAGTGATGAATGGGCAAAAGGGAGAGGGAGGGTGAATTGGTAGAAAGTAAAGCAACTCCCAGGAGGTGGTAAGGTACAAGCAGGACCTCCGTGCTCTGATTTAGACCTCAATTAATTGCCTTTTCTATATCCTTGTCTTTCTACTCCCTTGGTCAGCAACTTCCATCTCGTTCCCTGGCTGGCATCTAACACACATCCTCTCTGAATTTGGCCCCAGGATGGATCCAAACCGGCGACCAAGAAGTGAAACACTTCTAATCGTATTACTGATACCTAGAGCCACTTCGTCCCATTCCTGTTAATTTGCCTACTTCACATTATAAGACTCAATTTTTTCCTCAGTTCCCAAACTCTGAAATCAGTAAAGGCAACACACACAGAGAAATATAGTGTATGGTAACAAGAAAATACAGAAAATACAAGAAGGGTGAAATCAAAAGTGGGGATGGCATCCCCTTATCTTGCTTGTGAGTTTGTTTTGTCAAGACAAACTTCACAAGTTTGGTTTTTCACATTCTTGAGTTATGCTATGGAAGCAGCTCTAAGGAGAACTAGAAGCCTGTACTATTTACAGTAATAGAAATTAGTTTGCATTTGTAAAAAATAAGAGCATGCCACAGAATTACTTTCATTGCTATAGTACCTTTCATCCCAAATGAGCCCAAAGCAAATTATAAACTATTCCCAGGAATTGTTTCACTCACCACTAAAATGCAGCTGCCTCTGGGGTTGTACACAACACCTCCATGACAATAGTTCACGATAACACTATAGAATGTTTTTGGAAGAATGTGAAGAATATTCTATTCAGTTAAAACTGCAAGGAGAATCCAGGGTAGGTAGAATATAATTACCCTACATTACAGTTGGTCTGAGATATACACCATACTTCTGAACAATGTCATGGGATCTTTAATTGAGCAGGACCTTAAGTCTTATCTGAAAAATATCTCCACCAACACAATGCCCCCTACATCATGCTGGATCTTTGCTTCAGTATTGACTCAAAAGGGAGAGACACTTATTTTATCATTAACCTGACTTCATCAGCACCTGTGATAAGTTCTTCTTACAGATCTATTCCACAAGGACCAAACAGACCCAAAGGAAACATTAGCTGTACTATGCTCTTATATATAAAACAGAAATTAAGTCTGTTGTATCTTAAAACTTCAATATAGGCCTGGACAATAGTATTCACAGCAGAGGTATGAAGTGAGCCTTTCTAGTGGAATGTTTTGTGCTTTGTTTGCACAGTTATTATATGTATCTGAAGTTTGTGGTTTATAGCAGCATTTGCAAAGTGCCCGTTAGTGTTTGGGAATGTGCAGATACTGGATATATTACAGGCATAGAATAGGCAGAGTCCTAGGTACTGGACAATAGTAACTAGAGAGAGATAAGACTATCCGTTTTCCTGCAAGCACAGGATGTAAACCCAAGAGCCATGTGGAGCTGAGGGAAATGTTTCTATCCCAAAATTTTCATCCTTTCATTTTCGGCCCTTCAGCTTTTACTTTTCCACAAAATTCAACTAAAATGGTCATTTTGACAACAAAAATGTGAAATTTCATTTGCAGATTTTGAATGTTGCACTGCAAAGCCACTTGTAACTCTGAATAGGCCATTCTCATGGGGAAAAGGGGGCCCAAGTTTACAAAGAAAAACTCCCATACCGTGAGAATGTGTGCACGCAAGGGAAATGGACTCCATTTCAAGTTAAGAACGATGTAGGTGGAAAGTCACTTTTCCAAACATTTGGCTTTTGTTTTTGTTACACCCTGCTCCTGCAGTTCAGTAGAAAGCCTGTCAGATATTAAAATAACCCCTCACTTGATTTTAGTCAGTAGAAGAAGTTAACCACATAAAACAGTTGCCAGATAGCAAAGAAGCTTGATCTGAGAAACAGTGTCACTACTGAATGCATCCGATGAAGTGAGCTGTAGCTCACGAAAGCTTACGCTCAAATAAATTGGTTAGTCTCTAAGGTGCCACAAGTCCTCCTTTTCTTTTTGCGAATACAGACTAACACGGCTGCTACTCTGAAAAGTGTCACTACTGTTCTCTAGTTTACAAACAGCAAACCCTTTAGCCCTGTTATTGGTTCTCTCATTTGCCATATTCTAGCTCCAAAAGCCAGTCTACTTCTCTAAATTGTTAGCAGCTTTTATAGCCAAAGATAAGTGTTCATCACTTTTAATGTCATTGTTGCATCTGTTTTGTCATTTAGCTGTAGCAGGTTGTATTACAATGAGACAATGAATGAGGAAATGGATACAAACATTTTTATTTCAAATAGCATCTCTCGGACAAGATCTGGAAAATAGAATCAAGCCATATGATTGTAAAAGAAAAAACCTAAACAAGTTGGCATCATGCCACTATTTGTGAATACTCTGTAAATACAAACATCGTAACAGGGCGGAAAAATGTACATTTTTCACTTTAGTCTGGCTTTTTAAAAAAAATTAATTTGGGCCTTTTCGTTTCACATAAATGCAAACTCAAGCGTGGCACATCAACAAACAGGATCATTTATCTTTTTGTGAAAAGCCAAACATTGCATTCCCATTCAGAAAAAGCAGCATATACAAAATGCATTGCTAATAACGGAGGCCTTCAAAATGAAAAATAATCATTTCTATTACTCTCTGTAATACATTTGCCATGAACATGGTTCATTTGTAATTATATTTAGCTAAGAAATGTCCTTTTAGTTTCATAATTTCCTGAAGATGTAGAGGCAGAGGAAGAATGCTTATGACTGAATTCCTGCTGGAAAGGAGAGGAGCTTAAGTGCTTGCTACAAGAGACAGAAAACTCTTCTTAATGTAATCCTTACAGAAATGTCCCTTGACTTCGGGGAAATAAACATTCTTTTAATTTTATTAACATTTTCTAAAATATTGATCTGTGTTATGAAGTTCTTCGGAGAAAGCACAAGAAGTTTGATTAATCATATTAGAGACATGAGAACTGAAAGATAGCCTATATACTTTCTTAAAAGAATAAGTACTGAAAAATACAGATGAATATAAAATTAGGTAGAACTGCATAGACAGACAGATCAGTTGCAGGCCTCTAGATTCTTTTATGTCACTGAAATATTTGGTCTACCAATATATTTTGCCTATTATGCCAGGCAAGACTCCGACTCCACAGGAGAATAGCACTGTAGATCTCTGCAGGAATATAAGACCATTTTTTTCCCAAGTAAAATGTTCTCTAACTCTGCAAGGGAGGTTGGCAATAGATCTCAAACTCTGGCCTGTCTTTTTAATACCCCTACAATAGCTCAGTTGGATTGAGACCAGCTGTTGGTGCATTACCATTTGTAAATGCTTAAAGCGACTACTCCTTGTTTTCTTGGCAACATTTACTGTGGGGAGGGGGGGAAGCCACTTTCATTCAGACATTAAGAATTGCTGGATGCCAGCTTTGGCATACACAAGCCATTGTTTGCACAGCTCTCTTCAACAAGTTCTCAAAAAAAATCAACCCTGTAGGAAGGAACTCAGCCCCCAAAACTCTGATTTACACTGTCCAGCTAGTCTTCATTTGAAAGAAGATGCATCTCTAATCCAACTGTTAAGGGCCACAGGCTTTTCTGGGCTTCAGTTTTTCAGATTTCCCCCAAAAATCACCTAGGTGACACACTCTCATGCATGATTATAATGACTTCCCTATGTACATCTACGATTAGCAATTAGAGAGATTGGATCTTTCATTTTCCGTGGCCTAAAATCACAATTTGGGTTTTGAGAGGTTGGGAAAAAGAAATACAAAATAATCATGGTTTTAAAATAGCAAAAATGCTCCTATAGACACTTGAGTTTTATGCAGGTTATAAATACATGGTTATAGCAATGAAGAACACAGACTTACCAGAAAATTTCCTTTTACATTTTTCATTACTACTATTCAGTTGAAAACAGCTTTTGTGACCTTTCATTGTCTCATCCCTTCCAACCATCCCTACCAGAGCTGGGTGCACTGGAACTGTCTAAGCACATCTCGATGGTTGCAGCTGCTAGTACAATAGGATTAATTTGCCATCTACCAATTCTAATGCCCTTCTGTTTCATCTTCTTTCCCCACCAGGGGCAGTGGTGACAGCATCTGTTTCACTGTTTTTTTAGTGGCGCCTTTCGTGCTGTTATAGTTAAGGGTCTGTCATCATTTCCACTACATACATACACACACTTCTAGAGGGAAGGGAGAGTTTACAACAACCCATCCAAAATAAAAGAAATAATTTTGGGCTACAAGTTAGCACTTGCACCCAAGAGTGAAGCATTTTAGTAAAAATTGAGGATGTGGGACACTCTAGTATTCTGGTTTTCAATTAATGTAAAAATAATGGCAGTAAGTAGGTTAAGATGTTCACGGATTTTTTTTTTTTAAACACTTCTGTTCCAAAACAAATCCAACTACTCTTTTAAATGAAATTTGGCAGGAAATCATGGCTCAACATACAACTTTTTCCTTATTTATTCAGAAACTAATAAGGCAAGTGTTGGGGCCTAGTTTTTAAAAGGTTACAGCCAAGATATTCAAAAATGACTAGTAATTTGGGGTGCCTCCATTTTGGGTGCCCAACATGAGATATTTTAAAGAGGCATAATTTGCAGAAAGCGCCAAGCACCTGCCCTCTGAAAATCCTGCCATGCTACCAACAGGTATTTGTTTAGCATCCGAATTATCTCCACTCTGAATTTTTTCTCTGGCTTTGCTACTGTAATGTTTGGTGGGGAGGGGGAGGTTATTGTGGGCCAGCCAATAGGGACAATGAGATCTGCTGAGGAAATCTCATTCACTCAGGTGGTTCTGGAAGCCTACGTTTAGAAGCTCCTGGTTCTGCAGGTATGTATGAAATCTACTCTCTAGGGTGGCTGTAGTGCATGGATTCATTACATATCCCCTTGTGAGAGCTGAACTTCCAAGAGCTTAGAATCCCCAGTCAGCATATCTGAAGCAGTAACTCCACTCCTAAGAGACTTGCTATCCATGTCTAAGAGGACCAGGAGTGACCGTGCTGTTTGGAGAGCAGGCCAGATCATTCAAATCCCAGAAATACCCAGGAGTGGGGACAGGTACACCTTCATTTTCAGAGGCCTCAAAGGCAATTGAACCTAGTACAGTAGGTCTCAGCTCTAGTTGGCGCAGCAAGTATTTTCCCCTCAATCATCTGTGGCATTTTTTCAGTATGAAATTATAGTGCATGTGCAGATTTTGCTTTAATACAAAGGAACCCTGAGTCAATATAACGGGTCCAAAATCTCTGGCATGAAAAGATTCCAACTACCTAGGTCTCCATACAATAGAGAGGAATGGCTCCTACAACAGAAAGGAGCTCACGAAAACTTATGCTCAAATAACTTGGTTAGTCTCTAAGGTGCCACAAGTACTCCTTTTCTTTTTGCGGATACAGACTAACACGGCTGCTCCTCTGAAACCTGTCGTTGTATTAAGTGTAACCAACCTTTCCAGAACCCCCTACTCACAGGGGGAAATTCACTGCAATTTGTAGAGCCAGCATGAGGTTCTTCATAACACTTAAGCTCTGGAACTGGAATGGTCCATAGAACCCTCTGTGGGTTCTCTGCACTGTGAGGCAAATTGCACCCTTTCTGAATCTGCCTGCAATCTGGTCAACACTATGTATTTTAAAACACTTCCAGTGAAGCCTTCTCTCTTTATTCACACCCAGGGGGCAATAGTTAAAACAGGGGAACGGACATAAGGATTCATTGGTTCTGTTTCTGATTATGGCATTAGCTCCTTGTTTGTCCTTTGTCACATCACATAACCATTCTGTGTTTCAGCTTTTCCCTCTATAAAATGGAATAATGAATTAAATGCTTGTGAAATGCCTTGATATCCTACAGAGCAAAGCATTATTATTAATTCTTGTTAGTGTGAGCTAACACAGATTGCTCTCAGACCCCTACAATAGGTAAGCACAAAGTTTAAAGCCAAAATTCAGAGGATCAGTCTGGAGTTTCATGATTATCTCTGAATTTCCCAGCAATCTGAGAGATGATGGCAAGAGACCTTAACAGTACTTCTATCCAGTTTTTCATGTTGAGGAAAACTGTTTGGAGGCTGATCACATTGCAGAAAATGTGCCACATCATATTACTTTAAAAACCAGGTTGAATTAAAGAGAGGAAGGGGGAAAAGAGAAAACAAATGTACCTCCCAGAAATACTGTATTCATGAGCTGGCTGAATTATTTAACAGACAACTGAAAAGAGGAAACTCAAGAGAAGCATACCAAAAATACAACCCACAGCACAGACACTTTTGCAGAAGCCCATGACAATGAAATACATTTTATATCACTGATCAACTTGCCAGCAGAGAAGGCTAGCTTGCTGCTGCCCACCTCGCAGCACTGAAAAAGCAAGTGCCCAGTGGGTATCGTTCTCCATTATCTCTCAAACCTTTGCCACCAGCACGTGGATAGAAGCGCCGGAAAAATGAAAAGTGTGTATATTGTAAGCGCTGGTTAAACAACCCCACAGTAATTCTTATTTGCTGGAGGTTTTAGAGAGCAGATGTAGGATTGGCAGGGTCTGGGAGCTGGCTATATTGTTCTAGCTCATTTAGAGCCAACATGGAAAGAACACGGAAAGCTGCATTTGTGCGTGTGTGTTTGTCTTTTGCCATCCACTAGGCTAAGGTTTCTTGGATTCACACTGACACATTTAAAAAAAACCCACCAGGCTGGTCGCTGTCCAAAAGAAATATGACTTATATCAGCTGCTGCATGAGAGTCTCTCAATTGCCTCGGCTAAGCTGCCTATTTTGCTGTAGCAAGTGGCCATGTGCTGTAACACACTGATTGCCCACTTTGGTGGTATCGGTTGCTAGAATAAGGGCAAACAAATGAGGAACCAAATATAAAAAGCAGCCAGCAGCACTGAAGAAGCATTACAGCTGCCAGGCAATAACTTAGATAGTTACAGCTGCCATCACCTAGTTCACGCAAGCTTTTTAATATCTTTTGGCAACGCGCAGTGTCACAGCACAAAAGGAAAGTTGGCACTTCCTAGCATACTTTGTTTGACATAACTGTAGGCAGAACCCAGCTGATACCTTCATCAATGTGTATGTGTTTGCTCTTAAGGTACATTTTAGCAGATCAAACATTGTTTTTCTCTTTCTGTTGCAAACACCACAGTTAAATCATAGGCTGGAACCAGCCCAGATTAATGGGAGAGCGCTCAGTATGCTGGAGCATACGGCCAGCCCCAGCAGCAGCACCCCAGATAAGGAAAAAAATAATTACTGCAGGAGAGGGGTGGGGGAGGGAGGTTAAAAAAATAAATAGATATACTGCTTTGCCAAAGTGCTTTCCTTTCTAGCCAGGAGCAGCAGCAGCAGGAGGAGGAGAATCAGGCCAAAGTCTCTTCTCCATTTACCATACTTATAAAAAAAACCACAAGCACAAACACAGATCGTCACATACATATAATTAAAGCATCAACATGCCTTACTGTGATTTACAATCCACACCACCAGAAATACACAGGCGTTCCCGGGATTTCATCAATGTTTCATCTGGTGCTCTTGGCACATCCAACCTCTTCCTCAGACGCAGCGCATGCTACGCCTTGTTCTCTCGGCCATGGGTAGGTGCTGAGCTGAACCCCCGTTTGTGCTGGGGAAGACAATCAGTACTAAATGTGTCAGTAGAGCTGCATGATTTGCTGCTCTGGCACCTTGTCTTACAGGGCACATGTAAAAGGCTAGCCTGAAAGTCTGAATCTTGAGGAGGTTTTTGATCATTGTGAGTCCATGATTACAAAGTATTACAAGGAACCCAGGAGGCTCAGAACAAGGATGATGTTATTTCATAGCATCAGTAAGTGACTCAGTGAAAACACACAGAAGATACAAGCCTGTGCCCTACAGAGCTTACAATCTTGACTGTCTTGTTGTGTTATCATTTTTTATTCTAAACTATTGACCTTTGTGTCATCTATTATATTTTTACCTTATTTTATTTATAATTCACCCTATAAAAGAAATGCACCCATTGCTTAAGACTCTGACTCTTTTCACTTGCATTGCCAGTAGTTATTAATTTTCAGGACTAAAAAATTGTACTAAGAGCATTACAGCACAAGAAAGAGAAACCATCCCTGCTCCAAAGAGTTTGAACTTAATTTGAGATGTGACACAACAAGTGAGGGTAACAAGCAAACAGACAGAAGGAAAAGGGAGAGAGGAAGTATCATTATCCTTCATTTTTAAAATTCTGGGAAACTGAGACCCAGAAAGGTAAATTGACTTGCTCCAGGTTGTGCATGTCTGTGGGTGAGTCAGAAATTGAAACCAGGTCTGCCAAGTCCTAGTCCAGTGTCTGAACCATACAGACAACTTAATCTCTGAATTTAAAGTTGGTTTCAGAATCATAACTGAAATCCAGATCCGAATTTTGAGGCAGCCATCTACCTCTACAATGGGTTGAACCAAAGCCCAGATCCAAACACCCCAGAATTTTGGGGAGTTCCAGATCTGGATCTGAATTTTGTGTATTGAGCCTCTCTATGGCTTCTGTTCAGGAATGACTAATGGGACTAACCACACAGGCTTAAGTAGCTTTCAAAATCAGGGCCTACGTAATGGCTTATTACAACAATTTATAACCCATTGACAACACCCCCCCCAACTGTTCCCCTCCACACACACCCCTTTCTTTCCTCCCTATGACTGGAGGGATGTTCAGGGGCCACTTCCCCTTGAATGCTCCCTTGAAATAGGCATTCACTACTTACGCTAAACAATCTCTTCCATCTTGTATTTAGCTGTGATATTCTGAGGCCTATGTAATGTTTACACTGTGCACCTTACAGTGGCAAGGTGCACTGTGTAGCCGCTCTTTGTTGGAAGGAGAGAGCTCTTCTGCCGACAAAATAAAACCAGCCCCTATGAGAGGCGGCAGCTTTGTTGGGGAGAGAAGTTCTCCTGCTGACAAAGCGCTGTCCACACGGGGGCTTTTCGTCGGTAACACTTTTGTCAGTCGGGGTGTGTTTTTTTCACACCCCTGACCGACAGAAGATATACTGATGAAAGTGCAGTATAGACATAGCCTATGTTTTCCCAGATCTGAAGAGCTCTGTGTGAGCTCAAAAGCTTGTCTCTCTCACCAACAGAACTTGATCCAACAAAAGATATTACCTCACCCACCTGGTCTATGTAATTAACATTCTTCATGTAAATAAGTTGAAGCAAGTTCAGATCCTGGCACAAAATTTAAAGGATGTGGGTATTCATTTTGATCTGCCTGGGGTCAGGGGAAATGATTTGTATAAAACTGATCATGCAACAAACTGATTTTAATGATGGGTTGGTGAGTAGAACTGAGTTACGGGGGAGGGGATTGACTGTGGCTGGAGGTGGGGTCTATTAATCAAATGAGGCAAGGAGAACTGACTTACTGCCAAGGCGAAATGGATCCTGTCTGGGTGGGGCTGGTTTTGATTTGTCTGAGGAGGGAGGGAAAGTGTGAAGATGGTGAGCAATCAATTTTGAATCTGGTGGGGAGGAGAGTTGGTTTTGATTTTTGAGGTCCCCGGCGGGGGGGGTGGGCGGGTTGTGGTGGAAGCGAGACGGAAGATGGTTCCCAAGATGCCTTCCCTAACAGTCTACACTAGGAAACCATTTTGCAAACCCATGATATACAGTAGAAAGAAATGCACACACAAAGACAGTCCCAGATTTACAGTCGCCCACCAAGGTAGAACAGGTGGCTGTAATATAATAAAAATGTGTCGCAAGGAACTAGTCATGAATTTTAAAAACAAAAACGCCTACAGACAAAACAGAACTGGAGTGATGCTCATCTAAAACTATCTAATTCAAACTATTTTAAACACCGGGGATTACAGAACAAGGGTCTGCTCCTGCAATCGCTTACACAGACAGTAACTCCACTAATGGTGAGTCATCCCAGTAGCAAATCCTTCAGCTGACAGTGTTTAGCTAAAAGTGTTTGCAAGATCAGGTCCTAAAGACACCAAGCCCAAAAAACGGAGGGATGAGTGCAACGGCATTACAGTAAAGCAGTGCTGCAGCATCCCCATAGACCCAGCCAAATCCTTGCCATTTTGTTTGGACTGACCAGGCAGGATTTTCAGCTCTTTGAGTATTTCAAACTACTCCAGGGAGCTGGAGAGTTTCTTAATTGTAGGCTGTCTCTTTTTTTATGATGATTATGAGAAAGTGCTTGTGTGTCAGTGGAAATAGATTCCCTAGTACCTCCTCTTTCTTTAAGCCCCACACTTCCCAAGCATATGATTCATAACAGGCTAAGGAAAAGATTTTTTATGCACAGCCCTTACTAAAACCAAACAATGCAAATGCAGGTTACTTTATTTAAGATTTCAGTAGTACAGGAGCAATAAGATAAAGTTAAGATAAGATGATAGAAAACACCTAAACTTTGGGGAGCTTTGGATCCTGACCTAAACTTTGCAGCTAGGATCCATCCATCTCTATTAAGAGTCTAATTAATGAGTTACATCAGTCTGACCATTCCTTTGACTAAAAGAAAGCGCAGGTGGGGAGGGAGGATATAATAAAATGGTTTCCTTGGTAACTATCTTTCTAACTGTGGTGATGTTACTATTATTTTAATAATGAACAGAAAGGTTTGATGTGAAGTTACATAATCCAGGCTTACGATCCAGCGTCTGCTCCATTGGCAAAGCTGACTCCAGATCTTAATGGCAGACGGCAAACCTCAAAAGGCTCCATTGTTCTATTTGGATCTGAAAGCTTGGATGCTCCCAACCATCTTCCTAGGGAGATGTGCACTTGTGCTGCTGAATTACCAACCTGCTCACACATGGCGGATTTGAAAGTTCACCTCAAACTCCTTTGTTACTGACTTTGAGCTCCCTTTCGGCGACACCGTGGGGAAAGGAGCAGAGAAGGGGATGGGAACAATTCCAGTGAGAAAACAAATCAAATCATGAGCCTGGTTTTGAACTGAACTGGTTAGACACATAAATGTGTGTGATTTTGTGTACACAGTTGCCACATTTGTTCACATAACCATAGCTGCTTGCACAAATGATCACTTTGATAACAGGTCTATGCCTGTGAATTTCCATGGCTAACACCTAGTAGCATCCACTTGTGCCAGCCTTACTTGGGAAGGGGTGTTTCTTTTATCTCCAGTACTTAGCAAAGCCTTAGTAAGAAATTTTTTTTAAAAAAATTGAATCCCCTTGGAAAAAAAAACGTTAAATTACATCAGTCCTACAAAGGGTTATTCACACATGGAGCCAATGTATAGGCATGGGTGGCAGGTAGCGAAGGTCAGGGCAGGCTAAGCCTCCCCTGACCCTGGCTGTGGCTCCGCACCAAGGCCATGTTCTTCCTCTACCCTTAAGCCAGCGGGGGCACCAGCCCATGATGCTCACCCTAATTGACGGCACTAAGTAAATAATAAAAATTGTCCTCTGGAACATTAGCATTTCAAGAACCCCATGCACGGGCTACTCCATCACTTGCCACCAACTTTGCTCCACCCAACCAGTATGTTATTCAGCAGTCAAATGGTCACACACACACACACACACACACACACACACACACACAAAATCACATTTCAGTTACAAATCAGCACTCAAGCAAGGAAATTCAAAGCTAAAGCTAACGCACCATGCTTAACATGGCCCTTTCTACTTCATGACTGCAGGAGTTTCAGAGCAGCATATGGTGTTGCATACACCACACAACACGTGCTGCTCGAATACTGTATTCACCACACAATGAATTAAGGGTCAAAGGAGTGACCTTTGAACAGCTTTCCATCCATTCTTCAAAGAAACGCCACATGAAGAAACGTAAGTCCATAACAACAAGGCTGCAAGAAGCAGTGGCAAACTTTAATTAGCAGTGAAATCAATAACCTCACATGATATTTTGTAATTTCTGCCATCATTTTTTTCAAACCTGAAGAGTCATTTTAGTATCTTTGTACTTAAAACAGCATCCAGGTGGTTTAGAGAGGCAGGTGTTATTGGATATTTATTGTAAGGGGCTTCATGTGGTTAGAGGTCAAAGCAGAGTACTTTCATTTGTGCACCACAACTCTACGATCTCCTTCTGTCACTGGGTAGCCCTATCTTCAAAACTTTAATATGGCAATTACTGAGGATGTTCTTGCAGTTATAAGACACAGAAGTCAGAGAACTGAGACCTGGCTCTGGGTTCTGTCCCAAACTTCCTGTGTGATCTTTGCTAAATCGTTCAGGCCGAAATTTTCAAAAATGATCCACTCATTTTGAGTGCTTCCAATTTTGTGTGGCCTTGTTGAGACTCCTGTGGGCTGATTTCCAAGGGGCTGAGTTCCAGCAACTCCCACTGACTTTTCCCACAACTTCCAAAATCAGGTTCTGGGAATTTCAAGTAGGTCACCCAAAAAACTGCGGCATCCGTAATTATTGGGAAATGTTGGTCTTTAACCTCTTTTCTTCAGTGAATTAATATGTAAAATTGGGATAATGCTTACTTGTCTTGCCGGGGTGTTGGGAGACAGAGAGCAGCACTATCAACTTCTATTTTGACTACTGTATCAGGTACTTATATGGCCCTCCATTACCATAGTATTGGAGCACCTCAACAGCACTGTGAGGTAGGGAAGCACTATTATCCCCACTTTGCAGATGCAGAGTGAAGGCAAAAAGAGAGGCTACGTGACATGCCCAAACTCACATAGGAAGTCCGTGGCAACATAGGGATTTGAACACAGACATCCCAAATCCTGGTGTAGGGCCATAGTCACTGGGCCATCCTTTGCCTCACCCAGCCTCTTCATTCTCCCCTATGGTTGCAAATAGCATCTAAGATAACCAAAACTGTTAATGATTAGAGAAATATTATATATATATTATATTAGAGAAAGAGAGAGAGAGAGAATTTGGTTTGTGTTTACATTGTGCCCTTGACACCCCAGTTTGTGAATACTCACTTTCACTCTTTCCCACTAAATGGTCACATTCAATTAGTTTTTGGGAGAGTCTTTCACACAACAGGAAGAAAGAGAAAAATATTTTTACAAAATAGGAGCATGCAATTCTAAAAGCACAAAAGTCAGCAGGAGAACTCAGAGCCCGGGCTAAGGACTTGAAACTACTTTAATTCATTTTGAATTGACTTTGATTTCAGATTGATGGTACCACTCGAATTCATTCATGTTTGTTAGGAGGAAAAGGTGCACAAAGTACTATTATTACCTAATCCGCTTCAAAAATAAGTGTTTGAGATCTCCAGGAGTTTAGTATTTTCTTTTTTCTGTTTGAAATCAGTTGCATGTCTACTATCAACAGCAAATGAAAATAACTGAAGGCCCAATTCTGTCCCAATTATTCATGTTGATTAATCTCTCATTCCAGCAGTTAGTTTCACTGATGGCCAAAGGACTAGTTACAAATTAAATAACTAGTCAATATGAGTCAGGGTAACAGAATCCAGCACTCAGCAAATAACGTGAGCGATGTCTCTAAACACACTGCTCTCAAAGTTAATTGTTCTCACTGAGTTCTCACTTACATTTCCAATGCAGCACTGCAGCTTTAGCGATACCTGATCTAACCTCAAGCGTCTTGACATATGCAAAGGATGATGTTTAGGATAATATTATCATCATCCTTATGAAAAGTGAAAAAGCTTTTAAAGTAATTTATCATCTACCACTCTGCTTGGTGCTAGTTAGTGCACACACAAACACATACCATAAACTGTAATGCATCAAAACATCTCAGCAACAGTCTTCACTGAACACGCCCTCAAAAGCACTATGCTTAATTAAAGGAAAAGCGTTGTCAGCAGGATGGTGGGAAAAAAACTTTAGGTATAGAGTAAAACAAGAAATAAAACTTACAGATGTTAATCATCTAGTTCTTTAATTTTATGCTAAAACAGAGGTGCACCCCATTTTAAGAGGATGTTTCAGATCCTTCTCCCTAAGTATAGCAAGGATTAGAAATGGTAAAAAGTGAGGGGGAAATACAAAAATATACCAATGCACCTGTCTCTCGTTTTTTGTTGTTTGGTTTTTTTTTGAACCGCTGACACAAGATAGTAAAATTCAGCACTAAAAGGAGTGACCTAAATCCTTCGCTGTCCAAGCTTTCACTTCACCGAATACTAAATTGCAACGCTGCCTGGTTCAACCGGACAGCATCAGAATGAACAGCAAATACAGTGAAATTGGAGGATTTTATAAAATCCTGAGGGGCCCGATCCTACAAGAGAAAGAGCACCCTCATCTCCCATTCTCTTCACAGTAAAATTAAAAGGTGTTTAGAATTTTGTAGATAATAACTAGCCCCTTGCGTGGCATGTAGAACTGAACCAGCAGCAGATCACAGGTGCAATATGCTTTCAGAAGTCTGCCTTCTGTAAAATGTGGTGTTCTGCTCCAAGTGAAGCTTCTGAATTGCCTGAACAAGTACGGGTAGCTTTGACAGAACACGTTGCAGTAGTTTAGTTATGGGGTGACAAACGCATAGGTAACTGTGGCAAGGTTTGCCTGAGAGGAAAGGGCACAAATGCAGGCAATTCAACACAAATGTGATGTGAAATCAAATGAGAAAATTAATCAGAACTAACATGGGATGCACTAACACCTTTTCCTTCTTGTTTTTGACAAATTATAATTTTGTTTATCTATTTTATTTCTTCCGCTTTATGAAAGGCACCAATGTGGGACTCTAGGTGCCAAGAACCTTATTGTGAGGGTCTTTCAAAACACTGTGTGATGTGTCTAAGTCTTTGTTGGATCCCCAACTGGCAAAGTACCCAGGCTGGTCCATTACCTCATTGTCCAAGAAATTCACTGTAGAACTCTGCAAGAGTCAGTGGCCAAAAAAATCCACCAGAAAACAACAGTGCAGACAATTCCCTTTGAATTGTCCTTTGTCCTTGGCGAGAATTTTTAAATGTACCCATTTGGGAACTATTGATCCTTGGTGTAACTCTGCTTGTTTAAATGAACTTATACCCGGGGCGATTATGGCCCCATGACCATAAGCTGGAAAAATTTAAGCTTGCAGAGACGTTGGCACACAAAGAAGAGAAGAACCAATCAGCTCCAGAAAATCCAGGGATGCCTTAGATGACACTCTCTGTTTTTCCTGGGTTTTTGTAATATATTGTTGCATATCAGTTACAAATGTATGAAAACATTAAAGTTGAGCCAAATACAAAATAAGCTAATATCTTGTGTTTTCTGAAAAATGCAAGCTTAATTAGAGTTTAGGTAATTAAAGCTTTCACAGTTATAAAAAATACAATACAGCCATTTATGCAAAGCTGCCATTGAGCGAGATTTCAGTAAACTACCATGTAATGTGCAGAACATCAAAATTTTGCTCCCAATTGAACTGCTTGCAATGCAAGTTCTCTTCCTAAATTTCAGGCTCATGCACCATAATTCTTCTGCCTTGTGGATTTAAACTCAGTTGCTTTGTCTTCATTTAAAAATAATGAGCAGTTTCCATGGGATGTATGTGCTGCCATGCCCCTCCCACTCCTTAACACCTACAGGCTGATTCACAAAAGCACAGCTATCCTTTGTGGGTATATGTAGACATAAATACATATGAATGTCTGTTATAGCGTACATGGCTAGCACACACAATATATATTTAAGGTTTAAATTTACATTCTAAGTCACTATTATTAATTGTTATTATTACTTAGAACTGATACTGTGCTTGGGGCTGTACAAAACACAAGGACAAAGACAGCCTCTGCCTCAAAGAGTCCACAGACTGAGGGTACGTCTATACTGCATGCAATCCCATGATTGCAGTATAGGCATACCCTAAAATGGCAAACAAAGGCTCCAATCCAGTAGCTTCCTGAGTGCGGATGGACTCCTGTACCCATCTGGAGCCACATTGGCTTCACCAAAAAAGTTTAGGCTTGGGACTAATGACAGGGCATAGAAGGCTGGCACTGCTGTGGGGCTCTCAGAGAAACAGCAATAGGAAACGCAAAGAATCATTCTGACTTTGATGATCAGGAACTGACAAAGCAGCTGCAAAATCTTCCAAAACAATACAGATATTGGGCCAGATTCTCTCCCTCAGTGGTTCTCCTCTGGGGATATGCAGAGGTCCTTCAGGCGGTACATCAACTCATCTAGATATTTGCCTTGTTTTACAACAGGCAACATAAAAAGCACTAGCGAAGTCAGTAGAGACAATGACTTGTTTATACTGCTCTATACACTATACACTGAAATGTACATACAATATTTATATTCCAACTGATTGATTTCATAATTATATGGTAAAAATGAAAAAGTCAGCATTTTTTCAGTAAGATACTTTTGTATGTTTCTGTCTGATTTTGTAAGCAAGCAATTTTTAAGTGAGGTGAAACTTGGGGATACAAAAGATAAATGGGACTCCTGAAAGGAGTACAGTAGTCTGGAAAGGTGGAGAGTCACTGCTCTAGCATGTGGACAGCCCCTTTGTACCACTCATGATAAAAAGGGGGCTGTAAGTCCGATGCAAATAGCCAGCAGAGAATTCTCCTGGTGTAGGGAAACTGCTTGCTAGTGAATCTATACTGCTGCTGGATCCTGCCTCTGCCCCCACTTTGTGGCATAGGGACCATCTTGGGGCAAGAAGGGACGTATCTGTGCAGAAGGAAGCATGGCAGATTTCTATTCTGCTGTCCCAATCTATGTAATTTATAGTTCTGGCTGAGGGGCACTGAGGCCAAGACTGGCCCTCAGAATCCAGGAGCAGATTCCAGCTCCCTTCCATCCCACCCTTCTCTCCAGCACTGAACAGAGATCTGTCACAAGAGAGAATCTGCCCCTACATCTTCATAACCACGAGAAAGGTTAATTTTATGACAAAGAATGGACTGCGGCAGACTGACTCGGACACCTGTGTAGTATAGACCATCATTCTGACTGTGCCCATTACAGTGCCTTCGGCAGAACAGAGCTTTCAGAAACTTCAGCTGACCCAGAGCTACTGGAGGGCTTCAGTGAGTCAAGAAACATTCTCAGGATCTGTGATTATATCAGTGGGCCACTACTTGACAGAAAGCCCTTCCATATGGCGCTCCAGTCGATGCATTTGTATGTGTAAAAAAATCAGAAAGGTGTCTGTGAAACTTTAACCTGTCTGAGTTTAAGGTTCTTCAGGCAATAGGTTAAGACAATGTCTGTTTTAAAAAAAAGATAGAATCTGTCTATTTTATTTATAGGGGAACTGGAATTTCCATGTGAAAAACTGAGATCCTTGTCCTGAAGAGGAAGTTAGTGAATAAGTGATTCATCCCAGATGAATATAACTGAGATGTCAATAAAAAGTTGTGGTTAAACGGGGCTAGGATAAACAGTATTGTACTGTACACTCACTGAGTGTTAGAATTGTTGAAGGAGAGGGGATTTTACACATGATTCATTCTTTGGTTTGTAGATTTCTTCCCAATGCAGTCTGAGATCTTAATAGAAGCTAATAGGGCTGGTTTTGGCTTTACAGCACTCATTGAGTGCTATTACACGGTCTTTATCGACAAAAATTGACAAGGCTGTGCAGAGTGACAAGAGGTATGAAACATCCCATTAGAAACCATCAGAGCTATGCCAAACAAGTTCAGCAAGAGAAACTAACTTCCTAGAGGGAATGCCTATCTTCTAAAGAAGAGTGGGAAAAATCTTAATACCTGACCTACTAATTACCTCAGAGGAAAGTTTGCAGTAATTAAAACTGGTTTCAAAACTTTTTGTAGATAATTGGGCTTTAAAAAAAAAATCACTAACAGATAATTTTGTTCTATTTTTAAACCCTCCGATTCTCTCTTGGCAATCAGTGGGGGGAAAATCCAACCTGGAAGTGTCCTTCATTTTTATTTACATACAGCCTTACCTGCTCTTTTGTCGATAAATTGAAATCTGGATTTGCAACAAAATAATGATAATATACAGCTGCATGGGTAGATTGTAAAAAGCAAAGAGCCCGACAACAATCTACTGTGGAGCTATAAGAGATTTCTAACTTTCTTTACATCAACAAGTTTAAAAAAAATTGTCATGCAGCTTTTAATTGCCATTAATAAAGTGGAGATAAAGCGCTCTGGGTCTTAATCCCAACACTGCGGTGTTGCAAGTTAATTATATATTAGCCAATACTGTATATCATGAGCTCAAAGAAGGGTCAGAAAGAACATCCCAGCCCAGGTCGGGGGTGGGGGCTATATTCTATGGGTAACCTTTAGCCCGCCCGGGCTGTCAATCAACAAGCCACATGCATGGCTACTGAGTTTCTGGTAAACCTCCTTTCACACCTATGAATTCTGTCAATTATCATCCATTATCAGCAGTTCTTTCAATAGCTACATGGCATCTATAAATTGATTGAATTGCTAGATCTCAGTAGCAGAGGTCAATGACTCTGAGCTATTGTTTTTAGTGGTTAGACAAGTACTTGGAGAATTATTGATCCAGTGCTGTCCTTTTGGATATTCTTGTAGGACCATACAAGATAAACGACTATTTGTTTGACTTAGCTGCAAATGACCAAAAAAGATTTATAAGGAAAAAAATATGAGAACTATAAGTTAGATATAAAATATTAGGAAGGCTTTCAGAGGAACACTGTTGTTCATGAATTAGGCAAAAGATCCACAAAGTTCGGATTTGTAGCCCAAATTTTGTACTACAGCACCTCGCATAATGAGGCCCCAAAACTGATGTGGGACCTCTGGGCATTATTATCATATAAATAACAAACAATCTGGGTCTAAACTTCAGCAAAGTTCAGGAGTGCTTTGATCTGGGCTTGTGATTCAGACCCACCTCTTATACTGACTGGCCAGCATGAGGATGAACTGAGAATCAAGAGCATGAGGCCATCTTCCCTAGCTTGCTGAGTACGTAGAATTGAAGTGCAGAACCGTGCCTCCACTGAATCATTTTTCCACACAAACTAATTCACCTTTGTTAATTTACCCACCTTTCAATGGCTCTGTACAGCCATCACAAGAGAAGACAGAGTCACCACCCCAATCTCATGGATATCTGTGTAAATCAAGAGTAGTGTAAATTAATGGAATCACATCAATGTAAAGTAAGTGTATGGCCTGGTCTACCCTAGGATTTTAGCTGTAGTGTAAACCCATGGCACAGACATGGTTTACACTCATGCAGTGTGATTTTACATCACAATCGCATGATACTGTCTTCAGGGTTCTTAACCATCTCCACGAGTAACCCTGTAGTATCTGAATCACCACAGTGAAGAACAAGGTTCTGATGTTCATGAAGTTCCATTGGCCACAGATGATGTTTTGAGAAAATATAGGCAATCTGCACTGGTGCCATTTACCCTGCTTTCAAACCCTGGGATAAACTGCACCAGTGCAAATCATGTTGCACTGTTGTAAACCATGTCTACACTTGGCCCAGCGTAGCTGCACCCTAAAATGCCAGTGTAGACAAGGATCCTGTGTAAGTATAATCTGGTCCAGACGGTGTGGTGAGATAGAATGGTCCAGCAAGCCTGCAAAGTTTCCCAAATCAGTATTTGCAGCCGGTGGAACTTTGCATCATAGTTAGTCTGGAAAACAAGAATCCCAGTTTGCAAAAAATGTCAAGGTTTCAAGAATTGCTTTCATTCTGCACTGGAACAAAGCAAAGCCCTTTTAATGTTTTTCATGAAAAAACAAGAGAGAGACTCCCACCCCAGAAGAACCTGGTTCAGAAGAGAGACTTGAACTCTGGTCTACCCCAGCCCAGGTGCATGCCATAACCACTAGGCTGTGGCTATAGAATCAATCAACTTCTCCCAATCTCTACTTTGGAACTGTTCAACTTTGTATAAAAATAAATAATCATTGAGCCAGAAAAATAGACTGTTTAGCCTGGAGGGGGCACTCAAGTGAAATGTGGGAGAGCCAGGTTCAGATCTCCAACTTGCCTGATTCTCTCTCTGGCCCAGTGAATATTTCACAGGTCCCAGCTCAGGCTGATACTTGGGTATCTCACATTACCACTGGGCTATTAGCTATTCAGGGGGCAGTTGGTCTCTCTCCCTCCCAGACCACTGAAACCAAAACTTGGCAGTTTCAACAAATCAGAATTTCCAACGAAAAATGTGTTATTGAAAAAGAATTCCCCACCAGCTTTAATCACGACCTTATTCTGCAGTGTGGTGAGTCAAGCTCAGATACGACACAGACTGGAGCCACCACAAATCGAAATAATCGTGATGTTGTGATGCAAATGTAATAATATCATAGTCTGTTCCACTGGACAAACGGCTAAAGGCAGAATTCCTTTTTGTATTATAGTGTCTAACCAGGTTAATTTAACTATTCAGAGAAGATTGACAAGAAAAGAAAAGAAAAGAAAAGAAAAGAAAAGAAAAGAAAAGAAAATCGCAAGACCCCATCCACCTTGTTTCTTTACCATGGCCGTCTTGTGGGAAAAGGGATAGCTCAGTGGTTTGAGCATTAGCCTGCTAAACCCAGGGTTGTGAGTTCAATCCCTGAGGTAGCCATTTAGGGATCTGGGGCAAAAATTGGGGATTGGTCCTGCTTTGAGCAGGGGGTTGGACTAGATGACCTCCTGAGGTCCCTTCCAACCCTGATATATTCTATGAGGAAAGATACTCTTGTAACTAACACATACTGAAGGACCTGGAGCCAGAAGGCATGGATTAAAGTTTTGCCACAGACAGCCTGCGTGACTTGGGCAAGTTACTTAAGCTCTTGATGCTTCAGTTTCCCCAGCTGTAAAATGAAACAGTAATTAGCTCACTAACTCACAAGCCATTGTGAGGCCTAATTCATTAGTGTGTATAAAGAGTTCTGAGATCCTTGGATGGAAGCTGCAAAGTATTATTATTAACATGATAAACCTGTTCCGATAGAACAGTTCTCTCGTCTGACTAAACTAGTGTAGGCCTGCTCCTTAGGTTGACTCATTAGCAAAGCTCTGCTTTTGAGTTTACAGGGCCTGAGTTTTCATCTGGTTGAAGCTGCAGGAGCAGAGAATGATGATTTGGGTATTCTACACGTTTAGTATTCAAACCTCGGTGCTCAGTTGCCTTTAGCATCTTCCAGCTTCAGGGAAGCGTTGTGCAGCTGTTGTAAATGTGAGAAGCAGAGACCACAAAATCCTGAAAGAATTTAACCATGAATCAGATATTTGCATGTAGGCCCAATCCTGTAAAGTGCTGAGTGCCCTCAGTTACCACTGGAGCCAATTCATCTGTAACCTAAATCCATCAGTAAGAGTGATGCACTCAAAGTCCCAGTAGTATTGTAAGCCAGTCTTGACACAGTTCTTATGCTATTTCCTCATCAAGATTTTGAGATCTTGACTTCAGTGGGACACAAGGGTGCTTGACACTCTGGCAGGATGGGGCTCAAATAGCATAAACTCACCATTCATCAGATGGATATCCGTAGTATAGCTGGGTTTCATCCTGCTAGGTGTGTATCAACTGCAGTTGCCACAGGTTTCTCTAGAGAAAGAAATCAAGAGGAAAGATCATTGTTTCCCTGACAATTTGCAAGAATATCTGAATTAAAAATGGAAGTTTTGTCATTTGCATGGCAAAAGGAGAGGGGAAAAAGAGGAAGTATTGTTAGGTGTTGGTAATGTAAAAACATAAGTATGCCGTTATTTATGTAATTAGTTATTGCTTTCATTATGGGTGCAGTCTTAATGGTTATAGTATTTATGTATAATTACCTTAATATTCACTGAAATTTCCAAGTAGCTCCCTAATTAACTGTCTCAAATATATAATTACATTGCATCTTTACGCAAGACTTGCCTAATTAATGTAGTTACACCACTTCTTTTGTGAATGTGCATTATTAAATGCTCTTTGCATCATTCTTCTGACTTCTTGTAATTCACGCTTTACAAAAATTAAGACCTTGAATTAGAAACCTCCATGAGCAACTAACTCCAAAAGCAAGCGCCAGATGACACCTTTTCTTGGGGGGAGAAAAAAATTCTTACTAAGCCTCATTACAGCTTCCCATTACAAAAGCTTTCCATCTGGATGTGAAAGAAATCCCAGGTAGCACTGGTTTTTAAGAAGAGATAGAAAACACTACGTGGGGTTTGAAGAGAAGAGCTAACTGCCAGAAACGTGCCCAAACTTTAACCTGCTTCCCCTGCCAAAAGCTACCTGTCAGGGGGCTGAGTTATGACACGATACTGCCCCAACAACCTAGCAATATCCAGCGGGATTTTCAAAAGCACCCAAGCACCTTATTCAATAGCCACAGGGCTTACAAAAATCTAGAGAGTAGGGTGCTTACTAGTACTATCTATTGTGAAAAGGGGAAGTTCCATAGGGGAAGGAGCTGCCTGCTCCCATCTTTTGGTGAACCCAAGAAAGACTGGCCAAGATTGGCTTCATAAACTTTTTACTCACACCTTTAGATAGACAAAAGTTGTTTGCGCAGACATTTAGATAGGCAAGAGGGTGAGGAGCTCTTTGCCACCACCTGTTGGTGAACAGCAGAAAGTACAGCTATGGAGAGTTTATTTGCATAATAAGTCTCTATCCCAGGGATCAGCAACCTTTGGCACATAGCCCATCAGGGTAAGCCCCTGGCGGGCCAGGATGGTTTGTTTACCTCCAGCGTTCGCAGGTTCGGCCGATCGCAGCTCCCACTGGCTGCAGTTCGCCGTCCCAGGCCAATGGGGGCTGTGGGAAGAGGCGTGTGTCGAGGGATGTGCTGGCTGCCGCTTTCCACAGCCCCCATTGGCCTGGAATTACACCAACAGCAACTGGGGTTCCTTTTGTGGTAGGGGCGTGAACTATTGGAGAAGGAGCATGTGAGTGGTATCGACATAAAGTTCCAAATACCCAGGCTGCGCTGTCTGAGGTGGCCAGGCTCTCTGATAGTACTAATGCTAATGGAAGGAAAAATAAAGATGTGTTGTTTTCTGGTTTTTAAATAGATACGAATGTCACTACTGCGGATTCTCCCACATTTGAAATGTGCTCTGCAGTAAAATCTAGTACAACCTCAATCCAACTCCACTTCCCGTCACAGCTCCCCATATGGTATATCCCAAGCTATAACCATCACAATGTACCCCTGGAGCAGTACCCTCAGCATCTTCCCAACATCCTCCTCCACTTCCTGCAGTTTGGGATCCAATTCAGATCCATGGAGGCCAATTTCTTGCTATGGTTCAGATCATAGAATCATAGAATAATAGAATATCAGGGTTGGTAGGGACCTCAGGAGGTCATCTAGTCCAACCCCCTGCTCAAAGCAGGACCAATCCCCAATTAAATCATCCCAGCCAGGCCTTTGTCAAGCCTGACCTTAAAAACTTCTAAGGAAGAAGATTCCACCACCTCCCTAGGTAACGCATTCCAGTGTTTCACTACCTTCCTAGTGAAAAAGTTTTTCCTAATATCCAACCCTAAACCTCCCCCTCTGCAACTTGAGATCATTATTCCTTGTTCTGTCATCTGCTACCACTGAGAACAGTCTAGATCCATCCTCTTTGGAACCCCCTTTCAGGTAGTTGAAAGCAGCTATCAAATCCCCCCTCATTCTTCTCTTCCGCAGACTAAACAATCCCAGTTCCCTCAGTCTCTCCTCCTAAGTCATGTGTTCCAGTCCCCTAATCATTTTTGTTGCCCTCCGCTGGACGTTTTCCAATTTTTCCACATCCTTCTTGTAGTGTGGGGCCCAAAACTGGACACAGTACTCCAGATGAGGCCTCACCAATGTCGAATAGAGGGGAACGATCACGTCCCTCGATCTGCTGGCAATGCCCCTACTTATACATCCCAAAATGCCATTGGCCTTCTTGGCAACAATGGCACATTGTTGATTCATATCCAGCTTCTCATCCACTGTAACCCCTAGGTCCTTTTCTGCAGAACTGCTGCTGAGCCATTCAGTCCCTAGTCTGTAGCGGTGCATGGGATTCTTCCGTCCTAAGTGCAGGACTCTGCACTTGTCCTTGTTGAAGCTCATCAGATTTCTTTTGCCCCAGTCCTCTAATTTGTCTAGGTCCCTCTGTATCCTATCCCTACCCTCCAGTGTATCTACCTCTCCTCCCAGTTTAGTGTCATCTGCAAACTTGCTGAGGGTGCAATCCACACCATCCTCCAGATCATTTATGAAGATATTGAACAAAACCGGCCCGAGGACTGACCCTTGGGGCACTCCACTTGATACTGGCTGCCAACTAGACATGGAGCCATTGATCACTACCCGTTGAGTCCGACAATCTAGCCAACTTTCTATCCACCTTATAGTCCATTCATCCAGCCCATACTACTTTAACTTGCTGGCAAGAATACTGTGGGAGACCGTGTCAAAAGCTTTGCTAAAGTCAAGGAACAACACGTCCACTGCTTTCCCCTCATCCACAGAGCCAGTTATCTCATCACAGAAGGCAATTAGATTAGTCAGGCATGACTTGCCCTTGGTGAATCCATGCTGACTGTTCCTGATCACTTTGCTCTCCTCTAAGTGCTTCAGAACTGACTCCTTGACGACCTGCTCCATGATTTTTTCAGGGACTGTGGTGAGGCTGACTGGCCTGTACTTCCCAGGATCCTCCTTCTTCCCTTTTTTAAAGATGGGCACTACATTAGCCTTTTTCCAGTCGTCCGGGACGTCCCTGGATTGCCATGAGTTTTCAAAAATAATGGCCAATGGCTCTGCAATCACATCCGCCAATTCCTTTAGCAGTCTCGGATGCAGCGCATCTGGCCCCATGGACTTGTGCTCATCCAGCTTTTCTAAATAGTCCCGAACCACTTCTTTCTCCACAGAGGGCTAGTCACCTCCTCCCCATGTTAGATCTCTAACCACAGGTTACAAAATACCTGGCTGGTGCTTCACTTCCTTGTAAGGCGCCTTCTGCTCCCACACGCTCCTATGCAACCAGTCTGGTCCAGCCACTAGATCCCTTCCTTGTCCCTTACATTGGTTCCCCAGGCCTCCCATTCTGCCTCCAGGAGTCAAATCTCATAGAATTACATGCTCATGCTGTGGCTGAGGGATGATTTACTGCATGCTCCTATGTGTATACTGAAAGAATTGCCAGTTGCCCTTATTACCGATGGTCATCATCTCCCATTGTTTCCTGTGGGGCTGAAGCCAGGCTGCACTCAGCTCACATGACTGTTACACGTGACAATTAGGCTGCCCTTACTAAAGCTGACCACCTCCTATACTCTATGGTTTGGATACTGCAGAAACCTGAGGAGGTGCGTGTGGATAGCAAAAGAGAGAAGGGGGGAAATGAAATAGGAGATTAATAGAGAATGTGAGGGATAGAAGGCAGTTATAGAGGAGTAAGGGAAAATATGGGGTAGGTGAATATAAAGGACAGCTGGTATAGGACAGGAGGAGACTGTGGGGCACAAGAAGAGAGATAGAAAAGGAGGGAGACAAGTTAATGATGAGTGAAATGGATGAAGAGGAAACAAGTAACACCTCCCCAGCAACCTCTCTTCTGGGTTCCTGATGGAGAGATCATTTCTTTTCTCTGGAGACAGGGAAACCACCTATGCCAGAGATCACTGGAAGGATTGGATGTAACAGATGAGAAAGGTGTGTTTGAACCATATTGCTTGTTTTTGTGCCCAGGAAACATCTGTGGGTTGGCACTCAGAGTTCAAGGTAGAGGGTGGTTGCCCTTAGGACAGGAGCACTCACTCAGGGTACACACTTTAACTGTACTTTTCATCACATTTTCAAAGTGTTCAGCGAGTAACTGTCAAATACAGGAAATGTAGGCATATCAAACCAAGGGTATAGCCAAGAAAAAGGAGCTCAGGACAGATCCAAGCCCTTAACTCACACACAGATCACCAAGCACCAGCGTTAGGATATGAGCACTATACAAAAGTGAGCAGCCCGCTGGTAGCCAAGGGATTATTCATGTAAGTAAGGGTTTGCAGGACTGGGCTCTAAAACTGCAGGCCAACATTTTCAAGAGGAGGAGTCTAAAGTTAGGAGTCTAAAGTTACCTAAGTGCCTGATTTTCAATAGTACTGGGCCCCCAACAGCTGAAATTGACTTCAGTGGGAGCTGCTGCTGCTCAGCACTCTTAGAGATCCGGCTACTCATTTAATGGCCCACATACATGCAATTAGTGGGGAATTTTCAAAAGCTCTCCACTTTGGCCTAACTGTTCCTATCCACGTCGAAAACATCCTTGACTTCAATGGGAGCACAACTAGGCCAGTCCTGAGTACTTTTTTTTTTTTTTTTTTTAAAGTCTTCTGACTTTAGGCACCAATTGTTTGAAATCTTGGCCGTATTGTATTACTCAGCACTACTCTTATGGCATTGTCTACCACTACTCTTATAAAGGAATGTTTAGAGTTCCTTAGCAGTCTCATGAGACTGTATTTATAGGTTTAAGTATTAGATAAACATTAATAGCTTATAATACCATTGTACTGTTAACCAAACATTGACTTTTTAAAACAAACTCTTGCCCATTAAGATGGAAGTTAATATTTATTATTTTGAATGAATACACTAATCATTTGTGTTCTCAGTTCACTTATGTTTTAATATGGTAAAACAATGGCTAGTTCTGTAATATTTTAGTTAGATACTTTTTAAATATTGGCAGAATGTGTTTTATTAAACATGTGACATGTGCATGGAGAATATAGTCTCTCTCCAATATGGGATTTTTCCATTGCTTTTTTTTTTCTTCTTCTTCTCAATTTTGTAGTACGCAAAGAGTGACTGAAATAGCCAGTCATACAACATCTGGGAGACAAAAGACATACAGGAAAATACAGCAGAAGGGGAAGATTCATGAAAACAGGAAACATTAAGAGGAGAGTGAAAATATGTCAAAACAAAGGAGGTAATAGACCGTCAGGGTGAACAAGGTCACCAATCAGCAGAAGTTCCTCAAGAGTCTTCAGAGACTCGTAAGGTGACGTATTCCCCACGCAAAAGAGCAGGAAGCTTTTTAACCTCCATTTTACACACACTATAGTGGTCTCCCTTTAAACATGCCAGTTTTTCCCTAGAGACAAAGATTAGATTACCTCCATTTTTGCAGTATGCCCTATAAAGAAAACACTTTTAACAAAACATTGAATATTGAGGTAATATTATTGTGTTATCAAAAACAATTGGTTACGGTTATAGGTGCCCAGTGCATATGTTATTTAGAACTAAACTCAAATTCTGCCAAAAAAAGTATTTGCAAATACTCAAACTCGAAATGACTGTTTGGTTCAACCGTATCCGTTGCCTCTTTGCAAATCTCAGTCAAACAGTTTTTTGTTTGGACAGATATTTGGGGAATAGCTGTTCTTTGCAAACACTCCCATATTCACAAGTGGACAGTAGTAGACATTCTTCATTTTATTCTTCAAAATGGTTTCACCATTCAATCAGAGAGCAGAAACAATATTCTGTGCACACCAAAAAGAAACAGTGGATATTCAAAGTGAACAGTTTGCAAACAAACCCACAGGTTGAATTCTGTTCATCTATACTATTCAACCAATACTTCAGAATGACACATCCATTTGCAGAAATCAGGACATGGTACAACATGAGGAGCTGTGAAAACAAAGGCCATTGGGCAAGAGATTAAGTTGGCTTTAAAGACAGTCAAGGGACAGCTTCTGTCTGCTTTTCTGAGTGGTCCATATAGAGGAAGCCATTGTAAGAAGTTATCCACTCTTGAATCTGTATAACTTTAGACTGAAAAGCAACCAAGTATCATCTGTGCAAAGAGAAGCTACTTGCGTGATTTTTGCCAGCCATCTCGCAGAATTTGACGGAAGGAATTAGAAATCTCATTGCTTTGTAACAAGTCACAATCCTGATTGGGGGGGGGGGGGGAATCAATGATTTCAGGGTGATTTAAAAAAAACTTCAGTAGAAACTCACCATTTTATAATCTATACCAAACAAATTGTAAATTCTCTCCACTTCTTGGCAAAGATTTTCTAAGGCACAAAGGGTGTTTAGATACTTAACTCCCATTGACTTTCAAATGGGAGGTAACTACCTTAAGGCTATTGAACCTTTGAAAATCTTCCCCTAGTAGCACATGATAAAATGAGGTCTCCTCCTATGCCTAAGGCTTTGGCACTTTTAATATATGTAAGTACCTTTACTGGTACACTATGAAGCATCAAATCATTAAAATCAGACTTCACTTGTCAAAATGAAAGAAGTACATTGTGATACAATCTTTTTACTTTTTTTTTTATTCTGTTCCAAATACAGACACATACTGCATCTTTTGGACATTAGTGCAGCCTAGCAAGAGTTTACTCTATCAATAAATTTTTTTTTCTAGTCACTGGCTTCAAAAGACACACCTAAAAGATAAGAGTTAGAGAGGACACCAAAACCATATGTATGGTATACAGAGCATTCTCTCTACAATTATATCGTTTCCAAGGAATCAAAATTATTTGAACATTGGAGAAAGGAGTAACTGGGGTGCAAAGGTTAAATAAAAAATTAGAGACCTTATAAAAGTCATGTTTTATTGTGAAATCCCTTGCAATACATCTTAATCTCAGTGATATGGATCATAAGAGATGGTCGAGATCATATGAGATGGTTGAGTTCAGGATCCTGACAAAACGAAGAAAGGAGAACAGCAGAATACGGACGCTGGACTTCAGAAAAGCAGACTGACTCCCTCAGGGAACTGATGGGCAGGATCCCCTGGGAGGCTAATATGAGGGGGAAAGGAGCCCAGGAAAGCTGACTGTATTTTAAAGAAGCCTTATTGAGGGCACAAAAACAAACGATCCCGATGTGCAGAAAGAATAGCAAATATGGCAGGCGACCAGCTTGTCTTAACAGAGAAATCTTCAGTGAGTTTAAACACCAAAAGGAAGTTTACAAGAAGTGGAAACTTGGACAGATAACTAGGGAGGAGTATAAAAATATTGCTCGAACATGCAGGGGTGTAATCAGGAAGTCCAAAGCACAATTGGAGCTGCAGCTAGCAAGGGATGTGAAAGGTAACAAGAAGGGTTTATACAGCTATGTTAGCAACAAGAAGGTGGTCAGGGAAAGTGTGTGAACCCTTACTGAAAGGGGGAGGCAACCTAGTGACAGAGGATGTGGAAAAAGCTGAAGTACTCAATGCTTTTTTTGCCTTGGTCTTCACAGACAAGGTCAGCTCCCAGACTGCTGCACTGGGCAGCACAGTATGGGGAGGAGGTGAGCAGCCTTCAGTAGTGAAAGAACAGGTTAAGGATTATTTAGAAAAGCTGGACATGCACAAGTCCATGGGGCCGTATGCAATGCACACAAAGATGCTGAGGGAGTTGGCTGATATGATTGCAGAACCATTGGCCATTATCTTTGAAAACTCATGGCGAGATCGGGGGAGGTCCCGGATGATTGGAAAAAGGCAAATCTAGTGCCCATCTTTTAAAAAGGGAAAAAGGAGAATCCAGGAAACTACAGACCAGTCAGCCTCACCTCAGTCCCTGGAAAAAATCATGGAGCAGGTACTCAAGGAATCCAATTTGAAGCACTTGGAGGAGAGGAAGGTGATCAGGAACAGTCAACATGGATGCACAAAGGGAAAGTCATGCCTCACCAACCTGATTGCCTTCTATGGTGAGATAACTGGCTCTGTGAATATAGGGAAAGTGGTGGATGTGATATATCTTTGTCTTTAGCAAAGTACGGTCTCCAACAGTATTCTTGCCAGCAAGTTAACGAAGGATGGATTGGATGAATGGACTATAAGATGGATTGAAAGTGTGACATTGCACCCCATAATGCTTTATAGAAATACACTTATGAATGTAAATATGACATAACTGGAATATGTTTTAAGCTACATATGCCATGTAACATATCTCTGCAAAGGTTATGATCTACTGAATATATTCATCCTATTTATACGCATGTCATTTTTGTATTCGAAGTTATGAATATTGACTGTGTACTTGCTTGATTTTAAGTAGCCTCAGTGAAGCATTTGATCAGCTTCTTGAGAAAAGATTATTCTCAGTAAGTACCCAATCAAGAAACACTTAATCTGACAATAGACTTTGATAGATGTCATTCCACATCTGAGCTTTCCTGGGAATATTCCTGTAGAGAACTAAGTCATGCATGGATATGTGACTTGCCCAGGTGACTCCAAAACTCCATCTTGTAGAGGGGATTCTACACAGGGGGAAGGAGGGGGTTTCCACCCACAAGAGAGAAACTATATAAAGTCCTGGGAGACCCCTCCATTTTATCTTCAGCTGGCTCAAGAGGTAGCCTCTCCACCCCCAAAGGATACCTGAAAGAAAATGGAACAAAGAACAGTAACCACAAGGGTGTGAATGATTGCTGGCCCAGACTAGAAGGAGGCTAGTCTGTAAAAGAAGCTTATTGGAACATCTCTGAGGGTGAGATTTCATCTGTAATCACTTTCTTACCGTATTAGGCTTAGACTTGCGTGTTTTATTTTATTTTGCTTGGTAATTCACTTTGTTCTGTCTGTTATTACTTGGAATCACTTAAATCCTACTTTTTGTATTTAATAAAATCACTTTTTACTTATTAATTAACCCAGAGTATGTATTAATACCTGGGGGGGAGGGGGCAAACAGCTGTGCATCTCTCTCTATCAGTGTTATAGAGGGTGAACAATTTATCAGTTTAGCCTGTATAAGCTTTATACAGGATAAAATTGATTTATTGGGGTTTGGACCCCATTGGGAGCTGGGTACCTGAGTGTTGGAGACAGGAACACTTCTTAAGCTGTTTTCAGTTAAGCCTGCAGCTTGTGGAGGATGTGGTTCAGACCTGGGTCTGTGTTTGTAGCAGGCTAGCATGTCTGGCACAACCAGACAGGGTTCTGAAGTCCCAAGTTGGCAGGGAACGTAGGCTCACAGGTAGTCTCAGCACATCAGTTGGCAGTCCCAAGGGGGTTTTTGTGACCCAACCCCTGACAGGGCTGAGGCTGTGGGGAAAAGCCCAGCCAGATTAAGGGAGCAGCCACAGCTGTGGCCAGCTCAATCAGGCCCAGCTAGCCCCTATAAGAGGCTGTGAGCAAGGAGCCCAGTCACTCTCCCTCTGCCTGTAGAGTGAGAAGGGCCTGGCTGCAGGGTGCTGAGCAGGACACCTAGATTGGAGCAGGGCTGGGGAAGGGCCAGCGGGGCTGGGACTCCAACCTGAAAGCCCCAGGCTGCCGGCCTGACTACAGGCTGAATAGGTGCAGAGCTGCAAAGGGGCAGCCCATGGGTAGACAGAGGCAGCAGGTCCAAACCCCCTTGCCTGTGATGAGTGGCGTATATATATCCCATTGCAGAGAGTGGGGCTAGATGGGGACTGGCAGTAGCCCAGACTGAGGCAAGGTGGGGTTAGAGGGTGGGGTTCCCCTTGGTGGGGAGACCCAGAACCTGAGAGTGTCGGGGTACTGCCAGGGGGGTAGCACACCAGAGAAAGGGGCACCAGGTCCTGGGATGGACACAGGGGCCGGCAGTAAGGTGAATCACTGGCCTGCAGAGGGCGCTCCGGGGCTGGACGAGCTACTTCCCAATGACTACCAGCAGGAGGTGCCGCAGGGGTGAGTCCAAACCTTTACAGATCCAGAGTGACCTAGACAAATTGGAGGATTGGGCCAAAAGAAATTTGATGAGGCTCAATCAGGACAAGTGCAGAGTCCTGCACTTAGGACAGAAGAATCCCATGCACCACTACAGGCTGAGGACCGGCTCGTTAATTTGCAGTTCTGCAGAAAAGGACCTGGGGATTACAATGGACGAGAAGCTGGTTATGAGCCAACAGCATGCCCTTGTTGCCAAGAAGGCTAACAGCACATTGGGCTGCATTAGTAGGAGCATTGCCAGCAGATCGAGGGAAGTGATTATTCCCCTCTATTCAGCACTGGTGAGACCACATCTGGAGTGTTACATCCAGTCTTGCGCCCCCCCACTACAGACAGGATGTGGACAAATTGGAGAGAGTCCAGCGAAGGGCAATGAAAATGATTGGGGGCTGGGGCACATGACTTATGAGGAGAGGCTGAGGGAACTGGGTTTATTTATTCTGCAGAAGAGAAGAATGAGGCGGGATTTGATAGCAGCCTTCAACTACCCAAAAGGGGGTTTCCAAAGAGGCTGGAGCTCAGCTGTTCTCAGTAGTTGCAGATGACAGAACAAGGAGTAATGGTCTCAAATTGCAGTGGGGGAGGTCTAGGTTGGATATTAGGAAAAACTATTTCACTAGGAAGGTGGTGAAGCACTGGAATGGGTTACCTAGGGAGGCGGTGGAATCTCCATCCTTAGAGGTTTTTAAGGCCCAGCTTGACAAAGCCCTGATTGGGATGATTTAGCTGGAGTTGGTCCTGCTTTGAGCAGGGGGTTGGACTAGATGACCTCCTGAGGTCTTTTCCAAACATAATCCTCTATGATTTTGTGATAAGTGATTATGGCAATAGCTTTAGACTAGAAAAATAATGTCCTTTAAGTGAGTGGAAATCTGATTTTACTGACAGTCAATGACCATTTTATCCTTGTCAACCCCATACTTATTTAATACAAGGGTTTTTTTTATTTTACTTGCACTGAATGGTGGGTTTTAATTATAGTGATTTAGGTTAGCTTTGTTGTATGATTAAATTAGTTCCTTAAAGCCTTTAAAGAGCTTCTCTATACTAAAATTGTGCATGGCAACCCTGGACTTCGATCATCCTCAAAGCAGCCATCAGAGTCCTTAGATTATTTAAGGAACTAACTTTACAATCTATTAGTCAAATGCTAAATGAGGGTGCTCAGCACCTAGGAAGTGCCTTACCAAATCAGACTAGGGCTCCCTCTAGTCCATTTTGCAGGAGATACACAGTCTCTCTCATAATCCGGCCCTTAAGATTAGAAAGATTCTCTCTAGCAGCCTCCCACAAAACTAGCAATTATCCTCTGACTAAAAAATGCCATTCCCTGTCCCCCAGGCCAGTACAAATCCTTTGCATTAACTGCTGTCCTCTTCAGTACCAAGGAGCATAGTTTCCATCTCAAAGACATGCTGCGTTCCCAAACTTAAATCAAGAGGTGTCCTCTAAGAAGATTTCAGGAGAAGCACCCAAGGCTTCTGGAGATGGCCACCATTCCCCTGGTTAAGTGAAGACTACAGATTGTCATTAGCCATAAAGCAATGCTAAACCTGAGTTTTTGCATGACTCCTCATCTCATGGGCTGTTGAGAGGGTTCTGCATTCAATATTTTGCAATCCTGATGCTGTAAAATATGGACTTGTGGAATATCATTTTGGACTATGATTGCACTGTCAGATTCTCAGGTGTGCCACTTTGCTTTGAGACAGCATTAAGACCTCTGGTCCACCAAATTCTAGGATTTCCAAAGTGCAAGGGACATTTGGAACCTCACCATGAGCCCAAGATAAAGCAGCACTCATTGGCATCTGTGAGGCCCCAACAGATTCTTCATGCAAAACATCAAATGAATATGGACTTTAAATACTGATCCGAGTCCAGGGTCACATATGACAGCAGTTTGGGTAAACCTCTGACTACAGATCCCCACGACAACCAAAGAACTTCAAACTTTCCCCAGCCAAAAGATCGATACCAGCTACAAAAACTCTGCCAGAAAACACACACGTGCACTTCAGATGTAGTGATCAAAAGTCAGCCTGACCACTCCCATCAGTATAATTGAACTGTACTACAGGGTAATATTTTGTTCGTGTTCCTAATGGGGTGCCAGAGAAGTGAATCACTGACCATAAATTAATTAAATAAATGCTAATTTCAACCATTACCTGAAAGGTTATTCTTCCATAAAGTGTTGATCATTCTCAATACAAAAGAATGACAGGTTTTGGTGGGATGGGGGGAGCCTAATTACATACAGTGCTGCATGACTTCACAGAGCAAAGCTTTTTCTTTAAGATCTTAAGACCACCCGCAAGCATAACACATGGCCTGGAACCTGAAGAGAATATCTGAACAGGGGTTTCAGCAGAAGGATGGGGGGAGTTCTACTTGGGAATATGCAAATGTTAATTTTATTTGATCCCATAGAAACAAATTATTTGTTTTGTCTGATTATTTAATCATTTGTGCACACTGGTGAGGGTGGAGGGCTCGGTAAAATATAGATAAACAAACCTTAAAACTTCATGAAATAAGAGGATTATTTGACTATGCAAGGCTGTTGCAATAGTCACATTCTTCGTGTTGCATATACCAGTGCTGTTCAGGAACAGGTAAACGAGCACTTTGTTCTACCTGATCATCTCATCAAACAAGGCAAAAAAAAATAAAAGTTGTGAGGCAAGACTAAATGGGTATGATCTGAATACATATTTGTGTTACATCTAATACAACCAGCATCATAGACGAACAAGATCAAATAAATGGTAAAACCTGACAAAGAGAAGAATAGATAGTATGTGGAGCCATCTGTTTTGGAGGACACCCAAATCTGTCTGAATCTGCAAGGCCAAACTACCAGCTATTCTAAGATTCCCCATTCCAAGAGTGGTCTAATGCGCAACTGCACAATCAGCTTCTCTCACCATCACGTTGGCTGCAACTTTTTTGTGCAATTAAGTAATTTATTCCTTTCTTCATCCTCCTGATTCTAATGAATCCAAGCCACAAACAAGCCCCAGTTGCTCCTATTCAAGGAGTCTGATTGCATCTGGCAGTAATTGCTGAAAACCCTGAAGAGGAAAGAGGGAAGGAAAGCACACTGTTTGTGGGGGGAATAGGTGAAGACCTGCCTCTCTTGACCTATAATACATTAGTGTCAGTGAACATTTGGCAGCCTTCAGATGATTAGCAATGAAGATGAATCAAGCAAAAAAGAGGTAGAAATCTGCCTCATCTGAATCGCCAGAACTGCATAAATTTGCATGTTGATTAGCTGTTCTTTTGTCTGTGTTCCTAATTATTATGACACATTATGTCTTCATCATGCAAGATTCTGATCTGTCTTGTTCCAAATGCATGTAGAAAAAAGTGCTGTTTATTGATTCAACATGTAACTTTCATTTTTATGTTTGCTTTAATTAAATACATATTTGATTGCCTTTGAGTGGTGTCTCAGATTTTTTTTAGCTCTTATTTATTTCATCTTGTTGACAAACAAACAGGTTACCTTTTTTTACTACTTTCAGCTCACTGGCTGATTAAAATCACACGCCCCCTCCCTGCTCTCACACCAACCTTCACTTCTTTGTAGAGAAAAGATTATCAAAAAAGAAATAACAAAAAGCTCCTTTAGATAACAAAATGAGGCACTAAACATGCAAGATATCTACAGTATCAAAAAGAATTGCTAGGACCTTAACAATGTTATGATAGCAACGAAATGCTTGTGTTACAGTGTCAAGGTAATTTTCTTACCCCATAGAATTCTTAGCAGTAAGGCTAAAAAACTCCTTCGATACATAGCCACTCTGCTTGGCAGGATTACTCACTATGGTCTAGGTCCTACTTCACTGAAGTTAATTGAATTTTTGCCATTGGCTTCAATAAGAACAAGATTAAGCCACATGGGCCTGATCCAAAGAAATCTGAAGCACACACCACACCGCCTCTACGATACAATTGTTCAAAATCTTTTCATACTCTTTCTAGTAACTGGGATGTTTGGAATGGAAATCAGTTTCCTGCTAGAATTCATTTGCCTTCATTACTTGCATGGTTATTACAGGGTAGTTCAGGAGTTCTGGGTGTTCACACTGGGGGAAATGGAATTCCCATAGGTCTTAGGTTTCTTTTTCTAAATAAAAATTGAACATGTTGTTTGAGAAAGTTTCAGGAGACAACCAAATAAATAGCTAGTTATTTAACATGCAGGACAAATTTTGGGCTCATCAGCCTTGCTTGTCCCCTTTCAAATTTAAAGCACATGGAAGACTATTTTAAAACTTAATTTTGCTAAAATCTACCCCTTGATTTAAAAAAAAAAATTAAGTAGCCCATCAACATTTCTCAGCAGTGCTGGAAATATGCTAGTCGGTATACAAAAGTTCAACCAAATTGGCCCTGATAAAGATGCTTGAGGGGGAAATAAATAAACAGCCAAGCAATTGATTTAGCCTTTATTTTTAACCATTACAGTATTGCAAAACAAAATGAGATTTGAAATAACATAATGCTGTCATTATTCACTGCTAATGGCACATGATTGGCTACAAGTGTAATCAGTTGCTCGGTACCCAATAATAGTCTTGAAATATGGGTAATGTAAATCCATTTTCATGCACAATAATATCAAAATGTTTACCAAACACACATGAAACCCTTGAATATAAGGCTTGGACCTAAACCGATGGAAACAATGAAAGTGAAGAAAGAAGTATTTCCCTTTGCTGTTTAATATCTTTATTTTAAACGTTTTTGCAATATAGATTATTTCCACCAAAATATTTACTGAATTACTTTCTGTTTATGAAAATCCACCTATCCAATCCTCTAGGCACATGTACAATCTTTATAAAACTACAAATTATTAGGACCCAATATCCAAAATAAAAAAGGCACCCCCCTTCCAAATTTCCAACAACCTTCACCTCTCTGTCCAGTCTTTTACATTTGGAGAAAAAGACTTTGCAACTTGACCTGAAGTTCAACAAATTCAGCCTCTGGTGAACCAAAGGAGGAGCAAGGAAGTCAACTTCATAACTCATTACTTTCCTCCTAAAATGCTCCAACCTCTTCATAATTAAAGCAGGGGAGGGGACTGTTCGATTGGTGCCACTGTTGACCTTAGTTTCCACAATATAATAATCTTCAGTATAACCAGGTCTATCCTGTTTAATAAGGATTTAAAAGGTTAAAACCAGCACTTCAAAATTGCAACCAAAAACCAACTAGAATCCAGTGCAAATCACAAAGCACAGGTAGAATGTGATTTCTGGGAGAAATATCCACTAACAGGTTGCCACATAATGCATCCACTGAAGTTAGTGATTTTAAGATATAGCTCCATGTAGAGTGCATTGAATAAATTCAGTCTTGAGGAAACAAAGGTGTGGATCACGGAGAGGTGTGGATCCTATATCTGGATAACAATACTGCAACCTTCTGGCCAAGTGCAGATGTTAAAAAGCACTCTTAACCACTGCCACCATCTGGATATCCAGTAGTAACCAAGGAGCCAAACAGGAAGCACAGATTGCAAGCCCCAGTAACAAAAGGCAGGCAAATTGAGAGAACTGATATAATCTCCACTATTTCTTCCAATTGTTTCCCCTAGCATTCCAGCATGACCTTAGTCTTGTCTTGATTGAGTCTCACCTATTTCACTCTCATCCAAATCCCGAGTCCCAGCAAGACACAGCATAAACCAATCAAGCACACCAGTGGGTCTGATGAACTAAAAACAGAGCTGAGCATCATCCACAGATCTGACATAGTGCAGGACATCGCACCTTGCCTACATATTGAACAGTAGGGGCCACAGGACAGAACCCTATGGTGATGATATGGAAGAGCTCTTGGAGCAATGATTAGTCACCCCACATTAGCCTGAAACTTATCAGCAAGAAAACAACTGTTTGGGTGTAACTCAGTCTATCCCTGCCAGCACCAGCCATGTTTCACTGCAATCTCAAAGTAAAGGTATCAAAGTGAAGTCGATACCTCTAAAAGAATCATAAAAGATGCTTAATGTTCATTCAGTACCAGAAGGAGCTTGCTGATCAATAAAACCAATGTAGTCTCCATACTTCACACTATACTCAGCAGCATTAGGGAAATGTGAGGATTGCCGGTATTAGTAGGTGCGCTCAGATACCACCTTAGCAGTAACATTTCTGGAAAAGGAAGATTAAAGGCAGAGTGACAGTGGTTGCGATTGTTAAGAGATGGTTTATCTAGTAAAGGCCTAGCAGACACTTCCTTCAGAGAAGCCAGTCTCTACTCTCCTGATAAAAACATCCTCCCTACTCACAAGACAGATGTCTATTCACAAAATTTTAATTAACCAGGAGGGACACCGGAGTGAAATTTTTCAGCTGATATTTTTTTCAGTGGGGAAAAAAAAATACAGATTTGGCGACACCAAAATATTTTGTGAATTTTTGTCAGTTTTGCCAAATAGTTAATTTTAAAAAATCCAAAAAAATCAAAATGACTTTCCACTTCAAAATCCCCTTAAATTTTATCTAAAATAAAAACTATAATAAACACCTGAAATCAAAACAAAACGTTTTGTTTTGGGGATGAACAAAATGTTTTGTTCAACCCAAAATAAAATTGTCTCAGCTATTTGATTCACTGAAAATTTTGTAAAAATTTGGTTTCAAACTAATTTAGTCTCATTTTTCAGAATTGCCAGCGAACCCATTATTCACATACTTTAGAATAACTCACATGTGGAACTTACCCCAGCATCAGTGAGAAATCCTACTACTCAAAAAGACAACACTGCATATTTGTTCCCTCCAGAAATGTTCTCCACCCAAAAGCAAGAGCCCTGTATAGATCTGAGCAAACTTGTCTTCATGGTATCATTAGAACCTTCCAGAGTGAGAAATACTGTGCCACTGAATGGAGACAGCAGGAATTCACCAACAGCTTTTGCTGATCATGCTTCTCATCGCTCTTATTGCTAAAGCAGAGAAAACCTCTTTGCCATGAGTTTAACCGGAAGCACTCTTCCTGTCTTCCATCACACTTCCATCTGCCTCAAGCCACCCCAGGACCCAGATGGCCAGGAGGATGAAGCCAGGGAAGAAGGCAGTTGGGAGATACCATGCTCCCATAAATATGGGCAAAAGATTGTCTGACAGTTCTTGTCACCCTCTGTCTCCAGCATGAGGGAGTCTTTCCTGTGCTTAGCTGGGTGCCAGCTTCTAAACACCATCAGCCTGCTAGCCACTTGAGCACTCTCTTCTGGGCTCTGATAGGCATGCCTTTGCCTTGCTGTTTAACAGTTGGTGCACCCCAGTCCCCAAGCCTGGAATATCCAGCTCCTGACACTGGTGATTCACAGAATTATCAATTCTTCTGTTCCCAAAGGAACAGCACACACCAACTTCTATGATTTAATTCAGGATCAGCACATTGCTTAATATCACAGCACTTAGATATATTTATAGTGAAAACAAGAATAAGTTTATTATCAAGATTCAGGTGATCATGATTAAAGATCCTGGAAACAAAGGGTTACATATCAAACAAAATAATAATGCACTTTTTTCTAGAGACTAAACTTAATTAACAGGTTAACTGCCTGTCTAAAGAAGTCTTATCTCACCTATGTCTTCTGTTGCATTTTCCATCAAGACTGGTTATGATACTGTTTTCATGAATGCAAATGTGTTGTCCATTTACGTCCTCAATGCAAGATGAAGAGGTGTCTTCTTTGCCTTCCATATATACCCCCAAAGTTCATTGTCCTTGCTCACAGACAGGATAACCACCCGTGGTTTGTTTTTCCTGTGTGCTGCTTCCCTGTTGACTTCACATCTCTTTGTTAACATTTGACATCATATGTAAATGTGCATCCATTGTGTTAGCTTACAATGCTTAATTTACATTCCAACAGAGAGATAGGTAAATAAACATCTCTTGTCTGACAGAAAATCTTTTTTTTTAACCTCTCCAAGTGACTAACACCATGATACACACTATAAGCGCCTATTTTCAGTATATCTACGTAACTCTTTACATAGTATCTGCATATACATAAATTTCACAAGGATATTAATAGCCAGTGTGACACCAGTTTTTATTTGAGGCCTCACATGACATTCTTTGGCAAACCAGAACATACATACCAGAATCAGGATATACTTGTGACCCCCTGTATCCCCTTGTTAGTTGGCACTAAGAGGTTCTTGAGTCATATCTCCCACCTTACAATAATGCAGTAGGGTCAGTCGCTGGCTGATCCATAGGCATTGGGTCAGAACCCTAGACAGTGTGTTCACCACTCTATTTTATCTACCTTTAATATGTGTAATTTCCATGTCATACAAGTGGTGCTCCAGGTTAGTAGTTTGGAGTTGCTACCTTTTGCTCAGTGTAGTTACACCAATGGAGAATAGTCTGTCAGGACCAAATTTTCTGTTAAATACATAAGGCTTTAACTCCTTGATTGCCCACAAAATCAAGTCACATTCTTTTTTATAATAGTAATTCTGTTCAGTGGGTGCAGTTTTTTACTTAAGAAAGCAACAAGATGCTTCTTGTTACTTTCCCCTGGTTGCACCAGTTCTGCGCCAAGACCTATGTCTGATGCATTAGTGCGCAGGTCAAACTTTTTGTCTAAACCTGGACAGGACAGAACAGGCTTGTCAGAAAAGTTTTGATGCGAGAGAATGAAAATCCTTTCTGTCTAAGCCTTTGTCCACACTATTTTATTTGGCTTTGTCTTTTTGCACAAGTCTGCAGTAGCAGAAACGAGGTCACTGAAACCATGTACACACCGGCGGTAGTAGTCAGCAAATTGTCATGTCCCACTAGGCCCAGTCCCCATCTCATCCCACCAAGTCACTCAAAACTTTTACCCACAATCAGCAATCCTTGAGGGCCATCCATGGCTGCCCACCCAATCCTCAGCCTCACCCCTTGAGGCTCCTCAATACCCTTTCCCAATCCTCTCCCCTCAGCAAAATCTCCTTTCTCTTCTCTATCCTGGAACTTGTCTGTCCAGTGAGGGGGTCTGTTGTGCTGGGCTAGCCCCATACTGCCTGCAGTGTCTGCTCCCGGTTCACATGCCAGCCACACACACAGCACAACAGCAGCAGAAACTTCACTCTGCAGAGCCAGCCCAGCCACAGTGCCATCTAGAGCAGAGAAGATGCTAGCCCATCAGGGCCCGGTGGCAGCTTGCTGAGGTCTGGTCACCAGGACTGGACAAAGCAGAGTCACTATGGCTGTACACAGGGCAGAGCCTAAATACAAGCCTGTCACACCTAGCAGTTAACCTGGGCTTGACAAGAAAGGAACAAAGTCTGGCTGTAGATTCTCACACAGACATTACAGTGCATTCAGGATCTGCATGGACACTGTATACAGCATGTCTGTTTGAATAAAGACTCTCTATAGAAACTACACCTCCCAGGCTTTTCAGCATGAATATCGTTTAAATTGTGATTGTATATGTTGTATTCTGTGCATTAAATGAGTTTCTAAAAGGATACTGACAAGCCATGTGGCCTTTAAAATTGTGTCTTCTTGTCTGGAATGTGATCCCGAATCCAACTAAGGCATTTTTTAAACTGATCCTTCGAGCACTGCATTTTTTTAAAGCAGCACTTACTGTAACTTCAATATCTAAATACTGAGCCAAGCGGCCCTAGCTAAGCTTCTGGGATCCGACAGGCTCACGGCAGAAGCTGGTAAGACATGTAGGCCACACCGAAAGGAAGTGGGTGGAAAACGGTTACCATACAAAAACCATATAATATAATGACTATTTAGGTTAAGCATGGAAGCACTGTGCTGCGGAGCAATGCTTGCTGAACCTCTAATTACATTACAATGGCACCAGTCACTTATTAGGAAGAAACTCCTCCTTCCCTATGGTCAAATCCTGAGGGTTTCCAATTTTGTGGCAGTTACTAAATATTCAACAGAAACTAGTTTTGAATTACAGTTGTATTTTTTAGCAATTGTAGTAAACTACAATATTCTTTACCTTCAGGAGAGATTGAGACCTAGAGTCTACACAGAGAATTTGTACTTGTGTAATTATGTCAGTAAAAAGTATGGTTTGGGGGTTTTTTTGGGTAAACCACTATACTTATGCCTGTATAGCCTCCAGTATGGGCACAGTCATACAGGTGCCTTATCCCAGTATAGCTTATTCTTTTTCCCATATGGGAATATATACCAGGATAACACACCTTTATAACAGTATAACCACATTCACACTATGCAGATTATACTGTTTTAACTATATGGATATAATTAAAGGAGTACAACTTGCAGGGGTAGAAAAGACTTTACTTAAAGTCACAGGAACTGCCTGCGTGCAGTGTTTCTTGTTAAGGAAGATGATATAAACTGATGGACCTGCCATCTCCAGCAGTGCAGACAACTGGTGTAAATCAAGAAAAGAGCAGATATCCTTCACAAAACAGAAATGCCTCTCAAGACCAGTTGATTTTGGTGTTGGAAAGGACGCTAGGTGAACTAACAGCCAAATAAGCTGTTATAGGGTAGTCTTGTACTGAAGACACAGGACAGAAGTTAGGAGATCTGGATTTTATTCTTGGTTTGGCTATGAGAGTTGGGTGGGAAATTGTTTTCTTGTCCCATGAAAGTTTCTGAGATCTCAAAAAACAAAAGAAAAGAAAATTCCCATTCCAATTAAGGATGAAAATTCCGAATCTCAAAAAAAAATTGTGAACGAAAATCTGGAAAAAACAAACAAACAAAAAACTCCCTTCAGGTCAATCAAAACATTTTGTTTTGATAATTTCAAGAGATTTCATTTTGAATTTAATTTTCTTTTAAAAAATATAGTTTACATTCCAAAACTAAAAGTCATTTCAAACTAGGAAAAAATTAACCTGTGAAAAGTTTCAGTTTCAATGAAATCTGCATTTTCTGATGAAAATCATCTAGTCAGCTACATCTTCCGTTAGTCTACCAAATCATGTAACATCTCAGTGCTCCACTTTGCCGAAATCTAAAGCAAACTGGAGGATACTACATTGCTGTTGTGATGCTTAATCATCATTATATTTATTATTTTGTTCCACTAGTGCCCAAAGTTCCCATCCAGGATCAGGCCACCATTGCCCTAGGTTCTGTACAAGCACATAATGAAAGACAATTCCTGTCCCTAATTCCAGTCTAAACAGGCTAGACTGTTCAAAGGTGAGCAAAAAAACAAACATACATGTAGGGTGGTGGATGGCACTGGTCATGCTAGTTCCCTTTGTTAGGGTTTTTTACAATTTTTGGTGTGTTTTTCAGGCTTGCCAGGTGTCATGCATTTCATAAGACACACACACTTTGGCAGCCCTGTCACACCTTTCACTGTGCAGTACCCTTTGGCCTAGAGGAAGGCGCACCAGGATAGCAGCCAGGAAATCACAAGTTGTATTCTCACCTCTTCGCCTGACTGTCCAAGATTTTGAACTGCACAAAGCAGTTATTACTGACCCAGGCCTCATACCCTACCTGAGTGGACAACTATAACTCCACCCTATTGTACCTCGATTTTTTGTCGCTGTTCTGAGCCTCCCTCAGAGAGAGGGTGGACAAGGCCTAGTCTGCAAATGGACCCAGGCCAACACCTTTTACCTCCAGACCCTACTGTGACTCCTGTACAATGCCCATACTCCAGCATAGAGCACCTAGTGCCTCTATCAGTTCTGATAAGACCAGAAGCTGTTTTACATCAAGCTGAGACGTCTCCCCCGAGTCCACTTAGAGCTGCTAGTCTTCAATCAAGATTGCCTCAAGACTTGGAAGCTGCTCTGAGAAGCCAGGTCTTCTGCTCCCTCCCAAAGGGAGGGCTTTCTGTTTGAGGCCCTGCTGATAAATCGCACCTTCATGGCAGCGAGCTAACAGTTGGACATAGCAGGTGCCCACAGAGCTGGAGACCACCGAGATTATAAGCAGCAGGACTGGGTAGATCTGGGCGTGCACGGGTCTGCCCAGTGCCTTTTTCTCCCATTGTATGATGTAGGAGGTAAAAGTTGCCTTGTCCTCTTCTTCTCTCAGGTCCCTCAAGAGGGTGCCCTCTTCTCCTAGCCCTCTGGAGCTTGGTATCAGTGACCTTGTCCTATGAGCATCCACTGACTCCTTTAACATCTTTTGCGCAATGCATGTTATCTAGGTTTCTCTGCTTGGTATCACCCACTGGTTTCCCCTTCTTACCCTCTTGAAACCTTTTGATTTTGTTCCAAGGAAACAGCTGACCCCATTTTTCTTTGGGACTCTCTCCTTGAGTTGGAAGCCAATTTTGCTGCTGACAACAGGTCACTGGGGAACCCCCCAACCCTTGATCAAACAGGCCAATGCCTTTTACCAGCACTAAATCCACACCATGGTTTTTTAAAAGTGAAGTTTATGAATACACACACATTGAAAATATGCAAATTATCTCATGAAATTATTTGCATAAATGTCACATGGCTCTGCACAAAACCTGGCAGATGGTTTTAAATATACTGTATGGAAGGAGGAGTAAAATGCTCTGAGATCCTCTGAGGGAAGGTGCTATAGAAATAAAAATAATATAGTATTGGTTTGCAAATCATTTCAAATGGAGATTTCCTCCCCCTCCCCCCCATTTTATGGGGAACTCTCCACATGGATCTTCACCTTTAGAGAGGGTTACTTCAGCAATCCAGCTCGTTGTTCTGCCTTCCAAAAGGTTAGGTGATATTAACTCCACAGTTACAGCACTCACGTAATGAAAGGTTTGGTTGTCTCTGGAAAGAATGCCTCTTTTGATCACAGATTATTGTTCGTCATATTCCTTTGTTTGCCATTGTTAATCTCTGTAGTCATTCTCGTAGATAAACAAACAAGTGGAAAGATGCAATGAGGTGTAAGAATAGATTTGCACAGGGCAGACAACTGAACATTTAATTTATTTACCACTCCTTACAGATACCTGGGGTGACATTTATTAATAAACGGCATTATCAGGTGTCTGATATGTAGCTCACAGAAATTAATTACCCAGCCCATGGTAAAACCATAACAAGCCTGCAGTGCTGTAACATTTGTGCTAATTGAAAATGAGATAAGTGCTGTGGGTGCAATTTGCATTCAATGCAGTGTATTAATTATCTTCAGTTCTCTTCATGATAAATATACCTGACTGAATCACTCTGCTAATTTACTGGGTAATAGAGTCATAAGTGGATTCCCTTAGGTGACCAACTAAAGGGAGTGGGCTCTTTGCAACATCAAGGCCCAAGTACTTAAATTGGTTAGCAAATGTTATATGATTTTCTTCCAGACTGAGTTGAAAATATACACCAGCACACTCTTTTATCGCCTATGTTCAATATGAAATTTAAAAAAAACCCACATTCCTATTTCATAAAGGTAAACAGGGTACATTTCAATCCATTAATGAGATGCCACAAAGCTTGGTATTATCTCCACCAGGAAGGGGGCTCTTTTTTCCTCCCTATTCATTTCACTGCCATATTATCTTGGGTTTAATTACATTTTTATGTGGACTATAAATTAATTGACTATTGTGTGGACTATAAATTACCAATGACTCTTGTAATAACAATAGTGATCGGGAAAATACAGATTTAAGGATACTGTGTAGTTCCAGGAAAGCGACAAAGAGTCCTGTGGCACCTTATAGACTAACAGACCAATTGGAGCATAAGCTTTTGTGGGTGAATACCCACTTCTTGCATCTGAAGAAGTGGGTATTCTCCCACGAAAGCTTATGCTCCAATGCATCTGTTAGTCTATAAGGTGCCACAGGACTCTTTGCTGCTTTCACAGATCCAGACTAACACGGCTACCCCTCTGTATAGTTCCAGTAGATTAGGGCACTAATTGTTCCACTCTCACTGACTATGATTTGTATGGGGATCAGGTTACAGAACTAATATGTGCTCAAGTCAAAGCTCCATGGTGCCATACAGTTAAGAATAATGCTTTTGTACAGGGGCCTGATAATGCAAAAAGCTCTTTGTTGATACTCATCTTTTTAAACCAGAGTTGATGCATTGTCTAAGGCAACAGCTTACATCGGATAGGATAGCTGTCCTTCAATCACTCTCATCCTCATGGTTTTTGGTAGCCTAAATTTATCATTCACATTGGAGGTGCTGTTAATAATTTAGGGCTCAAATCACAGCTTTGCCATGAACAAGGAGCAGTGTATTGCTCTGCTACCTCTGGAACAGACTGGCCGATATGGATTCAGTCATAATCTGCCTTACCAGTTCCCCCTTGATCTGAAGGGAAAGTACACTGCACCACATCTAAACCTGACACGCAACTATACCTATGCACTGATTTAGCTATGGTAGCTGGCACAGTGGAGGAGCATACAGCCAAGGCTCCACCCACTCCCCACCACCTGGAGGGGAAGAAGAGAGTAGAAGCCCCCTTGAGGTTGCTCTCCTACCTGTGATATAAGTAGCCAGAGGAAGGGAGTGCCATCTGCTTCCATACAAGTCAGGCCCCCACAATTTTGTATTTATCATGGAGCAGAGATTTTACAAGCTCCCCAGTGTTTTTGCAGGACTTCCATGCCAGCTAAGGGGTATGCAGGACAAGTTTGCAGCGGGAACTAAAATATGGTAGAGAAAGACTAATTCGGTGCAGGAGGAGGAAGTTCACCTTTTTAAAATAATGTCCCTGATTGCAGGGCAGGTGGAGAGATCATGGACAATTTCCAAAAAATATCACCTCTCAACATGCCATTTAAATTCACAGATGACATGGAGAGAAAGCCTTTGAAGCAATAGTGAATTTTTTAAACACATCATCCACCAATGTAAATTTCTTTCAAAACTTTTTTGCATCAGCACTAATGTTCCCTCCCTGTTTCTGCCACATCAAAATTAAAAAAAAAAAAAATCAGTTCCAAATGATAAAAGAGTGACCACCTTTCAAAGCTATTTATTCAGCTTGTGAACAAAGTCTGTGACAATGATCCAGTGACACCTACACTGACATCCATTATATCACTCAGATCATTTACTTGTTCTCTGTTAATGAATGACAGTGAAGTATAAGGTAAGAAAAGTCTTATGTTTCTCACAGCACCTAATGCTGTCACAGCAGTGGGTTAAATTGGCTGAATTATCTGGGTCAGAAGAGGATCTAAATCAGAAATTAATTTTCTGGAACTCCGCACTTCCTACCCAACATCTAGCGAGAGAGGGAGACCCGTTTTGTGATTAAGGGGCTTGTCTGCCAGTGCAAAACTTCTCAAATTGACGTATCCCTGGGAGGATCACTCCAATCCAGCATAGCAGACTCCACACCATAACCCTTCCCTGCATTCCAGCAGCCTCCTTTGGGGCCACTGGTATCCTGCATAGATTACAGCTGTCTTCAGGCTGCCCTAATTTATGCCCGAGAACGGTCTGGCGCACGGGCAGCTCCGGATTTAGGGAACGTAAGTGTTGCTTAAAACTATCTATACACATAACCCATCCTCTGAGTTGTGCTGTGTACATCTCAGATATAGCCAAATCTCTAGGCCATATAATTTACACATTCGATGTAAATATGTGAGTACTTTTTTTTTTTTTTAGGAGAGGTAGTTCACTATAGTTTAAGAGATCTGCATATATAACTTCTCACCATTAAAAATAATGCCTACTAGGTTTTTAATCCCCAAAACAAAAAACAAACGGTCACTGGGTGACACAGGGTTAGATTATCAACAGTGACATCTCTAATTAGTTGCTTTTTTAAAAACCTCCTTACAGATTATATTTAACCTTTTTAAGCAGCAACACATCATGAACATAGGAATCACTAATGGATGGATAGCCAAAGCCAACAGCAATGCAATAGATATCACTACAGCTAGTGGAAGAAACTTCAACAAACCCCTTTTCTGTCTGAATATGCAGCTCCATCAAAATCAAAAGGCTGGATTGGAAATAAGGTTAATTCCACCAGCATTTCATTCAGAAGGGAAAAATTCTGACACTGTTGAAACATCCCATTTTGACATTTTCAGAATAAAACATTTTGATTTTTTGTTTTGAAATGACTTTTTGTAAAACAAAAATAGTCAAAATTAACCCGAAACAACAACAACAAAAAATCAGAATTTTCCTTCAGAGAATTTCACATTTTTCAGGTTTTGTTTTAACACAAAACAAATTTCAAAATCTCAAAATCCTTTGTAAAATGAAATTTCCACTCTCTGCACAGCTCTAATACCAAGAAAGAATTAATAAAATAAATAAATAAATAAATAGATAATAATATATAGTGCTTTCCATCAGTAGATCTCAAACAGCTTTACAAAAGGAAAACCATTTTACAAAGGGGGAAACTGAGGCATAGGGACACAACTTGTTCAGGGTCACCTAGCAGTTCAGTGGCAGAGCCAGGAATAAAATCTCAGAGCACTGGCCTGGGATCCAGGTGAGCATCCACTAATCCACACTATTAATACTACTTATAAGGGAAGTAAAGTCCCTTTCTCTTTTTAAAAGAAATCCTATCTTGCATAAAACAGGACACACGGTGCATTGGTTAAAAAAAAAAAAAGCGCTTAGCAAAATCTTTACTTTTAGCATGAAGCACATTTGTTAAATAGGCATCCTAATGGCATTATTGTCACTAAGAACAGAGACTTGAAAATGCTGTATACATTATTATTCATTATCTACCAACTGCAAGAATGCTGTGCTAAAACGAACTCAAAACACCTCAGGTAAGGTAATTGCTACTAATGGATGTGAAGTGTGTAGAATTGGGCATTATTACCCAATCATCACATTCTCGAATCGGTGAAACTGTTGGATATTGCAGGTATGAGGCTCACTCATCTCTCAATCATGGGAGAAATTTGAGAAAGAGGGCAAGCTCTCTTTCATTCTGGAAGAAAGATTCAACAACAAGGCAATATTACAGCAACCTCTTTGCACCTCTGTAGCTAAGATGGGGTCAGTAATTGCTTTCTAAGCAACTGTTTTCAAAGCTTTGGAAAACATCTGCAACAGTTGGCTCCAGAATCAAATCTCACAGGGAAGATCCATTCACAAGATTTCATTCTTTCTACTTCTCATACATTTAAAGGAAACAATGGCTCAATAGGCCTCAAAAATAGAGCTAAATCAAGTTAGACATGAGCTTGTGTGGCATATTTCAGATCCTAATTTAGGCCCTACTCCTGCAAATTGCTCTATCCCTGAGCCTGTCCAGAGCCTCACTGTCTTCAGCTAGGCTCCATATCGTCCAGGGGAATGGTGCACAAATCAGTTTGCAGGTTTGGGGCTGTGCATCTGAACTTTTCCAAAGTCCATGTGCATTTGAAGCAACATGGTTTGGCTCATCTGTTAATACAGTACAAGCAGAAAAATTAAAATGCAAGTTTACTAGATTTAGGTAGTTTTAGGTAGAGATGGATTCAATTTGTCTATTTTTAAATAAAATGGTTTATTGGGATAAACACCCCAAAGCTCAGATGCCCATTTAACCCCTTGAATCTGTATTGTTAGCTTGGAAATCTCAAAACTTAAGGCTCTTCATATCATGGCCCTTCCTGGGCTGTCCTGGCCACAGTTGGGAAGAGCAGATGTGCATGAAAATGAAAACTAATGGGCAAAAAAATCATTTAGCCAAATGTTTTCAAATCTCAAATCTAAGGTTTGGTTTAGTTTGAGATTGGGGTAATTTGTTAACGTATTTGAACCACTTAGTTTACCTTTTGGCATTGGCATAAAATATTGTCAATTATAAACAAAAGATGACCTAATACTATTCTCTAACAAGTTTCAAATTCTTCTGATTATCTTGGAAGAAAGAAATAAAAATAGCCAAGACAATTTTTAGAGGCTGCTTCTGTGCAACTAAAGAGAGCACAAAAATGTCTTAAGGGTGTTTATTATACATCAAAATCTTATTCGCCTGATTATTGTAACAGCTGAGGGGGCACATGCCTGAGCTAATCAATACAAGAGATGGATCTGAGTATTTTTACGCTGTTGGGAAGTACAGATCTGGATCCAAAGCTTCTCAGGTTGGTTGAGTTCGAAAAGGACCATGACATCACCGGTTGGTTTGGTTTCCGTGACCATGTGAGTGGCTGATGGGGCCAATTTGAGCTTTGAACTGTCTGTGGCACACCGAACAAGAGATGCTACTTTGGTTTACTTGATTAACAGCAGACATTCTGCTGTTGTGAGATTTATGCTGCTGGCACTTCTGCTCTGCCTCAGCTGTTCTCCTCTGCTCATAGACTGTAGCTCCAGTACAGGTGAGACTTCGCCAGGTAGAACAATCATGAGCGAGATCTTCCCAAAACTCTGGGTCAGTGCTGAAACGGCCCAAGGATAACTTCAGGGAGTCCTTGAAACGTTTCTTCTGGTCTCCCTGAGAGCGCTTTCCCTCCTTCAGCTTGTCGTAAAAGATCATCTTTGGCAGTCATTCATCTGACCTTCTGGTGACATTGCCTGCCCTCCTCATCTGTGATTTCATCAGTAGAGTATGGATGCTTGAAATACCTGCCCATATGAGAACCTCAGCCTCTGGAGCCTTGTCTTGCCATCTTATCCTCATCAGTTTCCTCAGACAATCCATGTGAAAGTGATTCAGCTTCATAGCATGGCATCTGTTTACCGTCCAAAAACTAAGAGCAAGGAGACTGTCTCTCCTGTGCTCACAATACTCACCCTTCTGGTGCCTAGGCGGCATGGAGAAGATTACAACCTGAGTTGAATGCACAGGGGACAAGAGCTGAATGGGGGTGGGGGTGGCAGAAAAGGGAATAAACCTTAGGACAAGAAGCCAGGGTAGAGAGACTGGGACTGGATGCTTGGTGGTGAGACAGGGCAGAGGGAGGCTGGAAGCCTTGTGGGGGAGGGATGACTTAGATCTGACAAGGAGCTGGGGAAGAGAGGAGAAACTGGGAACCAATGGGCATGGGAAGAGAATGAAGATTGGGACTGTCAGGGCAAGGAGACTTGGCTGAGGAGGCCAGAGAGGGTGACTGGAAACAGACTGGACAAGACTGAAACTCAGATGCAGAGTGCAGAAATGGACACTGGGACTGGCTGGGTTCGGCGTCTGAGACTGGGATAAGTAGCCAGGTAACAGGGAAAGAGAGACTAGACCAGGCCAGGCTGCAGGGAACAAAGATAGAAGGGGTTGGGAGCACTAGAGAACACTCCCCTCCAGCACCTAGAATGGAATCCAGCATTCCTGAGCCTCACCATTCCTCTGTTGTCAGCAAATATCTGTGAAACCCACCGGCAAACTGAGCTCATCATCCCCCAATAATGCTGATCCACATGGACAACCTACTCCTGCTATCAGTTATCTCACGTCGCATCTGTGCTATGCATTTAAATGTTCCAACTCTGCTGATGACTCACGAGTGTCAATATGATCCCTCATGATGGAGAATTTCCATTTTTTCCCCAGTCTACTTAAAACACACTGGGGACGGGGGAGGGAATTCCACACCAGAAACTACATTGGAATACCATTATTAAGGTTGCAAAGTCAAGCACTCAAAAATTAAGAAATGCCCAACTTAAGGTTGCCCATGTAATGCTAATTTGGCCTCCTTGTGCATACGCATTATGATGCAGTCTTTACTTACAGGATAAATACTATTTTTTCTGTAGGCCCGTCTCATTCAGTGCACAGGATGGACTGTTCTCTGCGGATGAATCTGGGTTGTGCAGTGAAGGAGGCTGTTGTCTGTAGGAACCTGTTTTATTTGTTGCAGAAGCTGGCAGGTGTGTGAATGAAGAAGGGGAGGAAGAGAAAGGATGTTGTCATGGTTAAAGCAGTTGAATGCTGCCCTGGAGAATTAGATTCTATCCCTGCTTCTGCCACAGAGTTCCTGTGTGATGCTGGGCAAATCACTTAAACCAGCTTTTCACAGGTGGTCACTAATTGTCTTTTCCTCATTTTCTGAGTGCCCAACTTGAGACCCTGGGAGTCTGATTTGCAGAAATACTGAGGGCTCACAGCTGCAACTGAAGTCTATGGGAGCTGTACTCTGAACATCCAAGATGCCATATAATGGTAAACTCCCTGAAAAATCAGGCCATAAGCATCTCAAATTGGGCACCTGGAATTCATGGCTGTTTGTATAGCCTTACTGTGCTTCAGCTCCCCATCTGTAAAATGACACCAGTTCACCTCACAGGAGTATTGTGAAAATAAATTCATTCATTTTTGTGAAGCACTTGGATACTGCATTGATAAGTGCAATAGAAAAGCCCATGAGGAAATGAATAATTCTGTCTTCAGAGCAGGGTTTGAATAGCGGACAGAAAATAAGACCTGGGGCCACGCTGAACAAGAAGAAAACAAAATATTAAATAAACTTCCCACTGTTTGTTTCATCAAAACAAATGGCCATTCCAACAAACTGAAAATCTCCATGGGAAATTTTTATTTTGGTCTAAGTTATCCGCTTGCTAAACGGAGGGGCCGGGGGACAGCAGGTACTGAAAACTTTTCATTCTTTGGTTTTACTTCCCCTCACCTCCATTTTTCCCACACATTCCCTTATTTTTCCCCACCAGAGGAGAAAGCATAAACATACGAGAGAATGGGAGGAGAGAGAATCTGAAACCACCAAAATATTCCAGTTTTCAGAAAAATCAAAACTTGCTTTGGTGTTTATTTTGTTGAAAATATGAAAATTTGAGTGAACATTTGTTAACTAAATGACAGTTTTGTTTTGTTGAGTTTTCATAGAAAATATATAGCATTTTGCAGGTAGTCCTACTCAGATTTCAAAGAGCAAGGAACTACAGAACTGCGGAAAAACTGCTATTCTCCTTCAGTAACTGTAGGACAACCCACCACTGTGCATGACTGGCACAATTCCATTCCCGTCTGATAGGTAAGAGCTAAAATTAAAAACAATGTGTATGCTGTAAGAGAACAAATGAGAGAAAAGTGCCTTGGAGAGGCAAATTACCTAAGATGAAGGCCATAGAAATCTATCTCCAACAGGTGGATTCCCATTTCAAATCTGTTCTGTGCTTTCTAAGAGGCAGAGAAGCAATAATGTTGTGCTAATCTGCTACCATTTTCTTCCAAAGTATTACAAAGGCTACATTCTCCAAAAGCTGTGCATTCCAAACAGGCAATTACATATCCTACGGAGAGATGAAGTTCATTTGCTCACACACCTTTCGGGCTGAAATTTTCAAACAGAAAGTGCCTAGTGTCAGGCATCTGAATAAGAGGCCTGAATTTTCAGAGGTGCTGAGCACTCACAACTCTCACTGAAGTCAATGGGAGCCATGTGTTCTCAGCACCTCTGAAATCATCCCATTTATTTAGGTGCCTAAAAGTGTATTTAGGTGCCTAACTGGAGAACAAGCCACTTCAAAAATTCTGACTGAAGACCTAAATGAGAGAACACACAAGCAGGTTTAATGAGAGATGGAAGGCATTTACTGAAACATGCAAGAGTATTCTGCATGGGGATATGAACTGCATCTTTAAACTCAGGCAGTTGATTTCCAATTTCATAGCCTGATCCAAAGCCTTTTGAAATTAATATAAAAAAGGCTTCAGCTAAATTCAATGGGTTTTGGATCAGGCCCTTGGAGAATGCCTAACTGTCTTAGCTTTAACAATTTACTCTGTATGCCATCCAAATCAATTTACTAGGGAAAGATATGAGTGTGAATGTATTTTGAACTATAAAAATGGATTAATAAAGAAGAACTATTCGCTAATTGTTAGAGCTGTAAGTGCCATAGAAGCAGTTAATAGAACTAATCTCTGAAGTCAATGACTCACAGCATGTGTTGGAGTGAGTCAGTCATAGGTAAAAACCAGCTGATTGTGATTGAGTGGGAGGAGCCAAATCCTTGTACTTTCTGCTGGTAGATTATAAATACAGAGCTAGCTAGCAAGCGGCCTCCCTGACAGAGAAGCCCTTCTCCACAAAAGCCAGTGCTGACCACAGTTTAACTGCATGCATAGTTCAGGACAGATTATATACCTAGCACCATTTCAGGAACAGTCATTAAATCTGGTCAAAATTTTTCCTTCAAAACTTATGAAAGCTTTCCACAAAAAAATTAAAATGAAAAAAAAAAACAAAGATAAAGAAAAGAAGAAATTTCAGCTGGTCCTGACACTGATGCACTGGCAGGTTCAACAAGCATCTGAACCTTTCTATGGCTATAAATGTACCCCTCTGGAAATGGGAATATCATCTACCTCTCTCACCTTTGTGAAGCTCTTTGAGCTCCTTTTAAGAAAAGCTCTCTGGAAATAGAACACATAATTATAAAAACTGCAGATTATGTTACACAGAACTTTTGAACCCAGAGATGACGCAATGGCCCGTTGCCAGGACTAAGAATATTTAACGCCTCATTTAACAACAGGTGTTACATGTTATGCGTCGGTGAGGTGTACATCACTGAAACCTAAAGACCCAGCAAGCCAGTGGTACGGCTATGAACCAGAGCAGCCATACAACAACAGAGCCATAAAATCCTAATTAGCTTCATCCACTTGTTATGGACATTTTTATTTATTGACATGGTCAAATTAAGAAGGCAGCAGTATTTTTTATAGCCTCAAGATCAACATGAGAAAAGTTAGTATTAATGTTCAGCCAACTACAGTAGTTTGTCTCAACTACAGTCACATTAATATATTTAAAAGCTCTAAAGAAACTGAAGTTTTAATACACCTACCTATCAGGTGAGAGAACCCAAGTCCTTAGCAGTTACACATCTTGTCTATCTGTTCCCAAACCACAGAAAATTAGCTACAGCAGTGGGAACAGAGAAAGCCTCATAGCTTCTACCATGCACAGCCACAAGCCTGATTTCTGTGTTCGTGGTTGAAAACAGTCACTTAGGAAGGGGCTATTCTTAGTTACAGGAAACAGACCTGTGGGTTCCCACTCCTGGGTACCACCCCATAGAGCTGCCAGTTTTCAATGCCAAAAAGTAGCAACCCTTAGGTGAAAATAAGTATAAGTATTATAGAGAAAATCAGGCCGAGTTCACGGCTGGCTGACAATAGAAGTGATTGGTTGGTAAATTTAAATTTCCCATCTCAGAAGATAACAATACTGCAACAATAATAACCAATCACAGAACATATGCAAATATCGGCATCCTAACTGGCTCCTCAACATTCTGAGCACATGCTGTACCCAGTCAAACAACATAAGTATTCATCCTTTCTGTATAGCTTAGCAGTCAACAACAGTTCACGCCTGACCTCTTCTCAAATTGCCTCCCCTACATCAAGGATGCCAGCCTTTACTGCCCATTTTGTCTGCTCCACACTTTCTTCCATGCTACCCCCGCCCCCTGCATGAAACAACCTAACTGAACTGATCTGTCCTTAACCTCTTACCTTTGAATTCCCTCTTCAAGATCCACTTCTTCTGCAATAGAAAAAGTAAGTATGAATGATGGCTAGGTTGAAGGGCAAATGGAAATATTTTCAAAACAAATGTCTGAAAAGGATATATATTTTTATTGTAACTGCTTGGATTGCAGGGACTATGCCATACACACACACACACACAAAATGCCTTGCACAACAAAGTTCCAATCTTAACTAGGGTCCCTAGGTGTTACAGTAATATAAGTATTTTAAATTATAAAATAATAATCTAATTTCATCTCTTCAAAATAGTTAGAAAAGTTACACTTAATTCATGGACAGGTTTTCAGATATTACCATTTATTATTTGGACTACTGTAGTGCCCAGAGGTCCTAGTCAAGAATTCCACTATGTCTGAGCATCATACAAACAGATTTTAAAAATAAGAAGACAGTCCTTGCACCAAAAAGCTGCCAGTCTAGGGTTATGACAAGACATAAACTGGTGGTAGACAAATTGGAGGAGTAGAATGGGGTAGGATGGAGTGATAGTGCAATGAACATGTTATATTAATGCAACCATTCAGGAGTGTATGTAATAAACACTGACAAATTTTAGTGAGCAAGATCAGTTGCCCCTTTAGGTGGGAGCGTTGATTTATATATTGTACCTTTTACAAGCAAAGCACTTTACAGAATTACACTCTGGTTCTGCAGATTTACGCCCATCACCAGAGAGGCAACCTCTGCATGAGTGGGTGAGATGCAGTGGTCATTATTATGACATCGGCAGCCATACCACACAGCAGATTATGGATCAGAAGTGAAGAACATCTATTAATGGGATGGGGAATTTCGGTGGCCAGACTAAGTACACTTATCGTAATACATAAAGGAAAAGGATCCGGACAGGGTTAGGAACTTCCATGGATAAATGGATTTGGGTTTGAAAGACAGTACCATGTACAATGAAAGCAAAAGATTTTTAAAAATAAATGCCTAAAATTAGTTTGGGTTTCTTTGACACAATTGGAGCTGCTGGGAGCTCAGCATTTTTGAAAAATTAAATCACTTATTTAGGCTCCTAAATATGGATTTAAGAACCTGAATTTAGGTGCCTTTTAAAAAATGTTTCCATTTTTCATAATTTTGGCCAACATAAGAACATTCTGCAAACCCCAGGGACAAGACGTTGGTAGTGATCTGCCTATAATATTTGAACCAAACAAACTACTAGAAGCACACATTTCCACGTAAGTAATTATAGCATATGATGGAAGCCATTATGCCATTTGCAGGGCAGCAGGGGTAACATTTTCAAAAATGCCTCAGGGAATTAGAAGCATAAGTCCCATTTTCAAAAAAACATTTAAGAGTCTTAATTTCATTAAACTTAGGCTCCTAAGTGCCTTAGGGTATGTCTACACTACGAAATTAGGTCGAATTTATAGAAGTCGGTTTTATAGAAAGCGTTTTTATACAGTTGATTGTGTGTGTCCCCACACAAATGCTCTAAGTGCATGTAGTCGGCGGAGTGTGTCCACAGTACCGAGGCAACCGTCGACTTCCGGAGCGTTGCACTGTGGGTGGCTATCCCACAGTTCCCGCAGTCTCCGCCGCCCATTTGAATTCTGGGTAGAAATCCCAGTGCCTGATGGGGCTAAAACATTGTCGCGGGTGGTTCTGGGTACATATCGTCAGGCCCCCTTTCCCTCCTTCCCTCCGTGAAAGCAAGGGCAGACAATCGTTTTGCGCCTTTTTTCTTGAGTTACCTGTGCAGACGCCATACCACGGCAAGCATGGAGCCCGCTCAGCTAACCGTCACCGTATGTCTCCTGGGTGCTGGCAGACATGGTACTGCATTGCTACACAGCAGCAGTTTATTGCCTTCCGGCAGCAGACAGTGCAGTATGACTGGTAGCCGTCGTCGACGTAGTCCTGGGTGCTCTTTTAATCGACCTCAATGAGGTCGGGGCGCCTGGGCAAACGTGGGAGTGACTCAGCCAGGTCATTTCCCTTTTAAGTTTCGTCTCATGGCAATTGAGTCCTACCGGCAGTGCACTGTCTTTTAATCAGCAGCCAGCAGAAGACGATGGCCAGTAGTCATACTGCACCGTCTTCCGCCAAGCACCCAGGAGATGATGATGGCTAGCGGTCGTACTGCACAGTCTGCTGCCAGCAAAATGTATAAAGATAGATGAAGTGGCTCAAAACAAGAAATAGACCAGATTTGTTTTGTATTCATTTTCTCCTCCCTCCCTCCCTCTGTGAAATCAACGGCCTGCTAAACCCAGTTTTGAGTTCTATCCTTGAGGTTTTGAGTTCTATCCTTGAGGGGGCCATTCAGTTTCTCGCAAAGCCACCCCCTTTGTTGATTTTAATTCCCTGTAAGCCAACCCTGTAAGCCATGTTGTCAGTCGCCCCTCCCTCCATCAGGGCAACAGCAGACAATCGTTCCGCGCCTTTTTTCTGTGCAGATGCCATACCACGGCAAGCATAGAGCCCGCTCAGATCACTCTGGCAATTAGGAGCACATTAAACAGCAGTATATGCAGCACCAGAACCTGGCAAAGCGAAACCAGGCAAGTAGGCGACGTCAGCGTGGTGACGAGAGTGATGAGGACACGGACACAGACTTCTCTCAAAGCACGGGCCCTGGCAATGTGGGCACCATGGTGCTAATGGGGCAGGTTCATGCGGTGGAACGCCGATTCTGGGCTCGGGAAACAAGCACAGACTGCTGGGACTGCATAGTGTTGCTGGTCTGGGACGATTCCCAGTGGCTGCGAAACTTTCGCATGCGTAAGGGCACTTTCATGTAACTTTGTGACTTGCTTTCCCCTGCCCTGAGGCGCAAGAATACCAAGATGAGAGCAGCCCTCATAGTTAAGAAGCAAGTGGCAATAGCCCTGTGGAAGCTTGCAACGCCAGACAGCTACCGGTCAGTCAGGAATCAATTTGGAGTGGGCAAATCTATTGGGGGGGCTGCTGTGATGCAAGTAGCCAACGCAATCAAAGATCTGCTGATATCAAGGGTAGTGACCCTGGGAAATGTGCAGGTCATAGTGGATGGCTTTGCTGCAATGGGATTCCCTAACTGTGGTGGGGCCATAGACGGAACCCATATCCCTATCTTGGCACCAGAGCACCAAGCCGGCGAGTACATAAACCACAAGGGGTACTTTTCGATAGTGCTGCAAGCTCTGGTGGACCACAAGGGATGGTTCACAAACATCAACGTGGGATGGCCGGGAAAGGTACATGACGCTCGCATCTTCAGGAACTCGGGTCTGTTTCAAAAGCTGCAGGAAGGGACTTTATTCCCAGACCAGAAAATAACCACTGGGAATGTTGAAATGCCTATAGTTATCCTTGGGGACCCAGCCTACCCCTTAATGCCATGGCTCACGAAGCCGTACACAGGCAGCCTGGACAGTAGTCAGGAGCTGTTCAACTACAGGCTGAGCAAGTGCAGAATGGTGGTAGAATGTGCTTTTGGACGTTTAAAAGCGCACTGGTGCAGTTTACTGACTCGGTTAGATGTCTGCGAAACGAATATTCCCATTGTTATTACTGCTTGCTATGCGCTCCACAATATCTATGAGAGTAAGGGGGAGACATTTATGGCAGGGTGGGAGGTTGAGGCAAATCGCCTGGCTGCTGGTTTCGCACAGCCAGACACCAGGGCGGTTAGAAGAGCATAGGAGGGCGCGGTACGCATCAGAGAAGCTTTGAAAACCAGTTTCCTGACTGGCCAGGCTATGGTGTGAAAGTTCTGTTTGTTTCTCCTTGATGAAACCCCCTGCCCCTTGGTTCACTCTACTTCCCTGTAAGCTAACCACCCTCCCCTCCTCCCTTCGATCACCACTTGCAGAGGTAATAAAGTCATTGTTGCTTCACATTCATGCATTCTTTATTAATTCATCACACAAATAGGGGCATAACTGCCAAGTTAGCCCGGGAGGGGTGGTGGAGGAGGGAAGGACAAGGCCACACAACACTTTTAAAGTTTAAAACTTATTGAATGCCAGCCTTCTGTTGCTTGGGCAATCCCCTGGGGTGGAGTGGCTGGGTGGCAGGAGCCCCCCCCACCGCGTTCTTGAGCATCTGGGTGTGGAGGCTATGGAACTTGGGGAGGAGGGCAGTTGGTTACACAGGGGCTGTAGCAGCGGTCTGTGCTCCTGCTGCCTTTCCTGCAGCTCAACCATACGCTGGAGCACATTAGTTTGATCCTGCAGCAGCCTCAGCATTGAGTCCGGCCTCCTCTCATCACGCTGCCGCCACCTTTCAGCTTCAGCCCGCCACTTACTCTCTTCAGCCCACCACCTCTCATCCCGGTCATTTTGTGCTTTTCTGCACTCTGACATTGTCTGCCACCACGCATTCGTCTGTGCTCTGTCAGTGTGGGAGGACAGCATGAGCTCAGAGAACATTTCATCGCGAGTGCGTTTTTTTCACCTTCTGATCTTCGCTAGCCTCTGAGAAGGAGAAGATCCTGTGATCCTTGAAACACATGCAGCTGGTGGAGAAAAAAAAAGGGACAGTGGTATTTAAAAAGACACATTTTATAGAACAATGGGTACACTCTTTCACGGTAAACCTTGCTGTTAACATTACATACATAGCACATGTGCTTTCGTTCCAAGGTCGCATTTTGCTCCCACCACCACGTGGTTAGCTCCTCCCCTCTTCCCGTGGCTAACAGCAGGGAACATTTCTGTTCAGCCACAGGCAAACAGCCCAGCAGGAACGGGCACCTCTGAATGTCCCCGTAAGAAAAGCACCCCATTTCAACCAGGTGACCATGAATGATATCACTCTCCTGAGGATAACAGAGAGATAAAGAACAGATGTTGTTTGAACGCCAGCAAACATACACTACAATGCTTTGTTCTACAATGATTCCCGAGTACATGCTACTGGCTTGGAGTGGTAATGTGTCCTACCATGGTAGATGGAATAAGGCTGTCCTCCCCAGAAACCTTTTGCAAAGGCTTTGGGAGTACATCCAGGAGAGCCGCGAATGCCAGGGCAAATTAATCATTAAACATGCTTGCTTTTAAACCATGTATAGTATTTTAAAAGGTACACTCACCAGAGGTCCTCTCTCTGTCTGGCGGGTCCAGGAGGCAGCCTTGGGTGGGTTCGGGGGGTACTGGCTCCAGGTCCAGGGTGAGAAACAGTTCCTGGTTGTCGGGAAAACCAGTTTCTCCGCTTGCTTGCTGTGAGCTATCATCTTCCTCGTCCCCAAAACCTGCTTCCGTGTTGCCTCCATCTCCATTGAAGGAGTCAAACAACACGGCTGGGGTAGTGGTGGCTGAACCCCCTAAAATGGCATGCAGTTCATCATAGAAGCGGCATGTTTTGGGCTCTGACCCGGAGCGGCTGTTCACCTCTCTGGTTTTCTGATAGGCTTGCCTCAGCTCCTTAAGTTTCATGCGGCGCTGCTTCGGGTCCCTGTTATGGTCTCTGTCCTTCATGCCCTGGGAGATTTTGACAAATGTTTTGGCATTTCGAAAACTGGAACGGAGTTCTGATAGCACGGATTCCTCTCCCCATACAGCGATCAGATCCCGTACCTCCCGTTTGGTCCATGCTGGAGTTCTTTTGCGATTCTGGGACTCCATCATGGTCACCTCTGCTGATGAGCTCTGCATGGTCACCTCTGCTGATGAGCTCTGCATGGTCACCTGCAGCTTGCCACGCTGGCCAAACAGGAAATTCAAATTCAAAAGTTTGCGGGCCTTTTCCTGTCTACCTGGCCAGTGCATCTGAGTTGAGAGTGCTGTCCAGAGCGGTCACAATGGAGCACTCTGAGATAGCTCACGGAAGCCAATACCATCTAATTGTGTCCACAGTACCCCAAATTCGACCCAGCAAGGCCGATTTCAGCGCTAATCCCCTTGTCAGGGGTGGAGTAAGGCAATCGATTTTAAGAGCCCTTTAAGTCGAAAAAAAGGGCTTCGTCGTGTGGACGGGTGCAGGGTTAAATCAATTTAACGCTGCTAAATTCTACCTCAACTCCTAGTGTAGACCAGGGCTTAGTCACTTTTGACAATGAAACTTAGACTCCTCTCTCATTTAGGTGCTTTTGAAAAGTGTACCCTAGGTCATATTCCAGACACATACTGCAGGCCGGAACTTAAGGAGATGGAAAACACTCTTTTTGGGATACTATGTATCCCACTTGAGTTTACACACACACACACACATAAATGAACCTGAAAAACAAAGCAAAACACAACCAAAACCAGAGTTTTCACTTTTTTTCAGGAGCTACTAGGCTGGTAGCAGCCCAGAGATTTACCTGAGAAGGAAAGTTTCACCCAGCACTTCCAATAAAATGGATGATTAACTCAGGTAGATACACTGGCAAAAGAGAGCTCATATTGAGTTTGCAAGAGAATACGCAGTGAGGTGAAAACAGGACTAATGTTACGATAACAGAGGCAGAATTTAGAGAAGATGCAGTAAAGCTAAGGCCCTATGTGCATGCACGCAAACTGTATACACAGACAGGTAACGCATGTATGAGATTTACCGGTGCCTAAAATAGCTTTGATATTATGCTGTATGTTTGTCTCCAAATGCCATCTGATCCTAACCAAGCGAGGATACATTTTTTGGTTCTATACCCTTTCTTCAAGTTATAGTAATAGGAGAGGGGCAAAGAGGGGGTAGGAGGGACAGCAGTTTTCAGTGTTTGTCATTATTATAGGTTATATATACAGAAAGAAAGTTAATTAAGCTTTAAAAAAATCCATCACACATCAATGACTGCATTTTAATGAGTACAAAAAGTTGAGGTGTTTACTGCCAATTAAAGTGGTTTTTAAATAAGCATTAATTAACACAGAAATTCAGAAGAAAGTTATACCTTGTCAAAGAAAGGCCAGCGCAGGCTGTGCACACTTCTGCTCCCATTCATATTCAGATAGTAATTACCACCAACCCTATATTTTCCATAATAATGAGGACAGGCTGTCATGTCTGTCAAACAAAAAAAAAAAAAAAAAAAAACGTAGCAGGCTCAGAAATACTCTCAACCTGAAGTAAACTTTTAAAAATTTCCCTGGCAAGCGTTCCTCCCTAATGCATAGGAAACTCCATTTTTAGAGCAAGGAAGCAAGTGAGACTTCAAGGGAGAGTTACATTAAAAGCCATAGACCCCGGTTTGCAAGGCTTGGGCAAAGATGGCTTTATGTCACCTTTGCACTCCCCCCAATGCTGGAGCCAGTTCAGCCCCTGCCATGATAAGGACCCGCTGTTCTAAATTGCACCTGGATGCAATGGCCCCAAAGGGACCATTCCAGCCACTGAGAACTATGGGAGCAGTGGCAATCTGGCCACACCCCTACACTGGATGTTGGATGGGGGAGGTAGTGTTGACCTCGCTAAGCCAACCAGGGAAGCCCCCATGCTGGTTGAATCCTCAACTTTGATTGGTTAAGCCATCCTTATGGCCTTTTTGTGCTGTTGGAAGAGATACTAAAGAAGGGCCAAGCAAGTAACATCATGGCTGAGCTGGTATGAATAGGATAAAATAAAGGTTTACTTTTTTAACAATCAAATGAAGAAAGTAAGATTTCTTACCTACTTAAAAGGGACCTGAAAAGGACTTAGCACAAGCCTCTATTTTTACATTTTCTGCCTCTTTACGAAGCATAACGAAGGCCTGACAGAGGGTTTGTCGTTGGCTCACTTTCCTTTAGAAATTTCTTGTTTGCACGGTCATTTTTTACCTTAAATGTCAGGAATGACAAGCCTGGTCTTCCCTGGAGGGTTTCTCGGAGTGGGAGATGGATAAGGAGAGGGTAAAAGGTAGAAGGCTTGGGGATCTTTTTTGTGAGCTCTTACACCTTTAAAAAAAAAAATCAACAGCCCTGCCATTTAGTTAACAAAAACATCCTTTCCTCCAAAGAGTTTGTTAGTCATTGGAGTTATAGTTTTTTTTAAAGTCAAATTAAAAGATTCCTTCCCCTCTCAGTTGCTCAGCTTTCTATCCCTAGTAATACAGTAACTTCACTAGCTCTCCTGTTGACAGCCAGAAAAGACCCTATTTCCAATACAAAAACAAGCATTTTTGGACAAATATGTCAGGCCTTCTTTACATATCATAAAAGCTTTTAAAAAAAAAAAGGCTCCTACCCTCTCCATTTCTCTCCTCTTGGAAGGTCACCTTTAAGAGCTGTATCATTAATACAAAATGTAGCATAATAAATTAATATATTGCTTGCTAATCAATCAGTACCTGTGAGCCTTTCTCTAGCATTATTTACTCAGGCAACATTCACATTAAAGAAAATGGGACACAGTGAAATCCATGGGAGTTTTGTCGGACTAAGGAGTGCTGAACTGAGCCCTAGTCTTTCTATAATCACAGCACATTCACAAGGGGGAGAGAGGATCATTTTATTGCTAGAAATAGTTGAGAGATTACTTCAGAGACAGAACGGACATAACACAAAACAGAGTTTCCAAGTTCTGACAGGAAGGAGTGTTGCACATACTAAATTCCACATTAAGTGTTACAATAATAATGAAAATCCCACCAGCCCTCGTGATGCGTGAACTCACTGACACTGATACATGAGGTGGACAGTACGGGAGGAAAAAAGAAAGACTGACCAAAGCAAACACTCAGGGATGCTTAAGAGCAGAATACAGAAGGGTACAGTCACAAACTAACCCTTTGTCTGCCGTGAAATTTCACCATTCAAGGCAAAGTGCATTCAATAAATTTACAGCTTAGTGGATCACAGCCATTTGTCATGTTAACTTGACATTTTATGTCGGTGAAACGGAACCTCAGATAAGGAACTACAACTTTAATTAATATGAAATCCATATACATATTTTCCTTGGATGTACTTGGCCCACCTCTGACTAAAGGTTTCTACAATAAATATACACTTGTGTATATGCAACTCACTGGTGAGTATGTGTCACAGGTTCCCCTCTGTGCTGATCCACAGAGCATACGAGCTGTCACAGCCCCCACCTAGAAAGCTTTAGCTCAAGCTGCAACAATTCAGTTTTAGGTCTGGAGGTCCCTGGGTCAACCTCTGGCATGTCAGCCAAAAGGGCAGCCATCACACATGCACACACTGTAAAAAATTAAACTTCTTTATTCAGAGATGAACTAAGTACATCCAAGGAAATGCTTGTTCACTGGGGCCACGGGGTAGGTATTTCCTAATGCTAAAAAAGTTGCTAAGGCAAATATAGTGTCCATCTTTTAAAAAGGGAAGAAGGAGAATCCAGGGAACTACAGACCTGTCAGCCTTACCTCAGTCCCAAGAAAAATCATGGAGCAGGTCCTCAAGGATTCCATTTTGAAGCACTTCGAGGAGAGGTAGGTGATCAGGAACAGTCAACGTGGATTCACCAAAGGCAAGTCATGCCTGACCAACCTGATTGCCTTCTATGATCAGATAACTGGCTCTGTGGATACGGGGAAGTGATGGATAGCTTTTGATACAAAGCTTTTGATACAGTCTCCCCCAGTATTCTTGACAGTAAGTTTAAAAAGTATGGATTGGATGAATGGACTATAAAGTGGATAGAAAGCTGGCTAGATCGTCGGGCTCAATGGCCAGTGACCAACGGCTCGATGTCTAGTTGGCAGCCAGTATCAAGCAGAGTGCCCCAGAGGTCAGTCCTGGGGCAAGTTTCGTTCAACATCTTCATTAATGATCTGGATCAATGGTGGGCAACTTGCGGCCAGCATGTGGACCATCAGGGTAATCTGATTGAGGGCTGCAAGACATTTTGCTGATGTTGACCATCCACAGGCATGGCCCCCGCAGGTTGCCCACCACTGATCTGGATGATGGGATGGATTGCACCCTCAGCAAGTTCACGGATGATACTAAGCTGGGGGGACAGGTAGATACACTGGAGGGTAGGGATAGGGTCCAGAGTGACCTAGACAAATTGTGGATTGGGCTCAAAGAAATCTCATGAGGTTCAACAAGGACAAGTGCAGAGTTCTGCACTTCGGATGAAAGAATCCCATGTACTGCTACAGGGTGGGGACCGACGGGCTAAGCGGCAGTTCTGCGGAAAAGGACCTGGGGATTATAATGGACGAGAAGCTGGATATGAGTCAACAGCAAGCCCTTGTTGTCAAGAAGGCTAACGGCATATTGGGCTGCATTAGGTGGAGTATTGCCAGCAGATCGAGGGAAGTGATTATTCCCCTCTATTCGGCACTAGTGAGACCACATTGGGAGTATTGTGTCCAGTTTTGGGCCCCCCACTACAGAAAGGATGTGGACAAATTGGAGAGAGTCCAGTGGAGGGCAATGAAAATGATTAGGAGGCTGGCACACATGATTTATGAGGAGAGGCTAGGGGAATTTATTTAATCTGTAGAAGAGAAGATTGAGTGGGGATTTGATAGCAGCTTTCAACTATCTGAAGGGGGGTTCCAAAGAGGATGGAGCTAGGCTGTTCTCAGTGGTGCCAGATGACAGAACAAGAAGCAATGGTCTCAAGTTGCAGTGGGGGAGGTCTAGGCTAGATATTAGGAAAAACTATTTTACTAGGAGGGTGGTGAAGCACTGGAATGGGTTACCCGGAAGTGGTGGAATCTCCATCCTCAGTGGTTTTTAAGGCCCAGCTTGACAAAGCCCTGGCTGGGATGATTTAGCTGGGGTTGGTCCTGCTTTGAGCAGAGGGTTGGCCTCGATGACCTCCTGAGGTCCCTTCCAACCCTGATATTCTATGATTCTATGTAGTCACTCACAGGATCTGATGGAAAGGAATGAGTGGGAACTAGCAAGTAGATTCTCAGTGCACTGTATGGACTCTGACACTGGGAGGAATGGTGTTCAGTTTCCAGTTCTGGGCTTATTTCTTGGGATAGACTAATTGGAAATTACCCCTTTTCTCTAGGTTTTAATTAAGACCCTGTTCACTGTGGTAGCTGAACACCTAGAGATGGTGCATTGCTCCTGCTCAGATTGTTCCTCGGCAACCAATTAAGGAATCCTATCCAGTCCTCTTTAGCCAGCAGGTACTTGTCTACATTACAAAATTCTACAACACTAGAACACTTTTGTGAAGAGCCAAGTTACTAACCATGACTTTGAGGTCAGCGTATTTTATTTTATTTTATTTTATTTTTTGGTTTAAAAAAAGTCTACACAAAACATCTTTGCCCACTTCTAGGAAGAAATGGTCTCTGCTCCAAAGGGCTTCCCAATTCAAATAACACTCTTACCTCAAAGGGTCTGAACAAATTGAGCTGAAATCCCAATGTTCTGTGCTGGGTTTATTGTTCTAGGAGTGGATTGTCTGAAAACAAGTAGAACTAGCATTTGTTCTGTTCCTTAAGTGCTTATTGACTAGGCCAAAGTGTCCCATGCTTCCCAAACCAGCTGTATGTTTGTTGACTCACTTCTACAATTCTACAAGAGTGAATCTGCTGAGACATCACAGGCTGGTGGAACAGGGGAGACTCCATCCCTTGCTGGGCTCTGTGCATAAGATCCTTTTCCCAGGTTTCATGTGCAGCAAGTGGGGGTAGCATTTTGTTCTTTATTCCTCAGTGATGAGCTCTGGCTCGGGCATGTTTAAATAACCAAGAAATCTTTTGAAAACAATGTGTTGAGCACGCTTCAGAAATTGTCAGCGTTCAGTGCAAGAACTGTCCTTTCTCTTCATTCTTCATGTTCCGTCTTAATACTTATTCATTTCTTCCAACAGGGATCAGTCACATTCTCTCAGTGCAGGGGACTGTTGGTGACTTCATTCCAAAATGTGTGGATGGATGATCTAAGATCACTGAGATGAACACACTGTTCATTTCCTGGGTGTGATTCTCGGTTGTAATTTGGTTTTCTGAGTACAGTGGTTGCTGATTTCCCACTACATCTTCAATTTCTCTCTCCTGATGCCCACTGCCATGTGTAGTGAATTGTAACATATGCCCTCTGAGCTCTCCCAGTTCTCCACCCACTTACAACTGTTTCCAAAGTCAGGAGGAAAGAAGGATTTTATTAGATTCAAGTTGACCAAAACAATTTATGAATTTGGGTCCATTTCAACAAATTGTTTCAGTCGGAAAGAAAAAAAAATTCTGAAATGTCTAAATGGTTTGTTTTGACATTTCCAAAATGAAATGTTTTCACTTTTCATTTCAGACAGATGTTTCCTTTTAGAATTTCCCTCAATATTTTTAAGAAAAAAAAAAGTTTTTAAAACTTCAAAATCAAAACAAAATGTTTCATTTCAGGTCAATTGAAATGGTTCAATAGACACAAAATGAGTTTGTCTTTTTTATGATTTTTTTGGACCTGCACAGAATATTCAGCTATTTGCATAGATCTATTTCTTCCTTTATTTTTGCATGTGGCCTGAGGCGGTTTGGGTGTTGTTGGAGAATAGCAGTAGGATAAAAAAAAAAATTCTCTGATTTTGCAACATGCACTTTTATTTCCTCCACAAACTGCCCTGCTCACCCTCTTCCTTGGGCAGAGTTTTCATCTTTCACACCCAACCTATTTGGATGTCATTTGTGTGTCCCGACTGACAGGGTTAGCTTTTTCTTTTAATTTTTTTTCCAAGGACAAAATGAAGATGGAAGTCATGTATAAATAAAACAAATCTTTACCTGCATTACTACCAGCACTTCAAAAAGGGAAAGACTGGAAGAATTTCTAAACCCAATTCACTGTTCACTTCCTGTACTACACTTACTTTGGACACTAAGACTAGACTTACGGTTGCTCGTTTTGGCTCTCATGCACTGTAATAACTTTCATTATTGTTACATGTAATGCCATGCCCCTGGCGACATGAATTTACAGGGGCCAGCTTCAGGGATATAACCAGCTTCAAGCCTAAAAAGTATGTCCAAGTAGGGATTTGTGTTGGTTTAACTAAGCCAGTTTAAACAAACCAGTGCAAATGGGAGTGTAGCCCTCAGTCGTAATGAGAACGGGCTTCTTGCTGGAACATTACTGCTTTGATATCAAAATGGCAGACAATACTGGCCTTGTGTCCACTACAGAAAAATGTAAAGTATTTCCTACACCACTGCCAGGACTGGTTCAGCTCTACCAGGTTAGGAACCTTCGTGTAGTATAGCTCACCGACTGCTGATGCAATCTGAAGCCCAAGGTCAATTAGATCTGCTCTGAGTGGACATAAAGACAGGGGTGGTATCTCTAAAAACTGCTTTGAAAATTCATTTTAAATTTGTACCATTCAGTGGCTGTATTTACTCATCTAAGCAATAATTGTGATTAATCACTGTCTTACTTTTTGATTAAACAAAAAAAGTCACCTGATAAAATTTGAGACCCTATGAAGATATTACTATTCACAGAGGATTTGTAAGAAGCCTAAAAGAGCACCTCTATTTTTCCCAGCTAACTTTGCTGGAATAAGCCTTTAGTTGTCACCAACCTCTCCCCAGTCAATGACAAAGGTCAGTTCAAACTTTCCAAAACAGAAACAAATCTTTAATTTTAGATACTATATTTCCAAAGACCATGCCAATAATGTGACAGGATAGTACGCTGGCACTAATATTGATGCTGTTGTGAAACAGCAGGGAGGTCAAAAGCCATCCCCTGAGCTAAGGGCATGAGGAGATCTTGCAGCATAGATTCCATATCCCATGCCAGAAAAGCCAAACCAAAACATACAGATACTCACATGCATGTGTGCACGTGCTGTAAACCAAGGGGTGGAACTCCTAAAGGGACCATCACTACCATGAGTAACTTATCACAGACTGACAACATTATGGCTGGCAAAACTCAAAGCTGCTCTCAATTTCAAACCAAAACAGCAAGGTTTGTGAATTTCTTGATTTAAAAAACAAAGTAACACATTGGCAAAAGAAAAACAAGATTGGATAATACATTACTGTACTTTTAACAGATTTATAGAAGAAGAAAACCTGAAAATATTGAACTGGAATTGCTCTGTGCTTTTACTTTTAAGATATATATACCAATGCATTCATTATGCATCACAGTATAATGCAGTGGCTTATTCTGAATCTTATCATGTAGCATTAAATTTATCAGCACATGAACCACTAAACAAGTCTAACTGTAATGCACTCTGACTGGGAATTTGTCAACATTGTCTTTGAATTAATGCATATCTTTAACATAGACTGTATGGTTGCCCGAGTTGAGCAGCTGTTTATGTAAAAAGATATTCTTTTCTCTGGAACACAGGAACATAGACCCAACTTGGCTCTCAGAAGCCTCTTTTAGCTTCTAACCCCACTAGAGTCCTTTAGCAATGAGCTCTGAACTGAAAAAAAAAAAAAAAAAACACTCACAAGAATCTGCACTATCCATCTTCAATATTACAAAAGACTTAACCTTAGGCAAGGCTGTCTGTGTGTGTGAGCATGAACCAAAATGAAGGTAAGGAAAACTAGCCTTTTACATGCCATGAACCAAAGCTACCAACAGTTCTTTTTATCATAAATATAGGCCGAATCATACACGAGACACCTATTAGGGCCAAAGAAGGTTACATGCATATCTACATCTATCAAGGGAAAACTAGATTTCCCAAACTCAGATGCTGTCTTCATTACAAACATCTAATATCAGAAGACAGGGAAGAGCACCATTTTTAAAATGCATTTTTTTTATTATTCAGCCTTCAGTGGAAATGTCACCTTTCTAAAGCAAGCTGTTATCATGCGTTTCCCATGCCAAACACATGGCCTCTAAGGAGAGGATTTTATCTCTACATTTTTAGTGATTTGTATTTCTCTTTCAAGGAGCTCCATGCCTTAAGGCACCTGAAACACTAACAACACAAGGTAAGGTAAGGTTACATGAGACACAGCCGAAGAGGAGACAGAACCCAGCCCAGAGTCAGCAAAGCTTCAGACTACAGTCACCTTATCCAATCATTCACAGCCCTTCATATCTTTAATTATATTTGGTTTCATTGGTTAGGACCATAGTCTCAAAGACACAGCGCACCCATCAACAGACTAAGCCACATGACAGGCTCCGGAGCAGCCAGCACAACTGCCCGTGATGCCTGCCAATGAGCCAGATGCTGCCACATATTGGCATCTGGGACCTGGAATAGCAACCATGCTCTCAGTTTGGCTATGGATTCTGACCCTGAGTACTGGAGGAGACAAAAGGAGGATAGAAGGGAGGGGGAGAGGAAGCATCGCCTCATGATTTCACTGGTGAAAATTTAGACAAAACTCTATTATTTAGCTTCTTTACATGTCACTGCATTTAAGCAGAAAGCATTTTGTGTTCTATTCTATATGTCATAGGAGTCCAGTTTGCAATGATTAGGGTAATTTATTTAAAAGGAAGAAAGTGCAAGGAAACCAATGCTTCTCTTTATCTCACCCTTTCCACGTTGCCATGCATCTTAATAGACAATACATACCACCAGCTTCCCCTCTTCAACAAACACTAACCAACCACCACCCCACCCTCATGAGTTAGTCAAGTATCATCCCCCCTTGAGATGGGGAAATGGATCAAGCAACCTGCTCTGCTACTGATGTGCTGTATGGGCTTTGGCAAGGATGGGAGCCCCAAGAGATTCGGGATCACACCAATGGTCACAGCCCACAATTACGAAGCCATGTTGACTACTTGATTCAGCGTTTGAAATAAAGAACATTGTACTTCTCTTGTGCTGAGAAATATCTACATGGACGTGTTGATGGTAAGAAAGTAAATATAGCTACTGGGTTCTTGGTCTCAGGGAACTGGCTCCATCTAGCTCCATCGACATCAGTGTTCTGGTTTTAACCTATAAAACTGAAGGTGGTCTGTTACCGATTACCTCACAGCTCCTTTCTCTCTTGGTGCAACAAGGGAACAACTAAGATAATCAGAGGTGCTCAAGCTCACACCTGCTGACAGAACTGTGAGGAGGCTGATAGCATGGTTCATACCGTGAAGGACCCTTATCATTGGAATTTGCTTCCCTAGTTGGTTTACCTGAGCTTAGATCTGTTGGACCTTGCAGGTTGCCAGTTTTGGTAGGACATATTCCTGGAGGTTTAATCACAACATAATCTGTAATTAAAGTCTGATCTTTAATTCCTAGAGACTCCAAGACAATCCTGGAGGGTGATTACAGAGCAGGCTGCTCTAAATCACGACACAGCATTGGCTCTTTTTGTGTCAAACTTCTTCCTAGTGATCCCAGCCCTGTACAGGGCACTGTGAAATGCTTAACCACTCTCGAATTCATCTTATTTACCCATGCTGCCAGAGTAAACAATTTACTAACCCTTTTCTGAATTAGATATTTTCATTTTGGGAGACTAATCCTGTTCATTTCCCCTGGGCCTTTGCCCCCTGCCTGGGGCAGTGGGGTTCAGGCTTTGACTTTGGCCCTGGCATCTAGGGCAGTGAGGCTCAGGCAGGCTCAGGCTTCAGTCCTCCCTCCTGGGATTGTGTAGTTATTTTTGTTGTTAGAAGGGGGTCGCAGTGCAATGAAGTCTGAGAACCCTAGTCTATACATACTGTCACGGTAAATGACCTGACTTAAGAAAGAGAATTACTCCTGATTTGAGAAGATGGTAGGACAGGGAGCAATGGTTTGCAGCTGAGGAAAGGGGATGGGGGAATATATAAGTTTCAGCAAGAGAAAAGAAGATCTTGACAACAGCAGCAAAGTGGAGAGTGAAAGAAAAACCAAGGTTCCTTCGCAGCACTCATTGCAGTGAGGACTGGATAATAGGGAAGATAGCATAGGGACTAGCCCGTACAAAAGGCAGGTTGCAGACTACGCATCATGAAGCTTTTTTTCTGGTCCATTCTAGCAGCCATTCACAATCTGCATTTGCAAAGAATCATGGGTGATCTTGTTTTTTGCCTCTAAGCGCTGCTTTAGCAAGACTCTCATTGCATAAGAAGTGCTGCATGGTGAATTAGAGTTCCCCAGAAGTGCTGCAGGATTCAATTATTTTTTCCTTTTCAGTCACATTCGGGGGGTGGGGGGAGAGAGAGACAGAGAAAGCTCATAAATCAGGGTTTATGCCAAAGCAAAACTATCCAGAACAATGATAACTTCAAGTCAAATCAGACATAGCTTAGAACAGCTTCATTTAAGAAGGTCACGAACCACTGAGCCATCTTCTCTTTTCCTGGCTGGCCCTCCCTTATCCATGCCTAACATTTGCCAACCAGCTTGCCTGGTCTATTTGCCCAAAAGGGCTTTCCCCAGATGAGCCAATGAATCAAGGTTATTGCCCCAAACCTTCACAAGAAGATACTAATTCCCTGCTGCCCACCATTGACATGTTTCCACCAATGTTCCTGCCCAACACAATGCTGTAACAACCCTCCGGCAGAAAGGCTCTAATCCCTTCTGACAGCACCCGTGGCCAAGAAGATGGAGACAGAGTTGCCTTTGGATAAATAGCACCTTTAATCCGCCAACAGCTAGTAGGTGCTGCTGGGGCAGTGCATTAAACCATCACCCATCCCTAGGAGTTATGAGCATTATCTCTGCTGTGCTCCAGTTAGCCTCCTTTGGCCTAACAGCAAGGTCTCAGGAAATGTAGCTCAATCTAGATCAAACACATGGTGAAACACCAGGCTTGCTCTGATCTGCTACGTGTTCTTTTACATCAGTGCTTCCGGTAATGTTGGTTTTCTTTTAGATACTTCTTATTGATTTGAGTGCCATGATGAGATTCCAGCTCTGCACCACGTGAAAAGCTGTTAGCAGAAAGACCGTCAGGATTGCCACCCTTCACAGACTGTTCTGCAGGAAACAGGAGTTCTGCGGTGCCTAGATAAAATGCTGCTGCCAAATAGCAGCTGTTATGAACACTTCCCCCCTCCCATTCACCCCTCCATGAGGTTTTCCACTGGCTCTGCAGCCACTTCCAGATTAAGGCCAAGTTGTGAAGGCCAAGACTATAAACAGGGTTCAAAAAAGAACTAGATAAGTTCATGGAGGATAGGTCCATCAATGGTTATTAGCCAGGATGGTGACCCTGGCCTCTGTTTGCCAGAAGCTGGTAATGGGCGACGGGATGGATCACTTGATGATTACCTGTTCTGTTCATTCCCTCTGGGGCACCTGGCATTGGCCACTGTTGGAAGACAGGATACTGGGCTAGATGGACCTTTGAGCTTAGAAAATAAGAACTATCATACTGAGTCAGACCAAATTATTCATTCTCAAATTCAAAGCTCTATACAGTTGCCTACATCTCATCACTTGTCACCCTGATCGACACAAATTCCATAGACTTTTGATTCACACCTCGTCTTTTATATGGATCCACACAATCTTCCACTCCCTTTCCCTACATTTGCAGTCACCATGCTAATCCCATATGCTATGCAACATCTCTCTCCTCAAAACTCCCGACAGCCCCTCAAACAACCTCCCATAGGTTGATACCACAATAAAACACATGAACATACACAATGTGTACCAGGCCCCATAATCTTAGTGATGTGCTCCTCCCTTCCCATTGCCTGTTTATTTCACTTATGCTCAGGCTAGCGTCATAGAATAGGTTATCCTGAGAACATACTCAGCCAGGACTATGAACTCCTCAAGGCAGATATTAGATCTTTACTCATTATGACAATATGCACAAAAATAACAACAATAAAATTAAACCTGGGCATACCATAGCAGTAACGAGTGATACACTGAGAGAAGTTCTGCATAAGAAGTCTAGGTCATCATGTAGAAGAAGGGTTGCAAACCTGAAACAGGGAAGTATAAAAGGGATTAGGGACTGAAATTATTGCAGAGGCAGAACACTGGTCACATCAATCTCTGGCAACCCCACTGACCATTTAGGAGCACCGGTGACAGGGTCTGGGGAAGCAGTATCTAATAAGGCTGGAAGGCTAGACACAAAATGAGATCTCAAGGGTGGAGAAGCAGCAGAAAGTTTGAAAATCCCTTGTGGCTAAGAAAAAACAAAATCCGTTCTAATCTCTTCTTAGTCCTTGCCAAGAAGTTGTAGGATTTCAATCTAAAAACATGTGTAACTCAGAAAAGATAAGATATTGGAGGGCACTTTTCAGATGTACTCAGCCCTCGCAGCTGCTATTGGTATCAACCGAAATTTTGGGTCCTAGCTGTTCCACATTTAGGTTACATGGATTTTCAGATATATCAGTGGGGCAGAAGAGAGCCCCGAACATAACAATTCAGTTAATGTACAGGGCACAGATGCAAAAAAATTGACAAAAATTTGCATTTTATTACTTAAATCACTCATCAATCTTGCTAGAGAGGAAGTTTCTATTTCTCCAGCTTCGTGTCTAGTGTCCTTGAGAAACAAAATGACACCACATTCACCAAAAAATAAAAAAAACAAACAAAAAACCATACCACACACACGCCTGTAGTGATTTACTTCCCATTTCCCTATACCTGATTATGTCTAGTACAGAGGTTCTCGAACTGTGGTCCATGGACAACCAGTGGTCCGTGAGCTCCATTCCGGTGGTCTGTGGATAGTTCCCTCTAAGGTGCATGCCTGGGCGGCTGCACACAACAGAATGAAGGGCTACTTGCCTAATTAGTGGAGCCACACAGGCGTGGCTCCACTAATTAGGTGCCTGGACAAGACACACATGAGAGGTGGTGGCCTTCAGGGGAATAGAGGGTAGGTGGGAGGAGGCAGTAGGGTCAGAAGAGGGGGTGGGGGAAATTTGGGAAAACCCAGGGCTGCGGCAGCCAGAGAAAGAGGCGACTTTCCCCAACTCCAGGGCTGCAGCTGCCGGGGAGAGATGCCCCCCCTTCCCAGGCCCAGCTTGGGAGAGAGGGCACATCGATCGCATTAGAAAGGTAAACACTACTGATATTAAAATATGGGTTGTGTGCTTTTATTTGTAGAACAAAAAAACGTTAATTATTAAGTTTTTTTCTTTAATATAGCGCTTTTATCCAAAGCACTTTACAACAGTTAGCTAACGGTACAAACAACATTTGGAAAGATCATTAAGTGGTCCGCCGAGACCCTCAGCAATTTTCAAGTGGTCCGCGAAAAAAAAAGTTTGAGAACCACTGGTCTAGTACGTTATTTACAAAGGGCGGACATCCCCAGCCTTCTTCATTCTGAAGCCTTTTGGCATGGGGTTTATTATACCACCTTTCGAAGGTTTAGAAATGAACATATGTTGAGGAGATGCAAAATGCTGGATCTGAAGTGCTACGACCACCTATTTTGGAGGTGCAGACAGGGGCTGCATGGTAGTGCTGATGCAGCCAGAGCTCCGCAAGAGGCCATTCGCAAAGAAGAAAGAGGAACTGTGCTACAAGCACAGGAACTGATGTTTCTTACCATTCAGGGGGAGAACCAGACAATGCCCCCTTCTTAGATTTTTTTTTATTGGATTCAAGTTCTTACAAAAGGGAGGAACATTGTATAGCGAGGGATGGGTGTCCAAACTCTCCCCACCACAATGCCCTCAATGGAGAACTTCAGCACCCTGATACCAGTCCAAAACTTTTCCCTTAATAGGAAGCAAAAACTTTTATGTGATAGCTCTAACAGGGGCAACTGGCCAGTGAGGACTATGTTGAAGTGTCCCAAGATCACTGCTTTACCTAGACCCTGAATTAGGATTGTAGGGAAACCTAAGGCTCATTCCACTGTACTAAATACACTTCTCAATAATTACTACAAGACAGCACTGATTTGTTTTTCTATAACAGTTATAAGCAGTTAGGGCTATAACAGGAGTGAACCGTAGGATGGGCTTTAGATCACTAAAAGACCGGAGACCATAAGATACTGTAGTGACTGGGTCAATCAGCCTGCTACAGCCAAAAAAAAGTCTTCAGTGCAGGGCCCCAGTGGGAAAGCGTGTAAGGAGGAAAAATCAGCACAACCTCCAACAGCTGGTCAGACATGCTGAGGACTTAACAGACAAAAATATATATTTAGATACCAGGGCCATATTATGAGCTGGGGGAAATGGCCGAAACTCCATTGGCCTTCCATGGCTGAATTTGAAATCCACAAACAGCAGGCTGAATTTGGCCCCACAGCTTTGTGAAACCAATATATTTAACACCAAAGTTGTGTGACATCCAGCAATAGGAGCAATGGCAGAAACCACCTTTTCATGTATCAGCTCGGAAATTGTGTTTGCTTTAGGGGATACAAATAGTCTATTTAGTGGTATGGTTATTAAAAACATAGGACATCAAAGAACTATTTAGGGCAAGTTGCATTCTCAAGTGACAGCTTCCTTATATTGTCTATGACACAGATTCCACCCCCACCCCACGCTGAAGGAGGAACTATTGACAGCATTCAAATAAAAAGTTCAAGATATATTTGGATGTCATTAACTAAACCGCATACTTTCCACTGAAAATATAAATGGTTATTTGGTCGCTTCCGGAATGGCGTTTTCTTTCTTCTTGATTTTTGGATTTCAGGCTGTGTTTACATATCATTTTGCCTTGCCCTTGACGGCAAACTGCACATAGACACAAGCTGAGTGGTTAGAACTAGGCTAGACTGGTATCTTTAAATTACCAAGACAACAAGAAAAGTGTTTTTAAAAAGTTACTGGCAAACTACCACAATGGAATAAGCCAACAGACCATATTTATCTGATAGTGTTACCGTATAGAGAGCCCCAGGGATTGAGTCAGGTGGCTGAGGGAAGGGAGGATTCACTTGAGCAAAGAGATCTCCTTCCAAAGTCACAGCTAGGGCACTGCTGGAAGGAAGCTCTGCAACAGCTTGGTCTGAGCATTAGAGATTTCCTACCAGCTCGGCACAGGAAGTTGTTCCTGTGGCTCACCTGAGGGAGTTCCTGTTATGAAGCCAGAGGGTGGTAGGTTGAAATGCAATTTCTGAGAGTGATGTCATCTTGGACAGCACTCCATAGGCAATGATACTGGTGACCTGGTTACAACCTGCCCTGTTGTTGCAGCCCCTCTGCTGGAGTTCTGATCACAAGAAGGGAAAAAAAAAAAAAAAAAAAGAGGTGAGTGGAATAATTTAAAAAGGAAAAAAAGTTTCCAGATTTCCTTTGTTTAAGTGAAGTATTTTCCTTTTCCACTTTATTTTAATACACAGACCTCGTGTCTAACAGATGGAGACTGTGCAGATGCACTTTTGGGAGTGCCCATAAAATATGTTGCTAAAATACAAATAGGAGCAAAAAAATATTTTTTTTAAATACAGTAATGATTGCTGAAGCCTCTCTTTCGCAAAGGGATTTGCCCTTTGTTCTCCGGATAAAACTAGGGTAAAGGGACATTTAAAAACAAATACAAATACATTATATGTAAAAGAATCTGTCTATACTGTATTTATGTACACATCAGGACATGGATTGGCATAGTTGGGGAGCTGCAATAAAAAAAAAGCAAAACTAAGGCAATAAATACTCTTCATTTCTTAGCTCCCTTCTCTCCATTCCCTCCCTTATATCCCACTACTCACCAAACAGTTCAGCCAATTGTCTCAATCCAATTCCCACCCAGAGTTTGCTTAGTTGTTGCTCTCTCAGTTGGGACCGACAAGTCCCCTGGTTCTTCTGCACCTGGAAACAGATCATGAGAGTGGGCCAAGCCACTCATATTGTTGGGATCATTAAGAAGTAAGACTCCAGAGGATTAATCAGGAAGAAGAGTGTGGGCAATGGGGTCTTGAAGAGGGAGAGGTTAAGAGGAGAACACGCCAAGGAAGAGTTCATTAACTGAAACTGCGGTAGCTCCAATTAAGAGAGAAGAGTCTCATTTTTATATCCATACATTTATTTAGCATCATGTTTCCTTGGTCCTTATTCAGTTAGTAAAGCAGTATTTACCTGGCTGAGGAAAAACGACTTCCCTTTTTTGTAGTGACTTAAACATGAAACTCATCCAACGTTATGGAGAGAGAGTTCTGCACAGACATTGCTAACCGAGAAAGCACAATGCGGACAGCTCTTTCCACTATTTGAAATGATATGCCGCCACTTTCAAGACACATTCCACAGTATGATGCAACAGCTCTTATTTTTTTCCATGGATACATATTTTTGTTTTATAGGCCAAGTTTTGCATAAAGCACTTTTAGTATTTTGTTCTGCATATACCATTAATAAATTATTTGATCCTTTCCCCCACAGTTGCATCTAGCACAGGGACATAGTCTGTTGACACTATAAAAGGCCCTACTTTCTGCTGTCGTGGACTACGGAGTTATGCACTTCTGTCATCTGATGAAGCACCTGTAGTGAGTCCTGTTTCTACTTAATTCATAAGCTGGCAGAGCTAGACATGCTTACCCAACAGTTTCAACACAGAGCACACCTTTGGTGAGAAGGTTTACATATAGCAGCCACTCGCAATAAAAATAAACTAGTACCCTGTCCATTCAGTGATTTGTGTTAAAAATATTCGCTTTTTGCATGGTTATTCCCATCTCCTTTATTCATATTGTCCAAGCGATTCAATACACCTTTAACGATGACAAGTCAGAGGTGCTTCTGTGCCAGAGAAATTCGTCCATCAGAAGACCTGAGCATGTTCATAGAGCCATAGTTCCTTTCATCTCAAAAGATTTGCCCAATCTACAGGGGCAAAAAATGGATGAGATTTGATGTCTTCAACACCTGCAACTCCAGCACCAAGACGCTCCACAGGGTTAAACTGCAAAAGCTTAAAAACACAACATACAATTCAGTTAGTAAAAGTGAGTACTGCTTCTTAAAGAGTCACAGCAAGATCTAAGAGTAAGGTACAGCCTTTAACACCAAACATATATAAAGCTCAGCTCATTGAAGACCCCCTTATTGGACATGGAGTTACAGCCTGCTGAGACTAAAGATCCTAGCATGCAATGCTTTGGAACATTACACGCTAAGAGAATGGCAGCCATGGATTGCATTGTAGAACTCTGTTGGTTGTATTTGGCCTATGGTCACTCTTTAGACACCCTGGCATTAACGTAATGCCACAGATGATGGCAACATAGAGGTTTCTTTAAGTTCCATGATTCTGTCTCTACTGCCCTAGAACACGGTACTGTTACGAATGGTTTTTATCTCCTGAAAAGAGTATTTCCACAAAATGATTATAACAAATAAGGGAGTCTACAGTGTTGTCATTAAATCCAAATTTAAAATTGAGATGTTGGAGAAAACTGGTGCAATAGTTTAATGGAAAACTGCTAAAACTAAACAGCTTTTTTGCTTGAGTTACAATCTCCAAACAAGACAGCATATTGAAAACAGGCTGTATCCATGTGGAAAGGAAAGCATAATATTTATCCCTACTGAGTTTAATGCAGAACGGTAACTTTAAAGGGAATGTTAAGGCAGAACTTCAAATAGTCTGATAAAGAGCCATGAAAAGAGTTTGTAGACTTGGAGATTGTTTTTATATTAAAAATACACAGTTCCAGGGCATAAATTTAGTTTTTGCCTTTCTTCAGAATATAAATTAATGACATAGTTTCTTCTCATACTTGTCATGAAGGGGTACTGTGAATTCTAATCTCAATGCATTCAAATGCCTACACCTGAGAATCAAAAAAAGCATAAACCCATAAGAATATTAATTTGTACATTTTAAGTTGATTCTGCCATTTAAAATAAGCTAACTTCATTCCCGAAACATAACTCGGGGAGCAAACTGCATTACTGGGAGAATTTACACAAGCCAGCAGACAAGCAGATGCAGTCACTGTCATGCTGCCTTCCCCTGAAACGTAACAAGCAACAGCAGGTGGGAAAGTAAGCACAACAAGTTTTATGTTCTGAAGTTCTGTATTCCAGGACAAAAACTTTACTCTTGGAAAATAAATGCATCATAAGTTATACCAGATATCTTTTTTTCTTAAAAAATTTGTGCAAATGTTATTGGCCAGTGAAACTTGGAAGTATCTAAAGAAAACTCTTGAGGACAAAATACCAATTAAATATAAACTAAGAACCTTAGCTTATTTGTTTAACAAAACAAAAAAATAGAAAAAAAAATCTGTTTTCTCCTAAGTGAAGGACATGGTGTTGGCTAGATGAAGAAGGCAGTGAAGTTATCAGCACTGGAAGCTGTATGCCATGAGACAAAACTTGGTATGGTTTTCCATGTAGCTGCATACTGATCCCTGAAAGCTATTTTGTGATGTCCTGACCTGCATAACCTGTTTGGGGGTGGAAGAGGAAAGCCACAATGACAAATTGCTAACCATGCCAAGAGACCCTTCCTTTTCCTGACAAGGCTTCCTCAACAATGAATGGTAGTTTCCTTGGATAGTCACACAACAGAGGTTTGATTTACTAGCCTATGGAGCCGAACCTCCATCCTATAAGTCACCAGACTGCACATGAGGACTTAACCTGAGCTATGACCCCAACAGATATGATCTTGTTATCAGTTTGAAGTTGCCTGAAAGTGAAGGCTATACTATATATCTGTGTGTCACTTCAAACTGTAAATGGTAGACACTCCGCTGTTTAGTAGATTTACAAGTGGACCAGACAAAAACACAAGTAAATTTACAACAGAGACCAATCCTTACACTGTCAGAGAGAAGTGGACTACAGCACCTAGTAAGTCTCCAGCTCTATAAGCATACATGAGATATTTCCTTCACTGTGCATTGTTCATCTATTTCTCACACACTTTAGTAACATGACACCTGTGGGTGCAAGACTGGCACTGGAATTGGTTCCGTATTACAATATGACTGACTGACCATAAATCAGTGGCTTAGTAGAAAGATACAGAAGTCAGTCTGCCATTGGTTCCTTTAGATGGTCAAGTTTTAAGTCTCTTTCCTTGGGTTTCAACAGTGTTCAAATCAAGACTGAGTTCCTAAGTGATGTGTAGCTTTTAAGCCAGATGCTCTTCATCCAAAGTCCAAACTACAAAACCACCATATATAACTTACCCTGTGCAAATGGAGTCAGTCATACCTATGGTAGGTTCCCATGTTTTGTTTGAAATTAATGAATACGTAAGGAGGAGAGAAAGGAGAAGTGCATTCATTACAATTCTATGCTGTTCATGCATAAGCATATTTCAGCATCTTGTGTTATCAGTCATGACCACCTAACACGGAGAGCTAGAAAACAGCAAGTCTTGTCCTTTCCCTCAATGTTTAAAAAACTTTAATACAAGACACATCGACCTGGAAGGCTGTGTATTTTCTTTCAAGCCAGCACCCCTTTGCTTCAATCCTCTAATGGACGATGTATTAAAAATTATCTTTCTGTTGCAAAAGCCAGATTATTCACACTTTAAATTACACTTGTCTTCCATCCTTAAGGGATGCCTTGAAGTTCTCTTCCTTCATGGAGAGTAGTCACACATTTTCAACTATAGCAATGTCATAGGTATGGTTAACATAACAGTAAGTTACGGATTATTTAGTGTCTGAAGGTAGCTTGCTATATTGGTATTGGTATTTTTGGATTGAATTAAAATGTTCATGGAAATACTTTGGATGGATTTAGGACAAAACTCCTAAAATGGTTGTATACCACAAGACAATTTTCAAAAGCACTCAGCATTGGCTTAACTTTTCTCCCTTTGAAGTCAATGTTAAACTCTTAGTCCTCTACTTAGAAGTCTGGCATCAGAAGTCAGAATTTCCAGATGTAACAATATATTCATGCAAAATTCATATGCAATGACAAGAGGGCTGCCTACAACCCTGCAGTCAGCTTTTTATAGTTAGGTTATTTCACTGCTACAGCAGTTAGAAACGTTTGTATATATATATATATGTATGCTTACGTATGTAAAATACATTCCCTGTTAAATTACCTGCTGAATGAGTGATCTGGCCTCTTTGGATACGTGATCTGGCATGTTCAAAGAAGCGTGAGTGTTTATTCCTGCTGGATGACACTCAGCCAGAGTCTGAAACAATCAATCAGGAACACTTCTTAACCAACATAATACAAAGATAGTATAGGTGCACACTGATGCAAACACTGTACTTAGAGCAATCCTCTGACGAATAAAAAGCAAACCTCAGAGTATAATATGAAGGTACTTGAAGTTCTCCTGGAACTATGTTTTTATAGGTTTCAGAGTAACAGCCGTGTTAGTCTGTATTCGGAAAAAGAAAAGGAGTACTTGTGGCACCTTAGAGACTAACCAATTTATTTGAGCATGAGCTTTCGTGAGCTACATCCGATGAAGTGAGCTGTAGCTCACGAAAGCTTATGCTCAAATAAATTGGTTAGTCTCTAAGGTGCCACAAGCACTCCTTTTCTTTTTATGTTTTTATACAATTTATATTTTAAACCTCTTCCTCTCCCCCCAGACTTTATCTTTCTCCTACTTTTGGTCAATTGGATTCTTGGATTTTGTTCAAAATGAAACTGCTACGATTGTCCAAGTCCCCCAACAAATCTGATTTGGTCAGCTACTCATTTTTTAGAATACTGAGTAGTTTTCCCCAATAAGCAGTAATGTCTGTTTCTACCACCTGCTTCTGTATGGGCTAACTACATATCATCACTTAAGCACATTAACCTCATACATTATACTTTAAAATTATTGATCCTAGTATATGCATGCATTAGAACATATGCAGGAGAGATATCAAACTGGGCCATATGAGAACAAGCAATAAGAGGGGAGGAGGTGAAATCCATTTTACTGACAGGGTGGTCAATCTATATGGAAATTGATTAAATAATCGACATTTCACTGCAGACCCAGCTCAAACCTGAATTCATGTCAGTACCACATATGTAGGTCTATACTGCTCCCTGGACTGATATCCAATAGCTTCAGCACTAACATTTGTATTAGTGTACAAATGCTGGACATATGCATTGAAAAAAGTAGGGAAGGATTATTAAAGAATAATCGTGGCTTTTTTATTATTATTATTAACCTCAAAATTGCAATATGGTAAATACAACTTTACCAAGTTTTTGTGCTGAAGCTTGAACAAGTTTGAATCCCTGAAAAACCTGCACTGTTCTTCTGATCCTGTGCAAGCCAGGCAAGTCTATGCAGCTCAGGTCTGAAGAACACAGACGAGGGGGAGATAGTAATAAAAGCATGCTCAGGCACAATTGCTTCTGGAAGGATGGTGCCTCCATGTTTGTTTGATTGCATACCTGCACCAGTGCCTACCTTTCCAGTGAGGAGTTCGAAGAGAATGGCACCTAGACTCCACCAATCACAAGCTTCTGTCTCTTCTAGAATAGCTCCAACCTCTGAACACAAGACATTTAGATTAAGATTGAAAAGTCAGTTTCACCTTCAAAATTAATATTGATTTACAAGGTGTCTATTTAATGCTGATTGCGCATACACTAAGCACTACAAAGCTTTCGTTATGCCTGCATGCTACTGAGCCCTTTAGCTACCTATCGTAGGCTGCATTTTTCGATGCAGATTTATTATTTCCTCATGACTTGCACAGTACGGACAGTTTCAATACCAGTAGGCACATGGGCAAGGATTCCTCTCCACTGGACTGCAATGTTTCCTTGTACAACAAAATTTGTTTAGTGAATTTAGGGCTGGTGAAAGGGGACCGATTAAACATTCTTAAAACTGAAATCCATTTCTTCATAAATTAGGTACAGTCCATCAGGGCTGGATTTAGGGGCAGGTGACCCAGGCAACCGCCTTAGGTGCTGGGCTTGGGGGGAGGGGGTGGCGGGGGCACTGAATTTGTCTTTATTCGCTTATATATGGCATGAATAAATACAGATTTACAGATCCTAGCATGCAAATTTATCTTCTTACATGACAGGGATAAATCATGCATGCAAATCGTGCATCAAAGTCATGAAATGAGCCACAAATTTGATAAAAAATAAGGTATTCAAAAGTTTAACAAATGGAGGGGTGGGCACCAAAGATGCTCCTCGCCTGGGGTGCCATTTGGTCTAGGGCCAGCCCTGCAGTCCAGGCATGACAGGACCACTGCAATATCTCAGTTCTGTTCTAGAAGGTGAAAGGATAGTTCAGTTATCTCATAACCAATCCTTGATCTTGGAGGTTGCCAAGGAGGATGTCACTTTAAGAGGAGGACACGAGTCCACTGGAAACTGGACTGAGACCATAAAATCATTTCATGGAATCATAGAAATGTAGGGCTGGAAGGAACCTCAAGAGGTCATCTAGTCCAACCCACTGTGCTCATGCAGGATTTCACAGAGGCTATTCAACAGCCATCAGAATTTAGTAACTGAAAGTTGCTACCAACTGGACCAGATTCAAATCAACTACCTACCTACATGGTAAAAACTCCCATGCCTAATACCCACCAGCCATCCAGACTATTTCGTTATTCTTTATGCTCAGGAGACAGCAGACACCAGAGAGCAGTGTGGCCTGTGTACACTCACATCATACGCAGTTGCACACCCATGGTGATAGCAAAAAGAAAGCACCTGTCCTTGACTGAAAGTCAGGTTAAAAAACAAACAAACAAACAAAAAAACCAACCAAGCTGTCTGCTTTAAAACAGGAGGCATAATAGACTGCAGGAAAAAGAAAATCTTAATTTTGACTGTCAAAAATTCAATAGCTGCACTAAAATTGCTTTAGTGTCAAAATCCACCCCAGATTCCAAACACAGAACATTGATTAGTATACAGTCACATGGCAGTTGCTATGAAACACATTATGCCAGGTTAGAAAAAACTACTGTGTATCCTTTTATGCAGATTAAAATGAAGATGGCAGAAAAAGAACTACAAATGCATCAGATTCCTGTAGCAGGGGAGAGCAGAACAGTGACTACAGCTCTCCACCCGACACACAGAAACATTGAGAACCCAATCCTGCAAGATGTGGAGTGACGAGCACTCCCACTCCCATTAGCTGCAATGCAACTTCAAGATGCTCAGCCCTTGCAGGACTCCCTTAATACAGCTCCTTTTTACATTCTCTAGTACCACACACATGGGGCAGTATTTCTTTAACTAACACACTATCTACACTAGAAAATTTACTAGGATAGTTAAAGCAATACAATCCTTGGTAGTAACAGACTCTGATGGGTTATTTGCAGAATCAAGCCCAGAATCAAACTCTACCAGAGAACCTCAGAGCTATTTACAAGAGGTGGTTACGTATTAATTCACTCATTTTGCAGAAGGTCAAGCTGAAACAGAGATTGATTACGTGGCAAAGTGGGGACAAGAACCCAGTTCTTCCGACTCCAAGGCCTGAAGTCTAACCATTAGAAAACTGTCAAATTATAAATGGAGAGTTGTATCATTTCCAGTCTCTTACCTATGTGAGCCACAACATTCAGACACCAAATCCTCCTGTCGTTTTCATCCCCAAACACCATTAAAATGATATAATTAGGATAAATAGAAACAGCCACCAAATACAAGGTTCAACTTGCACTGAGGGTTCTGGCAAGATTGTTCACGTGGTTTATAGAGTCTAAATGGTTAGTCACCAAAAACAAAATGTTAACTGTAAAAGCCACCTAGGTAAAGCATCCATAGGTACTAATCAACATTGAAATTAGCTTTACTTTCCTCCCATTCCACCACCACCCGTACCTCCTTAGGTGCTGCTTTGCCTTCCCACCCCCCACTGTTTTCACTTTCAAAATCAAAGTAAGATGTTTTCCTTAAAAAGTCATTGAAAATGCTACATATAAACAAATGCTGTTTACATTCCGTTACTTTGAGCAGGTCACATTACTTTTGATGCAATACATTGATAGTAATAAGTTCAGAATGTCATGTCAATATTACTGCATTTTTATCTCGACTACACTCATGGGAAAATTTAGAAAAAAGGTTATGAAGAGCTTTCAAGTCATACACAGAAGCCAGCTAATGTAATACCACACAGTGCATATGCTTTTCAAAGCTTTAATATTGCACTAAATGTGAACCACAATATCTGCCCTCACTAAGAAAACATTTTCATCTCTATCCATCAGCAAAGTAATTTAGACAATAAATGGTAGTGCCTATAAGAACTAAGTGAATAACTTCGGCATATTTGTGCCAGTCCTTTATCAACCTTTAAATTGAGGACCCTATTCACATTCGGACACGGACACAGGTGCTAGTGTTTCCTAGGATTAACAGTATACAAGATCACAAGATCCTTTCAACTGCAAAAGATGACAGGGTGAACAAATCAGTAGTTCATCCAACCTTAATGTAACTTGACTAAAGGGAAAGAGCTGCTTTCTTTTCCACATAAACCATATCCACGGGACAGCCAGAATCAGGTAATGCAGCACAACAGTGCTAAATTCCTGCACAGAAATACTTTACCTGCAACACCTATTGCTAAGACAAGCTTTGTGAAATGCTAACCACTTTCACTCACAGACAGATGGTGCAGATAAACAGCTTCTGTGAAGAGGTTCAGTGCTATTCTTCTGATATAGTGGCTGGTCTTGACTGAAAGGCCTTCTTTCCTTCCTACCTCCCCCCAGTATTTATCTGAACATTTATATTATACATAGTGGTACCTTCCTTCCTGATATGCAGCTGATAGAGTTGTTTATTTATTTTCAATTTATTTTGCAAACATTCAAGCCAGTTCTAGAGTAGAAAGGGGAGCCCAAACTAATCTATTTTGGAACCAAATCCTTTACACAGTTATTAATATCGTAACCAAGATGCACTTTGCCTGTTGTCCTTTATAAAATGCATACAATAATGGTACAATACCTTACATTGAAATACCACTCTTCATGCTAAAAGATCTCAAAAAGTTTTATACAAAAAGGCACAGGAAAATTTTTTCTCCCAAATGCACCTGATCTGGAGCTGCCCATAAGATCTGTTGAGCAGTGCAGTGCTAGATTTTGGAACAAAAGATACTGGGTTCAGAGGCAGTCCAGTGGACTTGCAGTCACGATGCAATTTAGGCCAGGTCTCCTTGTCTTTCAATTACCTGGAACAAAATTCAGTCAAGTTTTCCAGGAGAAACTAATTCCCAAAAGATGACATTTGAATTAGTTCAGGCAAAAGTCCTGAAGGTAGTACACATGAAAATAAGTTCATTTCTGAAAGTAAGTAGAGGCATTGCTTAACCTAATATTCAGAAGCTCTAGAGTTTTGTACTGAGAGGTTTCTCCTAAGCTTAAAAAAAAAAAAGATACCATTTGACTTTTGGTTGATTGATCATGATAATTATTTCAAGTTTTGAGGAGTCCTTTTCATCTATACTGCATTTCTAGTGGAAATATTGTAAACATCTAGTATAGTTTTTCCATTGGCCAGAAACCAAAACTCAGAACCCAAAACTCCAGTCTGAATTACCATCAGGTGCCACTGTGGTACCCAGCCAAATCCATTAAGGAGGACTGATGAGGGGTGGGAGGAATGGGGAGGGACAAGCTCAACCCCCTGAAAATGATAGACATGGTGTTTACCATTCTCTGCTGCCATGTATAGCCATTAGAGTTCAGACAATCTATTTGCCTTATAGTCCTAATTTAAAAGCTTTGCATTTTAATTTAGTATTATAAATGTAAAGGAGCATTTGCAAAGAACCAGATAAAAGGAACCAAAGCCAATTTACTCCACACAGATTCGGTCAGCCAAGATCTCATAAGATACAGTAACTAAATACCACATCACATAAGTGATTTGGTCATAATGCTTTCTCCTTTGCATTTAGGATCACACCAGTATATAAAAGTTCACACAGCAAGTGAATGGCAAAGCCAGAAATAGAACCCATGGAGTTTAGTCTCTCACTATAATCATTAGACCAACCCTCCCTTTGATTTCTAGGGGTCAATTATATTTTAATCTACTTTCTTAAACAATCTACTCCAAATGAAATGGCTAGACTACAGAACAGTAGTACTTAATATCAGCAACCTCACACTGAAAGTTAGATATACAGATACACAAGGCTTCAGGTAATTGGTAACATGGGGTGGGATATATTTGTCCAGCAAATAAACATCATGCCATAAAGACCAATGTTGCTGATATTTTTGACTTTTAATATTGTGTGCTTCCAACCATCAGCCGCATGTTTCTTCCTTATAGAAAATTGTCTAAGAGAAGAAGAGAAGCTGTCATTTCACATCTGGGAGCATGGATATCAACTTGTGGTATGAAGCAATTTGGGCTTTTTTTGGACTAAAATTTGTATCTACAAATCTTTTATTTGGGTAGGCTTTGTATAGTATACACTAAATACTGGTTTAGATCAAACCAAATATACTGATATACTTGTGTGCATCCATATACAGAGAATATAGCATGCACATGGGATCCTGATCACATCAAGTGTCTTGTGAAGTCATCAAAACATGAGGGTATGTGACTAGGACTGTATTTCCTTCACATATCCTACAAGAAAAATTGATGGAAATTATGTAGTTAGATCTCCTTGCTGTCTTGAAAATCTCAACTATGTATCTGTCTTTCTACACACTCAGCTTTTTCAAGATTCACTGTTCAAGATTCACTGTTAGAGGGAAAAAAGAGCAGGTGGGAGAAATGGGACTTCATAACTCATCTGTTCTCTCATTACCATTGCATTATCAGAGGGCTAGATTTCACAGCTGTGATATACCAATGAAAAAAATGCCATCCTTGTATGGTGGGGTGATATCTGAGGTGAATCGTAAGTTTACATACTGCAATCCTGTTGCTAAAAAGTGGTATTGGATTTTCTTATTTGTTCAGAAAAGCCCAGCACTTTTCATCTACAACGTTTCAATTGCGAAATCTAGACCTCTGGACTAGATATAGGGTGACCAGATGTCCCGATTTTATAGGGACAGTCCCAATTTTTGAGTCTTTTTCTTATAAAGGCTCCTATAACCCCCTACCCCCTGTCCCAATTTTTCACATTTGCTGCCTGGTCACCCTAAGTAGATAGGACTTTTCCCTTCTAACTAGCTGGGGGATTTGGATGTTTGACATATACAGTATGGCAAGGTGGATAAAAAAAAAAAATCAATTATTTATTTTTTATTTAAATCAGATTTTTTTTTTATTTTGTACTTTAAATTATAACAATAAGCTTTTATTTAAAAAAAAAAAAAACCTGATTCAAATAAAACCTGAAATCATTATAAAATATAGTAAGGCCTAAATCTCTGAAAACCTTAAAATAAAAAGATAAATATTCTGAATCCAGGAGACTATCAAAAACTTTGAATTACAATTTATAAAGAAAGAATCAAACAAGGGGGAAAAAATCTTAACTTTTGAGGTCAAGCTTTATAAATATGGCACAATAGATCATATACTGTATTAAGGGCCTGATCCTGTGGGGGGCCCCAGGGGCTGCACTACTGGTGCAAGACACTGACTGGCAAAGTCATCACAGGCATTGGGGCCTGGCCTCTGATTCCAGGAAACACCATCGTGTATGACATCACTTGGTAGCAAAAAGGTGTGCCAAATCTACTGTAAAGGCTCGATTTAATTGTAAATTGACTTTTTAATGGTTATGTCAACCAGTAAGAATGCACCTTTCTTTAGAAAATACGTGAAGTTCAAATGGAAAAGTTGATTAAAATAGATTATGTAAATCGAGGCTTCCCACTTGGTGATTTAAATCATGATTTTAAATCGCCTTGATTTAAAATAAATCAATACACCCTACAGTATGGGGGGGTGGGGTACAAGATGCACATTCACGTGTTAAAGCCGTAGATTTTTTTCTGCTGCACTTTGCTTTAGAATTCAGAGATACAAAATATACCAAAACGACTTGTTTTTGCTTTCTCAACGAGACCTAATCTTGATCAGGTCTGGCTCCAGATGCTCTTGATATGGCTGCAGCCATTCATGTTTTGCCTTTTTCACAGATATAAACAAACAATGGCTAGGGTCTTTTAAAAGTTTCAGTTTTAGTTTTACAAACTTGTGGTTATCTATGTCCTACCAAGAGTGTAATACGATTACTGCATTATTTACATGAAAATGACTCTTAGGCAAATCTAAGATCACAAAGTGGGCAAAAACTGTACTTAAATAACAGAAGGTGATCATTTGCATTTCAAAAAATTATCTATCTTGCTTTCCCCTCACTTTGACCAAAACATGTTGATTCACAGGTGTGTGTGTGTGTGTGTGTGTGTCTTTTTCAAACGTATTTATAGAGCAGAATAATGGCCCCCCTGCTAACTTGGCATTTGCTCAAGTTTCTGTCCTTGTAAATTGAATCTGTTACTGGAATTTTTCCCCCCTCAAAATACCAAGGCACATTAACCAAGAGATAAAAAAGTTACTCTGCTGATATTATAAAGCATGGGGAGGGGGTGGATAATAGGCTGTGTGTTGGGGGGGGGGGTTTGTTGTTTTTTGAACAAATATGCGATAAGAGTTCTCAGGGGGCACTGAGAGCAAAGGACTTTAAACAGAAGTGAATCATTGTCATCATGATCTGGTGACAACTTTACACTTTATTCAAACATCAGCAGCTTAGCACATTTTAAGACTATTTAGAAAACAAAAAAATAATGTAAAAAGGGGATTGTAAGAAAACATTATGCATTTCAGAGTTAATGCAGTGAAAATTCTCATCTGTGGCCTTATAATTTATTAGTTAAACACATTTGTTATTTATAGTTCATTAATCTTGGCCAAAAACAAATCCACATTTTTTACTCTTAATGGTGCTGAGTTTATGAGGAATGAATTATAAGTCATCGTCATTTCCCTTATAGTTCAAAGAAAGAAAAACTGACTTATCATGGGTGGACAGCAAAGATTTGGGTTGGCTATTAATCAAAGTATAATATAGGCACTACTTTTAAGTATCTGCAGATAGCTTTGTTATTGCGTTATTTATTTCAGCCTGAACTTTATTAAAGTAGATCTACCAAGGAGCTAAGGGACTTTCCACTTTTAACCATCTATACCATGCTAGAACGCTCTACAACTCACAAAGCTTGAAAGTACAGTTCTTGTTATGCAAATAATTACAACAAAGCTTTTCTCCACTCTGTAGATCTTATCTAAAGTAAGCCAAAGAAGGGTGCCAGGCAGACAACAGCATAAATCCATTAATGGTACAATGCCACCTGCTGGTCAACTGTAAGAAATGTACCTTCTTGCAAAAGATTTCTCTCAAAGAGGCTTTTAATGTATGCAAGATATAAAATTATATTGCTATTTTACAGAAAGTTGACTATGTTGTCACAAGGATATCCTGGGGAACTTTTTAAATCTTTGTTTTTTTCCATTTTCTCGCTGCTTTACCATTAGTAAGGAGACTTTCCTTTTATTTTATATAAAATATATTGTTTTCCTGCCCTTTATATATATAATGCCCTATATATATAAAGGGCAGGAAAACAATATATTTTATACATACACAGTCACATTTCATCTCAGCTCTTGATGGGTTTGAGTGAGAGTGACAATTGCTTGTTTTTCATACTCTAAAGGCTGTGATGGCTGTTTCTATAATAGTGTTGGTTATTTTATTAAAAAAAATAGATACTGTTCTATACTCTGGTATTCAATAAGTTTTTAGAGTGATTTCTTAGGCCTTGATCCTGCAATGACCTCCACATGGAGGGACTTCTGCCCCTATAATGAGCCCCACTGAAGAGAGACTTTAATACTAAAATGCCATTTTCTTAAGCCATTCCAGTGAGTAGATTCTGGAATGCTAGTACATTGGTAAACAAAGAGCTTCTTACAACCAAAAAGGTTAGTAGCAATTGGACGTTTAACATAGTGAATGCCGGTGAAAATGAGGTAGGATCCGAGGCTAAAATAGGGAAAGAACAAGTTAAAAATTACTTAGAAAAGTTAGAGGTCTTTAAGTCACCAGGGCCTGATGAAATACATCCTAGAATACTCAAGCTGACTGAGGAGATATCTGAGCCATTAGCAATTATCTTCAAAAAGTCATGGAAGATGGGAGAGATAATGGAGGACTAGAAAATGGGAAGTATAGTACCAATCTATAAAAAGGGGAATAACGACAACCTGGGGAATTACAGACCAGTCAGCTTAACTTCAGTACCCGGAAAGATAATGGAGCAAATAATTAAGCAATCAATTTGCAAACACCTAGAAGATAATAAGGTGATAAGTAACAATCAGCATGGATTTGTCAAGAACAAATCCTGTCAAACCAAGCTAGTAGCTTTCTTTGACAGGGTAACAAGTCTTGTGGATGCGGGGAGGGAGAGAGCAGTAGATGTGGTATATTTTAACTTCAGTAAAGCTTTTGTTACTGTCTCACATGACCATCTCAAACAAACTAAGGAAATACAACCTAGATGGAGCTTCTATAAAATGGGTGCATAACTAGTTGGAAAACCATTCGTAGAAAGTAGTTATCAGTGGTTCACAGTCAAGCTGGAAGGGCATATCGAGTGGTGTCCCACAGGGATCAGTTCTGGGTCAGGTTCTGTACAATATCTTCATCAATTATTTAGATAATGGCATAGAGAGTATACTGATAAAGTTTGTGGATGATACCAAGCCGGGAGTGCTTTGGCGAATAGGATTAAAATTTATAATGATCAGAACAAACTGGAGAAATGGTCTAAAGGAAATAGAATGAAATTCAATAAGGACAAATGCAAAGTATTCCACTTAGGAAGGAACAATCAGTTGCACACATACAAAATGGGAAATGACTGCCTAGGAAGGAGTACTGTGGAAAGGAATCTGGGGGTCCTAATGGATCACAAGCTAAATATGAGTCAACAGTGTAACACCGTTGCAAAAAAAGCAAACATCATGCTGGGATGTATTAGCAGGAGTGTTGTAAACAAGACACAAGAAGTAACTATGCTCTACTCCATGCTGATTAGGCCTCAGCCGGCGTATTGTGTCCCGTTCTGGGCATCACATTTCAGGAAAGATGTGGACAAATTGGAGAAAATCCAGAGAAGAGCAACAAAAATGATTAAAGATCTAGAAAACATGACCTACGAGGGAAGATTGAAAAAATTTGGTTTGTTTAGTCTAGAGAAGAGAAGACTGAGGGGGGACAGGATAACAGTTTTCAAATACATAAAAGGTTGTTACAAGGAGGAGAGAGAAAAGTTGTTGTCTTTAACCTCTGAAGATAGGACAAGAAACAATGGGCTTAAATTGCAGCAAGGGTGATTTAGGTTGAACATTAGGAAAAATTTCCTGTCAGGGTAATTGAGCACTGGAATAAATTGACTAGGGAGTTGTGGAATCTCCGTCATTAGAGATTTTTAAGAGCAAGTTAGAAAAACACCTGTCAGGGATGGTCTAGATAATACTTAGTTCTTCCATGAGTGAAGGGGACTGAACTAGAAGACCTCTTGAGGTCCCTTCCAGTCCTACACTTCTATGATTCTATGACTATTATGAAAGACCCACACAGTCAGGGAAATTGGCTGACTATAAATGTGGAAATAATCAAAGTAAACCTACTGAATCAACAGAGATTCTGTCTCTCATCTCTTTCAGTTCTAGCAATCTCCGGAGTTACTTGTAACCACAGGAGTTGAAATATTTTTTAGACTTTTTACATAGTCTGATTTTAAGTTGTTGATATCTTGTTACATGTTAAACTTTCAGATCAATTTTCTGCCATTTCTGTTGATGAAACCATGTCCAAAATTAATACAAATAAAGAATTGCATCTCAAGAATAAGTAATTTGTATAGTATCTATAACAACAGAATCTTGAGGGCAATGTTTTAATATAAGATCTCTCTGTAGAATGCAATGTGTAACTGAAGCAAGTAACTTAAAAGAACAGTTTCTCACAATGTAGTGGAGTACAAGTAGTATTTTAAAATAGACTATCCTAAGAAGCGGGGAATATGCTGTCATGATAGAGCAGAGACATGGGTCCTCAATAGAATGAAGATCGCTCAAGCACCATCTATCTCCCCATAATCTTGGAGTGTTCCTGGACCTGAAGGACGTAGACTGAAATTAGCTATCTAATGATGAGCAAGTGGCTTGGAGCATGATTAAAAAGTGGGAGCTCTAAGGACCAAGTCTGAACTGCGTGACATTGGTTATTTCTAGGTACAACTATGAGACTTCTACTCAAAATAAAATGTTCCTCCACTCAAAGCAACACTCTCTTGTTAAGTTACTGAAAACATTTACAATATATACAGTATTAATTTCCAAAACAATACATTAATGCATTGTTACATTTTGCACAGAAAATATTAATATTCAGGAAATGTGGAAGCTAAGAATCCTACAGCAACATTAACTCAGTCAACTTGCACATATATAATATTTACACATGAAGACCCCTATCCTGTAACTGGAGAGATATGTGCAGACACATACTTGCACCCATGCAGTGTTCCAGTGAGGCTCCACGAATGCAAAGGTCTGCCCACACTGATCCAAATTGCAGGACTGGAGGCTTAGCCAAAACAACTCCAGATCGGTACTACCAACGTGCACTGAAGCAGAGTTAATGATGGTGCAGGAAGCCTTAACTCTTGCATTTTGTGATTTTTAAATGTTATTCCAACTGCTTGGTCAACACTACATTACTGCAGGGTGGGGTTGGTTGTTTAGAGCTTACAGGGGCAGAGAAGGCCTCCAATCGTGTAGTCATTAAAATGGGTACAGTTACGATTTAAAGTTCACACCTCATTAAGGCAATATCATGGGAAATGATGAGTTTCCATCTTTGCTACCACTACTGTTCTGTTGAAGAAAGCTTCCTGCAAGGCTGGGCTACCAAGGCAGCAGCACATTGTTTGCACTGTGATGGATGCACCTTGGCAACAGAAAGTTGGGCTTTTTTCACCTTTAAAAAATGATAGAAATTGCTTGAACTCTAAAATGAGGGGATCTGTAGCAGTGGCGCCCATTCAGATATTTCTTGCTGGGACAAATTCCACTCCTGCTCCCCCCCAGCAGGGACCTCACTTGTCCTTTCCCTGCACAGACCCCAGGTCTCCCTCAGCCAGAGAGGGTATGTCTTCAGAAAGGGTATGTTAAACGCCTGTGGCTAACCCACGTCAGCTGACTTGAGCTTGCCGGGCTTAGGCCGCAGGGCTGTAAAATTGTGGTGCAGATATTTGGGTTCAGGTGGGAGCTCTGGGATCCTTTCCCTACTTGTGGTCCCACAGCTCAAGCCCCAGCCCAAACCCAAATATTTACACTGCAATTTTACAGCCCCACGGCCCAAGCCCTGTGAGCCAGAGTCAGCAGACACGGGCCAGCTGCGGGTGTTTAACTGCAGCGTAGACATACTCAGAGTCTCCCTTCTCTCTTAGCCATACAGTGCTTGAGCCAGTGCCGCCGGCCGAGTTCTCGGCTGACTCCCCTGCACTCTGCCCCACAGGAACAGGCTCCTTATGTGCCCTCTCACAACACCATCTGGCCTGACTGCCCCTCCATCTGGATGGAGGAGCAGCCTGGCCAAATTTGAGTAGCAATGTGACTCCGTGCACGCGGTCGCAATGCCACTCACTGAAATTTGGCCCAGTCATCACTCAGTCTGGCTGGGTCAAATTTCAGCGGCATTGGAACCATGCAGCCAAACCAATGTTCCAGGCTACTCTGGCAGTAGCCAGACTGATTTAGCACGAGACCAGTGCTTAAAAGTGCTCAGGAAAGCCCCCCCGCCCCAGCTCCGTGGCCTATGGAACTTTGACCAAGTGCAAAAACCTTCAGAGGAGGCATTTGCCCCCTCCCACAGCAACCCCAATTGGCACCAGAGATCTGGAGGTTTTCCTGTTCCTGAGATTAAGGTAGTGAGGTGTTTTGTGTTGTCTGAAAATATAAAGAAGTATCTGGCTGTGATTCAGAGACATTCATAATCTTCTTCCTGTAAACTGGCCCAGCACCACCTTCAGTGCAAGTCAGGTTGGGCAGAGACAAAGTGCAATGTCACAGTGGGGGGTCCGAATTCAAGTTTTAGCAGCTGCCAATGGACCATATTCTACTGTCTATTCACACTGTGTAGCCCCTTACTCCATTTGATTTTAAGGGGACTAACTCACAGAATGAAGTGGTGCTCAATGCTAAGTTCTGAAGCCATCTTTTAAATTGTTTATAAGCTATTATTCAACCAATCTTTATCAAGCGTGGTCACTGACTATGTACATGCCTTAGTTATGGACCACCTGCATGCCAAGTTTCAAAGTTCAACCTGTGTGTGAATTCAGCAGGAAGTGTACAGGGCATTCTAAATTTTAAAGCAAGGAAGTTTTCCCCTTCACAAAGAGTCAGTTGAATAGATTTTGCTCAAACTTCCCAAACAGTTCATCTGTGGACAGAACTCACAAATGAAAAATCTCAGCCACTAAAATAATTTGAAGTTTTTGTTGTATGTTTCTAAGCTAGTTTATAACCTCTTGTTTTCAAAATTTCATACGTGAAACTATTTAGCCATCTCATTTTTGCCAGGCATTACCACTTGACCACTACATAAAATTAGCAGTTTTCAGGTTGAAGCACAGCATTTACCAGAAAAGCTAAGATGCATATTTTATCCCATTGGGTTTAATAGAAATGGTTCTAAGAAAACATACCTATCTCTAAATTATTTCCAGTTTTGCTCATCATAGGTGCCTCACATATTTGTATGTTTATTACAGTTTTATATTTAAAGCTGTTGTAAGATTTATGTTTCTCTTATTATTGTACATTTGTTAAGTTTGTATTTTTAAAATCTTTTTGTGGCATCTTCAGTCTGAACTGCTCTTTTTTCTTTAATTGCTCTTTTCAGGGATCAGGCATGCCCTCACTGAAACTGGAAATATCCTAAGGAAAACAAAATGTTTCCTAAAAAACAAGAAGTTCAGTGCAGTAACCTTTTATAGAGGAGCTACATAACACATCAAACTACAGGTCAGTTGAACAGTGGTATAGTTACCAGCTCTCTCAGATTCTATGATAGTCAGAAAAAATCCTAATCAGATATTGCATGAACTTGAGGTACCAAAGAGAAGTATGTTATATAGGCTCCCTGAGAAAATGAAAACTGCTGATCTGTTTTCCAAGTGAAACATTTTAGGTGATTGCTCTAACCTGGGGCACAGTACATTCTCTCCATGGCATCGTTGTCACAGGAATCTTCAACCTCACTCCACCTGCTAAAATACGTTAGCTGAATGTGTCCTAAAAACAAAACGACAGGAGAAATCAAAACATTTTTCCCTTCCATTTTCTACAGAAGTGAACTGTAATTACTCCTTTTGTAGCTAAAAACAGTATCATTAAGAATAATGGCATCATTAAGTACTAGAAGCTATTACTGGGGGTGAATTTGCTGCACTGATAATGAAGCTCTAGACAGGAAATGAAGATACTAATTACAAGATAAAACGCCTACCCAGTTAATTGGAAGCAACAGCGAATAAAAAGAAATGCATTTGCAAAAGTTCCTGACCTCTATCATTCAATAAGATGTTGTTTGGGTTCAAATCGCGGCACACAATTCCTTCTCTATGTAAAGCATCAAGAGCTACAACCATTTCAGCTGCCCATCTTTGAATGCAACCCTCTGGGATGTAAAATCTGGAGGTTAGTGCTAGTCTTTTGTCAAGGTCCTGAAAAATTTGATGTATCTCCTTCTCTCCTTCTAGTGCTATTTCACTCTTGCCCTCCACTGCTGACTCTTTGCTTTCTGCTTTTGGTAAGACAGCAGGGTTTGTTTTCTCTTTACCAAAGTCTTCCGTTTGATCAGAAAATAGCAACACTGCTTGATTTCTTACAATGCCTCCATCTAAACTATATTCTTTAGCACCTGAAAGTGGGTTAGAAATAAATAAGAAATTTTCTTCTGTGCTTGTTGCATTTAATGATGAGGAAGAAATTACTCCGAGTCCTTGAAACTGAGCCACATCTTCTGAACTAGCCAGGTCAGTGTCAGATGTAAATAGCGTCCTGACAATTTCCTGAGTGACATCATATTGTCCTTCTGATTCCTTGCTAGAAGGATGGCCCAGTTCTGGTACCACATGATTTAACTTTTGATCAAGTGCTTTGCATTGCTCTGTACTATTATTTAATTGTAAGACATCAGGGGTTTCTAACAGTTTGCTTTCCAAGATGTTTACATCAGTCTTTGTAAACTTTTTTGGCCTAACCACCGGCACTTCTTCCAGTTTCTCAGAGACACCAGGTAAATTTATCAGAAGATCGGGCCTTCCTTCATCAGCACTACTTACATCATCAAAAGCAGCATCCTTAAAAGAAATTACCGGCACAGAGTCATTGGAACCCCGGCTTATTGTGTCCTGGGCTCTAAAGCCCACCTTTCTTTCCATTGTTTCAAGGCTCCTGTCATGATCAGGTGCAGAAAAAAATGGCTTTAAAGATTCTGATTTTAAGCTATACAATTTATCTCCAAAATCAAGCCCCAGAAGTTCACTGGTGCTGTCTTTACTGTCTATTCTGAAGAATTCCATAGGGCTGTGCTTGGATTTACTTAATGAGTCTGATATCCTAGTAGGACTAAGTACTTCCGGGTCAGCATCTTCAGTGAAAAACTTTAGCTCCCGAGAGGTGATCTGAGAGCTGAGGCTATCATTGCCAACTAAAGTATGTGCCTGTAAGCATCCTAACTCTTTGGTTTTAAGATCTTCTCCCTCTGGTTTCGGCACAGGTTCCTCATTTAAAGAGCCAGGATCAATTTTTTCTTGCCCATATTCATTGCATAATGTTAAATAACTAGTAGTGCATTCTTCTTCTGAACTTGACCCAGAATCTGTCCATTTGGGAGAACCTTCTTGGCCATCTTCCTGGTTACTACTCTCATCTTGAGAACTTGGTGTAAGGCTGCTCTTCAGAGGTATAACTCTCAGCATGTTCCCCCCATTGCTTCCTTTGGAGTCAACACTACTGCTGATTTCTGTAGGGCTAGGGGTTGGCAGCTGCAGGTGAATTTTAGTAGAACTTTTGAGTTCATGGATTTCAAAGCTTTCTTCAGGGCTTCTGTTTAAGAATTTACTGATGTAAGACCACAGTCTGCCTCCTACGAAGGAAGAAAAAGAAAAATCACAATTTAACTCAGAACTAAAACACTGTTTCATTATGAGATATAAAATACACAAGTCACCAGGGCAAATTACTTCCTTATGCCAATTAGAGGAGGTTAGAACTGCTATTTCAATAGAGAATAGCTAGAGGGACCCTGTCGACTTAAATTTATTAATACATTCATGTTAGTAGCAGCATCTTCGATTATTAAAATAGAAAGAATGTTTAAAATCCTACAGAATGGTCTCTAACCAAGTGGTTCCAGGATTACAACTGCTCTCCCATTTCAGGACATATCAAGAATCAGCGAAAATAAGGTTCCCTGCAACCATTCTGCATTTCCTGAGATGCTTCTGAATCGCAGCTCCAATCTTCTATGTGACATCAGGGGAGGGAAAAAAGGAGGGATGGAATAAAGGAGGAATTATTACCAAGTTCTAGGTTTTCCCCTCTTCAATTTTGTGGGTATTAGTGCCCCTCTGCTCCCTATTAGTAGGATACAGATACAGATATTTCTTTTCTTGCTTTTTGAAGGTATCTTATTAGTCTATTAAATCAGGATTGTTTCTCCCCCTGCCCTCCCAAGTTAAGATTTCTTCCCTAATACCTTGCTATATTATGCAATTTTTTTTTTTTGCTGGTGGCTGGGGGGAGGATTTTAATCAATACACTTCAGTAACAGATATCAGAATCTATGGCTAAAGAGGAAGGAATAAGACAGAGCATCTGTCTCTGTCCCAACCCAAGCCTAGTTCTCTCATCTCTGAAAAGTTCAATAAAGTTACAGCACTAAATGTAACCACTGTATTGGCTGCAGTTAAACTTTGGAAATAATAAAATTGGATGGTTACTCTTGAAAATCTTGAAAATTCTATTAATGCTTGTTATAAACAATTACAGATCATGGGTACAAAGCAGGAGGTTGCACAAAATTAAATTAGAAGATAGTAGAATAATAGAAGATTAGCATTGGAAGAGACCTCAGGAGGTCACCTAGTCCAACCCACTGCTTAAAGCAAGACCAATCCCAACTAAATCATCCCAGCCAGGGCTTTGTTAAGCCAGGCCTTAAAAAGCTCTAAGGTTGGAGATTCCACCACCTCCCTAGGTAACCCATTCCAGTGCTTCACCACCCTCCTAGTGAAACAGTTTTTCCTAATATCCAGCCTAGACCTCCCGCACTGCAACTTGAGACTATTGCTCCTTGTTCTGTCATCTGCCACCACTGAGAACAGCCTAGCTCCATCCTCTTTGGAACCCCACTTCAGGTAGTTGAAGGCTGCTATCAAATCCCCCCCACACTCTTCTTTTCTGCAGACTAAATAAGACCAGTTCCCTCAGCCTCTCCTCATAAGTCATGTGTCCCAGCCCCCTAGTCATTTTCTTTGCCCTCTCCTGGACTCTCTCCAATTTGTTCTATTGTGCTTGCTTGGTCCTAAGAACTTGACCTCAAGCAGGAAGAGAGAGGTCCTAGAAAACTTTCAAGGAGGAAAAAAATGCGAATTCAATAAGTTCCCTTTCAAAATAACAGAGTTTACTGAAATTCCTGAAAGTATGTGTGATTGAACAAGATCTTCAGTAGCTACAATGAAGCTAACTGTATCAAACAAAAAAAAATATTAATAGAAAATTCTAACAGTTTGGAAACTGATAGTAAGGAGGACAATCTGGATCTATTCACATACATGCTCTCAACCTACAAGTTGTAAACAGGTGTCAGGGTGTCACCACCTTGACATTCCCATATAATTAAATGTGACGGTCCCAGCTACATGGGCAGGAAAACATGGAGGGGGTCCTGATATAGAAAACACTGAGAATCAATCATTGTTTATATCATAATTTTAGATCCTGATTTTAAGATGTTCATGGTTATCACGAATACATGTCTGTATTTAAATGAGTCATATGGAATGTTATCTCATTTTATTGTATTACGTAAAAGTTTTAGAGTTGGTCAAATTTTGGGAGGGTTGCAAAAGTTTGATGCTTTGTCCACCATTTACCGCTCCCCCACACAAAGAATTCAAAACAAAAATGTTTTAAACAATTTGTTAAAACATATAGTTTCAAATTTTCAGTTCTGAGTTCCCCACTGCCACCATCTCTCTCTCTCTCACTTTAGCAGCAGCAGAGGAAAGTGGGGTTGGGGGACCACTCTCCCCTCTTTACCTGTCCCCGCACACTTTTTTCCCCACAACTGGAAAAAAAGACGGAGCAAAAGTGAATGTGGGATTTTTATTCCACAATTCTGAATGAAAATTTCAAAAATAATTTATTTTTGTTAGGTTTTGTTGAAATCATATTTTTAAATGCTAAAAATTTGGCAAAATAATTTTGACCAGCTCATTCATTTACATATAATGGAAATATTAAAGGTTTGCCTGTACCAATTAATAAAACTTCATTTGACAACACTCCCCTAACCCATCCATAAATATAGACCCTGGAACTTCTTGCACATGAGTGGACTGTCATGGAGCTCCCAGACGAGAGCAGCAGTCCACTGACACTTAAGAGGTGGCAGAATGTGGGCTTAGCTTTTATACACCATTGAGGTCGGAAGAAACCCCCTGTCTAAGAGATGTCGTTGGGGCATAGGAGCTGTACTATCAGGGAACCAGAGGTGGCATGGGGACCCTGGGCATCCATATGCAGCATTTTGCCCACTCCTCTGGCTACAGAATCCACAAGTGCCAAGCCAGTCCCCATTCTCATATCTTCCTGATTCCCTTCAGAAATATATCAAGGAAAATCAACAGTGGGATAAGAGAATTCTCAAGAAGTTTTTTATCCCCACATCCTCCTCCCTAGCTATTTCTGCTAGTAGGGTAACCCAGGGCATTATTGTTTCTTTATGTTTCACATACATTTGATCCTATCAACGTCAAAAAAGACTCTCAAGTCACTATGTAACGGTTTAAGAAGAGAATAGCGCATGCCGGTTTTAAAGGTTTTTATTTCTGGCTTTTTAACAGAGAATCCAATTCCCTTAGTCCTAGTAGGCATCTAAAGATGGTCAGTAGGTCAGCTTCCAATTATTATACTTAAGATCAATGAAAATAATCAAATTTACACTATTATTCTGACACTAGTGAAAACAGTTTAATGGCCATACTGCCTACCCTTCAATAATTACTCCCAGTATAAACCTTCCTCTTTTTAAAAGCTTAAGAGAAAAAAGTTTATGATTCAATAATTACTTGTAGTAGGAAACGATAAAAAACTGTTGATTATTGCTTTCTGATTTACAGTTAAGTGCAACTAAATGAAAAACCATTTGATTAATGTCCAAATTAATATATATAGCTGTTTATGTATAAGTATTTCAAGAGCGGCCTCCTGGTCAAGTGGAAATATGTAAATAAATGCTGTTCAATAATTTTGCTCAATACTGAAAAACAACAATTTTATTCCCTTCTGAAAATGCCCACTCCAGGGTCAAACAAGAGCAATATTTGTTTCTGGGTATATAATTATGTTTTTATGAGTGACACACAAATAATCTCCCCCTCCTCTCACCATGTGTTGGGTAAAATCAAGAAAACCCATTAGTAAGCCATGCTAATATTGTATCAGGAATCTATAAAAGCTAAAATTACAGAAGTCAGTCCATGCAAGTAGGCTTCAGTCACTTTGTCAAATATTGTCTAACATACTAAATAACGGTAAAAAGTATCACTGCAAAACTGAACTTTATTCATCTTTAATAGAATCACAGGAAACTAGCATCAATGCCACCAAATTTCCTTACTAATCTAATCTAATCTTTCTACCACAAGGTTGCCAGTCATTCTATACATTTTATAGTATAAATACATCAACACTAATGTACTAAAACGTATTTGTACCAAGGAATATATGAAGTGTTTCCTATGTGCAATGTGGAAGAGTTAATATTGCTGCAGAAATCTTCTGAGTGACACCTACTTGAAATCTAGTTTATTTAAAAAAAAAAAAAAGTAATTTGACTTTTGACATTTCTAGCAAACGCTGGCCTTTTTTTTTTTTTTTAATTACATAAGGCCAAATCACTTTAATCAGGATAGGAGAAGTTCATTTTTACTATTTTTTTTTAATAGTTACCTTATACAAAAATCCACCTTTTGGATTACACAAACCATGGATGAGCATTCCAGAAGGAATTTAAGAAAGTTAAGTTCGCCTGAAAAGCAGGATATCAGAACGCAAGTGGAAACCCAGCCATACTGATTGCTACCAGGAACCACTACAGTATTAACTGAAATAAAGTGCATTCCCAGTAAATTTTACTTTAATCAAGTACTAGTGTCACAGCAAAAAAATAATATTTGACTCTTATATAGAGCTAGGAGGCATTTTTCAGCTGAAACTTCTTTCTGCCAGAAAATGCAGATCTGGTAAACCAAAACATTTCGTGAATTCGTGTCGATGTCAGCAAATTGTTTCACTCTGGAATTTTTTTTTTCCCTAGAAATGTCAAAAGATGAATGCCCTGATCACTGGGCTACAGGTTACTTTGATGGGTCTCTTTCTCAAATTTCATCTGCTGAAACCATTATGCTTTGGATAAGTAGGTAAATATTTATTAATCCAGAGGGAGAGAGAATCTCTCTATAGCCCAATGGTTAGGGAGGTGGGGTACCCACATTTTAGCCCTTGCTCCAATTAGTTTTCAATTATTTATACAAAAGTAGCACATTTCCTCCACATATCTCTGTAGTGAGGCGGTGTGGTACCCACCCCACCACCCCGCCAAGGGAAGAACCTCCCCAGACACCAAAGTGGGCGGAGCCAGTGGATCCTGTGCCCTCCCCCCAGAGATCAAGGCGCAGGACAGGAAGTAGAAAAGCCCAACCCCGGAGCTCAGTTGGGCAGCAGCAGCTGGAGAGGCCAGACACCTGTGGCCTGGCTCCAGTTTGGGAGACCCCGGCAAGCCGCAGCCGACCCGAGGACTGGCTGGACTGGCCAATGTCTGACGCTAACCGATACACAGAGGAGCTGCCAAGCCTACCCCTCGCCAGCGACCCAGAGGAGCTGCCAAGCCTACCCCTCGCTGGCGACCCAGAGGAGCTGCCAAGCTACCCCTCGCCGGCGACCCAGAGGAACCCATGGTGCTGGGAACCCTCCAAGGACACCGCCCTGACCCAGGTACCCTACGAGGGGGAGTCTGGAAGTAGCCTGGGGGCCGCCAACCCTAGGCTGGCTGCAGCACTGACAGAGCCAATGTCAGTGTGTTGCGGCCAGGACCCCCACTGACACAGCAGCGGGTCTTTGACCACTGCCAGGGCCCTGGGCTGGGACGCAGTGGAGTGGGTGGGCCTGCGTCCCCCCTGCCACCCACCTCACAGTAAGCAATCTTCCCCTCCCCCTGGTTGCTAAAGCTAGGAGCCTGGGGTTTGCTGTGAACAATTTGCTCAGTCCCTGTCAAGGTTCCTCCCCCACTCTGAACTCTAGGGTACAGATGTGGGGACCTGCATGAAAAACCTCCTAAGCTTATCTTTACCAGCTTAGGTCAAAACTTCCCCAAGGTACAAAGTATTCCACCCGTGGTCCTTGGAATGGCCGCTACCACCACCAAACTAATACTGGTTACTGGGGAAGAGCTGTTTGGACGCGTCTTTCCCCCCAAAATACTTCCCAAAACCCTGCACCCCACTTCCTGGACAAGGTTTGGTAAAAAGCCTCACCAATTTGCCTAGATGACTACAGACCCAGACCCTTGGATCTTAAGAACAATGAACAATCCTCCCAACACTTGCACCCCCCCCTTTCCTGGGAAATGTTGGATAAAAAGCCTCACCAATTTGCATAGGTGACCACAGACCCAAACCCTTGGATCTGAGAACAATGAAAAAGCATTCAGTCTTTTACAAGAAGACTTTTAATAGAAAATAGAAGTAAATAGAAATGAAGAAATCCCCCCTGTAAAATCAGGATGGTAGATATCTTACAGGGTAATTAGATTAGAAAACATAGAGAACCCCTCTAGGCAAAACCTTAAGTTACAAAAAAGATACACAGACAGAAATAGTTATTCTATTCAGCACAATTCTTTTCTCAGCCATTTAAAGAAATCATAATCTAACACATACCTAGCTAGATTACTTACTAAAAGTTCTAAGACTCCATTCCTGTTCTGTCCCTGGCAAAAGCAGCATGCAGACAGACACAGACCCTTTGTTTCTCTCCCTCCTCCCAGCTTTTGAAAGTATCTTGTCCCCTCATTGGTCATTTTGGTCAGGTGCCAGCGAGGTTACCTTTAGCTTCTTAACCCTTTACAGGTGAGAGGAGCTTTCCCCTGGCCAGGAGGGATTTCAAAGGGGTTTACCCTTCCCTTTATATTTATGACACGCCCCCCAAATCTCAGCTAGGGTGAAACACTCGCTGGGATTTCTTCCTGGAGCTCTAGGAAAAACAGAGTTAATAAGACACATGCATCTCTAAATATACTACCAAGTACATAAAGACTAACAATATTTTCCACATCTCAAGGACGATTTTAACCAGTTGACTCTGGGAAACTTTCACGGGAGAGTGCATCAGCCACTTTGTTAGAAGCTCCTGAGATGTGTTGGATGTCGAAATCAAAATCTTGGAGAGCTAAACTCCACCGAAGAAGTTTTTTGTTAGTTTCTTTGACGGTGTGAAGCCATTTTAGTGCAGCATGGTCGGTCTGCAGGTGGAAACGCCGTCCCCAAACATATGGGCGTAGCTTTTCCAGAGCGTAGACAATGGCATAACATTCTTTTTCAGTGACTGACCAGTTGCTTTCCCTCTCAGACAGTTTTTTGCTGAGAAACACTACAGGGTGGAATTCTTGATCAGGTCCTTTTTGCATTAAAACTGCTCCCACACCACGCTCGGATGCATCTGTGGTTACTAGGAACGGTTTGTCAAAGTCTGGGGCCCTTAGTACAGGGTCAGACATGAGTGTTGCTTTAAGCTTGTTAAAGGCCTTCTGACACTTTCCGGTCCACTGAACAGCATTTGGCTGTTTCTTTTTGGTTAGGTCTGTCAGTGGGGCAGCGATTTGGCTGTAGTGCGGTACAAATCGTCTGTAATAACCGGCCAAGCCTAAGAAGGATTGAACCTGTTTCTTTGACTTTGGGACAGGCCACTTTTGGATAGCATCCACTTTGGCCTGTAGGGGGCTGATAGTTCCTTGACCCACCTGGTGTCCAAGGTAAGTCACTCTGTTTAGGCCTATTTGACACTTCTTAGCCTTAACAGTTAGTCCTGCCTCCCTTATGCGCTCAAGGACTTTTTGTAGATGTTCCAGGTGGTCTACCCAGGAATCCGAAAATATGGCCACATCGTCAAGGTAGGCGACTGCATATTCTCCTAATCCCGCTAGGAGACCATCTACAAGTCTTTGGAAAGTGGCGGGTGCATTTCGCAGCCCGAAAGGGAGTACATTAAATTCATACAGCCCGAGATGTGTGATGAAGGCTGACCTTTCCTTGGCAGATTCATCTAGCGGTACCTGCCAGTACCCCTTTGTTAAGTCCAAGGTAGAGATGAACTGGGCCCGTCCCAGTTTCTCTAACAGTTCATCTGTGCGTGGCATTGGATAGTTGTCTGGGCGAGTTACAGCATTTAGCTTACGGTAGTCCACGCAAAAACGTATTTCCCCATCTGGTTTGGGAACTAGAACCACTGGAGATGCCCATGCACTTTCAGAGGGGCGGATTACACCCATCTGTAACATATCCTGGATCTCCCGTTCTATAGCAGTTTTAGCTTGAGGAGACACCCGGTAAGGTTGGGCCCTAATTGGGTGAGCATTACCTGTGTCAATGGAGTGGTATGCCCGTTCAGTCAGTCCTGGGGTGGCTGAGAACGTTGGCGCGTAGCTAGTGCACAGCTCCTGGATCTGCTGTCGCTGCATACGCCCAAGGGTCATGGAGAGGTTCACCTCTTCCACACCACCAGCACATTTCCCTTCGTAGTAGACACCTTCAGGCCACTCAGCATCATCTTCTCCCTGGGCTGTAAACTGACAAACCTTTAATTCTCTGGAATAAAAGGGCTTTAGAGAATTAATATGGTACACCTTAGGCTTTCGGTTGGAGGTGGGGAATGCTATGAGATAATTAACAGCTCCCAGGCGCTCCTGGACCGTGAATGGCCCTTCCCACGATGCTTCCATTTTATGGGCCTGGAGCGCCCTTAAGACCATGACCTGGTCTCCTACTTTGAAGGAACGCTCTCTGGCATGTTTATCATACCAGGCTTTTTGCTCTTTTTGAGCATCCTGTAAGTTTTCTTTAGCAAGGGCTAAAGAGGTTCGGAGGGTGTTTTGTAGGTTGGTTACAAAGTCCAGAATGTTAGTTCCTGGAGAAGGTGTAAATCCCTCCCATTGCTGCTTCACCAACTGCAATGGCCCCTTAACCTCACGGCCATATACAAGTTCGAATGGGGAAAACCCTAAACTGGGATGTGGTACAGCTCTGTAGGCAAAGAGCAACTGCTGCAACACTAGGTCCCAATCATTGGAGTGCTCATTTACGAATTTACGTATCATGGCCCCCAAAGTTCCATTAAACTTCTCCACCATGCCATTTGTTTGATGGTGGTAAGGAGTGGCAACCAAGTGATTTACCCCATGAGCTTCCCAAAGGTTTTTCATAGTTCCTGCCAGGAAATTAGTCCCTGCATCTGTGAGGATGTCGGAGGGCCAACCTACCCTGGCAAAAATGTCTGCTAGTGCCTGGCATACACTTTTAGCCCTGGTGTTGCTTAGAGCTACTGCTTCCGGCCATCGGGTGGCAAAATCCATGAAAGTCAGTATGTACTGCTTTCCTCTGGCTGTCTTTTTCGGAAAAGGACCCAGAATATCCACAGCTACTCGCTGAAATGGAACTTCAATGATGGGGAGTGGCTGGAGAGGGGCTTTGACCTGGTCTTGGGGTTTTCCCACTCTTTGGCACACCTCACAAGACTGGACATAGGTAGAAACATCCTTGCCCATTCCCTCCCAGTGGAATGACCCCCCCAAACGGTCTTTGGTCCTGTTCACCCCAGCATGGCCACTAGGGTGATCGTGGGCTAAGCTCAAGAGCTTGGCCCGGTATTTAGTTGGAACTACCAACTGTCTCTGAGGATGCCAGTCTTCCTGGTGTCCACCAGAAAGAGTTTCCTTGTATAAAAGTCCTCTTTCTACAACAAACCTGGATCGATTAGAAGAGCTGAGAGGCGGTGGGTTGCTCCGTGCCGCCGTCCAAGCTCTCTGGAGGCTTTCATCTGCTTCCTGTTCGGTCTGGAACTGTTCCCTTGATGCTGGGGACATCAGTTCCTCATTGGATTGTGGACCTAGGCTTGGTCCCTCTGGAAGCGATATAGGGGATGGAGCTGTTTCTGTTGACTGTGAACCGCTCTCCGCTGGTGCACTAGGTTGGGATTCAGGCTCCGGCTGAGCCTCTTGTGTAGGGTTATCGGCTGCTGCCAGTTCAGGTTCGGTGGGGCCCTCTGGTGTTGAGGTTGCAAGTACTGGATTCAGTGCTGGCACGGGGTCTGGTGTTGGTTGTTCGGCTGGTTCCGGTTCTGGGACTGGTTCCGTCTGGGTCTCTGGGACTGGATCCACTACTGCTGTTGCAGACATTGGCCTGGGGTCCGGGTCCATCACCTCTGACTGGGTCCTGATAGAAGTTTCCGGAACAGAGCTAGGCCTCACAGCTTGTTTAGCCTGGCTGCGGGTGACCATTCCCACCCTCTTGGCCTGCTTCACATGATTGGCCAAGTCTTCCCCCAACAGCATGGGGATGGGATAATCATCATAGACTGCAAAAGTCCACATTCCTGACCAGCCCTTGTACTGGACAGGCAACTTGGCTGTAGGCAAATTGAAAGAGTTGGACTTGAAGGGTTGAATCGTCACTTGGATCTCTGGGTTGATTAAATTGGGGTCCACTAAGGAAGCATGGATAGCTGACACTTGTGCTCCGGTGTCCCTCCACGCGGTGACCTTCTTCCCGCCCACACTCACAGTTTCCCTCCGCTCCAAGGGTATCTGGGAGGTATCTGGGCCTGTGGATCTCTGGTGTGATTCCGGTGCAATGAACTGTAATCTGTTGGGGTTCCTAGGGCAGTTGGCCTTTACATGCCCCAGCTCGTTACATTTAAAACATCGTCCAGCTGACGGGTCACTGGGGCGAGGAGGGTTGCTGGAGAACGGGGTGGCAGGACGATAAGGGGTCTGGAGGGTTCTTTGGGAGGTAGGTGGGGCCTTGGGCGGCCCCCGGTAATAGGGTGTGGTCTGGGGTGGTCCCTTCTGGTCTCCGCTCCAACTGCGACCAGTTTTCTTCTTCTCTGCCACCTCCACCCATCTGGCTCCAATCTCTCCTGCCTCGATTACAGTTTTGGGTTTCCCATCTAGGATGTATCTTTCTATTTCCTCAGGAACACCCTCTAAGAACTGTTCCATTTGCATTAGGAAGGGCAAATTTACTGGAGATTCAACACTTGCTCCTGATATCCAGGCATCCCAATGTTTCACAATGTGGTAGGCATGTCGGGTAAATGACATGTCTGGTTTCCACCTTAGGGCTCTGAACCTCCGACGAGACTGCTCGGGTGTTATCCCCATTCTGACTCTCGCCTTGGATTTAAACAGTTCATACTTGTTCATGTGTTCTTTAGGCATTTCAGCTGCCACCTCAGCTAAGGGTCCACTGAGCTGCGGCCTCAGCTCTACCATGTACTGGTCAGTAGAGAGGTTGTATCCAAGGCAGGCCCTTTCGAAGTTTTCTAGGAAGGCCTCAGTATCATCGCCTGCCTTGTAGGTGGGGAACTTTCTGGGATGGGAAGTGGTACTTGGAGAAGGATTACTAGGGTTTGTTGGGATATTCTGCTGAGCCTTTATCTTCTCCATCTCCTCCACATACTTCCTCTCTTTTTCCTTCTCCTCCAGTTCTTTGTCCCTCGCTTCCATAGCTCTCCTGTGAGCAGCCGCTTGGTGTTGTTCTGCCTCCCTTTCTTGTTCCTTCTTCAGCCGCATGAGTTCTATCTGTCTTTCATGTTCCCTTTGTCTTTCCTCAGCCTGAAATTTGGCTAATTCCAGCTGTAGTCGAGCTGAGGATTTGGTCATTCTAACCTCTCTGTTTTTAACTAACTTTACACCCGAGGTTTAGAAATAAACAAACAAAACTTGGCTGTAAAATTTTGCTGTGCTGGAATAGAATACCTATTCTCTGATAGTGATTGTCAGCCTACAGAAAAAGACAATTCCCTTGTCTCTGTTCTGGGCCCAACTTAAAGCAAAAAACCTCCAAACTACTTGGAAACCTGCTTACCCAGCCCAAAGAAAAAGCAAATGGGTAGAACACACACCCCCTATTTACTTTTAGGAAGAAAAGAAAAAAAAAAAACCTCTGGGTTGGAAGACTGTGAATTTCCCTGCAGGAGTTAAGTACCCTGCCTCCAGGCAAAGAAAACCTGCAATTCACAAGATAATCCCCTTTTGTCTCTGCTTGGCCACAAAGCAGGGAAAACCCAAGATGCTTTCAGTTTCAAAGCTGCTTCAAAGCCACAGGAAAAAAAAATTCCTTTTTAAAATCTGTATTTCTAGTTCAAAAAATCTCAACTGGATCTCAAAATGATTTCAGGTTAATCCCACCACTATGCCACCATGTCAAGGTTCCTCCCCCACTCTGAACTCTAGGGTACAGATGTGGGGACCTGCATGAAAAACCTCCTAAGCTTATCTTTACCAGCTTAGGTCAAAACTTCCCCAAGGTACAAAGTATTCCACCCGTGGTCCTTGGAATGGCCGCTACCACCACCAAACTAATACTGGTTACTGGGGAAGAGCTGTTTGGACGCGTCTTTCCCCCCAAAATACTTCCCAAAACCCTGCACCCCACTTCCTGGACAAGGTTTGGTAAAAAGCCTCACCAATTTGCCTAGATGACTACAGACCCAGACCCTTGGATCTTAAGAACAATGAACAATCCTCCCAACACTTGCACCCCCCCCTTTCCTGGGAAATGTTGGATAAAAAGCCTCACCAATTTGCATAGGTGACCACAGACCCAAACCCTTGGATCTGAGAACAATGAAAAAGCATTCAGTCTTTTACAAGAAGACTTTTAATAGAAAATAGAAGTAAATAGAAATGAAGAAATCCCCCCTGTAAAATCAGGATGGTAGATATCTTACAGGGTAATTAGATTAGAAAACATAGAGAACCCCTCTAGGCAAAACCTTAAGTTACAAAAAAGATACACAGACAGAAATAGTTATTCTATTCAGCACAATTCTTTTCTCAGCCATTTAAAGAAATCATAATCTAACACATACCTAGCTAGATTACTTACTAAAAGTTCTAAGACTCCATTCCTGTTCTGTCCCTGGCAAAAGCAGCATGCAGACAGACACAGACCCTTTGTTTCTCTCCCTCCTCCCAGCTTTTGAAAGTATCTTGTCCCCTCATTGGTCATTTTGGTCAGGTGCCAGCGAGGTTACCTTTAGCTTCTTAACCCTTTACAGGTGAGAGGAGCTTTCCCCTGGCCAGGAGGGATTTCAAAGGGGTTTACCCTTCCCTTTATATTTATGACAGTCCCTATCGGAGGGCCTGAGCCCTTGACTGTTGGTTTGCTGCCCCGCCTTAACCCAGGGCCTGGGTTTATACTGAACTGCTTGCACGGCCCAGCCTCAAAGTCTGGGCCATAGACTGGGTATTCCCTAACCCAGCAGAGAATGTAATGAGGCATTGTGGTACCCCACTCCCCTGCTGAGGGACGAGCCCTGGCTGAGTTCCCTTACAATCTCAAAACATCTTACACATAAGGATTATGTGTATCTGTTGTACAAATGTGGAAACTGAGGTACAGGTGGAGTGACTTGCTCAATGACACACCATAGGGCAGTGAAAGAGCCAGGAATAGACTTGGCTCTCCTAACCCAGTCCTGTGCCACTGCAGCATATTAGCTACAATGGAAACTTATTTTTAAAAGTGAACTTGTATGCAGAAAAATGCAAACAATGCATGTATAGCACAGAGCATATTAGTCACTCAGACAGCATAGGCACGTTACAGACAGAAGATTAGATCTCCACCCCCAAAGAGATGAATCATAAAAGTCAGTGTACAGAAAAGTGATAGGAAATTTGAATGCAATCAAAAGCAAAGTGGGTAGGCAGTGATGCTGAACAGGAGTTCCACAATTTAGATTTTAGTTAGTTCCTGTTAGTTTCACAATTTTTAGATTTTCTTTTAAATGTTTTCTGTAGGGAGGGTGTGGGTGTATGCTAGTTTGAAGTAGTGACAAAGACAAGAGGATACAAAGACTTTTGGATAAGTATCATTAGGATGAAAGAAAACCTGACAGTAAATTCAGTTTCCTAGCCATGCTTTAGTTTTAGTTTACAAGAGGAATTAATGTCCTGTTGAATTTTGACTCATCCTGCAGAAACATTACATTGCAAGTTCACATCCTGAAAAACTAAGCAGATGTATCGCAAAAACAATCATTTAGCTTTTGGTAAGTTGGCCCAGGAGTCTGCAATGCAGGGCTATGTATTCTGGTGCCTGCAAAACATGATTATAGCTGAAAAATTGTGGACATACTGGATTTGGGCTTTGCTAAATACAGTTAAAGACAACAATCTGGGTTCCCAAATAACCATGACCACACAGGGGAGAGAGAAGAGGAGTGCTGAGACACATCTACTCAATTCATCCTTCAAAACCCTCCCAAATTCTGTACCTTAGTGGAAAAAGGGGGAAATGGTTTCAAGATTCATAAATCCAAAGGCCAGAAGGGACCACTGTGATAATCTAGTCTGACCTCCTGTATAGCACAGGCCATAGAACTTCCTCCAAATAATTCATTTTTAACTATACACCTCTACCCCGATATAATGCGACCCAATATAACACGAATTCGGATATAATGCGGTAAAGCAGCGCCCGGGGGAGAGGGTTGGGGGGGGCAGGCCGTGCGCTCCGGTGGATCAAAGCAAGTTCGATATAACGCAGTAAGAAATTTTGGCTCCCGAAGACAGCGCTATATCAGGGTAGGGGTGTAGTATATCTTTAAAAAAAAAACCAATCATGATATTCCACCCTACTGAAAATACATCTCACCCTACTGCTCCTTTGATCACAAGCCACATAAAGTATCTCATGTTTTGTGAGTGGCACTGCTGGCAGAAAAAATTAAATCCAGATCTTGTAAAGAAGAGATGCAGCCACTAGTCAACTTCATAATAGATAAAATGATTATTAAAACATATATACTTATATATGTGCAGTGCCCAACATAACTGTGACCTCACTTCTGGGCACTACCATAACATAAGCAATAACTCCACCAACGCAGTGGATGCTGTAGTGTACATAGGACACAGGAGTTTATCACCAGAACCTCTAACATGACAGTACAATAGTTAAAAACAGAGTCCTGCACATATTACCGCCTTCAGCATTGCTAACCCTGGTGGTGAATAACAGCTACAAACTTTGCTAGCATAGAAGAAGCCTGTGTGCCCACCATCTGACAAAAATTGAGAGAGCGCGCCATCATTTCAAACCAGCCTTTGGACAAGGACAGAACAGTCACTACTACTTTCTCGGGACTGGCAATAGAATCTTTAGGGTTAGTAATGTAATCCATTCCGACCAGCGAGTCCCTAGTTTGGCAAGACAGACCACCACTGAATTGCTGTCCATTAGTTCCCATACCCTGAAAGCCTCCTCAATTTGAAGTTTCTTGAGCGCTCTCCAGACTGATAGGAGCTCCAGCTTGTTTATGCCTAAAGAGATGTGACAGTTTCCAGCCGCCACTGAAACTCTGATATACCACGGAAGCCCCCCCAGCCTATTTTTGAAGCATCTGTTTCTAAAATTTCTGGCACTGGGAGTGCCAACAAAAACTAAGGCCTTGTTAACATCACACCAGCTCTCCACCACAGGACAGCTTGCCAAATGCTTTCTGACAAAGCTACCAGATACCTTTGTGGACTTCCTTGCCTCTAACACGCCTCTCTAAAGCCCTCTAATGTTTTGTGATCGTGGGAAGAGCTTATAAGGGGGTCCACCAGCCCCACTAACTGTATTTGGAGGGATGACAGCATCACCACTTCTGGGTAAAACGAGAATTTCATTTCTTCTTAATCAAAGAATGTTTGGGGTCAAGTTTTCCGAGTCGAGTTTAAAACCCAATAGTTTTAAACCTGACAGTGGATACAAGTTGTGCAGTAAAGGGAGTGGGTGTAAAATCAACAGCAAAGCCTTTCGCAGATAAGCGGCTACCTTCATAGGCAACTTTACAACCTGTTCTGAACAGGCCTTAATCCAAACGGTTTTCCAGTTAAAATTAACATTTTTATCCTTGAACTTCCAAATGGCACACTGGCCTCTAAGCATGATAAGCCACCATGGAGCAATATATAAACCAAATGTTCTATTCGCTCAATGCTCCTTTCTAATGAAACAGAACTTTTTTTGAAGTTTGGGTGCAAAGGATAAATACAGGAGTGACACGCAGTTTTAGGCATTTACACCAAAACAGGCACTGACCCGAAAGTTTTTATCCATTCCCAAAGATGACTGCAAAGCATACTCTGCCTGTTTATCTTTTTTTGTTTTTAACTGGGAGCAGTAATGCTAGTACCTCTAAGTGACTAAGCAGCCTTTTTAGCTCTACCATTACACCTTGGAGCTCTGGATCATTAAAAAGTTTTGGCTTTTGACTGATCAGGGGAACCTGAAAAGCAGAGAAAGAGATGGCTTTTAGAGGAATGAGTGTGAGGTAGCCATAATTTACGAAAACCTTCTTTGTAGGGATTTTGATAAGATTATCTACCCCAGAAATTTACAAGATTCTGGCAATCTGACTGCTATTAACTAATAGGTTTCTCCTGTCATCAACACAGCATGGTGTTCTTGTCTAACTTCCCCATACAAATACAGTGTAACTTTACCCCATTTTACAGTCATGATTTCTACTTCTACAATGTCCAACAATTTAAAAGGTCTTACTGAGTCAGCCACTATCCACTGCATCAGCCCGTATCAAAATCCCCATCCTGAGTGTCAATCACCTTCCAATTATTTTTCTTGGCAAAATTCAAAAAAGCCGCTCAGATTGGGTATCAGGACTGACAGGATTCCAACTATTCTTGTGCTCACGGTCTTCCAGCTATGCTTTACTAAGACAGAGCTGGGAAACGATCTTTGGTGTGGGAATCCAGATGAGCTGGGGAACTCAAGGGCCGATGTCAGAGAATCACCATGGATACTAGAAACACAATGGCAATATTTTTTATTTTTTTACTTTATTGACTGACAAAGGTCAGGGAAGAAGGATGGTTTCTAAATAAGAAACTGGACACGGACTCTGAAGATCTGTGTTCAAATCCTGGATCTATGACATTTCCTGTGCATAGTCTTGGGCAAGTCACCATATCACTCTGTACCTCAGTTCCCCCTCTTTAAATGGGAACACCACTTCCTTTCTATCACCCTTTGCCTTGTCTATTTATACTATAAGCTTTCAGGGTCAAGGACTTTTTCTTATAATGTGTATGGACAGCATCTAGTACAAAAGAACTTCAGACCTCAGTTGAGGCATCTAGGCACTAATCAGAAAATAAATAAATCAACAACCACAATAGTAAGTCTGGGTCATCTGGAGTTTGGATGATGGAAGCATAGCCATCCAAGAACTTTGACCACCTTGCTATGCCTCAAAGGAAGGTGAATTAGAATCTGAGGTAGCACAATTCCTCTCCAGTATCACTCGAGTACATCACTCAAGGATAAACAGGACACACTGAAGGAGGTGTTCAGGATGATTTCAGGCTGTGACAGTGTTTGTGCTACTGTGTATAGTTGAGATTGAGATAAGAACGAATAAGTGCTTATTTACAATACATTCTTTTGCATGTTTTTTCCACGTACACAAATAGGTCTTCTATTAAGGAGGGCATATTACTTTTAAAATGCAATTGTTTTTCCTTTATGTTTGGCTCACTGAAATAAGCTTAACTTATCTCTCAAAATTAGTAGTTTTTATAAGGAATCATTAACTGAACAGTGACTGAGCTTATCATGTACCCACTTCTAGACAATATGTTGCTCTATTATTCCTCATATACAAAAGGGATTTGAGAGAAAACACTTTGCCCTATACAATTTATACAAAGTAGGGATTTAGCAGCAGTTGAAACAAATTAATTTTACCTTGGGAACTCAACGCTTGTTATGGTTGGTTTCGGCAAGAATGAGCAGGCCAGGATAGTAACTTTTCACTGGATTTGTTATTCTCTCCTGACCTGCCAAGATGTAAAGTTTTCCTCTTACAACAAGTGTCCTGTCCAATCCATTCAGCTCACCTCTTTGCTCTTACATACAAAAGAGTTCTGGGGTATGAAACATCTCTGCTTCCCTTCCCCTCTTCATTCACCAGAGCTAAAGGAAGATATTCCTTACTGAGAAGTAGTAACCATTTCCAGAAGGTTGCACTGGACTGTGGCAGTTTCCTGTGTACTTTAAAGTTCTTTTTGGGATGTTTCATTATTGCCCACCCTAATAATTTTCCCTGAAATACCTTTTCCTCTTCTCATCCCATCTTCATCCTGTGCTACCAAAGGAAGTTTTTCCTCAAGAGAATTAAAAATCCTAGGGACCTGAAGTTATAATAATCAACTGATTTCTCTCCCCACCCCCATCCCACCAATATTTTTTCTCCTCATCCCTTGCCCCTGCAGACTCCAGGGAGCAGAAGTCCATTGGCATCAATGAATTCCCAACAAATTTTCTAAGTTTCTCCAAAGATTCAGTCAAAAACTACCAATACACATTCAGGTCAGAGGTCAATTGATAGCTTTCAAATTCCCAGGATGGTCTCTTGGGAGGTAGAGAATTCACATACAGTTACATTGTAGCCTAGTAACGTAAGGTCTTTCTTCATGCAGCATTGTACAGTCAAGTTTAAAATAAAAAAATAAAACATACTACAGAAACAGAGACCTCTTCATGTTAAAGAGTCAACTTTTGTTGGTCTGTGATCCCTTATGTGACAAAAGTGACATGTGCCTAGGCAAATCCCAAATAATTAAAACAAAAGGAATAATATTTCCTCTAAACTTATCTTCTCTATAAACTAGTTCTGTGCCTTGCATTTTCCCATTCTGGTTGAATTAGCAGCATCCCTTAAAAAGGAAGAGATATATTAGCAGAACTGAAATTTATATTCTGAACTCATTCTACACAAAAAGGAGTAATTAAAATTAGGGAATATTTAAATCCAGAGGGGGAAAAAAATCAAAATGTAATTATTTTTTGCCACCTGTTCCCTGTACATATAACAGGAATTTTATAAATAGTTTGAAGGCACAACTCTGTGCTTCTGCTTTGAACTCCTATTTGACACCACTGGCTATTTTCTTAAAAACCCAGATCAGAATAACTATGTAATGTTAAGTAATAGGCAAATGTTCTTGTTTTTTAGAAGGCAATTATTAAATTCTTATGGGAATACTTCCCATTTTAGCTACATAACATTAAAAAGATTTACTTGCCAAAGATTACAAAAAAGTGGCAAAAAGATTTTATCTCCTAGAGCTGACTTGTACATACTATAGATTGCAGTTTCAACCAAACCAGTTTCTGTCCTGTAGAAAATAAATGGTTAGAAATGTACAATATTACTAAAGCTTTTGGGGAAATTCAATACAGGAATGAGATTCAGAATAGGAATAAGGGAAAAAATCCATTATTTATATACTTTTGTTATTCTAAGACTGAAATATTTTGTTTAGAAAAATACACAAGAAAGTAATTTGATATTTAAATTTATCATAGATTGAAAGCTTGATTTTTTTTGAACCACAGACAAACCTTCTGCATGCTGCAGCACAAGAAATACAGACTCCTCAGAGATGATGTACTTGTGCAGACACACCATGTTGGGCACACAGCGGGGAATGATGGTCTTTCTGTTCCTGCTGTACTCACTACTTTTCCTTAGACCCTGACAGAGAACAAAAAGGTCAGTTGTACCCTCAGTTGCCTTTGGAGCCTGCTGTGCTCTGTGTTTATCAACCAAACTAATCTATCCGAGTTACTCTGGGCTTCAGAGAAACCACTCATCTGCTGCTCTATGCCCCTCAGTCCCCCGAGGCTCTGCTGATGGCATCTGGCGCATTTCCAGAGAACAGAAGATGGCACAAAGCTGCCATTAAAATCAATTACATGGGTCAATGTTTTTATTAGAATCTCTCTCAAACTAAGTCATCAGGATGACACACAGTTATTTCCCTATGACCTTTTTTAAAAAATTCATTTTTTTAAGCAAAAGACATTGTTTAAATCAGTCTATGTTCTAGAGACAAAAGAATACCCTGGATTCATGTGTTATCTTTATATTTCCACCATACTTAAAAAAAATAGGAAAAGATTCAGTTCCTGAAGAGGTAATGATTTTGGAAGGTGGCACACAGATGAAGTTATTGGAAAGGAGGGGGAGAGAGGTAAGTATGACCTACTATTATATTGATAAAGAGGATGTAAGGAGTAAAATGGAAAAGTACAAAGTTCATCTATTCTGCCTGTAGATACAATGAGCATCCTTACCTAGGGTCTAATATCTGCACTATATAATGTTTACAAATAGCCATTTGTGAATTATAAATGGAATGATTTTTTGTGCACTGTAGGTGTTAGGATTTCTAACGCAAGATAAATAGAATTAGAACAGTTTACAGCATGTGTACACAGTGTACCTGAAGCTGAGGTGTAAATAAAGTTTCAGCAGTTACCTACAGCATAGTTTTTGGGCCTCAGTTCTGCAGCCATTACTCATGTCAGGAGCCTAATTCAAAGCAATGTAATTCCTTGTGTGAATAAGGCCTGCATCAAGCCCTCAAACTAAACCCATTCCCAACGTGATGGATTCACTGGGTTCTCAAAAGAATTTTGACCTGATCTACATGAATCACAGGAGGCAAACCTGAAGGATTTAATTCCCATGCAGGGAGGTCCTTATTGTTAATTCAGTAGTTTACTGGCATTAAACGGACCTTTCACAGCACAGTAGCCTATAGTTTTAAGAACATAGGAACTGCCATACTGGATCAGAGCAGTGGTCCACCTCATCAAATATTCTGTCTCTCACAGTGGCCAATATCAGATGCCTCAGGGGAACAAGCCCTGTAACGAACAGTTATGGAGTAGCTTGTGTATAGGAGAAATTTCTTCCTAACGTATGCACTGAAGCATGAGGGTTTATGTCTCCTATGCTCTAACAGAACTATGATCCTTTACTGAAGCCTGCTAAGATACTGGCCTCAATATCATGATCAGTGGTAATGCTATGTGTACAAGAACTGAAGAGAAAAAGGAAAGAAAAGGAGATGGAAGAAAGTGAAAATATATTTCAAATACATTTAGAAGATAGAAATGTTAATGTGCCAATAAAATTCACAGAGATGGCAACCATAAAAATAGGAAATATTTTCTTTGTGTGGAGTAAATTAGCAGGCCAAGTTGTTTAGGAAAGTAGAATAAAGATTTTACTTACTTTCAGTATAAACGTCTGCTGTGTTCTAGTATCCATTACAAGTAAAACCTAAACAAACACATAATTTAAAGAAAAAATTATTTTAAGGTTCTCATTAGTATATAGCTACTTAACAGTAGGCAACTCAAAAATCAACTATTGAACATTTCTATAGACCAACAGCTGCATGTTATTAAAAAACAAGGCACGCTAAAATACAAAAAATTCTGATAACATATTAGTAAGAACTTTACTGATTTTTTTTTTATGCTTGAGGACATGAACGATGTCTCCCGAATACTGCAGAAACTTCATCTGATTACCAATCAGCTGCCTAAAAATTTTAAAACTTGACCGAAACAAAAAACACCCCAAAACACCAATTGGTGTTTTATGAGTGAGGGTATAATTCAGCAGAACTCAAGTTAGGATAACTGCATAAAAAGCTGTGTTACCTCAGTTTAGTCCAACACTCCCTTCTCCCAATAAGACTTCTTTTCACACCACCAGGTTTCTTATACCCAAACGTTGTTCCTTCCCCAGAGGCTCCCTGTTTTCTTGGGAGAGAGCAGAGGGTGTTTTGTTTTTTAGAGTGAGGCTGATGGTCCCTCCCAGGAAGTCCAACTGAAGACTGTTTGTGTCGGAAGAAACAAACCAAATTGTGCATTATGACGACAACATGGCTTGTTCTAGCTCATACTGATTACGGCAACACCTAAAATTTTTAATGCCTTAATCAACTCTACTATCACTGCTGTTGAATTCCTCCACAACCTTACAGTTTTGGTGCATTTATAACTGGCAACACAAATTGTTGCAGGGAAATCCAGCTGTTAGGACTGCAATATTACAGTAAGATGGAAAAATAATATTTATTTAGGAAAAGAGAATGGATTCTTTGTAGAAAGTGGAAAGATATAGCTGCAAAAGACAGTCTTCATTACAGTATACTGGCTCTGCTGCAGACACATCATAGACAACTTCATCTATAACTTAGTGACACCACCATGGGTGCTAAAGAACGTTTTGTTACTTTGTAGGAGAAGAAATCTAATTAGTTAGTTCAGTATTGACACTTGTTTGAAAGACAACCCTCAGAAATTCCAGTTTTAGGGAACTGAAGTTCTCCAAATCTCTTTGCAAACCCCCAGACTCTTGAGCATGTTACCCTGGAATTCCAAGACTATAGATGCCCAGGCATATCTGAAGAGTTCCACTTCAGTACAATAACCTAAAATGGTACATGTACAAGACCAATACTCCAAGATCAAACATGTAGAGCAGGGGTGGGCAAACTACGGCCCGCGGGCCAGATCCAGCCTGCCAGCCATTTTAATCTGGCCCACAAGCTACCACTGGGAAGCGAGGTCTGGGGCTTGCCCCTCTCTGGTGCTCCAACCGGGGAGCAGGGTTGAGGGCCGCTCCATGCGGCTCCCGGAAGCAGCAGCATGGCCCTCCTCAGGCTCCTACACATAGGGGCAGCCAGGGGGCTCCGCTCTGCATGCTGCCCCTGCCCCAATCACTGCCAGGACCTCGGCCAATGGGAGCTGCAGGGGCGGTGCCTGTGGACACGGAAGCGTGCAGAACCACCTGGTCGCGCCTCTGCCTAGGAGCTGGAGAAGGGACATGCTGCTGCTTCCGGGAGCCTGCACCCTGAGCCTCCCCCCACGCCCCAACCCTGGTCCCCTTCCTGTCCTCCAAACTGCTCCATCCAAGCCTAGAACACCCTCCTGCACCCCAAACCCCTCAACCCCTGCCCCACCCCAGAGCATGCACCCCCAGCCAGAGCCCTCACCCGCCATGCCCCAACCCCCTTCCCCAGCCATGATCCCCCTGCCACACTCTGAACTCCTTAGTCCCAACCTGGAGCACCCTCCTACACCCCAAACTCCTCATCCCCAGCCCCACCCCAGAGCCCACACTCCCAGCCGGAGCCCTCATACTCCCACACGCATACCCCATCACCCTGCCCCAGCCCAGAGCCCCCTCCTGCACCCATGACTCCTCATTTCTGGCCCCACCCCAGAGCCCGCACCCCCAACCATAGCCCTCACCCCCTCCCATAACCCAACCCCAATTTTGTGAGCATTCATGGCCCACCATACAATTTCTATTCCCAGATGTGGCCCGCAGGCCAAAAAGTTTGCCCACCCCTGAAGTAGAGCGTGTGCAGTCTGAGTCATATTTGATTTTCATACCAAGAATATTCACTCTTTAAATTTTTCCACACTGTTATGCTTCCAATGTAAATACAATTACATTTAAAAAAAAGAAAAAATACATTACAACATTATTTAAACTGCAAAGTGAAGCATTTAAGAAAACAAACAAAAAACCACAGGAAATGCCAGATTTACAGTTATCCATACAACCTGCAGCATTGCAGTACAGACTGCTACAACTTGAGCTATAGGACTAACCATATTAGCTGGCAATAGCAGAAGACATTCCAGAGGGGTGATGGGCCAGTGGCACCAAGTTCTGGGGCCAGTGGGTAGCAGGAGCAGGCCAGCCCAGCTTTCTTCCCGCCCCTCCCCCCTGCCCTCCCCACTTCTGGAAAGAGGAGGACTCCTGCCCCAGCTGGCACCACCGAAAGAGGGATGATCTGCTGGGATTGTGTGCTGGTTTGGGGGTTCTGGGAAACCCACTCAGCTCTCTCTCCTCTCTGGGAGCTGGGGGAAGATCCTGTCCCACATAGTACCCAGAAGGGGGTGGAATGGAATGCTGGAGCCACATGCTGGGTCCAAGAATAATGGTGCCCAAACAGCAGCTCATAGGTATTCCCAGTGAAGTAACAGCAGTGTGGGCCTAGCTCTTTAGAATGTTCATACTCAATTATCTGGGCAGACTGCCAACATATTCCAGAATAATACAAGCAAGAGAAGGGAAATTGTGATTTTTTAATCAATTATAACTCTGCTAAACCTGAACAGAATTTCATGGGATGAAGACAAGGCACTTCCCCAGCCCAAGGATTTTCTCCCTGCCTAATTTCAAAGGCCTGCTGCAAACAGCGGATGTGTTAGATCTTCTTAAGGAAAGGTTGCAATAACCTTTTCTAATGGAAGCCTAAGTACAGAGGTCACTACCAGCGCCTCCTGTAATACTCATTCATTGTACAGTGTACAAAAATACTTGATTGTTTTAAGATGAAGCTTCCACTGAATGCATCCGATGAAGTGAGCTTATGCTCAAATAAATTGGTTAGTCTCTAAGGTGCCACACGTCCTCCTTTTCTTTTTGCGAATACAGACTAACACGGCTGTTACTCTGAAACCTATAAAACAAGAGTTTATGCAATCTAAGATATAAAATATTTTATAGCAGCCTCTAAAAATTCTATTTGCCCACTCAATGGATTAATTTTTTTGAGGGATGTGTTGAATGTCATTTTCATCATAATGGGAAGGCTGGTGAGTAGATAATGTGCCTAAGCAGGTGAATTTTCATGATGATGTTGTAAGCCTGCTCTGTAGGGCTCTCAGTAACAAAAGAAGCCAGTGGAATAAATCATAGCAGTAACATTGGTTTTACTATTCTTGCTTAGCCACCAGTCTTAAAATAAAATTTACAAGATATGCCAAATTAAGACAGATAAAAATTGTTAGGAAGTGATATTTTGTTTACAGTCACTTTGTCTTCTTTTACCAAGTTTATTTGTAGGTAGGTCCTATTCACATTGAGGCAATAAATACAAGAACATATGTGATTTTTTTTTAAATGTGCCCTTTGACTGTCAATTTCTCCCAAACAGGTGTTGGCTAAATGATTATAAATTGGCCTCTGGATACACCTCTTCAACTGAGCCATACAGGACTGGTGATAATATAATTAGACCTAAAAACATCAGGCTGGTGAATGCTTTCCATCTGTTTGGCAATAATGTTTAGTTAACAATAGTCTTTAAAAAAAAAAAGCACCTTCAACTTCGGCTCTTAAAGTTATTTATAGGGCCATTCTTAACACACCAGCACCCTTGCTAACAAGAGCTTTAGCCACTTGGAAATTATTAGCCGTACGGCTGTATACGAAAAGGAATGTCTGCATTTAACATCTGTATCTCATGCATCAACCTCATTTAAAGTCACTTCTTAATGAACAGTTCTATGGCTCTGTATTAATATTATAGCTGCATGCACAAAGATCATAAGGAGCCAAACTTTTTTTTTTTTTAATACCAACAGTAGGCCAATCAGTAATGAAGCTGTCAGCATAAAGGACAAAATAATCGCTTCTTTAACCCTCAGACAGGATTTGTTCATTTGTAGAATACAACACACCAATTTAAAAACTGCTCATGGGTTTGCTCACCTTTGTAAAGGCAAAAATCTAATTTGGTACTAATTTGATACAATTGTCTTTCCAATAAAAGGCTCCTAAAGCCATATTTTATTTCATGATAAAACAAGTGCTATAACTAAAACTGTCATGAAATAATTACCTTTGATGGCATACCTTATTGCACAAATACAATTAATGTATTCCTCCCTTTCATGTTTCACACTTGCTTATCAGAACTGTATTAACATGTGGTGTAACAGAGCAGACTTCTGACTCTTCGCCCTGTAGTAACATATAGAATGACTGCCACTAGCTGAAATAAAGCAGACAACCTGCCCCTTACGGGCTATCTTCAGCTGTTATATTACAACATCACAAAGACTAGCAGCTACTCTTTTTCATCCGTAACAGAACAGGTTTTAACAGATAATAGTTCCGCGTTGCTGAGGTTCACTAGTTAGACTGATTCACCAGTCTCTCCAACCAGCCACCATTCCTTCGCTTTTTCTCCCCAAGCAAGCATTATACTCACTCCTGTTTGGTCTTGTTTTCTCTGTTTAACTCAAAGCTGAAATCAGTTTCCACAGATTTGAAAATAATCCATGGCTCCATTTTGTTTGATAAAGAATTACCATTTATTAAGCACCTCTATATCTTGGCGTAAGTGATTATTTTGTCATGATGGAAGTTTAGAGAAACTCCTAGTGTCATCCATTTAGCCAAAGTTGACTGGGTAGATCTAGGTTATATATAATTACTTTGAAATAACTGCAGAGTAGGGCCCTAACATTGTACTGAAACAGGTATGCTCATGCAATTTATCAAAACGTAGTCCATAATTGGCCTATCTGCACAAGTTACAAAAATGGGTAATTACCACACTATTATTGGCATTACCATAACATGCAAATAGCATGCAAATCCAAAAGGGGATGAGCCAGAGAAAGAAAGAGGCACAACCACTTTATTTGGACTCCAGTACATCTACTCTACAAAGCATTATATTTACACAGCAGAAAAAAAACAACCTCCTCTGGGGCTACCTTGCAGGACTAGTGCTGTAACGTACTTTTGCAAAGATGAAACATATATCCAGTGGATTAAGCACTGACTTGCTCTCAACATCAGAGGCTTTGCTCCTCAGACTTTGGGGCCAAACATTGTTTACTGGTATTGTCACAGTGGGAGTTATGTATACTGGCATTCCTCCACATCCCTCTCCCACTGCAGAGGAGAGTGCAGGTGTATGTTCCTTAGGGATGTTTGGTAGGATTTCCCTTCAGAACACAGAACAACCAGGGTCAGTGAGCTCCCCCATGAACAAGCGCGACTTGAGAACATGAAGTTCCGTAGCATGTTCCTTGTCTCAATGCTCTATGCAAAGCGATGGCATCAGGAGTATCAGCAACAGCAGACTGTGTACAGGCACTTCTCTTATGTTCTGTTAGGAAGCAAATCTGTTCCTGGACTTCGGATGCTGATGGAAGCTGTTGTGTAAGGATGACTGTAGCGTGAATTGTGACGTCTAATACCTTATAACAATTAACCGTCATCCACATCCATCCTCAAAAGGGAGGCAACCAAGTGCTACGCCAGACATTCGCCATTCATGGCAAGTGGGATTGTGATACAAAACGAGACTATGCAAACCCTATTTGTCATACTAATGTGCTATTGTTTTAGGCTTTAAAATCCTCCAATATAGCATGTTACCACCAAGAAAAAAAAAAAAACATAGGTAGGCAGTGCTACAAGAGCCAATTCAAAAAGACACAGAAAGTCGACAGAAAAAGAGCATTGCCAATAGGCCAAATAAATACTTTCATCAGCACACTCAAGTGTGTTTTGTACAGTATCTTAGCTCTCCCAGGCAGCCATGCAGTGTCCCAAAATGCATATAAACAAGGAATTATTGCCATCCAGCTACTACAACAAAGGGGGAATCAGTAATACTTAAGGTAATAACGTACCAGTTCTTTGTGGGTTTGTAAGCAAGATTTTTAAAACTGGAAGTTAATTCTGATGTTAGGTGAAACTACTCTTAAAAATAATTGCACTTCAAAGACCTTCAGATAATTGATTTATAAGTGTGTCCAACAGCTCAGTTTACAAACAAACACACACAACTATTTAAATATATTATATACAAAAAATTTGAGAAATAATAAAATCTAACTTGTCAATAACCATAGTTTAGCTTTAAGAAAACAGGTAATTTTAGGATTCTTTACATGCATAGAAATTAGCAAGTGTTTCAGTATGCTAATTTTTTTAATTAAAAGATATTTCTGCAGTAAAAGCTCTTTCATATGCACTACTGATTCTTCATCAAACGCTAAGTTTCCAACTTAACACCAGTATAGCCGGTGGCAGCCTGAAGGTTTACCATCTGCTGCCACCCAAAGTCACGGTGGCCACCTTCAGAACATATGCATCAAAGCCTTGAGATAAGAGACTGAAGGAATATTGCAGAAGTCAGCATAAGGGGAATCACAAACCCAGAGGCAGGCAATAGGCAAGTCACCAGAAAAAGAGAACATGGGGAGCCATTAGTCACCCTATAAAACACCCAACCAAGGTCACAAGGGACACTAGTGGATCAACTAAGAGCTGCTATAAATGCACTGCTCTCTCTCGGATGGTTTTTAACAGAAATGCAGTCACCTTACCAACTGCAATTAGGTTCTGCCTTGTTTTAATCTACTGCTGTTGCTGCTTCAATCCTACACATTTTCAGAACAGAACACAACATAGTTACAAAAAGAAAAGGAGTACTTGTGGCACCATAGAGGCTAACCAATTTATTTGAGCATAAGCTTTCGTGAGCTACAGAAGTGAGCTTTAGCTCACGAAAGCTTATGCTCAAATAAATTGGTTAGCCTCTAAGGTGCCACAAGTACTCCTTTTCTTTTTGCGAATACAGACTAACACGGCTGCTACTCTGAAACCTAACATAGTTACATGAGCTTGAGTTTGTTCTATTTACTTGACCAACATTTATTAAAACAAATTAAAAAATGGCTTCCTAAAAAAGTGGGTTAAAGTGTGCTGATGTGGGCTACAAATACCTCCTGTATAATCAAATGAAAATGCATTACCAATTTTAACTACTTATCCTGGTCGTTTAAGGTTTTTGGAGATAAGGCTACCACCTAGAGTATACTTTAAAAAGCTGGCTTTATCCTCTGTTACTGAATTGCAGTTCTACTCTGAAAATAAATGTGCAATAACGTCATCACTGGGTTCTATGCTTATTGTATAACTCCAGACCAAATATGCTCCGTTTATGACACCGTTTTTCGAACCACAAATCCTGCAAACTCAAGTTGGGATCTGATGACCACGCTGGATTTTTTTTTTCCTGTTTGCTTATCACTTCCAGGACTAAAAAGTCAAGTAATAACCTCAGTGATGCCTGTGAAATTCCATTGCCATCCAAGAGACTGCACAGGGGTAACTGACCAGAATTTGCTACATAATTTTGTTGATGCTTCAGAAGTAGGAATAAAATTCACCTTACTCTCCCTCAGCTGTGTTGGCTGTGCAAGGCTAATCAGAGTAAATGGTCTATTTAACAGAAATTTACTTTGCCACTAAATACAGTCAGTTTTCAGAGCAGCTCTACCCCCCATCTTTATTTATATTGTTTTATACTTGCACACACATGCATGCACTCAAAGATTATAGAGCCAAGAAGGCAACTTTAGTAAAGCACTTGGCTGATACTTGTGAAAAAAACAGATTAGTGCTCATCACTATCTGTGGAGTCAGTGTGATGCCTTCAGTTATCCCCCTTTTTTTTAGTGATTATCCATAATTAATTTATGCTTTGTGGAGTCTCTTGATGAGCAATATTATAGTTAACAAAAGAAAAACTCTATTGGTTTAATTACTGAAAGTGCCAGAGAGCAGCAAATATGAAAACTCACTTATGTTTTTAGACTTTTAGTTGTGCTGTAAAAGGTGAAAGCTTACTCCCTTGAAATAGACTGGAAATTAGCCAAAAATTATATGTGGCAAAATATCAAGCCGGAGGGGGTATCCAGTGGATTATACTACAGGGTATCATCCATGATCAGATAGTTATTAAATATAAAGCATCAACTGTGCTAAGCAACTTATTAGCATTTAGTAAGACGAGGTCCTTTTCCCAAAGAACAAACTACTTCTACATGGAAGCTGGCAGATGGCCTATAATGAACCAGAGAAATTAAACATGCATTGTTAGATTCTTGATTTGGGGGGCGGGGTGGGGAGTGGAGATAAGGGGTTAAATTTATGTTAGTCTTTTGAGTTAGAAGAAACTGTTCTTTAGATTGTTCTTATTTAGCATCTTTATTAATTACATGAAATCAAGTCAATAGTACAACAAATATTTGCAACGAGTACTGAAATACAGAGGGACTTAGAGAGTTTAGAAACGCAAGTTTAAAAAAAAAAAAGATTCTGATGAAAACATGCAGTCCAATACATAAGGGGAGAAATAATCTTAAACACATACTCAATGGGAGGGGACGTCTGGGAACCAGTAGCAAGACCTACGGGAGGGTTAACAGAGCAAATACATTAGTTTGCTGTGTGATGGGATTATAAAGGCAAGCCCGGGTGATTCAACACTGCCTACCCCAAGGCAATATGTCAGAGCAGGGAGGTAATAATCTCTGTCTGTACAATTGTTGTATAACTGCACCTGCAGTCAATTCCGGGCACCATATTACCAGAAAGTTATTGACAAATCTGAGGGAGTTCAGAGAAGAGCAACAGAAGTGATCAGAGAGCTATAAGGGACTGAAGTATGATTAAAGATTTCAAAAACTTGTGTGTGTATAGTTTGGCTAAGCGAAAACATATTAAATATGTCAAGTGTGTAAACTCCAAGGAGTGAGATTATTTTCTTAAATTTCATAAACTGGATAGAGCTAGGAATAATAGAATGAAACTATGGAAAATAAAAGGCTGAATAGCAGAAGAGATGAGACTCTTCTTAACTGTGAGATATGTTAGGTTGTAAAACAGTTTCCTTAGGAAAGTGGTGGAAGCCCCAAGTCTTGGGACCTAAAACTAGACTAGATATTAAAATGTATTTTAGGAAACAATTCTGTAATGACAGCGAAATGGATTGAGTGATCCAAATACAACGTTTCCATCTTTAACGTCTATGATTATTATCATAGATTTGAAATTGCTATAAAACAAGATAGTCATTTAAAACACTCAGATTACAAAAAACTACTCTTAAAACAAGTTTTCTTATTTACGTTATTAATAATAACTAGATTAATCAAATTGTAAATATTTAATCTGCTTTTTAACAACTATGACATTTGTTTCCATTGTGTTATGTGTTGGGCAATGAAAATACGACTAGTCAGTTTAACTGTAAACAAAAATTAGTTTCAGACTTGTTTCTCTTTCCGGTTATCATCATCATCATAATGCCACAATAGAGGTAATATGTGAATTCAAATAGTCATGCAATTGTTGCAGCTACATTTTCTCTAAATCTTTTATGCTCACAGTTACTGTACAAACCCATAACTAACGTTAGGGGAGAGGAAGATCATCAAAATTTAGCAGAATGTTTATCTGACTGCCATATGCCAAAATATGAGCTGATGTCAATATAAATTGTGCAACTGCAGTACTGTTTAAACTCTACTCAAAGTAAAACTGAGGATTAAAATACTTACGCTTCTAAGGGGAATTAGTAAACATGGACTAAGTCATAACTACTGCAATATTAAACATTCATGTACAACAGAGGAACTGTCATAACACAAGCCCATTTTTCCTACCCTTTAATTAAACTCAATTAAACTAACCATAACCTGTGGAATTCAACTAACTATGGTGCTGCAGCATATTTAAAAAAATGCATTATGCAAGCAAGCACCACATGGGTTCTTTACATTGTGCCTTTTTTTTCTTTTTTTGGCATTTCCTCTTTTGAGGCTGATATAAGTAATAATCATATCATACTTTTTAAATAATTAATAATACTGATTTGGGCGTCATGGTGACTTGTCCCTAGAAATAGAGCATAATAATTTAACATTGGGGGTGTGATTTCTCACATACAGAGTAACACTGAACAGAAAACCAAATATTTGTAATGAAGTAAAGTTATATAGTGGCAATGAGATTTTTTTCAGTTCTTCAGAAAAATTAAAGAGAGAGATTTACATCCATGTCAGAACCCTGTTTAAAGACTTCTCAATTAATTTTATCAGGACCACTGATGATAGTGTTCTAATTCTTAGTGACAGGTTTCAGAGTAACAGCCGTGTTAGTCTGTATTCGCAGAAAGAAAAGGAGTACTTGTGGCACCTTAGAGACTAACCAATTTATTTGAGCATGAGCTTTCGTGAGCTACAGCTCACTTCATCGGATGCATACCGTGGAAACTCCGTATGCACCCGATGAAGTGAGCTGTAGCTCACGAAAGTTCATGCTCAAATAAATTGGTTAGTCTCTAAGGTGCCACAAGTACTCCTTTTCTTTTTGCTAATTCTTAGTGTTTCAGATTATGTTATATACATTTTAACCATGAATCTATTGAACAATAAACCTAATTCACACAAGTCTTGGCAGATTGAGCCTGTTACTGATATCAGAATCATCAGGGAAAATCCAGATAAAAGTCCACTGAAGCCAATTGTGTTACTCCAGATTTACACCAATACCGACTACATCAAATTTGGCTGTTTGGGGAAAAAAGTGATGAGACATTGCTTATAGTAGCATAGTCCTTGCTTAATGAACTCTGCTTTTAAGGGATACAAGATGAATCTTTAAACAAAATGAATCTAAATAACAGAGGGTTGCCCACTAAAGAATAAGACATTGGGCTTGAAACAGCATTGTTAAGGTGTCTGCAGTACCACAGCAAATCAGTTTCTTCAGGGGCTGATTATAGTTTCAAAGTAAAGAGTTGCTTGGGGGGCAGAAACTCAGCATAGATTCTGCAACACAGAAATATTTTTTACTAAATAAGTTTTGAAAGAAAAAAGTTTTCTACTTCAAAAAGAAATCTGCAAGTTTAAGATGCTTTATTGTGCTCATGTAACTGATTACATTTGGTCAGGGGGTATCTATAGCAAGACACACACACAAGCCCACTCTTTGGCATGGTACATTCATGCTCACAGGAGTTACACTCACATATTCACAATAGATTCGAGCCCTGAACATTCAAAAGACAAGAGCCTCATTTTTTCATTAGATTAAAATACCATTTTCCCAAAAAAAACCAACAACAACAAAAAAAATCTATTCACAGGGGGGCCCTTCCCCTTTTAAAAATATAAAAGCCTGTGGCAAATAAAGCAGCACACCGCTTACTTTTGAAGCAAACAGCCCAAATGAAAAAAGATAAGATAAAGCCATGGCCAGAATTTTCCAGAATTGACTATTGGTTTTGGGTGCCCAGCTTGAAGGAGCCAGCATTTCAGAAAATGATGAGCACCCCATTTTCTGAAAATCAGGCCCTTTCTGGGCATCTCAATTGGCGCACACACACACAAAAAGTCACCCCATTTCCTTTTTACAATCTTGGCAGCATATCCAACCAGGGACTCTCGCAGCGTTTGAGCAAAATTCCAGAGAAGCTGTTTTTTCTGCGTCATCACTGGTATACCACTGTTGCAACTCCACGACATCTAGCAACAGTGGGAGCACTAGGATATAGACTGGTCACCAGCATTTTTACTGGATTATCATCTAGATTTGTTTGAGCAAAGTTAGACACCACAGTGGTAAAAATTCCATTAGTCCATCTCCATTAGCACACTCATTGTTATTAATACCAAGGAAGTTGTATCATGACTAGAACAAAGATTCAGAATTTATCAGAAAAAGCTCTGTGTGATGCAGACCTAGTTACCCCATGTTGTGTCCCAAACCATTATAAACTACTTTAAGGCAACTGTGCTACAGTTCTGAAAGATCAGGCTGTCACATGATTTTGCCCCTTCTTCACAGACAAAACACATTATAATATGGTTTGGGCTAAATGTTGCAAATGGATGCTCCCACGTGGCTGCAACTGAGACAAGACCAAAGTGTCACGAGCCTGCTGATTTGTACTCAAGCACTACAACACACAATATAGTGTGTGTTAAAGTACGTATTTCTCAGAAAACCCTGCTTTTGAGATGCCATTTGTTTCATTTTTAAGAGGACACTGCATCCTGTAGATGCTAACAGCACATCACAAGCCTGTTCAGGGAAGAGCAAAAACTATTTAAAGAGTTCATATGAGGGAGACCGGTTAACATGGGATAGCTTGTTTTGCAGCCAGGAACAGGCTGACAAGTTACAGATATAGACCACACCAGCTGCTGAAATGGATCAGGAGCGTAGCAATGGTTTGGAGAGGTACACACAACACAAAGGGTGTTTCCTGCATATGGATGTTCTCCCACATCTTGCTCTAGCAGTGGTTTTACAAGGGAAGCAGCAATGGGCACTCTTTGGACTTGTCCACACTTACCGGGAGATTGACGCATCGGTGGTCGATTTAGTGGGTCTAGTGAAGACCCACTAAATCGACTGCAGATCGCTCTCCTGTCTACCCCTGTACTCCACCGGATTGAGAAGAGTAGGAGGAGTCGATGGGAGAGCGTCTCCCATCGACATCACATAGTGTGGACCCTGCGGTAAGTAGGTCTAAACTACGTCGATTCACGTAACTCAAATTGCGTAGCTTAGATCGAATTTCCCCTGTAATACAGACAAGGCCTTATACCCTGTGCCATGCCTTAGCAGTGAGAGATGAGACTGTCTGCTCTGCAGAGATATTAAAGATCCCATAGAAGGAGCAGAGGTTTGCCTCCATATCCTTGACCAAAACTAAATGTTGTGCCGTGCACTGGCTGAATACCTATTTATGTACTCTAGCCCAGTAGTGTCTGCTTTTCTGTGATGAGTGAAACTTCAGAGTATTACGGGATCGTTTGGACAATCTAATATTTATAAATTTACTTGTGACCTGATGTCTGTAGTACATACACACTTGTACTCCCTGGAATATGCTTGCTTTCAATGTCACTAGTTACATAAGAAGTTTACGCACATGTTTAAGCTCTCCCAAAATTGGAGCCTTAGAGTGAGCGTATTGGGGGTGCATGAAGAAATGGGACATAAGTGTACACAATGATTTACAGTGAAGGTAAAAACACTGTCCCTGTACTACATATGTAATAAACACTATTATGTTTTATACACACACATATTTTATATTCACACAACATACTGTATGATTAAGCTCCTTTGGGGCAGAGATTGACTTTATACTCGCCCTAAAACACTAGGTACACTTATGACACTATAATCAAATGATAAAAACAAACTATATCTCAGAGTAAGATTAAAACTTAGAAGAAGAGTTGAGAGCCTGGCAGCAGGTATACAAGTAGACAGATATCTGAAAACCTCTTGCTCCATCTCTGAACAATAATTCAAACTTAACTCTGCCAACTATGGCATACTAGCTGGCTGGCTATACAACAAAACACTGTTAGAATGCACGTCATGCTGATGTCTCCAATATTAAATCGCTTGTTTTTTGTTACCACAGTAATCTTGTCTCTTTGCAGAATAAGTTCGGATTCCAGGATCTGGATATATCAGGCTTGTACCTAGAAGCTTGCTAAATAGGAATCTAGTGACACCTGGGAGATTCAGGTTTCAGAGAGGTAGCCGTGTTAGTCTGTATCAGCAAAAACAACATGGAGTCCTTGTGGCACCTTAGAGACTAATAAATGTATTTATTTATTGATCAGGTGCATCTGATGAAGTGGGTTTTAGCCCACGACAGCTTATGCCCAAATAAATTTGTTAGTCTCTAAGGTGCCACAAGAACTCCTCACTGTTCTTGCTGGGAGATTCAGTTAGCCCATGGAATAAAGGAGCTTGGCCCTACAAGGTGTTGAGCATCACCTCCAAGTTACTAAGCATTTCCAGTATTTTGTGGTCTTTAAAACTGAAAGACATTTGACGAGGTCTTACTCCACCTCTTTACAATAATATCATAGCCTTGTATGCCCAGGTATGGACAATTCCTAAGGCTCTAGGCTGCCTGCTCCATCTCTCCTTATGGGGGATTATGAGGTTAGGTAGTTCCTGGAATCCCCCATAGTCTTAAAGATTTATACAATGCACACAGCTAACAGCTATAATCAGCTTATCAAATTGGTCTTTCAATTGCTCCTTAATAAATATACAGGGAGAGAAACACTGAATAGATTAGACACTTGCCATCAAATGAAAGGAGATACAATGTATGTGATATTATAGCTAAAAGGTCCTTGCATGTTGTGAAAACAAGGTTAAAATCTGTGTGTATATAGCCCAGAGGAGACAACATAATAGTTATGCATGCAATTAAAACAGCATAGGCAAAAAAAAATCCAAATTGCTATGTTCAGTCTAACAAAAGAGGAACAAATTCAGAACGAAGAGTATAGCAGCAATTTTTAATAATACAAGTTACAAATGTGTCATGTGACCTGAAACACGAAGCACACAAGCCAGGGATCACTCAAGGAACAATCAAAAGGCATCAGGGGAATGGAGTGGCAACAAGGAAATGAGTCATTACAAGTTGAATTAGTCGTCGTCTCATTACTGAATAATACATCATCTTAAATGTACTTGGTAAGGGGATAACTAATCAGCGATATCAAAATAGTGCAGCTACTTTATGAGCTGTTATTCTTTCAGTCACTTAATTGGGCTTGCAAAAGATCTGTATGGTCCATTACAATTTACACGATAGTCGGATATTACCCTGAGATTTTGGGAGATTTTATCTGAATGAGTCAAAAATTAGTTTGACTTCTTCTAGATCTCTGCCTTGGCTGGGGATTTGAATTCCAGGTTCTAAGAAGAGAGAAAGCAAATCTCTTTTTCACAGGGGTTCCCCCTTCCTCAAGTTTCCATATTGCACTGACTGTGGGAAAGTGCATGAATTTTTACCCTTCTCTATTTCAAATAGCCATCAGTTTAATAAACTGAAAATGTATCGACATGTCCTTATCCCGGTATTGTAACCATGACATTATTTTCAAAAAGCAGGCCCCATCCTAATGAATGCCACCAAACATGTACCTTATCCTTTAGCTCAAATATATTTTGCATGACCTTACATGAATTGCTTAGATAAAAGCCTTTTTTCTTCTACTTTTGTTATTTTAAAGTGCAGATGCATTTGAGTCATTTTCCCCTTTTGTTTCATATCCTTAAGATCCACAGCTTCAAAGACAAAATGTCAGCATGCAGTCGATTTATGACTGAACTCTTGAAGAGACACTGAAGAATTACCTTGTCAATCACCCCAAGGACTCTGAAGGCCTTCAGTTCCTCGGCAGGGCTCCTTAGGTTCCAAGAGGGCCTTGAACTTAGTGATCCTGGAGGCTAATGGAAGATATCAAAGATTACACATCAATCAGGGCGGTACTTGAAGGAAGACTGCCTGCTGTAGCAAATGCCAGGCCGAAGGAAACGAAATTTATCATAAATCAGAGAGAGTGGAGATGAAAGGAGAACTTTTCTGTTTGTCCTTAAATGTAAGAAAAGTTGCAAGTAAATAAATCAAGATAACATTGAATTCAAAATTTTAAAATAGAAAAAGAAATGAGTTTATATAGTTTCCAATGGTTTGCAGAGGTAATGAAACTTCGTAACAAACAGCTGAGCTCCCACCTGGCAACAATAATCAATCATAGTCTTATAGTTATTCTGGATTCACAATAGTTCAGGTCTTAAGGGACAGGAAAAAGGAAATTAGAAGCTTTATAAATTACAAGAACACAAAATACAGAATTCTTAACAGTGCTCTTTTTGTTTGATGGCAAGTGCTCTCTACTCATGTCAGTCATAAACCCTGATGTAATAAGGTACACAACACAATGATCCCCAAAACAGCCTTAGCCAAAGGTAGCTATGCATTACCCATCCAGAAATAAGTCACACTGAAACAGATGAGTGCGCATGTTAACTATTCAAGTAGTTAACACGTATATTTTTGTCCCCACTGTGTTTTGTGACCTATCAGTATGTAACTTACCCATTTTATGTGTCAGGCATGTGTGTTCACTGCTATATACACACACTTGCAGAATACAAGCCCTGCTATTCTCTCCAACTTCCTTCCATACCTGAAGTAACAGAATTTCACCTGAAAACTAAAGTTTGGACTTTACTCCCGACAGCACTTGTGGTGAAAAGGGAATACATTCTGCAATTTGTAGCACGAGCTCAACTAAAGAAGACAGGCTACCTGCAGTGTTGTGCTGTGCCCCAGGGGTTTGGGGTGGGAGAAACCCAGCTGAGACCTGCCAGAAACATCCCTTGCTCCATCCCTTTAGAAGCCACAGAATGGCTTCTATTGTGTCACTGAGAAAGGAATCCAAGCCACAGAGAACACACTCCTTTCTGCACTAACCTGCTTGTCTATGTTAGATTGCCAGGTGATGGCTCTCTTCCATTTGCCTATCCAGCAGTTGTGGCAGGAGGGGAGATTCGGTTCAAGTGTACGCAATTCGGGTCAGGGACCTGTATTGGTTTACTTGCTCCACCGATCACCATGCACACCTATGGCACTTGAACAAGTCATATTTTCAAAAGGGTCTAGCCACTTACCTGCCCTAACAAAGAATAATCAGATCCTTCCCCCAAAAAAATCAATTATGCAGCTTCCACACAGAGCCACAGACCCTAACCCGCTACCTACAAATAAGACAGCTTCCAGTGGCTTTATCGATTAAAATAATTGAACTGAAGCAAAGCTCTTTTGTAAAGTTTATCTTTTTCCCTGTGGAGAAGTCTAGCTTCCTGAACAAGGAGGAAAGGAAAGTTCCAAACCTATCACCTTCAGCAGCTACCGTTGAGGAAAACTAACTCCAGACGAACCCACCCTGCCAGATGGAAATAAAGAGCTAACAGCAAGAAGGAGTGAAGGGAAATCGGAGGTAAACTGTGATCCAGAATAACAAGACAAACATTCCTGAAAAAGAGTGAGCCTCTGAGCCTGCCAAGTAACCTCTGTCCAAAAAAAGCCACCCTCTTCATTCTCATCTAGACAAACTTCATATCAAACACTACGTATGTCAACAGTTGAGGGCACATGTCACTATTCTCACCATATGTTTTCTTACGATTGCTGTAGACAAGAAGATCAGCCATGTTACCTAATTCTTGAGAGCGACAAATCAAGGTGTCAGTTTTATTCCCTTGGTTCTCTTTTTGCCCACAATGATGCCCGCCTCCTTCTTCACAGCACTTAACATGCTCTTTTATGCGTCTCAGTTGTCATCACACTCCCACTTCTGATCAAAACTCAGTTTCCATCTCTGTGGGCCATTGGACAGTGGTTGTTCCCAATGTAACAATCTATGTAAATTAATTCCAATGATCTCAAATAAAAGCAAAAAACTTTATTTGGCACAAGAGTAGAAAAGAGACAAAAATCAAGAATGAATAAGTAAAATAAAATAAATGCTTAGATACTAGCACAATAGTGCCACTAGATGGACAAAGTTTGTGCTATGAAGGAGATTAAGTCAAGAGCAAAATTTTGCTCAGCTAAAGTCAAGCTTCTCCTAGCTAGTCAGCTTTGAATGGTATCAAGGAGAGATGCAGGTTTCTCTCTTTCCTCCCCTTTTTCTCTGGATGTATCCCTTTAAGATCTGCAAAGGAGGCATTTGTCCAATTCAGTACTAAATGATAGAGGGCAGTTCCATTGCCCTTGGGGGTCCTTGTACAGTAATACCTCTTTCTTCCTGTTACCCAGCCATAGTGAATTTTTACTATACAAACTGTAATGGGTTCCTCAACTTGTTTCCCTGCTCAGATTCCAAAAATACTGGGTTTGCATTCAGTCAAGATTTGCCCCACTTCCAAGAGCATTTGGCCAAGGAAAGGCAACCAGCAGGTAGTTCACATAACATCTCAGTTTAGTTTTGACACCTCTTGAAAGAGGGTGGTTCATTGCTATGCAGATAACAGACCACAGTGTTACAATTCTCTCAAGTACAACTGATATAAGTAGTAAGACATTAACTCTCACAAAATGTTTCTCATTTAGAATGTCCCCATAAACGTATCTGTGGTCTCTTAGTTCCCCTTCAAAACAAGACTGGAGAGGAGAGGAGAGGGGGTGGGTGGAGGTTAAGATTTACTTTGGATTAGGGAGCTTAATTTTATCTGAATTTTCTAAGGCTTTGCTTTTTAACTGAAATAATCTCCTTAAACTGCTCTTAGGGCTGTGAAAAATAAGACAAAAGAATTTTCTGCCCTTTTTGTCCTTACTTGATACAAATGTAGACAGACAGAAAGTTTGACACTTTTATGTTTACTACCTGGGAGCAGTCATTGACAATCACGCACAGTTTAGTGTTACTGCAGCAAAAAAAACAAACTAAGAACAGATGGGTCCCAGGGGAACTGGATTGGGAAGGGCAAAGTAGAGATCTATTAAGAATGTCTTGAAACAGGATTTTTTTTTGCACAAGTAAGCTCAGCTAAGGATATCAGCTTAAAAAGGTGGAAGTTACCTCAAAAAGCAATTTAATGCTGGCAGAAGCTGCTGAATGCTCCAACTCAGTTTACTTTATAAACTGCGGAGTATGAAGTAAAAATACTTAAAACCCACTGACAGCACTTTTTAGAACCAGGTATCTTGCATAATATTACAAAAAGTAAACTAAATCAAGAAGCACCAAATAATTTTTTTTTAAACCCTATACAAAGTTACCAGAAAGAACTACTGTGTTTAGGGTACATACAGAAGGTTATCTAATTTTAAAAACAGTTTTGAGATAACTAAAAGCCAAGAAATTCAGACAGACAATCTTACAGATCCAATTTCAGAGAAATGAAACTGAAGCCTACCCCAGAAACTGATCCATCTTCAGAGAAGGATTTCTGGTATAGGCTGGAAATTTTTTCAGCACGCATTAGATATTCTGCGGTCTTCTTCTTCACTGCTTCTCGACGAGTTGGACTTGACTCACCTAGATAGAGCAACAGAAAATGGTGAGGTTCTTTGTTTATGTTTTTTTTTAAGTGTTTCCAAACACTTGGAGAAAGACTGACTTGATTTTGCAGTCTTTGAATCCAGCCTTATTCATGGATTCTGATAGCCAAGCCTACAACAATATTCGATTCCATGTTCTTGGATTTGGGTATTCTGGCAAAGATACAGTTTAAGCCTCATTACATACTCAAGTAAATGAAAACTCTTACATTACTTTTGCCAATTTGGTGTCAGTTTCCATAGAAACAAAATTAAGAACCGGAGGCAGCAGTGAAATGGACTCTGTATCCATGGAAATCAGATTAGTGCATATACGGTAAAGGTTATAAATTACTACTTTAAAAAAATAGAAGAGGCAAAACTTGCTTATTTCCATCCTTCCAACCTATACTTCCATGAAAATGGGGTCAGAAATGCCACTAATAGCCGGGTGAAACCGAGAACTCACACAGATTTCAGCTGCTGGCTGACCCCTTCCTTTTTGGCTAAGAGGCTAATAAGTTTCAGATGGTCACCAGCCAGGATGACAAGATGAAACCACTCTTCCCGCAGGCAAGATACAACAGTAGCAGCCTGATGAGAATTCAAGCCCCCTCCCTGCAGCTGTGAGTCAGAGCGGGGCTTCTAAATAGGCATTGTGCCTGAATCTTACAAGCAGCTTCATCATCTTTCATCTCAACCACTGGTTAATAAGATTCTGGAAATTTTTTCCAAACTGTCAGTGTTGTCTTCCATTTAGGAAAGAATAAACTGAATGTTTCTTGTTTAAACAAACGTAAGCTATTGATAAGAGCACTGGTATATATTGTCTGTAAACATAGGCGGTATAACAGGCCAGGGGAGGCTAAACCTCCCCTAAGCCAAGCTCTAGCAGCCCCACCCATACTCCACCCTCTCCCCCAAGGCAGCAGGAGCTCAGCTCCAGACGGAGGTCAGAGGCCCGGCATTGGGGCCAATTCTGAGGCTGTTGGGGGATCTGGGGCAGTTCAGCGGGGGCACCTCTGGCTGCAGGAGGGGGTGCTTGGGGCTCGGGGAGAAGGGATGGGGCCTCATGACTAGCCGCCCCAAAGGGGGGGCTCATGCGCCGCCCATGTGTGTAAAAATGCAAACAATATACTTTTTAAATTCTCAAAACTTGCTTCCAGTCCTGTTGCTTCTGTCTGCAGAAGGAAACTTAATCTTGTACAGATGTCTGCAACTTCCTTAGAGACAGTCATCAACCCCTTTGACATCCATCAAGAGCTGGTTTCTCAGGAACAGCTAATTTGTTTATATTATTAATATTTGGCTTCTCTTCAGCCAGCAATTTCAGTTCACCAGAAGATTTTAAGACTAGTATGAAAGTCAAGCTACTGCTGTAATTATTGATTATGTGTTTTTAGTCTGAATGTTTATCACTATTTTTCTCCCCAATGCCTCAGTTATTTTAGAGTAACTAACACACAAGACAGCATGTCCCTTTGAGTTTTCGTTGTTCTCTCCTATTTTCATTCAACATTAATTTTACTTTGTCACTCAGGATAGGAAAGAGTGTAGTAATATTTATTTTTCAAAATATTAAATTTATGAGTTATTCACTCATTAAAAACTTAACCATACCAGTAAGGACTGTATTTGCAAAAAGGGTTCTATTCGAAGGGTTGTCACATCTCTCTCGTGGCTGACAGGAAATCTGATCTCAATACTTACCAATTCAGGCTTTAAATGCTTAAACACAAGGTCTGTCTTTGAGCCAGAATAGGAGAATCAAATACGTTTGTGGAGTTGGGTTTATTTTATTTTATTTTTTAAATTTACATTAGTTTGATCTCTAATTTTTAAAAAGCCAAGAAAGGTTATGAAAAAATAACAGCTGCCTATCAGTCCAATCACTTCTTAACATACCAAGATTTTCTGGCACATCTAATATATAGCACATGTGGATCATGTAAAGGAAAAATAGGCTACCAAATTCCAAGAAGATTTGAATAATAAAATGTTTAAAAAACTGTGACAAAACACTTAGATTGTGATGACGAACAATCCAGAAAACTAAACGCAGACTCTAGCATTTATCCCAGGTTTTCATTTCTTGTAGCTCCTCACTTAAATAAGATATTACAATAAGATGATAGACAGACAAACTTCTATGTTCAAGATCTTTCGCAACAGTGGTGCATACTTCACACGTCAGAGAAATGCAGAGAGGTTGTATTTGTATGTTTTATAGGAATGAACTATTGATCAAACTAGCCAAACTTTTTCAAAAATTAGGAGGGAAAAGTAATTTTTTCTAATACAAGCTTTTTATTTTAAAGTGTTTATTGGGAACATTTTATTCATATTTCCAACAGAGATCATGTGGTCACTCTTCAATATGGAGCCCTGAATCATTGATATGAGCATCTTTTATTAAGATTTACACCTTAGAAAGATTTTTTTTTTAATAGTAACAAACAGGAATTGTTAAAGCCCTTGACAACTGATCATACAAGCTCACTCTACAGGCCATTAGCCTCGGATCCCACTGACAGTTACCAAAAGAAACTACACCATCCGCTCAAGAAACTCCCTGAAAAAGCACAGGAACAAATCTGCACAGACACACCCCTAGAACCACGACCAGGGGTATTCTATCTGCTACCCAAGATCCATAAACATGGAAATCCTGGATGCCCCACCATCTCAGGCATTGGCACCCTGACAGCAGGATTGTCTGGCTATGTAGACTCTCTCCTCGGGCCCTACGCTACCAGCACTCCTAGCTATCTTCGAGACACCACTGACTTCCTGAGGAAACTATCGTCCATTGGTGATCTTCCAGAAAACACCATCCTGGCCACTATGGATGTAGAAGCCCTCTACACCAACATTCCACACAAAGATGGACTACGAGCCGTCAGGAACAGTATCCCCGATAATGTCACGGCAAACCTGGTGGCTGAACTTTGTGACTTTGTCCTCACTCACAACTATTTCACATTTGGGGACAATATATACCTTCAAGTCAGCGGCACTGCTATGGGTACCCGCATGGCCTCACAGTATGCCAACATTTTTATGACTGACTTAGAACAACTCTTCCTTAGCTCTAATCCCCTAACTCCCCTAATCTACTTGCGCTACATTGATGACATCTTCATCATCTGGACCCATGGAAAAGAAGCCCTGGAGGAATTCCACCATGATTTCAACAATTTCCATCCCACCATCAACCTCAGCCTGGACCAGTCCACACAAGAGATCCACTTTCTGGACACTACAGTGCTAATAAGCAATAGCCACAGAAACACCACCCTATATCAGAAACCTACTGACCGCTATTCCTACCTACATGCCTCCAGCTATTCCTACCTACACGCCTCCAGCTTTCATCCACACCACACCACACGATCCATTGTCTACAGCCAAGCTCTACGACACAACCGCATTTGCCCCAATCCCTCAGACAGAGACAAACACCGACAAGATCTCTATCAAGCATTCTTACAACTACAATACCCACCTGCTGAAGTGAAGAAACAGATTGACAGAGCCAGAAGAATACCCAGAAGTCAATTACTCCTGGACAAGCCCAACAAAGAAAGTAACAGAACACCATTAGCTGTCACCTTCAGCCCGCAACTAAAACCTCTCCCGGGCATCATCAAGGATCTACCACCTATCCTGAAGGAGGATCCCTCACTCTCACAGGACTTGGGAGACAGGCCAGTCCTTGCTTACAGACAGCCCCCCAACCTGAAGCAAATACTCACCAGCAAGCACACACCACACAACAGAAACACTAACCCAGGAACCTATCCTTGCAACAAAGCCCGTTGCTAATTCTGTCCACATATCTATTCAAAGGACACCATCATAGGACCTAATCACATCAGCCACACCATAAGAGGCTCATTCACCTGCACATCTACCAATGTGATATATGCCACCATGTGCCAATAATGCCCCTCTGCCATGTACATTGGCCAAACCGGACAATCTCTATGCAAAAGAATAAATGGACACAAATCGGACATCAAGAATTATAACATTCAAAAACCAGTCAGAGAACACTTCAACCTCCCTGGTCACCCAATTTCAGACCTAAAAATGACAATTCTCCAACAAAAAATCTTCAAAAACAGATTCCAATGAGAAACTGCAGAATAGGAATTAATTTGCAAACTGGACACCATTAAATTGGGCTTGAATAAAGACTGGGAGTGGATGGGTCATTACACAAAGTAAAAACTATTTCCCCATGCTAATTATTTCCCCTACTGTTACTCACACCTTCTTGTCAACTGTTTGAAATGGGCCCCCCTGATTATCACTACAAAAGTTTTTTTTTCCTCCTGCTGATAATAGCCCACCTTAATTGATTGGTCTCGTTACAGTTGGTATGGCAACACCCATTGTTTCATGTTCTCTGTGTATAAGTATATATCTTCCTACTGTATTTTCCACTGCATGCATCTGATGAAGCCCACGAAACCTTATGCCCAAATAAATTTGTTAGTCTCTAAGGTGCCACAAGGACTCCTCGTTTTGTTTTTTGTTTTTTTTAAAAGATTTGCATTTCATCTGATCAGTATCAAAGCTCTCCCCACATCCCACCCCATTCACTGGGATGAAATCAGCCATGTCATTTTAAATGTTTACAAACTGTGCTGCTGAAGCAAGATATAAAAGTGTGGTAATGATGATGACAGAGACCTTTGAATAAAAACCCTTCGAGATTCCTCCTCTTTTTCGCTCTCTCTCTTTGCATTTGCTACAGAGCAGCTGTGCCTCACACAGATTCACATGAATGAAAATATTAAGGCGAGAAACCACTCACTTAGTTTATTTTCCATATGACTCTCCTGTAATTATTTTGTAAACTCTTCACACAACAATATATAAAAACATCTGCAAAAACAGGTAATTAATGTGTCAAGCCAAACTAATGCATTTTTATGGTGTCCATGCTTCGTCAACTGTAATTAGAACTCTTTTTAAGCAAATGATGATGTGTTTGTTGCAATGTGCAAGTGGTTATTTTAGATGCTCTGTTTACTGTTACCGCAAACAGAATATAAAAACTCTACAGCTACTTCGCTGCACATAAGCCTCCATCTAAACAAGCAGAAGCAGTCTGCTCCCTCATTTCCCAACAGCTTTGTATATTCCCAAGTAATAAAATACATTTCTTAAAATCAAACTTGGTGTTAGATCAGCTGGCCAGGACACCTCTGACCCATTAGCGGTACTCTATAAATACAGGATAATAAGCCAGCAGCTAGCTATTTAGATTTTTAAGAATTATTTAACTCAGACACTCACAAAAAAAGAAATTCTCAACAATTTTCAAATAATCTGGAGGGTCTGACATAGACAAAGAGCATGAATATTGGATACCATGCCCCTCCTTAGTCACCCTGTGGTCAACTGATGAAAAATGAGATATATAGGCGCAAAAAGCATTTTCACAGAATAATTACAAGAGGTAGCACATGGGATACTAGGAATATTATGAAGAATATCTGGGTTCTAACATGCAGTGAATATATCTTTCAATTGTCAATCTGCTGGATGTCGATGTGCTGGCTACTCAAACCCCAGCTGGTTACTTGTTTAGTCAGAAGATCCTCTTAGATATAAAAAGGAATTATGTTGAGGTGTTGGCAATGAGCTATTGAAAGTGACTTTATAAAATAAACTTGTATTTAAAGTTTACAGATCAGAAAAGGCCTATAGGTAAACATGTACCTTGATCAAAAAGTCCTTTTGGTAACCTCAAAATGTGCTTCAAATACTTGCAAGAAGTGCCCTGCAACTTGCGTCATTAGACATTTGAGTGACATGCTGCATTTCCCCAAGGATACTGGACAGCATGGACTAAGATGGAAGATTCAGATTGCCCAGGTAGATAGGTAAGTAGCAGGTACTAACAGAAAGAGGAAGAAAAAAGAAATCACTGAAAAGGTCTGCAAGACGTTTAAAGTTAGATGTATACAGCATCATAGGGTCAACAAATGGCTTATCCCCCATATAGAGAGATGCAACCAACAAGCTTTGAAAAAGGCACACTAATCAAAAGGAGGGTGCCAGCAAACAACAAGTATAACATAAGGTCAGAAATGCGCTCTCTCTCTCTCTCTCATTTCCTTCTCTCACCAACTGTCTAACAACCTCCAAGCCTCCACCTGTCTCATAAGTAATATATTATAAATCAGTTCTTTCTGACGCAAGCACATCATGCCTTCGTACATGCAGGAGTTTGGTTGTACCTTCATTTACCTCACAAGAAGAAAAACACCTTTAGGGCTTCTTCTCTGCTGTTCGGTATACTTAATGCTTTACATCTTCAAGGGACTGCAGACATGTTAACTATTGTAATTAATACAGCAGAGATGAAGTATTATTTTGATGTGAAAAAGAAAGGTTAAGCAACTTGCCTAAGGACACAGTAAATTAGCGGCAGAGTCAGGATTAGAAATCAGAAGTTTCTAATTCCCGATCCTATACTTAGTCCAACAGACCCACACTGTTTCTCTCTTGGCAAGTGGGAAGACAAGGCCGTCTCCTCTCCCTCCATTCCCCCCCCTTTTTTAAAAAAAAAAAAAAAAACATGCTAGACTAGAGTGCCATGTTTGGCTGCTAAAGAGCAAAAGGGAGAAAAAGTGAAAACTTGTTCTGAAGATTAAAATACAAGCTTCCAAATGAACATCCATTCCAAAAGCTGCTCATCTCTCCCACTCAGATCCACTATCATACTTAAAATACACTGGGAACTTTTAGATCTTGAAGTGCTTTACAAAGGTGGGTAAACCCCATTAGCCTCATTTAACAGATTGGAGTAATTCAGCTACACAGCTGTTCAGACACTTGCCCAAAATCACACAGCCAATCATTGGCAGACGCAGGATTAACACTCTGGTCTACCGACTGGCCCATGCTTCCATCAGAGATACGCCTGCCTACTTCTTGGCCACAATTACTGTCACCTTTGATTCCCATCCCTGGAAAAAAGGGCAGGTAGATTAAGGGTCACATCTTAAAAAAACACGGCCCTTCATGAGAATCACTAAGTGCATCCAGGAATGGGGAAAAGAATCAGATTCAAAGAGAAGATACCAGCTAGGTGAGAAATTGCTGTTGCCTAATTATGCACCTGAATCTCCTGCACAGATGCAATGCCAATTGAAGGACACTAGAAATAGTATATTTCCTTATCACTTAAATAATAAATAATATCACTTATCAAATAACTTTGATGCAACATATATGATGGAATATATCCAGTTATCCTGGATTTGGAAAACCGGTTGACTGGACAGAAGCGCTACAAAAGCAGGAAAAATACATAATATACATCTTCAGAGACTCCAATAATTCCTCTAGCACAACCAAAATTGACATCAGGATATTTTTATGGTACAAACTAAGCAGGAAAAAACCTCAAAACACACACACACACGTCCCCTTTATACATCATAAAACACAAATCTGTTTGTTTTGTTTTTTTAAAAAAAAAAACCTTTGCAGGTCACCATTAACTTTGTTTTTTTATACACGTTAACAGTGAAGAAACTTGCCATGGGCTCAGAAACTAGAACCCCTTGTTTCCAGTAATTCAAGAGATAATATCCATCCAGATATAGACTTGAGCCCCCCTGCACATTTTTTAAGAATGAAGACTGCGGTCTCTATTAATGTGACCACTGAACAAACCTACACTTTTCTCAACCAGTTGGTGAGCCAGGGGAGGCTACCCCACCTTAGTAGGTTTATATATATATATATAAATAAAATACTACATAAATCTTTATAGTTCAGACCAAACCTCCAGTTTAAAAATAAGTCAGTCAACGTTCCAGAATGAGCTTGGTCCATCTCTTGCAAGATGAGACAATCGCGTTGGAGCATCCCATTTCAGGAAGTGAGATTCGTGAGCTATTTATTCTTGTGAAGGAAAAACAGATGCACTCCAAATGGATCTGATTTACAATTAAAGATCAAACTAAACAATCACCTCTTCTACCAAGAATGTACAAGGAATGTTACGAAAAAAGAATAACCTTGCAAGCTCCTTGAGAGACGCTCCTATGTGCATCACTGAAACCAAACAGAACCACTTCTGTTCACCTCAGAGACCAGCACAGCCATCAAAGTTAGATTTTTACATTATTGCCAGGGCCCTAGCCTAGAGAAAAGAAGGGCCTGGTTTTTTTCCCCCAGAGTGATTCATGGCAATTGATTGAGTTTCAAGTTAGAACATTCCACTGCTGTAATTTTTAGAAGGCATACTTTGCAGGTACCACAAAAGACGTGGGAGAGTAATACACAGATGCCTCATACCACGCAGGAAAATCATTTGACTGCACTGAGCTTTTGGAAATAGTAGCCCAAGTGAGATTTGGAGGAGGGGAGACATTCCATGTCTCCACCTTCCAGTCTTCACAGTGCTGCTGGGGCCCAAGATTTATCAGATATAAGGTAAATATCAGATCACTTTCATTTTTGCTAGAAAATCATCTAATCAGATGATGTCCTCTCTCTCCCCTGTCCTCAACTATCTGCAGTAAACCTCAGCACACGACAAGGACATTTCCACAGAAGGAATAAGACCAACAAGCTACCATTATCTCTCTACTGATATGTTATTGCTTCTAGGTATCTCATACCCTTCTGTATTCTCTCTCATGACTACTCAAATATTTTAGACCATATCAGGATTTAAGAACCAACCAGAAGAGGTTGGAAGTTTCTTCTCTTAAAGAATCATATCAGGAATTTGATGGAGGATCTGTCTATGCAATTCCTCCCAAACTCCAATTATTGGGCCATTGATTGAAACAGTAAAACTTTTTTCAGATGCTAAAAGCTTGAATAAGTCACTCATAATCACCCAATGTAACAGTTAAATACTCTTTGTTATATAAACAAGTTTCTCTATGTCCTTCACCGCCACCCCATATATATCCCCCAGCTTGATTATTGGATTTTTCAAAGAATGCCTCTGTTTTCCCACAGAGTAATAAAATGCAAGGGGGGAAGCCTTAAAAGACTTATCCTTCCCACAGTGAAAGGAGGTTTAGCAACACCTTCCTCATTAGTGGGTAACCCAGCTGTTATTTTTGCTTATCTGGTTTGAGGACCTCTGTTTTTATTAGTGCAAACACTTCTTACCTCATACGAATGAGACTGCTATCTCCTTATTAACCAAACAAACTCGTGCACACCGTAAGTGAACATGCAATTTGTAAATCTTGACACTGTGGCCACTATTCTGTAGCCCTGAAATTTCAAGCACACTTCTGGGAAATTTGTTTCAGGAATGGGAGGAGGAGCTGAGTCACGAACAAGTCCCCCTGAACGCCACAGCAAGCTAGAATGCTTTTTAATTTGACTGCATAATTAGTTGCTGGACATGTTGGCAGCTGTCAAGGAGGCAGCTAGTAATTTCAGCACCTGGAAGCAGCTTGGGATGGAGGATGAGCACATACGCTGGCAGTTTGTTAATGATCAGCATTGAAACAGTTAATGTTGACATTTTGCCTTCTTCGGGTTTCAGAGTAACTAACTGATTGAGATAATAGTGCAGTTCACTTTTTTGAGTTATTTTTTCTCGCTATCTGCAGACTTCATCGGTTATCTACGCAACCGTGAAGAATAGCATATTTTTAAGTGAAGCCTTAAAGTCTGAAGCACAAATCTGTGGCATCAAGTGGACTCCCTGGAACACAGAACCCTCATAACTTTCCAGGACAAACATTTGGGTTCTTTTAAGGACTCTGAGTACACCACATTTAATGCATGTTTACCTAGGTATTTAGAACCCATATACCTTGAATGAAGGTACCAACTCCAACTCAGACAGTGAAACAAAATTTAACCCACCAATGGGTTATCACAAATCTGAACAGAGTATCTGGAAAAATATGTAGAAATAAGTACAAAGGTTAAGGCTACCTAGGAAAGTGTTCTGCATATGGAGTGCTCAAGTGACTAACAGGCAGGTATCAGTTAAGAACCACAAATTTTACAGTACATACAAGACATAGCTTTTCAAAAGTTTTATTCATAGGAGTATCTCACTTCAGATAAAAATGTTTCTTGCATTCATAACTGTGTTAAACAGGACAGAAGCTGGTAATCTGTAGTATGTGTGTAAATGTCCAAAGAAACCTGTGATCTGGTCATGTGAGGCAAACCTAGCTAGCATCTGCATTCACACTGAGCTCTGGCTCTATTTCCCATTGAGCAGTTAACAACAAAAAATAATCAGTCAAACTACATGGATTCTACAATGGAAGAAACATCCCTGGATACTCTTCTGTTAAAAAAATAAAATCTGGAACCTACATCAGCACAAAAACAGAAGGAGAAGCAGCAGCCTCCTAGCACTGATAAGAAAACAAAATGGTGCCAGCAGCAGCATGTCCTCCAACACTAGCAACACAGAAACAGGAGACAGCTTTGGCAGCCAAAATAGTGGACGTAGTTACACAGAACCTTACCAGAGAAATGAAAAACGAAATGTTTCCAAGCCTCTCTTCAGTCTGTTCTCGGGGGGCGTTCTACTAAACAGAGAAATATGACTGAAAGTCAGTGAATGTGACACCAAACTTGTTACAGGTCAGAGGAAATCCAACAGGAGTTTGAAGACACACTCCTGACTCCAAGAAAGAAGCTACAACAGCCTGAAGAATGAGGAATTGCAGGAAGAGAGGAGGGGGGAGGAAGGAGAGAGATTCATATTACAGTACTCCCAGAAGGTAGTGAACTGCCTAATCCTACTTCTCTCTGTTTTCTTTTTATTTGAAGACTAGCTTCCCACTTACTTGAAGTTTCAACAAAAATTGCAAACCCAAAATTGAAAGAGTAGACCGTACACTCCTCCTAAAAGGCTACAACTCATGCTGGCCCAGCCCCACAGCTGTGAAGACAAGCTGTTTTAAGCCGCTATGGGGAAAGAGAAAAAAAAAAGGAACTACTCCTCTACACAATGGCATGAGCATGTTTCTTCCAAGATGTCTCTGTAGGATTTCACACAACGCAGACTTTAAGCCAGTAAGGAACATCATCAGGCAATATGGTTACAGATGCAGCCCCATCTATCCAGCTTCTTTAAAAATCTTCACCAGGAACGAACATAAAACCCTCACAAGAATCCTTAGATTCTGAGAACTGTTTACACCTTCAACACAGAGATAAGCTCTTCGCTATATTAAAATCAGCTATTCTAGTATTTGTATATTCTGCTGCTTACCAGAAAGTACTATAGGTGGGGATGGGCCTGGATAATTGAGACTAAAAATCACCAGATTTAAATCTGTATTTTGCATTGGTTTACATAAATTGAGGAGCAGGGATTAATTTTTTATGCAAAACTGTGTAGGAAGCCCACTTCAGTAGCTAGGAGGTGGAAATAAACTATTCAGTCGGTTGCTTTTAGGACACCAAAGTTTATACTTTTTATTAAAAAAAAAAAAATACATTGCTTGTTTCTGTATTCAACAAGGTCACGTAGCACCAGACCGGACCTCAAACCCATACCCAGTTTTCCTTCACCAGTAAAGGCTTACCTCAATGACACCACTCAATGAGGCACTAAACTCTACAGGCAAAACCGCCGGTTACTACACCTTAAGATACCAGACATACTAGACTAGATCTATTTCTTCTATCTATATTATATTCTGAAAGTTGTGTGGCATTCCTAACAGATCCAAGAATAATCTCCAATCATGCTGTCCTGTTCCTCTGAATAGATGATTTAAACCCTAATCTTCCCCCATCAAAGCGGAGGTAACATTTTAAACTGGAAAGTTAGTTCATTTCCAAAATGGCTAGAAATATCATCTAGAGGTCTAAAAATATTACGCACCTAAGGCAACCCTATTTCATTTTTTGTGGGAATGCCTCATTATATATAAATTTCTGGGTCCAAGTTCAAAATGACATTCAAATCGTATTTGTAACTTTCATTCCAGCTCTGTTTGTTGGATATCAGCAAAACTAATGTAAGTGGGTATACAACTGATATTATCAAAATTAGGGCTGTCGATTAATCGCCGTTAACTCATGCGATTAACTCAAAAAAATTAATCATGATTAAAAAATGAATCGCTATTAATCGCAGTTTTAATTGCACTGTTAAACAATAGAATACCAATTGAAATTCATTAAATATTTTGGATGTTTTTCTACATTTTCAAATATATTGATTTCAATTACAATACAGAATACAAAAAGTGTAGTGTACAGTGCTCACTTTATATTACTTTTATTACAAATATTTGCACTGTAAAAATGATAAAAGAAATAGTATTTTTTAATTCACCTCATACAAGTACCATAGTGCAATCTCTTATTCGTGAAAGCGCAATTTACAAATGTAGATTTTTTTTTGTTACATAACTGCACTCAAAAACAAAACAATCTAAAACTTTAGAGCCTACAAGTCCACCCAGTCCTACTTCATGTTCAACCAATTGCTCAGACAAACAAGTTTGTTTACATTTACAGGAGATACTGCTGCCTGCTTCTTATTTACAATGTCACCTGAAAGCGAGAACAGACATTTCCATGGCACTTTTGTAGCCTGCATTGCAAGGTATTTATGTGCCAGATATGCTAAACATTCGTATGCCCCTTCATGCTTTGGCCACCATTCAAGAGGACATGCTTCTATGTTGATGGCACTTGTTAAAAAAATAATGTGTAAATTAAATTTGTGACTGAACTCCTTGTATGTCTCCTGCTCTGTGTTTTACCTGCATTCAGCCATATATTTCATGTTATAGCAGTCTCGGATGATGACTCAGCACATGTTGTTTGTTTTCAGAACATATTCACTGCAGACTTTACAAAACGCAAAGAAGGTACCAATGTAAGATGTCTAAAAATACCTACAGCACTCAACCCAAGATTTAAGAATCTGAAGTGCCTTCCTAAATCTGAGAGGGATGAGGTGTGGCGCATGCTTTCAGAAGTCCTAAAAGAGCAGCACTCCGATGCAGAAAATATAGAACCCGAACCAACAAAAAAGAAAATCAACCTTCTGCTGTTGACATCTGACTCAGTTGGTCTGCACTGCTTTGGATCATTAGTGAGCAAAACTCATCATCAGCATGGAAACATGTCCTCTAGAATGGTGGTTGAAACATGAAGGGACATATGAATCTTTAGCACATGTGGCACGTAAATATCTCGCAACGCCGACTTCAACAGTACCATGCAAATGCCCGTTCTCACTTTCAGGTGACATTGTAAACAAGAAGCGGGCAGCATTATCTTCTGCAAATGTAAACAAACTTGTTTCTCTGAGCAATTGGTTGAACAAGAAGTAGGACTGAGAGGACTTGTATGCTCTAAAGTTTTACATTGTTTTGTTTTTGAATGCAGTTATTTTTTGTACATAACTACGTTTGTAAGTCCAGCTTTCATGATAAAGAGATTGCACTACAGTGAATTGAAAAATTAAGTGAATTGAAAAATACTATTTCTTTTATTTTTACAGTGCAAATATTTATATTAAAATATACTGTAAAAAATAAACTGTACACTTTGTATTTAATTCTACACAAGAGCACTGTACACTGTGTATTCTGTGCTGTAACTGAAATCAGTATATTTGAAAATGTGAAAAACATCCAAAAATATTTATATAAATGGTATTCTATTATGATTTAACAGTCCGATTATTTTTTAATCGCTTGACAGCCCTAATCAAAATGTTTTCCCTGACACCAGAAGCTTATCCATAGTTTGTGGATAGCCAATGAAAACTAGTGTCCAAGACCTGGCAGATAGAACTAATTAATTAGCTTAAGATCTATTTATGATCTACAAGGACACCACACAAATTGTATGCATCATGGTTTATTTAATCAGATGCTCAGCCTTGAAGACTACACTGTACAAATGCTCACTCCACACAACCAAGACTGTTCATCATTCAGATATATACACATGCAAGTGAAGAATGTACAGTCCCAAAGTGGAACAAGCATTCCAGATCTACCATAGATTAGGTATATAATCTTCCTCCAGATTTTCATGTATAACTTGGAGACCTGTAAAAAAGGGTTAGCTATTAGTCCTTACTTTTTCAACCTAATAGGACAGATTCTGTCACCCTTACTCATGTATCTGGTTCCCCTATATCTCTGTATCTTTCTTGCCTCACCATCTTAGGCACTGTCAGCTTTTTTAGGTTAAAATAAGTAATCATGTTTAACTATCTGCTCCCCATACATCTCAACTTGTCGACGCCCAACTGGGGGTATAATTTGGGATGGTCACACAATAAGGAAAGAACTGAAGAGATGGGATTAATTTCTCTAGTACAAATAGCATTTTCTGTTACCTCAGCCTCCCAGTTAGTTTCTTACTAATGTAAATTATGTCCAGCAAGAAGAATGAAGGGACACCAGCTTCATAGTTAACTCTGGGACTAAAATGACCAAAGTCCTCAAAATGAGGGACAGCTGGGAAGCACGAGGCTTGCTGTTGCTGATTTTTTTTTTCTTCATGTAATTCATCATCAACAGGCCTGAAGCAACACAGACTGTTCACCATGCTAACAAAATAAAGAAATAGCCATATCTGTTAGCCAAACTAGTTCTGAAGCCGCACCAGTGGGATTCCACTTCAGGAGAGGGGGAGAGGGATGCGAACAGCCATTGCTGCCCACTGTACGCCATGGAACTGTGCTGCAATAAGTACTCTATCCATTTCAGTCTGGAGGTGTACTTAGAGTACAGGAGATACTACTGCAGCCCATTTCGAGCCTGGGCACAGGTTATAGAATTTCATCTCTTTATGCACATGGGCTGTGCATGAACAAAATTTGGCCTAAGATGTTTATTGTATTGATGCCCAGAGCAAAAATAGTACAGCTAGTTCTCAGAATTTAACACTGTCATACAACCCCCTTTATTCCCTGAAAGGCACCCCGATCAGTTTTCTTGCCAGGACAGTAAACTGAACACTAAAGATTTCATGCTAAAATGTCACAGAAGAGTAACAGGGGAAGATACAAGTGTGTTGCTAACAATGCAGTTAACAGAACCCTGCTTTCCACTGTATACACAAAGGAAACTGAAAACCAAGTCAACATCCTTATCTCCTTGGCTTCAGCACATGCAGAATTTTTCACCTCTGGGATTAGCGCCATAAAGTCAAAGGGCTGAAGAGTCATCAGGTATGTCAGATTTTCCATTTACAGAGACTGCCTTTACGGAAGAGCAGACAAATTATAGCTATTTATCATCAGCTAAGGAATTGCAAGTCTGCAAGATTAAAGTAATACATGTAATAACTTCAAGAATATTTACAGCTAGGAACATGGGCAATACCATTGGGACAGGTCAGAAGCACGAGTGAGTATACCTTATACCAAATCAATAGGAGCGCTTAACAACAGGATAAAAAGAAACTTAAATTCCAGGTCTGTGATGCCAAGTTACTAAACTACAATATGAAAAGCAGTCAGAGGGAACTTCCAAACAGAAGGGATTGACTGTTTGCTACATAGATTGCATTTTGAGATTCTGCTTTTTAAGCGTCAATTTCTATTTTCTTGGTGCCACCAAGTGGCAGCATTCTGAATTGTCACTTTATATGGAAAGGACACCTTCAATCTAATAGTGTCAAATCTGAGACGACAGGCCACACACACTATGTAGTGATGGCATGTGGGGAAAAAGGAAAAAAAAAAAAAACCCACCCTAAGATCGGATAACTGTTTTGGCTGGCCTGGAAAGAGACACAAAATGAAGATATTCTATAAGTAAACCACGAACTATTGACACCCAAGACATTTACAAAGGATTTTAACATGCATATCACTAATACATGCATGTTTTTGACCACGTGAGATATATGTTGGAAAAGATAATAAGCATGTTTTATGAGTCAGAGTTAAGATTATTATTGCAATGTAGAGTGAATATTCACTTGTCAATATTAACAGTAACAGCATATTTTAAATGAAGATATACTGACATAAGTATCTCCAGGGCTAGTTAAGAATATGATGAATTCAAACCCTTCAGAGAAATTAGAGAGTTACGGCACAGTCGTTTAATCTGTGGGTTGGGGGCCACCTATGTCCCTCAAAGGAGACTGTAATAAGAAAATATGTTTTTTATTAGGAATGGAAAAGATGTTCTCTGAACCACACCCTGGAATTTTGAAACTGAAATATTTGAATTAGCTGTGTCACTGTGGCAAAGAGGCTGGGGACTTCTCTGCCAGGCTGTGAGAGCCCCAGAAAGAACTGGATACAAGTTCAGCTGGCTCTACCTGAGCCTAGGGGGAGTGTCTAGCAAAGGATGACTTCTCTCTTTCATCCCACCCTCACAGAGGAGATGACAAGCTCAGAACCAGCAACCAGTTACAGCTCCCAGGTTCTCTGCCCCAGCCTAGTTTAGAGCAATTTAGGGGCTGCTCTAACCTGAATTAGCTGGCTATGGTCTCCAAGGAATTACATACCAGCTGGAGATGGACAGAATGATACACACTCCAATCACCTTCCGTCCCTGATCCCCAATCCCTGGCACAGAGAGCCTGTCATATGGGAAGAGTAAAGCGTAGGTAACAGCTATGCTAATTCTGCACCCACACAGAAATCCCCCATGTTGGGGGGGTATCCCCAGCATGGAGTTGCAGCTGGTTACTACTCCCTTTGTGCTGCCCAAGTGGTAGAAAGGAAGCAAAAAAAGGGCAGAAAATCTGCCGAAAACCATTAGGATGATAAGAATGACCATACTGAGTCAGACCAATGGTCATCTAGTCCAACGGCCTGACTTCCAACAGTGTTTAGTGCCCAGTGCTTTAGAGGGAATGAACAGAATAATGGAATTACCAGGTGATCCATCCCCCCCATCATCCAGCCCCAGTTTCTAGCAATCAGAGCTTTAGGGACACCTGAAGCATGGAGTTGCATCCCTGACCATTCTCGCTAATAGCCATTGATGAACCTATCCTCGATGAACTTACCTAATTCTTTTTGAATCTTGTTATACTTTTGGCCTTCACAGCATCCCCTGGCAACCAGTCCCACAGGTTGACAGTGTGCTGTGTGAAGAAGAACTTCCTTATGTTTGTTTTAAACCTGCTGCCTGTTAATTTCATTGAGTGACCCCTGATTCTTGTGTTATGTAAAGGGGTAAATAATGCTTCCTTATTCACTTTCACCACGCTTTCTGGGACCCTTTGACTTTTTTGAAATAATGTTTGGCCATCAGGCTGAAAATCCTGGATATCAATGGATTAGAGAATAAGATTGGGAATTAGGACTGTTGCTAGGTAGCTGTACAAAGAGATAGGAAATATGAGAGAGAGTAGGAGAAAGCAAGAAATTTCAAGTTCTTAGAGAAAACTCTAGCGATTGCAGCAAACTAAGAATTTAAAGGTAGATTTGTCAGAAAGGCCTTTTTATGCTGAAGCTGCAAATGCCTGTTTGAAAGGCCCTTGCATTGTGGTTAAAAAGCAGAAGTGGTTATGACAAAATGGAATGTCCTTCAGAAAAGCAATAGTGAAAGGCACATCATCCTAAACGAAAGTGTATTAATAAAGAATGAACAGCAGGGTTGCTACCAACAGATGGATTCCCAACACATTCAACGTCCGGAATGAAAAGCATGTTGATAATATGGATAAGTAGGGATAAGATGCCATTGAAAAGCTATGACGTGCAGTCATCCTAATGACATGACTCCCAGAGAGAAGGAAAGAGGTAGATTTATAAACAGTGAGTTGGCTCATCTCTAGCAGAGGATAAGCACATACTCTTGTCCATCACCTACATTTTCCATCACCTACAATACTATTCCTATTATTTTCTTGCGGCCAGTGTAAAAAGCAGCACAATATGCAACATCCATTCACAGAACCATACAGGGGCCCCTCCAGAGGATCAATGCTGTGTGTCCTTATGAAATACAATAAAAATCTGAAAGCCAGTCTGTCTGGAACTACTGGAGTTAATTTCTGAATCCACCCAGTCGATCTGTGGTTAGGGCTCTGCACTGTCAAATGAGACCTGGACCTGGATTCCAGTCTTCTGTTCTCAGCAGGTTAGCGTGGGATGGGAGTACTGCACAGGCTCTGAATTCACTCCTGTACAAAGTCACATGCAACTGCTCTGCTACAATTCCTGCAGCCAGACCAGAAGTTAATACTAATATATTTTAATTTTCATTGGCTTGAAAGGCTGCTGTAATTTGGGGCTTTTAGGGATCAGAGATGGAAGAGAGAAAACCCTTCCTTGAGTGGCAAGCAGGATGTTCTGTTGTTTAACTTCAGCATTTCCAAACTGACATTTTACAGGGATGAGGTCATGTGTGAATACAATTCTGTTCTCCTCTAGCAATGAAAATAGCTCTATAATAAAGAATTTGGAAAACCATTTATATGTATATGCGTCTTTCAGCTAGAGAAGGCAAAAGGGTCTAGTGGACTAGGAAGAAGGCTAGGAGGCAGAAACACTTCTGCTCCCTGATGTGTTTGGAAAGTTAACCTGAGTCTGTTTCCCCATGTGTCAAAAGGGGATAATTAACCCTCAATTAACCATGTAAGTTAAGTTATGTTACAACAGTTCTGCAAATTCTGAGTATTATAGATAATCATTCCCAATGGTACATAAAGAATAATTCACGTGTAATAAAAGGAATATTTACAGGAGTATACTAGACAGAGAAGACAAACTGCAACTCAGCATTTAGATTGTGGTTGAGCTTCAGGTTTGAAAAGAGAACAGGTATTTGACACTCAGCATTACTGTTCGAAAACAGTCTCAGATAAGAAAACACATTTCAGTTCTCAGCTACACATATCATTTGCCATTTAACAGAACCTCTTTAGCACTTACTAAATTGTTGTTATTAATAGAAGACTAACATATCAAAGAAGTCATCCAATGCAGTGGGAAGATCCATACCTTGAACACCTTCCAGGAGCAGATCGACCCCTCTCCGATAAAAGCTAAAGGCAGCTTCATAATCTTCTTCTTCCTCCTTCTTCAAGGCCAGCTTTATCAGCTCCCCCGCTTTCTCCAAGTAATCATGTTTGCCAGGCTTGTGTCTTAAGCTCCCAGTAAACAGACTACGGCTCTCGCTCTCCCTCTCGCCTTCAGGTTTGCTCCACTCACAATCATAAGCAACAGCACCTTGTCCTAAGGATTCTGAAGCAAGGCTGAGACCAAAAGCTCTACTGGGAGAATTTTGGTTGGATGCCATTCCATCATCTAATTCAGCAAGAGAGTCTACATCGACTGTCAAAGAGATGAGGTCACTATCACTGGAGAAACCTGGAAGTATGATCACAAGTGTGTACAAAGAAATGAAAGCAGCTAGTATTAGTATTTCTACAAATACTCTGAGAAAATTTCTTTCTTGTTACCCACCATGTATACTCAAGTTAAGCCTCCATAACTTTTGTAGCATCTCTGGTGTAGGTCAGAAGGACTACTGATGATCTGATTTCCTCCTCTACCGTAAGTGCCCTTTGGAATTCTCTATCACAAGACTTGCCATTCCTCTTCCATTTTGAATTTCAAACCTACAGACTCTTTACCTCACCTGTTTTTTTGATATATATCATCACAAGACTTCAAGGGTAGAACTAGTGTTATATACCAGCACTCTCTTGGGACCTCAAGATTTTTGAGTTCCTGTGGAAGAAGCCCAATTTTCCCCAAGTTGGCAAAAGGCTTCCAAAAGCAACTCTCAGCCCAAATTCCTCACTATAACAATGAGAATGCAAGGAGAATAAGCAACTAGCAGCCAATCTATACCTTCAGAGCCCACTCTCATTTGGGCTCCTGGAAATTACACAGCTAACCCTACTTGTGTGGAATATGCTACAAAATGAATTCAGGCTGCAACTGTTTACTGTTTAAAAAAAACAAAACACTTCACTTGTTGCTTTAAGTTAGTAAGACTAAGTGGCCCAAGTTGTTAAATTACCAATTAGATATTTGTGACCCATTGGTTTCAAATCAATTTTAATATATAGGTTATCATTTTTCTCTCTGTATATATTATCATGTATAAAAGGCACCAAGTTTCAACTCGAAAAATATTCTTTTTGGTATTTGACTATATGGCAGATATATAAACAAAGCTATTTCTAGATCTCACCTCCACATTCTGATTGGCTGGTAAGCATCACATCATCGAGTCCACTTAAATCCTTTTGAACTAAAAAGGACAGAGGGGAAAGGCATTAGATATATTTTTACATCACAGAATATAAGTTAATTTAATATCAAGCAAAGGGAAGAAGAGACTTATTGATGCAGTCTTGTGGCAGATAGAGAAGTGTATCCGAAGCAACTGCACTCAAACCTGCTTTCAGATGTATTCATTTTGGATTGCCAAAACAGCGACATCATCGTAACTGTGATTTTAATTCTTTCAATTCCTTGAGGCCTTAAAGGTTTAAAAAGATTAAACAGCAAAGATGCCTATTTAGGGGAACTACATGAAGCCTCAGTACCGCATTAGCGTATCCAAATTCAACTGTGATGATGGCATTTAATCCCAATATAGACTATTCTGCTCCTCCACAATTCTTATGGAAATTTAAGATTTGAGGGACTTGCAAACATGCATACGCTTTAAGACAACTCACAAGCTTTCAATTTGGAAAACAATATTCCAGAATAATATCCTGCACCAGATGTCTGGAATAAGCCATGAACTTGGCACTGCCAGCTGGACCGCAAATGGGAGTTTGTTTTATCATCTTGCCACACATACCCATTGAAGCAATAAATGAATGGGCAAAAGAAAATTCTGAGATAAACCCTGAAGTCTGCTGTCTTGTGCATTATCATTGCAGGCAAGAGATTCTCCTCACCACCAGGTAATGTTTCATGACTCAGGTAGTTCTCATAAACAAAAACAAACTCCTTTAGACTTTCTCCAAAGCTCTAGAGACAGAGTTTGGGGGGAAAACCCCACTCACCTTCTCATGAAGGATGAGCAGAATTTTTGCCTAGAAAAGTGGTCTTTGGAGACACTAGCTCCTTTAAGGGGAGTGAGGGGGAAGAGGAGGCAGGAAGTAGAGCCACTCCCATTTGCTCTCTCAGGAAAAAGCCTGGGGGAAGGCAGAGAGAGTGCAGGGCACCATTGTTCTTTTGCAGAAGGCAAGGAGCGTCGTACAGACACCACTTCCATTCTAAGGGCATGTCTTCACTAGCAACATTAAAGCACTGCCAAGGCAGCACTTTAACATGGCTGTGCAGTTGTGGCACCAGCGCTGGGAGAGAGCTCTCCCAGCCCTGTAAACAGGACCACCCCCACGAGAGGAGTACCTACCAGCACTGGGCGCCTACACTGCCACTGTACAGCGCTGAAACTTGCAGCGCTCAGGGGTGTGTTTATTCACACCCCTGAGCGAGAAAGTTGCAGCGCTGTAAAGTGGAAGTGCAGACAAGGCATAAGAGAAGCTGGAGGAGGAACAGAGATTGCTGGGAAGCAGAGAGTCTCCTGCGGGTCCTAGAGCTCTGCAAAAGGGAGAGGGCCTGAACTCCTTACCAGGTGGGCAAGGGGAGAGCAGACAATTCATTAATAAGGGAGAGTGCACATGGAGAATCTATCATTTGTGCATTTATAGGTGAACCCATAATTTAGGTGCTGAGAGCCCAGAATTTATTAACTGGGGTGGTCAGTTGATTTTGTTTATGGGAAACAGCGATTAGCTAGGAGTGTGGGTTGAAGAAGCATTGATTTATGGGTGAAGTTATGTAGATGTGGCAATATATGTTAAATAGGGGTGGTTTTAGATGAGGGGTATACAGGCCCTCCAGACTAGCAGACTTAGTTTTTCCCCCCATTGTAAATAAAGGGTATGTCAACACTGCAAAAACAGACCCGGAGCAACAAATCTTAAAGCCCAGGTCAACTGACTTGGGCTCACTCATACTGCGGGGCTAAAACTAGCAGTGTAGACGTTCCCTCTTGTGCTGAGTCCAGGCTCTATAACCTGGTGAGGGGGTGGATTTCGGATCCTGTGCTCCAGCCGGAACCAGAACATCTACACTACTATTTTTAGTCCCATGCCGCAAACTCTGCGAGCCCAAGTCAGTTGGTCCAGGCTCTGAGACTTGCTGCCACGCGTCTTTTTTTTGGCAGCGTAGACCTACCCATCATCACATCTTTTCCTATTAGTGTCCTGAGAAGTGGATGGCTTAGCTATACTTGCCTGTTTAAAAATAAACAAGAATTTCACAAGAGAGGAAATAATGGTTAAGATGTTAAGAAAGTTCACAAAAATAAGTGACAAGGTCACTTCTGAACTAGTCCTTAGAATATTTCCCAATTTCCAGCTGGATGATACATTGAAACTGTTCTGTGGGTGGGGCAAGGCCATGAATGGATTCATTTTTGGGGAAGAGAAGGTGGCCATGATAATGCATATAGAAAGAAAGACTCCCTAAGTCACTTGTCTAGAGGATTTGGCAATTGGTGTAGGGGGAGAGGTTGGTACGATGTGTATATGTACATGCTTGCAAGGTAGAAGAGGGGCCACTGCTTGTTTGGAGATAAAGGAACATTACACATTTGTATTGTGACGCAGCTAACAGGGGATGAGTACTCAGGGTTAAAAAAAATTAACAGGCCAAATTACCGTACTTGTGTACACCCCATGCAATCCCACTGGGTTCAGTGGGATTGCACATTGCTTATAATGCTGTATTTGGTCCAGTCTAATATTTTCTACGGAGTGAGGTTTCAGAATTAATATGGCATCCTATCTGAGCATATTGTTAACATCTACCACCATACTAGTATGAATAATGATTATGAAGGCCATTAACCCTCATCCTTCAAGCATCAGCTACTATGAAGTGATAAATAAAGTTGCAAACAATTGTCCAGGTCTAGCTGAGGAAATTTGCACTCCTCATAAGATTACGGACCACTGCCAGATGCACTGGCTTGTTCTGGTGTAGGCACTCCTCTATTCACATGTAGTTTTCTGCTTGGAATGGAGTTTCAGATGCTGACTCAACCATATTGAAAGATTTCTTCATTTTTATACACAGAACTCCAACAAATGAAATCTTTATACATAAACCATATTGAAAGAAAAAAATCTCTCTCTCCAAGGTACTCTGTTTCAGAAAAAAACTGTACAAAATAGATGTTGATTTTCCTACTCTCTGAACTTTAGAAATGCTTTTTGTTAGGTTGTTCACTCTCTCTCTATTTGTTGTTAAAATACTTTTTACCTCTGGAAATGAAGCCTCCATCTTTACACCCAGGTTTTGAAACACTGAAGTTAACAGAAGCCAAAATAATGAAATGAATTCAAGTACTAGTCCCCTTCACTGTAGTGTCCAAGTGTCTAAAGAATCATAACCAAGATTTTAAAAGGAGGGTGCTTAAAATTAGGCTGTTGAAATCAGCGACCTGACTTTTCAGAAGGGCTGAACATCCAAAGCAGTGTATTTAACATCACTGGGAGCTGTGGCTACTCCGCCCTTCTGAAAACTAAGGCCTCTGATTTCAGGAGCCTAACGTTAGGCACTCTCCACACACACACACACACTTTTTTTTTTTTAAATAAGATTTGGCCCTTAACTAGTGCACCACGCAGTTTAAAAAGGCAACTGAGAGCCTGTTCATTGATCTAGCAGGGGTCATTGGCAATGCCATGCAGGAAACCCAAATTCATCTTCTGAAGCCGGGTTTGCAGGACTGCTACAGAGTCTGCATTTATAGCCCCTGGGAACTAAAGAGTCAAGAGTGAGAGAATGCTACAGATCCTTCATAAGTAAATCCCTTCATCAGTTCCCTTTCAAAAAAGGGAGTCCTAAAATGATTTAAAGGACCCGCAGTCATCCCAAGGCTCCAGAGTGTGTGTGTGGGCGGGAGGTGGCAGAATAGGACTTGGAAGCACTTGCATTTAACAACGTTAAACATGCCTGGAACAGGAATACAAGTCTAGACGTTTGCATAAATCAGGAGGGGGGAGAAAAGTCACAGTTGAGTACTAGTACTGCCATCTAGAGGATTTGAATATAATTATTTCTCATTTTCAGTGTTGGTTTTGAATTAATTGTTCTATCCCAGTAATCTGGTTAGATTATAGGCTTTAAGAAAGGACAGCAACCTGGAAACTACATTTATGCCTGACAATGTATATCCTGTAGTTGCAAACACTATTGAAAATTACTATATCGGAAAAAGAAAATACACTTCTGTATTTTTTCAAGTTCGTTCACTTTCTGCATTCTACAGAACATAGTGTCTAATCAGTTTCAGTTTTTCCTTAATAATCAATGTGTTTCTCCCTTCCTAAAAAGGGCCCTTGTAAATTTCACATGGAGAAGGCGAACGGTCCAGGAGTCAGGGCACTAGCCTAGCACTCGGGAAACATGGGCTCTATTTCTTACTCTGCCACAGACTTCCTATGTGACCTTAGGCAAGCCAGTCACTTAGCCTTTTCTCTGTCTCAGTTCCTTATCTGTAACATGAGGATCGTACCAGCGCTTCCCTACCTCACAGGGGTGTTGTGAAGATAGCTAGACTAAAGGTTGTGAGTCACTCAGCTACCATGAAAGAGGCCACATAAATACCTAAAATATAATCAAGTAGCAGAGAGATCCTTGTAAACATTTTACAAAGGCATTCTTAAAAAGGACACACGGTGTGAAGGTTGCACATTGGAATCTGGGGTTTAGAAAAAATAATCAAACAGTGCCCTTTTAAAAGTCATTACCTTTAGATATGATAGCTACCTTCAGGGGCTAAACAGCTCAACAGTTTGTTCCCTTGTTTGGACAAGCAAAATAGTCAGTCATTATTATATTAGCTTCTGTAAGTTTTAAGAAACTTAAATCAACACATACATAGATTATACAAGTAATTGTGAGACTTAAACATCAAGAGATTCTAAGAAAGGCCACATAACCTGTAGCCTTCTAGCACTGAAAGCTTTTGGAGGGTGTTTTATTTTTTGTTTTTGTTTTTTTTAAATAGCTTATAAAAAAACCAAAGAGGTCAGATTATATCACAGAAGAAAACCAACCTTCAGAACTGCAGTCAGATAAGCTGTCAATCAGGGAATCAGATAAAGGCTCAACAGGACCAATCAATTCAGATCCATCATGCACCTCACCACCCTGAAAAAAGGAAGAAAAATATGCATTTAACTGTTATGTACCAGGTACAGTCTCATTATCGTACAACAGCAAAGAAGGAGGACGTGGTCAATTGGGTTTAAGAGATCTATTCAGCTTCCAATTTGTTTAACTTTAAATCAACTAGTCATTGAACTGAACTAATTGAATAAGCTGAAATGAAGAAAATATTCTCCCTGTATTTGCTGTAGAGGTTACCATTGTCAAAAGCTGGTTCTGCACTGCAACAAACTCTGGTTCCAGATGCTTAGCCAGTGAATTCCACCAGTTCAGAGGTCTGACTTCTTAAAAACGTGGCAGCAAACATGTATAGTAGAACCTCAACGTTACGAACATCTTGGGAATGAAGGTTGTAACTGTGAACAAGATGTTATGGTTGTTCTTTAAATAGTTCACAACTGAACCTTGACTCAATACAGCTTTGAAACTTTCCCTTAATTTTTTAGTAGTTTATGTTTTACACAGAACTGTATTTGCTTGGGGGGGGGGGGGGAGGGGTGCTGTCTTTGCTGCTGCCTGATTACATACTTCTGGTTCAAAATAAGATGTGTGGTTAACTGGTCAGTTCGTAACTTTGGTGTTCGTAACTCTGAGGTTCTACTGTACTGTTTAATATTATTTTTGTATTTAATTTAAATTCTTTTAATATATTATAGTAAGTTTATGCCTTAGCATAGGTTTATTTTAAAAAAACTACTGTATATAATTTTTTTAAAATCCAACTTAAAATAAAAAAAAAAGTCTACTGATCAGACACCGGAAGTCTGGTCACTACAGGTGTGGGAGGAACTGACTCATCACCCAAGCCAGCCTCTACTCAAGTGGCCCTAGCTCCCAGCCCCGGCTTTGCAGGCGAGTCCCTCCTAACCCACGCAGGGAAGGGGGGAGAGGGGAAAAGCAGCAAGTGATGGAGGGAGACGGAAAGAGGAGCAAATGGGCACAGGGCCTCAGGGGGAAGGAGCAGAGGAGGTTCCGGCATTCCTGCTGTAGTGTCCGGTTTTTAAATGTTACAAAGCTGGCAACCCTAAGTACAGATGCTTTTTCTAATTTAAGATGGACACTCAAGTACTTTAGGTCATAAATTTATTTTTCTTAAGCAAGAAAGGGGTTTTTATTGTGTGTTTTTAAACCACACAAAATCTAATCAAAATAGAAATATTTTCAAAAAATAACCCAAGGACAAAATGCAGTTGTTGCAGTACAAGACAACAAAGTGGAACAGTCCAGCCTATTAGCAGTGTCAATACCAAAGCTGGATGTGAATTAAAATAAGCATTTTAAAATTCATTTTTTCATAATGTGTTAAAGGTAAAAATACTCACCTATATGAAGTATGATTTTTATCTTTATATCACTATAAACACATAGGCTCTGAACTTCAGACATCTATGCAATCTCATTGATTTCAATTGGACTATTTATGTATGTAAAAGCGGCAAAGAGTCCTGTGGCACCTTATAGACTAACAGACATATTGGAGCATAAGCTTTCATGGGTGAATACCTACTTCGTCAGAGGCATGTAGTGGAAATTTCCAGAGGCAGGTATATATATTTATATTTATTTATACAGGACTCTTTGCTGCTTTTACAGATCCAGACTAACACAGCTACCCCCTGATATGTATGTAAAGTTAATCATGTATATATGTGTTTACAGGATTGGGAACTAATAATAAAACATACATTGTAAGAAGCTTTTAGATTTATCTTCTGTAAATCAAAACATTTTAAAATGTTACTCTGCATATGGTGCTTTCAATATGGAAAGAACTATATGCTGGGATTTTTATATTAAAATCCCAAACAAGTTAATTACTGTCCTAAACCACATCCTGGAGTTTGGTTACCATAAACAGTTATGCGCTGCAAAAGCTGTAGTGGTTTGCACATGGCTTCCTACATACAATATTTGTTTTGTTACAGAACTGTTACAATCCCTAATGACAGTCAATACTGAAAAGTTTAACTAGTTTTCCCTTGGTTCAAAGTATATTAATAGCAGCATAAAAATACAGAAATAGTTATACTTTATTATTTCCCTCCAGAGCATCTTGGATCAAATAGCATTGGTATTGCTTTCCAGACCTCCAGTATGTTTAATAAGTCAATGAAAAAAAATCAAAGCCCTTTCCCTGAGCACTCTACAGAATACTGGCAACTTAACGAGTAAGGACACTGTACTTACCCTCTAAGGGCACCACTTCCAGCTCCCAGCCAAGTCAATGGAAAGACTCCCATTTACCTTGAAGAGGGCATCTGATCAGGCCTAAAGTCACTTCACAATTTACGGAGTAAAGGAGCAGCAGCATTAAAACTTTATTTGTATCGCTATTTAGACGAAGCACATCTGAATTATCACAGAAGTATTAACAAACCTTAAAAAAGTCTTCAAACTGTTTGCTCTTATATAGAGCAGGGATGTTGGCAGAAAACTGCAGCAGATCTTCAGCACATTGTCTTCTTTCTTTAATCACAGATTCATCAAACCGCCCTAGAACAGAAATATGGATTGACATTTTTTTAGAAATAACTAAAGCGAACATTTACTTTACAAGAAACCCTCAGAAGAGAATGCCCTGCATCTATGAGAGTCACTCAAATGCTTCAGGAGAGACTGTGCAATCTTCACACTTCGGAGTCTCAATTGTCCCTAGAGTCTTGTCTTCTGCAATCCACTTAAGTGATGAAAGCTGGCAGCCATGACAGGAATCCTTGGCTCTCTCGTTCTAAGAATATGTGAGGCAACACTCTTGATTAGCCAAAAGACACTAACATATGTCCACTGAGATCTAAAAGTAACTGATACACGCTCTATTTGACAATACACTCGTCAATGTCAGTCTTAATTATGGCCCCAATCCTGGAAGGAGCTGAGCACTCGCCACTCACTCTCCAAAAAGCATGCAGGGAAAGAGTAGAGGGAGTGCTACTAAAATCCAGATGATAGATCTCCATAATATTCTCTCTCTATTGCCTCGGAAGTCCTTTACGGAGACGATAAGCAGTGTCAGGGACACCCAGCCATGCTGGAGCCACGCTGCCAGTCACCAAGGATGGTAACAAAGAACTAGCCTTCCCTCCAGGATAGCTCCTGGCTCCACGCAGGAGGGTGTTCCTTTCCTCATGGATACAAAAGGATTGCAGAGCTGCGAGGCAGCACAGCCTTCAAAATTCACACTGCTTCCCCATGCCATGCCCCAAGTCCCTCCCACCGAAGGAGAGATTATTAAGGCTCACCTTAGAGTCCCCTCCTTCCCTTCCCTCCCAACGACTGGGGGAGGCAGTGAAGGAATAATCTGGCCTATTAATTATATGCACACACTATGCAACTGAACCTCACTTCCTATAGGCTTTCATACCAATTATGTCACAGCTACTTTATCATGCAAAATAGACAGTTACAAGTTTAAAACAAAAGATAAAGGGACAGAAGTTAAGGGGAACAGACCAGAGAGAACAAAATAGATGGCACGCACTTCTGCATAGAGGAACAAGAGACTGGGAGACAAATTCAAGAAAAAGCACCTCCACTGAAGCATGGCATAAAATAAGGCTGCCTGACAACACTGAAAGCTAACTTTGAAGGTGACTGTAGAAAACCACATAGAACAAAAAAAACAAACCTCATTTACATTAGGGGCATGCAAAAAAGACTAATAATAATAATCCAGATAGAAAGTGTCAAAGTAGGATTTTTTTCAGCAGTCCCTCAAATGAACCGTTTCCACATGGTAGTGGGGAAAAGAAAAAGCCCCTCTCCCCCGCCCCACCCCGAACCAGGATCAATGTCTAAGTTCACAAAGCAGCGTTTGGGGTGTGGAGTGGTTTGTTTTTCTAAACTAACAAGGACAGAATATGGAGGGAAAAAAAATCTCACCTCAGTAAACTGCAGTGACTGAAATCGCATGGTCTTACAAGTCTGAACGCTAAATATAACAAACATACTGACTTAAATAACAGAAACCCTGCTGAAAAAGACGTCAAACAGCCAGCTAAGTTGGAACCTATAACATCGACAAAAAGCACACTGCGCATTTGAACTATCCCATTAAAAGTTTAACAGTTGCAATGCTTTTTAGTTCTTTAACTCACGCCGTCTCTGTAGGGCCACTATCAACTATAATACTCGGCGGTCAGAGGTAGAAATATCGGATTGCACTGGCTTGTCTGGGCACTATATATAAGTGCACCCACTTGAGTAAAGCCATGTCACTGACAGCAGTCAGAAACACTGATCACAGTGACGGCTCCCATTTCCTACACTCTCCTGCCCCGCTCCCCCTCATATTCTCAAGTTGGCAATCTTGTTAACTGCTTCTATATTTGGATGGATCTGTCTCTAACGTCTCAACCATAAATCCTGCGGCGAATTCTGCACCAAAAAAATTAAAATTCTGTGTGCAATATTTTAAAATTCTGTCAAATTCTGCATATTTTTTGTCAAAATAATGCAATACAATCCAGCTAGTTTTAATTATTTTGGTAATTTATTTAAACTACAATGCAATGGATGGAGAATGGTAGTGGGGAGCATTGGAGGAAATCACCAAACCCGCTCTGTCTAATAATAACGTAGCTAGTATTGACCCTTTACTTCTAGTTGTTAGTCAACAAATATATGCAGCCATGTGCTATGCTAAAATCATCACTGTCACCTTCAATTCCCTGCATCTCTTGGCCAACCTAAAATACAGTTTCAGACGCTTCAGGGCGACCACCATGTCTTCTGTTTTCTCTCAAGTACTGTGCACATCCATGATGCTACATAAACAAGAGTAATACTCTTGTTTTGCAAATATGTGAACAGCTGTACATAGAGATTACAATGGGTCAAAAACTGGTACCTCAGATTATGTTCCCTTCATGTTTCATGGTTGTGCGGGAATCAAAATGAATCTCTGCAGCCAAACTGAGAACGGTCATTTCCTAGAAACAGATACTAGGATACTTTAACGGTAACAGCCACATGACAATTCAAAGAAGTTTTAACAGCTGGCTCTGTTATCAGCACTTTAAATTCCCATGGTCCATGCCAATGTGTTTTTTCCTGTGAGGAGGGTGGAAAAAGTCCAGGTGAAGTACAGGAAAGCAATATGAATTTTCCCCAAAGGGTTTCATCCTGTGATATAACCAGCACTATTACACCAGGAAAAAAAAAATACACACACTACAGCTTTTCATTTTCAAAAGTTGTGGGACTAAAGCACGAAATATAAACATTCCAGTTCTGCAGATCTCTCAACTATTTATTCCACTAAAGGTGGAAGTGTATCATGGCTCTTCCATTTCCACATAGTCCTTGATGCCTCAGAGTGTTCTCTTCAGCTCTTTAAGTGCTACAACCTGGGACTCTGTACAAGTTTAATATTTTCTGTACAGAAAATAAGAGCAGCTGTAACAACTGTTAAAGCTCATTTGTAAACTGCATCATCTGCTATTCTTTGTACTAAAATGACAAAGTTTTAAAAAATATACACATTTTCAGAAGTCAGCAACTAATGACAGTGCTAACAAATAACCAGTTTAAAGGCTACCGCAAAGGGGACAAAAATCACATGATGGAAGGAAGAATACAGAAAAGCATCAATTGCTAATGTAGAGTTAGAGGAAAAGGAATTAATATACAAATGGGACTGATCTTGCAGTTCAAAATAAAACACTACTCATGAAAATAAAATACCTATATGCAACAACTCAAAATATACCAACATTTCACTTTGTCCTCCACTAAACAAGCAACCATAACTGATCCTCTGAAGAAAGATGCCCTGAATAATTTTAAGAAATGCCTCAACTGGAATAAAAGGGAGCTTCATCCATTTTTATTCCTTTTTAGCTTTCCAATAAGTTATCATTTTAACTTGTTATGCATTACCTCTTTTCCTGGGCTTTCCTGTTGCTCTTATTTCAAATGTGATTTTTTTTAAAAGAAAGGCTCTTTGTACAAGAAGTGAAAAAGAACTACACTGAATACTTTTGTAGATTCTCTCCCCTTATATTCTATACTGTAGCCATTTGTGTGTGTATAAAACAATAGAATAAGGCTGTCTTTCAGAAGAGATTTCACCCACAATTCTACTCCAGCTCACAGGGCTTGAGCAAGACTGGCTAGCCTCAGATTTAAGATTTCCATCCATTTTAATTACTTTTAAAATCTCTCTCAAGAACTCTTAGTTTCTTTTTTGGGTATCTTACCCTATATGGCTTTATATAGGGATCTATTCTCCTCTCCACTCCTAGAGCATATCTTTGTTTTCAATTTAAATCTTGGACAGCAAATATCAGCTTTGAAAGCATCCTGGATAATGACCATGCTACTCTGTAAATTAGATACAAAATCAACTCGAGATTATGTTGATAATATATTCTCCACTTAACTATGCAGCGTGCAAGCGCTGACATGGAACTGATATTCACCTCGGATCCAATTTCACAGATAAGCAAAATAAAAACAACATTAAATGCAATTCAGTCTCAGCTTTGGAAGAGAGCCAAAGCTCTCTGTGTACTTCAGGGGACTCTATGCAGGCATCCATAATATCCACATCACAACTCAATTTTCTTGCAAATCACTTACATGTTTCACATCCACTATTAGTTATCAGAAGGAAACACCATTTTGTGTTAAATGCAACAGGATCAGGCAACATGTAGTGACACCTATAATTAAGGTTTCAGAGTAGTAGCCATGTTAGTCTGTATCCGCATCGTGTGCCAGCAATGCCCCTCTGCCATGTACATTGGCCAAACCGGACAGTCTCTACGCAAAAGAATAAATGGACACAAATCTGACATCATAACATTCAAAAACCGGTAGGAGAACATGTCAAACTCTCTGGCCACTCAGTAACAGACTTAAGGGTGGCAATTCTGCAACAGAAAAGCTTCAAAAGCAGACTCCAATGAAAAACTGCTGAGCTTGAATTAATATGCAAACTAGATACCATTAACGTGGGTTTGAATAGAGACTGGGAATGGCTGGGTCATTTCACATATTGAATCTATTTCCCCATGTTAAGTATCCTCACACCTTCTTGTCAACTGTCTAAATGGGCCATCCTGACTATCACTACAAAAGTTTTTTTCTCCTGCTGATAATAGCTCATCTTAATTAACTAGCCTTATACAGTTTGTACGGCAACTTCCACCGTGTGTGTGTGTGTGTGTGTGTGTGTGTGTGTGTGTGTGTGTGTGTGTGTGTGTGTGTGTGTGTGTGTGTGTGTGTGTGTGTGTGTGTGTTCTTACTATATGTTCCATTCTATGCATCCGATGAAGTGTGCTTTAGCCCACGAAAGTTTATGCTCTAATAAATTTGTTAGTCTCTAAGGTGCCATAAGTACTCCTGTTCTTTTTACCTATAATTAAGGTTACCTTACACGCTTCATTATAAGACCCTGATTTCAGTTGCTTATAAAAGACTTTGCAACTTTAACGATTCAAGCTGAACTTTTCCAAGCGGGGCATCTGCCTCAAAATGAGTTTTAATTGGAAAGTTTTAGCTGAACCATTCTCTGAATAAAGCAGGGGCTCCATGGGACAAAAATATAGTATATGATCATGTAATTGAAGTCTGTTATAACATATGTGCACAAGGGGGCCAAATTAAGATTGAACAGGCAATCTTAATTCTGGCATTTCCAGACTTTTAAGTGCTTGACTTTGCAACCTTAGCGTTCTTTTAACATAGGTTTTTGTGTGCAATAGTAAGTAGAGGATAGAGAAAATGCACAATGTATCTTGAAAAGACAAAAAACTAATGTACATGGTAGTTCTACCAAGAGATACTGTTAAGGAATAAAGCCCAATGCTGCAGTCATTGTGAGTGCAGACCTTTCCTTGAAGTTTTCAGGATTTTTGAGCACAGAGCAGGGTCTGACTCATGCTTAATCACTGTGGAGAAACCACCAGAAAGCTCCTAAAACTATTACAATAATCAGGCCCCTTGAAGTATTTGTTAGCATTGAATTAGTATCCTGAATGAATTCAAAACATTAATAAGAGTGAGATTTTTACTTTCAGTCTATGTACATTTTAAAATGTCTAGCTTTAGACTGTTCTTAACTGAAAAGTTAAGTATTTGTAGGGTGCTATAAACACAGGTATGGTGAAGAGATGATAGTATTGCCACTGAATTATAATTATTTTGAGGGGGGAAATCCTTAAATTTAGAATTTTCAGTTGTGAACACAGTGTTAGCTTTGCCAATTTGAAATTTGGCAAAAATGGCTTAATCACTTTTAATCTTAAAAAAAAAACAAAATTAAAATGGTCAAAATAATTCCATTTTAAAAATTATAGACACATATACATACAAGTGTTTGCTAGGTACTCCATATAGGTATAAGTAAACTGCCTAGTACAGGCAATATCCTGCCCTAGTATTGACAATATCCTCAACCATTCCTAAATACCACATGCATAATATCTTTTAGAAAGAGAATTAGTGGAATAAGAGGCCATAGTCCCATTTTGTCTTGCTGAGCACAAAGCTCTCTGAAATAAGAATACTCTAATTACAAAAATAGACCTGAACAGCTTTGGATTTTCCACATAAATGCGTAAGTAAACAAAATTTTGCACGATGATTATTGTGGCGTAATGCTCAAAAACCAGGAATGTTTCTAAAGGATTTGAGGAAGGGAGGTTCCTACTGCAATTAGGTTCAGAGTCAACTATGTAATAAATAATACATATAGGAAGAAGAGGTTTATTTTTAATTATGTGTCTTGGGGTTCAAGCTACAGAGCCTATTCTCCCTTTGATGTTTTAAAGGTAATCGGAGTTGTATGTACTTATTGAAAAATGTGGGTTTAGTACCCTCTATGAAAAACTTATAGTAAGCTTAAGGTTAGGACAAAAAACACAAGCAATTCTACACTGAGGAAGACACCCAGGACAAACCCATTTCTTCTTAAAATGGAGCACATTAATCCACTTTAAAACCTTAACATTACATTTCTTGTTGGAAGTAACAGTTTTCAACTTTTTTTGGATTTATTATAATTATACAGTTTGTTCCAATACAACTTCCAATACCTGGAGTTGTTCCACTTTATTAGATGTCCATTTGATTTCACTTTTAAAGCTTGATCAGCTACGTCAAAAATTAATTCTCAAATACTTCTTAAAAAATAATTCTTCAAGGAAACACATTTATAAACAGTTTCCATTAAATAACTCACATTTTCTGAAGCTCTTCCTCTTCTCATTTTTATTACTAAGGACAATAATATAAAGATCTGTGTTCCTAAGAGCTAGTTAGTTCTTGCTACTTATTCCTCACCTGAAGTTATAATCCTCTGATGCAATAAACGGTTGCTCTAGATATAATGGTGATGTCAAAAACATAATTAGATAAAACTGGGAATGAACATCAAATTTCCTAAGAGACAAAAAATTAATTTCCTAAGAGACAAAAATCCTTTCCTTCACTAAATAGTTTAATAATGTAATATAAATAGATCATTAAAAATTACAACCATCTTTTTGGTGTAAGAACAAATGTAATTATTTTGTTTTGTAGCTGACAGTATACAAGTGTTAATCACATAGCTAATATTTGTTACAGATTGCAAACTCCTCAGAACAGGAACCTCATGTTTTTATGCCTGTAAAGTGCAACATACATCCATAAACATTCAGAGCATATAGTTCTTTAACTGAAAGCAAACAAGAGGATACAGTCTATGTTATTTTGATAACTTCAGTACAAGTCAATAACTTTACAGCCACAGAACTGTGATCCACCCATATCTCATTAAGATCCTCATAATAAGACAAAGAGTTAACTACTAAAACCAAGTAAGTTTTAGCAGTAGCATGTACAAAGGTGCAGCTGGCAGCTCCAGAATGAGATGTATTTATGATTCATTAGCTAATATTGAACAGTTTTAGAAATTCAAAAAGAAGGCATGCTTACCAAATACTATTGCTTTGGCAAAAGGCGGAAACAATTCTGTATGCCTGTTTACGTTTTTATGAATTTGCCAGAGATCTTTGTGCAGTTTCTTAAAGTCACTGTATCTCTTCCAAACAACAATCTGAAACAGAAAAGGGAAAAAAAAGCATTAATGAGTTTAATAGCTCACAGTGAGGTAATTGTTGCTAAGTGTGGCTGAAAGCAAGAGCAGTTTAACATAATTGCACTAGGTCATCCAAAAAGAGTTGCCAACAAACTCTTTACGAAAATCAAGATGCTAAACAGGTTCTAATTAGTATTTTTAGTGGTTTCTTTTAACAGCTAGCTTAGCAAGTTTCTCCATAGGGGAAAAGATTAGGCAATAATTTTACGGTCTCTTGTTTGTAAATCGTTCCACTTTACTTTTGAGTGCTCGCTACATAAATTCTGTCTTAATAAAGTTGTATTACTCCTACTTTAAAAGCTCATTTTGTGAGATGCACAGTTCCTTGATCTGACACACACCATGGCACATCAACCAAAATGGTTTTCTCTAATACTTGCACAACGGGCTATATGGCCTGTTTTCCTTACCTCTGTATTCTAAGAGTCAGCAATTACTCAGGCATGCATAACATGCTTTTTGGGCAATAGACAGGATATACTGTGTAGCCCCTGCATCTGGCCTCAAATGCATTGTCTAAGGAAATATGAAGATTACCTATGGCAAGTGTCTTTTAGCTCAGAATCTTTCCTTCTCTTATATCTAATCCGAACAGCTACATATGTAATTATATATGATAGTCACAGGCAATCTTTACATATGTACACACCCTGTTCCACTGGCCCCTTTTGACCAACAGAACCATAATGTACAGATGAACTGAGGGGAAAAGCCTAACGGAGGTGATGAAGAGGGGAAGAATGATGCTGCCTTCAATCACACAGTGACTCAATGCTGCACAGGGAACCAAAAGGGGAGGGAGGAAGAAAAAGAAGGATGGAGAGTTATTCTGCCTCCACCATACACAACAATACGTTGAGCACCAGCAGGTGAAAAAAATCATGGAGGGGAGAGAGACAAAAGAAGTAAAAACGGAGAATGTTCATGGGACAGGGAATCAGAGACAGAACAATTTGGCCCATAATATTTGTGTGTGTAAAGATCTGATTACCTATAAATGTAAGCATGAATTTAAAATAGTTTGCCATGAACATCCCTGAACCAAAAATCCAACACCATGTTCTGTGTAATCTGGGCAAAACCTTTGATTACAGGAGGGCAAGGAGACGACTGGTACATTATAACATTAGCAGGATAAGGATTTCTACATCACTATATTCAACAAAATTTAGCTCCACTCCGTAGTTCTACCCAATTGCTGAAAAGTACAAAAGTCAGCTATTAATACAGTTTCCACTGTTTCTTCCCAGTTATTTGTGTTTCACCCTACAATAGCCTGAACTATAAGTGGGGGGAAATTAGGGCCAGGAAAAGAATTCAGCAATTAAATCTGAATCTAACAGACCTAATAAGCTTTGGTTTATGAAAGAGATGAAAGCATTTTATGTGCCAGCTCTGAGTTCATTCAGGCCCTTTGCCCTGTCCTAATCCACATTAAATGTTAAGGTGTAACAACAGTGACAAAACACGTGAAGTATATGCAACAGCATATCCAATTATTTTATCAGTCAAATTCATCTCTCAAGTTTTATGTAGTAAAACACCATGAGACAGATTCCAAGTGAAATATTCCTTTAACTGATTTTAAACAGTTTACTCCCCAGGTAGAAATCTGAAAGTATCAAAATTAAGGACCAAATTTTGTTCATACAAACCAAATCAGAAGTGTATTGAGATATCAAGAATCAGATCTAGTCAAAAGGTTGTTGTGGTTTTCCCTCAATTTGATAGAAAAAAACCCATATTTTGCCGAGGCCAGAGGACATTCTTAAACTCATTGGTAATGAGAATATGCATAAATCCCAACCCACACTAAAAATATAAACATTAAGGGGAGCTTGCTACAACATGGTTAAAGCTTCAGTGGTGTGGATAGACCTAACCATTTCTTCACCAGTAGGCCATAATAACGGACTGTCTAAAGCTTTAATCTAGATACATCCTAGCCACTCTATAAATTTTAACCATGTTGTAACTAGCTCTCCTGATGCAGTTATGCCGCAAACTCTACTATACTTTGGCCTGGTCTCCGCTACAAAGATAGGTTGACATAAGCCACTTTGCATCAACCTTGTTGTGAGTATCTACATTTAAATGTCTCTCCCACCAACGAAAGTGCTCCTTTACAGCGACACAGTAACATCACCTCCCCGAGCAAACATTGAGCCATGGTCGATATACTGAGGCCAACACAGTGCGAGTATAGATGCTGTGTTACCTACGTCAAAACTAACAGTCCTCCAGCAGCTGTCCCACAATGCCAGACACCGACCTCTCTGGTTGCAATCACGAACTCCATGGCCCAGAGTCACAGAGACCGGAAGCCGCCCACACACTTTAAAACCCCATGTATTTTTTAAATGCCTTTTCCTGGTTTTCCAGCTTGATGAGCTCTCTTAGCAGCTCTCCACTGTTGCATGCAACTGCCCAGCTGAAGACGCCAGGTACACACAGCAGACCCTCTCCAGCCTGGATTAGACAAGATATATTGGATCTCTTGGACCTGTGAGGAGAAGAGGCTTTGCAAGCACAGCTACGGACCAGCTGTAGAAATGTCGACATCTACAAGCAGATTGCTCAGGGGACGCAGGAGAAGGGGTACAACAGGGCCAAGGAACTGCGGCAAGCAGAACTGCGGCAAGCAGACGAGAAGGCCAGGGAGGCCAACTGCGGCAAGCAGACGAGAAGGCCAGGGAGGCCAACAGTCCATCCGGTGCTGAGCTGAAGACCTGCCACTTTTACAAAGAGCTGCAAGCTATACTAGGTGGAGACTCCACCACTAGAGCACTGCACGGATACAGTATTTACATCCACGTTTGTGGATATCCGCAGCTATCCAAGGAGCTGCAGGGCTCTACAGGAGACGCAGACCACGGAGTGGAAGGGTCTCCTGTCCGGGAGCATGAGAGCCACTTGCACATACTAGCTTGACCAAGGACAGCTGCCCTTGAGCCTGGTGCCCACTCCAGTGGGCGGGGCTAAGGGCAGTAGAGCCACGCCAGAGGAACTGCCACGTGTGGCGCTGGCTCCTGCAAGCGTTGGCCCAAGATGCTGCTGCTTTCGCCGCTGCGGTTCCCAGTAGAGCCCTGCAGCTCCTCAGATATCCACTTTGCAGCCGCAGATATAAATTTTGTATCCGTGCAGGGCTCTATCCACCATCACCCCACACATCACCATGGATATCTCAGAGTCACAGACCCCTGCCATTAGCAGCAAGCACAAGGAGGAGGAGGAGGAGGAGGAGGATGGGGGACATGTGACCAGAGAGGTCCACCTATGCCACAAACCAGGGCCCGTTTGAGATTCCACTGCAGTTCAGACGAGCACAGGCGAGCCTGATGAAGCGGAAAGAACCTCAGATAACTGTGAAAATTTATTTCCTACTACAGTGGCAGGTGCAGAAAAAGCAGAGGGAGAGGTACCACAGCATAATGGGACTTCTCTGGCAGCAAACACAGATGCTGCAAACGTATAGACCTACAGGTTCAAAAGTCACAGGCTCACCTCCCTTTGCAGTCCATGGAGAACTCCATTATAGCACCTCCCCACACCTCCCTCAACATTCAACATTGCATCAGGGATTGCATCCCTATGCCTACAACTCCACCCCATTAAGGACAACCACAGATTCATGTACATTGACCTATGAGAGCCACAGTTGCTGTACGCATAGCTAAAATGGGCATGAATGTTCTTTCCCCATCTTAAGCTCTGTTCCATAGATTTATTAAGTTTTTAGTATATTTGCTTTTAACTTGCACAGAACATTTCTGTAGTGTTTTCATTATTCAATAAACTTCTATTGTTTGGAAAACAATTCTTCTTTATTAGTTCCCAATATATGCTGCAGAATGCCTAGTGATACTGAAAGCACCACAAACATACAGCAAGCACCATACAATTCCTAACATGCCCCAAAACAGCAGGGCCAGGTAGAGCACGGTACACCACAATTCATTACTGTGGCTCACTATTAAAACAGTCTTTCAAAGCCTCTCTGAGCCGTACAGTTCTGTGTTGAGCTCTTCTAATAGCCCTCGTTTCTGGCTTTTCAAACTCAGCAGACAGATGATACACCTCCACTCTCCATTCTGGTGGCAAACATTCCCCCCTTTGCTTCTCAGATATTATGCAGGACACAACAAGCAGCTATAACCTTTGGGATTTTTTTTTCCACTGAGATCCAATCTTGTGAGTAAACAAAACCATCGCCCCTTCAATCTATCTAAAGAAGCACATTCAGCTGTCGTTCTCCACCTGCTGAGCTGGTAGTTGAATCTTTCCTTGGTGCTGTCAAGGTGACCGGTGTACCCGCTTCAAGAGCCAGGGTAGGAAGGGGTAGGCTGGGTCGCCCAGAATCACTATTGGCATTTCAATGTTGCCAACGGTAATGTGTCAGTCAAAAAAGAAAGCCCCTACTTGTAGCTTTCTGAACAGTCCTGTGTTCTTACAGATGGGAGTGTCATGCACCTTCCATGGCCAGCCAACACTGATGTTGGTGAGGCATTCCTGGTGATCCAATAATGCTTGCAAAACCACAGAAAGGTAGTCCTTTCTGTTGATGTACTCTGTGGCAAGGTGGTCTGGTGCCACAGGAAGGACGTGTACGTCATCTATCACTCCACTGCAGTTTGGAATCCAGTTGCTGCAAATCCATCCTCTACAGGGTCCTGCCCATTGCCAAGAGTCACAGTCCTGCATAGCAGGAGATGATTTGTGGCCCTGCACACTTGCATGACAACTGCCCCTGAAGTAGATTTTCCAGCTCCAAAATTATTTCCAACTGACCAATAGCAATCCACAGTGTGATTGCCACTCGCTTCTCCACTGTCAATGTGGCTCTCCTTTTGGTGTCTCTGAGCTGGAGAGCTGGGCCAAGCTCACCACACAGATCCAGGACTGTGCATCCGAAAGTTCTGCAGCTACTGCTCATCATCCCAAGCCTGTATTACGACACAATCCCACCAGTCAGTGCTCATTTCCTGGACCCAGAAATTACGCTCCACCATCTGCAGATGCTCTGTGAACACCACCATCAGCCTTGCATTCCCACAGCAATGTCCTCCAGGAAATCGTCATGTCACACGCTGATTCAGTTTTTCTTACAGCTCTGCAAATACCACAGGATTTTGTGTCCTGTGCCTGCTACACTTATGACAACAGTACAGAGCTGAGCAGGCTCCATGCTTCTGTCAGAGATGTCAGACAGCAAGGAGGGCCACAGGGGTTGGTGAAATTTTTTTTTAAAAAAGGTATAACAATTATGAGACATAGATGACATTATGGGATGGGTGCAGTGTAGTTGTAGCCGTGTGGGTCCCTGGTTATGAGAGAGACAAGGTGAGTGAGAAGTTGACCCAGTAAAAGATATTACCTCACCCACCTTGTCTCTCAAAATTGTGGGATGGAGAGTTACATGCTGGGAAGTTAACTCCTTACTCCCAGCCATCCCCGTGTGACTTGTTTCTGCCCCACCATACATTGCCAACAGTTCCCAAAAGACAGTGCACTGGACAGTGACGAGTTGCACACTGGGAAACCTGCCTATGGTGCACTGCACCGTGCACTGACACAAGCACCCCTGGTGAGTGCCCACAGCACCAACGCAAGAAGCCAAGTATGCATGTGCACAAGCGATATACTAACTGCAGTGTCTTTATGCCAACGAACTTGTGCCAGCAAAAGTTAGTAATGTAGGCACACTCTTTGCAGTGATCAGGCTCAGGAGAACAAAACAAGAAATCTAGGACTTCCCGAGGGAGAGGATCCCCTGGCCTAAGTTTTCAGAAGGGACTAATAATTAGGGATGCCTCAAGTTTTTGAGTGCCCAATCCAAGCTACCACAAGCAAAGGAGTCAAATTCTAATCGGGTGATTGATGAGCACTGTTTTATAGATAATCCCAGAACCACCACGTAAAACTGCTCAAGAGAATGAAAAGTCCATGATCATGGAGAGGAATCTGGTTCGGAGGGAGGATGACAAACTGCAATCTGAGGACTAAAGAAATGCAGTAAAGGGTATTTGTCTGGTGAGAGTGTGAATATATTGTTAGTTGTTATAGTTAGGCTTGGAAGAATTCGATTTTTAAAGGTAAATGTCAGTAAACAATTTCACAAACCACACACAAACAGATGAAAAAAATATTTCCACCAATAATAATCAAAATTTACAGGTAGGAAAAGTAAGGAAAATGCTGTTTGAAAATGTAGAGTCAAAATCCAGTGATCCAAACTTCTGAATTAACCTGGTTACAAATGGACTAAAAAATGAACAGCAAAAACAGGTATGATTTGATTTAAGGATATTTACTTTGTATATTCAGACATGTGATGTTGACCACTTGTGTTTTCACGGTTTATAAAAGCTTTAAATTTTGAGTCTCTGTCTGCTGTCATTAAATAATTGTTGACACTCCCCCATAATTTCTGCAATTTTAAAAATAGAAAAAATGCTTAAGTAGTGATATTATCTGTTGAAATTGTATAAAAAATTAATCCAATTCTGCAAAGGCTACACTGTTCTGATGTGATAGGCTGTTTGTCATGGTTAGAATAATTGGAGCACTAGTAACTGTTTTACACACCTTCCTTCCACAATAAACAATGGTTTCTCCACCCTGGGCTGGACACACACAGTTATCATTACCCCTTTACTCCTTCTGCACACACGGCTTTACCTGATTATCTCCCTTCCCTCTCCCCACAGTAGTAGTTGGGGGTGCTTGATGTAGAAGTTGGTTGTGATGGGAGACGGTAATTTGGTAAAGGGTTACGTCCAGAAGGGCTGTTAAAAGGGGAGATGGAAGGCTGCAAAGAGAGGGAAGCAGACTGAAGGCTGCGGTGGATGGCCCATGAATAGCAGTAGTTGTAGCAATGTTAATGTTGTGAGTGGAGGAAATACGTATTGTAAAGTGGCTCAACTTTTCTGGGTTTGTGTCAGGGGTGCTACATGTACAACATGCCTAACTGCTTCACAACTAAGTAGATGTATTTATTTTCTAGGGTTTTTAAAAATGATTAATGGTGATAAGCATAGACCCTATTAGGGGGAGAGGATGGAAGAGCAGCTGCTGATAGTCCTTCAGTGACTGTACATAAATCTTTCTCTGTTGTGGGATAAAAATCGGATATAAAAGCTCCTGATGGAGGTTGGGTGCATACCTGGCCACTAGACAGGATTGTGTGCACTGTGCTTAAATGTTCAGTTATAACATGAATAATAGCTAAAAGTGATCCTAACTCGAGCATCTGAAAATTAAGATCTACTCAGGAGCCACCTATTTACTAAATTTTGGATAGACTATTTTTAAGATAGTCAACAACAAAAGTAGGACTCCTGAAGAAAAACTTCAGCCAGAGCTCAAATTCAGGAAGACTTCCTATTAAAAACGTAGGAGAGAAATCAAGTAAAAAACTACACACAAAATCCAGAGAGTGCATAAGAACTTATACTGTATGAAGTTCCACAACAACTGGCAACTGGCTTTTCGCGAAAAAGCAGGAATGTAAACTAGGGATGTCAATTAATCGCAGTTAACTCATGCGATTAACTAAAAAAAATTAATCGCGATTAATTGCGGTTTTAATCACACTGTTAAACAACAGAATACCAATTGAAATGTAGAAAAACATCCAAAGATATTTAATATATTTTCAAATATATTGATTTCAATTACAACACAGAATATAAAGTATACAGTATTCACTTTATATTATTTTTATTACAAATATTTGCACTGTAAAATTATAAACGAAATAGTATTTTTCAATTCACCTCATACAAGTACTGTAGTGAAATCTCTTTATTGTGAAAATGCAACTTACTTTTTTTTTTGTTAGATAACTGCACTCAAGAACAAAACATTGTAAAACTTTAGAGCCTACAAGTCCACTCAGTCCTACTTCATGTTCAGCCAATTGCTAACACAAACAAGTTTGTTTACATTTATGGGAGATAATGTTGCCCACATCTTATTTACAGTGTCACCATAAAGTGAGAACAGGCATTCGCATGGGACTTTTATAGCCAGCATTGCAAGGGATTTATGTGACAGATATGCTAAACAATTGTATGTTCCTTCATGCTTTGGCCACCGTTCCAGAGGACATGCTTCCATGCTGATGCTCGTTAAAAAAATAATGTGTTAATTAAATTTGTGACTGAAGTTCTTGGGGGGAGAATTGTAGGTCTCCAGCTCTGTTTTACCCACATTCTGCCATATATTTCATGTTATAGTAGTCTCGGACGATGACTCAGCACATGTTGTTCATTTTAAGAACACTTTTGCTACAGATCTGATAAAAGGCAAAGAAGATACCAATGTAAGATTTCTAAAGATAGGTAGAGCACTTGACCCAAGGTTTAAGAATCTGAAGTGCCGTCCAAAATCTGAGAGATGAGGTGTGGAGCATGTTTTCAGAAGTCTTAGAAGAGCAACACTCTGATGCAGAAACTACAGAACCCGAACCACCAAAAAAGAAAATCAACATTCTGCAGGTGGCATCTGACTCAGATGATGAAAATGAATATGCGTTGGTCCTCACTGTTTTGGATTGTTATCAAGCAGAACCTGTCATCAGCAGGACGCATGTCCCCTGGAATGGTGGTTGAAGCATCAAGGGACTTATGCATCTTTAGTGCATCTGGCACGTAAATATCTTGCGACGCCAGCTACAACAGTGCCATGCGAATGAATGTCTGTTCTCACTTTCAGGGAACATTGTCAACAAGAAGCAGGCAGCTTTATCTCCAACAAATTGTAACTAAACTTGCTTGTCTGAGTGATTGGCTGAAGTAGGACTGAGTAGACCTGTAGGCTCTAAAGTTTTACAATGCTTTAATTTTGAATGCAGTTACTTTTTGTACATAATTCTACATTTGTAAGTTCAACTTTCATGATAAAGAGATTGCACTACAGTATTTGTATGAGATGAATCGAAAAATACTATTTATTTTGTTTTTTACAGTGCAAATATAATAAATATAAAGTGAGCATTGTACACTTTGTATTCTGTGTTGTAATTGAAATCAATGTATTTGAAAATATAGAAAACATCCAAAAATATTTAAATAAATGGTATTCTATTGTTGTTTAACAGCGCGATTAATTGCACGATCAATTTTTTTAATCATTTGACAGCCCTAGTTTTTATTATTGTATAACAGGCTACTTCTTAAGAAGCCTGAGAGCACCCTGCAGTAAGAAAGAATTAAAATCTACCCTCTCTCTCTTTATCACCCTCATCCTCTTCAGTTTACTCTGTTCACCTAACAGACAGGCAGCACTAATGTAGGCTTTTCAGTGACGTATTAGGTAAAGAGGGAAAAAGAACACTTACAGCTGACACCTAGACTCTGATGGTGAACTTATCTAATTTTACCAGTAAGGGTTAAAGTAAAGCTCCATTTCCAATTTCAGCCATGAAACAGGAGCTAAAAAGTTATCAAAGAAGTTTTGTCATAAAAAGACACTTTACTCCTCAAAAATTTTGTTTGAAGTCATGATTCATAATTTCCCCACCCCACCACATCCCCAACACTCATCACTGACGGCAAAGTTGCAATAGGCTACCTTAGCTATTTGGTTTTGAATTATTAAGACAAAAACACAGATGGACACAAAAAAGGTTTGCTTCATTTCTTTGACAAAACACACAGGAAATACTAAATTAAGTAAAAGATACTTCAAAAGTTAGTAATGAGAACATGAACTGAAGCATTTTCACAAATGTAAATGTGTTACCTCCTGGACGTCTTCTGGATTTCTTCTTGAAACAACCTGTAAAACAAAACAAAAACCTGATCAGTGTCTGAATTTCAGTCTGCAGAGTTAAAAGAGGAATATACTGTGATCTGTTGCTGATAAAAAGAAACCACACAGAAGGTGCATATCTTTTTCAATTTGCATTCAGCAGATTTAAGTTAGTTAAGTGAAGTTCAACCTATCAAAATAAGAAATAGAACAAAAGATGAAGTATTTAGTAACAAAGCTAATTGGTATGTTAGAAACTAGCAAATAAATTACAAAATAGATAACTTATGCCTTCTTCTAAGGGCTACATCCCCAAGCAAGTTTCTTATTAGGGAACACTCAGAACTGGGGCACATATGGACCATCTTCCCATCCATTCTTCCAATTCTTTCCTGAAGAAATTGTTATTAGAAACACGAGAGGAAAGTAACATTAATGTAATAGATATGGGTAGCTGTAACTAAGCCATTTTTGAAATCCAGATTGCACACAACCTCAGCCTGGGTGGGTTTTGTATCTTTTAGGACAAAATCTCCCTATGCTACCCACAGCTCAGTTCTCTACAGATCACTTTTCATTTTGATTTTGTCCTCGTGCGTATTTGCTACCTGTCACATGTTGGTGTTTTCTGCACATTTGATCACACTGACTTTACCACAAAGAAATACCTGACAAAGACTGACAGGTATGGCAGCACCGGGCAAATATGATTTTGGTGTTTTTAAAAAAGAAATATATATTATATTGGTCAAGAGAGCCTCTAGAATGCCTGAGTTCTGCATTAGATTTACAAATAGCAATAAAGTCCATTGCTCAAAGACTGAAGGCTTGTCTACACACATGCAAACTAAACTAAGTCAGCTTTAATTCACGCCATAAGTCAGCGTATGGACAGTTTCATTCAAAATAACACTGTCCATACACTGACATGCACTAAGATAATTAAAGGTGTGAATTAAAGCAGCCTTCGTTTGGTTTGCTTGTGTGTAAGAAAGCCCTGAATTGCAGTGTTGTTTCTGTCTCAGCGGTAAAGTACACTACCCAGGAGAGCTCCAGACCATAGGCCACCTGAAAACTTCTCCTCTAAGCTACTTGGAGGATCCGCGGTGCTGCAGCCAGACTGTTCTCATCTCCCAGCCCTCCACCCCCAGTTTTATTAGATTTACTCTTCTAAATCTTCCTTATGGTTTTCAAGGATCTCTGTAACTTATTCCTCCATGCTTCCCTAACTGCAGCCTACTGCCCAACCTCACTGTAGTGTTCCCATTCATCCTCCATTTGGTTTTTGGAGGGGACTAGACTGAGGAGAACGGGGTTATTTTTCCATTATTCTACCCCATCAACCTGAAACACTCTTCTTCCCAAACACTGAGTCACTTCTTTCAAATTGCACGTTAAAACTCTCCTGTGCCAGTTTAGCCGACAATTGACAAAACCTTACACACCTTTTCCCTTGCTGTGATTAGTCTGAAGGCCTATTTGCCTCTTTACTGCAGTTATGTTTCAGCTGTTCTTTTCCTTTCACTCTACTTTCATGTTTGTTTCGGTCTATAGCAGAGTCCACATAGCTAGTTCAGTAAAGAGTTTATACTCTCTCCCTGGTGAGAATTTTAGAACACTTCATAGGCAAACCATGTGGAGGGGTGCGTGATGGCAACTTAAACAATCTTTACACATCACAAAAGAAGCAGTAAATGGCATAAACCTTTTTATTTTGCAGTTCACCTTTCAGTAAAGCCTACAAAAGTTTTGTGAGGTTACAGTAAATAAGTTACTCAAATGGGTAAAGGGAGACCTAGAGCAATGAGTGATTATACAACAAGCTAGTGAGAGTCAGGAATAGGACCCATATGTTTCACAGTCCCTTCTTCTACAGATTACATTGTTTTCCATACCTATTGCCCAATTCCATCTGCAAGTCACTGTACAGTAATTATTTATTTATATGCTGGACTAATTTGTTCTCCATAGCCTTTTCATAAAAGTCAACACAGGCCAGAGACCTCTACAGAGTTCTTTCACTTTTACCGATCCTATCATCAATTCAGATAGTTGGCATGAGGGAATATGGGTTAACAACCCCATAAATCTCAAGCTCTAGGAAGATAAAAAGTTGCACAGAAAAATCTCAGCATGGAATGATGCAACCAGCATCGTTTGTAAATCCTTAATGAAAGCAGCTTTCATCCACAATAATCAATAGGCTATCAATAGATAGCACACCTGCATATACAAACTGATGAATACATAACTAATACTGTACGTTCTGACAACAATCATAAAACAGGACCATAGGAATCTCCCTTTGTTTCTTAACAAGATGGTCAGAATATCCTATGTTTTTGTCTGCTCTGTAAACATTCAGCATCAATAAATAGCAGACTTTTTTAATAAGAAACTAATTTTTAAAATCTCTCGTAATTCTACACTGGATACTATACTCTTGTGGTGCCTCTTTTTTTTTTTTTAATCCTTTCATATCTTTTCTTGAATTCAACTGTTGGAAATGAATACAGGACCTGTAATGCTTCTCTAAGAGCTTGTCTACACTACCCGCCGGATTGGCGGGCTGCAATCAATCCAGGGGAGGGAGGGGTCCGATTTATCGCGTCTAGTCTAGATGCAATAAATCGACTGCCGAGCACTCTCCCATAGACTCCGATACTCCACCGGAGCGAGAGGCGCAGGCGGAGTTGATGGGGAGCATCAACCATTGACTTACCACAGTGAAGACACCGCGGTAAGTAGATCTAAGTACGCCCACTTCAGCTACGTTATTCATGTAGCTGAAGTTGCGTAACTTAGATCGATCCCCCCACCCTCCCCCCAATGTAAACTAGGCCTAACTTCACAGATGTATGTAATGTCTTTCTCAGTACAAAAGTTTAAATATATTATGTAGAATTCACATCTTACATACAGTTTCCACATTGTGCCAGCCTTGCTAAAAATATAAAAGGAATGTTTTCAGGGCTTCCATACTGTTAAAGCTGGCTTTCTTTTAAGATCATCTCCTAAGAACAGACCTTAAGAAAAATTTCCCAAAGTTAGTTCAGCTTAGCATTCAGAAAAGTCTCCAATGAGACCTGTGCATTTGGTTTAGATGTTCAGGACACTTTCAACATGCAACTCTCCTACTCACGAATATTAAAATGGTATTTTATATTTGACAGTAAAGTTCTCTTAACCTATTAAACCAGTTTTACAGATGATCCACAAGTACAGAATCAAAAGAAATCAGAGATCTCTAGTAGAATGTGCTGAATACCCGAAATAGCTAGCATAAGAGGGGTATTCAGTACACTGGGCAGGTCAGCCTTACTTTTTTCCATGCAGTCACCCAAAGCTGCAGATCACCAGTTCACGGTATGAGTGACACAGCCCCAGCAAGCACTGTGGTAGTGATGTCATATCAACCATGGAGCCAGCCAACTGCATGGATGGGAGGGAGAAAACAAAAAGTGGTGGGGGTCAGACAACTGCCTTAAACAAAATATTGTTACATAGTTTTGAACAGCTTCTTTTAATATTCTCCACTGTCCCACGTTTTTACCCCCAGGCCAGTTATTATTACATGTCCGATTAGAGCATAAGCCTTTAGGAGGCAAGAGCTCTGAACATTTCTGTGTTTATGAAATCCCAAGCACGTTTGGGCACAATGAATAATATTTTATCACCTCTGGGCTATAAGGTTAAAATACTTTAAAGAACTAATATTTTTGGATTTTAAATTAAGAAAAATCTGAATTACTCTGTCCACCAGCAATTTGTGTGAACTGCCATGTGTCACTTGGAGTAGAAGCTGAGAACCTGCAACTTCAGAGACCTGATAAAATGTTGACATTCCCCCTGACTTATATACAACTTTCATTCCGATTTGGAGAATTCAGCACATGTACTACAGCTGTGTGATGCTGTATTTCAAATTAATATAAGTCAAGCAGAATACAAAAATCAGTGAAGAATTAGAATTAAGATAAATACAAGACTGTGTTCTACTGTCCTGACTAAAGGGGTATTGCTTTCAGTTCCACCAATGAAATTAAGCCACTATATTGACCTCTTGGATTAAGCCTGTGAACTGAGTTAATCAGGATAATATGTGGAAAAACTAAATGCCTTATCTTCCTTGCCTCTGTCCCATGACAAGCTTCTCTAGCACTGAACCTACAGGGGAAAAAGTGTTTTTTCTCAATAAAAAAACACCATGTTTTTATTGCACTTTAATTAGTGTTTAAACATCTTACATTACCCTATGATGGAATAATATATCATATCTAGAACAAAATATTATTCAAGTCGTCTATGGTCTTACAGTTAATGCAGAAAACTGACACGGAGACAAACAGCCTGAGAGCTATGTTTATTTATATATCTACATTCTACACAGATAACTTTCTAGGTCCTCTTCCTTATATAAAGATAGGATATGTGCAAATATGGACAGCTCGCACAGGCAGAAAATTTACAGCAACAGTGATCGCAAAAGGACACGTCACTTCAATAAAAGTTTGCATTTCTATACCACTTCCTATCCAATGATCTCAAAATTAATTAACTGAACTCACAAGTCCCTCCCACTCACTGCTATGCAGCATTATTCCCATTTGTGAAAAAAGAAGGTGGAGGTACAAAGAAGGTAAGAGGCTTGCCCAAGGGAACCCAAGAAGCCTTTGGCAAAACTAGGAACAGAAACCAGGTCTCCTAATTTCCAGTTTTTTCTTCCAATGCAAGGCCATCCTCCTCTCTTACAAGGGCCAGATTCTGCGGCGTTACTCAGACTGAGTAATACCTTGCTCTGTAATTAGTTCCACTTATACTCCTCAGTGACTAAACAGTCATTAGCCATAGAGAGAGAGAGAGAGAGAGAGAGAGAGAGAGAAAATGACTATGTAGTCCAGTGTTTAGGACACTCACCCGGGAGATGGAAGACCCAGGGTACAGTCCCCCTGCTCCAGTCGCTCTTCATTATTTATCCACAGTGGATTAGCTTCAACAGGAGAGATTGAAGGAGCCCCACTTCAGAATATGTCATAGCTAAGTGATTAGAACAGTGTCCTGAGAAGTCGGAGAGCGCTGTTCAAATCCTGTCTCCCTCTTTGTCAGAGAGGACGGAATTGAGCCTGTGTCTTCCCCATCCCAGCTGAGTGCTTGAACTGGACTAAGTTACAAGGTGGGCACCGCCTCCTCTAGCCATTTTGTGTAGAGCAAGACAGGAGTCTAACTCATTCTGACAAGAAATGCCTTATTGCCTAAGTCATCTGACTCCCAGAGAGGGGTTTCCATTCATGAAGCATTATGCTGTGAGAGGCACTTCCCTGTAGCCTGGACTTAGGTGCCTATCCCTGGGAGGGGACAGGGATTGGGACATACCCCTCTCATTGGCATCTCCCACTGGCTAGTTTAGGCAGCTCACCGCCTAGCACGCTGGCTTTCTGGATCCCATTCTAAGGCACCTCTCTCTCTCTCCCCAGTGTACAGGAGCCTAGATGCCTAACTGAGGCTTTGTGGGTCATAGTGTTGTTCCTGTGATTTTCTCGGCACCTAAAAGTTAGGTCCCATGCCACTCACTTTGCAACGCCTAAGACCCTTTGTGGATCCCACTCTTACCCCCTATCTGTCCATTACAGAGCTTCTTGCATCTTCCTCAGAACTGTGATTCTGGCCACTGTGAGATACAGGATCCTGTGTTAGATGGACTTCTGGACTGGTCCACTATTGCAGTTTTAAGGCAGCTAACAATTTCTAGGACAGCATTAATAGTTCCATCAGACAGAACAATTATTTTCTGTCACTAAGCAGCATTACATTATCAGACTTAAGATGCTATCAGAACACCTGTGTAAGTCAGAAACTCAACAATAGAAACCAACACTGTCTCATAGCTTCTGACCGATGATGCACAACTAAGAAACACGCAAAATCAAGAATTACTGCATATACACTAGAATCCAAACATTCAGGTTACCAGTCTGTCAGGTTAGGGCAAGTCCAAGGAACACTTATGAAGATATTTAAGGCTTTTCGCAACTCCAGCACATTTGGTCTTGTGCTGTACTTAATTTGTGCCAGGGCTTAGCACCTCTGAGCTAGGCAGTTCATAGCCCCAGCACCTCTGGGCTTTGCAGCTCAGTTATTAAAGTAAAATAAAAATTGCTTGAGTCCCAGCACCTCTTTCATTATAAATTAAGCACTGGTCTTGTGTAACATGCACTTTGGAGACATTTATCCAAACACAGTCTCCCCTCTAGCTTTATTTTTTTTAAATAATTACAGGATAGAGAAATTCAAAATAAAACAATCAGCTTCATGTGCCACTGAGGAAACGTTAAGCAGACCTGCAGTCTCTCATTCATTTGGAAGTGGCAGGGGCCCTCATTTGAAGACTCATTTTGATGACACCTGCTGAAGTCTGACCCTCAGTGGACCAAGCTTGCTTTTTTAATTTTTTTAAATAAAATAAAAACCACCTTCATTCAAAGTACCAGAGCTTGAGACACAGCAGGTCTGGGTATCTAGTGGCCTGGTAAAACCAGAAGAGCATGAGGCAATGTGCTTTAGGCTGGATAGGGCATTCCCCAGTGTCAGGGTTACAATTGCTCTTTAAACTGTTGGGATAATCTGCATGGGTGGAATATTACTGAAGTGGACTCAACTCCTTGAGTTAATACTTATGAAAAAATTAAGATGAGTATACAGCAAAGGGGAGACAGTACAGGCCGAGTTACAGCAAGCATCTAATTTTAAATGTCTCACTGACATGTCGAAATCATCTTCTTCCAATCCCCTGACGGACAAAGAGATACTGTAAAGCAGACTCCCTTATGAAGAAGTCTCATTCATTCCTTCCTCCCACCTCCTCTCCTCACCCATCTATCCCCAACACATGTGAGACTCGTGGCAGATCTGAATGAAGCTGGACAGGCATGCTGGGGATGCTCACAACCTGTCCCACATTTGGGGTAGATGGGTGAGGTGAAGGGAAGATGTTCTCTTTCTCATCCTCCTCTCATTAGGGAACAGGTGGGAGGCAGGAGGTGATGAGGTGGATATGCTCTTTGATAAGCCCCCCATAGATGCAAGTCTAGGATAAGGAATAGGGATGATCTCTGCTCTAGCCACCCACACACTTCCATGCACGAGGGCAGGTCTGCGAAGCTTCATCTGGGCCCTCTGTTGGGAGAAGCTCTGTGATGGGGTGGATACTTTCTGCCTGGGGCCACATTCCCAGAAGCAGGTCCGGGATTGGCAGGGAGGGGGGAGGGATTCTCTCTGCCCTCCTCTCCATTCAGTGGCATGTCCGGGACTGGTGGGGAGGGAAGGAGGAATGCTCTCTATCCTCATCCCCCCCCCCCCGCCCCAGAGGGGAAGATTCGGGGGGACGGCTGCTCTCTGCCTGCTGCCATTCACAGGGGCAGGTCGGGGATGGAGGGAGGGAGAGATGCTCTCTGACACACACCCCCTTCAGAGGGGCAGGAAAGAATGCCCTCTGCCCCCCTCCCATTCACAGTGGCATGTCCAAGACTGGGGGGGCAGGAGGAGGAAGGGATGTTCTCTGCCTGCCCCCATTCACGGGCAGGTCAAGGACTGGGGGGAGGGAGGGATGCTCTCTGCCTGCCCCCATTCACAGGAGCAGGTGGTGGAGAGGGGTAGGGAGGGATGCTCTCTGTCCCGCACCCCCATTCACAGGGACAGGTTGGGGATTGGGGATGGGAGAGATGCTCTCTGCCCCCCGCCCCGCATTCACAGTGGCATGTCCGGGACGGGGGGGGGAAGGGATGCTCTCTGCCCCCCACCCCCCATTCACAGAGCAGGTCGGGGATTGGGGGTGGGAGGAAGGGAGGGATGCTCTCTGCCTGCCCCCATTCACAGGGGCAGGTGGTGGGGGGGGTAGGGAGGGATGCTCTCTGTCCCCCACCCCCATTCACAGGGACAGGTCGGGGATTGGGGGTGGAAGAGATGCTCTCTGCCCCCCGCCCCGCATTCACAGTGGCATGTCCGGGACGGGGGGGGGAAGGGATGCTCTCTGCCCCCCACCCCCCATTCACAGAGCAGGTCGGGGATTGGGGGTGGGAGGAAGGGAGGGATGCTCTCTGCCCCCCACCCCCCATTCACAGAGCAGGTCGGGGATTGGGGGTGGGAGGAAGGGAGGGATGCTCTCTGCCTGCCCCCATTCACAGGGGCAGGTGGTGGGGGGGGCAGGGAGGGATGCTCTCTGCCCCCCGCCCCGCATTCACAGTGGCATGTCCGAGACTAGGGAGGGGGGGAGGCAGGGATGCTCTCTGCCCCCCGCCCCCCATTCACAGAGGCAGGTCGGGGGCTGGGGGGGAAGGGGTTGCTTTAAGCCCGCCCTGCTCCCGGCCCTTTGGGAGCGACCCGCTAAGAGCGGAGCTGTCCAGGTCCCCGCCGCCCCGGACTCACCCGAGCGGTGACCTTATACACGGTGTATCCCCGGGGGTGGCGCTGGGGCTCGGTGACCGTGTAGAACCGGGCCAGCTCCCCCGCTAGCTCCCGGGGGCAGCTCATGCTGGCCCCGCCGCTCAGAGCCGCTGCGATCCACTCCCGGGTCAGGCCTCAGCTGGAGGCGGAAGCAGCTCCGAGAAACTCCCCTCCCTTCTCCCCGGGGAGGCTGCCGGAGACCAGGCGCGCCCCACCCACCCCCCGAACCCCAATCCGGAGCCGCCCGAGCCGTGCACACAGCCAGGGAGGCTGGGCTGCAAGGCCGGATCTGTGACCTGTGGGGACAGGGCGTGTTGCTCCGTTTCAGCCAGCCGCCCGCACTGCCCTTAGCATTGCCGTGGAGTCCCGAGCCAGCGGCCTTCAACCCACCGGCGGGGACAGCGGCAGCAGCCCCGCTGCTTAGACAGCTTTAAAACCACAAACGTGGCTTCGCCTTGTGCAGCTGCTGCGGCGCCTGGCACCGGATCGCCGGCTCCGAGAGCGAGGCGTGTTCCCAGGGCCTGGGCACCACGGAGCAGCTGCGGCGGCGCTGAAGCTTGTAGCTACTGGGTCGGTGAACAATGGTTTTAGTAGGCAAAGAATCCTGGGGCACCCTATAGACTAAGAGACGTATTGGAGCATAAGCTTTCGTGGATGAATACCCACTTCGTCGGATGCATGCAATGGTTTTAGTACTTTCTTTCCATAGCATCTTGCATCCAAAGCACCGCACCTGACAAGTATCGGCTAGTTAAACGTCCTGGAGGGCGGATGTGAGATAAGCATTTTACAGGTGGGCAAAGGGAGACAGTTTTTTCTACCATGGGAAAACCAGGGGCATTTTAGGATTTGTCTTCATTAGAGGTCGGTTTATCTTTAGTTAATTAGCAGTGAACCCGAGCTTTAAAAACAAATAGAGTGTAGGCATGATTTAAATGTTCAGAAACATTCTAATTAAATGTGAGTTAACGCCTTAACAACTAGGTCCTGTCTGGACTAAGACTGGTCTCATTTTTGAATGTGTCTTAAAACACAAACCCGTTTTCCTAATATAGGCACAGTTCTGATGTATAACAAAGCTCAGCTAACTGACTTTGTTAATCCTGGGGATGGAGGGAGGAGAGTTTAAGGTTAACCATACCCAGCTAACATGCTTTAGACATGACTGTCTTTGACTATGCTAGGTGCTAAGTGATGTTTAAAAACATGTTAATTAAAACATGTAAACATGTTAAGGTATGTTTTAAAACCACCCCTACCTCATCACCCTGTGCCCACATTGCAGAATGGTAGTGTTACCAGCACTCAAGCTTTAGCATCTACAGTGCACCAGGTTTTGCTCTTATTGTGGACAAGGTGCGTATCATGTTTAAGAACATATTAGCTGGCCATGGTTAACTTTGGGGTTAAACTTTCATGCTTGGAACATTGTCTACCCTACTGGTGAGGAAAAGGAGTACAGACAAAAGTAACCTTTGAACTGCAGGCAGAGGCAGGGGGGAGTGGAGTCTCATAGCATGGAGTATACTACTGGTGCAAAGAGTACAAAGGCAAGGGATACAAATTTGGATGTATTATACAGATTGACTTGGGATATATTATGCAGTCTTTTTTCTCCAGGGATTCAAGGAATGGATTCCAGATTAATTTAAATGCCCATTTTCCCTTGCATATAGTAAAAAGTCTTCCCTAGAAGACTTTGGTCACACAGACTTGAAATCCGTATTGCATTAGTTTCTCAGATTTTCATGTAATCTTGTAACCTTTCCCTGTCCCTCAGCTCCTCTGTTAAATCTGACTTCCCCAAGCCTTTGCACTGCTTCAGAAGGGAGCAGGAAATACATTTCTATATTGTAGTTTAAATGAATTATTACTCAAAGTTCTGTATTAATATGCCTAGTAAGAAATCTATTTGTCAAAAAAATCTTTCTTGAATCTTTTTTGTTGTCTATATTGTTAGAGACGTACTTGCTAACAGGTATTTTGAAATAAATTACCAAAATAATTGAAAACAGTGTGATTATATTGTGTTATTTTGACAAATAAAATATGCAGAATTTTTAAATATTGTGCACAGAATTTTTAATTTTTTGACAGAGAATTCCTCCAGGAGTAAATACTAAATTTACATGTAAAGAGACAGATGAACAGTTTTTTGTCAGACAAAAAACTGTTCATCTGTTTTTCACCTTTGCTGGTGACCTGGCCCTAGACACGGACATTAAGAACATAATTTTAACTGTATATACATAATTAGGGCCCTACAAAATTAATGGCCATGAAAAACACATCACAGACTGTGAAATCCAGTCTTCCCCCATGAAATCTGGTCTTTTGTGTGTGCTTTTACCCTATCCTATACAGATTTCACAGGTGAGACTAGCATTTCTCATACTGGGGGTCCTGACCCAAAAGAGAGTTGCAGGGGGGTGGGTGGTGGGGGGGGTCACAAGGTTATTGGGGGGGGTATGGTATTGCCACCTGTCCTTCTGTACTGCCTTCAGAGCTGGGCAGCCAGAGAGCGGCAGCTGTTGGCCAAGTGCCCAGCTCTGAAGGCAGGGCCCCACCAGCAGCAGGGCAGAAGTAAGGGTGGCAATACCAGACCATGCCACCCTTACTTCTGCGCTGCTGCCTTCAGAGCTGAGTGGCAGGAGAGTGGCGGCTGCTGACTGAGGGCCCAGCTCTGCAGGCAGCAGCGCAGAAGTAAGGGTGGCAATGCCACACCATGCCATCCTTAGTCCTGTGCTGCTGCTGGCAGCGGCTATGCCTTCAGAGCTGGGATCCCGGCCAGCATCCACTGCTCTCCAGCCTCCCAGCTCTGAAGGCAGCACCGCCACCTGCAGCGGTGCAGAAGTAAGGGTAGCAGTACTGCAACACCTCCTACAATAACCTTGCAACTACCCCACAACTCCTTTTTGGGTCAGGATCCAGACAGCTACAACACCGTGAAATTTCAGATTTAAATAGCTGAAATCTGAAATTTACTATTTTTAAAATCCTGACTGTGAAATTGACCAAAATGGACCCTGAATTTGGGAGGGCCCTATAAATAACTCCTTACACAACATCCATACATGCATTTTACAGTGATATTGATGACCACTGTGACACCAGCTTTTATTTGAGTCTTTACATGACACGATTTGGTGCATTAGAATGTACATACCAGATTCAGGAGATTCCATGCCACTTCCCAGTTGGCACTAAGAGGTTCCTGGGTCACAGCTGGTCCTTTGGAAACTTATAACTACAGAACAGTAGCAGGCCCATAGTTCAAGAATGGCATCTAACACTGCCTTGGTAACCCCAATGAAACTTTCCATTGGGAGTCTTATATGGTCTCAAAAAAATCTGCATGTGGCAAGAGGGAATTTGAAAGTTCAGGTTTCAGAGTAACAGCCGTGTTAGTCTGTATTCGCAAAAAGAAAAGGAGTACTTTTGGCACCTTAGGGACTAATCAATTTATTTGAGCATAAGCTTTCATGAGCTACAGAATGCATCCGATGAAGTGAGCTGTAGCTCACGAAAGCTTATGCTCAAATAAATTGGTTAGTCTCTAAGGTGCCACAAGTACTCCTTTTCTTTTTTTGAAAGTTCAGTTACTGTAAGAAGCAGATTTGAGTGATATCATGGCTGCAAGGTACAATACCCAAGTCCTTCTGTTGGTGTATATTAGTTATATTTTCTCTTTGCTATCTTTAGAGATGTTTCCTCTGTGTGATCCTAATAGAGACTGTTGTCTATATGTAGATAGTTGTTTTTCCTTTTGCAGTAACTACCTGGGTTCTTACCTAGATATTATTAAATTTGGTAATTTACTGCTAGCAAAAGGTGAAATATTGCAGACTGTTAGCCATAGAGGTTTTCCCTTACAGCTCTGCCAATTGGCCTAAACCCTCCTGTGAGGGTGAGGTTTATTAATTCAACCTCCCATTAAATCCTTGGCCTTTCCAAGATTGTCAGAAAGGTGCCCGTTGCCAAAAAGAGAGATAACCTTTTTGTTAAAACACAAAACTGGGAATCTCTCAACCAGCCTCAACTATATAAAAAAACTGTAGTGGGTAAATTAGATATGGAGCATTGTATTGGCGACAAATATTCCTCAATAGACATCCCTCTGTTTTGTATTATGAACATTTTTTCTGGTTTTCAAATTCATCAATGTAATTTGTCTTTTATCACATGTATTTTCTGGGAATTTAAGAAAATGATCCAGAGATATTGAGTTGACTTTTATAAGGGTTACATTGGATGAGCTGGATACATGTTTACATATTTGAAAGTGGCAGTTTGACAAAATTTGAGATCCTGTTTTTCCAAGTGATGTTCTCCGTCCAGTTTGCTGGTCTCAGCTCATGTTGTTGTATAAGAAAAGTAACCTTAATGCAACATTATGGTTGAGACAGTAAATGCACAAAAGTGCAGAAATTTAAAGGTTTTAACCTCACAGCAGCCACAACTCTTGCATACTTGCACATGAGTAATATTTCATTTTACAGTCTATTTCATAGTCTAATTATTTATTATATATGCTCAGAGTAGCTAGATTAAAGTCACTGTGGGAACCAGAACTTCCAGTTTTGGCAGTGTTCTACAACTTTCAAACCTAAAGTTAAATTAACAATTTGCTTGCATGAATTTCTTTTTTCTCTGCAACAAATTAACAAGGGACAGCCCAAGGGAAAGAGGGAAAAATATTTAGAAGAGAAAAAAGTAAAGTGCATTTACTTGCCTCCACATAATCAAGCCATTTCAACTCATGCGGGGTTTTGATCAACACATCACAGGATGTATTTATACACCAATATGTACAAACTTTGAAACTGCACATGCCAACGTGATTCAAGGGAAGCCATCAGATTTGCTATGACTTTAAGAACAGAGGGGAAACCAGTGATGGAAGGAGCCTGAGGAGATTATGTGTTTGCAGACATCCAGATATAAAAAGCCAGTAATGAAGTAACTTGTTAAGGCAAATACTTAGTGTGAGTTTCTACCAAGTTTAACTCGTTATTATTGGTTTTCAGTTATTCCCTAAAACATAGTAATATACATATTTCTCACTCACCAAAGACTATCACATGCTAGATCTAAAATTATGAAACCAAACGGTTTAGATTATTGCATTGCAAAAGGACATCTAAACCCCACATTTTCTGCCATACAATAGTTTCAGAGCTAGGTGGAGACAAAGCATGACAGAGTTTTAAGATAGCGACCTTCATGTCTGTGATTGGGTGAGAAGAGAGATTGAAGTGTTCCCCGACTGGTTTATGAATGTTATAATTCTTGACATCTGATTTGTGTCCATTTATTCTTTTACGTAGAGACTGTCCAGTTTGACCAATGTACATGGCAGAGGGGCATTGCTGGCACATGATGGCATAAATCACATTGGTGGATGTGCAGGTGAACGAGCCTCTGATAGTGTGGCTGACGTTATTAGGCCCTGTGATGGTGTCCCCTGAATAGATATGTGGGCATAATTGGCAACGGGCTTTGTTGCAAGGATAAGTTCCTGGGTTAGTGGTTCTGTTGTGTGGTATGTGGTTGTTGGTGAGTATTTGCTTCAGGTTGCGGGGCTGTCTGTAGGCAAGGACTGGCCTGTCTCCCAAGATTTGTGAGAGTGTTGGGTCATCCTTTAGGATAGGTTGTAGATCCTTAATAATGCGTTGGAGGGGTTTTAGTTGGGGGCTGAAGGTGACAGCTAGTGGCGTTCTGTTATTTTCTTTGTTAGGCCTGTCCTGTAGTAGGTAACTTCTGGGAACTCTTCTGGCTCTATCAATCTGTTTCTTTACTTCCGCAGGTGGGTATTGTAGTTGTAAGAAAGCTTGACAGAGATCTTGTAGGTGTTTGTCTCTGTCTGAGGGGTTGGAGCAAATGCGGTTGTATCGCAGAGCTTGGCTGTAGACAATGGATCGTGTGGTGTGGTCAGGGTGAAAGCTGGAGGCATGCAGGTAGGAATAGCGGTCAGTAGGTTTCCGGTATAGGGTGGTGTTTATGTGACCATTGTTTATTAGCACTGTAGTGTCCAGGAAGTGGATCTCTTGTGTGGACTGGACCAGGCTGAGGTTGGTGGTGGGATGGAAATTGTTGAAATCATGGTGGAATTCCTCAAGGGCTTCTTTTCCATGGGTCCAGATGATGAAGATGTCATCAATATAGCGCAAGTAGAGTAGGGGCTTTAGGGGACGAGAGCTGAGGAAGCGTTGTTCTAAATCAGCCATAAAAATGTTGGCATACTGTGGGGCCATGCGGGTACCCATAGCAGTGCCGCTGATCTGAAGGTATACATTGTCCCCAAATGTGAAATAGTTATGGGTAAGGACAAAGTCACAAAGTTCAGCCACCAGGTTAGCCGTGACATTATCGGGGATAGTGTTCCTGACGGCTTGTAGTCCATCTTTGTGTGGAATGTTGGTGTAGAGGGCTTCTACATCCATAGTGGCCAGGATGGTGTTATCAGGAAGATCACCGATGGATTGAAGTTTCCTCAGGAAGTCAGTGGTGTCTCGAAGGTAGCTGGGAGTGCTGGTAGCGTAGGGCCTGAGGAGGGAGTCTACATAGCCAGACAATCCTGCTGTCAGGGTGCCAATGCCTGAAATGATGGGGCGCCCAGGAGTTCCAGGTTTATGGATCTTGGGTAGTAGATAGAATATCCCAGGTCGGGGTTCCAGGGGTGTGTCTGTGCGGATTTGATCTTGTGCTTTTTCAGGAAGTTTCTTGAGCAAATGCTGTAGTTGCTTTTGGTAACTCTCAGTGGGATCATAGGGTAATGGCTTGTAGAAACTTTTGTTGGAGAGCTACCGAGCAGCCTCTTGTTCATATTCCGACCTATTCATGATGACAACAGCACCTCCTTTGTCAGCCTTTTTGATTATGATGTCAGAGTTGTTTCTGAGGCTGTGGATGGCATTGCGTTCCGCATGGCTGAGGTTATGGGGCAAGTGATGCTGCTTTTCCACAATTTCAGCCCATGCACGTCGGCGGAAGCACTCTATGTAGAAGTCCAGTCTGCTGTTTCGACCTTCAGGAGGAGTCCACCTAGAATCCTTCTTTCTGTAGTGTTGGTAGGGAGACCTCTGTGGATTAGTATGTTGTTCAGAGGTATTTTGGAAATATTCCTTGAGTCGGAGACGTCGAAAATAGGATTCTAGGTCACCACAGAACTGTATCATGTTCGTGGGGGTGGAGGGGCAGAAGGAGAGGCCCCGAGATAGAACAGCTGCTTCTGCTGGGCTGAGAGTATAGTTGGATAGGTTAACAATATTGCTAGGTGGGTTGAGGGAACCATTGCTGTGGCCCCTTGTAGCATGTAGTAGTTTAGAAAGTTTAGTGTCCTTTTTCTTTTGTAGAGAAGCAAAGTGTGCATTGTAAATGGCTTGTCTAGTTTTAGTAAAATCCAGCCACGAGGAAGTTTGTGTGGAAGGTTGGTTTTTTATGAGAGTATCCATTTTTGAGAGCTCATTCTTAATCTTTCCCTGTTTGCTGTAGAGGATGTTGATCAGGTGATTCCGCAGTTTCTTTGAGAGCGTGTGGCACAAGCTGTCAGCATAGTCTGTGTGGTATGTATATTGTAATGGATTTTTTACCTTCAGTCCTTTTGGTACGATGTCCATCTGTTTGCATTTGGAAAGGAAGATGATGTCTGTCTGTATCTGTGCAAGTTGATTATCTTGCACATTGTGTAAAGAGTTGTCACTTTGGATGGGCTATCACCAGCAGGACAGTGAATTTGTGGGGGGGGGTGGAGGGTGAGAAAACCTGGATTTGTGCTGGAAATGGCCTAACCTGATGATTACTTTAGATAAGCTATTACCAGCAGGACAGTGGGGTGGGAGGAGGTATTGTTTCATATTCTCTGTGTATATATAAAGTCTGCTGCAGTTTCCACGGTATGCATCTGATGAAGTGAGCTGTAGCTCACGAAAGCTCATGCTCAAATAAATTGGTTAGTCTCTAAGGTGCCACAAGTACTCCTTTTCTTTGAAAAATAAATAGCCAAAGTGGACTTGATAGGATAACCACCCTAAACCTCCTTAACTCAGTAACATCTCAGTTTGTAAGCATGCTCCCCCACCCTCCATACTGGGAAAACTTTAGAAATGTTTAATAAGTTGCATGTAACAAACAACTGCAGTATGGAGATACCATGCCCTTCTTGGTTTTAGTTCCCATGTAGTATTTGCACTGTTTGCCACTCCATCAGACCCCATCATATTCTCATGTCTTCTCCAGATGCTATTTATCTTCACATGCTGTTAAGCTGCACGCCTGCATTGGATTTGTCGTTAAACCCCACCAATGTAGCTCTTAACCTTCTACTTACATTATATATATTGATACTTTGGTAGAAATGAAGTAGATGCTTCTTTATACCAGGAATTGAATAAAATTGAATAAATGTGTTTGTATGCAAAATCTTTCACAGGTAGGGCCCCATCAAATTCATGGCCATGAATAACACAGCACGGACCGTGAAATCTGGTCTTTTGTGTGCTTTTACCCTATACTATACAGATTTAATGTGGGAGACCCACGTTTCTCAAATTGGGGGTCCTGACCCAAAAGGGAGTTGTAGGGGGGTCACAAGTTTATTTTAGAGGGGTCACGGTATTGCCACTCTTACTTCTGAGCTGCTTTCAGAGCTAGGCGGCAAGAGGGTGGCGGCTGTTGGCTGGGCACCGAGCTCTGAAGGCAGCACCCCACCACCCCAGCAGCGCAGAAGGAAGGGTGGCAATACCCGACCAGGCCTTTACTTCTGCGCTGCTGCTGGCGGCGGCGCTGCCTTCAGAGCTGGGCTCCCGGCCAACAACTGCCCCTGTCTAGCTGCTCAGCTCTGAAGGCAGCGCCGCCGCCAGCAGCAGCGCAGAGGTAAGGGTAGCAGTACCTCAACCCCCCTACAATAACCTTGCGACCCCCCCACAACTCCTCTTTGGGTCAGGACCCCTACCGTTACAACATCCTGAAATCTCAAACGTAAATAGCTGAAATCATGAAATTTACAATTTTTAAAATCCTGTGACCATGAAATTGACCAAAATGGACCATGAATTTGGTATGGCCCTATTCATAGGAGCTGATTTTCCAAACTCGTGCATACAGGCAGATCCCATGCACCCTTGTGGAGCCCCATTGTCTTAAAGGGACTCTGCAGTGGACTCAGGGGCCTGCCTATACAGAGTAGCTTGCGGGATGAGGGTCATGTTCTGTAGTACCTCAGAAAGCACTTTAAAGGGAGTCACTCATAATCTACAGTGAATAGAAAAGGCTTATTTTTATGTACATAATTTATGTAGTGCTTGTCACTGAAAATGCACCTTGCTGCTGTACAAGAATATAAATGAAGTGTCTAATAATTTGTCCCTCCTCCTTAAGACACTTTACTTCCTCATCAGGAAGATATTGGCAGGGAGCTCTGACCCCTTCCCTCTTCCTCATACCAAAACTCTATTCCTCCTCTTCTTCACTGCACCACGACCCTCTTCTGACAACAAAAATTACTACATCACCCCAGGAGGGGAACCAAAGCTTGAGCCCCACCCACCCAAGGGCTTCAGCCCCAGATGAGGGGGCCTGTAATCTGAGCCCCGCCACCCAGGCTGAAGCCCTCGGGCTTCAGCTTTGGCCCAGGGTGGTGAGGCTCGGGTATCGTCCCTGGGTCCCAGCAAGTCAAACACCAGCCCTGGAAACCCCATTAAAACGTGTTCGAGACCCACTTTGGGGTCCCAACCCACAATTTGAGAACCGCTGTACTAGCGGTCTATAAAACTAGCCAGAGATGACCCACGCCTGCTGACAGAGGGGGGAACAGTGAGGGCAGCCAGCTTCAGCAGTGTTACTTAGCATGCTTAGTCTGCATGCCCATACTTAGTACAAGCCAAACAGCAAATGGCCACATGAGCCTGCATGCCCCTCATGCGTTGCCTCTGAAACTAGCATGAGAAAATTGGTGGAGCTATTCTGCAATGGCAAGAGGAGGGACTAGATCAGGGGTCGGCAACCTTTGGCACGCGGTCCATCAGGGTAATCCGCTGGCGGGCCGCAAGACATGTTGTTTACATTGACCGTCCGCAGGCATGGCCCCCCACAGCTCCCAATGGCTCAGTTCCTGCAGCTCTTGGCCAATGGTAGCTGCGGGAACAGTGAACTGCGGCCACTGGGAGCTGCGGGGGGAGCCGTGCCTGCAGGTCAACGTAAATACAATGTCTCACGGCCTGCCAGCGGATTACCCTGATGGGCCGCGTGCGGAAGGTTGCCAACCCCTGGACTAGATGATCTAATGCACACATCTCAGACAGTGGTGCTATGATGTATAACATATACCGTGGTATTGGAACATAATATCACAGCATTGCGTCAAAGGAGATTATCCTACTGGAATAAGTTCTAAAGCTGTACACCAAAGTGCAGAACGTATCTGAAAATCATACTGTAAAACCGTAAGTGTTTAAAAATTGTGAGACAACCCCCCTAGAATCATGAGATCTTTTTAACAATAATACATTTGGGATTCTTATTATTTTCCTTCTGGTTTCAGAACATTTAGGGTTCATGTTTTCAAGCTTTTCTCTGCAATCCTGGGGGCTGAGAACTTAGATGTTTTAAAAATGAAAGCTGAGTTTCTCACCTGATCCCAGGACTCCAGATGCTGGAGCTGTAAGAAAAGCATCAAATATTGTGTGACTCACAATAACATTGTGAGTGTTGCCAACCGTTAAGGCTCCAGTGGAAACCATGAACACTAGTAGGTGGCAGAGTAAAGTCACCCAATCCCCAGGCATTTCTGGACAAGGTAAATCACTGAGGATAAATGTGAGGCTTAGGGGTACCCTCTGCCCTTAGGGTAGTATGAGAGAGAGCAGCCAGACAGATCCCTAGGGAGCACAGGGCGTTCTTAGTTACTAGTCACCATTCCACAGTTGCAACTAAGTCACACATTAAAATAAAGGCCTCTGAGCCTTGCAATGTGCCCAGAGCAAAGATGGCTACTAAGCTTCAGCCCTTAACTACCATTGCCTCTCTGCCCGGCTTCAGCCCTAAATCAAGATAGCCCCCAGCCGCCTACCCTTAACCAAGATGGCCGTCCGCCAGTCAAGAAACGGAGCCTGCGCCCTAAACCAAGATGGCCGCCGATCTTCGGCGCTCTGAATAGGCCAGATTCCCTTAACAAACATGGCCTCCGGGAACGGTTCCTAGCGGGGCGAGGCGGTAGAACTACGACTCCCATGGCCCAGTGCGTGCCGCCCGGGTGCAAGGCCGGCCGGCTCGCTGGCGGCGATGAAAGCGTGGCGCTGTGTGAGGGGGGGCTGCAACCGATGCGGTTGCGGGGGCAGAGGTCGGTCAGTGCGGAAGGTGGCCGGGAGGCCGGGCCCTGGGGCGGGGGGGAAGGAGCTGGTGGCGCTCTAGGATGACCCCCCTGTGGGGGAGCGATGTAGAGGCCAGAGGAGCTCCTTGGAGCGGCTAGTGAGGCGCCCGACCTGGAGGTAAATACGGGCCGGCGGGGGGCCTAGGCCCCAGGGGCGGGGGCGCTAAGGTGGCGGGTGGGTGTTGGGGGCGGGCTGGCCCGGAGGCCTGGGCGGGAGAGGCGGGCCCAGGGAAGTGGGGAGTAATGGGAGAGGGGGCGCGCTGGCCCACTGGCATGGGCATGCAGTGATACTCTCCCACATGGCCCGCGTTAGGGGAACTGCCATTAACAACCTCTGGTTTGAGTATCTAAATGCTTCGGTTTGTGGTGTATGTGCTTTACAACTCTGTACATAATTCCTTCTACTTCCAGATCCACTGAGTGAAAATTAAAGATTAAAACTATGGAGCGCTGTTCCATATAAGTACCTAACGGCATCCCACATAGCAACACCTAGTTTTGTTGGGGAAAGAAATGTGTATCCCAATGAAAGTAGAGCTGCAGGCTTTGAATGAGCAAATAATAGGCAGATAACTTATTTATTTAAATCAGTTGAATTTTTGGTTGAACTGTATATATATATATATATATATATATATAAAGATAAATGTATTTAAGAAATGTTAAAATCACGAGTTTGGGAGAATAATTTTAGTTCACTACACATGCATCTCATCTCAGACCTCTCTCTACTTTTGATAAACAGTTGAAGGAAATTATTTGATAGTGGGACCCAGCAAAATATTTTAGTTGTCTTAATCAACACAAAGCTGAAGTTTTTAATGTATTTTTTTCCAGTGACACAGCCTGTTGTGAAAATATCATTACATTAGGGAGACAGTATGATTTCAAGTCAATGGTGTGTCCAATTTCATGAGCAGCAAGTCGACAGTAACTTTAACTGGCCTAATTTTAATACTGCATATCTAATGCCTTTCCAAAAACTGGAAGACTGCTTATAAATGCAAGCAAATGCTTAAAACCAAACTGCAGTGGGAATCTGAAAGCGAATGAAGATCATGTTTATATGCTGAATGCCCCACTAACTAGAACTTGGATTGGAGGCAGTCAGGTCATAAAATTGAGTCAAGCACAGTTTTGCACTTCTCTTTGAAATTCACCTGTGGTTTCCCAAACAGAAAAACATTTCATGAAAAATGTATGGCTGTAAGAGGCTTTACATTTGAACTATGAACAAAATCTAATCTGAGTGATTATAAAACAAGCATTCTAAGAACTCCTATCAGAAAGTGGTGTGAACATGACTTACATCCTAACTGCAGCATAGCATTCTATTCCATTTGTATTAATTTCTCTGTGTAAATGACCAGGAGGGCTTCTAATAAAAAGCTGCTGCTAGAAGAGGAGAAATTGGATCAACTGAGGGTCACAAGTATTCTTATCCACTAGACCAAGAGGAAGCCACGAGGCTTTTGTCTCTAGCCCTCCTTCTGACAGTTACTAGCCTTAGTACTTTTTACTTGTAAATCCTATTTATTTAATTATGAAATAATTAAATATCCCTGTGTCCATTTTACAGATGGAGAAACTGAGGTTTAGAAAAACTGACTTGTGTTGTGGCACTGTGGCTTAGGTTATTAGGCCTGGACTGGAAACAAGGAAATCTGGGTTCTAATTCTGATTCAGACATTGGTTTTATAAGAGGATAATCTGTTTGAGCTTCAACTTCTCCATCTGGAAAACTGAGACAATGCTATTTAACTGTTTCATTAGTAACTTTTTGTAATCAGTGATGGGTTAAAAGGGAAGGTCCTCTCGTGGTTCAGTAACTGGTTACAAGACCGAAAACAAAGGATAGGAATAAATAGTCAGTTTTCAAAATGGAGAGATGTAAATAGTGGTGTCCCCCAAGGATCTGTACTGAGACCAGTGCTGTTCTACACGTTCACAAATTACCAGGAAAAAGGCATAAACAGTGAGGTGGCAAAATTTGCAGATGATATGAAATTACTCAAGATAGTTATGTCCAAAGTAGGGCTGTCAAGTGATTAAAAAGATTAACTTCTAGGCTCTAAAGTTTACATTGTTTTATTTTTTGAATACAGTTTTTTTTACATAATTCTACATTTGTAATTTCAATTTTCATGATAAAGAGATTGCACTACAGTGCTTGTATGAGGTGAATTGAAAAATACTATTTTATCATGTACAGTGCAAATATTTGTAATAAAAAATAATATAAAGTGAGCACTGTACACTGTGTATTCTGTGTTGCAATAGAAATCAATATATTTAAAAATATAAGAAACCATCCAAAATATTTAATTTTAGTTGGTATTCTATTGTTTAACAGTGAAATTAATCACGATTAATTTTTTGAGTTAATCCCATGAGATAACTGCGATTAATCAACAGCCCTAGTCCAAAGCATACTGTAAAGACTTACAGAGGGATCTCACAAAACTGTGAGACTGGGCAACAAAATGGCAGATGAAATTAAATCTTGATAAATGCAAAGTAGCATGTCAAAAAACATAATCTGAACTATACATACAAAATGATGGGGTCTAAATTAGCTGTTATCACTGAAGACAGAGATCTTGGAGCCATGGATAGTTCTTTGAAAACACCTGCTCAACATACAGCAGCAGTCAAAGAAGCTAACAATGTTAGGAACAATTAGGAAAGGGATACATAATAAGATAATATCATAATGCCACTATAAAAATCCATGATAAGCCCACATCTTGAACACTGTGGGTAATTCTAGTCACCGCATCTCAAAAAAGATATATTAGAATTGTAGAAGGTACAGCAAAGAGCAACAAAAAATATTAAGGGTATGGAACAGCTTTCATTTGAGGAGCAATTAAAAAGATGAGGACTTTTCATCTTGGAAAAGAGGCAACTAAGAAGGAATATTGTGGAAGTCTATAAAATCATGACTAGTGCAGAGAAAGTGATGAAGTAAGTGTTATTTTCTCCTTCATGTAACACAAGAACCAGGGGTCACCCGATTAAATTAATAGGCAGCAGGTTTAAAACAAACAAAAGGAAGCACTTCTTAACACAACACAGTCATCCTGTATTGCCAGGGGATGTTGTAAAGGCTGAAATTATAGTGGGGTTCAAAAAAGAAGTAGACAAGTGCTTGGAGAATAGGTTCATCAATGGCTATTAGCCAAGATGGTCAGGGATGCAACCCCATGCCTCTGATTGCCAGAAGCTGGGAATGGGTGTCGGGGATGGATCACTTGATGATTGCCTGTTCTGCGCTTTCCCTCTGAAGCACCTGCTATTGGCCACTGTTGGAAGACCAGATACCAGGCTAGATGGACCATTAGACTGACCCAGTATGGCCATTCTTATGTTCTTAAAGTGCTATAAGTGTGAAGAGTTATACAAATCAGTAGCAGAGGTGGGGCTAGAACTCAGAACTGTCTAGTTCCTATCCTTGTGCTTAACTCAGTAGACCATGTGGCTTTTGGTAAGCCTCTAGCACATTTTCAAAATTCACAAGTGTGGCTTATTGAGGGTAAGTGGATCTCTGATTCCTTGCAAATTCCCTCTATAATGGAAAAAAAATCATGCAAAATGTCCTCAAAAACTGTTGAAACTTCGTAAAATTGATCCTATTGTGCTGTAGCTTTGTACACTCAAAGATAGATAAATTGTCAGAAAATGTCTGTTCTGATCATTCTTTACCCAGCTGCAGTTGATTTCAAGTTTTTGTTTTGTTTTCAGACACCTGTCCACATATCTTGGTACAGTAAGGTAAGAGTATAATTGGCAGTTAAAAATAAAAGAGTGAATTATCTGTCCAAGATCATTCAAAGTGAGAATAATAATAAACCCATTCCACTAGCCTGCAGTCTTGAATTTTTACCAAGAGACCATTTAATGGGGAAAAAAAATTAAAAATCTTTTCAAACCTGTATATATATTAAAAAAGGAGACAGGCTCAGTCTCTCTTCTCTTCCCCCCTCTCCCCCATTCACCCCATCCTTTTTAAATTATTATTATTAGCATGTCACCTCTTTAGGCTAAAAATTTAGTTTTAAAGAGCAACAGACCATTTAGAAAAATTAAACCTCTTTGTGGTGGTGAAGAGCCAAATATGCTATATAGGGGAAACCAACTTCTGAATATGTTCAGTGACAGCTTTTCTTTTCTACAGGAAACTTCTACACTGAAGTGTGTGGTATAAGAGCCTATATTGAATAGATGATGTCCCAGCATACTAAAATACTGTACCTACCTTCTGGGCTTTCTCATTAGTACTCCTCATACAGGTACTGAATGAAAAAGCATAATCAAATCTGAAAAAAGTTATAACAGGGCTTGTTCATCTATTTTTTTTTAATAGGCCAACTGTTTAAATTGTAACTGAAGGAAGAAGTGACAGGTTCATAAAAAGTGATTGGATCTGATAATCAGATTCTTATTCTGGGCATCCAAGCTTCTGAGTGAGTTCTAAATGGAAAATGTTATTTCCCACTATCTTCGTATAAATCAGTGTATGGGGAAGAAATATCCTGTAAGAAATCACAGTCAGCAACTTAGGAAAAATTGTACCTGTGGACAGTAGTCTGCATCTCGTGTTCTGTAAGCAAACTAGTTGAATAAAGAGCAGTATGTTTTAACTAATCTATTCTTCTGTTGTAGACCCCCCATGCTGCCCCGTCACATGCAGAGGCTGGGCAGAGATTGGGTTGCCCACTGGGATAGCCCTCAAAGATTCTGCTGGAACAGTCGTATCTCCAATTCTATAAGGTGGGTTGGTCGCTATTCCTGGGCGCCGTATCTCAGCACTGGGGATTTTACAGTGAATTGGAGACCGCCTCGCTTTTTTGGGCCTTGGAGACCGCCTCGCTTTTTTGGGCCTTGGAGACCGCCTCAGTACTGGAACTGGCAACCTGATAACTTCACACACAACTCTTCTTTTCATTTCTCTAATCCTAATATGAAATCCGAGGGAGATGAACCTTCTTCAAAAAGGAGAAGACACAGTGGTCAGAATGATGTTTGCAGTCCTAATGAAGAAATTAGCAGCTCTAATCAGAATGAAGCAGCCTGTCTTTCCATTCCACCAAAAAATGAAGAAGAAAATACTGCAAACACAAGAGGTAAAAAGGGTGTTTGCTATTTCTGTAGTGTTTTCTTTACATATTTAACAGGCTTTAAGTACCATTTTCTAGCGCCCTCTATATTCCACCTCTTTGCTGGCGACTATACCAAGAGGGTGTTGGTTTTTAAAAGGTATTACAAATGTCAAGTACTGTACTTTATAGCTTTAAACTGTTTTGATTTTGTGCTCTCAAAAACCCGAATCTGGCAGACAGAGCTGAGCTCATGCTGCTTGAGACAGTCAGGGTGGCTCTCATTTTTTGAAGTGGCACCACCAGGTGGTCATATTTGATTTTTGCCATTTATTTTGATAAATTATAATTTCAGCAGGCCTTGCTGCAGTTTTCTTTACTTATCTGAACATGAATCAAGTACACCTATGCAGATTGTGCATATCTTAATGCCCAATTTCTCAACTCAAAACAATGTGGTCTATACAATTCAAATCTTATCAGGTCTAAGTGAGAATCACTGCATCAGCAATCAAATTATTTATGAACAGGGAGCCAGAATGCTTAATTATTTAAAGTCAACGTGCTTGATGCTAAGAGCACAGTGAGGTCTTCTGCAGCAACTACTCTTTCTCAATACTTTTGACTTTAACGTACTCCTCCTAAATTGTCCCCAGCTGTTTGCTTAAGAGCTTTTTTTTTTTTTACATAATCTGATTCTGGGACTTGTTTGACATTGTGAATGGCTTTTTTTTTTAAGGGGTGAGGAAGGCAAAAGAAAAATCATCTCATTTATCCAATCTACCCTAGGCCAATTTAGTGTCTGTACTCTGACCTAGCAGCAGGAACTTCTAAGTTTTGTTGCTGCTTCTGATGCCTTGAATTTTTTTTTCATACCTCCCTCCACCCAAAGAGGCAAGTCTGTTCTCTTCTCCAATGGACTCCTTTCGGATACCAGCATCTGGTGCTACAAAGAGAAATTGGTGGTAGCTATTAATGCCCAGCGGCTTCAGTCAGACTTCATAGGCTGCATTGTGCTTGGTACTATACATATTTAATTTTATAAAGCAAAATAAACAATTATGCTGTATATAAAATATGTTCAGCGATACTCCCCACCTGCCCAGTTCTCAGCAAGAAATTTTAGTATGGGGTCTAGACTTTTTTTGGAGACTAAAAATATCAGACCTGTCTGGAAAACATAGTCCTTGTCCAAATAACTTAGCCTAGAGCCCCTGTCCTGCAAGCTGCCCAACACAAGCAGATCCTTGTGCCTGCTTGGAGCACCATTGACTTCAGTAGGGCTCTTCATAAATGTAAGAGTGTCTACATAGAGCTTCTTGCAGAATTAAGTCTTATACAGGCGGTCCTCGGACTTGCAACACAATTGGTTCCTGAAAATTGCGTCGTAAGTCAGAACTCAGAACCGCAATCCACTCCATTGCGGGACCAAGTGTGGTAAAGTTGAAACCAGTGGTTGTAAATTGAATCAGGATGTCAATTCAGAAATGTCGTAAGTGCTGTTCATCGTAAGTCAAATGTCATAAAGTCAAGGACTGCCTGTAAAGGCAAGTGACTTGCAATGGCTCTGAGGAAGAGGGATAAAATTACTTATACAAAACAAGCAAATGTATGTTAAATTTTAGATATGTATCAGCTGTCCAGAACTGACCCTTCACCTTGACATCTTGAGTTACCTGACTTCTTGCAGGAGTCTCAGCAATGGGATTTGAAGGACAGGATAGTGGTCTCACAGATCAGCTCAGGGAGGACATTCTGTACACAAGAATGGCATCAGAGAAGCAGACATGGGAGAGTATCATCTGGGCCATCATTGGTGGAGCACAGAACATAGGAAAAGATGTGATAAGGGAGGAACACAGTTTTGAAGGCCCTTAAATGTGAGGATCAGAGATTTAAATTTAATAGAGTGGAAAAAGGAGTCGGTGGAGGGATTCAGAAAGATGACTGACAGACAAAAAGAAGAGTGATAAATGGGCAGCCCCTCCTTTAGTACCTTAGCACGTGCAACTCCTCCCCACTCCTCTGAGGATGTGGAGTCCCAGTGGTGGAGTGTATTCTCTTTGGAAAGTCCTTCAGATTGCTGAGAAGATTCTGGGCGATATCTCCCTGTACTGTCTTTGAGTTCGGAATTGGCAGTTGTCAGGAGGGGGAGTCAAGGATTCAGTGAATGTCTACTTTGGCAGGGAGGTAACTTTGTCACTGTGCTTAATCACAGAAGACCACTTTAGGATTTAGAATGGACTAGCCCAAATACAATTCAGTAGCAGAGATGGGACAGCCACTGGCATAAATATTTCATCGGTGCATAATTTCGGTATCTGTCCTCCAGCTTCCTTTCAAGGGAGGAAGAGGCATAATTGTCATATAGTACATTTTTGGCCTCAGGTTATGTATAAACTTACATGAAATGGTCAAAATATACTTGTGTCTCAAGTAGTTGAACTGAATTGTTTTCATTAAAAATGGTCAGTGCTTCCCAGGGGTATACTCATCCCTGCAGGATTCCCTTGGGCCTGTTCTACACTAAAAAATTAGATAGAAAGAAGCCGCCTTAAGTCAACCTGTTAATGTATGTGTCTACACTACCGGATCCTTCACGCCGACCTAAGTCACCTCTAATGTCAACTTCTGTAATCCACTTCTGCAAGAGGCATAGCACTTAACTCAGGAGGTAGTGCAGATGCAGCATTGTGTAATTTGACTTAATTGGCCTCCAGGTGGTGTCCCACAATGCTCATCTGAGACCACTCTGGAGCTCATTCTCAACTCTGCTGCACTGCAGCCAGGTATACAGGAAACAGCCCCTTCGCTGCTAAAGCCTTGGGAATTTTTGATTTCCCATTTCCTGTTTGATCAGCATTGGGAGCATGCCAGTTTGAGCACAGCTGATCATGGAGACTACACACCGCAAATGTGCTCCAGCCTGGTCTGCACAGGAGGTGGTGGATCCTTTTGCTGTGTGGGAAGAAGAGTCTGTGCAGGCAGAGTGCCGATCCAGCAGAAGACACACTGACATATATGCAAAGATCGCTCGTGGAATGGGGGATAAGGGCTACATGAGGGAGACACAGCAGTGCCGTGTGAAAATAAAAGAAGTTTGCCAAGCGTACCAGAAGGCAAGGGAAGCGAACAGTTGTTCTGCTGCTGGTTCTACAACGAGTTTTATGTGATTCTCGGGGGTGACCCTACTATAGCACCCTCACAAGCAATGTGGACACCTCACAGGTGTGAGTCTAGGGACAACAATGAGGATGATATAGTGGATGAGAAAGAGGAGAAGAATGGGAGACAGACGAGTGGTGGATCCATTTTCCCCGAGAACCAGGAAATATTTTTAACCCTGGAGCCCTGTGGGTCGCAGGGCATCATGGTAGCCGACCGTGATGCCAGAGAAAGCACCTCTGGTGAGTATACAGTTACAATCAAAGTCCAGTTAAACTTTAGCAGACACACACATTCGATGGTATTGCATGTTTACTGTGAAGAAAAAGCAAGGTGCTGTGGCTCTCTGCTTATAAGAGGCCACTCCAGCTATGCAGAGAGTGGCCCCCAGAAAATACTGTTTATGTGGACTGGAATAGCCCGGGAATCCTCCATGGATATCTCTAGGAAACTTTCATGGAGGTACTCTACAATCCTTTGCAGAAGGTTTCTGGGCAGGGCAGTCTTATTTCTTCCACCATGGTAGGACACTTTCTCACCCAACTCCTGTATTAATTCTGCTGGCATCATTGCAGTACACAGCATTGCAGCATAAGGACGGGTCTATGCCCAGACACTTGCCGCATCTCCTTCCTTTCCACCTGTTACCCTCAGGAGACTGATATCATATCAGGTCACCTAGGGGAAATGTGGGGAAAGTTCTCATTAAAAGTGCTCTTACAAGAAAAAAAGAGCGCATAGACCCCCACCCCCACCCCCCACACACATTCTGGATTGCCAAACCACGCAGCCGCTAATGCACCGGCAAGTAGTTTAAAGTGGCTGAAAAGGGACTGGGGCCCCACATGAGAGAGTCTGCAATTTGGGAGTGAAAACATACCCCTCCCTCTCATAGAATCATAGAATCATAGAATATCAGGGTTGGAAGGGACCCCTGAAGGTCATCTAGTCCAACCCCCTGCTCGAAGCAGGACCAATTCCCAGTTAAATCATCCCAGCCAGGGCTTTGTCAAGCCTGACCTTAAAAACTTCCAAGGAAGGAGATTCCACCACCTCCCTAGGCAACGCATTCCAGTGTTTCACCACCCTCTTAGTGAAAAAGTTTTTCCTAATATCCAATCTAAACCTCCCCCACTGCAACTTGAAGCCATTACTCCTCGTTCTGTCATCTGCTACCATTGAGAACAGTCTAGAGCCATCCTCTTTGGAACCCCCTTTCAGGTAGTTGAAAGCAGCTATCAAATCCCCCCTCATTCTTCTCTTCTGCAGGCTAAACAATCCCAGCTCCCTCAGCCTCTCCTCATAAGTCATGTGTTCTAGACCCCTAATCATTTTTGTTGCCCTTCGCTGGACTCTCTCCAATTTATCCACATCCTTCTTGTAGTGTGGGACCCAAAACTGGACACAGTACTCCAGATGAGGCCTCACCAATGTCGAATAGAGGGGGACGATCACGTCCCTCGATCTGCTCGCTATGCCCCTACGTATACATCCCAAAATGCCATTGGCCTTCTTGGCAACAAGGGCACACTGCTGACTCATATCCAGCTTCTCGTCCACTGTCACCCCTAGGTCCTTTTCCGCAGAACTGCTGCCTAGCCATTCGGTCCCTAGTCTGTAGCGGTGCATTGGATTCTTCCGTCCTAAGTGCAGGACCCTGCACTTATCCTTATTGAACCTCATCAGATTTCTTTTGGCCCAATCCTCCAATTTGTCTAGGTCCTTCTGTATCCTATCCCTCCCCTCCAGCGTATCTACCACTCCTCCCAGTTTAGTATCGTCCGCAACCACTCCTCCCAGTTTAGTATCGTCCGCAAATACTCTCCCCCCCGCCCAGTTCGTAAACAGCTTCCTGTGGTGCTATGGGGAAGAGCCCTTGTTTGACTAGCTACCTCTGTTCCCCACATGAGCCTGCCATAAACTTCATTAAAAGTGCAGTCACCCGTGACCCAGGGTGACCTACTCACCATGGCTGGAGCAGCAAAACGGCACAGTGAATGGTTACGGATTCTGATTATGTTCTGGCTTGCACCTAGTGTAATAAGGGTTTTATTTATGAAAACAACCTTGTTATGGAAACATTTTATTCATGTACAATGGCTCCTTTATTTTTTTCCTATGACTGACCCCTGGAAATGTGTCCTTCAGCGTGTCATCAAAACCTGAAAGCATACTTTCGCTGATTAGAAGGAGAAGAAAGAGAACGCGGAAGAGATAATGAACGCCTCCAGGACAGCTGAGACAGAGCTGAGAGCGTGGAGGATTTCTCTGTCCAAGAAGTTAGACATGAACATGGAGAGCAGGAAAGCTTCCAATGAGCAAGAGCGTGTGGCGCAGGATGAGATGCTTCGGATTATGAGGGACGTGTTGAGGCGTCTGGTTGAACTGCAGGAACAGAAGCAGGAGGGTAGAGTTCCTCTGCAGACCCTGGTGGACAGCCAGTCAGCATCGCCTGGTGCAGAATCACCCTCCCCCAAGTGTTCCATGAGGCATGGGCTAAAAGTCCATTATCCCTTTCACTTAACTCCGGGGGAGGGTACAAGGAACAGAAGGACGCCCATTCACAGACCATTGGTGCTCTGGAATGTGGTGTTATGTTACACAGTTGAAAATGTTTCTCCTATTCCAACTTTACAACCCCTTTTCCCCAGGGTTACCTTTTTTTCTGTTCTCCCTCTTTACTTATGTTTGTTAAATACAGTAAATGGATTCAAGAAATAAATGTTCTTTATTGAGTAGAAGCAGTGGGCTTGGGCGGGGGTTGGCTTTACAGGGACAGTCATACAAGGCAGGTAAGGTTTGGGAAAGCACAAGCAGCTCACGTTACTGTGACTCATTGTTGAAATGGCCTTTCAAAGCCTCCCGGATACACAGCATCCCTTGCTGTGCTGCCTTTATTGCCATGGTGTCTGGCTGCTCAAAAATGGCTGCCATCCCATCTGTCTCAACTGCCCAGCCCTGCAGAAAATTTCCCTCCTTTTTTTCCCGCAGATATGGAGCACACAGTAGGCAGCTATAACCATGGGGAATGTTCTCTTTGCTAAGGTCCAGCCTTGTTAGTAAACCTCTCCAGTTCCCTTTCAAATGACCAAAGGCACATTCAACCACCATTCTGCACTTGCTGAGCTTATAGTTGAACCATTCCTTACTGCTGTCCAGATGGCCAGTGTATGGTTTCATGAGCCATGGGGAGCAACGGGTAGGCTGGGTCCCCCCAGGATAACTATAGGCATCTCAACGTCCTCAATGTTCATTTTGTGGTCTGGAAAGAAAGTCCCAGATTGCAGCTTTTTGAACAGACCCAAGTTCCTAAAGATGCATGCGTCATGACCCTTTCCTGACCATCCTACATTGATGACGGTGAAGCTCCCGCTGTGATCCACCAGTGCTTGCAACACCATTGAAAAGTATCCTTTTTGGTTTATGTACTCTTTGGAAAGGTGGTCTGGTGCCAAGATGGGGATATGCGTGCTATCTATTGCCCCACCGCAATTAGAAAACCCCATCGCTGCAAAACCATCCACTATGTCCTGCACATTTCCCAGACTCACTACCATTCATAGCATAAGTTGATAAATAGCCCTGCACACTTGGAGCACAGCAGCTCCCACAGTTGATTTACCTACTCCAAATGGATTCCCCACTGACTGGTAACTGTCTGGCCTTACAAACTTCCAAATAGCAATTGCTACTTGCTTCTCCACTGTCGGAGTAGCTCTCATTTTTGTGTTGCTGAACTGCAGGGCAGGGGAAAGCTTTGTACAAAGTTCCTGGAAGGTGGCCTTCCGCATTAGAAAGTTCTTCAGCCACTGCTCATACCTGCAAAACGATGTGGTCCCACCAGTCAGTGCTTGTTTCACGGGACCAGAAACCGCGCTCAGAGTGCAGCTGCTTTGTGACTGCGAGCAGCAACAGTGAATTGTTTTTCAATGGCTTGCAGCAGGTCTGCTTGCGGGACATTGCTGTGTTCCACGTGGCAGACCCTACTTCAGCTCTGGAAATACTGCAGGAGAAGGTGTGAGGTGTTTGAGATGCTCACAGCAAGAGTGCACAACTGAGCAGACTCCATGCTTCTGGGGTTATGGCATACACATGGTGGTTTTAAGGCACGAAAACCACTGGGTGGTTTGCCGTTGAGCCCAGTGCATTGTGGGATGCCGACACAATGTTCCCATTCTCCCCTGTGATAAAGTTTTGGTCCCAAGAGGCATTGCATAAACTTCCCAAAACACACTGCAGCAAGTTGCACTTTGGGATAGCTAGCCACGATGCACTGCTAGTGAGGACGTACTCCATCAAGACAATGAGCATGGTGTGGCCAGGCACAATTGACTTTATCTTATTTGACCTTGAGCCTCTGAATTAATTAAGTCGACTTAATTTTGTAGTCTAGACAGGCCCTTAGATAAGAGTATCAGTTTTGCTACCTGTTTCCAGATCCTTTACTACTCTTGATACTGTATAGGAGATAATGCAGAGGCAAGATGGCATTTTCAGTGGTTCTTGTGGCTCCAAATTTAGAACCGTATGAAAGCTTTTGAGTCTCTCTAATCCCCAAACTTTTCAGGAGAGTTATAAACACCATGAGTAGCATATCTGGAAACTGGCCATAATGAGCTTCATAGGATATATCAGGTTACTCCAACTTCAGAGAAGTCTGAAATGTGGGGCATACCCAGTGGCTACCAAGTGTGCAGTTTATATGAGCACAGTTTATTACTTCCATCTCAAATGGAAGGTCTGAAATATTTCTAATCATAACAGGTACAAACTTGCCTATACATTTTTTTAAGCAAAGGGAGCTCTCAGGAGGAATCATAATTCCTTAAATACAATATGTGGCATACAAAACAAGTTGTAAGATCAATGTATGGTAATGTAAATGTATTACATGATCATTCATTTTGGTATTTCATGTTTTAACAGGCATGATCAAAAGACATTGGGAGTATTTCTGTCACCATAGTAAAAAAATGAAGATTCTTGAAGATAAGCAAATTGACCAGAACAATACAGAAGACAAGGGAAAGTTTGATTTTACTGTGATGTCCTACAATATCCTTTCACAGAATTTGTTAGAAGATAACTCCCACCTGTATAATCACTGCAGACGGCCAGTGTTAATCTGGGGTTATAGATTTCCCAACATTCTACGGGAAATCAAACACCTGGATGCAGATGTAAGTGGAAAACTAACACAGGTTTCATTGAGAACAACATAGTCAATGTGTAGCAAGAGTAGTTTTGGATTGTGTGTGATCTAGTAGATAAGATTTCTAATGGATTCAACTGTCCTTTAAGTTATCACGTCATGCTTATTAGTACTGCCGGTTCATGTTTACCAAAGTAATGTTTTCTGAGTGATCTAAACCTCAGGCAGTAGCCAGTGGTAGTGTTACTGTAATCCCCACTACTATATTTACAGATGCACTTCTGAAACTGTCCTTAATGCTTCTACGGTCAAACATGGTCTCTCATTATCCCATCATTCCTGCATTTTCATGATGTCATTTCCTGATTCTCTTCCTACCCTTTGGGTGTCTTATTCAGTGGGTCATCATCCTCCTCCCCTCCCTTTCAGGGGGAGGTCCTCTCTAGGGCTCTGCTTTGGCAATCTCTTCTTCTCCTTCAGTATCTTATCTCTGGTTGATCTCATTTGCAAATAAGGCTTTGACTACCATCTTTATACGGATGACCTACAGATATGCCTCTCCATGCTAGACCTCACCCCTCCATCTAAACTAAAATTTAAGCTTGTCTTTTGTGATAGCTAGACATGCATGACGAGACGTCTACTAAAAATTAACACGGCCAAAACAGAATTCATTATTTTCTTTTGAAACTAGCTTCTCTCCTGCTTCTCTGTTGGAGTGGACAGCAGTCTGTCACTCAGGCCTGTAACTTTCACTTCATCTTTGGCTCAGCTCTCTCTTTGAACCTACACATCCAGGCCATGTCCAAATCTTCCCACTTTTTCTTGCACAACTCCTCTAAGATCCAGTCTTTCCTCTCTGCCCATGCTACCAAAATTCTTATCCAAGTCCTGATCGCTTCACACTTTAACTATTGTAATTTCTTCTCTCTGTGCCTGCAACCTCATCGCTCAATTCCATTCAAAATGCTGCTGTCAAGAACACCATCTTGCTTGCAACAACTCTCGCAAAGTCCTTCACAACCTTCTGCACTGCCTATCAGACCTTTTAATTTATCACAAGGTCAACTCCTACCTTTCTTTCACCAGTGATGCCAGGCTTGATTGCCCGACTCTACAACAAGCACTTCCTGCTGTGCTGCCCCTTGTGAGTGGAAAAAGATCTCCATCAAAATCTAGAAAGCTGCTACCTCATCCTCCTTTAAATCTTTCTCCTTCCTTAATGTATATATGAAATGGTAACCTGTGAATGCTTAGGCTGCTGAAAAATTGTGATTGCTGCTCCCTGGTTGCTTGCTCACTACTTTATAAAGCTCTGGCCTTCTTGTTAGCCCTGCCCCCTGACTAAGGTTCAGCCAATGAACATAGGCTTCTAGAGTTCAAACCTTGTTTAGAAGCTCACAGCTTCCAACTGCCGGCCACAGCACACGGTCCTTCAAACAGACAGACGAACACAAGCTCAGCACACGCCAAGTGAGAATACAAACACACACTACAGCCATCAGGAATCAAGGCTAGAAACTTATTTTTAATCTCCCAAATGTGAGATGTATAAACCTAGACAGTGCTGTTTGAGGGAGTCTGTGGGCAGATATCTCCAGAGCCTCTGCTACTACTTAGTGCTTTGCAAGCTGATCACAAGGCTTCTCACATGAGTAAAGTTACTCAAGTGCATAAATGTTTGTCAGAGTGGGGCTTAAGTGCTGATTTGTGTCCAAGAATAGGATTAGGACGTCCCAATCAAGCACCCAAACTTGAAAATTTAGCTCCTTGTCAACCAGGAGCTTTTTTATTTTTTGTCACTTAGTCATTTGGTAAATCTACATGATTAGACCGATCAGAATTTTGAATAAATAAAATGGGTACCAAATACTACTTACACTAAGCAGTTTTTAAATAGAGAAAGCTCTTGCATGATGGTTTTTACCTCTTTAATTAAAGTTACTAAAGCTTCAAGGAAAAAATAGATGCACTAGTTAATGAAGTGAAAGCTTTTGTTAATATGTTTGTTAATATATTAAATTCAAATTGGAAAAACTCTTTTAGGTACTGTGTTTGCAAGAAGTACAAGAGGACCATTTTGGAATGGAGATCAAGCCAAGTTTGGAATCTTTGGGTATGATGGAACACTTTTGTCCCACATTTCATTACATTTTCCTTTTTAATGTACCGTATATACTCATTCATAAGCCGATTTTTTTTTTTTTTTTTTAAAAAGGGAAGCATCAGAGAAGGGGGTCAGCTTATGAGCGGGTATAGAGAGGGAGGGGTGGGACACAGCCTCTCCCCCCAGCGGAGGGGGCACGGAGAGGTTGCACAGCCAACAGAGCCAGAAGGAAAGAGGCGGGGCCAGAGTCTCTCCGCGTCTGGCCACGCTGCTCTCCTCTCAGCCTCTGAAGCAGCTGCAGCTCCGGGGTTAGCAGGCTGCGGCCGCGCCGCCTGGCCCCGCCCACCAGAGCAGGCTGCGGCCAGGCCAGAGACATCCTCCCCTGGCCCGCTCCAGCTAAGGTGGGAAGGGATGGGATGGGGAGAGTGTGGGGGTCCTGGGCTACAGGTAGAGTCATGTGGGGGGTGGTCACAGGGGTTACTCCCCTGACCCCCAGCTCCTTCCCCTCCCCCCCAAAAAAATTTCCCCACCAGTTGCTGTCCTGCCCATCAGGGTAAGCAGCTGGCGCACCGGGACGTTTTGTTTGCTTAGGTTTACCTCCATGCCTGTGGATGCTCGAGGTAAACAAACCATCTCAGCCCACCAGCAGCCTATCCTGATGGCCCGGGAGCCAAAGTTTGCTGACCCCTGAATAGTAGGGTCAGCTTATGAATGGGTCGTAAATTTTTCCATTTTTACTTATCCATCTTGTGGGGGGTCAGCTTATAAACGAACTGGCTTATGATCGGATATATACGGTACTTATAAGAAATAATCCATGTGGAATGAAGAGAGATGCATTTTTGATATGGCAAAAATTAGATAAATAGTTGTTACTTTAAGACCTGTTCTTGCACTCCTTATTTTGGCAAACTCATTAATGCCTGAATTTTGCCTGCATATGAAGTGCAGAACTGGGCCCAGAACTGCTTTCAAATGAATTTACTTAAGACCTGATCCTGTAAATTGCTGAGTGCCCTCAGCTTTCATTGGCTTCAGTGGGAAAGGAGGCCACTCATCACTTCACAAGAGATGCTTAAAACATGCAAGTCAGTCCCTTAAATTCTAGAGGAATGTAGGTGCTGGATCTTAGAATTCTAGGTTTAACTGAAGCTACAAATCAAAACCAGTCTTGTTGATTGGTTTCTAAATTCTATATTATGTATGCTTTAGAGTTTAGTGTAACCATTTATTTAAGCTGTTGTGTGTTCCCTGAAGTGGTTAATACAGTCAAAGTATACTTTCATAAATAGTTATATTTAATTACGGTGGAAGATGTACAGCTTCAGTCATAAATAGAATTGTAGAAAATACTTACTTTTGTGACAGTTACAGCTAATGGAAAATATTATAATCCCAGAATAATGCATCGGTAATGTTGAATATAAATGTCTTGCTCTGTATGAAAAGAACTTTCAAAAAAGCTGTCATTTTTAAGCTGTGTTGGGTACAAAGCACTCTTAATATATTGAGAAGGCACTGGAAGCTTATTTTGAGACAATGCAGGTCTTACTACAGTAAAGCAAATTTCAGAAAGTTGGGTGATTTTTATATTAAAAGAGTAATGTTATGATAGAGTAATGTTCTTAAAGCTGTCAGACAATTATTTCTGACCTACAGAAATCTGTCAGGTACTGTTCTTAATAGGAATGTTTCACAGGTAAAGCATTATTAAGCTGCTCTGGTAGCACCCTGAATAAACTTTAAAGCATCAGTCATTTTACATTTTGACTTGTCTTTTGATGCATGAGAAGTGCCATGATGAGTATCTTAAATCATTAGTTTAGAAGTATATACACCACAGAAGATACTGAACTGGATTTATTGTTCAAATTAACGTCTCACATCCAAGTGTTTCTTTCCTTTCTGAGTTCCTTGGTTGCATGATGTGTAGCCTCAGAAATCTGGTTTTATTTTAACAAGTCACAACGAACATAGACATGTCTGTAAAGGAAGTATGATATGGTTACATGTATCTTTTCTCTTTCAGAGAATGCAAAAGTGAACATTTTCCGTCCCGGAAAATAAAAACCAAATATCAGGGCCTGAAATTTGAATGTGGGTTGTTGAGCTATAAAGTTTGCCATCTTGGAATGGCAGTATGGCGCTAGAGCGAAGCAACTCTTATTTTGAAAGATGAAGATCATAGGCCTGATGCTCACTTACACTAAGGCCCCTTTACACTGCTCAGTCAGTGTAGAGAGCAGTGTAAACAGCTCTTTAGGTAAATGAGTTTCAGGCCCTATGTTAACATGTGCACTAGGAGAGTGATTTTTTCCTCTCAGCAGCCATTAAAGCAAAAGGGGATTTATTGGTAGGAATATGTATTGGGAGGCATATTTTTAGTAAGTCATTTATAAAGACAATTTTCTCTTTACATATGTATTTAATTATGCAAAACAGCTTCCATTATAATCCCCCCATTTTCAGTTGCTTATATTCTTTTTTTATAATTAGTTTTCAGACAGAGACCAAACATGGCACATTTCAGCCCAAAAGGTGAAGATCTCAAAGTTAGGAACATTTGAAAATGGGTACAGTGGAAACATTTTGCAGCCTTAACTATAGCAGGCTCAGGTATTGACTACTATATGGAAAAACAATAGCATGAGCTATGTTCTTGTTTTGGTTTTTTTCGTTAGTGATTCACATTTCTTTCGTACAGGTTATCATTGTGAATTTAAAATGAGGACAGGAAGGAAACCTGATGGCTGTGCTATTTGCTTCAAAATTTCCAAATTTAATCTTATCTCTTCAAACCCAGTGGAATTTTTCCGCCATGATATTCCACTCTTGGACAGAGACAATGTTGGACTAGTGTTGCTTCTGCAGCCCAGATTTCACTGTAAAGCTACTTCTGCAGTCTGTATAGCCAACACACATCTGCTGTATAATCCAAGGCGAGGGGACATTAAACTGACCCAACTGGCAATGTTACTGGCAGAGATTGCCAGCGTTGCCCATCGGAAAGATGGTAGATTCTGTCCTATTATCATTTGTGGTGACTTCAACTCTGTTCCTGGTTCTCCACTGTACAGTTTTATAAAGGAAGGAAAGCTGAATTATGAAGGACTACCTATAGGAAAGGTAGGTGTTCTTTTCATCTCAAGTAAGAATTAATGCTCGTGGGAAAGGAATATTTTATGGAGTGACACTGGCCACCTGTCACGGTGTGCACCACTCACTGCTTATCTGGTGCCTCCTCCTGATCAGTTGTGGGATTAGCTCTTGAATTCAACGCCCCTTCTCATGGTCACATACCATCACACACACCCTCTCTCTCTCAGGTCTGCAGCACCTCTCGTCCCGGGAACCGCAGCGTCTTCATGATGCAGCCCTCTGACTAGGTCACTCAGCGTTCCCCCTTTCAGGATACAGTCCTTCAATTCTCTGTCACCACCACTGTAACCCAGACAGTCTTCCTGTTCTATGCCACAGTCTCTGCCATGTCCTCAGTGGCTAGTAGGGGAACCCAAGCTCATTCAGTACTCCAGGGACCCTATGCCCAGCAGTTCTGGGCTTTCCTCTCCCAGCCTCACTGTTCCTTCCCTGGACTGCTTCCTACAATTCCTGATTCCCCTTCTTGCCCTGGGTATAACAGCTCCAAACCCTCATCCCTTTTCCCAGCAGCAGCCCCTGTCTGTTGCAATTCCCTACTCCCTGGCTTTCCTTCCAGGTGCGGCCTGTAGAGTTAATAGGCCTACCTGACCACCTTAACCCTTTCCAGTTCTGTGTGGAGTTGAGTTGCCATTAGAAGCCCAATTTTGATCTCCACTCTAAAATCTCCAAACAGAGGAAAGTCTGTGACAGAATTGCTATGCAAGGTCTGAGGCTGACTCAGTGCTTTGTTTCAGAAGTGCAATGGCCAAGCTGGTACCCAATCCCCAGTGTTGGGAGCCATCTATGCCATTGGGCTTCACCAGCTGGTTAGTTTAATTCCTGCTTCATTTGGGTGCTATTAAATCCCATTTGGTGGTTTTAAACTCGGGCAGTGGTGGGCAGTATGAGCCTTGGGGACCTGTTATTCACACCCAGCCTCTGCTAGTACTTGGATTTTTATAGGATTAGAATTGTAACTGCTGTGTCTGCCAAGCCTGTGAGGCCTTTGTTTTGGTACCAGCACCTAGCTTTCACTTCAGTGAATCTCTAACATTTTCAAACATATAAACAATTGTTCTTGAAAGTGGTGTGTATATATACAGTTTTGTATCTGGACCGTACCTCTGGCTTAATTTAGGTCTTGTCTTCAAGTACACCACCGTTGTAGTGCTTTAGTGAAGACTCTCCTATGCCAACGGAAGAGCTTCTCCCATTGACGTAGTTAATCCACCTCCCCAAAAAGCGGGAGCTGTGTTGGTGGGAGAAGCTCTCCCATTGACATAGCGCTGTCTGCATCGGAGATAGGTTAGTAAAACTGTCACTTGGGTGTGGATTTTTTACACCCCTGAGTGATGTAGTTATACTGATATAGGTCCATAGTGTAGATCTGGCCCATTTTTCTGGGAACACTTTAAATGCCAAGTCTAGCACTTGGCAAGTGTTCCTTTTCTTTTGTAAAGGGTACTTTTCCCAAAAAATAATTTTATTTAAGTATTAAGGTATTCCTTTTACAACTGGCAATACAATAGGGTCTAAGTTATTAGTCAGAATAAGACCAAGGTTCCCTTTTCATTAACTTAGCTTAAATGTCCATAAAACATGTTCTACTGACAGAGTAAAATACTGTTCCACCTTACACCATTATTAGTTTTGATTTAAGTGTCCCAGGTTTTTGTGTGGGAGGAGATTTAATCACGGACCATCTGAACCTTTTCAAAAGGATTATTCTCACAATATGGATGAGCCGGGGCTGTATTGATTAGTGTAAGTGTAAAGTCAAAGTTATGATTGCTAGGTGACCAAAGTAGAAGCCATGTTTGAATGTGGCACCACATTCTAAGATATTTTATGTGAGTTTAGTGTGAACATAACATTCAACATATCACCAATAGCTATTTAATTTGAAGTGACTAAAGCATTTACACTAGGGAAATGTGAATTTTCCATTATTGGTGTTAACTGCCCATCATCTGCCAACCCCATTTTCAGCCCCCTTTTGATTTTCTCCCAGAAGAATAAATGCCCCACTGTTAAAAGCAATGTCAGCAGTCAGTGAACTGTTTACACTAGAGCAGTGGTTCTCAAACTTTTGTACTGGTGACCCCTTTCACATAGAAAGCCTCTGAGTGCGGACCCCCCCCCTCGCCCCTTATATATTTTAAAGTGTTTTTAATCTTTTTAACACCATTATAAATGCTGGAAGCAAAGCAGGGTTTGGGGTGGAGGCTGACAGCTCGCAACCCCCTATGTAATAACCTCCCGACTCCCGGTTTGAGAACCCCTGCACTAGAGCTTCTAATGTCGCTAACGAGGTCTTGGTATTCTCTCAGCTTAGTCTCGCAAGAACTATTTTACAAAATAGGGTTGTTGTAAAGATGTTGATAAGCAAGAGCACGCAGAGAAGTTGCATATAAAGAAGATCATGGTTTAGCAGAGAAAGCTTTGAAGAGCTGCTACAAAAGGCATGTTTAAGGCATGTATAGAAGAGTGGACTCACTGCAAGTATGCCCCCTCATGGCTGGGTGTGGCTTAACAGCTTTGCCTTCTCTAGCATCCCCTGTTGATGGTTATTCCGGTCCTTTAGTGGTCTTCCTCTTCTCACATTTTGGCCCTGCAGGCAGGTCAAATTTTAGTTCCATGCTCCTTTCATGGTAAAAAAGAGCCACAAACAGTCTAACAAATCAATCCAAGGTCTCTGGCCCCTGACTCAGGGTCCATTTGGCCCTTACCCCCATCTCTCCAGGCTCTGAATTGCCCTAATCCCCTTACTTCAGGGGGCTTCACACCACTTTCCCAGTGGGTGGTATGGGAATGCAGAGCCACTCTCTATGCTGGGTTCCAGTCCAGAGAACCTAGGACGAGCAGCCAAGGTCTGCTCTGTCAGACTCTTTGCCACTGCTTCTCTGGACTCCTTTGTGTCATTAGTCTTTCCTCAAGCCTTTTTCTCCAGCCCCTTCCTGAGCCTTTTGTAAGGGCCAACACCTTCCAGAAGGTCTCCCTAGAGGTCGGGTTCGTACCCCTGGTCAGAGTCAGCCAGAGGAGCTTGCTCCAGACTTGTCTTCCAGATATCTCCCACTTTGTAGTGCCCTGAGTGTGACAGCAGAGTTCTTGCCTTTCTCCCTGGAGCCCCTCAAGGTCCAGTCCAAATGCCCCTTAAGATTTACTTATCACAGCCTCTTGAACTTAACTGCCTCTGGTTTCCTGCTGGCTCAAGACAACCTGCCCCTGGCCCTAGGCTTCACTGTCCCAGGCCTCCCAATCTTCCTTCTGGCTTGAGGCCTTCCAGTTTTGCCTCTAGGCTTCAGGCCTCCCAGACTTCTCAGCCTTTAGCCAAGAGAGGAAATACCCTCTACGTCTCACTTGGGTATCCTCCATTGCCTTCCTTCTACTGCCCTCTGCTCCTTCCTTTCTGAAGATCCAGCTCCTCTCAGGTTGAGTTTGATCACCAATTATACCCTATGGCTTAATTGGGCTTAACCGCCCACTGTTCACCCTGCGTTCATACGCTACATCACAGCATGGATAAGAAAAGTGAACTTTTTAGCAGTATGTCTTTTTTGTTAATTGGATCACAGTTGACTTTAAAAAAATAGTTTTTTAAATTAAAATTTTGCACAGGTATCTTGTGAACTAAATCAGATTCTGTTTGAAACAACCATATACCTTTTTTTAGGTGTCTGGGCAAGAGCAGTTTCCTAGGGGACAAAGAATCTTAACTATTCCAATTTGGCCCCCAAGTCTAGGCATTTCACAGAGTTGTGTGTATGAGGTACAACAGCAGCGACAAGAAGAAAACACAGGTCAGTTTCTGAACAGGTAAACTTAGTTGTTCTATGAAAACATCACCCAGATTTACTGTTGAAGACCAGATATTTTTCCATTTAAAAAAATGGGCCCCAGTCTTGCAAACATGAGCTCAGTGGGACTACTCAGGGATAAAGTTTTTCACCATCCTAGGCATTTTCAGGCTTAGGCCTTAGAAAAATAAATTCCTTTGAGATTAACATGCAGTAGGTGACTAGAATTATTAGAACCATTGTTGTGGGCTATTTTTAAAACCTTCCATCTAAGTCTACTTTTTGTCTTTATGTTCAAGGTTAAACATACGTTCAGCTCATCTGAATTGCTCTGTAATTTGAAAGTGTATGTTTCTAGGTAAAGTTTTCTGGAAAGGTACAGATTGGTTTGAAGGGGCTCTAATGAAACTGGGCAATTCAATCCAGTTTTTATTTATTTGATCTTTCCCATCAAAAGAAAAATAAATAGTATTTGAAGATGTTGTCCTAGGCTACTTTTCCTATAGTTTTTCTCCAGTGGTCTTAATGATCTCATTTAAAACATAGATAAGAAATTCTCTTTATTTTTGTAGGTGGAGAAAAAAAAGAATCAAAACTGGAGCACACAGAAGAGATCATAATAGCAGCTGAAAAGTAAGTCCTGGAAAACCTGAAAAGGCTGTTTGTTGGCTCCTATTTAAAAAAAAAAAAAAAAAAGGCAAAACCAAAACCTTGATCATATATGGTATGATTTCAAATTAGATAACTGATAAAACTGTACGTGGTCTTCTAATTGGGTTTTGTATCTGCCGGTGTAGGTTGTTAAAATATACGTATTTACATGTCTCTATTTACAGGGACATTATCTAATAAAACACACCCACAACAAAAAAGACATTTTCAAAAGTATACGTCACCACACCTAAACCCTCATGTTCTCAAGTAAAAGTCTCAGAAATGGAGTCAGTGCAGTTTTCAGAGCTAATGTAATGTTTCCTCTGACGTTTCACAACTGTGTTCTGGTGAGTTAGTTCCTGCACCTTTGAATTATCAGAGCAGTTAGAGGATGTGAATAAAAACAAACTAAAATTAAATTGTATGTTTCATCATTCTTATACTGGTGATCTTACTTTCAGCAGCTACACTAGTTCAAAAGCATGGCTGCCTATTGTTTTCAAAAGTAGTAATTGGAGAATAGAACCCAGAAAAATTTGGATTAGGATAACTATGCGAAGGGCAAAAAATCATCTTTCATTTAAAAGTGAAAGAAAAGATAACCACAGATGGGAAAGGATTAGAATTATGTATTGTAAAGGACCATTTCTGTATGTGCAACTGATGCATGTTATTCCAAACTAAGGAGCTGAGGTTAAGGAAATATCAAGACTGGCTACTGGGCAAGATCCATCTCTCCTCATTAAACAATACTTTTGATATCTGTTTACTTTTGGATATAACCAGCACTCTTTGTTTTATAGTGATGTAGCAAAGCCATAGAATTTGGGGCCAGCAGCAGAAATCTGTTTATAAGTGGCAGCTGTATCCAGCTGCTTAAATTCTCATATTTCCTCCTATTTTGATCATTTTGGAGATGCTGGTTTATAAATGTTAATAAGTATCCTTATTGGGAAACAAAGAACTGTGGTAATGAAGAGGAGATAGATCAAACTGGATAGAACAGGAAGAAGTTTAATTATTTTAAAAACTCTTCTCCCCAAGAATTCCATATTGGACAGGCATGGAGACAGGTACTTCCTTTCTCTTTTTAGACTCGTAACTAAGTTTTAAAAAGAAAAAGCCTAAAAGCATTTAAAGATTTAATGTGAAGACTCCTAGTTAGACCCAAAAGTTTACTTAAAAATCAAGAGGGTGCCTTCCAGTTTAGACTGGCATGGAGGGACATGTGGTTGGTGTCAAGAGGAAGGAAGAATACAGTAATTACATGGGTGGAAGAGCTAATCCAGAGGAAGCACTTATCCAAAGGTCTGGCCTACATTACAAATTTAGGTTGACTTAACTACATCATTCAGGCCTGTGAGAAATTTCACTCCCTGTGCAATGTAATTAAGCCATCCTCAGTCATGGTCGATGGAGGAATTCTTTCATCAATTAGCTACTGCCTCTTGCTGAGATGGATTTACTACAGTAATGGAATAACCCCTTCCATCTACACTAGAGCCATACAGCTGTGCTGCTGTGGCATTTCTCGTGTAGACTGACCCTAAATCTCTTTGAAAGTCAATGGGACAGGATCCTAAGTGTTAAATCACTTGAAAATTGGACTTAGGGCATGCTTACACTACCACTTATGTCGGCAGACTTATGTCACTTAGGGGTGTGAAAAAACAGACCCCTGCTCGACATAAGTTTTTTACTGGCAAAAGCACTTGTGTGCACAGTGCTATGTCAGCAGGAGACCTCTCTCCTGTTGGCATAGAGTGGCTACATGAGCAATCTTATAGCGGTGCAACTGTGCCACCCACCATAAGTTCGCTAGCGTAGACATGGCCTTAGACTCCTTTGAAAATTGTACCTTAGGTCCCTGCTCCAAGAAGTTAACAAGATGCAAAACATGAGAATGTTACATTCGGAGGGTGTTAAAAATAGACTCTGTTTATGCAGCTTATTTGTTTTGCCATAATAACTAAAAAAGTGTGTTTTATTAATGACTAAGTCTTTTACTTAGTAGCGATAATGAAGTAAAATACTTCTGTGTAATTCTGTTTAGGTTTCCTTCAAAATTACAACACCGCTTTAGATTATCTTCGGTCTATTCTCATTACTTACCTGAAAGTGGGATTCCAGAAGTAACAACTTGTCATTCCAGAAGTGCTGTCACTGTGGATTACATTTTCTATTCTGCAGCAAAGGATGATAGTGCTGCTCAGCCAGGTAAAGAAGCTGAATTGAAGCACTGAAGTTCTCTTAAGGAATATCTCCCTGCTGAATGATAAACTTCAGAACCTAGCCTAAAAGGAGGCATATTGGTAAATTTCACAGATCTCAAGTACACAAAAGATACTAACCTCAGTGATTTACAAGTGCCCAAACATTTTGAACATGTGAACTGTTCCCTCGCAGATTAATGCTACTGTCTTATCTCTTCCTGTCATTTATTTTCTCCCTTACTGATTGATGTTAGCTTGTTGTTTGCTGGGATCATTGTAGTATGTAGGGGACATCCTCTGTAGAACACTGCAGAGGCCTGCATAGTTTCTTTTACTAAAAACTTTGACACTTATGTGGTCGTCATTGTCTCCCTGACTATAAGATTCAAGGAGGTGAGACTCCTGACGAGCATTAATTAAAGAAGTGAACACCAAGGTAATATCACTGTCATTCAGTAGCCTATGTGAGCTTAGTGACTAGACCAGTGACATGATTGGTTCACATTTTCAAGAATATGATGAACAGAGATTTCAGATGCGTTAGAGATGATATATGACCACTTCGGCATAAGTGCTCATATTTAAAATTACCTTGGAGCAGCATTAGTGTTTGTCTCAAGAGATGACCTATGTGGTTTTGAGATCTCTTGGTATGGGGTGAAAAATCACACTGGAGCAGCGCATTTGTGTGTGCCACTGTGCCACAATTTTGTGGTTGTAGTTGCAGCTAAAACTCACCAGATGGTGCAAGGAAGACATAATGCATTTGAGTGGGTACCCTTTCTTGGCTTTTAAATGTTACCAACGAAGCAACGTACCACTTACCGTATTTGTGGTCTTGTTGTGGGTTCCCTGAGAGACACATTTCCATGTTTTACAATTGGCCATCTGCTTTGCTTCATCCTACATCATCATACAGGATAATGAGCCTTTTATATTGCTTGAAATCCTTTGTTTCACAAAACCATTATACAGTGCAGCCTGGCCAGCTGAATCATTCTAGGGATAAATCCCAGAACAGGGAGACCTGGGTTCCATTCCTACCTTAAGCACAGTCTTCCAGTGTGGCCTTTTCAAATTGCTTAACCATCTGTGCCTCAGTTTTCTATACACTACCAAATGTAAAAGGAAAAATGCAAGAAAATTAATCTAGCGTCAAGGACTTGGTTTTGCAATGTGCTGAAAACTTCTGCAAGGTGCCATGTGTCCTCAACTGCCCCTGACTTCAGTGTGAGTTAAGGTTGCTCAGCACCTTGCAAGACTGAGCCCTAAATACCTAGAATGCCCTAATTGTGTGCCCTAATTAAGGTTGTATTCAGTTTTGCTCTGAAAACAGGAGTTCAGGCTCTTTGTTTTATATGAAAAAGTGTATCTGCCCCAAACTTTCAGCATATAATCTGAGTAAAACTTGAATTTTCTGAGTAGTTCCAAGAAAACCGATTAGTTAGTTTCCAAGTGCTAATAAATTTTAAAAATTGTCGAATAAAGAGTTTGTGTTCTAAGTCTGGTAAGGTTTTGGACCTCATTATCTTATAACCTACAGGTACGTTTGGGGGTGGAGGGGTCTCTGGAGCTAGGTCAATTTGTTAATTAACCCCAAAAAATGGGTTTTACTGCATAGCTGTTGGTTTATTGTATGCTTAGTTGTGGGAAACCAGTTTGAGACCCAGCTTTTGGTTCTATGTAGCCCAGGAGTTCTGTGGTACTGTTCAGACAGTTCAGGAGCGCTCCTGAACCAGCTGAATAGTTTTATCCATGAAGATCCAGATCTTTGCCACAGCAACTGTAGCTTTGAAGACCAGGATGTGTGCAAAAAGTTCCGCTGGTTCAGGATCTGTGCTGAAGCCGTATTCCTGAGCTGACTGAACAGTTTCACAATGACTAGGCTTGTCTTCAGTGCAGTCACAGTTGCTGGCTTGTTAGAGCTCTGCAAAGCTGCTTGAAGAGTGAAGTTCCTGAACCAGCTGAGTAGTTTCATGGAGACCAAAAGTAGCTGCTGGCTTGTTGAAGACCAGGAGTTCTGTGAAGCTGTCCAGCTTTTCATGAACAAAGCAACAGCTACTGTGTCGAAGGTCTTGTTTGTTATGTATAGAATGAGCTTAACTCTCACACAACACAGTGGATATCAGCTGTGAAGTGATCTGTGCAAATTTGTGTATAGCATCGTTGTTACCAAAGCATTGTATTAAGACCTCACAAGTCACTCCTCCCAGGTTGGAGTCCTCCTTCCATGTATAAGGCGGGTGTGGGTGTGTATGATTTGACTCACAACGGTGTGTTTTCTGCACATACTTTTCTTCTTTTCTTTTTATGTAGGAGCCGAAGATACTTTTGATGGAGGTCTGAAGCTTCTTGGTAGATTATCACTTTTAACAGAGCAAGATCTGTGGACAGTTAATGGTCTTCCCAATGAACATAACTCTTCCGATCACCTGTCCTTACTAGCTCAGTTCAGGCTTATTGAACAATAATTCCCAAATTATTTTTATATCTGCACTTTCCTTCACCTTCTCTTCTTTCTGTAATTTTTTTTAATTCAGGGATTGTCAGACTGGTTAAAGTTAAGTTCGCCTGGATGCTGAATTTTTAGTGTTGTGTAAAGTAGAGTTTTTAAAGAGATTTCTTTGTAAAGTTGCTTAAATTACTTTATGGAGTCATTAAGAGAAAAAAAAGTTTACATTAGCTTCCTCTTTTTGATAATGGAAAATGTCTGTGCCATAATCTGAAAATGGCATTATTTTTTAAAAAGATAATGTTTTTATTGTAAATCATAGTAAAATGGGTGATGGTTCTTAAGTACAGTGTACATCTCTCAATCCTTCAAGCAAAAGATTGTGTGTTTTGTAGCAAGCTTTATAATGAGCTCAAAGTAGATTTCTGTGTACTTTCAAGTGTGCTCTATTTCAAGTTGTTTTTGTTGCCTTCCCCAAATATCTAAATATTGGACACAATCTTGGAGTCCCTCGGCAGGAATTTAGCTAGTGCCAGGGCAGCAGGATTGGGCCTATTCTTGCAGTATGGTAATTAGTTGTACTCTAAAAAGTGATTGTGTAATGGTTAATCTTACAAGAGTACAACATGTTTTGCTGATGTGCAGAAGCTTTAAAAAGAATCTGAAATGAAACCAAGTAGGCAAGTGGTGGTAGCTGAACACAAAGCGGTACAACACAGGCCGAACTGAAGGAGCTTTCATATTTGAAACTGGGGTTTTTTTAGGTTTTTTTTTTTAAACAGACTTCTCAAAAAGTCTCACTCCCAGATGTTTCAGAAGTGTTTACAGAGTAGATGGTTTTTCATGTATTCATCATTTAAATATTGTAACATTACTACAGCTCCAGAATATTCAGCACGTAAAGATTCCCTCATGTTCAGTTTCATAATACACCATGACGCAGCATACCCTGCAAAACACCTAGGATTTAATGTACTACTACATTAACAAACTTCTTGGATGAGGGGAGGACAAACAGAAATTCTTGTGACTTAATTCAATCGCGCACAGATCCATACATAATTTAACTAACCAGTATAATTTCTAAATAGAGTTGCTCTCACTAGTGTGCTGATAGAAAAACTGAAACTTCTACTTGATCATTATATTCCAATAAGCAGCTGAATTCAGAAACATTTCTTTGTTCAGTCCACTTTCATGTCCCATTTTCTGTATTAACTTTAATTTTACTATTTTAATTACAGAATAACCATCTTCTTGATTGTCACTTTATATTCTGAGACTTAAGCTAAACATTATTTCATGCACCAGAGGAATGTGGGGCCAATGACAGTCCAGTTGATTTGAACTCGTAATTCAGACTATGTTTTGGGGTGATTAGATTTTTGGTTCAGTTTGAATGGTTTTCCTCTGATCTCTGCTAACTAGATTGTGACTTAAGGATCCATCTGCACAGTGAGCTACTCTTTCTGGCTGTATAGCCACCCATTCAGTTAATGCTGAAAAACAAATGCTAGCTATTGTCTAATACTAAACTTTATTTAAAAATAGGAAATAGTTCTTGGTGTACCCCATTTTATGTGGGTTAGGGTAAAGCCTCTAAGATCTAGGACTAGTAAATGCAGCTATGCTGGCAGGCAAATGGCTGAATGACTTAACTATTTTTGTGAAGATGCCAGATAAATCTGAAAGGGCCATCTTCTGAGCCTATTGTACAAGTGCTGCATGTGGGTGATCTGTATAGGAGCAAGGGGAGATAGCAGAAAGGGTTGAAGCACTGTCACTGTGGGAGAAAGAGATGTCTGCTGTCTGGGACTTCTATCCCCTGCTCTGGAGAAGCAAAAGGATCCCTGATGGCACCTGCTTTCTCCTGCAAACACCCCATGTTGTCTTCCAAGGCATTCATTCAGCCCCTTCTGCCATTGCCTTTCCCATAACCACTGCAGCTCTTAAATTGGAGTTGTTAAATTATTATATAATCAATTGACTGTAATTCCCACTTTGTTTCAGAATTCAGAGCTATTCTGATGCATGTGTGTAGAGGAAAAGGCCTCTTGCTTAACCAAGTGGATCTAATGTGCTACATGGGAAAAGAGTGCCTAGCACTAAGCTTATTGGTTGTTCTGTCTGGTTCATTGTCTCTGACCTGGTGTGTTCAATGTCAGATTTTTAGGAAGCTTTCACTGTCCTTGCTTGTTGCTCATTTTTTTCTTTTGCTGCTAGGACAGATTAGGGGAGATCAGTAAACGGTGAAAATGTATAGTGCTTGGGGATAGTAGTAGAGGTTGGGAAAGTGGCAAAGAGTCCTGTGGACTATAGACTAACAGACGTATTGGAGCATGAGCTTTCGTGGGTGAATACCCACTTGTACATGGAATATCACAGAAGCACATACTAGGCTGTTTGTGTATACTTCAATACCTGGAACACAAGAGCTTTGAACTCCACACATTTGTACTCTGATTCATGGTGGAGTGTTTTTCCTGTGTTTGTGTTTTTTTTTTAAAGGTGGCTATGGATAGAATTTGATAAATTCACCTGTTCTATTTTAAAATGGTTTAGCTGTGGTGTTTAAAGAACACTGGGAAATTCTCCAGCTTTATGTAATTGAAGTGGGCCAAGCTCTCACCCTTTCCCCTTTTCTTACTCTTCATGTAATAGTGCTAGAGTTTCTGGCAAACAGCTGACTCTGACCTGCACACTGTTTAACAGTGGTGCTAAGTCCTTTACAGCTCCTTGAATATCCTTTACATGAAGACAGTTGAAACATTTTCACTAAAAACGTTTGTTCCTGAAAGGGAATCAAAGATTTCCACTGAAGCTGGAGGTTTGTCGGTATGTCAGCTTTTATTTATCTACAATTCATATGATAAAGCTAAATCAATTTAAATTGTAATTATTTTAATGGGGATGTTACAATAAACACACGAGCTTCCTAATAAACATACAAGATGATGGGGTTGCAAATGCAGCCTATTCCCCAACTAAGTGAGATGGGCAGAATTTGACATTTAAGCTATATACCACTTATCTTAAGTGATTGTTAAAAACTTACACCTGTCCCACACTTACTGAGCTGGCAGAACTTGTGCTAAGCCACTGCTCAGGCTCAACTAGTGCGAGAGTTCTTGCATTTTGATGGCTGAAAGCGAGAGTCAGGCATGAAAAAGTAGAGCTACCTTATCACTGACTGGAGCCCTAGCCTAGTTGTAGAGCAACATTGCTCTTCTTACAATTTTAGCAATGCATCACAACTCACAGTTAACCCATCACATCACTACACACAATATTAGGCTGCTGCATAACAAGCTGAGCCTCTGTATGATACGATATCTTTCTCCCAACTCCTGACTTCATAGAAGAAGGGCAGGCTGAGATCTCATTTTCTTCTGCCAGTGAATGGCTTCTAGTTCTTCCCAAGGGCCTGTTCTTGTTGAACCCTCCACTTGTGGCTTTGTAAGAGGCAGTGCTGATACAAGCCAAGGCTTTAAAGAGTTGTCCCCAGAAACATTTCTGGGCCTTGGTATACTCAATGTACATACTTGTCAGCACCGGCTCCCACACCAACCTCCTAGTTCATACATGAGATTGTAGACCAGACAAACTTTAGAAAATAGTTGAGAAATGTTCATGCTGAAACATTGAGTTTCCTCCTCCATTCCACCTCCCTGCCCTGCAAAGCATAATCTTGGTTTGGTAGAAAGAGTACTTTTTTCTTCTATCTCTACAGGATAGGGGAGCCCAGCCATGGAATGAACTATGTACAGTGCTAGTCTGTATCTGGTCACAGTTTTGAAAGATATTGTTTACCAATTGAACAAGCCAGACACTTCAGAAAGTAAAAGCTTACCCTAGTTTTATCTGATAGATAGCTATTTGGTGCTGCTAGAACTACAGAGTACTTACATGCAGGCTCTATCAAGGAAGGCTTTTAACATCTTAACAGCCAATTAACCAAGGGGTTGAAGGAAGACACCTGCCTGCCTCAAGGACATTCCCCATTTCCCTCCTGCCCAAATCTAAACCAACAAGGCCACTAATACCATTCTGCTTTATCAGCACATATTATTAGCAAAGAACCTGAATTACTCTCTTCTCTCTTCAAGAGACAACCCTTGTCTTTGGACAATGCTTTAGGGGATGGAGCAGAGACTTTACTGTCAGGGCAAAGCAACAGCTGTTAGGGGGGAGACGTAGCATTCATTACTGATGAAAGATGCTGAGTGAGTGGTGTTTATTATTCCACAGAGAGATTTCAAGGGTATGATACTATCTCCTTTTAGTTTCTTGGTAGGTGCCATCACTAGGGGAAACAAGAACCCACCCTATGATTAAGTGCTTAATGCTTAGGTTACTTTGTGCCAAATAGTCATGGACTGATTTAATAAAGATTTGATTTTTTTGAAATTTTGCATTAACCCCTCCTCCATTCTGGTGTTACTAGCCTACACTGAGTGAATGCTTTAAAAACACTTTTCCCCACCATGACTATATCATTTAGTTCATACTGCTTCTACCACCACCTGTACATTAATACACATGGCAGAAATCATAATGGGCTATTTAAAAAAAAGACCAAGACATTTTATTAAAATTCCATGCTGCACATAAACATACAAGTGATAAGAAAAGCAAGACCTGGAACCATGCACATGTATTCTTCTAGTATATCAATTGACAAGTTTGCAATGAGCTAGAAAAACAGGCAGTTGGAATCACAGTTTTAAAAGGTAAGACAAAAATGCAAATGCAAGAGCAAATTTAAAGAGAATTAATAAAATTCACTTGTACTTCAAAACAAACAATGTACAAAATAAATTTGTCACAGCTTTATATCTTAGAAAAGCTTCGGTGTAGTAAGTTAGAAGTTCAGATAAAACATGTAACCCAAAATACTCTGGATGCCGGTAAAACCACATCATCAAGTTGGAAGAAATGCAAAATAGTCAGGGTACTGTAGAAAAAAAGATTTTTCAAAATCAAGTGTATTCTATCTAATGGCACAAAAGTACAGTTAAAATCAAGGCTTCTGTTGCTTAACTAATTCTTATTTTCCTTATCTCCTCATTAATGAGGAACCTGTTGTGTAAGCTAAGAGCTGACTCATGCTTACAAGGTCACAAAACTGAGCCGTACATGTTTTAGAATTGAAATTCTATTGATAATCATAACGGTTTAAAATTTGACACTAATACAAACCATGATCTTTCCCCATTCTTTACCTCCACCCTAACCCTCTCCCCTCTCCTCCCCCGGCCCCAACCCTATCCTATTCAAAACCTATCTTAAAGCAAATCAGACCTGATAAATACACAAAACAAAAAGGCTGTGGGCTATAATGAAACCTGATGTTTTACTGCAAGGAACCCTCTCCATAACTCGGGAAAAGGAAATCCTCTCAATTCAGGTTTCAGAGGAGCAGCCGTGTTAGTCTGTATCCACAAAAAGAATGAGGAGTACTTGTGGCACCTTAGAGACTAACAAATTTATTTGAGCATAAGCTTTTGTGAGCTATAGCTCACTTCATCCGATGCATGCAGGTCATCCTCACCGGTGCTGTTCTTCAGACAGAAGGGAAATCGTTTTGAGAAACCAAAATGAAATGTGAATTACGAAAAGAAATTATCAGCAGTTTTTTGTTTGCTATGGGGGGGGGGGGGGGAGATAGATACATAACCCCAATCTTGCAATGAGCTCCAAATACATCTGCAGCAAACCCAGCCAATTACACTGGAGCCCTGTTCAACTGCAGCAGGACCTGCCAGGGCTCATTGCCAGAATGGGGCCTTAATTTGTTCTCTAGTCATTTTGTAGCTTATTTCACCATTGCGTATTGCAAAAATTCCCCCTCTTTTTATAAAAAGTCATGTTCTCTTCCTCCAGGCATAAGAAAGGCCAGACAACAGATCAATATATTATTCAGTGTTTATGTACTAGCTTGCTTGGGGAAACTTTTCCATTAAAAGTACTAAGGCAGTTGATTTACTGTACTTTATAACAAAACGGCCACATTCACCCCTCCCTGCCCCACCAAAATGACTATGGCCTTGCACCCTCATTCACGCCTTTTAAAGTGAGTAGTCCTGCTTACACTGTGAACATGTAAAAATAACACTGCAAGCTGCAAGGCCATGGAAAATCAGACTCCAGCTTTGGGGACTGACTTCTCTTAACAGCTAAATATTTATTAAAAATGTGAGACTCCTACTTCTCACAAGGGGCTGCGAGCTCCTGCCGGGCAGCGCGGCAGTGGTTGGATGGGCAGAGGTTCTGGGGAGTGGGGGCAGTCGGGATGGGGAACAGGGTGGGTTGGATAGGCATGGGAGTCCTGGGGCCTATCAGGGGGTGGAGGTGTGGATAGGGGGCGGGGCAGTCAGGGACAGGGAGCAGGGGGTTTGGATGGGTGGAGGGTTCTGAGGGGGACGGGAAGTGGGAGGGGGTGGATAGGGGGCAAGGGCCAGGCCGTTTGGGGAGGCACAGCCTTCCCTACCTGGCTCTCCGTACAGTTTCGGAACCCCGATGTGGCCCTCAGGCCAAAAAGTTTGCCCACCCCTGGTGTACAGGCTAGCTTTTTCAGAACAGCTCAGCTCCCACTTATGCACCTAAATGAAGTGGCTAAACTTTCAAGTACTCAGCACCCACTAACTCCCAGAGTTCAATGAGAACTCCTGGGTGCGGAGCACTTTGAAAATTTGACCACTTCAGAAATCTGGACTACTTCCATTAGGTCCCTAAATGGGAGCTAAGCTGGTTTGAAAATCCAGCCATACATCCATAGTGCTAGTTAAATCCATCAGTAAAAGGACACTATAAGGAAGGAGGAGATCGACAAACTTGTTCTTGAAAAAAATATCCTGAAAATCAACTATTATTGCTACACTTATTCTAATAAGAATTTCTTTAGCCAGGTCTTTTTAAAGGTCACTGTAAGTTACTGTAATGCATATAAACAAGAACCTTCCCTAATTTGTGATGTCTGATCTTAATATAAGACACAAAGGCATCATCACCTTAGACTGTTTAACCTTCAAAGACAAATGATTCAAAATTACACACAAATATGAATAGAAAAGTAAACTCTCAAGGAAGCCTATTGATTCTGACATTTCCTCGTGAATCTGACTGTACACGCAGTTTGACTGTTAATACAATGCAAATGCTAGTCTCTACAAAACAATGATCTCCAGGTCTTGTGCTTTAACAGTCTAGTCTGTCAAGTTTAAAAGCTTGTGACAAAGTTTTAAAAAATTATGAAATTTTAAAAATTCATTGTTGGCCGGTTATTAAAAAACCCAACAGAAACCTCAACCGGTTCTCTGTATTTCTAATAAGACAGCAGTGCTTTCAAGAAGACACTTGCATATAATCAAACCTTACACTCTCTCATAGGCATGCACATGATAAGAGTGGTGGGGTGCATCTAATGCAGTTCTATAGTACTCCCAGAAATGCTGGCAAACCATACAAATTGATTATAAAATTAAAATGGTCAATTTTGCATATCTGTTGTATACTGAGGTAATAGACACTTTAAAAAGTCACATCCACCTCTGCACTGCCATTTTTATTGCTGAATAAAAATATTAATACTGACTGTTTAAACCGACTGCCCCCAGCACGTTAACACTAACGAGAAATAGGATTTCATCACCACTCTTCTAATACTACCAATGTAGCACAATATTCAAAGCCAATTAAATAGATTAGAAACAATTATTTAAAATAAAAAAAAAACAAAAAAACCCACCACCTTAGTTCCCTCCTATTTGATGGGGGGAAGAAAGCCTGGTGAAGATAATTTAGTTTTTCATTGATGCCACTTAATGAACTTAAAAAAAGATAATACTGCCATCATCATTCTAGAATTTCTATTTTCTAAGTGAAACTTGAAATAAAATCCACAAGTTCTTAATAAATAGGCCTGGTTTCTTTTCTTTTCTTTTTTACCCCCCTTCCTTCCAACGGAGCGTAGGGTAATGGGCGGGTGAAGCACCATGGAAGCCCTCCATCTGGTCTATGGCTTTGTTAGATGCGTAGTTGATAGCCCACTTCATTCAATGTAGTGAGATCACCCACTTTCTTGTCCATCACGGCAGGCCTGCAGTCAAAGAGGGAAGAGGTGGTCAGCGGTCAGCATTTCTTTGACACAGAGATTGTGCAATTGAAAACACCATTTCAAAAAAAGAAACTAATGGAACAAAGTCTCTTGTCACTTAATCTAATGTAAAAACAGGACTAAACTTTTTTTTGTTGAATGAACTAATTATGCCATGTTATCATCTTGACATTGTGATGGCAGGAAGATCAGAGCTGCATGCAGAGACTTGGGGAACAGTGTGTAAATCCTTTAAAGGTAAATCCTGTGGGTTCCCCACTCCTTTGCAAGGATTTAAACATTACATAGATAAACATTAAACAGCAAAAATAATCTCAGAAAAATACAGGATTTATTTAGAAAAAGTGAAAGAAAGAGAGATGCTCTCAAGTTAAAAGTCAACCTCTTCAGGCATCTTCTTTTTTCTGGTGAATACTATTTAACTTGCTCTCATTAATTGGATCAAAAATTTTGGGGGCTTTGTTGGTTGGCATCTCATTTACTAACCAATCCTTTTTCCTGTGACTCTGTCTCTGCTGTACAGTTTGGACAAATACCTTTCCAATTGAGTTGTAACTGGAGCAGTTCACTTTTGACTATTAGCTGTTCATTTGAGATGCATTGTTTCTGCTCTTTGAGTCAGTCAGTTGCACCAGTGAAGGTGAGGGCAGAAAATAACACATTTCTACTATGAATTCACATAGCTTTTGAGATTTAGGAACCTTGTTGTGAGTAGCTAGTGCTTCTTTGACTATTCACAAATTGAACTCAAACTGTTTATTCACTAATCTGTTTCTACAACTAGCGCTATAAATAGTTTCAGCCTCTTCTGAATTGTTACCCTGTGTCCTGTCTTATTTCTTATTTAGCTTTTAAACACTTTGCAGAAAGGAAAGTGTCTTAACTATGGGCCCAATCACCTGTGAGAGGGGATTAAGCCTGAGAAGATCTCTGCAAGGTTTTTGTTGAGGTTTTTCACATAGTCCTTCAGAGAGGATAGGGCCATAGCTCCATCTCCCAGAGCCTGTGCAGACACCAGATAACCAGTGGGAGATCAGCTCCATGTCCACGAAGGCCAACACCCTGGCTCTGCTTCCTCAGCCTTAAAGGGGGAATCCCAGCAGTTGGTTCAGTAAGGCCTGGAGTTGTATTCATTTTCCTCCGCAAGTCTAGTGTGGGTGGGATGATTCCCTTGGGTCTGCCCACATTTTACCAACGTGCCTAGTCCCACCAGCCCTCCTGTTTGTGAATCCCAGTACCTGCAACATACATAAGGCTTGGGAGAAAAGGCCGGGGAACACTGACATGGAGGCATCAGAGCCTCCTTTCTTTTCCCATGGTGGTGGAGTGACTGGCACCGAGGGTCCCTTCCATATGGATCATGGGGATACAGTCAGGCCTTGTAACTGTGCTATATAAATACTCTATGAGTAGCTCTGATCTTCCTGGCCTATCATGTCCAGCAGGCTGCATTTCCTGTTGGAATTGTGACTAAAATGGCAGCCTCAGGCACTAACCAGTTCCTCAGGTCATACTGATTGTGAAACATCCTCAGGTATTTTTAAATACTGCTTCAAAGTCTCCTTGTATATCCTAATCATAATCATAGAATATCAGGGTTGGAAGGGACCTCAGGAGGTCATCTAGTCCAACCGCCTGCTCAAAAGCAGGACCAATCCCCAATTAAATCATCCCAGCCAGGGCTTTGTCAAGCCTGACCTTAAAAACTTCTAAGGAAGGAGATTCCACCACCTCCCTAGGCAACGCATTCCAGTGTTTCACCACCCTCCTAGTGAAAAAGTTTTTCCTAATATCCAACCTAAACCTAATAGCCAACCTAATGAAGTATATCAACCTCTAGGCCTCCAGAGCAGCACTAAAACCATGACAGTTTTCCTGTCAATGTCTAATCAAAGTCAGTCTCACTAGAGATGCACATTGTTACACTCACACAACATGCATTTATTAAAATTTCATGTAATATTAGCTGACATTTGCAGCACGGCTATTGGTGCTGACTCTTGCATTACATCCAGGCCCTAACTCTTCCCCAGATTAAAAATGAAACATTGCTTTCCAGTTTCATAAACCCCTCTGCTTTGGGTTTAGAAGAAAGAACAGAACCAAACAAGGGACCATTCTGTGCTAAGGCAACACTCTGCAATTTAGAGGGGTTTTTTTTTTTGTTTTGGCTTTATTCTTGTAAAATTTTCCAAAAGGATAAAAATAACATATAGCTTTTTATTTAAATGTAGAATTAAATAATATGTACCGCCGTGTGGCTGAATATGGGCCTGATTCTCTCCTTAGATCAGTATTACACTGGTTTAACTCCATTGATTTCAGGGGAGCCACTCTAGATTTACGCCAGTGAAAATGAGATGCGAATCTGACGACAAAGGCCTGATCCTGCAAACAGTGCCTGGCATGGTGCTCAGCATCCACTGTAGCTGTAAATCCAGTAGTAAGTGTCTGCAGGATTAAGCTCTAATTTAAATAAAACTAAAAATTAATCTGAAATAACTCTCTCATTTGAGAGGTTTTCAGTGCAAAACTAAGTAACGGGGGAGATTCTTCCGCATGGCTCCATCCAGCTGAGTTGTCTAATTAGAAGTTCATGGATTAATCTATCCCTATTGTATTTCACTTGTAACAAGAGTGAATGCACAGAATTAACTCAAATTTATCTTCTGAAAGCCTGGATTAGCATTCTGGTCTTTTAGGAAAATACAAAACTCATTAAACTGTAATGAACAAGAGAAGGAACTGAAGCTATTCTATTTGGATGTGTTTACACTGGGCTGGAGGTACCCCATTATTGTGAAAGGCCTGAACCTAACAATGTAATAGGAGCCAACATTTCAGAACACTCCCTCCCTTGGTGCAATCGCAACATTGCACACACAATATGGGCTTATTTAGCACTAGCATGCAGGTGAAAGGTTGGGGTAGATAAGGGGCAGCTCTAGAGGGACCCATGGGTGCAATTTAACCCACAAAAGTCAAGATTAATGAACGTGCACTGCAAAGGGTCACTTAGGTTTGGCCCAGACACGCTTCTGTCACGAAAGAATGGCTGCTGGGCCAACTTTGACCAAATGATGTTGCGAGCTGGCACATGGGGTCACAGCACTACTCAGGTTTCACACCTACCCCAGCAGGGCCCAGATCCCACTGGTACTGTCACTAGATTCATTTCATTGGGCCTGAGGAATCCAGCAGGCCAAGAGCCAGAGATAGGAGCAGGGTCTGGGGTACTTCTCCCACCGGCGGTGGAGCCAGAGCTCGGAGAGACGGGACCAGGAGCAGCTACCCAGCCGCATGCAGGGCAGAGCATTCCCATCCCTGCAGAGAGGGCAGCAACCCCACAGGTCTGGCTCCTCTGACGCCCCTTCCCCAAAGCCCACATCTATTCAATCGTGAGGCTACACTGCCCCTGGGATGTATATAATCCACCTAGAAACGGAAGGATTCACACATCAGCTCTTGAGCTCAGGAAAATGCTGTAGTGAAAACATTTCAGCTTCAGTGTGCTGAGTCTTCCCAGGAGGGGCCTATATAATTTTATTGTCGACAAAGAGCAGTCTGTAATAACAGCTTGCCATCAGCAGGTGAACCCTCTCCAGTGAATGCCAGGATCTTATTCAGTCTCTGCCAGCTAATAATGTAGCTCAGCCTAGCATGGGTATTGTGTGGCATGAAAGGCCTCTCTACTCTGTAATTGGCTATAATTAGAGCATGCAAATAAGAGATTCATAAGATGCACAATGCCCATATCCACGTTCAAGCTGTTCATTGTTTGGTTAGGAGCACAGGTGCCTAAACATCTTTTTGCCAGCGGAATAAATTTGAGGGCATCTCAAAACAGCTAGGTTCTTCCCAGCCAAAAGAAGGGGGAGTGCACAAGCTTCCTTTATGTATTTCCTTCCCTGCATTAACTATCCTCTGGAAACCTCTTAACTCTACAGGACCAGCATATTCTCCATCAGTCCTCCCAAGTGGCACTAAACTCACTTACTTACTAAGTAAGTACTAAGTGGCACTAAACTCACCTCTTTGCCCCTTCGCTTCCCTCCTGTTCCAAGTCTGATAGCTCCAGTTACAATAGGCAGGAACCAAGAGTTGTTTGGCCACAGAGGGGAGCAGGCTCAGAAAGCACGGGGCTCCTGGAATTGGAAGGGATGGTCTCCCACCAAGAGGCTACCTACAGCATCAGAACCACCTGCAGGGCAGTTCCACTATGGCTTGGCTGAAAAGAGGAATGTGGCCAGTGCCCAAGCTGCCATAACTGCCAGTCAGTCAGTGTCCTAGGGGTTAGTGTGGTTTTAAAACAAGGCCTGGATTCTGCTCACTCACATCAGTTCTACATCAATGTGACTCCACTGGCTTAGTTACTCCTCATTTACCCCCGTGTAAATGAGAGAAAAGTCGGTCTCCATGGGCCAGACACTGAAGTATTGAGGTGCCTAAAGACAGAGATAGGCACCAGTAGGATAGCAGTGGAGGTGCTTTTGAAAATTCCACTAGGTGCCTATCTGCATCTTTAGGCACCTAAACAGCTTTGAGAATCTGGCTCCTGGTGACTACAGTGAACCACATTCTAGCGTAAACAGACTGTATAATGATGGGAAGGAGCATCACTTAACACCAGCTTCTTCAACCTTTACCTAAACCAGGCATGTCCATCCATATCCAGACGCCTTTACTAAGGCCTGCTTTCCAAAGGAGCGGCTGCAACTCCCCTAAAAGTCAATGAGCAGCAGCAAGTACTGTGCACCTCTGACAAGCAGGACTCTTAGTTAGGTGCTTGAATACAGATTTAGGCATCCACGTTTAACACTTTTGAAATTCTCTCTGATGGTGGAAAGGTGCCTCTCTTCATGAGCAACCCTCGCAGCTTGGTCCTTGTGGAAAGGCCCAGTTGGACTGCACAGAGATTTTGGAAGGCCACCACATGCACACAGACAGCTCTTGAGCTTTTCCTCATATAGTATGTCCAATGAATCCACATTCCAGGCTGAATGGCAGTCCTGACATTCCTCCTTCGTGGTATGGCAGCTGCAGGCTACTGGCGGACTTCAGGTCAATAGGCTAAACATCCAAAGTTACTACGTAAATAAAGACACTCCAAACCTCATCACAGCTGGCAACTTTGGTGACTTTTCTCCTCCCCTTTCTCCCATGGAACCTGTCTAAGGCCAAGGCCTTGTCTACACTGGCACTGTGCAGTGCTGCAACTTTCTTTCTAAGGGGTGTGAAAAAACACCCCGCTGAGCACTGCAACTTTCAGCACTGTAAAGTGCCAGTGTAGACAGTACCTCAGTGCTGGGAGCTACTCCCCCCGTGGAGGTGGGAGCTACTCCCCTCGTGGAGGTGCTTTTTTTATAGCGCTGGGAGACTTCTATAGTGCCGCGACTACACAGCTATGTTAAAGCTTAACGTTGCTAGTGAAGACATACTCTCAGGGCTTGGCTACACTTCCGTTTTATAGCGCTCTAACTTGCTGGCTCAGGGGTGTGAAAAATCACCCCCCTGAGCGCAGCAAGTCCGAGCGCTTTAAAGCACCAGCGTAAACAAGTTCCGAGCGCTGGGAGCATGGGCGCTAATCCCGTCGTGGAGGTGGATTACCAGGAGCGCTGGGAGAGCTCCCTCCCAGCGCTCGCGGACAACCACACTCACACTCCAAAGCGCTGCCGCGGGAACGCTCCCATAAGAGCGTTTTGAAGTTTCCAGTGTAGCCATGCCCTAAGTCCGGTCTACCCTGGGGGACCACAGCACTGCCTGGAGTCTCTATAGCACTACGTGCTGCAGCCCAGTCCCCAATACACTGCCTCCTGCTGCATGCCCCCTAGGGGGAGGGTCTCAGAAGGCAGTCTTACAGCTGTCTTTTTCAGTTCTGGCGCTGGGGGAATCCTCCCCGTAGCTGGATGCAGAACTTCAGAGCCCCTTCTTTATGCCACTAGTGTAGAGGGGCCGGAGCAGGAATGAGAATCTCACGCAAGGAGTCTCAATTCTCAGTTTCCTGCTCTAATCAGATCTGCTGTCTAGTTACAAGTCATCATTATATAGTCCAAGGCTTTATTTTACTATAACTATATGTAATGCCATTAGAGATGGAGCACAAAGAACACCATGCAAGAGAAGGGTCCTGGGCAGGTGTGTGTGTTTCACATGGAAATGCAGACACTGCAGACCATGGAGTCACCACCTGACTCCAGTGGGTCAAAGCTAGACTACTTTTATTTCGCTTGTCCTTTCATATTGAATAAATTAAGCAATAAGAATAGAGCAGGGTTGCTGTACAGCTGACGCTTGCTCAGCAGTTAGCTCTCAGAAAGCCTGAGGCGTCTTTGTAAAGCCAGCGACATTGACACTCCTCTCCAGAATGAACATCTGTGCCATTCGAACAACTGTGGTAGCAGTGTTAGAAACCCAAAGATGAAAATATCCCTCAAGGACTATATGGGAAGGGAAAGTGCCTTGAGTGGCAGGGCCTTTAAACTACTATAATTATCCAGACACCAAATGAGGACTGGAGCCCCTGCTGATCAGCCCAAAATATAATGATGCAGATAGAATACGAATTTACATGTAAAACGTAAACCTGCTGTTAAATCATCAGCTGCTACCTGCATTAATATAGATTTAGAAAGTCAGTCTAACTTCTTTCTTAGCTACTAACAAAGAATTAGACCAACAGTCCCACTGGAAACTTACTTGAAAAGTGCTCATCATAAATAGTGACTAATTTGTGGCCACACAGGTACTTCATAGGTGTCATTCTGCTGCACAGCATGGCCTTTCAGAACTTCACTCCAACCGCAACATGGCTAGAACTCACATCCACTGACTCCAGAAGCACAGACCCTTACCACTCGAACTCTATGAGAATCTCCACTAGCTTCTAGCAGTATAAAGCCCATGATACAAATATCCCTCCAGGAGTATGTGGGAAGGGAAAGTGCTTTCTGTCCCTCCAGCAGCTCTGTTATTAAGAGACCGCGTGAAGAGCATGCACAATACCACCGTGCTATTAGCACTGACAGCTGGAGCCATAGAGTTAACCAGAATATCTGAAGCATACACAAATAGGCAAACTGCTATGGCGGATGAATCCCAATATCCCTCCAAATCCATAGTTTAGCTTTACTGTGTCCTTACGCTGAGTTTCTGATCCACCAACAAATGGGGCATCAGCTCAAAGAAAACACATGAGCGGTAGCAAAGCAGAAATACTCACGATTTGTCTCTTCTGCACACCCGTCTCTGAGGGCTGACTTGCCTTCGCCGAGGGGACAGTGACTTGCCTCGTGATCTCTCTTTGATTGGAGAGTGGGCACTTGAGGGTTTCAGAATCTGGAAGGAGGAGGGGAAGAGAGGCACTGAATAAAGACGCCTGTTCAACATTTAAAAAAAAGAAAGACCCCGTGATAATACTGGAGATCAGAAATGAGACACAGAGCCTGTAGTCTCTTGAGGTTTATGTGAATCCTGCCCAGGCTGGAAGGGACTGAAAGCTGTTATCAGTGCCCCATTCTGAAATTAGTTGGTGGCCTCAATCCAGTTTCCAGATACGCTGACGTCACAAAAACCATCACCACAACTGGCCTTCTAGTCAGCAGTCTCAGCAGAGAGACCATGGGACGGCAAATGAACTACCCTGTCCCCTTAGGGGCGGTTGCCCTCAACTCACAGTAAAGCACATTGTGGCAGCAGCATGGAACTGTTCTATGGACAAATACGAAACTTGAGTCCCAAAGGCTATCACTGGGCCTGATTTGTGTCTCACTTAGCTCAGTTTTATACCACTTCTACCAACTTCAGTGGAGTAACTTCTGATTTACCCCAGTGTGATAGGGAGGAGTATAAGATCCATTATTCTCTATCTAAAAAAATCATGAGGAATAGCCATCTTTTAAAGATTAGACAAAAAATAGTGGACCAGTTCCTCCGCTGGCATAAATCCTAGTGGTTCTACTGTGGCAGGTTACACCAGCTGAGTGTCTGGCCCATAATTCCTTTTTGACGGAACAATGCAAATTATGCTCCATTCATCCCCATGGCAGAGTGAGTGATCACAGTGGGACTGACTCAAAATGCAGAAGTTCATCTCACCCCATATTTGAACATGAACACGAGAAAGATTTAATGTGTGTTATAGCAGTGCAGGGTCACCGTACACTTGTTTTCCACATCTGGAGACCCTGGGAAACATTCTGTTCTCAAAAAGAACGCGGAGTACTTGTGGCACCTTAGAGACTAACAAATATATTTGGACATAAGCTTTCGAGGGCTAAAACCCACTTCATTAGAGGCATGGAGTGGAAAATACAGTAGGAAGATATATATATACAGAGAACAAGAAAAGATGGGGGGTTGTCTTACCAACTCTAACAAGACAAATCAATTACAGTGGCAACCCCCATCTTTTCACGTTCTCTGTATATATATCTTCCTACTGTATTTTCCACTCCATGCATCTAATGAAGTGGGTTTTAGCCCACGAAAGCTTATGCCCAAATAAATTTGCTAGTCTCCAAGGTGCCACAAGTACTCCTTCTTTTTGCTGATACAGATTAACACAGCTACCACTCTGAATTCTGTTCTCAGTTACATCAGTGTAGATCCAGAATAGTCAGTGAGTTCCCCCAGATTTACATCTGTGGAACAGAGAAGAATATGGCTCCCTAGCTCTTTGGTCCTGCATGGAAATCCATCTGGTGTTTCTTCCTGCATTTGGGTCTGATGGACACTAGGCAAACGACCTATTGTCAACAAACCTGTTAATTGGAGTTGATGGGGACAAATCTTTTCTCCACCATCACAGGGAAACCTGCTAGTGCTCACTAGACTCCACATTCTGTCCGAAAGGAAAACAGTGGGGCCCCAACTACACTGTTCTCAGCTGTCTGAGAAAACCCACTGTCAACAAGAGATCATTTCCCTAGTGTATTTGGAGTTTTATTTGTGCACAGCATAAGCCACCAGAGGGTGGAAGAGCAGGGTGCTGCAGGTTGGGATGCGGGGTCCACTGGCAAAGCTGTACATGCGAGCTTTTGTGACACCTGCAAATACTATATATCGCCAAGACCTGCACTGTTAGCCCCTTGCTTGCCTAAGTACTACAATCACTCAAGTTAAAAATTCCACAAACATTGCCTTGGCCTAATTACATTCCCCTCCACCCCCACCCCTTTGTTAAATAAAGGAGCTTCATAGGAAAGTGTGGATGAACAACAGTGAGCTCTACAAAATGGGGATGATGGTGCTTGCCTCCTTTGTAAAACAGAGCTATGAATGAGAACTGCTATATAAGAGCTTATTATTAAGACAAAGACATGCATGGAGTGAGACACATTCCACACTGAACAAGGAATGTGCTTTCTCACACGGGTCTTGCTCCAATTCTCGCTTTCTCCCCTTCTGTCATGCAGGCACGTCTGAAGACTTTACATTTAGGGGATGAATCCTGCTGGTCCTTACTCTTGCAAGGAGCCTGTCATAAATATAAAGGGAAGGGTAAACCCCTTTGAAATCCCTCCTGGCCAGGGGAAAGCTCCTCTCACCTGTAAAGGGTTAAGAAGCTAAAGGTAACCTCGCTGGCACCTGACCAAAATGACCAATGAGGAGACAAGATACTTTCAAAAGCTGGGAGGAGGGAGAGAAACAAAGGGTCTGTGTGTCTGTCTATATGCTGGTTTCTGCAGGGGATAGACCAGGAATGGAGTCTTAGAACTTTTAGTAAGTAATCTAGCTAGGTATGTGTTAGATTATGATTTATTTAAATGACTGAGAAAAGAATTGTGCTGAATAGAATAACTATTTCTGTCTGAGTATCTTTTTTGTAACTTAAGGTTTTGCCTAGAGGGGTTCTCTATGTTTTTGAATCTAATTACCCTGTAAGATATCTACCATCCTGATTTTACAGGGGGGATTTCTTTATTTCTATTTACTTCTATTTTTATTAAAAGTCTTCTTGTAAGAAAACTGAATGCTTTTTCATTGTTCTCAGATCCAAGGGTTTCGGTCTGTGGTCACCTATGCAAATTGGTGAGGCTTTTTATCCAACATTTCCCAGGAAAGGGCGGGTGCAAGTGTTGGGAGGATTGTTCATTGTTCTTAAGATCCAAGGGTCTGGGTCTGTAGTCACCTAGGCAAATTGGTGAGGCTTTTTACCAAACCTTGTCCAGGAAGTGGGGTGCAAGGTTTTGGGAAGTATTTTGGGGGGAAAGACGCGTCCAAACAGCTCTTCCCCAGTAACCAGTATTAGTTTGGTGGTGGTAGCGGCCAATCCAAGGACAATGGGTGGAATATTTTGTACCTTGGGGAAGTTTTGACCTAAGCTGGTAAAGATAAGCTTAGGAGGTTTTTCATGCAGGTCCCCACATCTGTACCCTAGAGTTCAGAGTGGGGGAGGAACCTTGACAGAGCCCCAGTGACTCCACTGTGCAGTCAGCACTGGTTTCAGTGGGACTCCTCGTGGAAGTAAAGCAAGCAGGTTCTGGCCCTTGATTAGCTGTTAAAAACCAACATTCAGTATCTTACAATATCCTCTGAGGTTTAAAAGGCCTAATGCAAATAAGCTGCCCTGACAGTCCCATCAGCTAGAATGGGGCTGGGCTCCAATGTAGAACTTTGCAGTGTTGCTGTGGGACAGCACAGATGCTTACCTGAGCCTGCACTGCCGACTCCCACAGTTTTTGACCAATAACACAAGTTAAGCTGTAAGATCTCAAAATAAGACAGACAATCTCAGACACTAACAATAGGCCAAACTCCCCCAGCATGAATCGGTTCCACTGTCTGACTGCCCTGCAGACCAGCCAGACGCTATCAGACTTGCTCTCAGGAAGCAGGGCCTCCCCTTCCACTGCCTTCTTGGATTCATAACTGTGCTCTGCACAGCTCACTGGCCTTGACTTGAGGTGAATGATCTGGGTGAGGAAAGTGCTCGTGGACAGAAGCCAGGATGAGGATAGTCACTTCAGACCCACATCCCCTCCTCCACACGTGTACCTTGACAGTGGCAGGAGAGGGGGGGCTGTAGCGGCAGCGCTAGGAAGCCTCTGTTTAGGCAGATTTACCACCCATTTTCCATTGTGCTAACCGGTGCCTGTGAGCAAACTGAAACGGTAGAGACAGACTCTGTAACACTCTCTCTACCCAGCCAAATGATTGTAAGAAGCACTCTCTCTACCCAGCCGAATGATTCATTCTTTGGAGGAGGAGGAGGAGGAGGAGGAGGAGGGAGACAAAAAGTCAGGAGTGGTGTGTGAAGTAACTTACAAATGATGCCACATACCTCTCGGAAAAGGGAAGCAGCCCTGCACTTCGTGAGTGCACCTGCTTTACCCTAACTGCCGACAGGTGGCTGGAAAGACATCAAATCCCGTTTCACCGCAACCGATACCTGTTCTTCACCCCCAGCTGCCACTGAAGCATATTCAGGAACTCCAACCAGAAAGGGAGTCATATTCTCAACTCTTTGGCAACCGCAGACCTTTGTCTGCAAGTGTCCTCTAAGCTTTTCAATCTGACTCTCCAACGGGGAAGTGCCAGCAGTCTAAGGATTAAACAATAACGAAGAAAAATTAATCTGTTGCTGATTCTAAACCAGAGAACCAATCCTGCTGCCATCAGTGGAAGGCGGGACTCTAGCAGAACATCCAAACCAGATGTAATGAAGGGGTAAGCCAGTTCCAGTCCTCTGCAGAGGAGAATTTGTTCACATGAGACAGCACATGCTCATGAGACCCTGGAGACAGCTATAGTATTTTACATACAACTCCTCTGCAGACTTAATTTCAGGTTTCTAATTGGATACAGAAAACAGCGCACCTCTTGGCAGACTTTTCTGTGCCACAGGAGGCCATTGCAAACTAAAACCCTGTTGGCCTAGTTAGGCACATGAGGTGATACTTTAACCCAGCGACGCAGAGGAAATAACAGAACTGCTTGCCACAAAGCCCTCACCATGTCCCTTCCACAGTGAAATTCCCCACCCCGCCCCCAACACACAACAGGGCTCACTCCCTCGACAGGTGAGAACAGGCTGGAAGGCAGTTATGACTTTGGCAGCACAAAGAGGTTGGGATATAATCCTAATTCCTCCTCTGAGGAGTCCTCAGTGGGGGAAGAGCTGGCATAGCTGGTTCCTACACTTCCCTCCCCACAACTCCTACTGCAGAAGAAGAGGCACAGCCAGAGTATGCTGCCCTTGGTTATACCCAGCTGGCAGATGGTCCCTTGGAGGCCACTCTCAGCAGGTGCATGTTACAGCTGCCTCGGGGCTGCTGTAACATACAATAGGGCTGGGCAGTGAATCAGGGAACCATAACTGGTTCCCTGACAGCCTGGGACCACCTCTTTGCTGTCCAAAGCAGGAAGCTGGTGCAGCAGATAATCCAAGCCAACAACTGGAGCATGCACATGACTCCCCAGACACCAGAGAGTCACTAGCTCTGCTCAGTGACTTTCTTCCAAGCTCAAGACTCAGCAAGCTATTTGCTAACAGCAGACTGGATATTCACCCTTTATAACTAGGAGAACTTCTGGGCCACAAATGTCAGGTGAGGAGGGAGAGATCCTACAAATAAAAAGTTACAGAACATGCAACACACAGTTCAGGAGAAACACACAGAGGGACAGAGTAGATGGATACCAGATCTGATTCTAATCTCACACTGGTTTTACTCCGGTGTAACTCCATTAACATCAACAGAATTACTCCCAATTTACTCCAGTGTGAATGAGATCAGACCCAGACTCCCAAGGCATTATAGAAATCATGCACCTACCTTCATTCTCATATCCCTGGCATATTTCTCCAGCTCCTTCCTTATGTCCGTCCGCATCATCTTTGCTACATTGAGGACCAGCTGCTTCCACTCAATGGGCTGAAAGCTGTGTGGCTCGTGCGGGACATATAATCCAATTTTTACTTTTTTGACTGAATGTAAATACTTTTTATAGGAATCTTCAAATTCAAAGACAAGATCGGTCAGGGTTCGATAGGTCAAAGGTTTGTCCATCAGATCTGATCTTCTGCTCATGCCCAGTGAGCCATACCGGCCATTACAGTAAATCCCAAGCACCACATGATGAAAATAGTTTCCTGAGAAGTGGGTTTTAAAGCTGATTGGGAATCGTTCCACGGAAGGCTGCCCATTGGTTAAGTATCTGATATGCACTGTGTCAAGGCAGCTCTGAACAAAGGTTGTAAAGCAAATATTGTTATAAGTCTTCTTACACCTTCCACCCTAGGGGCTCAGAACAAAAACATTCACTCCCACAATGCCCCTGCAAGGTAGGTGTTATAATACCCATTTTCCTTACTGGTGGATGAGGCACAGAAAGCTTATGTCATTTGCCCCAGGTCACGCACCAAGTCAGTAACAGAGCCAGGAAGAGGCCTGACTCCCAGTGCCCTGACCACGCCTGTAAAAAAGGCAAAGCCCAATCAGTATGCCGAAGAACTAGTGAATGCCCCCAGCATTTGTTCCTTCAACTAATACCAATGCAGAGTTCCTCAGTTCTGCGCTCCAAAGAACCTTCCTCTGGTTCCATTTTGGAGCTGGCTGCTGCTCAGAGTTTTCCACAGCCTTCAGATGCTAGGAAAGATCCCACTCCATACGTCTCATTTGAAGAGGGTTTTATTCCTCCAGTTTATAAACTCACCTTTGTTCTGTCAACCAGTGCCATGTGAGTGTTTTTGTCCTCAGATATCCCATTAAATGCATGAAACAAGAGCAGCTGGATTAAAGAAAGGATTCACTCCAGACACTGGCACAAAGAGGTGACCAGGAGTAGCCACCTTTTAACCTGACCATGTTATGGTGATCAACCATTCCAAATACACCTTGAGAAGTCTCCAGAAGAGAGCTGCCTTATACCAGCATAATACAGTACTCCACAGGGAAGCTACATGTAGTTGTCTAGATCATTTCCTCAACCCCTGCTGGTGCCACCTCCGTGTGATCATTTCTGGAGTGGCTCCCTACAGACTCAGGACTGGTGCTGGTTGGTTCTAGTGGGAGCCAAATCCAGCCATCCTTTGCCAGCAAGGAGATTGGACAGATGTAAGGGGCACAGATATGATCATCAGCAGCATACCAAATCAAATTATCTCTGCTGAAGGGTGAGAGGGAGGGACTAGAAGGGAAGCACTAAAATGAGATCCTTTAGGCCTAGTTCTGCTCTCAGTCACATCAGTGAGAGTCAAGAGTCACTCTTTAAGGTCAATGGAATCAGACCAGCATGAAGCCAATGTGAAACAGAAAAGCAGGCCCTTTGCCCTCAGAGAAAAATGGCCTCCCCTCAAGTCAAAGGGCCAGAGCTCGCTGAAGCAAAACATGCTCTGTCCACACTCATGGCACACCTTTGTGCTCCTCCCTACCATAGCCAGCTGGTTACTCCAGAATCCTCAGCTACTCCAGTAGCATAAAGGGGCTGGAGCAGAGGCCAGAATCTGGATCCTCAGCTGCCTTGTGCTGCTCTGCCAGTGGGTTTCTTTGGCGAGGTAAAGCTGCTAACTCTTCTCTGTAGTGGAGGCAGGGGACATGGCTATGGGAAACGTATATTGTTGGGGTATCCTTATGCCCGACTACACCCCAGCTGCTGGAACAGGCCTAGAACAGCTAGAAGAAGTTAGAGGAGGCTTCAGGCCTTAGAGAAATGCTCTAAGTTGCACTGTGGGGGAGAATTAGAGGAATAGGTCTAGCGCAGATCAGCCCAGGATCCAGAGCGACAAAGATGGTTTAAGACTATCCCCATGCACTCTCACCCACACTGCCCCGACTGCAGCTCAAGATCTGGCCAAAATCTCTCTCAGTATAGAAAACAAGGGATGACCCAACAAGGAAAATGTTGCATATACAATTCCTGATCCTGGGATCTTTGCCATCCTCTCCCCGCACCCCCCCCCCCCAAAAAAAGAATTCTTTAACACAAACACAACAATAGGCATTATATAGTTGAAATGGCATAGGACATTAGTCTGAAAATTCTTCCTGCCTATAGTCTGTTTTCCTCCCCCCTTCCTGCATACCAGGAGTGCCTGACAGCTGCTTAGAAACTGGAGAACAAAAAACTTTTTACCAACACAAGAAAAGAAAAGATCAGGGTCCTGATTCTGATCTCACTTGAACTGATACTATATACTTTTGCCAGTGTAACACCACTGAAATCAATACAGTAGCATGAACTCAAATTCAGCCCCTAGTTCCTAAAGCTGTGTGAAGAAGAATATCCAGTGATCCTCATACGTCCTCCAAAATCTTTTCTCCAGGTGGTTTCACCCAGTTGGCATTGGACAAGTCTCACTTTGTGAGACCATTTTTTCCTATTCTCCTTCCAGCATGAGCATGCCTTGGAATCCCTGAAATTCACTAGAAAAGGATTCCAGGATCATCTAGACCCAGAGGTCTAAAGTCCATACTCCAGAGGTTAAAACATATTGATGTCTTTGTCCAGCAATCGGCCAGATCCTCTGCTGGTGTCAGCATAGTTCTATTGCCTTTATCAGAATTATGCCAATTTACCCTAAGTTACATCACCCCTCTACCCAGTGAGACCAGAACATGAACTCATTACCCTTTGGTAAGAGTGAGAAGAGAGGGGCTCTACACGCGACAAAAGCTCACTTGTCCTAACCATGGTAAAGGCCTGGAGCCATTAAACCCAGAGTCGCTCCACTGAAGTGGAGGATTAAACAGGAATCCAGCACATTCAAGAAGGCAACATTTTTGAGCAAGAAAAAAAATTTAACTTCTGAGCATCAAACTGAAGAATTTGATAAAGAGAAAACACATTAAAAGAAGTAGAGACAAACATAGCAAGCCTGGCAGGTCTACATCTTCTGCGCATTAATGGACTCTCCCCACCAACCAATATCCATTTCTTGCAAAACAGAATAAAAGAACAAGCCCGCAGAGTAGATCATTTAAGCAGCCCAGAAATCCAAGTGCAACACATGGTGCAACTGGATAAACCATGGCAGTATATGCATCCCTCCATCCATCTGCTACCTCCAGATTACAGTAAATGAACACAGATTCTGATCTTAGCTACACTGGTGCAAATCAGGAGTATCTCCATTGCATTCAGTGGTCTTGACTGTAAGCTCAGTTACACCAGTGAAAATCAGGAGTAACCTCACTGAAGTCAATGGAATTAAATGAGTGTAAATCCAGTGAGAGATCAGAATCAGGCCCAATGCAGTTACACCAGTTGGAGAATTACGCCTACAACCGCTACATTTAAAATGTGACCTCAGTCTTCTGGTAACAGAATGCAATATTCTGTATATGCTAAGATCAGGTTACTATCATTTTTCTTCTGTGGATATACTCTTTTAACGGCCTATTGTATTTATTATTCTATGTAACCGACTAGACCAATGCCTTTTGTTAGCACCTAATAAACTTTCAAGTGTTTCACTGATCTGCCACAATTGTTCCCTTCATTATAAAAGGGTTTTAACCCCGTTTCACTCTGAGTAGCTCTCTACTAAGTCCACACAAAGCCTCCATGGCCACCTGCCCATATGCACACGCTTCTACCATAAGGTCTCAGAAGTCGCAATTTAATTGCATTAAGCTCTAAGTAGGAGTAAAAGCCTTTGGAGGAAGGAAATGGCTTTACTTACCAGCAGCTATCACAGAAACAACTGCTGTGAAAATTAACCTTTAGGTGCATGATGCGTCTGCTAAGCGACAAGTCAATCAGAATCTCCACCAGAGATGAAATGAAACACACAGCAACTTGGTTAGAAAGGCAACTTAGATCTTCCCCTCTGGCTGGGTGTCATGATCTCCTTTCTAGTCCCCCCACAAGTAGAGCTGTGCTGCAGCAAACAGAAGGCCAAGACATACCAATACTGCTGTCACAGTCACATTTTTGAGAGACGTGGGTCTGACTGCAGGACTGGGAATCGGGAATTCAGTTCTGTGCTACAGCACAGAAGGCACAACATGCCAGAGACGGAAGAAGCAAAAGTGGCTACCCCCTCTAGATTCCAGGCTACGGCAGGGGCCGATATAGCTCTGCTTATAAATTAGCGCAGTCTCCCCAGGGCTATCTATGGGCTGTGCAGCTGCCCAGAATCCCCCATAGCACTCAGGTATGCTAATCTCCCAACCTGCCTCATCTTGCCTGACACGTCTCCTACTCCAGGGGCCATGGGAAGGGGTGGGAGATTCCACAGGGTATTTGTCAGCCTACACAACTCCTATGCCACAGGAATTCTCCCCTGGCCACTTGCAGTTCCTTCCTTGTCCCTATACACCACTGGAGCACATATGGAAAATGAAGCATGAGTGGACTCACCATTCCCCACCCTCAATCCCCTGGCAGGAATTCCCAAGTGCTACTCCTGGCTCTGATACAGATTCCCTTTGTGGCTTTACACTAATCATTTAACCTCAGTTTCCCCATGCGAACATTAATGGCTTAGTTAAAGGGCCTGGTTGTGATCTCTTAGATACACAAGGTGGTTGAAGTCAATGGACATGCACCAGACTAAAATCAGTGAGAGGAGAATCAGACCAAAGCTTTAGGAGCTTTGAGGATGGGCCAGATTCCCAGTTGGTATAAACTGGCATAGCTCCATTGAGAAGTATTTTAATAAATTCAAAAATAAAAGTTAATGGCCTGTATAAAATAAACATTTTCTTTCTTTTCAGCTATTCATATTTAAGTCTCCTTTGCTTTAATGGTAGCAAACACTAGAGATGAGCCCAAACCCCAAATCCTGCTCTGAACCCCCCCTGCTACCCTGATCCTTGGGAAAATTCAGATCCAGATCCAAACTTCATAATCTGGGATTCTCTCTGTAACTGACCTGAATTGGAACACAAAATTGGAAGACATCTGAACTCTGAGTCTTGCCTGATTTTCCTCTCACATTGGTGTAATGAGAAATAACACCAATGAAAAGGCCTATTGTATTTATTATTCTACATAACCAACTAGACCAGGGGTTGGCAACCGACGGCACGCATGCCAAAGACGGCACGCGAGTCGATTTTTAATGGCACGCTGCTGCCTGCCGGGTCCCGGCAGCCGGCCCCGCTCAGCCTGCTGCCGAACCCAGGCTGGGACCCTGGCAGGCAGCAGCGTGCCATTAAAGATCCTGCCCGCCCCGGCCCGCTCTTCTCCGCCTCCCCCCGCAGTGGCAGGGTGAAGAAGCTTGGTCCTGCTGGCTGCTGCTGCAGGGCAGACAAGCTCCCCTCACCCCCACCTCTTCCCCCAGCGTGCTGCGTTCCTGCCCCTCCTCCTCTCCCTGCCACCGATCAGCTGACGGCCTTTGCGGGGGAGGGGGAGAAGCGGAGCCGCAGCGCTCGCTGCTCCGGGGAGGAGGCGGAGAAGAGGTGGGGACGGGGCCGTGGGGAAGTGGGGTGGAATCAGGGCATATCCCCTCCAGCCCCCTGCCGTGAGCCACTCTGGGCAGGGGGCTGGGAGCAACCCCAGGACCCTAGCCCACACCCCCAGCCCTCTTCCCTAACCTCTGCACCCCCCCCAACACACCCCAGCCTCCTGCCCTGACCCCTGCACCCCCCTCACACACACCCAGCCTCCTGCCCTGACCCCTGCATCCCCCCACGACCCCAGCCCTGACTTCAGTACCCCCCATGACCCCAGCCCTGACTCCAGCACCCCCCATACCTGCCCCCAGCCCTCTGCCCTGACTTCTGCACCCTCCTCACACACCCTCAGCCCCCCCACACTGCATACCCGGACTCTTGCACCCCCCATATTCACACCCCAACCCTGAGCACCGAACGGGAGCTCCTGCACACACACACCCCCCACATTCCCACCTGCACCCCTCACACCAAATGGGAGCTTCCCAGGTAAGCGCTCCACACCCAAACCTCCTGCCCAACCCTGAGTCCCCTCCCTCATTCTAGCTCCTGGCCAGACCCTATATCCCAACCCCCAGCCTGCTCCTTCACCCCCAGCCCTGTGCTCAGTGCACTCCCACCCTCAGCTCAGTGCAGAGAGAGAGGAAGAGAATGGGCTAGAACCAGGGAGAAGGTAGGTACCCACTCTATGAGATCCCAGACTGGCAGCGGGCTGAGAGGGGCCGGCAGCCGGGACCCTGGCTGGCAGGAGCCGGTGGACAGAACCCCAAACTGGCAGTGGGCTGAGCAGCTCAGCCCACTGCCAGTCAGGTGTCCCGGCCACCGGCCCCGCTCAGTCTGCTGCCGGTCTGGGGTTCTGACTGCCGGCCCGGGGTTCTGACTGCCGGCCCCTTGCCAGCCGGGATCCCGGCCGCAGGCTCCACTCAGCCTGCTGCTGGCTAGGCGAATGGAACCCCAGGCTGGCAGCGTGCTGAGCGGCATAAGATCAGCATTTTAATTTAATTTTAAACGAAGTTCTTAAACATTTTGAAAACCTTGTTTACTTTACACACGACAATAGTTTAGTTATATAATATATAGACTTATAGAGAGAGACCTTCTAAAAACGTTAAAATGCATTACTGGCACGCGAAACCTTAAAGTGAATAAATGAAGACTCGGCACACCACTTCTGAAAGGTTGCCGATCCCTGGACGAGACCAATGCCTTTTGTTAGCACCTATTAAACTTTCAGGTGTTGCACTGATCTGCCACAATTGTTCCTTTCATTATAAAAGGGTTTTAACCCTGTTTCACTCTGAGTAGCTCTCTACTAAGTCCACACAAAGCCTCCATGGCCACCTGCCCATATACACATGCTTCTACCAGAAGGTCTCAGAAGCCGCAATTTAATTGGTCAGTGAAGTTACATTGGCTCACATCAGTGTAAGTGAGATGAGAATCAGGTCTGGTCTTTAAGTTGGATTGATCACATCTTGCATTGACACTTGAGTCCATGTAGGGTGACTAGACAGCAAGTGTGAAAAATCAGGACACCTTTTTCTCGGGTGGGGATGGGAGAGGGGTAAAGTTGTGTATATAAGACAAAGACCCTAATATTGGGACGTCTGGTCACCCTAAGTCCATTTGAAAGCATGTCATTGACATTGCATTCCAAACCTATTTCATTATCAATGGAACAGTCATGATATTTCACGGACAGCATGATCATGGCTTTTAAATTAGACGGAAGTACTCAGGCTGCTAGATCCCAGCCAGTTATAAATTAAAAATCCAGGTGTCACATACCTGTTTTCACACATTTGCAGTAGAAAGAGATTGTAGCCATCAATTTTTACCAACACTTCCATGCACCACGGATGCAACAACAGCTTTAAAAGTCAGAATTGGAACACAATGCCATGTTCACAAGAGTCCTAGCAGGAATAAAGTACCTTCCCTCCCTACCGCCAGGTCAGAAGACAGACTTTAAGCCACCCTCCTTGACATTCCTTATTTATTCTCCAGCAGTGACTTCCAGGTCGACTGTCCTCTGTTTGTTAATCTGAACACAATTTTTCTAAGTGCCAGCAGCGTGGGCTCAACTCCAGCGTCAAAGTCAAGCTGTCTCTGGGCTGTGTACATCAACAACAAAGTTTCTGGAATGGGCACTTGCAGCTGGCAATATCTATGTGACAGCAGCTGGCTTTCCATGGGGAGATGAGCTCAATTTACTGCCCAAAAGCAAATTTATACAGAGCCAACAATACAGAGCATGTAGGACTGGGCCAAGGCCCGAAGGCCTTAACCAGTTTGTACCCAGGCCAAACTCCTGTTGACTTTGATGGGAGCTTGGACTGAATAAAGACTGAGGCATAAACTGCCCCCTCTGCCAGTCTGAGAGAGAGGGGAACAAACACCTGGCAGTCCTGGGGAAGAACAGAGGTGGGCAGACAGGATTGCTGCCTTCAGTGAATCATACCCCCATTTCCTGGACCTTCAGGAAGCTCCTCCACCAGGCATCTACAGAGGTTGCGATTCACTGCTGTGGGAGAGGATGCTCTCTGTAGCATTATTTCCTCTCAGCTTGCTGGGCTCACTATCTACTGGCTCTATCGGTATTAACTTAAGCACTTTCCCCTTCTGCAGCGTGAAGCCCTCCCTCCAACCAGGGACAGCTACAGAGCCAGCAGGGAATTCTCCTCTGGAGCTAACTGCTAGGAGCTGGAGGGGCCCCAAGAGAGACCACAGAGATATGCCAAGGGCCACTATATACTTGCGGGCTTTGAGAGCCAAGTCTCGCACACACACCCTACCAAAGGAATGATCCAGGGCAAGCTCCATGAAGGGAAGGTTGCCCGGATGTCAGTTCCCTGCATGGGATTTTCCTTGAATAAGGACTTGAGAATTTTTCCCATGGAGAGGAGATATGGACAACAACAGGGGACTGACCTTGTTTGGCCTTAACCATGCTAGGGTAACGGCTGGCATTAAAGTATTTATACAGTAAAATGGATATGAGATGCTCGGCAAGTTAAATTCACTTCATCGGAGGGCCAGGACTTTCCAGCTGACTATGAAGGAACTGCACAAAGGAGTAACTTCTGTAGAGACAAATCTTTCCATAGAGTCTGTTTCAAGCAAAATGGCCCAGCTGCAAAATTCAGACCTGAACCTGAGTTTCTCTCAAAGCCTGGGAAGTGTTTAGTTTTGGGTTCAACCCAGCGTAAACATAGGGTTCAAGACATCAAAAATATCAGATCCAGATCCAAGTTCCAGAATCTATGCTTTCACAGCGGGGGATGTGGGGGGCAGTACTAAACTGTGTCCTTATAGTTGACAGGAAAAGCCTGAAAATAAGAATCTGAGCATAAATAAGTGCAACAATGTCTTCCTAAATCTGCAGCCAGCTTGAAACAGTAGCTCTGAAAGGTGTGAATTGTTCCATTCAGCTCAAGTATTAGCTCTAGAAACTAAGGACAACAGTTTAAATGCCAGTATTGTTAAATATTTCACTGATGGTGATTTTATCAGAAAAATTCAGTTCGGTGCACTTATCTCAGACCCCAAATTATCTACAGCACCTTCCCAGGTACCAAAAGCCATAACATCTCCTTCCTCAGTGGACAGGATCATAGGCGATGACTTTTAGTTTTCCCTAGGGGTGCTCTATCCCTGTTCCGCCCTGAGGCCCCGCCCCTTCCCCCAAGGCCCCACCCTCGCTCTGGCTCTTCCAGCCCCCCCTCCACCCTCTCCCTAAGGCCCCGCCCTCTCTCCACCCCCTCCTGAGGTCCCGCTCTCACTCCACCTCTTCCCTCCCTCACTCTTCCCCCTCCCAGAGGCCCCCACTTGCACTCCACTCGCTAGTCTCCGCCCTCCGACAAGCTCTTCCCCGAGCTTCTAAACAGCTGTTTGGCGGTGCCCCAATCCACTAACTGGGGGCGCTACCAATCGGGGTGCCACCAAACAGCTGTGGCTGGTGAATGCTGAGCACCCACTATTTTTTTTCCCATGGGTGCTCCAGCTCCGGCGCACCCGTGGAGTCGGTGCCCATGGCCAGAATATCCAGATTTGCTCTTAGATGCAGTTATGTGTTTTCAGTACAAACATCTATGTCCTATTGAATGAAAACTGAAATAGCAGAGAAAGCATCACATTGAATTTACTTCAGATAACTTGCAAGCCCCTGCTGTACTGATTGTGCTATTCATTTTCACAACTAATTCACTAAAATCCTCCATCATTTTACATATCTCCAGCCTGACACACCCCAGCACCCAGACTCCAGGGTCACTGCTGAATTTAGGACCAGCTGGCCTTGGAGTACACAGGACTCTCATATACCCTCTTTTCTTGCCCTTGCCCCAGGCCAGGGGAGCTGCACATAAGGCCTCTGGAGTGCTCACTGCTGTGGAGGAGGAGATGTCACAAGGCACTGCACTCATCCTTAGTTAGAAAAGCTGAGGGGTAAGAGCAGACAAAATGGGAAGCGGCTTTATTTAGGTTGACAAGAGTGAGGCTGCTAACTTGGAACAAGGCGGCAGAGGGGGAAATAAACCTCCCACCCTTGACAAGTTTGTCAGAGAAGGTTTAAGACTTCAGCAAAAATGGATAAGCTACTTGCAAAAGCATCATGAAACTGCTAGCAATATCAGAGAGGCAGAGGGCCTCACAGGGCCAGCTGTACATAATCAGAGAGGCCCCAAGCAACTTAATGTGGATTCAGATCCAAGTTCCCCAGAGTCCAAGGATGTTTAGATCCAGGGATTTGGTCTAGTTCATTATTCACATCTGGACCTGATCTCCAAGTATTTGGATCCAGAGTTTTGGCGCAGTCCTTCTCTAATGAGAACCTCTGTGTATGACAGCTATGGCTCCCAAGGAATACAGCCAGGGCTTGAGACAGTGGAAGGGGAGAAGATGGGTGGGCCTCTCCTCTCAAACCTGCCATGCCAATGTTGCCCTTCCTAGAGTGCCAACCTTCAGAGTCCAACTAGAATTAAAGATTCCCAGGAGTTTTCAGTTACATAGATGGCCCATTGACAGAGATTCCTCTTGCTCCTTTTCACAGCATTTATTATTAGCTGTCCGAGTGGTTCTAGCTATTAAGTAGAACTCTTTCAACAGTCCAGTTTTCCTGCAGTAAGGGAGTATCTTTCTTACAGAACTCAGTGATAATCAATGGGATTCACCCTGCAGGCCACAAAATCCTTTGCAGGACAGGTGGAAACACAGGGATCCAGGATGGTAGCTGTGGCAGGTGTCTTTGAAACTGGTATCCATTAATCAAATAAATGGCAGGTACAATAGGCCATTAAATCTCCTCAATTCTCACCTTCCTAGCATAGTTATATGCTGGTCTCTTTTCCCCGTACAAATGCTTTGCTTTTTCTTTAAATATACTCTCTCAGTCAGATCCTCAACTGGTGTAAATTGAGGTAGGTACTTTGAAGTCAGTGATTATATAAGCTGATTTATACCAATTCAGGATCTGATCCTCCGTATTGCACATAAGATTTTCCTCCTAGGTGACCTGCCCTCCCCCCCGTTTATGATTTCTTACCTTCACCTGTTTTAATAAGACAAATTTGGGGTGGAAAAGGTTCCCATAGCACTTTCTGGTTAGCTTTGACTCCTTCACCATTATTCCCATCCTTGAACAGAACTAGTTCTAATGCTGTCTCGCAGTGGATGGGGTGGAAGTTCCATTGTTCGATGGATTTAAACCTGGACTGAACAATGCACAGAGAACGCGTTAGGGGGCTCATTCCTGCACAGCTGGGCCTGTGATGACGGGGTGAGGCCATGGAAGCAGATAGTTAGATGGGCTCAATTAAGCAGGTAGTTCGGTTAGATAGATGCATAGACAAGGAGACCTATATAGGTCCTCCCCAGCTCTATTTGCTAGGAATCGAATAGCCATGGATGTGGGAGAGCCTCTGCTAAGCACAGAAGAGCTGCTCTCTCTGCATATGCAGGCACCGCAGTACCAGTATCAGTATCTAACTCCTCCCGTATCCAAATGTTCTGGGGTGCGTCTAGTGCGAAAGGACGTTATGTAAAACCTAATTCGACACGAAGAAGGATTGCACAAGTGGTTAAAAAAAGTCTCAGTAAAAGCTGATGGCATAAGCTGGCAAGCAGCCTGATTAAAGTGACATCTCCCTAATCTGCTCTGCGCTAGGAGGTCTCAGCTTAAAGACTCCCACAGAGGGCTGCTGTGTTGGTCTATGCCCTTTTTGGTAGCCAAGCAACGGGGAAGCTTGTCAGCACACAGAAGTTATTATAACCAGTATCTTATTTCCACAGGCAGAGAAGGGAACCGGAGGGCAACGCAAAATTCAGGGATGCATGGCTCAGACACGTTTGAAAAGATCATCTTGACATTCGGGAGAGGGAGGGGGGAGAGAATGACAAATAATTTCTCCTAACTGGAAACCTAGCCACAGATGCTCACGCTCACTGCTGCCTGCACAGAGAGGACAGTGTCTGGGGGCAATCCATAGATTATGACAAAACTGCTAAAATATACCACGGGCCTGATCTAAAGCCCAATGAAGTCCATGAAAAGACTTCCGTTGACGTCAGTGGACTTTGGATCAGGTCCCCGGTGCTTGTCACGAAAGGACCTTCAGACCATCCTTGCCAAGTCCCTTTACAGAAATACATTCCCAGCCATAGGCACTGACTCTGCATGCTCTAAGACTGGAACACCCACAGAAAAAAAATTGTGGGTGCTCAGCACTCACCGGCGGGCCCCTGCTTCCCCTCCCCCAGCATCTCCCACCAATCAACTCCTCCCCCTCCACCGCCTCCTGCCCACTGAGGATCAGCTGTTCAGAGGCGTGCAGGAGGCACTGGGGAGAGGGAGAGGAGCAGGGGGCAGGAAGAGGCGGAGCAAGGGCAGGGCTGGGCGACACATCAGGGGGACATCCCCAGATGCCAGGGAGTGAAAGGGGCTGGGGAACCAGAAGCAGGACCTAGAAAGGGCAGGACTAGGCCCTTCCGGCCGCTGGGACGCTACTCTGCAGAGTGACAGGCTGGCAGCTGCCTGAGAGAGCCTGGCTGGAAGGCAGCTTCCACTCCCCGCCCAGGCTCGGGGGCAAACGAGCCTGAGCCCTCCCGGCACATTTCCGGCTCGCTCAGCATGCCTCCTACACAGCACCCAGCAACTACATTCACAAACAGGCCCTGGGGGCATCACACTTTGCACAAGAAATTTTGATGGTGAGTTTTGAACATGTAGCCATGCACATGACACCTGGACCAGCTACTAGTTCCTGGGGGTTCAAAGTCTACAAGAGGAAGGAGCTCCTACAGGAGGTTCCATCCCCTCCCTGGCAGCAATGCCAGGTGGCTGGAAAATGGGTGGGGTTGTCTAGGGAAACTAACAGGAAAGCAGTTTTTAGTCAAATGTTCCATGAAAAATTGTGCTTTTTTGGTAGGAAAGTCAAAAAATTTCAGCCAAAACTGAAAACTGTTGAAAACTGCCAAAACAATTATCCAAAAACTGCTAAAAGTTTCCAATTTGGGGGCTCTCAGTTTGCTGACTAAAAATTAATAAAGTTTTCAAGGGAAGCAGACAATTCCCACAAAAATGGTCATTTCCTTGAAAACCAAATTTTCTGACAAAAAAGTTTCAGCAGAAACTTTTCTACTAGGCCTAGCAACATCATATTTAGGTGACATGCCTATAAGCATTCTGTATGTATGCAAGTACATTCCCATCTCTTTATGTGTATATAAATAATAGGATGGCATATGACATAACACCATGATTACAGGCATCACAGATCATCTCTTTTGTTCCTGGAGTCAGTCTTTGGCCCTCACAGCTTGACACTACAAGTGTGCATAGGATTCCCAGACCTGCATAGTCACTGTACTAGCTGCTGTCCTTTTGATTTTCATTGGGAGGGTGGGGAAGTTTTAGGTGTGGGGATTGTCTCTCTACTTTTATGAGCCCAAAATAATATAAGATCTGATCTTCCCTCCTACTTCTACCATCCAGAAAGTGAAATACTATCAGATGATCAGAAATTATGTTATTTTCGTCCCACAGATGGCTCCCTGAGGCTTTAATAACATTCCAGGAAAACCCAAATGAGCCACTTCCCCACCCCTATTTAAAACCTGTCGGAAAGGTTGTTCACGTCCAAGAGGGCAGAAACCATCAGGCAAGAGATAACGAACATCTGAAGTCCTGATTCTGAACTTTCCTATAGGTATAAATTCAACACCATTCAAGTCAGCGGAGTTAAATGGGTGTAAAGCAGGCACAAATGAGATCAGAATTAAACCCAATGTCTCTTTTCCCTTTTCTATCATTTTAACCAAGCACAAATGCATTGTAGACTTGAGGGACCACTCATGGACTTCACTGACGCAACAGCCACTAGCCAGGCAAAGTCAGCTCCATCCAAAGGAGAGGGTTGACTGTGGTTCCTTTCAGTTGTAGCACCAGTATTCTAAAAGACATCTTTGCAAATGAAGATCAAGTTGTAAAGATTCTGGCCCTGAATCTATTCCCAGTTTCAATGGGGCTTTTTGGGTCTGACTGGGAGCAGATCCTGGCCCTCATTCAGATAGTTTGCATGGAAGACACTAGACGAAGCTTCTATTTTTGTCGTGGGGAAGGTAGATGAGAGAGGGAAAGGTGATAGAATCAGCATTTCGAATGTCATGAAACAGTTCTCCTGGAGAAAGCACGAGATCTTACCTCACCCTTTTGTAGGGCTGTTGATTAATCACAGTTAACTCACGCAATTAACTCAAAAAAATTAATCGTGATTAATTGCAGTTTTAAACAACAGAATACTTTTAAACAACAGAATACCAATTGAAATTTAATACATATTTTTGGATGTTGTTCTACATTTTCAAATATATTGATTTCTATTACACAGAATACAAAGTGTACAGTGCTCACTTTATATTATTATTTTTATTACAAATATTTGCATTGTAAAATGATAATCAAAACAAATAGTATTTTTCAATTCACCTCATACAAATACTGTAGTTCCATCTCTTTATTGTGAAAATGCAACTTAACAGTGTAGATTTTTTTTGTTACATAACTGCACTCAAAATCAAAACAATGCAAAACTTTAGAGCCTACACGTCCACTCAGTCCTACTTCTTGTTCAGCCAATCGCTAAGACAAACAAGTTTGTTTACATTTTTGGGAGATAATTCTGTCCACTTCTTATTTACAATCTCGCTTTCTGGTGACAACAGGGATTTTTGTAGCCAGCATTGCAAGGTATTTACATGCCAGATATGATAAACATTCGTATGCCCCTTCATGCTTCGGCCATCATTCCAGAGAACATGCTTCCATGCTGATGACACTCGTTAAAAAAATAATGCGTTAATTAAATTTGTGACTGAACTCCTTGTGGGGAGAATTGTAGGTCTCCAGCTCTGTTTTACCTGCATTCAGCCATATATTTCATGTTATAGCAGTCTCGGATGATGACCCAGCACATGTTGTTCATTTTAAGAACACTTTCACTGCAGATCCGACAAAACGCAAAGAAGCTATCAATGTGAAATTTCTAAAGATAGCTACAATACTTGATCCAAGGTTTAAGAATCTGAAGTGCCTACCAAAATCTGAGAGGGATGAAGTGTGGAGCATGCTTTCAAAAGTCTTAAAAGAGCAACGCTCCGATGCAGAAACTACAGAACCCAAATCACCAAAAAAACAAAATCAGCCTTCTGCTGGTGGCATCTGACTCAGATTTTGAAAATGAACATGCATCAGTCTGCTCTGCTTTGGATTGTTATTGAGCAGAACCTTCCATCAGCAGGTACGCATGTCCTCAGGAATGGTGGATGAAGAATGAAGGGACATATTAATCTTTCATGCATCTGGCATGTAAATATCTTGTGACGCTGGCTGCAAAGGTACCACGCAAATGCCTGTTCTCATTCTCAGGTGACATTGTGAACAAGAAGCAGGCAGCATTATCTCCTGCAAATGTAAACAAACTTCATTGGCTGAACAAGAAATAGGACTGAGTGGACTTGTAGGCTCTAAACTTTTACATTGTTTTATTTTTGAATGCAGTTATTTTTTTGTATATAATTCTACATTTGTAAGTTCAACTTTCATGATAAAGTTATTGCACTACAGTACTTGTATGCAGTGAATTGAAAAACACTATTGCTTGTGTTTTTTACAGTGCAAATATTTGTAATCAAAAATAGATATAAAGTGAGCACTGTACATTTTGTATTCTGTGTTGTAACTGAAATCAATATATTTGAAAATTTATAAAACATCCAAAAATATTTAAATAAAATGGTATTCTATTATGGATTAATTTTTTTAATCGCGCGATTAATTTTTTTAATCACTTGACAGCCCTATCCTTTTGCATTTAGGGCCCTCAATGCTCGGTCACTGAACTTCCCTGGGAGCAGGATCAGAACACACATGGTAGGCAGCAGCACATGCAGCCCAGTCTTGTGCTACGACAGTACCTTGGGACAAAGCAGGTTAATTCACAAGGAAGAGAGTCTCACCCTGAAAGCTAAACGTCCTTTGCTTTTCTGGGTTTGAATAAGAACCAGAGTGTTACTTTACAGTGGTTTAAAGGTTTGGCTACATTACAACATGCACATGCTTAGTTCTGTACACAGCACAATTACAGGGGATCAGAGACAAAAGGCAGCAAGACTCAGATAGTACTGTGTTGGGCATGTGTTATAGAAACCTAGATAGTACAGACCTGAATTTCAAACTCAGTTAACAGGCTGTTAATGATTTGCCCAGAATGGCGATGGAAGAGTTTAAGAGCCGAACTAGACAGCTATTTATGTAGGCATTTAGGGTCAGATCCTTAGATGGTGTAAACAGATGTCAAAGTCAATGGAGTTGACTTTAATAGGATTATGCTGATTGACACTAGTAGTTCAGGCCCTAGTACCATGCTGAGTTCCTAATAAGGAGGATTCCTTTATTCAATCAATCACTGAAAATCACTTAGACACATGGAGCCCCCTTAACTCACCTTCCACTGGGGTTGTCATCCCGCATCCCTAAAGTGCAGATATATTAACTAGTATTATTTTTAAGTGGTTACCCCCATTGGAACAAACTGCACATGGAGAAAAGGATACATCCCCAGGATAACTGCTTCAAGGCATTTGATAGGTAAGGATTCCCTGGTCATTTCTCTAGCCGTCTCCATTAACCTAGGATAGAAAAAACTTTCAGTCCTTTTGGTCAAAATAGTCAACAAAAATTAAAGTTCCTCTTACCTTATTAGGGGCCAAACCCCTCTGGTCTTATTGGGCCCAATTCGCCTCTCAAACCACATTCACGTGGATGTAACTCCACTGATTCCAATAGAATCACTAGTTTACAGTGGAGGGGGATAAAAAACAGGCCCCAATGTACGGGCAGCCAGGACTGAGTGGCAGCAGATGTATGGGAGAACCCAGATGTCTCAGAAGGGTCACCTTCAAGTAATGGCTTTTGCTATTTTCTTTACTTAGGGGCAGATTCTGAGCCCCTCCCTCACATTCAGTAGTAACATGCACCAGCGGAAACCAATGAGACTACTCGAGGAGAAAGGATCTACCCAGCCTGGATAAGGGCATCAGAATCTGAGCCTTAGACTAATCTCGATGGAGAAGGGACTGTTTCTCACTGCATGCTTATACAGGGCATAGGGACTCTAGGTGCTACTGTAATACAAATTTTACCAACATTAACAGAATATGTTATTAATTCAGACCACCACAGATGTGCATGACATTTTGATTTAAAAACAAATGCCAGTGATAAACTATTATTATTAAAAAGACAACAGTTCTGCTTTGATCAGGAAAAGCTGGTACGTTTTCAAGTAAGCATTCGTATCTCCTGCTGCAGCGTCATCTAAGTTGAGAGCTACCTGCCAGTGGAGTCACAGAGTTAAACTCCCGTCCCAAGGGGTGCTGCAGCATCCAGCTCACTGTGTTCACAAAGTCTCCTCTTCAGAGACCGGGATTCTCAAAGAAAAAGTTATCGTGGATGCGCCACGTCTCATGCCAACTGGAGCTTGCACAACTAACCCCACGTGGGCACTGCGTATGCACACTCTAATGCCTCACCACCCTCAGCAGCCCCAATCCTCTCCCAGGACGAGAGCCTAGCAGCTGAGCTGTTTGCTATGCAGTTCTCTGCACTGCCTGCATGGGCAGCGGGTATTATAGGCAGGGGTAGGCTGTGCCTCCCCAAACAGCCTCATGTGACCCCACCCATGCTGCACCCCAAGGCCAGGCCAGGCCCCCTCCTGCAGTTCCCAGCTCTCTGCCCTGGCTGGCTGGCCTGGCTCCCGCAGGGACTCGGTGTGCCTGGGGCTGTGCTGGCCTCCTGGAGCACCAGGGCCGAGGCCTCACCTCCTGGCTGTCTGGCGCTGGGGCCGGGGGCTGCGGTGGGGGTGCTCCGGGCACTGAGCTCCTGCGGGGGTGGAGGGCAGAAGGGGAGGGACAGGGCCTTGGGCACAAGGGGAGGGGCTGGGGGTGCTAGCCTCCCCCAACGGCCAGGTCACCGGCCGCCCATGTCTGCACCTCTGCCCCAGCTGCAGGCAAGGAGGACCCATGGAGCTGGGCTCCAAGACCCCCTGGGCAGGTTCCCCAAATCCTCCACCACCCCACATGCAGTGCTTCCACAACAGCCGGGCCCCTCCACACCAGAGGTACCAGCAAATTACACCTATATTGGAAACATTTTCTGACGTTTGTTGTTGTTGCTAACATTAATGAGCCCACACAGCAGGACAACTCCCTGCAACACTCAGAGCTCAATTCCACCCTATGACACAGCTGTGTAGTTCCAACTGAAATCCCAGGCATGGGGTTCCCCCGCCAAGGGCAGAATTAAGCCCAACAGGTGAGATATTTTCAAAGCTGCCTAAGAGTCGGACATCCAATTTCCATGGGAATCCAAATCCCCTTCGTGGCTTTGAAAACCCTGCCGTAAATGGGCTGGAAAGATACAATATTTTCTCCCCTCCTCTGCTTCTCCTCCCAGGACTGCATGGTAAACACGTCCCTGAGGGCGCTGGCAGCAGCCGAATGAGGCTGCAGTTCAGGGCACTGCCATGCTACGGGGTATTAATTCTGCAAGCTCCTGCAGCAGGTACATGAAACCTTCTTTCCAAACAGCAGCAGCTTCTAACGTATCCTCCTATAATATTAAAATGGCTCTGGCTCTTTGTGTAGAAAAGAGGTTATGTGCTCAAAATGCCCCCCTGTGCCTGGGGCAACTGGACTGGATGGTTCAGGTCTGCAATCCTTTTAAAGAGACATCACCATTGCTTGGCACAAACAATCCAGTCTTGGTGCAGCTGAGAAAGGGCTATTGTGCTGCTGCACAGTGCCGTCGGTCAATAGGTTATCGCTGGGCACCGTCGAAGGATGGAGAGAGAAACAAAGCATGGAAGAGGACCGGAAGAGACCAAGAGATAAAAGAGAATCATGTTCAGTAGTAGCTGAAAAACTCAAGGGTTGGGAGAGAGGTATTATTTTGAAATTCTTCTTTAACCTTAGCCTTTCCTGCTCCAACCCAACTGGAAGAGATCCCAGCACCACAGAAACGTTATCTTCAATATTATCAGCATTTGAACTAGAACGGCTGGTAAAGGTACACCTGTCAAACCCCCAGTGTCCTATTTTTGCCATCTCCTAACTTATTATGGTGAAACCCATCTTAAAGCGTGCCTGTTTTCCGAGCAGTAATTCAGTAAAGACGGCATTAGGGTTCCCTGTTTATTGTCATCTCTTCATTGGCAAACTCATTTGAAACTCAATCTGCAGAGACAAACTAGCATATGAAAGTCAAGCTGGGTCTTGTCTGGCTCCTATCGCCTCACCGTCAGTAACAGAAACCCCGTCACTGGAATTCAGTAACGATTCGGCTGATGGTGCAGAACAGAATCCTAGTCGTTCTCCCAGTGCTAAGTCAGAGTAACAAGCAGCACAATCACATTTTAGCCAGGAAAGGAAGTACCTAGGACTCTGAGGACACAGAGAGAGCGTCTCGCTCAGGTAGGAAGATGTCCCACACGCGTAACTCGCCTCAAGCACAGCAAGCCCCAAACACATCACAAAGCACTATTAAGTCAGAGTTTTACAGACTTCTAGAGGGAGAAACAGGATAGCTTTAAAATCTGGACATTTCAGGCACACACCACACCAAATGTTCTCCTTTGGACAGAGACAGTCTTCCCCTCTGCTCCATGCAGCACTGAGCACACTTACAATACAAAACCAGATACCAATGGCAGAGAAGACAAACAAGATTAGACACTGTGTATGCCAAGCCCTTTGTTGCAGCCTCTCCACTGGCTGCGGCATCAGGCCCCTTGTTGACTGCTGTTATAAGTTCATTATTATCACCAGTTCCACAAGCAGTCAGCGTGGGTATAATATTAATGTCCCCATCGCCAGGGAGCCTTTGCAAACCAACTGGCATAAACAAGTTGCCAAATTAGTAGTGATTGATCCGTCATGGCAACATTCATATTGTTTATGACTGTTACAAAGATACATTTAATGTATGTTCTGTTTACAATGCATGAACTCATTTGTCTTCAATCACAGCTCTCCGAGATACTCAGAAGCCATTAAGACAGATTGAAATTCAACATATGAGGCATTCTTCTGGCTTAACAAAGACAGACCCAGACTGTCTATTGGTGCACAACCCTCCACATACTATATCGGTCTGCCTCTCATCGAAGTCAGTGGCAGAATTCCCATTCAATGGAAGCAGGATCGGCCCTCCTCTTTTTTGTATTAGTGTTCTGGAACAGTAGTAGGCCCTAACAATAGGGATTGGAATGGGATTCAGAGCCTTTCACCATTAGATCACCAGTATGGAACTGAGCTAGAGCACTAGTGACCAACAAAAAGTTACCAGTGATCATCTGATGGCTGTTCACAGGCATACAGGGAATGAGCTGGCTACACAGTTCTTTTCACAGTAGACACGTCATGGGAAACCATCATAATGCACACCACTGCTTACAGTGTCAGACGCCAAGGACTGACTGGGCAGGGAGACTGAACTGCCCACTCTCCACTAGAGATGGCCCCTCCAGGTAAAGGCTGAGACAAGCTAGTACAGTGATGAAGCTTCCCCTGGGGCTTATATTTATATAAAAGCTATATTTGATTTGAATTTGCATTTGTAATTTATCGGGGGGGGGGGGACAATCTCATAGTTAGAAATTAATCTGGAACACAGTGCTATTAAGATAGGATCCAGTCTAGTTCCCAGAGAGGTCAAAGACAGTCTTTTGTTGCCTTGAGCAGCATTTGGATCAGGCCATTAAATTACATTTGTTTTGGTTATTGGAAGTCACCCTGTTGCAGCAGTGAGCTGGAGCCGGTTCGCACGAACAAGTTGTTAAATTTTGAAGCAGTTTCAGAACTGGTTGTTAACCCACTTCCCTGCAGGGGGTGCTGAGGCTTTGATGGGCTCCGGTCGGGAAGTGATGTTATTCCTCCTCCGGCCGCCAGGGGCACTGCACTGAGGGAGCCCTGTGGGCTGCTGCCTGGCCCTGGGCACAAGCCCTTGTGCTGCTGCTGCTCCCCCGAACCCTGGCCCTGGGGCTCCCGCTGCTGCCTGGTGGGTCCCCGGCTGCTCTGCTGGGCCTGGGCTGCGTCCTGCTGCTCGGGCTGCTCCGAGCTGCTCTCCCCGTGAGCACCCACCACCCTGCCCACAGCCAGCCCCTGTCTCCAGCCACCCCCGTACCCCCTGCCTGAAGCCAGCCCCTGCCGCACCCCCTGCCCTGCCCGCACCCAGCCCCTGCCGCATGCACCCCCTGCATCCCCTGCCTGCAGCCAGCCCCTGCCGCACCTCCTGCCCTAGCCAAAGCCAGCCCGTCTCCAGCCACCCCTGGACCCCCTGGTTGCAGCCAGCCCCTGCCGCACCCCCTGCCCTGCCCACAGCCAGCCCATCTCCAGCCACCCCCGTATCCCCTGCCTGCAGCCAGCCCCTGCCGCACCCCCTGCCCTGCCCACACCAGCCCCTGCCTCCAACCACCCCCTGCATCCCCTGCCTGCAGCCAGCCCCTGCCGCACCCCCTGCCCTGCCCGCAGCCAGCCCCTGCCTCCAGCCACCAACTGCATCCCCTGCCTGCAGCCAGCCCCTTCCGCACCCCCTGCCCTGCCTGCACCAGCCAGTCTCCAGCCACCCCCGCACCCCCTGCCCTGCCCGCACCAGCCCCTGCCTCCAACCACCCCCTGCATCCCCTGCCTGCAGCCAGCCCCTGCCACACCCCCTGCCCTGCCCGCAGCCAGGCCCTGCCTCCAGCCACCAACTGCATCCCCTGCCTGCAGCCAGCCCCTGCCGCACCCCCTGCCCTGCCCGCAGCCAGCCCCTGCCTCCAGCCACCAACTGCATCCCCTGCCTGCAGCCAGCCCCTTCCGCACCCCCTGCCCTGCCTGCACCAGCCAGTCTCCAGCCACCCCCGCACCCCCTGCCCTGCCCGCACCAGCCCCTGCCTCCAACCACCCCCTGCATCCCCTGCCTGCAGCCAGCCCCTGCCACACCCCCTGCCCTGCCCGCAGCCAGGCCCTGCCTCCAGCCACCAACTGCATCCCCTGCCTGCAGCCAGCCCCTGCCGCACCCCCTGCCCTGCCTGCAGCCAGGCCCTGCCTCCAGCCACCAACTGCATCCCCTGCCTGCAGCCAGCCCCTGCCGCACCCCCTGCCCTGCCTGCAGCCAGGCCCTGCCTCCAGCCACCAACTGCATCCCCTGCCTGCAGCCAGCCCCTGCCACACCCCCTGCCCTGCCTGCACCAGCCCCTGCCTCCAGCCACCCCCTGCCTCCCCTGCCTGCAGCCAGTCCCTGCCGACCCCCTGCCCCGCCCGCAGCCAGCCCGCCTCCAGCCACCCCCTGCCCCGCCTGCAGCCAGCCCCTGCCTCCAGCCACCCCCTGCCCTGCCTGCAGCCAGCCCCTGCCACACCCCCTGCCCTGCCTGCACCAGCCCGTCTCCAGCCACCCCCGCACCCCCTGCCCTTCCCGCACCAGCACCTGCCTCCAACCACCCCCTGCATCCCCTGCCTGCAGCCAGCCCCTGCCGCACCCCCCTGCCCTGCCCGCAGCCAGCCCCTGCCTCCAGCCACCAACTGCATCCCCTGCCTTCAGCCAGCCCCTGCCGCACCCCCTGCCCTGCCCGCACCAGCCCCTGTCTCCAGCCACCCCTGCACCCCCTGCCTGCAGCCAGCCCCTGCCTCCAGCCACCCACTGCATCCCCTGCCTGCACCCAGCCCCTGCCGCACCCCCTGCCCTGCCTGCACCAGCCCGTCTCCAGCCACCCCCGCACCCGCTGCCCTGCCCGCACCAGCCCCTGCCTCCAGCCACCACCTGCCTCCCCTGCCTGCAGCCAGCCCCTGCCAACCCCCTGCCCTGCCCGCAGCCAGCCCGTCTCCAGCCACCCCCTGCCCTGCCTGCAGCCAGCCCCTGCCTCCAGCCACCCCCTGCCCTGCCCCCAGCCAGCCCCTGCCACACCCCCTGCCTTGCCTGCAGCCAGCCCATCTCCAGCTACCCCCGCACCCCCTGCCCGCAGCCAGCCCCCGCTGCACCCCCTGCCCTGCCCGCAACCAGCCCCCATCTCCAGCCAGCCCTGCACCCCCCTGCCCTGCCTGCAGCCAGCCCCTACCTCCAGTCAGCCCCTGCCCTGTCTCCAGCCAGCCCCGCACCCCCTGCCTCCGGCTAGCCCCGCACCCCCTGCCTCCGGCTAGCCCTGCCCCGCACCCCCTGCCTCCGGCTAGCCCTGCCCCGCACCCCCTGCCTCCGGCTAGCCCTGCCCCGCACCCCCTGCCTCCGGCTAGCCCTGCCCCGCACCCCTATCTGCAGCTGGCCCCACGTCCACTAGTGCCCTGCAGTTCCCAGGGCAGTAACCCTGCACACCTGCTTCAATGAGGGGGGCAGGGAGCAGCTGGGACCCACACATGTGCACACCCTAGGGTGACCAGACAGCAAGTGTGAAAAATCAGGACAGGGGGTGGGGGGTAATAGGAGCCTATATAAGAAAAAGCCCCCAAAATCAGGACTCTCCCTATAAAATCGGGACATCTGGTCACCCGAGCACACCCCCAGAGAGTGGCAGGGACCCACACATGTGAAACGGAGCTCATTTCTAGTTCAGGCCCATCTTTTTTAAAAAAAACTTTAGGCAGGGTTAACATACATCCATATTTTCCCGGACAGGTCAGGCTTTTTGGTTCTTAAATTGCCGTCCGGGAGGAATTTTTAAAATTCCCAGGAAAATACGGACATATGGTAACCCTGGTACAAAAAATACGGACATATGGTAACCCTGGTACAAAAAAATACATACTGGGGCACATCCCTTAAATCAGAACTTTTGATAGGGAACCGGTTGTTAAGATTTTGGCAGCTCATCACTGCCTTATTGGACTTACCACTCATGACCCTGCTTTGAGCAGGGGATTGGACTAGATGACATCCTGAGGTCCCTTCCAACCCTGATATTCTGTGATTCTATGATCCTCCACTGTATCCAAAAGTCACAGTCAAAAGCATCTCCTCTTGCGGCCTGTGAGACCCTCGCTTGGCCTTCCTGTGACTGCACAGCACAGGTACGCAAGGCCTGACCCAACGGACCTTTCCACTGCCTTCAATGGGCTTTGAATCAGGCCCTCAGCCAGTCAAAGGAGGAGTCTAAACTTAAATTGTCTTAAACGTCACACAACTTCTCTCTTTGCTGGAGTGTACAATTTGACCATCACCCCCAAACCTGCATAGTCACTCTTTTCCCCCAAGCACAGCTACTCCTACCCCTAATACATGTAACCAGTTCAGCTGGTTGTTCTAATCAGGAGTCGTTTTCCTTTTGCTGTACACCTAGCACTGTTTCAATAGGCAATATTTCCTTCTTCCGTAAATTGCTTCAGGACCATAAACTATCGGTGTGCCCGTCTGGATTAACTCCTTTGCCACACATACAAAAAGAAAATAACAGCGTGATAATGGCACCTCTTAGGAATCTTGGGGTTTCTATTAAAGCAGGAGTGCTTACAAAAATTCCACAGCAGTTGCTTTTTTACAAATAAAATCAGTTCACTATACCCATGTCACATAAAAGGTTACATCTAACTGGCAAAAGTAAAATTCACTGAGGCCTGGTCTACACTACAGTTCGGTCAATGGACGGCAGCTTACAGCAACCCAGCTCTGTAAGCGTCCACACTAAAATGTAGCTCCCACCAATGTAACTCATCTACTGCACCAACCAAATAGTAACTCCACCTCCGCGAGAGGCAAGGCGCAGGTCAATGTAGTTAGCTTGACGCTGTGTCAGTGTAGACACTTGTTGCTTACATCAACTGTTGCTGCCTTTCAGAAGCTGTCCCATAATGCCCCACACTGACAGGTAAATCGGTGCAAGCACTCCTGGTGAGAATGCACACCGCTGGCACAAGGAAAGGAGCATAGTGGCTGTACTCAATATAACTTAGGTAAACTTAATTTTGTCGTTTAGACTTGCCCTAAGTGTCAACCTCTTATCAAGTACTTTAGAGTCTGAGGGATCTTGACATACTCCCTCTGCTGGAGTTTATGGATGTGATTCTTTTCACTGATGCACCTCCTCCCCTGGTACTGGCACATTTGACATCCATGAACTCACCCTCTACTGTATTTCTACAGCTCCTGGCACTTTGCTATCTAAGCACTAGCTTTGCCAAAAGTGAACTTCACAAGGTTTCCTCAAAGTACCTCACTACAAGGGAATTTCTGTCAGTCCTCTGCATATCCATTTAAGCTTTCTGGGCACTTTGTCTGCATATATAATGCCCAGGGGCTGTGTACTCTGTGGAGAAAACTAAATCAGCAATAATTTAGTATTCCCAATGACATAGACAAGAAAGTGAACTGCTCAAATCCAGCTACAGCAATTGGAGCAGCTACTGGTAGAGTCATGACAATAACATAGGGTTGCTTTAATGAGAAAATGTGCATTTAGCTTCAATCTGAATAACCCAGTATGTCCGTAAATTTTCCTCTCTCTAGCTGCAAGATTAGAAGCAGATGTTCAAATATTCTCTCCAGGCTATTGTCTGGACACAATATGTGCCAAATTCTTCAGTCCCACTGGGGTTCCTTGAGAACGGGGTATGTTAACAAAGGGCTTGCTCTTCTGTTATTAGGGTAAGTAGATCCCACCTGCCTGCTTCTGTCACACTTCGGTTTGGGGTGGTTGTTTTTTTAAGCACTTCTTTAATCAATTATCCACTATATTCTCAGTAACAGAATTACTCAACCTCTGGTCTTTCTGCAGATCAGCCTCTGTACTACAATTTCTCTAAGCCTTTGGAATCTGACTCAAGGAGTCTGTCCAGATGTGAGGTTTTGGTATGGTTATAACTCAAGTTAACTGATTATCAGTTAACTTGAGTCAATAACAAAATTGCAAGTGTTTGTTCCTTGTTGTGGGTCATGTTTGTGTCCTAGAACAAAAGACTGTGGAGTTCTAGACTGGCATTAGTAATTGTGTTAATTGATTCCCAATCCATCGAGTTAACTACGTGAGTTACAATACAGCCAAAAATGCCAGAGAAAAATTTTCATAAGCATGTAAGTGACATAGGCCTGGTCTACACTTTGAAGTTTTAGAGATATGAATTGTTATACTAGTAAAGAACTCTAGTACGGATGCAGTTTTATCGGCTTAAAGGTGACATAACAGTACAGTTACTCCCCTTTCCATATGGCAACAGCTGTACAAGTTTAAAGTATTTATAGTTAAAAAAGCTTGGTTAAGGCTGTACACCTTTCTAATATAGACGGGCCTGTCGCTTTTGAAAATGGCACCTAGGCATTTTTGAAAAGTGTCTCTAGTCTAGATAAACCCCGAGGGGTCTGGCTGGCTGGTTGCCAATTGTTAGCCAACAGTGAGTTATTCTTAACATCATTTTTAAATATTGCATCCTATCAAGCCTGTCTCCCTTAACATTAAGTGTCTCAAACAGATAATTCATGCTCTCCTTCCTGCGCGGAACTCTGAATTTTTATTTTCTCATGGATCAGGCGGATACTGGTAATAAATCCTTCCTGCGTCTAGTCCCCAATTTCCTAACAATAGATCAGAGCTATTTCAAGTACAAATTCACACAGATTTATTGATCTTCAATTTGTATGTAGCTTCTTTACACATTTGAGCTCACCCATTGGTCTCCTGAGGGGAAGAAGCAACAGAACCTTTGTTAGCTCAGAGTCTTCACAATAGAGAACCATTTAAAAAAATTCAACTTCATAAGCACAAGTCAGGAGCCCAGTGTGGCACTGCTGAGCAGGTACAACTCCCAAAGGAATCAATGGAAACTGAGGGCACACTGCTGGATCAAGCCCCATATGTATGCCTGCTCATCCACATGATCACATACACCACATGATTTCCACATGATCAATACAATGGAAGTACTGAGCCTTTCACTAGCATCTTGAGAGGGAGACACTTACCAAATGCAGATTTTACAGAAAGCCAAACTCGGAGGCAAAGAGCTATTAAAAGACTTCAGCTAGTAACCCTTGAGAAGGATGGTCTTGTAGTCACTAAAGTGGGCCTAAAAAGATCAAGGTTCAATTCCTGGCTCTGCTCCAAATTCCCATTTTAATGTTGGGCAAATCACTTTCTCTGCCTGCACCGCCATTTTCCATCTGTAAAAAGGGAATAATAATGCCTTTCCCCCACCCTTCGTCTATCCTGTCTATTTAGATAATTGCCAAACTAAAACCAGGATTAGTGACCATTAAGGTTACAGCAGGACACACCCCGCGCACCCAAAACCTTAAAAGCATGTAAATAAGAAGTTTACGGAAAAGACTTGTACATTTCTTGCCACCTTCAAGTTGCCTGCAACACTGCTTCAGTAACACACTCCATGAGGCTTTCACTTCCATCTCCAACAGTTATCCCAAAGCGATACCTACCCCAGCTCCAGACTTGCACTCTAATACCGTAACAGTGACCTCATCTGCGTTTATATCAATTACTACAACAGACCAGCACATCTGGCCAGCACACGTTCCATACATTTGGGAAGTGTTACCTATCAGCTGTGTTCTTGGGGAACAAGGGTGCAGTACCCAGTCTGTCTGACTCACAAAAGACCTTCCCCCTTCCAGCCTCTGCTTGAACCAAAGCCGATCAGAAGAAAGACTTAGAAAAAGCAGTGAAAAGGCTGTGGGAGACCCCTGGGACAAGGGTGACAGGATTAAGGAAACCCCCCTAGCCTCATTTGCATCGAAGATGGGACAGGGAGGCATCCCCATTAGCATACAGAAGGGAGAACAAAGATTCCAAGGCAAGAACCGCACAGAACTCTGGGATCAGAAAAAGCAGGGAAGCACTGCATGATGGGGGTCTCTGTTCCAGATGTTAATGAACCCATGCCCACACACACCCAGCTCAGAAGTTATCAGACCAATTTTAGTAATAAATACTTTATTGGTATCCAAAATAGCCAGGAATAATCAGTTCCTATTGTCTAGCCTGAACAAAACAACTTTGATATATCCCCTTGAGTTATCAGTTTACCCACAAACAAATCTAGTGTTCTCCCCTGAACCACTGTTCTTTCCTTACAAAAACTCCAACTCATGCTCAAGTATGTGTTCTGATGCCTGGATCCAAAATCTGCATCAGTTCCATTGGGACTTCATCTTCTCCTGACTGATCGTGCTGGGGTCTCAGCCTGTCTCCACCCTCGGCTAACACCACAGCCTGGAAACCCCAATCGATTCTAGCTTCACGGAGTCGTGAGAACCAGCTCTCTGTCTCACTCTCTCTCTAGGTATCACCTTCTGATCCTGACTTGTGTGATCAGTTATAGTTTTCTAAACCTGACTTTTATAATCAAATTTAAGTTAGAATGAATATTATAACTGTTTTGTTTGTTTGGCTCTCCTTGTATGGTTATTACCTGGCAATAAATAACTTTCATGGTTAAGCTGGTTGCTTCTCCCTCTCTCTCTCTCTCTCTCTCTCTCTCTCTCCCCCCCCCTCGTGGGTGTTTTTTGGCTTCCCCATTCACTCTGCAACAACACTCCTCGTACCTAAGCTAAAGATCCCTGCAGCACCCAAAAATCCTGTGGGGTTTGCTCATCAAGTGGGTTACTAGCAGAACAACTGTGATGTGAAAGTGGGGATAGGGACGTGCTGAACCTGGGACATATGAGGGTGGCAGCTTGAAAGCGCTGCTCGACCCAGCCTGCTTAGCCAAACTCTATTCCAGTGCGGTGCCCATGACATATGAGGGTGACAGCTTGGAAGTGCTGTTCGACCCACCTGCTGAGTCCAGGGACATATAAGGGGTCAGCTTGGGAGTGCTGATTAACCCGATCCTCTCAGATGCGCTCTGTTAATGTGTGTTCATCTGATTCTGGGGCTGGAAGAACCTAGCCCTGGGGAACCTAGGTCCTGCAGGAGAGCTCCATTGGGAGGGAACTTGCAGAAGGGAGAAATAGAGCTCCGTATGAGAACACAAGTGACACAAGCAGTACATTGATAGAATTACAGAACACCCCCCCGCCACCTCCAGAAGAGTAAACCCAATGAATGAGCGTACCTCAAAGTAATGGGCAAATCTGGTAACAGAAGTTATTCTGCCCCAACACTGCTGAAGATAAGCAAATAAACTGGTATAATCACCCTGAAAGCCAGTGTGGTACAGAGCCTAGGACTGGAGTTTGACCTGGATTCTGGGGCTGCAGTGAGTGACCTGCATAAATGTTTCTGTTAACTTATTTAAAGCCTGGGGGGAGGGGTGTTCAGCAGCTCTTCCCTAACCATCTTCTAGGTTGGGGTTCATGTATTAGTTAATCATAAGGGTAGGGTAGGGAATGGCAATTTCTACAGCACCAGAACAGGGGAGATTTGAATTCCTGCGCTCTTGTTTCCTAGCTCAGGGAGCTTTCTCCTACATTCCAGGGGTATTTGGTGAGGGAGTCAGAGCGCATCACTCATTTTTTTAGTTTTTCTCAGAAGTAAGTGACTAGAGATCGGCTACGGCATTAATGCTACCGAACTACAATCTGGAGGATTTGCTTTGTGGCAAAAACTTGTTGTTACTATTAAAAAGTTATCTGTGTTTTATAGGCAAACATTCCTGATGCATAACTGATATTCTAGGAACCAGCATACGGGGAGCAACAACGTGGCCAAAGGAGAGGGTCCAGAGTGCTTTAGATTTCTTGAAAAAGGGGTACCAAGACACAGGAGACAATCCAGTGAAAAAACTGCCCAAATGGGTGACTTTTACAGGTTTGTTACCATCAGTTCGTTTTTCCTCGAACCGCCATGAAAAATTCAGATTGTGCTCAAAGCTTCGATTCCATGGCTTGGTTTTTGCCATTTCAATGAGACTTTCACAAAACAAAGATTTAAAGCACCTGTTAAAACTCAGCTCTGTAACACAACTTATAACTACAGTGATGTTACCTCTGCATCGTACGCTCTTCAAGGCAGGGATTGAGACTTACTGTATGTGTATTCTGTGTGGTTCTGATCTCAGGTGGGGTCTCTAGGCATTACCGTAAGAAAAGCGTCCAAAATAAATCTTGTAAATAATAAACTTAATTCATCCTGGCATGAAACTTCTGAACCGAGACCTAGACCAAAAACTCAAACTCAGCTGTACAATGGAGGGAGGAAAGGGGCAATACATGATCACAATTAACATTTGAGAGAAAATCCCAAAGAAATGTACAAAGCTAAAAAGAGCACAGCTAGCAATAGCTAATGAAAGTAGCTCACCCAGCAAGCTTTTCCCCAGTACTGCTTTGTCATTTCAGGAACAAAATACACTTGGGGCACTCAATGGGTAAACCAACAGGAATCACTACGGAAGCACTGAGCAGTAAAGCCTCTGGAAGCGTCCCTGAAAATATCCATCAATCGCAGCAAGCAGAGTTTGCAACAAAATGGAAAACTTCTATTTGGTCAGTGGCCTTTGATTTAAAAGCCAAACTTGGGGCCTGACCCTGCACGGTGCTGGGCACTTCACCGAAGTGCTGTGTGTCTTCAGCTGGAGCGAGGGCTCAATTCAGCAAAGCAATTAAGCACAGGCTTAAAGAGTCAGCAACTGAAAGCATGTGCTAGAAGTCAAGCACCTACTTCAGCATTTATTGAATAGGAAGGGATTTATGCACTCCTTACATGATTTGCTCAATTGGGGCCTATGCACCTGGCTTCAGGCTTCATGAACAGCTGCACAGGGCAGCTGGAAGACACAGTGATGACCAACGATTTCTTCTCCTGCCCGCTTTCCATCCCCACCAGCAGTTTTTTAAAAAAACTAACAAATAAATCCAGCTAGCATTTTATAGCCAATAGCTAAGTAATTGCAGAGCAAAAAATGGCTTCCCGACAGAGCCCCTATTTAATCATTGCAATAGCCATGGAAAAATGTGTGTACTTAAAGGGCCAGATCCTCAGCTGGTGTAAATCTGTGTAGCTCCATTGACTTTAATGGAGCTATGCCAATTTACCACACCTGTGGAGCTGGCTCATATCATGCAGTTCATTAGAGTACCTCAAAACAATCTACAGTATTATTCCTGTTTCATAGGTGGGGAAACTGAGGCACAAAGTGGCTGTGGCCAATGTTTTCAAAATTGGGTGTCTAAAGTTAAGCCCCTAAATCCATATACAAGCTCTCTAATGAGCAGCCTGAATTTCAGAGTAAATTAAGTAAAATGTGGGTGCTCAGCTGGAGACCCTCAGCATCTCACAGGACTGAGCCCTTTATGAGAAAGCATTATATTTTCATACAACCTGCAAACAAGCTGAATGAAGCTGACCAGTGTTCCCATGCCTCCAGGTGTAAGTGGTTAACTGAGATCACAGAACACTAGCATGATTATGGTAGCTCAAGATCTGAACCATTAGCTGCTTCAATAGTTCTTATTGTAATTGCGTGACAATTGTCAGAATTACCCTCCTCCCATATATAGTAAGTTAGGGTACCCAAAAAAGGCCAGAAGATCAAATGCACCTCACAGGCCCTAAAGTACAGCTAATAGCTGATCAAATCTCAGCTATTATTGCTGGTGACCTTCAAACAAGTAACTTTGATTCATCTGTCAAAGAAAGGACCAGTACAAGCAATGTTACAGTGGGCTTGTAAGGATAAGGCCTGTAGCCATATTGTAAGGCCTAAGGCCTTCGTCTACAGCCAAGTTAAAAGAGCAGCAGCCATTAGCTGAGAAACAGGAAGTTACATCCTCACATTCCATCTAAATTACATTAAAACAATGTAATATCAGGCCATTAAGAAGGAGACCCTGTCCTAATAGCACCCACTATCACCAGATAAAGAAACAGATCTTAAGATGGTTAAAGAAAACTTAGTTTGATAGCATTCTGCCTGGCAAGAAACCACTTATCAATAGTTGTGGTGGTGAAATCCTCATTTCTTTATTGTTTTGTCATTATGGTCCCCACTTCCCTATTGTTTGTCTGTATGATCTCTGTCTGGTTCTTTGATTGTTTCGGTCTGTTAAATAATTAATTTTGCTAGGTGTAAATTAATGAAGGTGCTGGGGTATGATTGGTTAGAGAATTTTGTTAGGATTGGTTAGTAAAATGATTGGTTAAGGTATAGCTAAGCAGGACTCATGTTTCACTGTATAAACTGGGGTCCAAAAGGCAGTTCTTTGCGAACCAACTCCAGGACACAGCCCCATCAGAGCTGCCAGACCTCAACACTCTGCCAATGACACCATGCAGACACTGAAGTCCCCCAGATGGACCTGATCCCAAATGGCCAGCAGGGAAAAGTTCACCTGTCTTATTAGGCGTGGTGAGCATTGTATGTGTAGCGTGTGCATTCTGTTTTAGTGATTGTTAATAAATAGAGGATAAAGATCTTACTGTGTAAGGCTCTTTCACCAGTAAAAGGTCCTGCAAACCTGCAGAAAATTACGCCCTGAGCCCTAGGAATTGAGTAAGGGTGGGTGCCCTAGAGCATAAGGTTATGCCTGAGCTCACAGAAGGGTAAGAGAGGATGCCTAAATTAAGAGGGTTACGCCTTGAGCCCTAGGAACTGGGTAAAGGTGGATGCCCCTAGAGTGTGTGAGTAACAGAGAATTTTGTCTGGGTAACAGGCTGAGTTCACACTTCTCATTAGTGATGTAAATTTATTTGCAAATAAGATGCAGCCCATTGCTCCCAGAAAGTTGACATCAGTCACAAAGTGAGGGAACTCTGTTCTTAGCTGTGTTCTTCAAAGCTCTCTACAGCTTGATTTTCTTCTCCATCAATGAAGTTCCTCTCAGACTTTATGAAAAGTCCTTTCAGGCAGGTAATGATGAGAAAAATCTAAGTGCTTCCAGCTTTTATTAAAAAAAGATAGAGATAAATGAGTAAATAAAGGAAATGACTCACATTAGAACCCATCATTGCCAAGGGGTTACAGGAATATCTTGATACTGGTACATTCTGATTCACCAAAGACCGTCATGTGAGGCCTTAAATGAAAACCAGGGTCACACTGGTTGTTAATACCATTGTGAAATGTACGTATATAGATACTAAAAGGAGTTCCATGGACGTATACTGAAAATATGTTTTTAGATTCTGTATCACAGCAGAGGTGGAGAAACAGGTTTCCTGTCAGATTGTTTATTCACCTGTCTCTCTGTCAGATGAAAGCTAGCACAAGGGACATCCATTTACATATGAACATACAGAAGGAATGTGAAGTCAACAGGGCAGCACCACACAGGAAAACAAACAATGGGGAAGGTGGGGGGGTTATACTGTCTGAGGCAATAAACAGGGAGATAGGATATAAGTAGGAAGCAAGGAAGACTTCCATCATAATGACCCAGACTGGACCTTCTCAATCGATTCCAGATTTCCAGAACTGCCATCAGTCTCAATTGCAAGCTGTACTCGGGCCAGGCATTTATGATTAGTCACAGTGAAGTACAGGAGAGAAAAACCCTAGGTCAGATCGTTAGCTGATGACTTCAACAGAGCTCTGTCACTTTACACCAGCTGAGGATCTGTATACATGTGTCCAGGAAAAGAATTAGACTATCTCAGAGCCTCAGGAATGTAAGAGAGCCAAACCAATCTGCAGGCAGGCAGATGCCACTTACCCACTTAGAGGTCTTGTTTTCCTAATTTCAAAGAACTGAGTTCCTGTGTGATTGTATCTGGATTTTGTCATTTAAAGTAAAGTAACTTTAAGAAAGAGTCAGACAACAAAACAACAAAGCTCACCAAGGTGATGGAAAGTCTCTTTTCACTCTCAAATTGTAATTTCCGCTGGAAGCATAAAGCAGGTACTAAAAAGCCACCAACTCTCATGGCAGAAATTAAATCCTGTATATGTGAAATAAAACTTAATTCTATTTTCTCAACTGTGAAGAAATGCAAGTGAAAGAAGTTGTTAAATCTGATCCAAATATCAAATGCTTCAAGAAATAATTATTTATTTTCTGGCCAGCTCAGACCCTTCTCCTGTTAGTATGGGGGGGAAGAAAGAATCATAATGGGAAGAATCACAATGGAAAAGAGAAACACAGTTTATAAATCTATCAACAGTCTACCTCATTCATTGTTTAAGAATGCTCATAACCGCGGCCCTTCATGCAAAAAGAATCATGCTATTCATGTAGGTTTCCCTATAGGCAACATGTGGCTGATAATTTCCACATATAAACAGATGTAAGTCCTTCTCTGTGACAGCAAGACAATGAGAACATCTGTTAACAATATGCGGTGGGGAATGAGCCACAAGCACACATCGCACTAGTGGAAAAACAAAATGTCAGGACCATTTAACGGAACGTAGCCCTGACTCTCAGCACCAGTGGTGTGAATTTTCAGAACAACTGAGCACCCGCAGCTCCCACTGACTTCAGCTGGAGTTGTGGATGCGGAGCACTGATGAAAATCAGGCCCTACAGACAAAACAGAGCCTGAGCTCTGAGGCGTGTTGCCCTTACTCAGAGCATTCTGAGTAAAACAGAGTGGCATGATAGCCCTCAGTGAGAAACCAAAACCCTGCATTTGAAACCCAGCAGACTTTGACGCCTGTTTCGATCTGGATCCAAACTTTGAGTTCTCAAGGCCATCTCTAGCACCTACCAAGTAGAGTGGTGTCTACTTTTGAAAAATTAAAAATCCCACATATGCATTTCATAGTATGACAGAGCCTCCTGTCTGCATCATGCCGTTCCGCCCTTTAATGCGCATTAGCAGAGCTCACTGTGTCTGAGTAGCAATCATGCACCAACAAGTAAAGAAATTCCATGTCCAAACCTAGCCCAATATATGTGTTTTCTAAACAACAGGTTAGCCATGCCTCTCCCTCTCAGGTTCAGCTGCTGCTGTATCTTCTGCTGGTGTTTTGATCTTTATTGCTGCTCTGTCTGGCCTACCAAACCTCCTGCTATTTTTAGATACTCTTCCAACTGTCTGTTTTCCCTCCAAATGCTCACCAGTCCCTCATGCACCTTTGTTTCTACCTCCACTGCCTTTCTGCCAAATAAAGATCAAAAAGTTACAAGAGGAGAGAAATAACTGGCAAATGGAGCAAGATGAAAGAAGCTAATTCAATATTGACTCCTGAGGGCATTCTGCACCAAAAAATTAAAAATTCTGCGCACAATATTTTAAAACTCTGCACATTTTATTTGTCAAATAAATGTGGAGGCTCATTGGGGAGCACAGGCCACTGGCTGCACAGAGATGGGAGATGACTGTGAAGCCCCCCCCAGCCCTCCCACCAGGATATGGACTCAGCGGTGAGGCTGCACCCAACCCTAACACAGCGCAAGGACTGGACCTACCCCAGAAACACCCAAAGGCCCTACCCCTCCATGCCAGGTGCACCAGGTGTGGGAAGGCAGGCTCAGCAATGCAGGATCCAAGTGTGGAGGGCTTAGTGTGGGGGCATCCAGATGTGGGTTGAAAGGGCTCTGTGTGGGAGGTCCAGATGCTGGGGGAGTGAGGTTCTGGGGTGGGGATCCAAATGCAGCTGGTTGGGGCTTGGTAGGGTGGCGATCTGGGTGTGGGTGGCTCGTCGAGGTGGTCTAAGTGCAGGGGGAGTGGGGTTCATGGGGGGGGGTTCTAGATATGGGGGCGTGAGGCTCAGCGGGAGGGTCTAGTATGAGGGGGTCTGGATGCACGGAGGTTGGGCAGATGGGGGAGCAGCTCCCTGTACAGGGATCTCTCCCCTTGCAGCTGAGGAGCGATGAGTGCAGGAAGCACAGAGGGGTGGGAGCAGTTTGCAGAGCTCCCTACAGCTGGGGCAGATATCTGGGGATGGGTCTGACATGGCCCCAGATGCCGTGCAGGGGAAGAGGGAGTCCCGTCCTCCCCTGCCTATCCAGGACTAACAGCTGAGCCTGGCGCAGGTTAGGAGCCACCAGCCGGGTCTTCTCCAGTCCCGCCCCCTGCCCCACAGTGATTTACCTCTCTGCTGGCTGCCCTGAGCACCCAAAACATACTGCTGGGAAGGGTCGCATGACCGCTCTTGTGGCTTCCCTTTGCTTCCTGTCAGAAAGTTAATTTTCTGTGAGGAAGCAAAGGAATCTGCGGGGGACAAATTCTGTGCATGCACAGTGGCACAGAATTCCCCCAGGAGTAAATATTCTGGCCAGTGACTGCTCATTCCATCATGCTGCCTATGTGCTGTGGAAACACAATCAATGTTCCGCGGTGGGGAGAGAAGGGGAAGAAATGCATGTCAGGTTCTGATTAAATCCACAAAAGGCAAGAAACTGAGACATGGCCCTCCCTAAGCATCAAGCACTACTCTAGGGCACGCTCACAAACGTGCAGGCCTCATTAGGGGGGTTGGTTTGGAGAGGTCAGGACCAGGTCTCTATCCCCGTTCCTGCACTTTGCTTCCGGGTGGGGAGAGCGGCAGCAAAAGTCCCCAAGCACTAATGCAGCAGGGGACTCCATCTGTGTGTTTTGCTTGAGCAGTGGCTCAAGTTGAGGGGAGAAGGAGGCCTCTTGCATGCCCCTCTGGAGTCCACCCCCAGGTAGCTGAGCAAGTGCAGCCCACCTCCTGGCCCGGGGGCAGCCGAATCCCTCCCTCAGCGAAAAGCATGAGCTGTGGCTGAGAAGGTGAGGGTCGGATTCAGCCTGGAGGGGAAAACACTGTAATCACAGGCTGCAGCTAGGTTGGGAAAGGGGTGGACACTGGCAATGCCAACTGAAAGTGAACTATCAGGAGAGGCTGGAATATATTTCTCCAAGCACCGTGAATGTTGATCATTTTGAAATTGGCTTATGAGGTTCTTCTGAACATTCCTATTCATCTAGAGAGTTGGCACTTCAGTTAAATTCTGCTCAGTGTCACTTAGGGCTAATTGTGTGGCCCTGAAGACCAGAATGAGGAGCTCAACGCTTTGGTCCCTCACAAAGCTGGCAGAGTGGGAGTTTTTGCCCTCCGGAATTATCCTCTGCCTTTGCGGCAGCCTCGTGTTTCAGTAAGTTACCCCGTGGGTTCAGTGCAGAGTGTAATGACTCTGCTGCTCAGCTCAAGAAGGATACTGCAGCATCTTCATGTAATTCTGTATTGCTTGAAGCCATTCTGGGATAGACATGGAGAGCCTGTAGTTTGGCACTGGTGGCACTGAAGGCTGAAAACAAAGAAGGATAAAAAGATGATATAGGTTATTGCTTCCAGGACAGCAGCTAGAACAATTTGGCTCTCAAGGCAGGTGCTTAAAGGGATACAATTCAGATTTAAGGGCCCGATAGTGCAAACCCCATATGAAAGCAATCAGCCCCATGTAAATAGTGCAGATTCTGAGCTCAGTTACAACAATGTGAACTATCCGTTCATTGGAGTTACCCTGCATCTACTCTGGTGGGACCACTGGCATGAGGAAGGGGCAGCCTTTAAATATCATCCTAGACTGAGAGATCCTGGCACAGAAACCAACAGCGTTTGCGTTTTAAAACTAGAAAAACCAATTTTGCTCAGATTAATGGAATTCCAGTGCTGGATTTGTTCCAGACTCTTCAGAGTATTAACTTCAATTTTAATCTCTGGTTTTATCCATCTTGAGAGAGAGAGCGAGCTGAACAGAGACAAAGAGCAACTTTGACAATACACATTTTCCCATCTGCTGGTGGTCAGGGCTCATTAACGGAGTGCAGCACTGGACCCTAAGTCCGCTGGCAGGGCCAAAGCTCAAGGATTCATCAGGCCACCCTGGCTAAGCTTTTGCCATACTGTCCTGCCACATCATAATGGTCATGGGAGGCGGAGAGGGGGCTGCCCTCACCTGTGACTAATTAGCTGCCTCCTTGCTGCGGCTGTGGGGCTAGGGCTCAGGTGACAGCTTGAAGATCAGTTGGGGCCAGATTTTGGAAGTCAATGGGAGTTAGGAGCTTTTTGTAAATTCCTAAATACCTTTAAAAAAGGCACCTAAATACCTTTAAAAATCTGCCCTCCAGTTCATGAGAGAATCTCAGGCAGACAGCCTGTGCAGTGCAATCCTGTAAGCGCTGGGTTGGGTTAAAGGGCAAAATTGATATGTTCAGATTATGTTAACTAGTTTTTATTTTGAAGAAATAACTGAAGCCATGAAGAAAGGGACTGGCACACTGTGGCTGGAGAGTGTTCTTTGGTCCGCAGGCTGGTCAGAGAGCTCACTAGTTTACAATAACCTTTGAGGTGCCAATTGTTCTCAACCCAGTTAGTTTTCAGTGGGACTTTGGGACATGCAGTGGCTCACAAGAAGGACTCAGCCATTCACCGGTTCAAGCCTTTTCGGACAGGACCATCTTCAAGGTCAGTTCTAGCTCCATGCCCACTTAAAGCCAATTCACCAAATCAAACAAAGAATGTTGTATCACTGCCTTGAGGAGACGCACCTCAGTCTCTGCCCCTCACTGCCAGTCTAGAACCTCCCCAGGATATTCACTAAAGCTGTTTCTGTGCCAGCATTATAGGGCTCATTATTTTACCTAGCATTCTTCATCCTTTTGTGCAGGTGATTAATGAATTAACATGACACAAGAAATAAATAAATTTTAAAAAGCTGTAACTTCACAAAGCACTGCAGAAGGCAGTAGCCAGACACCAGTATCCCTGCATTACAGACATTCCAATTTGTTAAGCATAAAGCACTTGTACTAGGGAACCAAGTTCAGGAGGAGCTGTTTATTTAAAATACTAGGCCAAACTTTTCAAAAGTGTCTAGCAATTCTGGGGAGTCCATTTTTGGGTGCCTGCTTGAGACACCTTAAAGGTGCCTGGTTTTCAGAGAGTGGGCAACCAGCACTTCCGGGGGAAAAAAGGGTTCCTTTAAAGTATCACAAGGTGGGCACCCAAAATCACCACAGGTTTTGAATATATAGGTCTTAGGGCCCAATTCTACCATCAGATACATGATACAATTCCATGGGAGAAAAAACTGAGGGGTAAATGGATTGGAGCCCTTTGGGAACTGCACCCACGTATTTGAAGGCAGAATTGGCTTTAAGAATTACCTCCCCATACCTTGTGATGGTAGAATAGTTTCCGATTGTTTCCCAAATTCCTGAACATTTCCTGCAAATCCCTTCAGTAAACTACTATACTGCAGCTGTACCCAATTCCGATTGCCTAATACATTTGAACTCCAGTTTATCATTTTAAACTAGTTTGAATGCTGAACTGAACAAGTAACAACTGCAATCATTATAAACCTAATCTCAAGTAGACAATGTGAATTTTTAATAATTGTATTCACACAGATTGAGCAATTCACACATCCATGGGTTGGGTGTCAGGAAAGCAATGTTCAGAAAAAGTGGGTGAAATCTTGACATTGTTCATGCCAATAGCAAAACTCCTACCAGTTTCAATAGGTCCCTTCACCCAAGGTGTTTAGAAGACTCAGACAGGTTAGACCCAAACTATACATTTTAGACAATTGCTACTGGCAGCCAGATGGGTGATCAGTCCTTTTTCAAAGAAAAAAAATAAAATAAAAACACACACATACACACGGATCCTCCAACATCAGTGACATGGAGAAATAAAGTATGGGAAATCCTTTCAATGGAAAATACGACAGCCTAGGATCAAGATATTTATAATGTATGGTTACCATTTTTGGAGTTTGAACCAAAAAAAATTAAAAAAAATAAATAAATAAACCACCAAACAATAAGACATTGACTAAACACAAATGTGTCTTAATGGTAACAAACACAGGTTATAAATCAGATTTGTTAATACTTGTATGGAAAATTCATGTATGTTAAGGATTTTTTAAAATAGCTTTATGAGGAGAAAAATATTTTTCAACATCAATGTGGGTAGTGTAAAGAGACTCATTCACTATTATGGCAACGCTATGTTAAATAAAGTGATCAATCAATCTATAAGGTCTCACTAAACAAAAGCTCACTGTTATAATGATCATTATTTTGTCTCTGATATTTACATGGCAAGGATTTGTAAACCTGTTAAAACCCACTAAATAAATAAATAAACAAAGAAATGTTTTGTGTCTGCCTGCAAAATATTCCCCTTTACTTCTTGCAACACAACCATTGGGACACTGGGCTGCTGCACACAGACCAGAATGTGCCCAAAATGCAGGAACTGCACAAAGTAAAAATGGTGAAAAATAACATGGATTGTTTCAAATAATTTCAGGTTTAGTCATTTATGCTGTTGTAAACATAAGAGTAAAATCGCCCCTTTCTTTTTACGTTACACAGACACACCCTCATTTTGGGTGGGCTATTCAAAAGCACTCCATGTTAGCTGTACTCTGCTCCCAATGTGAAAACTCCCATTGACTTCCAGAGAAGCCGACTCAGGCCAACGCCAAGCACTCCAACCCTTTATGTTTGTACAGCACCTAACAGAGACCCCGATCCCAATTGGGGCGCTTGGATGCTACCACGCTATGAATAATGAATAATCTCACAGTGTCCCATTAGGAACGACTCGATAGTGAAGTTTTGTATGTATGTGAAGTCAGAGAATGCAGTTTAAAATGATTTTTATCTTTTTTCAAGCATGTGAGGCACATACAGGCCCTCACAGACAGACACTAAATGGCTCAGGAAAGGTCAGATTTGCAGGATTGTTATGCTTGAAACCATTCCACTATCAATTATGTTAAAGCATGAAGGATGGGTCTGCCTGGAACCCAGGAAGGCCAGGCAAGGAACTCCGCTGTGTCTCAGAACCACACAGCAGACAATTTCCCCCCAAGGTAGCAACCAAGGACCTAATCCTGCAAGACACTGAGCACCTTCAACTTTCCCTGACTTCAGTGGTTGCTGAGGAGGTTCAGCATTTCACAGGCGGTGCTCAGCACCCTGTAGGACTGGGCAGCAAGGGGAAAACAGAAGTTTGTTTTCTGCGGAGCTCTCCATGCTCCAGCCCACACTGAATTTCCAAGCACTTACAGCTCAAGCCATGCAATAATACTTTCAAACCCAACTCTCAGTGTGCTCAGACAGACAGGGAACCTACAGGCAGTGCCACGGGGGAGGTGTGTGTGGGGGGGGGAAGGTGGCTGCAGAGGCACTATGCCTATGGGGAATGACTCCAGGGCACTGGGCAGCAAGCGCTTCTTTGCAAATAGCTCCACAGGCACCATCCAGTAAGACCGGCTCCTCACCAAGACACACATCTCTGAGGCTACTAGTGCTGACGGCAGTGCTGGTTGGCCTCCCCCACTTCTGCTCCCAAAGCACAAGCCACCTGTTACAGCTTCCTGAGCCCTCTCAACCTCTTCCTCCCAATGCACCCAGGCTGCTCAGACCTGGATTTGGCCCTTCATGCTGTGACAGAATTCAGTTCACACATTCAAGGGTAACATTTGTTGTTTGTGATACGCCAAGCAAAGCAGGCACCTCGGGCTGAAAGCCTCTTACAATAAAGCCTGGAAGCAAAACAGATTAGTAGAAGTTAAATAGCTTAACTCCAGACAGGCCACTCTTCAACTTTCTTCTCAGCTCTGCAAAACTGCCAGGGAAAGACTGTTAACTAGAGCAAACAAGAGACACATGGATGCCCTGGACAGGTAACACTGAGACAAATATTTCCCATGTAGGTCTGAAAACCAATATAACGCAAGAGAAATCTGTGGGCCAGCCTCTCCAGTCTCTTAGGGCAAACCCTGCTGAGAATTCACCTTCTCCACTACCAGAAGAGTGGTAGAAGCAGCTTTATGAGTCACCCTCCTATTCCAGCAGAAAGAGAAGGAAGGGGCATGTTGGAGGATGGGGCGGGAAAAAGGGGTAGGGTTGCCAGGCGTCCAGTTTTCGACTGGAACGCCCAGTCGAAAAGGGACCCTGGTGGCTCCGGTCAGCACTGCTGACTGGGCCATTAAAAGTCCAGCCAGTGGCACAGCAATGCTAAGGCAAGCTTCTTGCCTGCCCTGGCTCTCTGCCTGCCCTGGCTCCGTGCAGCTTCTGGGAGCAGCCGGCATGTCCCTGTGGCTCCGAGGCACAGGGGCCACCATCGAGACTGTGCGCTGCCCCCACGCCAAGCACCAGCTCCGCAGCTCCCTTTGGCCGGGAACCCTGCGGACAGGGGCAGCACGCAGAGTCCCCCGGCCGCCTCTGTGACTCGGGGCCAGAGGGACATGTTACCACTTCTGAGAGCTTCCTGAGCCCCCTTCTTCACCCCAAACCCTTCATCCTCGGCCCCACCCCAGAGACCACACCCCCACTACCACTGAAGTCAATGGAAACAGCAGGTGCTCAGCCCCTCCCAGGATTAGGCACTTGCTGAGGCTGATATAGTTCCATGTAACAGAGTGCTGAGCTGGCCAATCCAGCACAGAGTCAAGATGCTGATCAGGAAAGACATTGTGCCAGACACATCTAGTTGTTAGAAGGACAAGTTCTCCATGTAGATCAGATTACCTGAATATCTACAGAGGGGTACAGGTAATTGCACTGAAAACCTTGTTAGTTCTAATTCCAGCAGTCGGGGGATAGGGAAAGGAAGTGGTGAATAGGTTCTGTGTTTGACGAAAAGAATGGATCTAAAAGCTAGCCAGCAGATAACACATATTTAAGTAAACTTTTAGTATAAGCATCAAACAGCCAGGAGTTTGCTTAGCAAGTTTAAATGACAGTAGAGAGCTCGAATGCTGAAAATTATCAACACTGCGTGGGCAGGTGTTATTCTATTTGCAATATGCAAGCAATTACAAAAGCCAGTGTCTTAAATAAATACCAGAGGTTAAAACCTAGCTCTGATGAAGTTTTGCTCATGATTTCCATAGAGCAGAAGAGGGAGGAAGGGTGGTCTTGTGGTTGAGGCACTAGCCTAGGCCTTGGGAGACCTGGGTACAGACAAATCACTGGGCCTCTGTTCCCCGTGTGTAAAACAGGACAACAGCACTTCCCTACCTCACAGGGACGTTGTGAGGATAAACACAGTAAAGATTGTGGAGTGCTCAGATACTAAGGCAATTGGGGTGGGGGGGCATATAAGTACCATAGATAGAGCCAGGATGTCACCCCAGGTTAGTACTGTTGCACCATTTACTATTAACATATCTTGACAGAGCTGTCAGACCAAAGGTCCTGTGTCTCCTCAGGAAATTTTAGTTTCAGAAACCCATTAGTCTCTTTCTCCTGTGCTGTCCCCACTGAGAGTCTCTCTTCTCCTTGCCACATGCAGGAAGCAAAGTGACAGGGACCCTACTTTCTGAAGCACCCTTTGCCGCTCTCATTCGAATACCAAGGGAACACGTACCGTTTGGCTTCAGAGGCACTGACTCTCGGTGGACAGCTACTCACTACCCCCTGCAGAACATCACCTATAGGGGAGTGCATCACAAGCAGAAATAGCCTGTGGAAACCTTCCTCCAAATAATAATAATACAGTTCTCTATAGTGTAGTTCACATCATCTGTGTACTTACTCAGAGACAGAGACTTTGAGTTAAATACATAGGGCCAAATTAGTCTTTGGAATAACTCCACGGATCACTACAGTTATGCTAGGGATGAATTTGGTCCATGGAATCCAAGTGAACTTCTGAAAGTTATATCTGAGGACTGTCTTATAAACAAAGAACTCCAAAAGCTAAAAATCTCAATGTGCTTTATTGTTTTATACCTTGAGTAACACTAGCTGGATAAGATCATTATAAATTAACATCTTTTAGCACAGCATTTCTGAGACTGGGGTCCGCAAGGGTACTCCAGGGGATCCGCCGGCCCCGCTGATCAGCTCCTTCCCCTCCCTCCCAGTGCTTCCTGCAAGCTAGGGAACAGCTGTTCAGCGATGTGCAGGAGGAGTTGGGAGGGAGGGGAGGAGTTGATCAGTGGGGCCGGCGGACCCCCTGAAGTACTCTTGGTTCCCTGGCGTGACGGAGGTGTTGGGAGGGAGGGAGAGGAGCAGGGATGGGATGCACTCAGGCAAGGGGGCAGAAAGGGTGGAAGAGGAGGGGCAGGGGTGGAGCGGGGGCAGGAAGAAGTGGGGCAGGGGTGGGGCCTTGGCGGAAGGGGTGGCATGGGGGCAGCGTTTGGGGCTGAGCGGGGCGCTTGGGGGTCCACGAAAATTTTTACATCAAAATGGGGGTCCTCGGGTTGCTAACGTTTGAGAGCCTTTGTTTTAGCACATTTACAACTAGGCTAAGCAACTAGGGGTAAGTTCCATGCCTCCAACTTGCATTTTTCCATTCAATTTACACCTAGAGTTGGCAACTACTCCAGACAGAGGTGCTAAATTCAGTCCTCCCACAATTCTACCTGCTCATTCCATACAAACAATGCATGAAATGCTAATGCAGCAAAGTTTTAGCCTCCCATTTAAAAGAGAAGCGTGGCTCTGTGTCAATACTATGCCATCAAAAACAGAGTACTCCAGTCATAGCCACATGTCCCAACAGATGCAAGACATCTGCAAGAGTTTGTAATGGGATAACTGAACAGCTGAAGGAGCACAGAGTGGAAGGAAACATGAACCCAGCCATTCATAAATTATAAAGTGAGTGACAGATTAACAGAGACATACAACAAAGGGGCAGATTCTGATCTCATACCAATGCTATTCAAGAATAATTCCACTGAAGACAAGGGGGCTACCCCAGTATAAGATATGGGTGAGACCAAAGTCAGGTCCAAAGTCTGTATTAAAGCCCACACAGAGAGGAGGGACTGTCTTGAGGCTAGTACTTTTCACAGGACTGGGTTTCAAGCAATATGGATTCTACTGCCAGCCCCGCCACAGGCTTCCTACATGACCTTGTGCAAGTCACTTAATGCCTCTGCACCTCAGTCTCCCCTATGTAATACTTACTGACCCCAGCGCCTGATTCTGTGCCCTCCCTCCGTAAGTACTCCCATAATTACTCAGCAGAGTGGAGCCATCAGAGCGACTGTAGGTAGGCTTCATTCATTAGCGTTTGCAAGACGCTTTGAGAGCAGAGGCTAGCTGACACTATAGCAAAGGCACTATAGTTGGCACTAGCTAAAGGACCAGAACAATGTACTAGGCGCTGATAATAAACTGAAGATGGGGGCAGGGTGGGAACGGGGATAATCCTGAAGATGCTGGCATTTCCAAACTGGCCACTCCATCGGGTTTGAGAGAGAGATCTTCATTTCCAGAGAATCTGGCGTTGGGAGGTAGAGGGAGAAAAATCAGCCTTGTGTTTCTGTAACTTACATCTGTCCCACTAACAGCAGCCCAACAGACAAACTCAGGAGCTGCTTACTGCTCCACACTAAGAAGTTCTGAGTCTAATGCTAAGATGATTAGTTCAGTCAAATGCAACGGTCTGGAAAGGGAGGAAAAGTCATCGCCCATCACTGGGAATTAAAATGATTCAGAATCCAAACTGAACTCATCAAATTCACGCAAGTAGCTATGTAAATAGAAATCAGGTTCAGCTTTTAGTTACTGAAAATATAAAAGAGACTAAGATTCACTTTTTAGAAGGAAGGTGTAAGCTAGTGGACTCTCTTACCAGCTTGAGAAAGATCAGTGCTACATCAGTGACTACTTCCGGCCCTGGCCTCCGGGCACAAGTTATTGGTTAACCAGATACTTAGGCAAAATATCAAAATAAAGAAGTTCTTCTGCCCTACCCGGGCTACAGTCCCAGGGACTTTTCTCTCACCTCTCTCAGCCAGTGCCCTGACCCAGGGATTTCTATAGGAACCTTTCTATGCACTACAATGCTTTTCTTCCCCAGTCCATTTACCTAGGACCCATCCAAGAGCCAGGGCTCCATTTTCTACTCCTTGTAGTTCACCAGCCCAACTGATCATTTGTGGGCCTCTATAAGGACCAGGTGCGTTCAGGCAATCATTTGTCCCCTGGCATCAACTGGGAGGCAGCTAACTAGTCACAGGTGGGACTGGGCCCATCTCCCCTTAAAGGTGCCTGAAGGTCTCCTGTTGCACCATAGAGGAAGGAGAATGAAGCACTAGGAAATGGTAATTCTCCCATTGATCAGGAAGTAGTAGCCTGACCTTTCAGGAAAAGAACACATGAAACTATCCAGCTGTCTAGTTGACAGGTATCAAGTTTTATCGCTACACTATTACAAGGCTCGTGTGTACATAACATGGAATGGGGATTCAACTCTGAAGATACTGAAATACAGTGAGAAGCAGGAAAGCACCACCAGTGCTACCCAGCGTTCAGCTATATCAGGTGGCCTTCCGCGTGCTGGTATACTTGGAATGTTTCTGCTGCAAGTAGATCGTTCCCCAGTTGCTTCATCAATCACAGACATTCCAAGTGTAAGTCGTATGATGCAGCAAACCCTTTGGGACTGGAAAGCAAGGGGAGAGAATCAAGTCCAGTATGTGCTTTGCTATCTTCAAATTGCAACTAGAGATGCTGGTCAACAGTGAAGTCGTCAAAGGAACTCTGACCTTTCAGTCCTTTCCACTCAAGAGGAAATCTACAGATACAGGAAGGCCTACACACCTTGTCTAGCCCTCTACACTCTGAACGGAAAAAGTGTGCGTGTCTTACAGTCTATATACCACCACCACTATTGCCCACACAAACCAGATTAAAAATAAAGTGTTTCAAGTCAGCTAAAGGGTCCACAACAGAGTCTAAATCTAAAGACTATCACCAGGAAAAGTGTTGCCAGATACACAAAGAGCAGAACCTGCTAGAAAAGACACCAGTACCTGATGTATTAACACAAGATCCCAAATCCAATCTCTTCCTAACACAAATTGCCAACGGCTCAGCTAAAAGATGGCACAAAACATGATGCAAAGAAAAACTCCATGAGCCTGTGAGTAGCACAGTAAAGTGTCAGCAGCCAAGCAGCTATGGTGTTATCATTAGTACCACAGTTTACAAGATTGCACTCCTAAGCAGGAGTAGATCCCATTCCAGGGCAAGACCTGGTCCATGCTATTATATTAACGGGGGAGAGAAAAATCAAAGAAATAAGCAGCAGGAACTACACTAGGAACCCAACTGCCGCTGACTGTGATTGTCAACACATTGTGATTGTCAGCTCCTCCTGCCGTCCCCTCTCAGGCTGCGCTGGAAACACTTTGGCCATTGGTTTAGACAGCTTGATCCATTTCCATGTCATTAATGAAGGCATGACAAGTGCTTCATTCCACCAGGTGCAGATGGACCCTTCATCTAACAGCATCTCATCCTGGCTACTTCCTGTAGGACCCAGGAACTGCCGTAACAGCGTAGACCAATGGCCCACATGCAGTATCATTGACCTCTGCCCAGGACATACCTAACACTTCAGAGGAAGCATGACACGCTGAAGTCAAACCTTCCCACTTCACGTGGATCTTAACTGTCATTTGAGAAACACCTCCCCAGGGAAGGGACGCTCAGGTGACAGTCACTTATCTTTCCAACTTCCATATGAGTTACTTTGCTAGGCCCAACGCCACACGCCCTTGCAGTAAAGCCCTCCCAGGAGTAGGGAAGAGAATTCAAGAACTCCACTTGATTCAGCCAGTTCATCTTGTAGGATTTCTGCTCCATGCTCCTACCGGGGCAGGGCTTTACAGCCTTAAAGAGAGCAGAGTGTGGGCCTTCAAACTCCAAGAGAACCTGAGGCTCCATGGGGAAGGGATGTTCCAGATGAGTGGATTCTTTGGGATGGGCTGCTATGGGTTCTCCACGCTGCACCTGAGCTCTACGGCCTCCAAGCAGGGGAGGTGATGTGGTGATCAGGACTGCTGACTTTCTGGAGGAAATAACTCTGGTGTTTGAGCCCGAGGGGAAGAATCCTGGGGAGTGACTGCTCCTGGTTGCCACATGCAGTGCCACAGCGGTGCGGTGTTCAGACAGAGGGACTCCTGCAAGCTCAAGGAAAGGGGAAAAAAGCTGGAAACTTAAGCCAAGATCCACAGAGGAACTTAAATCCAGATTTAGGCATCACTGCAATCCACAAAAACCCCACTCAGCGGCTGCCGAACCCTGTAGGTGCCTAAACTCACACAGCACCCTACATTTTTGTTACAGAAGTTCCCTGAGCACCTATATTTCTGCATCTGGGCATGTGCACTTCTGCCTTGCTTTAAGCAGGAAGGCCTACACACCGTGTCTAGCCCTCTACATTCTGAACGGAAAAAGTGTGCGTGTCTTACAGTCTATAGACCACTACCACTTTTGCCCACACAAACCAGATTAAAAATAAAGTGTTTCAAGTCATCAAGTCTTACTTACATCGAAGTCCCAGAGCGATCCACAAACTGGGGGAAGATAGGCACTCCTCCTCTTATTTTGCCTGTGGGGCCCAATCCAGTAGGCATACTGAGTACACCTAACTCCATACAAAATGCCTGGGGACAGGAAGAGGCAGCCTCCCTTTAGCCCAAAGGTTAGGTAACATCTCTGGGATAGGGGAGACCCTGGTTCAATTCCCTCTTTGTCTGATAAGGCATTTGAATAGCAATCCCAGACCTCTCAAGTGAGTGCCCTAACCACTCAGCTAAGGAGTGAGAATCCCTATCTCTGGCCTAACTAATTATTCAACTTCTACGGAAGAGACAGAGAGAGAGTCCCACATCACAATATCCCACAGTCCAATGATTGATGCCCCCTCCTGAGAGGCGGGGAGCCCTTGTCCAAATCCCTTCTTATCAAGTAGAAGGCAGAATTGAACGGGGGTCTCCCACATCCTGGGGGAATACCCTAACTACTGGGCTAAAAGTTATAGAAGAGGTCATGGTCATCCTCCTGCTCCTCCCCATCCCAATGGTCCATTGTGTGGCACTAGGCAAGTGCCTAACTCATTCTTGTAAGAAACGGCTTAGGCACCTAAGCCACCTGACTCCGGGAGAGGAGTTCCCAGTTGTGAATCACAAGCAGAGATGGGCACCTCCCTGCAGCCCAGACTTACGTGCTGAACTCTGTCAGAAGGGTGGAGCTTAGCCCTCCCCACTTCTTGGCATCTCTCATTGGCTAGCTCAGGCATCTCCCCACCTAGCATATTGGCTTTTACATGAAGCCTAGGCACCGAACTCAGGCTTTGTGGATCCCAAAGTTGTTTGAGTGATTTTCTCGGTGCCTAAAAGTTAGGCATTGCAGTGCCTAAGTCCCTTATGGATCTGGGCCTTTTCTCTTCTTCTCCTTCCATGAATTTGCCCACCTCTGTGTCACAGAGCAGAGAGAAGCACAGGGCTCCTAGTTACTAACCTAGGCAAAGAACAGGGATATAACTAGCCATCTGAAGTTCATACACATACTACATTTATCAAACCATTCCCCCCTGCCCATCCCAATCTTCTTTCCCAGGAGTAAAAACTCCTGATCTGCACTAGTGTAGATCTCACCACTAGAGAATCAAAGCCATAATCTCTGAGGGTAGACAGATAGTTAAATACAGTATGATTACTAATGCAGTAGCAGAGAGACAACCAGAGTGTGAAGAGCAAAACAAACCTGCTAGTCTCAGTAGGAAATGTTGCCAGCAGAAACGTTAAACTGTTCACCATGGCTTACATGCCCTATGTCCACCTACCCCCAGCTCAGTCGTTCATTAAACTAATATGCTAATGCAAAGCTACATGCAAACTATCTATTCCTCACCAAGGGTTTTTCAGTCTTGCATTCATAAATCAGTAGAGATATAAGGGGCGGGGGGGGAAGAGATGGGCTCCAGCTGTGAAGTCCAGTCCCCGACCTAAACTTTGCCAAAGTCTCATAAACACACATTCTAGGTGAAATCCTGGCCCCACTGAAGTCTGTGGGAAATTTGCTATTGAACGCAATGGGGCCAGGATTTCACCCTCTTTATTAAGAGAATGTCAAGCTTGTGCAATTATTATTATTCCTGTTTATTACTATAGTGCTTAGGCACCAACCAAGAATGGGGCCCCACAGTACAAGGCACTGCACAGAGTACGTGGCAGCCCCTGCCCTAATGAGCTTACATTCTAAACAGAGAAGACAGACACAGGGTAAAAGACAGGGATAGAGCATAAATAAAGAACTCAAAGGCCAGGAAAGTCCACAGCACGGTTGTAAAGTCAAGGTTTAAGATTGCTTTGGCTGAGGCAGGACCCCTTAAGAGCTCTTCCTCATTCAATCTGGAACATGGTCACTATGCAGCTGAGTGAATGGTACATTTGTGCACAGCGCAGCTGCAGTTCCATCTGAACGTTGCTTTTCAAGTGTTAGGGGTGTTCCGAGTGCACTGTCCATGCGCGAAGGGCGGTTTTCATGCTCTCCTAACTGCCAAATCAAAACGAATATTCACCGGAACACTCCAGGGCACTTCTCAGTGAGGGTTGTTAACCTGCTAATTTTCAAATTAGGTTTGGTCTAGACCGCTAAAAAAAAAAAAGTGTGTTTTTACCATGGATTAACTAGAGTGCACTAGCTAAAACCCTAGTGGAGACAAGGCATTTTAGTTTTACTGCAAGGTCAACCACAGGTGGAGGGTATAGCACCAACCTTGCCTACCAGCTACCTCACGGTAAACTCTATAGTGCAACTCAGCCCGGATGTGAGGACCTAAACAGAGGTCCACGTCTAAATCTTGCAGATTCTTTCAGCAGAACATCAGCAAAATAAGACCTTTCTTGTCTTTTCACACAGCAAAACTCTCATCCAAGCTCTTGTTATCTCGTATCTTGATTACTACACCATCCTTTTCCCTGGCCTCCACAAATGTCCCACTCAGATCCATTCAGAGCATTGCTGCAAAGATCATTTCTCTAGCCTATCGCTTTGGTCACATTACCCATCTGTTGGCATCCCTCCATTTGCTCCCTCTTGTCTATCACATCAAATATAAGCGATTTGTCTTCCCTTTCAAAATCTTTCACGACCTAGCCCCACCCTACCTATTATCTGTCATTCAGAACTGTAAGGTCTCCTCCCACTTCCACCCGGGCCCATGAGGCCAGTCACCATTGCCCTCTTGTTAAATTTTCAAATAAACACCTTTGTGCTTTCTCCCATTTCCACCCAGGTATACCGTCAGGCCCACAGGCTTCAGAAGCTGGTGTTCTTTCCAGCAGAGTTTTCACCAAGTTAACCCTTAGAGGGTCCCATTTAAACCCCACACTTGGGAGGCGTTCCCTGTACACATCTGCAAAGCCACCTCATTATCCACCTTCAAATCCTTCCTCAAAGCTCGCCTTTGCTGTGATGCCTACCAAAAAAACTTGACAAGTTAGGCTGCTGATGTGCAGAGACCACAGCCTATCATACTGACCAACATCATCTGTTTCCTTGGATACAGACAAACTGATGGGGAAGTATATCTGTTGTCTTTTTTCTTACAAACTAAGTATTAACTCTTTGGGGAAGGGACCATCTTTTTGATCTGTTTATGTACCCCACCTGGAAGAATGGGGTCCATGCCTGGGGCTCCTAGGTGCTGAAGCAATAAAAATAATAGAATATGGTGCTTTATCTCTATTAGGATTTTATACTGAGATAACTAACATGCAATAGTTATCTCACTGTTAAAAACAAGAAAAACTTTGCGGCATTGAAGACTTGCATTGCCAGTGCAGCGTTAGAGCTGTCAACAAATAGTTGCAAACATATACATATATTGGCAGAAATCAAGCCTAGAAACCCATAGGTGATGTTTTCAAGAAATTATTCATGATGCAAAACAGGTGCTGAGAATGGAAACACTTAGGCATCTTTAACTATAGCTTAAGTGCAAATAACAGCTATAACGTACACATACACTTCATGAGACAGAGGAAAGCAACTGCTGTACTAAGTTTCTTGAGATCTCAGGGTTCTGCCAAGGCCTAGAACCACTTACTTTAGCCAGGTATGCAGCATTCCTTATTGTCTCCACCATCTCTCTGCCTGCAGGGTGCACCTTTGCCACATGCACCCACATCCTCTCCCAGGTCTGCCCGTCGATTGGGAAGCCACTTTTATTGACGAGGAAAAGCACCCCTCCATCTTTGTCTTCTTCTTCTGAGCCCCCGTTGTTGGCTGTGCTGACAGGCCGTGCATGAGTGCTCCTTGACCGGCCCCCTTTGGCTCCCTTGGGATGGGGGCAGTGGTGGGCATTGGAAGTAGAGCCTGTCATGATGGGTTTGAATTGCGAGAGTAGTCCAAGTAGGACGTATGTATACAGTTCAATGCCACAACAAGGAAGCCTTATCCATCTCTCACTTGCTGCCACAGCAACTAGGCAGAGTGGTTATTAGCTAAAATTAGCCAGCGTGAGTGCTGCTGGGTTTGTTCTCTTGTGGGCTGAATCTAAAACCAGCAGAGGGTGAGAAAGAGGGGGAAAGAGAAAGCATGTTAGCAGAAGAAGAGGAGCAGAGTTTATGCAAAGCATTCAGCTCACTGCATCACCTAAGGCTGGCACACGAGAGGATAACAACATGGCTAGATCCCTTTCCGTATCAACTAAGACTGACAGACAAAAGGAAAATAGCAATCTGGAGAGACACCTCTCTGTAAAACTCCTGCAGGCGTCACACAAGGGTGACAATAGCAATCTACCTAGATCCCTCTCCCCATATTACCCCTGGGGTTCCCAAAGTGACCTGGACCTGGCTAGATCCCTCGGCATATCGCGCCTAGGGCTGTCACTCTGGCTAGATCCCTGTCTGCATCACCCGGTTCAATCTCAGACAATGCCGGAGTCCAAAATGCAAACGCAACAGAATCCCCCTCGAACTGAAGCCCAGAGACCCCGCACTCCACACTCACCCTCTCCTCTTTCCTCGGAGGTGGGTGATTCTGTGCCAGCCGCCAGCAGCAGAGACCCAGACTGCAGCACGACCAGTCTTATATCAGGCTCAGCTCCAGACGGGTCCGCTCGCAAGCGATCCCCAGCAGCAGAGGGCTGGGCTGGGCAGGGAGCGGGTGGCTGCCTGGCTGCTTCCCCCGCTGCTGCTGCTGCCGGCCGCTCTTTAACAGACATTCCACCCCTGCCCTGAGTCCGCCCCCCGCCCCCTCACCTGGTCGCCGCGGGATTCATTGCGCCACGGACCCTCCGGGAGGCTGGGGCTGCTGCGGCTGCCTCTTTCGCCTTAGCCCATGGTCCATGATTGTTACTCTCTGACACGTAACCATGTTACCCGGCAGCCGCCGACGTTCCGAGCGCCCCTATTGGCTGCCGCAACAAAGAGGGGCGGCCCCGGGAGCTGGAAAGCCAGGCTGGGAAGCTTTGCCGGGTTCTGCTTGGCGGTGATCCTGCCAGGGGGCGGGGCCAGCGGGAGAAATCTGAGCACTCAGAGCTGGAGCTGAGCTGCCCTCGGTGCCTGGAGCTGCCAGTGGTTCAGTGCGTTTAAATCATAAATCGGGGTGTTACATGTTAGACATTTGTACGTAGATGAAGATTAATTCTCTAGCACAGTATTCTGTGTCGGAACATTTATTTAACATACTGTGCTAATTATTCTAAATGGGGGTAGATTATTGCTTTCTCTGGTACTCACAGGCTGCAAGACACTTCACAGCGACAATCCCTGTCCCAAACAGTTGACAATCTAAAACCTCAGTCCTGTAATCAGATCCACACGGGGTGACATTTGTATCTGTACAGATCCAGTCACAGAACCATGGTCTAAAGCAGGGGCTCTCAAACTTCATTACACTTTGAATCCGTTCTGACAGCAAAAATTACTACGTGACCCCTGGAGGGGGTCCGAAGCCTGAGGCCCCCCAAGCCCCACTGCTCCGGGTGCGGGTGAGGGTGCAAAGCCAAAGCCTTGGACAAAAATCAAAGCCCAAGGGCTTCAGCCCCAGACAGGGGAGCTGCAACGTGAGCCCGACTGCCCAGGGCTGAAGCCCTCAGGCTTTGGCTTCAGCCTCAGGCAGTGGGGCTTCGGCTTTGGCCCCAGGTGCTGCGGCTTGGACTTTAGCTTTGGCCCCGGGCCGCAGCAAGCCTAAACCAGCCCTGGCAACCCCATTAAAATGGGGTTGCAACCCACTCTGGGGTCCTGACCCACAGTTTGAGAACCGCTGAAAGTGCCACCCTGCCCACCACTTTTACCCTCTCTCCCGTACCTCAGTGTGTTGTAACCAGCGACACTAACATTCCAGTCATACGCATCGTCCCATCAGGTTTCCCCATTTCCCCTCCCCAGGGAGAACTTCCAACTCCTCTTCCTTATTGCCCAGATTCCAGTGCCAAGAGCAGTATTGCTTCCCTTCAAGAGTGATACCTTGCAGAGCACCTACACCGCACCACAGTATTCCCCTGAGTCCACACTTGTGTTACTGCAGGATGGGTTATCTGTAAGCCAGGGAGAGACTCCACCTCACTGGTCCCTTTCTTCCCTCCTTTGGAAGGTGCCGGGGGAGAAAGAGAACATGTCCCCAGGGCTGAGGCAGCATGGGATTGCTGGAGTTGCAGAATGGGATTGCTGGCGTTGCAGCATGCTCTCCAGGAGCCCTCAAGCCTTCCCTATCAGCGCTGCAGCATGAGAACAGCAGAGCCTGGATTGGAGCAAGGGAAAGGCCTGTTTTCCACAGAATCCTTCCCTCAGGCCTGGAGCTTTTAGAGCAGAAATCCCTGGGGGCGTTAATGTTGCTCTAAAAAGAGCTGTACAGCTTCTTGACAACACCACGCAAAGTGATCTGTTTGTAGAGATGCATAAAGCCCTGCACTGATTTCTCTGAGAGGATTCCCCCGAGCTGTTGGGGGAGGCAGGACCTTATTCCTTACCTCTCGTGACAGGGCTGTGAGAGAGCTTGTAGAGAGCCAGAGCTTTCTAGAGGGTTAATTCAGAAATTCCCTATGGAACCTAGGGGCTGCAGCCTACGCCAGGAAGGAGCCAGGTGGCTGTTGGAGCGACTCGAGGAGGAATGCCATGGGCTGGCTCTCTGATCACCTCTTCACTCTGCTTCTTCCCACACCCACCTTTGGGGTAAGTCCATCACCTCCTCCTTAGTGCGTGTGGGCTGGAAACCAGATACGGCCGTAGAGAGGTTGCCCACTCAGCCCATGAACAGGAGGATCCATTGCAGCTCAAGTCCTCCTGCTTGTCACAGCCCAGAGAAATGCATGACACTGAGCCTGGACTCTGTGACTGCATTAGTCACCAACAGGGGAGTGTGGCAGGAGAGGACACATAACATATCTACAAATAACTTTTTCTGGACTGCTGAGGTGGGGGGAGAGAGGCCAGATTCCATCTGGCTCCTTAGGACTCTGAGGAAGCTCTGGGATCTGGAGAGAGGTCTCTGGAGGCTTGGGATGAGCAGGTTTGGAGACATGTGGCTGCTACCTAGTCCAAAGTAACCTGCTGTGCTCCCCCACAAGAGCCATATTAACAGGCACCACTGCAAGTGACCCCCATGTCTCTCTATTTCCTTGGCCACATGTATCGTGTCCTTTTTCTACTCCAGAAAAAGAGGACAAGAGTTCACTACAGCTACCACCTCAGGGATTGGTTGGGTTGAGATCAGCTGGTAGAAGTATGCAATATCGACAGAATCTGGGACTTCAAGCCCCTAGACTGACCTCTTACCTTTATGGACCTGCCCTTTCATCATACACAGCTGTTTTAAAGTTTAGCGTGATAGTAAAGAGACCCATTTTTAACCCTTTACCACACAAGACAAAGCCCGCAGTATTCATCATTAACTATTTGTTTCTACTCTCCTGGCTCCCAAACTGCTTTTCCTCCCTACTGCCACCAGCCACCTTCGAGTTCTCCCTCTTCTCTCCCCAGCTCTGCTCACTTGATTGCAGCATCTCAGCGGATGGTCCAGTTTTGCTCTTTCACTTCCATTCTTCTTCACTTCTGTGGATGGCTGCATTTGCCATTGAGCAGCCTGATGGAAATACCTGAGCCCTCTGTCTAGGCACACAGGCACAGCAGCTAAAGCCAAAGACCGCCCCCCCTGAGAGCAGGGGGAGATTAGTTTGGAGTGTCAGGAGTGGAGGCTTGGCCCATGGGGACCCCAGGAACTGCAGCTGCTGCCACCTACATGGTGAATCCTCCAACCCATTGCCAAACGGCTCTTCCATGTTCTGCAAACTGGCCCCACTGGCTGACTATCTAGGAGAACAGACACCCTTTGTTAGAGCAGGAGAGTGTCTTCAATGCAGCTCTCTTTCCACACCTCCCAGAAGGCCATACGGAAACACCTGTGAGTTTCTAGGAGTCTCTCAAGGAGTTCCCTGCTCAGTCACTTGGCACCCACTAGCAATGGTCTCTGACAGTGACACTGCAAAGGGGAGCTCAGCAGATGGTCCCTTCTATGGCTTCCTGAGTGGGAGGGAGGTTGGTCTTGTCATTTAAGGCCTAGCTGTCAGAGTCAGGGCTCCTGGATTCTCTGGCTTTGGAAGTGGGTGGAGTCTAGTTGTTGGAGCGGGACTGGTATCAGTACCATGCTTCCTTCCTGCCTCTCTCAATGATGTTGTGTGAGACCTTGCAGCCAGTTGCTTTCCATCCCTGTGCGTCAGCTAACAGAGATAATACTGACCCTCCACCAGAGGGGGCTGGCAGGGGTCACTACCGTAATGACTCAAGTTGGAGTGAATTGTGCTCTTGGCAGCGAAGGGCCCAGATTCAGACCCCATGGATACCCAACGTGTCTATAGGTGGCCATGGTTTGACTCACCTAGCATTACAGGCTGTTTAGCCCGGTCCTGGCCATGTCTGGTGCATCTGCTCCTGGCCCTCTCTGGCACACAGCTCCATCACACACAAGAACATGGCCCACCAAGGACAATCTATCAGCTCCCATCTGGTGTTCACCTCCAAGATGGATGGTGAGCCCTAGTCAGACCACAGAAAGACAGGGTGGTGTTCTCTGGTGGAAACTGGAGGAGCTTCAGCCTCTGCTCTCACCTCCACCCACAGGCTAAGGGCTTCAAAAGTGATTCCTGATCCCAGGTAAACAAAGTAGCTGAGTTGAGGCCAGGGTGGGTGGAATTACTGCTGGGACGGAGCCTAAGAGAAGAGCAGATTTCTCCTCTGCTCATGGGAGATCCCCAGGAAAAGCAGCTGGGGTGGGGGTGGAGGCAATACAAGCACCACCCCTCAGCCCTTGAATAGCAGGCAACTAGAACTTTGGGAGCCAAGGGACTGGTGTATCTTGCCGGACAGCAAAAAAGAGCATTGGAGAAATTGTACAAAGTCAATGTCACGGCTGGGTCAAGGGCAGCCAGATCTTCTGGTCAGAGCCAGAGTCCACACTCACATGACAGGAGTCAAGAGTCAGCTGGGTCAGGATACGGGAAGATCAGAAGCAAAAGACAAACTTGTGATCACAACCACAAATCAGATGCCAGAAAATCAAGCCAGGGGAGCGGCAGCAGAAACAAGCAGGACACGGTCCAGGACAGGGAGCAGCCCTGGTGTTCAGTCAGCTTCCTGTTCCTGCTGCTTCCTTGCGCAGGGCCAGAGGGCCAATTAGCTTCTCTGGGACTCCTCCAATAGGACCTCAGGAGTGGAGCCTCAAACTGGGGCTGAATTTCATGGGTCCTAGGTAAGCAATTTTCAGCAGCTTCCAGGTGGAGGGTTGGAGTGTGGCTGCTCCCATGAACCCTGCAGACCCGGGTTGATCTCTCCCCGTTCAAACCTCCTGCAGAAAACATTATCCAGGATCCCGGACACATCCTCTGAGAATAAAATGAGGATATCAGGATGAGAAATAGGTCTCTGTACCAGGGCTGGGATCCAGGGATAGGGAAAGCTCCCAACCAGGATATGTAGCAGGAGCCCCCTGTTTGTTGCAAGAGCCCCAAGTGGCAGGAAGAGTGAACGGTTCTTACCTCCAGGAGATGCATGGGATCTTCCATCTGAGCCTCAGTGAGACCCATGTTGCTTGGTTTGACAGGATGAGATCACCTGTCCCCACTGCTCCCTGAGCTGGGCTGGCTGCATGATACATCTGTGTGAAAGGCTGAGACAGAGTCTAAACGTCAGATGTGACAATCAGGGTTCTGTCACCCCATGGGGAGAACAGGGGGTCTGAACCCCAAAGAACAAGCAATTGAATCAACTGTTTCAATGCAGAATTATTGTGCCATACAGGTACATCCTAAGGTCCTCTCATGGATTGGTAACTGGTTAAAAGATAGGAAACAAAGGGTGGGAATAAATAGTCAGTTTGCAGAATGGAGAGAGGTAAAGAGTGGTGTCCCCCCAGGGATCTGCACTGAGACCAGTGCTGTTCTACATATTCATAAATAATCTGGAAAAAGGGGTGAACAGTGAGATGGCAAAATTTGCAGATGATAAAAAGCTACTCAAGTTAGTGAAGTCCCAAGCAGACTGCCAAGAGCTACAAAAGGATCTCACCAGACTGCACGACTGGACAACAAAATGGCATTGTTCAATGTTCAAAATCCAATGTTGATAAATGCAAAGCAATGCACATTGGAAAATACAATCCCAACTCTACGTCTAAAATGATGGGGTCTAAATTAGCTGTTACCACTCAAGAAAGAGGTCTTGGAGTCATTGTGGATAGTTCTCTGAAAACAGCCACTCAAACACGCAGTCATCACTGCGAACAGAGGGCAGAGGCCTGTGTTGGGCAAGGAGGGCAGGGATTTGGGAGGGAAGAGCAGAGGATCAAACACTTTCTTAATGTGGGTCAGGATGATCCCCATTTCAAAGACAGAGAAAGTGAGGCACCAGGTAGGAGTGTGACCTGGCCAGGATCACATTACCACTCAGTGGCAGGACTGCAGTACAACCCGTTCCCTGCTCTCATCACTGGACCCTGCTGCCCCTTCTGTATGACCCCTCCAGCCATCCTCTCCCATAGGCCATCCCCACCACTCTCCAGTACCAGGCTGTTTCCATAATGGAAGCAGGCTTGTAACAGAATTCACACACCAATAGGCGCCCCTTCCTGGCAAGGCCTGGTGTCACAGCTTTCTTGCTGGGCTAGCACCCCTGCTGATAGTCGCTAGGGTGCTCTGGCAGGTTTTTGGCTGGGAACTCAGCCCTTCAGCCAGGTGACCGTCTTTGAGTCCACTCCTTCCTGGATTGTGCTCATCCCAAACTAAATTCCAAAAAGGTCCTTTACAGAAACAAGGTCTTCTGTCCCTTTGAGGGCTCTTCCTCAACCTGACTTTGGCTCAGCCTGCCCTTGCTGGCCTTGGTAACCCTTTCTGTGGCCTTGTACATCCCCTTCCTTAGAGATCATGGGAGAACCAGTCCTATCCTGGATTCAAGGTTCTGCCCCAAAGCCCTGTATCGAACAGCAGGGCCTACTCCTGTACCTTTGCTGTGGTTTTCCCTGGTTTTCCCCTCAGGTGGAGCTCACTCTGTAATCCATTTGGCCTAGCTCCAGGCTTTATAGCCCACAGGCCAAGCCCCCCTGTTACATACCCTCCTCCTTAGAACCTGGCCCACGTGGGGGGCAAGTTCTATTCTTGTCCAAGCTTCATCCCTCGTCATCTCGTCACTGTCACCGGCTGCACGCTTGTACAGCCGGCGCACAGTGTCTCCAGCTCCACTCCCAGCTCGCTCACCAGAATGAAGAAGCCATCCTTCTCTTCTGCAGTATCCCAGCGCTCTTCCTGCAGCCACTCCTTCTCATTAACCACTGCTTGCAGAGCCTCTTCTGAAGCCTTTAGCTTCTTCTGTAGCCTTTTTGCTACTGCTGCTGCATACACCAAAACCTTTTCCGTCAGGGTCTGAGAACCCACCATGGACAGCTCCACCCTTGTAGTTGTCCCTTCTTCAGTCTGCTTCATCTCTGGGCCAACCATTTCGCCCTTCACCTCCCTGCAGCATCTGACAGGGTGTGTGGGTGGAGGGTCTGCAAGGTCTTGTCCCCATCTTGGCACTAGGCCACGCTTGTAGACTTTCTCATGCCCTGCTCTCCTGGGCTAACCTTCTCAGCACAGCCCAGGCATGCTCTCTGTGTCTGCTCTTTTTATCCATGGGCATAGCAGACCCTGGGTTGATTTCCCTTTGCAGGATCTCTCACAGGGATTGCTGCTGCTACGTCTGTAGCTCCACCTGCACTTCCTTCTGCTTCTGTTGGTTTTCTAGGAACTGCTGGAGAAACCCCTAGACCTGCTTTGGCTGTTTAAATTGTCCCGGGAACTGAAGTGGGAAATCCAGTGACCAGCTCGGTCCCTCGAGACACTCGCTTGGGAGAACAGACCTGCCTTCAGCAACCAAGACTTCCATCAGCCCTCACGGATCACCGGGGGAATTCAATCCTCCTGACTATGCCAATCAGAAACGAATCTACTGGGAGTTACGTGCCCCGCTGGTGGGCAGACATGGCATCACAGCCCTCTCGCTGGGCTAGCATCACCCCTCGATGGTTGCTCCAGCACCATGGCAGTTTCTCTGCCTGGTAACTCAGCCTTCCGGTCACCACCTTTAGTCCACCCTTCTGGGGCCCAGCTTGTCTCACACTAAAAGTCCAAAGAGGTCTTTCCACAGAGAGAAGTCCTTCTGCCATCGCTGGGGCTCTTGCTCAGCCTGCAGCCCCCTTGCTGGATTTGGTAACCCTCTCCGGGTGCGTGTACGCACCGTTCTTTGAGGCCAGTAGGGGAACCCATTCCCACCCTGACATTGGGAGCGGCCTAGAGCCCTGTACCCAACAGCTAGGTGTGCTCCTTTCTCTTTGATGCAGTTTTCCCTGGGCACTTCCTACCTCTCTTCTCAAGTTCCCCTCCAGGCTTTCCTTGCTGCTCTGAACTTCCTACCTCGTTCTCATTCCTGTGGATACCCCAGCTGGGCTGTATCACCACTGAAGTCTGGCTCTTTATGGGGAGGTACATGGTGGCTCTCAGTTAGGGCTCATTTTATAATCAGCTTGGCTAATCCCCAGGCTGTACAGCCCAGGGGAAAGCACCTGGCCCACTCCTACTGTTACTGCGCTGGGGTCCTTGCACCCCACCTGGTTTCCAAAGGGGCTGAGTACACGAAGGCCTCATTGCCTGGAACTGGAGTGTGCTTGTTCTGGTGACTCTGACATTCAGGCCCTTCATCATTCAGAGGCTGACAGGTGTGGTGAGGGTGCTGGAGAAACCCCACTGCTGAGCGGAAGGATGTCAAGGAGTTGGGATTCTGGGAGCTGATGGGTTCATTTGCCTTGCTGTGGGAAGTGGAGCTGGAGACAGGAGATGCCATGGGAACGAGACTACCTGATGCTCTCTTCATGCCTGAGGGGCTGGAGCCTCTTGCCGGAAGTGCTCTCAGGATCCAGGTTCGAGGACATCTCTGGGGAGCTGCTTCCTAGGAACAAAACCAGGGTAGTATGATGATGGAGATGTCTCTGTCCCAGAGCTGGGAGCCAGGGACGGGAGAAGCTCCCAGCCAGGCTGTGCATTGGGGATCCCATTTCTCCCCCAAGAGACCCACATGCCCCAAGGAGTAAATGGCTCTTACCTCCATGAGGGAGTGGGGTCTTCCATCTAAGCCTCTTTGAGAGCCAGCATTGCTTGGTTTGATGGGAGGAGGTGACCTGTCCCCACTGCTCCCTGAGGTGGCTCAGCTGCAGGTTGCGCCCGTCTGGGAGGCTTTGCCAGATCCCAGGGCCCGGAAGACAGCTGGGAAGGAGGCTTCTGCCCCAGATGAAGGAATCTGGGGGGCAGAGGGAAGGATCCTGCTCCACAGAGAGGAGAGAGAGTTTCTGTGAGTACCAGGGGGCTCCATTTCCCCTTCCACTAGCTCCCCATTTACAGCGAGCCAGATAGTACCTGCAGCTGGGAGTGGGAGTTGCTGGTGGCCTCAGAGGCACAGCCCCTGCAGTGCCTCAGGCACTTGGCACAAGCGCTGGATGATGCAGAGCTGGCGCATCACATTGGCCACGACGTCCTCCTGCTGCACGGGAACGAGAACCTGTCAGAGACTCAGACGTCCCCGAAGAATCAGGGGGGATTAAGGGCACCTGGAACCAGCAGCATTCCCACCCAGCACCTGCCCACCTCGGAGGCATGGATTCACCCTCCTGACCCCCAGAATGGAGGCTTCCCGCAAATCATCTGTTCGTGCGGGAAGCCGGGGGGGGCGGGGCTGAGAAGCAAGCAGCAGCTTCACGCTCAGGCCCAGGGAGGCAGAGGTGAGCTGGTGCGGGGAGTGGTTCCCCTGCACGCCCCCCTCTCTCCCCCCAGGTTAACTGCTGTGGCGCGGGCGGCCCTCCTCGCATCTCCCACCCCTAGCCCACCTCTGCCTCCCTGGGCCTGAGTGCAAAGCCGCCACCTGCTTCTCAGCCCTCCCCAGCTTCCCACGCGAACAGATGATTTGCGGGAAACCAGGGGCGGGGGCGGAGAAGCAGAGCAGGGCAGCGCATGCAGGGGAGGAGGTGGAGGTGGAGCGGAGGAGAGCTGGGGCCGGGCGCGGGGTGGGGAGCCGGTGGGTGCTCTGCACTCACCAAATTTTCCCCATGGGTGCTCCAGCCCCAGAGCACCCATGGAGTTGACGCCTAAGGCACCACTTTTGGCCAGTTGTTAAATATAGAAATTTAGAAATCTCGCGGGACAACCAGTTCTAAAAGGGCTTCTAAATTTAACAACTGGTTCCAGTGAACCGGCTCCAGCTCACCACTGCACCAGGCCACTGGGAACTGGTGCAGCCCTGTGGAACAGGAGAGGCTCGAAGAGGGCACTTAAGGGACTCTTCTGCCCTTCCCAAGACCGATAGTACCGGGGCCTAAGAACATGAGTCTGTGATGAGGTAATGCTTGTCATTAATTAGCCTTGCTAAACAGCTGGATTGGAGCTTCTCTGGGGACAAGCTGGCTCCCTCCTGCTCATGGAGGTGGATTCATCTCCCTTCCCTGTAGCACCTTCTCTCACTCTCATTCCCCACCAGGCTCCTTGCTGACAGGCCAGTGAATGGCCATAGGATGGGAATGAGGTCTGGGCCTCACCCCAATCTCCTGAGTCTAATGCAGCTGCTTACCTTGTCCCCCATCAGCTGCTGGGCTTCCCCCAGGAGGGAGTAGGTGAGGAGCAGCCCCGATTGGCTGACACGCAGCAGGGGGTCATGGATGGCCAGCACTGCCATCCAGAGGAAAGATCTCTGCACCTCCAAGAAGAACTTTCCGAAGACCTAAAGCCAACAGGACGTGAGGCATTAGCAGACTGCCCAGAACCAGGCTCCAAATCCTGGGGCTAGAACGTTATCTCCGTGTAGTGGCCCTAGGAGGCAGCCAGTGCAGGGGACCCAGCCACCCCCATTCCCTGAGCTGTGTCATGCCCTGGCAGAGTGTCCTTACCTCCCCTACCCTGGCTGTGTTCTTGTAGCCCAGGAGCCTGCTGTCCTGGTGCCAGTCCCAACACCACAGGTCTTCAGCCTCATGGATGGTCAGCCCTGGGAGAGACACACACAGTTGTTATTCTGGTTGCAGTGCTTGTGTCCTTCCAATCCCATTGGTGGCTGCACAGTGGGCAGAGTCCTCGCTGTGTGCCTGGCCCAGCAGAATTGCAAGGGATGGTGTAGAACAGAGAAAGAGACAGACAGAGACTCATCCTCCAGCCGGGGTCAGTCTGAGAGAAATTGGCTGGGGTCCCAGTCTCACTCTTCTATCGGGTGCCATTTCCCAGCTGGGTTCCTTACTCCTCTGGTGCAGCAGCAGCTGGTAGAGCCGGTAAACCCCCTCCCTGGCCTGCTGGCTGATGTCCTTGGCTGGGTCACCGATGAACAGTGCCAGCTGTGCCACATGGTGACCCATCCTGTGGAATTCTGCTGAGTTCTAATGGAAGGAGAGGGAGAGGGGACTCCATCAGCATTTTCCTGTCAGCTCCCAGTCTCCCACTGGGCTAGGACTCTCCTTCCCCTCCACCTCTCTGCAGGAGATGCCTAGAGGATAGAAGCTAGAGCTAGATCCTTAATTTCCTCTTCCCCCAAGGGAGCCTGGAGCACAGGGATGTGGGCAGGGCCCTCCATGAGGACTTGTTTCCACAGATGCTCCAGGATGACAGGAAGGCATGAACCTGGAGCATGGTCCCCTTAAAAGCCCAGAGTCATTACTTACCAGAACAAGAAGAACATGACTCAAGCCAAGCTCATTATCATGACTCTGCCTCCCCAAAAAGAACACTCCTAACTCACAGCCCCTGCAGCAGCAGATCCTACAGCTCGTTGGAGCCAACCCACCTACGCCTGGAGTCAGGAAGCTGGGGTCAGAGGTCACTTACGTCAAACTCAGGGAGGGTGATAATGAATCTTAGCAGGGCCGTGCTGCTCCTAATGGCCCTGGCTCTCTCTTGCGACACCCTGGACACGATCCAGTAGTTAATGTGCTGTGGGGAAAGGAGGCAGCATAGGACCAATGGGCAGGTGCACGTGTTGTGCAAATGAGACCCACCCCCGATCCCCAGGGGGCTGAGACATTGTGCACAGGGTGGAATATCTGATTCATTGATCGCAGAGCTTTAGAAGGGGATTGTTGCCCCCAGGACGATGCTTGTCTCCTGCAGGTCACAACTTGTCATTGTCTTTCTAGATTGGAACAATGTTCGGTGTCTGGGCTGGTCCCATCCTCCCTGAACTCCTGATTTCTGAACAGCTCACCAGGAAGGAGACAGACCCCTCCCCCCTCCCTGACTCTCACTCAAGTCCTTGGTTGAGTGAAGGGACTGAGTGTGAGCACAATCCCCACAGGAATCTCAGGGCCCGTCGGAGCTGATTCTCTGGAGTCCTCCTGTTTCTCTAGGAAGGAGCCTGTGACTCTTCTCTGAGGACCATCTTCTGGATCTCACAGGAGGGGTTCAGACTCTCACTCCCCAAGCCAGCCAGGGGCCCTGTGGTTAGTGCTCAACAGAACCAGGCAGAGCTCTGGCTTGAAGTCCCAGCTCCTTCCTCTGTCCTTCCAGGAGGAAGGGCCTGACACTGCATTGCACTGACTGCCCTGACCAAGGACGGCCCACTGGGGGCCCAGCTAAGAGGACAGACTGGAAAATGGATCTAAGAGTTAAGGTAAAATTGCCCCCACCCCTCTCATCGGGCTCACCTCCAAGAAGTAGTGGAGCCTGCCGGTGTCTGGGGACTCTGCCAGCAGGTTCCCCAGCATGGCATCCAGGAGGTCTGGCAAGACCCTATGCAGATCCTGCAAAGCAAGGGAGAGCCATGGGTCAGAGTTAAGGAAAGAGGGACTACACCTGCCACAGGATGGGAAGAGGGGTCTCTGGGAAGCACTGGTGAGATCCCCAAACACATATCCTGGCCTCTCTCATTCACATCCCACTGCAGGCAATTAACAAGGATTCATGGCAGGATGACAGGTGGCTCTTCAATCCATGACTTTAGCATGATCTACCTGGACTTGGGTGGTGTCCTTCTCCTTGCCCAGGGTGAAGACGGCATGCAGGGCAGCTTGAACGAGGTGGGTTTCCAGCTCTGGCTCCAGGGCAGATGTCATGGCGCTGGCAAGAGAGAGGAGCTGGTATTAGACTGTGCAGTGTGGTGGTGGGACTATCACCAACATGGATGTGAAACTGCAGGGAAATAGGCACAGGCTGGCGAGAATGGAAACTGAGGCACCGAGCCAGGGAATGACAAGGCCAAGGTTTCCCAGACAGACAGTGGCAGGGCAGGAATAGCGCCTCTTCCCTGGACCCTGCTGCCCCTCCTGTATCTGATCCTCGGAGGGAGCCTCTCCCCAAAGCCATTGCAATGTTACTGGAGTGAAAAGAACAGCCCAGCCCAGAGAGAGTGAACCTTCCCACCACCTCTGCCAGAGGAGCCACCCTTGGGAGGTGACCTGGGAGTGGGAGGGTCAGTGACTCACAGCCCTGGGCCTGAGCAGCGCCAGGGTTAGGGGAACCAGGAGGGAGGGTCTCGGTACCTGAGGTTGCCCACAGCAATCAGGGAGTTAGCGAGGACGGCGCCGGGTGGAGAGTTATCAGGCAGCTTCTCAATGAACTCCTGTGAGACCCAAAGGAGACAAAGGAGTGTGTGAGATTCAGGCCTCACTGACAATTCCCAGTGAGGAGATTACACAGTCAGCGCCCCACACAGCCAGCAGGATCACCCCACCTGCCTCCCACTCCTCCGATTCCTGCCCAATCTCAGAATTTCTCCCATCTCTTCTCCCCAACCTTCAGCCCCAGCAATCCCTGCCCGCAGCTGCCCCTCCAGCATCAGCCAGCCCCCATCCATTGGACCAGAGAGACTCCTGCCCTCCCATGTCTCTGTCCTCCCTCCAGCTGCTGGGCACCGTGTCTCGCTCACCACAATCCTCTCCACTACAGCTGCCTTGCAGCAGTTCGGCTCCAGTGTGTCCTGCCCTCTCTGACGTGCAGCGAGACACGCGGGGTGGATGGTGTGCAGGAACATGAGGTGCTGGGCCTCATCCTGCACCCACCAGGAGTGGGGTTAGGGGAGAGAGAGCCAGTTAGCCAGGGACCTCCCTGCCCCAACCCCACCAGCTGCAGGACTCAGGCCTGAATGGGGGAGAGTGGGGACCCCCCCATTGTCCAGATCACCCACGACTCCTGCACAAGCAGTGCCTGTGGGGGGAAGACCCCAGCTGGTGTGTGACAAACACCCCCATCTTGGGGGTCCCAGATCATGGAGGAGAAAGGTCCCCATTAGGGCTGGTGGATCATCAGAGACAAGACCCTCTGCAGGGGGTCAGGGTGCTGGGAAGGGTCAGGACAATCTCGGTTCCAGCACAGCTGGGGAACGTTTGTACCTTTTCTTGGCCCTGGAGCTGCTCTCGGATGTTCCTGAGAGCAGCCTCCTCTGTGGCCATATCCACCCATTCCTCCTCCTTGTCCTCTGAGTTCCTGGGGGTCCCTGCACCAGGGAGAGAAGGGGACAGGGTCACGCCTGCTGCCACTCAGGGAAAGGACAGGGGCATGGTGGGGCAATGTGTCCCCTTCCCACCTCCGGGACCCAGGGCAGATCGGGCCCCACACTCCCCCCTCTCTCTCAGTGATGCCTTCAGCCCCCAATTCCTTCAGGAGTCCATAGCAAAGAGACCTGGACACTGTCCTGGACTCCCTGGGAGGTGCCTGCCCCGCACCCCACAACTGGAGCACCAAGGACCAAAGTGGCTAGTGTCAGTGGGGTTCACGTGGCTCAGGCCAGACACCTGGGCTGGGAACCCACCCCCATAGCACTGGTCGAGGGCCTGGACCCAAGGTGTTCACAGCCCCCTCCTCACCCCTCCCTGAGCCCAGCCTGGCTCCTCGCCTGGAACAAAGCAGCAGCGCCCATCGGCCTCGCTGCTGCCCGTGTCATAGGTCCTGCTGCTGTCCCATGGGGAGCAGACCGAGCTGCTGGTGCTGGGACAGGGATCCTCCACCTCCTGCCCTGGGGAGGCTGGAAGGTCCTCAGTGACCGGGCAGGGCGATGCTTCCTGCTGGGAATCAGGGCTGGGTTCCTGGGGCCAGTGCTTCCCACACAACAAGCCACAGAGCCACCCTGCCCGGTTCCCCTCCTGGGCTGGGTCCTGCCTGCCCAGTCGCATCCTGGGCCAGCTCCATTTCGGCCTGGCCGGTGGCTCTCCCACCTTGGCGCCTGCGCCGGGAGTGGGTTTCCTCTGCCAGAAGGCTGGGCACTTCCACCTCCTGGCCCGGCCAGGGGCTCCTTCCACACCAGCAGGGAGGGAGGGGCCGCTCTGCTCCTGGGGAAGATGGCAGCTGCTTCCCTCAGGCACTGGGGCCACCTTCTTCCTGAACATCCTCAGGAGCCTGACCATCCTGGAACCGAGCGGGGAGCAGGCGTGAGTCTGGGGTCAAGGCAGCCTCTCACTAACCAGCCTTTTTGGTCCCTGCCCATCCCTGCCCCAGCCAGAGCAGCTCCTCCTCCCCCCACAGGGGTGCAGGGAGTGTAATCTCCACACGCTGGCAGGAGCTCATTGCATGATCTGCTCCCAATGTTCCCCCTCGTCATCCCTGGTGCTGCAACACCCGGGGAGTCTCCTCCTTTTCGAGCACTGGGGTCAGTCACAAAGACCATCAGTCACTTTGGACAAGCAGCTCACTCCTGCCGTCCCAGGCCACATTCCCCCCCAGGCTAGAGAAGGAACAGAACCCAGGAGTGTGGACTTCTCCTGGGAAACCATTCCCCATGTCAAAGTCCCAAGGCATAGCAAGCCCAGGGCCCCCTCATTTCCCATTGATTTCCATGCTCAGCCGCTCACAGGGTCTGGCCCAGCTCAGAGACTCTCAGCCTTGGGAACAGTCTCCCACAAGGGAAGGGCTGTGAGCCCCATTGCTGGGACCTTTCCAAACACACTGGAGACAGCTCTGGAGAAGCCCCTCCCCGGTCTGAGAGCAAGGGGCTCCTGGGGGCGGTTTGCAAATCCAATCTCCTTTGGGAGAGATTCTCTCCTCCTCTTTCTGCCTCTCCCCAGACAGACAGGAGACGCCACAGAGGAACCCTAATGCCACTCACTTGCTCTAGGTGATGGAGCGATGGATGGCAGATGTTCAGGATCACCTGCTGTCGCTCGCCCTCCTCCTCATTCTCCAAGCCCAAGGCAGGCTGGAGAGGGTGGTGACCTGAGGAGTTACCCTGCCCAGCCAGCAGGCAGGGTGAAAACTCTGGGCGATCGACTGGCTGTGAAAAGAAGAGTCTGTCTTATTGCCAAGGGACGGAGAAACTCAGCCAGCAGCAGGGGTGCAGAACACTGCCCTAGTGCAGGGGTGACAGTGCCTCCCAGTTCCTGACGTCCTGGCACTTTACACACCTTCCTGGAGCCTCCCAACTCCCCTGGGCTGTAGGGACTGTGACCCCCAACCCTACTGATGAGAAACAGGCCTGGGGAGGGGAAGCTACTGGCTCAGGGTCACATCAAGTGTCAGAGCCATGGATGGGACCCAGCAGTCCATATTTCCAGACCCCTTCACTAACCACTGCTGCACACTCCCTCCCACAGCTGGCAATTACAACCAGGCCCTCATGTCCAGTCCCCCTGCCTTTGAGGGGGACTGTGCTCTGTTGTAGTGACTGGACCAGGGGGTTGGGAGTCAGGACTCCTGGGTTCCATTGCTGGTTTTCCTATTGACCTGTGGGACTTTGGGCAAGTTGCTCCCCACTCTATGACTCTGTCCCCAGCAGTCAAATGGGGATTTCCTACTTTCCCACTATGGGAAAGTGCTGGGAGAAAAAAGCTGCTCTGACAGTGCTAAGCAGCATCTGACCAATAAAGGTCAGTGTGCACTGCCCAGGAGGAGGAGTGTTTGGCTCTGGGGTTTCACTTCGGCCCAGTCTCTAGCCAGGGGCCCAGCCATGGAGTTTGGCTCAAGTAGACCAATTCTCCAATTTGTTAAGGGAGTTTTGAATTCCAATCCTGTGCTCCAAAGTGCTTGGTGTCATCTGCAAATTTTAGAAGCATACTCTCCACTCCATTTTCCAAATCATTAATGAAAATATTGAATAGTTCCAGACTCCAGACTGATTCCTGCCGGACCCACTAGGTACACCCTCTCAGCTGGACAGCCAGACATGGAGAAGGACTCTTGGAGTACGGGCTTTCAACCAGCTGTGTACCCACATTATACTAATTGCATCGAGACCACATTTCCCTAGTTTGCTTGTGAGAATGTCCGATGGGACTGTGTCAAAAGCCTTCTTAACGCCAAGATAGATCACATCTCCTGTTTACCCACCTCCTCTAGGCCCGTAACCCTGTCAAAGAAGGAAATAGGATTGCTTTGGAATGATTTGTTCTTGACAAATCCATGTTCACTAGTCCTAAGAATCAAATTATCCTGTAGGTGCTGACAAACTGATTGTTTAATAATGTGTTCCAGTATCTTTCCAGGGATGGAAGTGAGGCTGGCTAGTCTGTAAGTCCCAGGGTTCTCTTTATTCCCCTTTTAAAGATAGGTACTATCTTGTTAGTGGATGGGAAGATGTTCTTTTTTGGGGATCTCAGAAGAGAACTGGGACACAGCACCTGGTTTGTTAAGACCACAAAAAAGGAGGCAGGAACCTCTTCTCTCCTTCTGGCAAAGAACTCCAGGTACCTAAAAGAGTGGGACTCACATCCCTGAATGGGCTTTAAAAAAGACAATGGTTAACATTTGGCCCCAACCATTTCTTGTTTCCACAGATGAGACATTTTAGCAAAGTTTAGAATTCCTTGGTGCTCAACACCATGAAACTCCCCTTTCTCCTTCACAAAGGGCTTTAACGCCCCTTATCTCACCCAGGATGACGGCTGCCCAGAGTTCAAGAATTTTCCCTCTTCCCATTGGACAGATGGGGAGCCTGAGGTTCAGAGAAGGGAAGTGACCTACCCAAGGGCCTACACAGCAAGGTGGTGGCAGAGCCAGAAAGAGAAGCCACCAGTCCTGACTCCTGTTCTAACAGACAACAAACCCCCCAGAGGCAGGGATAGAGCCCAGCAATCGAGATGGCCGGGAAATTACATTGAAACCGTTTCTGTCAGAAAATTCCTTTCAGACTAAACCAGTTTGTTTCTTGAAATCATAACAAGTGGGATGAAAATGCTTTGCAAAAATATTTTGTTGCAAAACAAAAGCATCTCCTGTTTGTCACACTGTGTTAAATTGTCTCGTTGCACATAAAGAGAAGACACTTAGATCTTGAAAATTAGATAAAATGCTTCAATCTGAAGTAAGTAATTGCTCTTAATTTCAAAATAATAAAATACAAATAAAACAGAATATTTCAGCTATTCTATGATGTCATAATCTGATCTGAGGAAACGTGATAGGACACCTCATATTATACACTGTTCCTAGTGATACTCTCCAATGGATCCCCATCCTCCACCCACCGTGAGGTAGGTAGGAGCAGATTGTTATCCCTACTTGCAAGATGGAGGAGCTAAGGTTGAGAAAGGAGAATTGACTTGTCTTAGGTCACACAGCCAGTTAGTGACAGAGTTGGGAATAGGACCCAAGAGCCCTGACTTTCAAACTAAGCGTCAGATCTTGAATTTCATACATTGAATAACCTCAATAAAGTGCTCTCAAATGAGCTCCAGATCAACAACAATTCACAGTAATTATTCAGCAAGTATTTTAGGAGAACTGGAATGTTACAGAGAATCATGAACTGCTCAGAAACAATTAATGAAGAGAAGCAGCAAAATTCATCAAACATATGACTGGTTATGACTTATTTACTTGGTCTTAAAAGACAACAACAAAGACCTGAGTCTCCTCCCTGTCAATAACGCCCCTGCTCAGCCAATCAGGGTAGAGACTGAGGGGCAGGCGGGTTCTCACCAGAGAGCCCAGAGGATGGCCCAGGTCACCAGTGGGGATCACTGTCCAAGCACTATTTCAGCCCCGGGTGGACCTCCCACAATGGGAGCTGCAGAACACCCCCCCAACACACACACACACACCCACACACACCCTTCCTGGTGGTGGGAGGGGAACAGGGGAAACAACAAAAGTAGTAAGAAAAGAAGAGAAAGGAGGGAGGGATGGAGGAAAAGGTAAAACAAAAAGGACAAACCCCAATGTCCCCAGTGATTCTAAGGGACAAAATCAAAGGTGGGGAATAAAATTCTGCCACCTTCAGCTAGTATTTTCCATTCCTAGAATTCAGCTGGCACCAGATGGATCAGACTGAACAGGTTCCAAACTTTTTGGAGACTCTTACCTTGTAAACAGGGACGTCTGTTTTCTAGTAAAATCAGGAAAAGGAAAAGAGAAAATTTGAAAGAGGTTCTTCCTCGCGCTCACGTATGTGAACCCTAATACTCTCTCAGTCCTCAAAGAGAGACCTCAAGAAGGAGACTTGCTGAAGCAAAGCCACAGGGGTCTCTGAGGTTTCCCTGGCCCTGCGCCCCTGTCCTGCCTGGCTGATGTCCGCATCTCTCTGTGAGGTCACCACCTTTGACCAATAGGCTGAGGTCCTGCAAAAGGCCTTTGTGATGCCACTGCCACACCACCCCTCCCCTGCAGTGCTAATGTCCTTTCACTGACCAGACCCACTGGAGGTTTGAGCTACCCCTGTGGATCACTCCACTCAATGAGTGTTCATTCTAGGAAGCAAGCCGGCTAGACAGTAAAACATCAGAGGCTTCTCCCAATGCTACACTCAGTTTTTCAGAAATTAGTAGACTTTATAGCCAGAAGAGACCATTAGAGCATCTAAGCTGACCCCCTGCATATCACAAGCCTCCTGTATACCACAATAGCTACTTTTTGGGCAAACACATTCCAGAAAGGCATCTAGTCTTCATTAAATGACATCAAGAGATGGAGAATCCACCACTTCCCTTGGTAGCTTGTTCCTGTGGTGAATCATCCTCGCTGTTGAATATTCGTGCCTTATTTCTAATATGAATTTGTCTCTTTTCACCTTCCAGCCATTGGGTCTTGTTATTCCTTTCTCTGCTAGATTAAAGAGCCCTTTAATACCCAAGATTTTCTCTCCATTAAGCCACTTCAACACTTCAATGAAGTCACCTTTCAATCTTCTTTTGATAAGCTAAACAGGTTGAGTTCTTTCAATAGCTCACTAGAAGGCATTTTTCTCCAGCCCTCGGAACATTTGGTCGCTCTTTGCTGCCCCAGCTCCAATCTCTCAACAACTTTTTCAAATAAGGACACCAAAACCGGATGCCGTATTCCAATATCAGTCTCACTGATGCTGTGTCACCTCCCTATCCTACCCACGGCTCTGCTCCTACGTCTAATGATGGCTTTAGCCCTGTTCACCACAGCATCACACTGGCAGCTCGTGTTGAGTGGCTTCTCCACTATGGCCCCTAAATCCTTTTCATAGTCACTGTTTTCCTGGATACACTTCCCCATTCTGGAGGTGTGGCTGGCATGCCTTGTTGCTAGGTATAGGATCTTGCATTTGGCTCTGGTCAAACTTGTTTTCTTTGAATGGGTCCAGCTTGCCGAATGAGCCAGATCGCTCTGTATCACTGCCCTCTCCTCATCAGTAATTACCACGCTGCCACTATTTTGTCACCCACCAATCTTATCAGCAGTGATTGTATGTTTTCTCTCAATTCATTGATAAAAATTATTTTTAAAAAATTAGTCCTTGAGAGCTTCTTCAGACCCTTAGTACCCAGGACCTGCTCCCCACAGCACAGTGAGAAAAGGCCGTCCAGCCCTGCTGGTACATAGGGGATAAGCACAGAACAAACACACCTTGAGGAGCTGTGTTGTCAGTAGGCTCTGAACAACATGTGGGGGTCAGCAGCTTACAAATGCACTACAGACCTGTAGTGTAGCCAGGTCCCAACTGTGTCTCGGTTTCTCACCCTGTAAAATGGGGAGACCAAACAAACCCTTGATTAGCTCTATTTGATAGTTGGGGAAACCGAGGCATGCAGCAGTGAAGGACTTGCTCATGGTCCCAAAGCTAGGAATAGAAAACGGCAGGTCTTCTGATAGCCAGTCCTGGGACCTAGCCACAGTTATCCTGGCCTCGCTGCTCTAACTTTAATCACAGCCTCCATGTCTTTTCCTCCATGTCCCTTAACCCCACGTCATTGCAGAAGAAGGATTTTCTGTTTGCCAGCTGGCTCTAATGCATGTGGATGTCCTTCCAAAAGAGGTGCTCTGGCTCAGTCCCATGTTATGGTTGGCTGAAGGAACCACTTGGTGACATTCTAGGGCCTGAGTTATACAGGAGGTGTGACTAGATGCACATAATGGTCCTTTCTGACTTTAACATCTATCAATCTATACATTTTATGCTGCTAGGAAGATAACTCTGGACCTATTTTCTCTCATTCACTTTCAGTTGGAATAATTGAAATCCAGGCCAAAGGATTTCCTCTTCCATTGTGTCTTCAGCACCTTTGAAAGCAAACAGTTCCTGTTAGCCCACAGGTTCCAGTTTCAACCTGTCCCAGGGTGAGGTGGCCAGGAAAGGGGTTGGAGCGCAACTGCACCTAGCCCACGTCACGCAGCTCCCTAGGGCGAAGGGAATACGTGTGCGGGTAGGCTGACCAGATAGCAAGTGTCAAAAATTGGGACAGGAGGTGGGGGAGAAAAATCAGAACTGTCCCTATAAAATCGGGACATCTGGTCACCCTAGGTGGGGGGTCACGTGACAAGAAGCAGCATGTGACTAGGACCCAGGCCTACTGAGAGATAGAAGGGCAGCCTGTGCTCAGCCAGGAGAGAGACCCCAAGGGGAGCAGGTATGGGAGGGGCTTGGAGAGTCCTTTAGAGGTCAGGGACAAGCTGGGAAGGGGCCAGGCTGAGCACTTAGGACAGTGGTTCTCTAACTTTTGTACTGGTGACCCCTTTCACATAGAAAGCCTCTGAGTGCGACCCCTCCTTATAAATTAAAAACACTTTTTATATATTTAACACCATTATAAATGCTGGAGGCAAAGTGGGGTTTGGGGTGGAGGCTGACAGCTCGCAACCCCCCTTATAATAACCTTGCAACTCCCTGAGGGCTCCTGACCCCGAGTTTGGTAACCCCTGGCTTAGGACATGGCCCTAGGAGGGAAAGACAGAGCCGGGTTATGTGATGGGGCAGATAGTCCAGTTGGTTTAGGCTCCAAAGGACAGACACCCACAGGTGAAGGTGATTGTCGGGGCTTATGTCCTTCTTCGATAGTGGAGAAGACTGATGCCATAAGGGGAAAGTGAGTTAACCCCAAGGTCACCCAGTGAATTTATATCACAAATGCATACTCAGAAGGATCCAACAGAAGCATGAATTTTCCAGTCTCTTCTTCCTAGGAGTCCCAAGGGCTAAGATAAAACCCCTGCTGTCCCTCCCCGTTCTGCTCACCTCCAAGATGTGCTGGAGTTTGTCTGTTCTGGGGGGTGCTGTCAGCAGGATCTAGAGCTTGTCATCCATGTTCTGTGGGCAGGCCTTGCTCAGAGTCTGCCAGCGCAGGGAGACCCTGGGTCAGGGTTATGGAACCTGGGGCTACAGCTGCCAGGATGACAGCTGGCTCTGCAGCCCTTGCCCAGAGCAGGTCTCTGCAGAGGGCCTGGTGCACAGCAGGGTAGGGAACAGCCCAGCTGCTAGGGATGGGACCTGGGCTTCTGGGCAGAATCCAGGAAGCAAAGCACAGCCTGCGGAAAGAAAGAACTGCCCACAGAGGGACAACGTAATGTCCCATGGAGGGAAGAGGCTCTCCCTGCCATTTCTTAACCTCACGGGCTGTTCTCATGCTCTGCCAACCCCACCTCTCAGTAGCTCCAGCTGTCCGAGGGAGCAGGGACCAGAGGCCATCCTGCTGCTGGGACAGAGATGGAGGTTGCTGTTCTACCTGCATATGGGTGTTGTCCTTTCTCATGCCCACGGTGAATACACCATGCAAGGGAAGCTCTCAGGACATGCGATTCCAGCTCCAGAGCCAGGGGCAGCTTCAGCTTTCTGGGAGGAGACTGCGTCTGAGACCTTGCAGTTGGGGGATGAGACGGGCACTAACATAGGCATAGAAGTTTGGGGAAACGGGGGAGAGGCCGATGTTGGGCAAGGAGGGCAGGGATTTAGGAAGCAAGATCTGAGGATCAAACACTGTCTAATTGTCGGTTAGGATTATCCCCACTTCAGAGAGGGGGAAAGTGAGGCACCACGTGGAAGCGGGACCTGGCCGATTGGGCTGAGCGTCTGAATAATCGCTAGAGCAAAAATATAAAAGCCATTAAGTGTCAGAAGAACATTCATCAGGGAACTGGAGAGTTTAAGGCTGGTCAGAAAATGTGCTCTGCCACCTCACTGGTTTTTGGAGACAAGGGTCCCTCTCTTGGAGAGAGGACTTAGAGGATCTTTGTCTGAGACACACAACTGTCAGTAGTTGGGAACAGAAACCCCTCTGTAATTTTGCTCACTGGCCCTGCCACAAACTCCACCCTGCAACCATTGTGAGCCAGGCCCGGGAACGCCATTCCACTGTCACAGTTACATGGACCTGCGCACCTGCAGACATTGCAGCCGGCACACGCACTGGTGCTGGTGCTGTGACATGAGCTGGATGAACCACCCTGCTGGCCCCCACATCCAGCATGCCCGCCCTGAGCAATCGGTCCTGCTCCCTGCTCTTCCTATAGCAACTCCTGCAGCAGTCTCTCTTCATGGACCATGTCCCTTTCCTCTCTGGCTCTTTTGAAAGCAAGCTGCTCCTTGTTCCTCCTTGCCCCTGTCTCCAAAAGCTCCTGCATGGTCCTCCTCCTTCTGGCCCACTGCTGGCTGCTTGTAGCACCCGCAGTCCCAGGCAGCAGGCTTGGCCCAGCAGGTGTGGAAGTGTCTTCCAATGGAATGAAACAGAGGGTGTGTTAATTGTATTGCCATGGGGAGAAGGAGAAGAATCCCCCACTTTGCCTTCTGTCTGTCCACAAGGCCATGATTTCCAACATTGCGGAATGCTTCGATATCACTCATAAGTTCTCATATACACTCCATCTCACTTCTGCCCTTGGAGGATTCACACACTCACACCCTATGCAGGTGTGTGTGTAACACTGATTTTACCTTAAATCAATACCAAAGAAATTAAGAGGCTGGATCTGGCTGATGCAGGGTAAGCTGAAGTCGTGTTCTGGGGACATTTACCAATACTGACTCTGACTTTGTTTCATGAACCATGGAAAACTTCCAAACATCACCTTCCAGGAACAGAAGGAAATCAGGATCCAAAGTAACATACTTTTGGTTAGAATGTAGTGTTCTATAGGCAGCAGAGTGGATTCTCACCAACCCTCCTCCCAAATCCAGCAACAGAAAAGCCAGGACGACACAGGGCAAAAGAATGCCTGCTGCACAAAGCATCATCTAAAGTCACCTTCCAAGGAGTTAAGGAGAAGCCAGGATAAAAAAGGATTCAAAATTCACATTGTCACTGCTGGATAGGATAATAATTCGCTACCCAAAATATGCATCTGCAGCATTAGATCGGCTTACCCAAGATAACGAAATGCCCTGCTTGCAAAAATAGCCCCTCAGGCTTTGGCTTCAGCCCTGATGACCCCATTAAAATGGGGTTGCAACCCACTTTGCGGCCCTGACCCACAGTTTGAGAACTGCTGGTCTAAAGTTACAATAGGTCACAGTGTCATATCCAGAGTAATCTGTGTAGTTTCAGAACTCGCTGTTGCGTACAACAGAATTGCACCAGTCCCATATGTGTGGAAAATCCCTTATCTGGGATTAATTTTAAAGCAGCATTTAAAGCATCTCAGTCTGATGGTGAAGGATTCATTTATGCTGTTATTACAGTATTTATAATTACCTTAGCATCTAGGAGCCCTAGTTGTGGATCAGGACCCCACTCTGCCAGGGTCTCTGCAAACAAAACAAAAAGACAGTCCCTGTCCCAGTGAGTTTACAATGTTAGGCCTACATGTAAATATTAGGTGAACATAGCTACATCACTTCGGAGTCTGGAAGAAAAGAAAAAAGATACACACACCCCTGAGTGACATACCTATGCTGACCTAAACCCAGTGTAGTTGCAGCTATGTTAATGGAAGAATGCTTCTGTCAGCGTAACTAGGGTAGTTCAGAGATGTGGTAGTCCTACATTGATGGAAAAAACTCTTCCATTGGGCAGGCTGCATCTACACTATGGGGTTATGCCAGCATAACTACAGCACTGTAGCTAGGCCAATAGAGTCTCTCTAGCATGGACATCCCTACGTGTAAGAAGAGAGACAACAGTTGGGGAGTACACAGAGACTATCCTGGTCAGCACAATAGGCTGTGTATGTATATTCAACTTCTTAAAAGTCACATTCAAACTATGACGCTTTGACTTTTCATTAGGGCTTGAACAGTCATTCCATGCAAAGAGAATGATGACAAAGGAAGAATGGGCAGATACAAAAAGTGTTTATTTGTGTTACCAATAACAGTTTAGTATTAATACTGAAAGAGTTATCAATAATCTAACGTACTTTATCAAATAAAGCTCTTTTTTATACTTCGTTTGTCTTAAATTAGACTCAAATTTGACAATGAAAAGAGATTTACCAGTTTCGCTTTTGTTTATAATCAGGCCTTGTCTACTTTGAGACAGTCACACCAATTTAACGAAAGATGTGATTTTAGATGCATTTAATTAAACTGGTGCAAACACCCCTGTGTGGATTTATTTTGGTTTAGGTTTATTTCAGTTTATTTGGAATAAATTAGGATTAAGATAAAACAAAATAAACCTCTCAAAATGAAACCAGAGCATCCATGCAGGGAGTAAAAACTGGTTCAAGTTAAAATGGTTCAACTTTCCTGAGTAGGCAAGGCCTCTGCTTCACTTTGAAGTCCTTATGAATTAACACAAAACTGCTGAATTGCAAACACTGAAGGGAAACTTTTGTCATTTCAAATAAACTGCTTCTATGGACAATTTTAAAACAAAAAAAATAGAAGCTTTGTAAAGGCTGGGGGATGGAGGGAGTTTGAAAAATCTACATTTTGGCCCAATAGCTCGAACAGGATCCCTTTTTATATTAACAGCCCAACAACAAGACCCCAAGAAGAGCTCTGTGTGCTCAAAAGCTTGTCTCTTTCATCAGCAAAAGTTGGTCCAGTTAAAGATATTACCTCACCCACCTTGTCTCAACAACAAAAGTAACGGTCACATTTAAGTTTGCTGTCTGCTTAACTAAATCTGCCTGTTTTTCCCAATATTGCAGATCAGTGGCAGGGACTATGTAATATTATGGATTCTACAGTTCTGGGGGATTTACACATATGTTGCTGTGTTCTTGTGACACTCTGTACCTCGGGGAACACCCAGCACCCCCCATGTTCATCTTTATAAAATGATTATGTGGTATCCAATGCAAAGTTTGTCATGTTGGGTGTCTTTGGAAGGCTCATAATGCACTGAGCATGGTTATTATAGTGATGTTATAGTAATTGTTACAGTAATGGTATAGTAAAGTTATAGGTTATAATTTCAGTATATAGTTATGAGGCTGAAAATGTATCCTCATGGCTTAATGCAAGCCCATGCAAAAACTCCCCAAGAACAGAGAGGCAGTTCACACCTCATCAGGGCATGGATGGGACAAACCCAGTCTAGCCTCACAGAAACAATGGACACTGGCTTAGGCAGCAACAAAAGAATCTGTTAGACCCCCCCTTCCTTTGGGCAGTTTGGGACTGCAATGAAGTAATGCTCACCTGACTCTGAATGGGGGGGCAGCAAAGCCAGGAGGAAAGAAAGGACATGATAAAAGGGAGAGACATTTTGCCTTGCTCTCTCTCTTCCACCTACATCTACAGACACCACCACCATCAAGCGACTGAAGAACTGATCAAAGGGGAGAGCCTGGCTGAAGAGCTGCCAGCCTGTGGTGAGAAGCATCTAAGTTTGTAAGGACACTGAAAGTGTTAAGATCAGCTTAGAATGCGGTTTGCTTTTATTTCATTTGACCAAATCTGACTTGTTATGCTTCAACTTATAACCACTTAAATCTGCCTTTATAGTTAATAAATCTGTTTGTTTATTCTACCTGAAGCAGTGCATTTGGTTTGCAGTGTGTCAGAGACTCTCCTCGGGAAAACAAGCCTGGTACATATGAATTTATTTGTTAAATTGATGAACTTATATAAGCTTGCAGCATCCAGCAGACATAACTGGACACTGCAAAACGGAGGTTCCCAGGGTTGTGTCTGGGTCTGGAGATAGTGGATGGTGTCATTCGCTTGCAAGTAGCTGGAAGCAGCTTACATGCCAGAGGCTGTGCATGAACAGCCCAGGAGTGGAGGTTCTCACAGAAGAGCAGGGTAAGGCTGGCTCCCAGAGTCAAGGATTGGAGTGTCCTAGCAGATCACTGGTCCAGACAACATCAGAGGGGAATGTCACAGTTCTGCAAAAAGAAGTGTTTTTTAGCCTATTCTCTTGCAATCAGCCTTTACTGTTCTGAAAGGCCTCTATGAAATAATAGGGTTTTCAAGTTATAAACACAATTGTAAATGCTAATCTAGACACTCCACAATTGTCTGTTCTTAGGACAAACCAGTAACAAATGTATGTGTTGTACCTAGATTAACATTTACACTTAAATTTGTTAACTTGAGTTAATTGGCAATCAATTAATTCAAATTAAAACAGCTGAAAACTCTAGCATAGACAGGCCTATTGAGGAGTACCTTACTTTGTAGGAAAGAAACGTTTTAAATATCTTGAGATGGACAATTCTGCTAGAAATTATAATTGACCAGAAAAGGAAAATAATTGTTTGTGCCCTTTTTGCATTTTTATGACGTGGTCTGAGTAATTTTGGGGAGGAGGACTAGGGGGGAGGAGAGGCAGCTTACACCATTACTTTTTAAAAATGTATTTGTCTATGATTTAGCTGGAGGACTTCATGGAGGATTAGAGAACCAAAGTGGGAGCTTTCTCAGTCTCAGCTGTGAACGGGTAGAGATGTTGACATTTTTGGCAGAGAGTGTTTTTCTCCCAAGTGTTTTTTTCAAAACACAGAGTTTTCAGCAGTCTGTGTAAAAAATCCCTTCCCTTCTCTTCTCCACTACTCAAGTCTCAGTCTCTTGTTCTAGCAATGTCATAATCCCACTAGATCTCCAGACCCCCAGGGAGTCCTCCAGAAAATACAGAGAAGTCAGAACTTGATATTTCTAAGGTAAAGAACAAGCAAAATAAATCTTTCAAGCCTTCCTTCTACATCATACACAAGCAGAAAAAGTCACAAACTCAATTTTTCTCCCTTGCCATTTACCTGAAAAGATAATGAAGAGACTATTGAGTATGGGTTCTTAAATGTTACTACGTATCATACTCACAAGGGCAAGTAAACCAAACCAAAGCTAGAGATGAGGGTCTTTTCATCTACAGCTTGACTGTTGATGTACTTTAACTATTCATATTCTGATTAGGGTAAATATACAAAAAGAAGGGAGGGGCAGTGCAAGCTGAATTTGTTGAACTTGACTTCCATGAGCATAGACTGTTTTGGATCTAATCCTAGCACGACAGCCTACTATGGTCAATAAAGATGGGGCCCCTCGGATCTACCGAAATGGTGCCAAGCCTATTATAGTCAAAATACCAATGAGACTTTAAAAATGAAAAAACAATACAAGATTGAAAGATTTATTTTGAAAGATCCAGTTCTCTCTTCATGCTTGTCTTCAGTGAGATGCATTTTGCTGCCATGAGTTACACTTTGTCAAAATCTAGCACCTGTGTAGTAACAGAGGGGCAGGATTCCTCCAGACCAATGGAATGTCCCACCAACCCAATAAATTCACCAAGCTGCACAACATGGGGAGGAAATTAAATAACAATTTAGCTGCCATACTGAATGAAGGAAAAATCCATGGTCAGGCCAATTACTTAGATTGGAAGATCTTTGGGAAAGGGACCATTGTTTGTACAGCACCTAGCACAGTGGGGTCCAGTCCATAACTGGGGCTACTGTAATATAAATAATAAATAGTGAACTGGCTGCCTGCCCATTACTAGTGTTTCCACATTTGCCCCTAGAGGAAAAGACATGGCATAGCATCATCATTCAGAGAGAATTCCTGTTGACTTCAGTGAAGATAATATTTTTGACAGAAAGTATAATAGATTAGGCCCCTTGTCAATGTCTTGATATGGCAGGGAGAGGTAATCTAATCTCTCTTGGCTATTTCTAAGATGCCTATCAATGTGGTATCTAAATGTCATGATACAAACATCATCACACTGAAGATGTTCTATTCTCCCACGCAATTACAGCTGGGAATGTGTCAATATCTCCATCAAAATCAACTCACACAGCCAGCCCACTTTCCACTATCACAATTGCTGTGACCCCAAGGACTGTCCATCTGGAGCCCCTTGGGTGGATAAGGTAATATACAGATTTACCAATAAACCTGCTGCCCCATGGATGAGTTTGTGAGGCTGGAGTTTTTATCCAGAAGTCAGAATAAAGCCTGAACCAAAACTGGCCTGAAGATCCTCCCAGTTTGGGGGAAACTTTTGCATATCCAGATCTGAATATCTCAGCTGACTCTATTCAAAGGGCTGAACCAAAACCCCAGATGTGAAAACCCCAAACTTTGAGAAGTGGCATGAGACTTTGAGAAATTCCAGATCGGAATCCACACTTTATGCCTCGAGTCCCATCTCCAGTTTCAAAGGTAGCTGGGGATGTTGAGCCTTAGGGATCTGTCTGACCGAGAGGAAATATTCTGTTTAACCATTGATTTTAATCTTAGAATGCTAAGATTAAGATGATAAGATCCAAACTTGAATACTGAGGCAAAACAAGTCTATTAGCTCTCCTTTCTATCTGATAGCAATGACGTAACCTGGGGTTTTGGAAAGTCCCATCACAGGAAAGAGCTGCTTTGATCTCTTCTTAGACATCAGAGTCCCTCTTCAGCTGCCCCACTACCCACAGATGGCTCATGTGGATGATGCAGATGCTATTGTATCTTCCCACTGTTTGGTGCTCATTCCGTTTGAAAGTATTTTCTCATCTAGTGCTAGGAGCTGTGGGTGCTGGACTCTAGATTAGAGAGAGATCAATTATAGTGTTGGGCTTCAGACTGAGTGTTTCGCTGACACATGAAGTGCAAATGAACAGTTTGTTAAGACTGTGAGTGGGAGCACAGCCCTTAATGAGCGTTGCTTTAGGCTGTACCATACACCGAAATGACATCCCTCCTTGTTTATCATGAAGCAGTTGGAGGTGTCCTATATGCCACCTGCACACACACAAATGTGCACAGTACCTCTGATGGTACCTAATCTATGCTGAATATGCCCATTTTCCCATTCTCAAATCCATTAACCTGTTCTTTTAGCTTCCACTCATATGCATTGAAACCAAAGATCAGCATTTTCAGTTCCTCTCCCTCCTCTACTCTCCAAATGGTAGAATCATGCAAGTTAGAGAGGGAAAAGACTTATTGGATCCAATATAGGATTGTTTTTTATTGTATATTCCCCAGCGTCTTGCCTAGCCCCATGTTAAATTACCAAATAATGGAGCTTCCATAACTTCTCTTGTGAGACTGTCCCTCACCTAACATATCACCATTAGGAAATGTTTCCTGATATTCAACCTCAGTTTTCTTTGCTTATTTCCATCAAGGATTTTGTTTCTGTCCCATTCATTTTTGCTCATTTCTGTTCACTCCTCCTGCAGAAAGGTATGTTAAATGATCACACTTTGCAGTTCCGTAATGTGGTAAATTCCTGTGGGGAGTCAACACTCCATTCCATGACTGTATAATCCAGGCCAGGTTTTAGGAAGCGTTTGTGTGGGAATCCTGGGAGGCAAAAACTATTGGATGCATGAGTCCTGAACCCTAAATGAAATATCCCCTTTGCGTGGACTGTACTCCCCTCTGGGAATGATGCTCAAAGCCCGACCTCGCCACACCCTAGAATGGAAGATCCGTATTATCATCATCATCATCCCCATTTTACAGATCAAGAAACTGAGGCACAGAACCATTAAATGACTTGCTCAAGGTCCCTTGGGAAGTCAGTGGAAAAGCCCATCAGATCTCTCCAAATCTTGTGCTTTCACCACCTCCCTCTTGCCATCCCTCCTCTTGCCTCTAGCAAAATCAATATAATTCTGCCTAACATCACAATAGGCTGCCATGGAAATTATTAGAGCAGGGGTTCTCAAACTGGGGGTCAGGGCCCCTCAGGAGGGTTGCAAGGTTATTACATGGGGGATCATGAGGTTATTATATGAGGGATAGTGAGCTGCCAGCCTCCACCCCAAACCCCGCTTTGCTTCCAACATTTATAATGGTGTTAAATATATAAACAAGTGTTTTTAATTTATAAGGGGGAGGGGGTTGCATTCAGAGGCTTGCTATGTGAAAGGGGTCACCAGTACAATAGTTTGAGAACCACTGGATTAGAGAGAGACAAGGGGAGTGAGGTAATATCCTAGGACTAACATGGCTACAGTTACACGGCATACACAGAAATGATTGTGATTTTGCAAATGGGCTTGTGGCTTTCAGTGGGGAATAAGCAGCAGGCCCAGATGAGGAACAAAGCTAACAGACCACTCTGGGGCTGACAGGCCGGGGATAGCTGGGTGCTGCTGACCTGGAACCAGCATCTCACTAGCACTTCCATAATGATTTATGGTTTGTTTTTAAATCAGGGGCAGCAGTGGTGATTCTTCCATCAGTGTTCGTAGGGCACTTCCCCACCCTGACATACAAACCCTAAAGCAAACTATGCACATTTATTTTCTTCCCAGGTTTTTTGCTCCATACACAGCTGTTAATTTCCCTGTGCAACACTTTCACCACTCAGATGATCTATGCTTGCAAAGCCAGCTGCTCCCCATTTCCCTAATGGGCAGTGTAAATTCCACTAAGGGGCTCCAGAGCAACATAAGCGGCAAACATTTAGGAAGGGCACCAAGATGTTAACAGACATCCCAGTTAACGGTCAACCCACAGCAGAAGTCCCTGGCGCTTTTAAAAGAACCCTATATTCACAAATGTATATGCAGCTTGTGCTGAAGTGGGGATTTTCCCTTATGTTGTATGTGAGTCTTATTGTTGAGCCTATGTGAGTTTTACTGCTTTGCATGAATAATGTGTGCCTCAGTTTCCATGTGTGCACCAATACCTCAGTGGTGGGAATAGGGGTGTGTGACTTTGGCTGAGACCTCTGGGGCAAGTGAGGCTGTTCCAGCTGTCTGCATGTATGCTATGACCAGTGCCCTTCATAACCTGAGACCCAGGAGGGGGATGCAACCAGGGGACGACCAGGTGACTGTTTGCCTGGGAAGTGAGACAAAGACAAGGAGGAGGAGAAATGGGGGTCGTTGGAACCTGGCAGTCAGCTTGGGGGAACTGGAAGAGGAGGACTCCAGGCCGCCTGCCCCAGGACTCCCCTAGATGGACTTGGCTGAAAGTCACTGATTTCTGTGCTAAAAAGTTCTGTTCTATGCTGTGTTCCTGTCGACGAATAAACCTTTGGTTTTATGCTGGCTGAGAGTCACGTCTGACTGTGGAGTAGGGGTGCAGAGCCCTCTGGCTTACCCAGGAGCCCTGCCCAGGCAGATTCGCTGCGGGAAGCGCACGGTGTGGAAGGGGATGCTGAATGCTCTGAGGTCAGGCCCAGGAAGGTTGAAGCTGTGTAAGTTTCTTGCCCTGGAGACAGTCTGCTCAGAGAGAGGAGGCTCCCCCAGAGTCCTGACTGGCTTCATACAGAGTAGTTCCAGAGCATCGCCCGGTAACTCCGTGACACAGCTAAGGAGCAACCACAACCCACTGGGAGTCAGCACAGAACGAAAGGGTGATCTTGTGGTTAAGGCATTAGAACAAGAGTCAGGAGAGCAGGGGCCAGTTCCTTGTTCTCCTGCAGACGGCCTGTGTGACCTGAGACAAAACATTTAACTGTTCTGTGCCTCAGTTCCCTATCCATAAAATGGCCACGCAAATACTCCCCTGCCTCTTGTGAGGATACTTACATTAACAGCTATGAGGTGCTCGGATACGGTGGTATTGTTTAAGGGTGTTGATAGAACAGTGAGGCAAATTTTAAAAATTGGGGTTGTTGCGGGACCAGGAGTGAGAACAAATGAGTCCTGCAGTTGCACTGAGCAGAAAATGAAGACGAATCAGAAAAATCGACAGGACATGCCCCAGGGTTGCACCTACATTGCTGAGTAATGGGAGACAGGTCTGATTTTCAAAAGCTCAGGCACTCACCGAATATGCATGTTTGCATGGCATTTACTATGATTGTGCACACAATTCACGTTTCTGAAAGTGCAAATGGCCAGCTAGACGCAGAAATACCCACTGCGCATGTACTGTCACAGCAAGTGCATATATAAACCCACACCTAATCTTAAGAGCTGTTGCACTGCTGTAATCATTTTTAAACTGACTTTTGATTCTCTGTTAAAACTCTTTCTAAAGTATTTCTTTATTCCTCCCTAAGGTATTTCTGCACATTGTCTCTTGCTGTTGTCTGTGACCCCAACAGTTTTATAAGGCTTTTTACCCAACAGAGCATGGAGGGTATGGGGTACCATATAGCACTGCTCCCCGTGTGCTATTGATTGCCCACTTTGATTTTCAACAGACACAGTTGTGTTAACAGTACGTGTTAGCTGTCGTGACCTCACTATTGGGTCAAGCGTTTGATTGGTCTTTGGTAAAATTAGGGAATAGGAGGATGGCTGGTTGTTAGCAGAGGTTTCATTATGCTTTCGATTTTGTAATTAACTATTTTATGAATGCATGCCACCCTGTACAGCTATACATTTCTAAAGCTAAAATGAATAATATTGTTATCCTGCAATCTAATTCTGAATGCAGGGAGATTGCTGCAGAGCTGTTTTCTTGACCACAGCAGCTACTTTGATCATAAAATCATAGAAGTGAGTTTTACCTTCATTATTTTAATTCCCAACTAATTTAAGTGTGATACAAAAAAGAGCCTTCCGTATAATCACAAAGCCAACCGAGGGTTTAGATTTGAAAGGTTGGATTTAAAATCTTACCTGCAGTACCACAGTAGCAGCATGATATTAACATTCGTATCTTGTCCAAAAAGAATCATATTCTCAGGATATCATATAAACGCAAGGGAATACTATGAATTGTCAAAGTATCATAATATTGTTTGCAGTATTGTAGCCATGTTGAGATAGATATAGATTAGATATATATCTTATAATATTATACTTTCCAGTTAGAATCTGTTCATGAATTTGAATATTTCTACTAATAAATTCAGTCCTATCATATATCAGACCCATAGTGCCCTACCCTACTTTGCATATATGAAGGCCACAGCAGCCGTGGGAACACTTGTGGACATTATTCCTGTTATCAATGGCTTGCAAACCATCCTTTGGACTGCTAGGTGCAAGTGCATGAACTGAACGGTGGAGGGCTCCCTCTGTCTAGGTTTCGCATGAAGATGTTCAGCTGGTGGAGGACTCAAATGAAATGCAGTTGTATGGTCCTAACATTCCTAAGAAAACCCTGTTAATACTTGGTAAGGAAGGTAGCTTTATTAGAGTCCGTGTGGGTCTCACCCACTGAATTCCTTTCTCCCCCCTCCCAGTAACTGGACATTTTCAGTTAAGAAAAGATGTTGGGGTTTCTGTTTTCCACAAATCCTCTTTCATCCTCCCTAACATCCTCCCTTATTATTATGATTATTTGTATTACTACAGCACCTAGGAGCCCCGTCATGGGCCAGGACCCCACTGTGCTGGGCACTGCACAAACACAGAATTAAAAGATGGTCCCTGCCCCAAGGAGCTTGCAATGCAAGTATAAGAGACAAGAGAGAGATACAGACAGACAGATGGGGAAGTACAAAGAAACACTGAAATCATTGATAGTGTCTCTCTCCTGTCTGGTAATTTACACAGTTACAGAGGCTTACAGTGCAAATGCTCAAATATTACCTTACAATATGGGATACAAATGATGTAAGTGAAATGAATGCATGCAGCAATTTACAAGCATTCCATAAAGTCTAATCACTAAACACATTCTTATAATTCTAATACTGGTTTTAACAATACTAACTCCCAGGTAAACCAGACTGGTTCCAGCTATATGTGTCAGGGTGCAGTGGCAACATGGGGACCTTGGCATGAGCTGGCACCTGGTCTGCCAGAATCATACAGTATCCCCCAGTCTCCCCCCACCAGGGGCTCTCTGTGATCCCCTTCCCCTATACCATTCTCCCCCAACTTCTCTCTGCCAGGGGTTCTATGTACCCCTTATTCCTCTCTTCCCATACCGAGGACCCCATTCTCTTCGATTGGTTATAGCTGTGTGCATTCCCAATCCCACACCCTCCACTTCCCCCCCCATACTAGGGGCTCTGTGTACCCCCATCCCTCCTCCACCCATACCAAGGTCCTACAATCCCCTGGCCAAGTGTTTTATGTGCCCTCTGTTACCCCCTCCCCCAGCAGGGTCCCCCCACTTCCTGCCCATCTTAGGGGCTGTGTGATGCCTCCATTTCCCCTCCCTCGACACTCATATTTCCCCATATTCTCCCCCATGCCAGGAGCTCTCTATAACCCCTCTCCCCCAGCACTTGCTAGGGCCTCTGTATGCCCCATTTATGCCTCCCCTCATACCAGAGTTCTCCATTTCTCCCCCATGACAGTGGCTCTGTGTGCACCTGCTTCCCCTATTCTCCCCAACCCCACCAAACCATTATAATTTGTTTTCTTTCAGTCTAGGAGATTAGTCATTCAGGGTGCCACACGGTGTTAAGCTCTGGTGGGAAGATGAGCAGAGATGAGATAGGGGGCTTGTTATGCTGGAAGGCATTAATGGCTGCCATTAATCAGTTCTTTGATCTACAGCCCATCACAGACATGATTGAAGCTGTGGGTCTGCTAAACACACGGGGGTTCCATATGTTCCCCATTCCCCTCCTTTTCTTTTCCTTCCAGTTTTCCCCAAAATCAATAGGGTTCCATTAAGCGATGCCTAGAACATTCCCTGAAAATTTGGAATTGCTCAGATGCGGTGTTCAGAAGTGTAACCGGCTTCCTCAGTCCTGTTTCTGTATCAGTCAATAAACCACTCAGAGATCCTTGTGCTGGTTCACCACTCTGAGCAGTTTATTTATAATTGAGTCCCACTGCCTGCTTTCCTCCCTTTCATTTCCTTCCTGTGCCAATTTGTGAGCTCCGGCTAATGGCTTAATTAGCCTTTCTTCCCTGCCCCACCCACAAATTAGGCACAGGTCTGCCTCATCAGCTCCAATCTGCTATGCTATGCCTGATTGGAGGGGCTGTGAACAGAGTGCCGACTCAGGGTTTCCTACCTAGCACTCTGGCACAAGAGGTTATCATGTATTTGACAGATACACAGAAATACTGTCCAGTGGAGTGTAAGGCCTTCACAAGCTTGGCCAACCAACTGTAAAATGATCCTGACCAGTATCTCTTTCATCTTATTCAGTTTGCTAAACAGTTTGCTGTTAAGAATTAAAATCCCATCCCTACTGAGAACAGAGAAGGTCACTACCAGCAGCCTTAGAGTGCTTAGAGCAGTGGTCCCCAAACTTTTGAGGGCCGTGCCCCCCACACCCCTGTCCACACACATCTGTCCCCCCAGACCGGGCCAGGAGTTGGGCCACAGCTCGGGGCGGGGGGATGTAACTGGCCAGGGCTAAGGGGGCCAAGGCTGAGTCCACAGCTTGGGCTGGGGCAGGAGCCGCGGCCAGGGTCCAAGGCTGGAGACGGGGGCAGGAGTGGAGCCGCAGCTGGGCTATGGTGGAGATTGGCAGCCGGGCCCATGGCCACATGCAGCTCCATGCCCGGCCACGGCTGGGGGCAGAGCCAGGAGGTGAGCCACGCCGCGACTGGGGATGGGGCTAGGGGCAGGGCCGGGAGCCAGGGATGCAGCTGTGGGCAGGACTGGAGCAGAACTCAGGGTGGGGGGGTAGGCAGGGGCTGGATGGCGCTCCCACCCCACCCCACATGGGGGCTGGCGCACCCCTCCCCCCAAAGTTTCCAGGGACATGCCCCACAGTTTGGGGACCTCTGGTTTAGGGAAACAAGGCAGCATTTTCAAACTTGGGTGCCCAAAGTGAAGCACCTAAACCCATGGTTAGGCCCCTCAATGGGCAGCCTGCTTTTCAGAGACACTTGAGCACCCTCACCTCTTGACATAAGATCGGCCATACTGGGTCAGACCAAAGGTCCATCTAGCCCAGTATCCTGTCTTCCGAAAGTGGCCAACGCCAGGTGCCCCAGAGGGAATGAACAGAACAGGCAGTCATTAAGTGATCCATTTCCTGTCACCCATTCCCAGCTTCTGGAAAACAGGCTAGGGACACCATCCCTGCCTATCCTGGCTAATAGCCATTGATGGACCTATCCTCCATGAATTGATCTTGTTCTTTCTTGAACCGTGGTATAGTCTTGGCCTTCACAACATCCTCCGGCAAAGAGTTCCACAGGTTGACCTCACCAGTAGCTTTTGCTGCTCAGCACTTCTTAACACTTGGCATATTTATTTGGACAGATCACAGAAAACAATGGGCTAAATCCTTGAACACAATGCTGCTGAAGATCAGGGAATTGCGAAGGTGACCTTTGCACTCTCCTATTTTGCTGGGATTTCCTGCCCCCTGCCACAATTAAGAGCAGCCATCAGAACCTGAAACATTATCCTGAACAATGGCTCACCCTCCCTTAGAATAATGGGTCCAGCTGTAGTTGGCTCTCCTAGAAAAAGATTTAATCAAAGGGCAAAGATGATGGTTAGCAGTTCAGAGGGACTTGTATTTGATGAGAGAAAGCAAAGGCCAAGATTATTTAGCCCAGCAAATGGGGAGGGGGGGGAGAAGGCAGGACCAATGGAAGTTACCAGGAGGAGAACGAGAGAGATCAGTGGACAAGGAGGGTTTTAAATGAAGGAACACACAGGAAGATGGGCCAGAAAGAGGAAGCATGGTGCAGGAAAGAGTGAGCAAGGTCACAGAAGCTGGGAAGAGGCTCCATAAGAGAAAGCTCAGCCAGGGTGCAACAGCCAGCATGAAGAGGGGACACCCTGCCCTCCTGGACCCAGATGGTCCCCCCAGGACTCACAAGGAAAGGGCAATAGAAAGCAGGAGACATTTGTGCTTTCATACATTTGTGTTCTAGAATCTGTACTCTCCTGTGCTGAACAGGATTAAATTGAAGAGCATAAAGATGTCAGACTGGGCAAAGCATGGGTGTACATGTATATATGCTTCTCTGCTGTGTGTGAAGCTTCACACCTTTTGGGTGGAGTTCTGGAAATGGGTGTATGGTAAGTACTAGGGACCTGAAGGGTCAGCACTGAGCCCAGGTTATTACATTTTAGGTGTTAAATTCGATACCGTAACTACACATTATAAAATACAACAATTAAAAAACATAATACATTAAAAGCATACAAAGACAAATCTAGGGAACCAACACAGGGGGGAATGGCCATGAGAAATTAAGGGAAATGCAAATGAAGAACCACCGATGGCCACACAAAAAGCCCATCTCCACTAATACACCCATATGGATCATACTAAAAAAAATACCTAGAGGAAAAATTAGGGGGTTCTGAAACCGGGTAATTTGACTGAAACATATGCTGAAGTGAGTGCCACGCTGCAGTGAAGCCTAGTACTATAATAAAGGCCAATTGCCTTATAACCTACTGCCTTGTGTACATGGGGACACTCAGGAAAGTTCAGCTAAAGGCATGAAGTCAACGCGCATAATTTATAGCGCATTAAACCAGTGTGGACGCACTCATTCGGGAGTAAAGTAGCCTTAGTTTGCTGTAGCTTAATCCTACAGTGAACTAAGGCTGCTTTACTTTTGAGTGAGAGCGGCCACACAGCGGTTTAAGAAGCTTTAACTAAAGTGCATTGACCACAGCTTTAGTTGACTTGTCTGCACAGGGACACTCAGGAAAGTTAAGACAAGCCCTAAAATGCAATAATGGAATCCCTAGAAATTGGATGATATTTGTATGAAGTCATGGAAAAAGTGGCACTGAGGCAGTGAAATTCAGCTACTTAATAAAGCTTTTGATAATCAATCTGTTAAGTGTGATACTCAGTAATTATAACTATAGCTTTCTCTGATAATGTCCGCAGTGACACTGGTTGAAGGGAATGCAGATTCCGGTGAATAAAGACAAAATGATATGGCCCTGGGGGAAGGCTGCAATCCAGCTTGAGAAGATCCTGTTCTTGTAGCGCTTGTAAAGTTCACGGACTCTGAGTAAAGGATGCCAGAGAGTAAGGATACGCCTACACTTAAAACGCTGCAGCTGTGCCAATGTAGCACTTCAATTCAGACACTGCCTACACCGACAAGAAGGGCTCTCCCATTGGTGTAGGTCGGGGTCAGCAACCTTTCAGAAGTGGTGTGCCGAGGCTTCATTTATTCACTCTAATTTAAGGTTTCACGTGCCAGTAATACATTTTAATGTTTTTAGAAGGTCTCTTTCTATAAGTCTAGAATATAACACTAAACTATTGTTGTATGTAAAGTAAATAAGGTTTTTAAAATGTTAAGAAGCTTCATTTAAAATTAAATTAAAATGCAGAGCCCCGCGGACTGGTGGCCAGGACCTGGGTAGCGTGAGTGCCATTGCAAATCAGCTCATGTGCCATAGGTTGCCTACTCTTGGTGTAGGTAATCCACCTCCCAGAGAGGTGGTAGCTAAGGCCATGTCTATACTACAAAATTATGTTGATGTAACTTACATCAGCATACAGCCACCGCAGTTATTAAATCGCTTGTGTGTGCGCACACCTGGCAATGCGCATCGTCACCAGGAGTGCTTGCATTAATTCTATTATCAGTGTGGGGCATTGTGGGATGGCTCCTGGAGGCCAGTAAAAGTCAACATAAGCAACACAGTGTTTACACTGACACTGTGTTGTCCTAATTACATCGACCGTGACTCTACACCACTCAAGGAGGTGGTGTTACTGAATTGGCATAGAGAGACACTTATGTCAGCGGGAGCCAAATTTAATTGAAGACACTTCCACAGCTAGGTTGACCCAAGGCAGCTTACATCGACCTAACCCCGTAGTGTAGACTAGTTCTAAGTTGACGGAAGAATTCTGTAGCGCTGCCTACACTGGGGGATAGATTGGTATAGCTACCTCTCTCAGGGGTTTGAAATTTCACACTACACTACAAAATGAGGTCAAATTTATAGAAGTCTATTTTTTAGAAATCAATTTTATACAGTCGATTGTGTGTGTCCCCACTTAAGACCATTAAGTTGGCGGAGTGCGTCCACAGTACCAAGGCTAGCGTCGACTTCCGGAGTGTTGCACTGTGGGTAGCTATCCCACAGTTCCTGCACTCTCTGCCACCCATTGGAATTCTGGGTTGAGATCCCAATGCCTGATGGGACAAAAAACATTGTAGTGGGTGGTTCTGGGTATATGTTGTCAGGCCACCCCTCGCTCCCTGAAAGCAACAGCAGACAGTCGTTTCGCGCCTTTTTTTCCTGGGTTACCCGTGTAGACGCTATACCAGAGCAAGCATGGAGCCCACTCAGCTCACAGTCACCGTCCGTCTCCTGGGTGCTGGCAGATGCGGGACTGCATTGCTACACAGCAGCAGCTCATTGCCTTGTGGCAGCAGATGGTGCATTACAACTGGTAGCTGTCCTCGTCATCTCCTGGGTGCTCTTGGCTGGTCTTGGTGAGGTTGGTCAGGGCGCCTGTGCGGACATGGGTACTCCTGGCAGACCTCGGTGAGGTCTGTCAGGGGTGCCTGGACATAAATGGGAGTGACTCAGGTCATTCTCTTCTTTAAGTTTTGTCTAATGGAGATTCAGTCCTGCCTGGAGTATCAGCAGAGGGATAGCTCAGTGGTTTGAGCATTGGCCTACTAAACCCAGGGCTGTGAGCTCAATCCTTGAGGGGGCCATTCTGCCTCAGGCTGCTCTAGCTTGCACTGCAAGCACCCAGGAGATGATGACAGCTAGCAGTTGTACTGCACCATCTGCTGCCAGCCTACCCCTTGCTCCTCCCTCTGTGAAAGCAACGGTCAACAATTGTTTTGTGCCTTTTTCCATGAAGGCGCATTATTGCTGTCAGCATCATCATTCACCCGCCGCTTCTGCTGCGACTCTGCTCTCCTGCAGACGCCGTACCACAGCAAGCATGGAGCCCGCTCAGATCACTGCGGCAGTTATGACCATTCTAAACACCATGCGCATTATCCAGCAGTATATGCAGAACCAGAACCTGCAAAAGCAGGCGAGTAGGCAACGGCAGCGCAGTGAGGAGAGTGATGAGAACATGGACACAGACTTCTCTCAAAGTATGGGCCCCAGCAATGTGGACATCATGGTGGCAATGAGGCAGGCTCATGCTATGGAACGCCGAGTCTGGGCCCGGGAAACAAGCCCAGACTGGTGGGACCGCAGAGTGTTGTGGGCCTGGGACGATTCCCAATGGCTGGAAAACTTTTGCATGCGTAAGGGCACTTTCATGGAACTTTGTGACTTGCTTTCCCCTGCCCTGAAGCACCAGAATACCAAGATGAGAGCAGCCCTCACAGTTCACAAGCGAGTGGCGATAGCCCTCTGGAAGCTTGCAACGCCAGACAGCTACCGGTCAGTTGGGAATCTATTTGGCATGGGCAAATCTACTGCAGGGGCTGCTGTAATCCAAGGAGCCAATGTGATCACTGAGCTGCTGCTACCAAGGATAGTGACTCTGGGAAATATGGTCATAGTGGATGGCTTTGCTGCAAGAGGATTCCCTAACTGTGGTGGGGCCATAGATGGAGCGCATATCCCTATCTTGGGACCGGAGCACCAAGGCAGCGAGTACATAAACCACAAGGGGTACTTTTCAATGGTGCTGCAAGCACTGGTGGATCACAAGGGACTTTTCACCAACATCAACATGGGATGGCCGGGAAAGGTACATGACGCTCGCATCTTCAGGAACTCTGGTCTGTATGAACAGCTGCAGCAGGGGACTTTCTTCCCAGACTAGAAAATAACCACTGGGGATGTTGAAATGCCTACAGTTATCCTTAGGGACCCAGCCTACCCCTTAATGCCATAGCTCATGAAGCCATACACCGGCACCCTGGACAGTAGTCAGGAGCTGTTCAACTATAGGCTGAGCAAGTGCAGAATGTGCATTTGGATGTTTAAAAGCACACTGGCGCAGTTTACTGACCTCAGCAAAACCAATATTCCCATTGTTATTACTGCTTGCTGTGCGCTCCACAATAGCTGTGAGAGTAAGGGGGAGATATTTTTGGCGGGGTGGGAGGTTGAGGCAAATTGCCTAGCCGCTGATTACGCGCAGTGACAGCAGGGCGGTTAGAAGAGTACAGGAGGGCACGGTGCACATCAGAGAAGCTTTGAAAACCAGTTTCATGACTGGCCAGGCTATGGTATGAAAGTTGTTTGTTTCTCCTTGATGAAAACTCCCGCCCCTTGGTTCACTCTACTTCCCTGTAAGCGAACCACCTTCCCCTACCCCCCTTTGATCACCGCTGGCGGAGGCAATAAAGTCATTGTTGCTTCACATTCATGCATTCTTTATTAATTCATCACACAAATAGGAAGAACTGCCAAGGTAGCCCGGGAGGGGTGGGGGAAGAGGGAAGGACAAAGCCACACAGCACTTTAAAACTTATTAAATGCCAGCTTTCTGTTTCTTGGGCAGTCCTCTGGGATGGAGTGGTTGGGTGCCCAGAGCCCCCCCCCCACTGCATTCTTGGGCGTCTGGGTGTGGAGGCTATGGAACTTGGGGAGGAGGGCGGTTGGTTACACAGGGGCTGTAGCAGAGGTCTGTGCTCATGCTGCCTTTCCTGCACCTCAACCATATGCCGGAGCATAACAGTTTGATCTTTCAGTAGCCTCAGCATTGACTCCTGCCTTCTGTCAGCAAGCTGACGCCACCTATCATCTTCAACCCGCCACCTGTCCTCGCGTTCATATTGTGCTTTCCTGGACTCTAAAATGGTCTGCCTCCACGCATTCTGCTGGGCTCTTTCAGTGTGGGAGGACTGCATGAACTCAGAGAATATTTCATCACGAGTGCGTTTTTTTCACCTTCTAATCTTCGCTAGCCTCTGGGAAGGAGATGACAGTGTGAGTATTGAAACATTTGCAGCTGCGGGAGCAAAAAAAAAAAAAGGGAGAGTAGTAGCTGAAAAGACACATTTTAGAGGACAATAGGTAGACTCTTTCAGGGTGAACCTTGTTGTTAACATTACATAGCATGTGTGCATTCAGTACAAGGTTGAATTTTACCTCTTTTTTGAGGGTCTGCCAGTTTGGTGTGAGAGATCACACACACAGGAACGGCGGGCAAGAGAATTCAGCTTGCAGGCAGACATGGTAAGCCACAGTCTTTTGGCTTCTTTAACCTTCATAACATGTGGGAATGGTTTCAAACAGCAGCGCCCTCATTTCCCATACCAAATAGCTGTTGGGTTGGCCATTTAAAAGAAGGGGCTGCGGTTTTCAGGTTAATGTGCAGCACAAACCCAACTAAACCCCCCCACAACACACCCAATTCTCTGGGATGATCACTTCACCCCTCCCCCCACCAAGTGGTTAACAGCGGGGAACATTTCTGTTCAGCCACAGGCAAACAGCCCAGCAGGAACAACCACCTCTGAATGCCCCTTATTAAAATTACCCTATTTCAACCAGGTGACCATGAATGATATCACTCTCCTGAGGATAACACAGAGAGATAAAGAATGGATGTTGCTTAAATGCCAGCAAACACTGGGACCATACGCTGCCATGCTTTGTTATGCAATGACTCCAGACTACGTGCTACTGGCCTGGCGTGGTAAAGTGTCCTACCATGGAGGACGGAATAAGGCTGCCCTCCCCAGGAACCTTTTGCAAAGGCTTTGGGAGTACATCCAGGAGAGCTTTATGGAGATGTCCCTGGAGGACTTCCGCTCCATCCCCAGACACATTAAGAGACTTTTCCAGTAGCTGTACTGGCCACAAATGAATCATTAAACACGCTTGCTTTTAAACCATGTATTATATTTACAAAGGTACACTCACCACAGGTCTCTTCTCTGCCTGGCGGGTCCGGGAGCCCGCCTTGGGTTTGTTCGGGGGGTACTGGCTCCAGGTCCAGGGTGAGAAACAGTTCCTGGCTCTCGGGAAAAACAGTTTCTGCGCTTGCTTGCTCATCCCCATAATGCACATCCCTGTTGCGTGATAATCCATTGATGGAGTCAAAGCACAAGGGTTGGGTAGTGGTGACTGCACCCCCTAGAATGGCATGCAGCTCATCATAGAAGATGCAGACGTTTGCCCCTCTGGTTTTTTGGTAGGCTTGCCTGAGCTCCTTAAGTTTCACGCGGCACTGCTGTGGGTCCCTGTTATAGCCTCTCTCCTTCATGCCCTTGGAAATTTTTTCAAATGTTTGGGCATTTCGTCTTTTGGAACGGAGTTCTGATAGCACGGATTCGTCTCCCCATACAGCAATCAGATCCCGTACCTCCTGTTCGGTCCATGCTGGAGCTCTTTTGCGATTCTGGGACTCCATCATGGTCACCTCTGCTGAGGAGATCTGCACTCACCTGTGGCTTGCCACACTGGCCAAACAGGAAATGAGATTCAAAAGTTTGCGGGCTGTTGCGGTTCAAATACAAGACAGCAAGGCTTTAAGCAAGCAAGCAGGCTGGTCCGCTGACGGGCTGGTCCGCCTGTCAGCTTTTCACCCTCTCTTTTATTTCTCTCTCTCCCCCCGCGCATTACATACTCCAACAGATAAAAGGAATACACTGGCTTTGTATAATATTCTTATTTTCCAATTTCTATCTACCGCATTCCTTGCTCTCAGGCCTTGAGCCCAGTCCTGGGAGGCTTCCCACGGTTCATGTCATCTGGGTGAGATTCCAAGGTTCATGCCCTTGAGAGGAGCCGTGTGTGCACTGCTCCTACACAACACTCCGGGTGTGCCCTGAATGTTGCCAAGTGCATGAGGATGCTGCACCCCTCCTTTTTTGTTTATTTGTGCTCGGCCATCTCATGGTAGCCATCAATTCGCTTTTGCGAGCCAATTAACTCCTGGACAGACAAGGTATAACTTGTGGAGCCTGCCAGCAGCGCCCTCGACAAAGCCTTAACAAAAAGGAAATACATTGCACACAGCAACAGCAAAAAATAAGCCCAAGAAGGTAAAGTGTAGTTGGCCGGGCCCCAATTAGCCATGCAGAGTACTGGGAAGAGAGGTTCGCGTAAGCAGCGAGCATCATCTCATTCCCTATTTCCTCAGGGTGATGACATACTGGAATAAGGCACGTACCTAACAATTCTTCAGCTGCTACAAAATCAAATAAACAAAAGTGGGTAACATTTGCTATTGAAGCCAATCTTTCCCATAGGTTATATGTCATTCAGGCCCGTAACGGAGGAGGCGCTCCCGAGTCAACCCCTACAGGAAATAGCAGGCACATAAGGCACGCAATCAATACAGAATTAGCAGTGATTTGGGCAAGAATGGCCACAGAGTCTCAGGCTGTTGGTTTGCTGCCAGTCTTCGTTGAGCCGCAGCGACTAATGCTTTCACTGCTCCCCATGTCACGGGCTGGCTTGGGACACTACGTCTCCTCCGTCCCGCCATTGTCGACCCGGGAGGCACCGCGTTCTCCTCCAAGGTCAGCTGAAACTCCGGTATGGGGTTCGACAGCCCCTCTTGCCACACCATGCTGTTTCAGTGCTGGTCGCACACACCGGGCCATAACCCACAACGGTCCTGCAGGGAGAGACACAGCAGCATATCCCCGACCCCAAGTAATTAAAGGTACTGGACCCAACCATTGTGGATCAGGCAGCTGACGGTAATAGACATGCGGTCTTTCCAGTACCTCGGACTTATGAAAATGCCAATCCGTGGGGGTCTGCTGATCTGTATTCAATGTTAAATTATTTAAAGTAAACAAAAGGACATGCAATTGTTGCTGAATGTCTTCTAAGGTTTGGAGACGCAGCTCTCCTTGTTTTAATTGTTTGTCAAGCAAGGTTTTTAGCGTGCGATTTGCACGTTCAACAATAGCTTGGCCTGTGGAATTATAAGGGATCCTGTGTTTGAGACGGACGTCCCATTGGGCACAAAAGGTGGAGAGGGCAGTGGAGCAATAGGCTGGGGCATTATCCGTTTTTATCTGGCAAATGGCTCGGGCGACCCATAACAGCAAAACAGGCTAGCAAATGGTGAATAACTTTGGGAGTGGCTTCTCCACGCTGTGGGGTCGCCCAGAGGAATCCCGAATAGGTATCAATGGAAACATATAAAAACGAATAGGGGCGGAATTGTGGCACGTGAGTGACATCCATTTACCACAGCTGATTCACTGCAGTACCTCTGGGGTTAAAGGCATAAGAAAAGGTAGGGGCAGCAGCGGCACAGTGGGGGCAGGAAGGAACAATAGAACGTGCATGATCAGCAGGAATGTGAAATGGTCGGGCCAAAACAGAGGCAGACTGATGAAAAAAGGAATGGCTTTTGATGGGGTCAGAAAAAAGGGAATTTACCTGACCACGTAACGCGCGATCAGCGCACGCATTGCCTTCAGTAAGTAGCCCAGGCAGAGGGGTATGACTGCGAATATGAGCAACAAAATAAGGGAAATTACGAGTGGTGATGAGATACTGTAAGGACAAAAACAGGCGAAGAAGGTCCGCATCGACCTGAGGGGTAAGGAGGGCAAGAGGTAAATGATCAATTACCTGATAAACATAATGCGTGTCCACGATTAAATTAAAGGGACAATCAGCAAAAAATTAAAAGGCCAAAATAACAGCAGCTAGTTCCGAGCGCTGCGCGGAACGCTGGGGCAGCGTAAAACGAGAATGCCAACGAGGGGGGTCACCTAATTGATAGGTGACAACACCGCGATGTGGAGAGCCATCAGTAAAAAGAGTGATAGCTGAAACAATAGGTCGAGAGCGGCTAAGACGATGTACGATTATTGGCACCTTTTGTGTGATCACCAACCGAGGATCTTTCGGGGGATTATAAGAAATCTCTCCCACATAATCACAAAGAGCAACCTGCCAGGCCAAGGAGGTGTGGTACAAGGAATCAAATTCACTACGTGATAAGGGGAAAACAATGGCAACTAAATCAGTGCCCGTGAGTTGCACTGCACGGTGGCGGGCTTTACAAACAAGGTCGGACAGGGCGTCTAAATAAGGATAAATGTTCCGAGGAGGAGTGGAAGACAAATATATCCACTCTATGATAGAGACGGCTGTGTCTGTATGAGGTACAGACAGAGCCGCAGTAGGCGTATGAGGGGTGGCAAGGAGAACCAACCGCAGGGGACGAACCTCAGTGAGTCTATCCACAAACTGCTGACTCAACACTGCATTGATCTGTCGAATGCAGGCAATGTGCTCCTCAGTGATGGCAATAACTGCACCCGGTGCCCGAGCTCCATGTAGGAGCTCGAACAATGGCTGCAGCATCGATGTGGGGAGACGGAAGTAGGGTCGAATCCAATTTAAATGACCCAAAATTTATTGTGATTTATCAAGGGTTAGGGGTTGGGGTAGAACCACTTCCGGGCGAACAGGGGCAGCATAGGTTTGTAAAACCTTATGCCGGAGATATTGATAGGGATAAGTGCGTTGGATTTTTTCTGGTGCCACTAACAGGCCATTTTGGCCAAGAATCTGAGACAAATATTCAAGCTGTTGTGCCGTGACCTGGGGACCGCTAAGCAAAATGTCATCCATATAATGGTAGACCTTTAGTGTGGGGTATCGGGCACGAAAAGGGGCGAGGGCCTGATCCACAAAAAGTTGACACAAGGTTGGACTATTTTGCATTCCCTGGGGCAAGACCTTCCACTGATACCTTTGAGAGGGTCGCTGATTATTATATTCTGGCACCGTAAACGCGAATTTTTCACGATCTCGTGGGCAAAGGAGGATGGTGAAGAAACAATCTTTTAAATCTAACACACAAAGCTGATCGGTTTGAGGAATTAAATTCGGGTTTGGCAACCCAAACTGCAAGGGGCCCATGGGTTGGATGCGTTTATTTATTTCCCTTAAATCGTGTAACAGCCTCCATGCACCAGATTTTTTCTTAATAACGAACACCGGGGTGTTCCAAGGACTAGTGGAGCTCTCCAAGTGCTGTGCATGCAAATGATGTTGCACAAGCGAATGAAGTGCTTTCAGCTTTTCTAGGGGGAGGGGCCACTGGTCAATCCATACGGGCTCTAAGGATTGCCATACCAATGGTAATGCGGAGGGCAAGGTGGGTGGGGGAGGGCTTTGGGCCATTATATATTAATATCGAGGGTGGTGTCCAGCTTTACAAGTAAGTCACGGCCCCAAATATTGAGGTGGACAGGGAGCACAAAAGGGTGGATCGTAACAAGGGTACGGCCTCCTGGTTTAGAGACCGTGACCCAAGACAAACTTTGGCGCCCGGGTTTGCTACCCCCGATCCCCCACAACTCTTTAGAAGGAACTGTTGGCCAACTGACCGGCCAGTCCTGATCACGAATCACCGTAACGTCAGCTCCAGTGTCCACCAGCCCTGTAAAAGGAAAATTATTTAAAAGAAGTGTTAACTGAGGTTTCGAGGGGCGGACCGACATTGTTAGAGCAACAAGTTGAGAGGACGTGTCGTGAGGCGGCGACTGAGACAGCGTCGATCCAAAGCCGCCTCCGCCCCAGGCTCAATCCTCTGCGGCTGGCACCTGATAGGGGACTAAAATCAATTGTGCCATTGACCGTCCACGCGGGAGCGACTGCGGAAGATGGGTCCACACCTGAACCTTAACGCCGTGTAATCGGCGTCAATGACCCGTGGGATGACCAAAAAACCCTGTTTCCCAGCGTGTGAGTGAGGGAGAACCAGACCCACAAATCCGGCAGGGAGAGGTCTCGTCACCTGTGTAAAAGCTATGGCGCAAACCTCCCCCGGCAACTGAAAATCAGCGTCCTCCTGCATAATCAAATCAAGCCCAGCACTTCCGGCAGTCGCCGCCCTCATGGATTCTATAGATTTTAAGGCAGAGGGACAGTCATCTGAGTGGGGAACACCCCCGTTTGGTCCTGGGTTCGGGGGGGACCCGTCGCGCGGTTTCCCGGCCCACTACGACACTGATTAGCCCAGTGATAGCCCTTCTGACACTTGGGGCACTTCTTTGAGGGGTGGGCGGGCGCCGTCGATGAGCGGCACTCCTGCTGAAAGTGACCCTCCTTACCACAGCGGTAGCAACGCTTCCCCTCCTTCCCGCTTTTCCGTGGGGCGGCGGCCAGAACCCCAGCTTTATGTGCTTGTGTGCCGATGTTTTGGCACGCCCGCAGCACGTCCGACCCCTCTAGAACGCCAGCGGCTTGTGCCGCCTGGAGAGCACGGCGGCAATCCTCGTTCGCATTTTCAACCGCCATTTTTAACAGAATCTCCTGAGCTGCCGCAGGGTTATCCACCTGTCGGAGGATAGCCTCCTGCAATCTGTTGGTAAAATCCATAAAGGACTCTGATGCACCCTGACAGATACTGGCAAAGCTTTTGGTAGGCTTGCCTGAATCCGGGACCTTCCGGAAAGCATGCTGGGCGCAGGCAGAAATAATGGGGAAGACGGCCTGAGGGAGTTGAGACTGCATCTGAACGGTAGCAAACGGGCCCTCCCCTGCCAAGTGCTCATAAATGACACCTTGCTCTCTATATACCTGGGCTTGGCGTTCCACCATCTGCCGATACTCACTAAGCCAAATAACATACTGACTGGGCGTCAGCATCATGCGCAACAGCGCCTTCCAATCTTCAGGGATCAGGGTGTACCCAGTACCTAGCCCTTCAAGGAGACCACGTACATACGTGCTAGTCAGGCCGAACTCACAAATCGCTTTCTTTACCTCTCTGATCAAAAAGTAAGGCAAACTGACCCAGTTTGCAAGCTGGTTGCCCTGGCCATCATCCTGCCAGGTCATCAGGCAAACTGAGACTAGATCAGCTAATTCCTCTGCTGTAAGATCTGGGCGAGTCTTCGCTGTGTGAACCATTTGTTGCACCAGCGAAAGCCCCTGAGCAGATGCTGACGACCCCCCAGGGGGCCCCGGAGCATGGGGCCCCATGGGGGGATGGTGATCACACACCGGCTCCGGTGGGGAAGACAGGGGAGGCAGTGGTAATTGAGGCGCTGGGGACGAAGCAGGGGGAGGGATGGCTGCAGGAGCGGGCGGGGGTGGCGAGATTGGCAGCCCCTCTATTGGCGCGGGAGAGGGCCTTTCCGAGGCGGCACGCTGTATCGCGGCGTGGCAGAGGTGCCAGGCATGTAGATCCTGCATGGGCGCCTGAGGCTCTTTGTGCAATGTCTGGCCCAACTGCTCCCAGTCCGCTAGCTTAAGGGTTCCGGCTTCAGGGTACCACGGGCATTGGGCACGCACCTCCTGTAGCAGGAGAGTGAGTTCTCGAGTGGGGCAATCATGCTGAGCCTTACGCAGCAAATATTGTAGCTCATTGCGGTGTTGCACTTGCAAAGCAGAGAGGGAGCTTCCCATACTTACCACGACGAAAAATACTCACCGGGATCCGCAAAGCAGATAAGTGAGGCGTCTGAAACCCTTGCCGGGCGAGGTGAGTGCTGAGGGCCCCACATTTGGGAGCCAGTTGTTGCGGTGCAAATACAAGATGGCAAGGCTTTAAGCAAGCAAGCAGACTGGTCTGCTGACGGGCTGGTCCGCCTGTCAGCTTTTCACCCTCTCTTTTATTTCTCTCTCTCCCCCCGCGCATTACATACTCCAACAGATAAAAGGAATACACTGGCTTTGTATAATATTCTTATTTACCAATTTCTATCTACTGCATTCCTTGCTCTCGGGCCTTGAGCCCAGTCCTGGGAGGCTTCCCACGGTTCATGTCATCTGGGCGAGATTCCAAGGTTCTTGCCCTTGAGAGGAGCCGTGTGCGCACTGCTCCTACACAACACTCTGGGTGTGCCCTGAATGTTGCCAAGTGCATGAACCCTGCATGAATGCTACAGCGGGCCTTTTCCTGTCTACCTGGTCAGTGCATCTGAGTCAAAAGCGCTATCCAGAGCTGTCACAATTGAGCACTCTGGGATACCTCCCAGAGGCCAATACCGTCGAATTGCGACCACACTACCCCAAATTCGACCCAGCAAGGTCAATTTTAGCGCTAATCCCCTCGTCGGGGGAGGAGTACAGAAATCAATTTAAGAGCCCTTTAAGTCAAAGTAAATGGCTTCGTTGTGTAGACGGGTGCAGGGTTAAATTGATCTAACGCTGTTAAATTCAACCTAAACTCGTAGTGCAGACCAGGGCTGAGACACATAGCTATATCAATGTAAGTTCCTAGTGTAGACCAGCCCTAAATACTACTAAGAAAGCTAAGGACTAAAGTGTTCGAACTGGGAGCTGAAAGTTGGGAGCCTTATGTCCATATTTGGGTTCCTAAATAAAAGTGGGCTGCTTTTCAGATTGCCAAGTGCTTACCCCTTCTACTGAAATCACTGAAAGCTTCAAGCGCTCACCATCTTTCTTGACAGGTCTTTAGTATGGGTTGTGTACTGCCAAGGGTCTCCCATGGCAGGGGTTACAAAACAGGAGCACAGCCTAGGAATAAGACTATCATTGGGAGAATGGGGTTGTATTACTGAAGGTTTTTAATGGCACAAGTACACGGCAGCTGCAGACAATGACCAAGATACCAGCATTTTACAATATCTAGATTGGGGGGAGGGGGAGAGGGGGTGGAGGGGGAAGAGAAGGAATGAACTGGTGAAACTGCGCCATTTCTAGAATGGCAGAAGCCAGCCAGAATTGTACAAGGGAAGCTTCCACAAGCACATTTCTGGAACTTTTTATCTTGCTTGTGCAGGCTGGAAATGTTGGTATCACCAGATTGTATTTCAATCAAAAAGCATGGGAGCAATTCACATTGGAACAAGTAATTAAATTGCCGAGAGTGGCATCATGGAAGCATGGTGCCCCCATTCTCTCCCAAGTATCTATATGCCAACTGAATTACAGATTGCTTTCTCCCATCTCGCCAAAAGCAGGAGAGTGAGCCTGTTTCCATCCTGCACCATAACTGGCAAAAAAAAAAAAAAGAGTGGGGGGCCTATTTTGGAAGAGGGCTGCTTCAACACACGCTGATCTTATTCAAACACTGTCTATCTTTAATGCACAGTTCTAGTCCCAGCTCAGCCTGTGGTTTTGTTCAGAAAACTACAGACAGAGCATTTATCAAGCTAGCTGACTCCCTAAAGCTGAGGGGCTTCTGGAACGCTGGGATGGCATTAGGTAAAGAAAGGGCAGAGCAGATTACTTAGTGCCACTTAGCAAGTCTAGAACTCACAACCCTCACTCTAACACTCCCTGGAAGTAATGTTGCAGGATATCCCCTCCTTATTTGCATATCACCCTTGGTCCAGGTCAGGGTTCTCCATTCAGACATTGTGTAGAGAAGGAAGGGGAAGAATTTAAATTGTGTCTGGAAATAACCACTTGGGTAGCTTTTAGAGGCCATATGATCAACAGTATCAAATCTGTAGACTCTCACTGTACTATAAGAGAGGATACAAGGGAACATTTCCAATAAGTTTCAGCTAATACAAGGTAGGTCTTTTTCATAGCACTGATAGGGTCTTAGAATTAATCTATGTGGTCCTTCGTTTTGCAACTGCTTCAGTTACTGCTACTTGGTTTGAACAGAGGTAACATTTTCAAATGCGCTTAAGTCCCATTTTCATCAGCAACATGGGCACTTAAAAGTACAACCACGGAGAGTTTTTAGACCAGGGCCCACATAACACAGAAGCATTAACTCCCTATCCCAAACCAGGAATCTTTGAAATCTTCACAAGAAATGAACAAGAAATGAAACCCTTAAGATGCTAGAACGGATACCGTGCATTAGACTAGAATGTACTGTGTTTAAAGGGAAAAGAAGGAGTCTAAACACTGCAATTTCACTTGGAAAACTTCACAATACAAACAACCTTATTTTGTCCCTTCACCCTTCTTTCCTCCTTTGATCCTTCATTTTCCCCCTTCCTACCCATCAAATAAATTTGTTACTGTTAGATTTTCATTCCCTGCATTTTGTTGGCTTATGGCACAAACTGTTTGATTCACAAGGGAACTTTTGTATTTAACTGACTCTTTGGGCACCTAATGCCAATGTTTAAGCACCACTGACATTCACAAAAACACTGCTCAGCTGCTGCCTATCCCCATAGGTGTCTATTCCCATAATCAAGCAGGTTTCCACTGGGGGCATATGCAAAGCCCCCTAACACCTGATGCTGCTAACAAGCTGCTCAGAGCCCTACCTCATGCCTAAGACCCAGTGTGGATTCTCAAATGTGGCATTCCCTTATCTATCTCACCTGCAAGATCCAAAGTGATAAAGCATGCCTAACCTGCACAGAAGACAGCCAGGGAGGCGGTGAACAGGTCAAAATTTTAGGGGTGGGCTGGCTGGAATATGTGCATCCAAGAATATCTAAAAACCCAATGGGTAGGGCACTCATCTGGGATGCTGAAAACCGAGCTTTGAATCCCCAAACCACATGATTTGGAACAGGGACTTGAACCCAGATCTCCCACATCTCAGGTGGATGCCCTGACCACTAGGCTATACAGTCACTCTTACTTTTTCTCTCTCTATCCTAAAAGAATATTTCATTATTAATACAAAGTGGAACAGCTCTAACAGAAAGATCCACCCAAGAATAGCCAATAGCCTAGTGGTAAGGGAGTCACCTGGTTGGTAGAAGACCCGGGGGTTCTAGCCCCAGCTCCAAATCAGGCAAAGTAGAGATTTGAAAACTAGTCTCCCAGGTGGATGCCATAACTACTGGGACAGTGGCAATAATGGGATGGCCTCTCTTGCGCTCTCTAGTTTTTCCTGAGAATGGGCTGATATGGCCTAAGTCCAGGAGAGGACGTACAGCTAAGAATCCCAACCTGAGATAAGTGCCTAGCAACCAGGATCAATGGAAGTTAAAAGCATAAATACGGAGATGGATCTGGGCCCTGAGCACCACTCCCTTCCTCTGCATTTCACTCCTGGCTAGCCTACATGGGTTCCCATTCACTTTGCTGCCTTCTGAAAAATCCCTTTCTTAGGGATCTAACTCTCCCAATGCAATGCATAGGGAGCCTGGGCAATTAACTCAGGGGCTGTTATTTCCACTGGCAGCAGTGCACCTATTAGTTGGGGAATTAGGGGTTGCAACCCCTAATTCCCCTTTATATTTATGATTAATACTATGACTTGGGCATGGAAATATTCAGTAAATGTCACAGAAAAGGTGTGGGCAAAAGTGATAAGTCACAGAAAGTTAAACAATGTAGTTTTTGTTACATCAACACATGCAAGAGCATAGTGAGGGGTGCTGAAAGGCGAGGCCTGGGGGAGTTATAGAGTGAGCTCACCCCACAGCAGCAGCTCCCCACTCCAGCTGTTGTGACTCAGTGCATTTAGCTCACAGCACCAATCAGCTATGGTCCATCTGCCCCTCTGTAAATGGGGAAAGAAAGGCAGATGGGTCAAACCTGAGTAGCGCTGTGACCCTGTGCACCAGGTTGCAAGGCCACTGTGTCCGGGGGCATAAACAAATATATTTTACAACCATTTCCAAGATTTCACAGACTTTATTCAAATTCATAATTTCTATGATCAGTGTGACAAATCACAACCTTATTTATCACACACAGTACAAAGAGCACGGAGGTCATGAAGCACTTCCCTTTCACAATTTGTTTAAAGCTGTATGGACTGAAGGACAAATGTGTTTTACTTCTAAGCAAGTTGTTTGCAAGTTACATGATAAACACAAGCATTGAACTAGAGACGATCATTACAGTTCATGACGCAGAGGCATGGAAAGGATGGAAGACATTTTCTGTTAAGTTAGCAAATACACAGAGGAGGTGTTTAAACCTGTGCAATGGAATTTCCCCGGCAACACAAGACAACACATAGAACTTCGACTGAGCCAAGGCTCCGGGTTACAGCGTTCAGCAGCAAAGGCACCATCTTTCTGTAAACATGGACTCCTCTCACACCAGCTCTCTAAAGTAGCATTCAAAGCATTTTATGGAGGTACAGCAAGTCATAGCCCTCCATTGCCTATGATCATTTTACCTTTGTGAAAGGGTTTCGATATTCAATAGATCACTATTAAGTCTCCCCTGTACGTATTATGATTAATTCATGCAGAAAGTGCTTCCCCTTGCCTGTATTGGGGTACCAAAAAGTTTCATATACTGTGGTTTTCCCCAAGGCAGGTAAAGCTTCAGATTTCACTCTGACACATTCATGCCTGCAATTATTTTTTTGTTCTAGGTATTGTGCTAAAGACAGGATCCCTCAAACAGAAGGGCTGGTTTAAAATTTGCAACACATTTATATTAAAAAATGCTGTTAAAATATCAATCCCTTTTAGTTGTGAGTCTGCTCAGTCCCTCTCTCCCCAGTAACAGATTGTGCATTAGGAAAGAGTGACTTTGCGCAAATGAATTCATCAAATGTATTGACTTCATTTAAAACTGACTGGCCATTTGTTATGACATTTATATTTTTGATGCAAGTTTCTATACCATGAAGTTCTGAGCGTGCACTGCTTTCAGGAGGGTGGACAGCATTCAAAGAAACCTTTACCAATAAGACTACCAAATTTGAAAACAGCTATGATAAATATTCAATATAAAGTTAAAACCATTTATGCCTTAGACAAAATGAATTGTGCATCTTCATTCAGTAATACTGAACGACTCACACCAATATTCTAACAAAATTCTTACGACTCATACATACAAATCCAGTGATTATGCTAATTAGTGCACTTCACTATTACATGAAACTTGTGCGTTTCTACAGTATTTTCCTTCTGCCTCACAGGGCTGATTCTGACTGGTATTTTAACTCAGTATTATTCTTTTCATGTTCTGTAGGACTGTCAACTGGTACCTGCAGAAAGAATTAAGGGATTAAGTAGTTATACAAATGAAGCTATCCCTGACTTCAGTTTGCCAGTGAACAATGAGACTAATCATTAAATTCTACAGTTCATATAGCCAGTTAGACTACATTACTGTTTTAGAAACTAGATTTGGTGAATAATTAGTTTGAGTTAGATAATAGAAAGGCATAAAAAAACAGATTCCCTTCCCCCTTCAATTTACGATTAAAAATTATATGGAATTTAGATCTCCTATAAATTATATAATTTTCCCATCTATATTACAGATGGAGTGTTGACATGGATCTTAGTGAGATTAACATTCAGTTCATTCCCACTGTATTTAAATACAGTAGAGGAGGATCTTGAAAATAAGGAAATCCTGCTGTAACTTATAGGTACACGTGAATTACCTAAAGTAGGCAGAAAACTATGTGATGTCTTACTGTAACAGCATCTATCACAAAGGCATCTTCATTTCCTTGAAGGTCAAGAAAAATACAGGATGGAAAATTTCAACTGTTTACCCTCATTTAAACAACTAGTGACTATGTAATATATTGCAAAGCTAACAGCTAGGAATACACATCTTGTGATCTACTAAAGAACATAAAGCAATGCTTATTGCTCAACTTTCCCTCACTTCAAAAGGAGCAAAGGGATACACCAGGGATCAGAAACCTTTGGCACGCAGCCCGTCAGGGAAATCCACTGGCGGGCCAGGACGGTTTGTTTACCTGCAGCATCTGCAGATTTGGTCGATCGCAGCTCCCACTGGCCGTGGTTTGCCGTTCCAGGCCAATGGGGGCTGTGGGAAGTGCTGGCTGCTGCTTCCCACAGCCCCCATTGGCCTGGAGCAGCGAACTGTGGCCAGCGGGAGCTGCGATCGGCCGAACCGGAGGACCCTGCAGGTAAACAAACCGTCCTGGCCCGCCAGTGGATTTCCCTGACGGGCTGCATGCCAAACGTTGCTGATCCCTGGGATACACCTAAACCGCACTCAATAAATTCACCATGGCATGAAACTCTACCATGCCTCTCTTTCATACACACGTGGATCTCACTTAAAGGGAAAACCATTATTTCACTGAAATGCCAAATGTATAGCATATACTCCTAAGCCTATACTTAAAAAAAGCTCTTTGCAGTAAGCACTGTAAATTTTGATGCAGTTAAAGGGCTAACCTGCAGCAAGCAATATGGAGACCAATACCAGCTATTAAGAATAGAGAAAACTCTGAAGGCACAGGTGGCACTGTCCTATATTCTGAAGAACCGCTAAGAGATATACACATATCAGTTACAAAGAGAAATAATCAGATAACTGAGGGAAGGTCCTAAAGTGTATCAGCTGCTCTAGCTGAATTAGGAAGCAGTCACATATTGTATTTTGATGTTAAATACTCATGTAATTACAAGTCTAATATTAAAGTGCAATAATATAATCAAAATAAAAGAAGGTTAAATCACTTACAGCTTTAATGTCTGTGTTCAAAATCCCAGAATTTATAGTCTGTCTTCGCAAATCTGATTTGATTAAGGCTGAAACAAAGAAAACATTTGTAACCCCCAACTTTCACATATCGCGACCATTCCAGGAGACTGGCTGTACCACTATGGCACAGATGTGGCAGTTACTTTATCACCTGTTCAAAAGAGATTTCTTTATTTGCACTCTGACTTATTCACCTACCCATATTCTTCACAAGTTTTAAACTTGTCCCTCACAGAAGTCATTTAACAAGTTTTTACATATGACATTTTCTTAACCACATTAAGACATCAGTAGGGGCATGGTGAATGTTGATGCTTTTGGCAAATACTTCCCTGTACACAAGTAAACTTCCCTGTACACTGAGTAAGTCCCAGGTATAAATTTGTGAACCAAACAGTAATTTCTCTAGTCTGAGAGCATTAGAGCTGCCCATAATGAAGTCTTGTCAGGCTGTTTGCATGTCTTTAAATCCCCTCAGAAGAAGGCCCTCAGAATAGAAGACTTTTGTACAGAATCTCTTATATGAAAGAACAGAACAGTTTTATTTCTAGAGGGAAAGCATCTACTTCCACGCCCCAGCACCTCTCCCATGTTCCCTCTGAGTGCACAACGTCCAGGGATTTCTTACTCAACATCAGACCACCAGAAAAGAATGCTATCAAGCCACCCACTGGGGAATGAAAGCATGTGAGTGGGACACAGTACTCCAGGAATCACTCTCAGTTAAGTTTCCTCCAAGTCAGTTCCTCTCTTCAAAGCAACATGCTTTGACATTCAAATGCATTAAATTACAAGTGTGGTCTAGTGAACCAAGCACAGGCCCAAGATCAAAAAATCCCACACTCCAACCATGAATTTGACTTGTTGTGGCACATTGAGCAAGCCACGCTATCTGAGGCATAAACAACCTTCTGTCTATATCATAAGCATGATTTGCTTCAGTTTCTTTGTACCACATTATATAAGTATTAGGGTTATTACAGTATCAAAAATGTTCTGGACTACTACAAAAGTGAGGCAGTGCTATCATTCACTTTTATGGGCTGATAAAGCTTTATAGGCCTATTTACAGTAACCAACAAATTTCTAGTTCTTCATTGGATAATTTACCTTTAAAAAGGTCCCTAAGCCAAGAAATCAAACTCAAGCTAGTGAGGGTAAACTTTCATACACATATAAAATGCTATGATTTCCTCACCAGCCAACTGACATCCAGCATTCCTCATAATCAAAAGGTTCTTATCTTAAGCCCACTCTCAGTGGTGGGTATTTCTAATTGGCTAACAAGGTTAGTTTTTCCACATATTCCATAATGGACAGTTTTGCCCTTGCAGACAAAAAATAAATGTGAAGAATGCTAATGCCATCCAAAAATTTAACACGTCATTAAAAAGTGAATGGCTAATCAGTTCTCAAAAACCAGCTACAAGACATGAATGTTTTGCACATTAATAGCACACCGCTAAAAACCATTTTTAAAAAAAGTAATTCGTAAGACAATTACTAGTAGAATTGTCTATGCCCCACATATATATGGCTTCAGATAACATGAGATCTTATAAGACAGCCTTGCAAGCTTGTCAGTAAAACCTACAGGCAAAAATCTCTTATCACACTCAAACACCAATATGCACAAGAGCCCCATCCCCCAATACACACACCACCTGCACATGTGGATATGTGCAATCCAACACTGTAGTGATGAGGCACATAAAACTTTGAACTCTCGAGCCATCAGGTTTGAGTAAAGCTCAACGATACATAAATCTACCACTAGCAACTAGTTTTACAGATTTTAGCCAACTCCTTACTCTCATAATTTTGTAAGTAATACCCCTCTAGCCATCAAATCTCCAGAAAATGAGATATTAGCCAATGATGGCAGCTACCATAACTAGGCAATTCCATCCCTTTTCTTATGGCAGCTGGAAGGAATTTGTGGTTTTACCTCCAAACTGGCAGATCAAGTTCATACAAAGAAACCTCTTTTTCACAGAATAAAGTTGTGCGCTGTCTGTTTATACAACTATTGGATCATTCTATTTTAGAAGCGTGATCACTTCAGGCAACTGCTAGAGAGTCATTCACTCCAAAAACATTAAAATCAATTAAAAACACCTGGAGCTTTTCATAGGCCAGAAAGGACCATTGTGATCATTTAGTCTGACCTCCTGTATAACACAGGCCATACTACACAAGGCCAAAATAATTCCTAGACTATATCCTTTAGAAAAAATATCAAATCTCGATTTTAAAATGATTGGTGATTGAGAATCGACCATGACCTTGGTAAGCTGTTCAAATGGTTTATTACTCTCATTGTTAACAATTTATTCCTTATTTCCAGCCTGATTTGCAGTTATTTGCTGAGCAATGTATTTGATTGGTTCTAAAAAACCCCACATATTTAAACGATCATTCTGGCTTGTAAACAGACAGACATTAGTGGCAAAACTAACTTCACCCTGTAAATCCATTTAACCAAATCTATCCAAAAATCTCTATTTCTTAAGTGTGTTTTTTCATACTTTGGATTTAAAAATCCAGCTTTATGTACTAATTTAAACTGATGTATGTTTCTTTCATTTGTGTTTACTAAGACGTTTTGCAACGCTTTGAAGATAGTAAAATGTTCTAAATTTATGAAGACACTGTAGAGATGCAGCCAGGAACATGACTGTATACGTAGTTACTGTGTTGTCCTTAGAATGAGGTATGCATGCAGTAAATATTAATAACAATTCTTTAATCAAGGAATAATTTTCCATCCTTTGACATAGATAAGAAAACTGTGTGTTTAAACTCTATTGCTTTGTTGGAGACATTAACTCATCAACAAAGAACAAAAATACCTACATAAATAAAGGTAAATAGCAAATGTGATTAGTTACCTGTTAAAATAATGCCTATTAACATCCAAGCACAGAGGAAAAGGTTTCCTGCACGAGGGCCATAATCTGTTATGAGCTTTCCTTGAACCAGTGTAAAGAAAATCCCAAATATCTGTAATCAATCATAAAACATTTCAGATTTTATTAGACTCATTTAGTAAATCTCTTCTAATTTAGCTTACAAAAATTCAGATCAGTGTATTATAGTTATTCTACCAGTCTAGAGACTGGTAAACAAACACACACTATAGGAGCACAATAAAATGCCAGCAGTCAAATCTAGGACTGTTTCCCCAAAAATTCAGACAGAGAGGCTTTATTAAATGTTACCCTCATTTACAAGAATAAGTCTGCAATAACCTGTGCTGAAGCATTAAGGAGTCCTGATGAAGTGCCTTCAGACTCTGGGTAGGTAATTTCCACAGCAAACTCAAAGCCAAGTGGGAGATAACCAGTCATGAAGAAGCTGAAGGGGGAAAAAAAAAAAAAAAAAAAAGGTGAGAACAAGAGTATCCTAAGCGTGGCTCTATTCCATTGCTATGGATATGAAAAACAAACCTGAACAAAAGGTCATTTTAAAGTATCAGGTTACAGTGTTATGTGCTTGATTTCAAGAATTTATATAGTTTAGGGCTTAATCTGGCCCTCCCTACTTATCTGCCCTTGTTTTACAATGTCATTCTCATATCCTTCCACCATTCTAGTCCTGACACGTTTGTCTGGTTCTCATTCATAAACGATCTGTGCCGTGACTCCACGCAGCTCCTGGAAGCAGCGGCATGTCCCCTCTCCGGCTCCTACACATAGGGGCAGGTAGGTGGCTCTGAACGCTGCCCCTGCCGCAATCACCACCCCCGCAGCTCCTATTGGCCAGGAACCACGGCCAATGGGAGCTGCAGGGGTGGTGCCTGCAGACAGGACAGCATGCAGAGCCACCTGGCCACGCCTCCACATTGGTGATGGAGGTGGGACATGCCACTGCTTCTGGGAGCTGCTTGAGATAAGCGCGCCCGGACCCTGCACCCTGACCCCCTCCCGCACCCCAACCCCCTGCCCCAATCCCCCTCCTGCCCTCCAAACCCCTCAGTCCCAGCCCAGAGCCTGCACCCCCAGCCAGAGCCTCTTCCTACACCCTGAACTTCTCATTTCTGGCCCCACCCCAGAACCCCCAACCCCAGCCAGAGCCCTCACCCCCTCCTGCATCCCAACCCCCAGTTTTGTGAGCATTCATGGCTCCCCATACAATTTCCATATCCAGATGTGGCCCTCGGGCCAAAAAGTGTGCCCACCCCGCTGTGGAGGAACGGGATTGACCATCAGTAAAGACACCAGAACTGCACCTGGGGACTGCTGTGGAAATTGGGGGAACTGAATGGAGGGCAGATGGGAACTTAGTGTACTTACTTTTTACAATTATAACTTAGACTTAACGCCTATCATCACCCCAGTCGCTTCACCTGTCTATCCCTTTCCCCACCTCTCTTTGTTTTTTAGATTATATGCTCTTGGGGGCAAGGACTGCATCTTCCTCTGCATTTGAGATGTGCCTAACATATTTTGGTTGCTAGAAAAATATAAATTGTACATAGTAGCAATTATTATTAGTGAGCTCAAATGCCCAACCCCACTACTTTTGTTTATTTGGGGGCCTGATCCAATGCCCACTGAAGTCAATGGGAAGACTCATTTGTTTCAATGGGCTTTGGATCAGGCTCATAAGAAAGCTAAATTCTGGTCTTCATCACACTGGTGAAAATTGAGAGTAATTGAGAGTAAAATTGAGGTCTACTGACCTCAGCGGACCAGAATTTGGTCCACTCACCCATTGTATCTGTAGTATAAGATAGGTCGTATGTATGGAAAGGGAGTTTTACAGGTATAGTCTTTTAGTTTAAAAAAAGCCATTAGATACTTTCAAATATAGTTTTTAACTGGAATTACAACAGGTTTCCTTTCCCCTTTGATTCCTTACCCAAGCACTCCTCCAGTCACAAACACTATTACAAGGTGTCCAATGTCCAGGGTGAAAGTAAATATGATCATTCCAACAAATGAGAGAATGTAAACGATTAAAGTAGTCTGTCTGCAAACAAAAGCCAAGAGAAAATACCCACCGTAAACCTGAGAAGGCAATACATATTGTCTAACATGGACATCATGTGAATATTACATATTCTCTTTGCTATAATTGAAATATGAGTTTTAAAAATCTGCTTCAGGTAATTCCAACTCATCTATACAAATTGTGCTAATGGATGCAGTCTGAGCAACTGAGGCACACATTAGTTTTATTAGCCAATCATATGCAGCAGGGCAACCATTCTACTGCATTACCATCTACTAGGGTTATTAAAGCTACTGTACATAATTTATAATAAAGAAACACTGAAATAAGAACTTCACTCTAAGACCGTTCTTGTTTTGAAAATCAACATCCCCTATTTCCCTTATACATGTTTGCTAAATACCACAGCATACGCATTCTACAGAGCCTGTAACAGTGTTCTGCTCCACGGACATCCGCTGGATTAAAAGCTGAGTTATGCTTATTTAAAGACCCAGTAGAGGGTGCAAAAATTTGAATAAATAAATTAAGCTCCTAATTTAAAATGTGGTGAAGCCAGTATGCTCCACCAAAGGAGGAACTTGTTGGGTCAAAGCTGGAACAAGATAAAATCGGGAGAGGTGGGTCTGCTGGAACCCAAGATGCCTTTCCTATTTTGCTAACATCATGCATGCATTCTCCAGCCACAAGGATAGACAGAAACCCCTACAAATTCTCACATCACCCCATAGTGGATTCTGCCCAACCCTGCCCCAACCTCATTCTGGCCAGAAACCAATGAGATAGACTCTAAGACTCCTACCTCAGTCTCAGTCATGGCACTCCCTCAAGGACAAAGAAAAATCATGGACATATTGATTTTTTTTTTTTAATCATTTCCCTTCCACAAAGGTGCACTTGAATCTTTGTATTTTTATACAAGACTCCCCTCCCCCGCAAACAATTACACATCTGCCCTACCCCCGCCCATCCCAACTCCACTCACTCACTTACTTGTATGTTTTGGTGTAATCCAGCCACAAACCACAAATAATGGAACCCACCATTCCTGCTACCACCAGTGTCAAGCCAATCCTCCCAGCATTCACTTCTTCTCCCTTTCAACAAATATTTATATGGTGTTTATTAATAAAGTCACTTCCACTCAAGGAGTCAGGCTCTCAGACCTCTTGACAGTTATAAATTCAAACACTAGTACTTATCACCTCCATAACTGTATGGAGTATGCAATTTTAAGGGACTACAAAGGAGACTGAATCCTTGATCACACAAACGTCCACAAAACACCTGGGAAACCAACTCTGCAGATATACAAATAAAAAAGCAAAGGATTCCAGAGAAACTTACCACATAATATGTTACTATCATTTGGTTCAATAATGTGGAGACAGAATAAAATGCCCCAGTCATCATACCTGCAATAGTAAAACAACATGATGTACCCTCCATATCATTAACCATATTGTAAGTGGCAATAATAATCAAACATTTACATTAAAAGAAGCAACATTCCCCACCAGGAAACTCAGTAAGTCACCAGCTCAATGTCTACTTATTGCCTTTTTTTTTTTTTTTTGGTAAAAGGTTTCTCTGTATCCTAAAGCGCCCCAGCCCTCCCGCTATAATCTGTGCCCAGACTCTCAAGGGCTAGCATTCAAGCCACCTGTCTGAATGAGTTGAATTAGAATGACAATTTTAGGGGTCTATGTTAGCTACTCCTTAAAAGGAAGCACTCAAATTAAAAATCACACGTGTCCAAATGTATTTTACCTATTCTTAAAAATGGTAATTAAGATAACAATAACTTAGAGAGATTAGAGAAGACATATTTATGCTTTCCTCAGTGGGTTTGCTTTGTGCATTTAAAAGCATTTTGTATACAGTCAGCTTCATTGTTCCCACAGTTTGTTTCCCTAGGTCTTCCACACATCAGAGAAAAACAAAGCAATAAAGCTACTTTCCTCAGCAAGTCTTGCTCTCCCAGGCTGTGTCTACACTAGAGACATTTACCATGCTACATGACATTTGTCCCCCCAGAACTACTCTCTTAATCATTTAGCAGCTATAAAGACTATGATTTGTCAAGGCTTCACATCAATTAAGCTTCAGTCATTCCAGGCCCAATCTTAATGTCAGAAGTGCTAGTACAATTAGTATAAGCTGTCCTACTATAGGGGGTGAAGGATGTCCGGTGTAGAGCTAATGACAGCCTTTCATCTACCTGCTTCCCCCAAAAGTGCCATGATGCACTGAATTCTGCTCATGGTTTTTGAGAAGACCACAGGCCACGCACAGTTTTTGATCTCAAGCTGTTAAATGAGTGATAGCATGGCAAAGATTGGATGGACTCTAGGAATGTATCTGGCCTTTATTACCAGCCTAAAGATAAAAGGCAACACTCACCATAACTGATCAGCAAAAGCACAAAAGGAATATTTCTGAACAGGTTAATTATTGATTGTTTATAAGAGTAATCTTCAGGAGGAATGTCCTGGAGAACTGCTTGAGCCTGGCTTGGAGGAAATTTAGGCTTTTCATCAAACACTAGAACAAACACAAAAGAACAACATTAATAGAGTTTTTCACCCTACTTACCTTTACTAGTTTACCTTGAGTAATGGCTTGGGATTTTACGTGAATACAAAATGTTCCGGTTTAAGAAACATGGTAAAATAGATTTTTATGAAAGCGTAAACAACAAATGTCTTCCATTCAACTTTATCCTCTGACAAGAGCTAGCCAGACTGAACATGCCACCTCCATTCACTCTGGTTGGAGTGCTACTGACAAACATACCCTAGAGACATTTTTCATCTGTCACATGTTTGGGCCCTTATATCTTAGAATACAGTTACTCTAAGCAAATGCCCAAGTCATGCTATGGCATGAATTAATTGGCGCACTATTCAGAGCACTATGTCTCTCTTTTCAAGATGACTGAACAGCTTACCCAAACCAGGATCAACATATTCCACTCTATTTGGACCTGGTCCAGTTTGTAGTTGGAGTCCCAGAAGTAAACAAGCTAGTGCATCAGCACTTCCCTAAATACACCTTGAGCTAACTTCAGTTAAGAAAGAAGATGCAACAGTTCAAGTCCTGAAACTGAAGCATTAGTATTGGTAAGCCTCCACCATAACTTCTTTTTAAAGAACTTATTTTCCTCCTGGTTGAGAGTAAAGGACCAAGATTAGGGGCTTGTCTACACAAATAATTAGTTTGCAGTAGCTGGGGTCTGAATCTATCCCACACTAGCCTGCTATGAACTAAATGCCCATGTGGACGCTGCTCCGCACATAAACAATTCATTAGCACTCTTTGATCTAGTCCTCTTTAAGATCAGACTAGATCAAAGCGCATTAATGAACTGTTACAGTGTGTCAACAGGGTCCACATGCACAGTTAATCCACAGCAGGGTAGATTAGAATATTCACAACCCAGCCTGCTGCGAACTAAATGTTCATGTAAATAAGCCCTAAGTGTCCTTTACTCTAGATATCCTTCAAGGGAGACCATTTTGTTTCACTGGAAACTTGTCAAGTTACAGTAACTCAGTTGTCTTCTTTCTGATTGGCCCCACAGATAACTGAAGAACAAAACTTGAGAAAATCTGATCTGTGCTATTGCCCTTACATTAAAGCTGTGATTTTCAACCTTTTCTCATTTGCGGACCCCCAAAGATTTTGAACGGAGATGTGGACCCCTTTGGGAATCTTAGGCACACAGTCTGCGGACCCCCAGGGGTCCACGGACCACAGGTAGAAAACCATAGTTCTATAGTAACAATCTTTTGCAGACTGCTTAAATAACCAGTGCATTAGAGGACTGGAAAAAAAGGAAGAGTGTTTTAACTGTTGATTGCTCCTTCTCATGCTCTAACTTGTCCTTGTACTAAAGAGGAAGTCAGCTGACTTTCCCTGAAAGCCTCTTTGAATCCTGGTTTGATGGGAGATATTATTTTTAGATACCATTGCTATCACAACCTATGACAACCGATATTAAGGCCTAAACATACTATAATCTATTTAAATTGTTTTAAAAAATTATATTTTATTAGTACATTTGCTGCCTAAGTTTTAGAGTCAAACCATTCAACTGATGGAAGTCACTGGCTAAGTACCTGGAACCAGCTGTTTGTTGAAGTGCTAAGCCAGCTTTTGACAGCAGTAGCTTCTTCTGCAGGTACAGAGAGAATATTTTCTTCATTTCAGTTTATTCCACTAGTTCAGTTCAATGACTAGTCAATTCAAAGGTAAGGAACTGACTGGGAGCTGAAAAAGCAGGAAAGCTTGTTTTCCTCTTCCAATGACTGAATAAAAACAAGATGTCAGAGATCGACTAGCCCTAAAATCTTGAAGGACATGCAGATAAGAAACAATTACTTTAATTCACTATCTACAGACCATACTTCCTTTGATTAATAAAGCAGTTTTAATGCAAAACATGTTTTGATTACTTTGAATATAGTGGTTACATACAAAAACAAGTAATTTAGTCTAATAAAAACAATTTTAAAATGTTGTTTTTCTACATTTAACTGAATTTTAAATTCCATTCAAATTCAGTTTGCCACAAATCACAAGCTAAAAACTAAAAAAATCAAATAAGGAATGTGTCATTCTTCATTTTGTAACACAATAAAAATATAAAAATTAAGAAAATCTGAATATATGTTAAAGTACAAAATTGCTAAAATAAACGTGTATAGATATAGTTTAGTAAAAAGTAGTACCAAAAACTTAGCATAAGGGCATTTAATAGCAAATCAACATATTTCAATTGTTACCAACCAATGAGAATCAGCTATTATTTAGGAAAATAACTAAAAAGTACAAAAGCAAAACAAAGAATAGAAGTGAGGATTTAACTCAAGGTTTTCTGCTTGCTGATTTATATCATGATTAAAATCAATCCACTCTGGAATGAAGCAGGATCACATTAATTAGATCACCTAGCCCTTGTCTTAAGTATTGAGATGTTCTGCTTACAGTGGCAAAATGAGGGTCAGTCTAGCTCCCTTATTTAGTTATAAGGCCGAAAGTGCACTGCTATGCTAACTCCATTATATCTCAGTATTGTAACATTTGTGACAAAAGATCACAGATAAAAAAAACAACATTTTTGTGCAGAAGACCTGCCAAGGACCTCTACACCATTTATGCACCATTTTAAAGGGCTTAAATGGTACACAAGTCTTCATGCAGACCCTCTACGAAAGGGTGAATTTCACCCCAATCACTAAAGGTTCTACAATACACAAACATAAGAGAACAGGGCAAGAAGAAACTTTTAGTGGTACCTGAATTTACATGCTTTGATATGCGTTTGTATCAGACCCTTAACAGTCTGTAGTATAACTTATTTTATTTATAGTATTAAAAGTTGGATTTCTGTAAATATACCATTGGCTCTGGAGTTTCTTTAGGGATCTTTTGGATACGAATAGGTCAATGAACCTATTAAAACCTTTCTGACCTTTGTGTATATCTCTAAAGACACAGTCACACCATACTAGTTCAATATGCTGTGGATATAAAACCAGTGTCAAAAATTGTTCAAGTGGCATTCAGCTGTATTTGATGATTTAGTATTTTTCCTTATTTCACTGTAGGTGGGACCACTAAAACAGAAAGCACATAAACGTTTATAAAATAAAGTCTAAACACAAATCCTTTCTTACTTGCTATTTAACAATACTTGAATGTGTTTACATTTTATCTTAGTAGGATTCAGTTCTCATTATTTTGATTTATTCAATTAGCATTTTTCCCCTACCACTTCCTTAAACTTTCGACATCCTCAGGTTAGATAAATTCATACACTGATATTTGGTAATCACTAGACACTCAATCACCAATCTGCAGTATTGATCAGCAGCTTTCACATTGACTGTGAATGAGAAATGTGAATTTAATATCGAAGACTGGAAAAATAAGAGCAGCTCACCAGCTTTATAAAACCACAAATGTCCTATCCATCTTCCTGGAGCTTTAGCAAACAAAACCCCACTAAAACCTCACAACTCCTTCCACCCTTCCAATGACAGGTAAGGAGGTTTTATCAAGAAAACAGGAGATAGTTATCTGGTGTAAGAGGAAATCAAGCTCAATTTCAGGTAAAAGTTATATATGTGGAACATAGACATGTGTATATACGTGCTTATATACGAATGCACAAAGCCTTGGAAACAAGCAGGGAGAACTGGAGGTCCTGGTGATGTCAAGGAACTATGACGTGATTGGAATAACAGAGACTTGGTGGGATAACTCACATGACTGGAGTACTGTCATGGATGGTTATAAACTGTTCAGGAAGGACAGGCAGGGCAGAAAAGGTGGGGGAGTAGCACTGTATGTAAGGGAGCAGTATGACTGCTCAGAGCTCCGGTACGAAACTGTAGAAAAACCTGAGTGTCTCTGGATTAAGTTTAGAAGTGTGTGCAACAAGAGTGATGTAGTGGTGGGAGTCTGCTATAGACCACCGGACCAGGGGGATGAGGTAGATGAGGCTTTCTTCCGGCAGCTCACGGAAGCTACTAGATCGCATGCCCTGATTCTCATGGGTGACTTTAATTTTCCTGATATCTGCTGGGAGAGCAATACAGCGGTGCATAGACAATCCAGGAAGTTTTTGGAAAGCGTAGGGGACAATTTCCTGGCGCAAGTGCTAGAGGAGCCAACTAAGGGGGGCGCTTTTCTTGACCTGCTGCTCACAAACCGGGTAGAATTAGTGGGGGAAGCAAAAGTGGATGGGAATCTGGGAGGCAGTGACCATGAGTTGGTTGAGTTCAGGATCCTGACGCAGGGAAGAAAGGTAAGCAGCAGAATACGGACCCTGGACTTCAGGAAAGCAGACTTCGACTCCCTCAGGGAACGGATGGCCAGGATCCCCTGGGGGACTAACATGAAGGGGAAAGGAGTCCAGGAGATCTGGCTGTATTTCAAGGAATCCTTGTTGAGGTTACAGGGACAAACCATCCCGATGAGTCGAAAGAATAGTAAATATGGCAGGCGACCAGCTTGGCTTAATGGTGAAATCCTAGCGGATCTTAAACATAAAAAAGAAGCTTACAAGAAGCGGAAGGTTGGACATATAACCAGGGAAGAGTATAAAAATATTGCTCGGGCATGTAGGAATGATATCAGGAGGGCCAAATCGCACCTGGAGCTGCAGCTAGCAAGAGATGTCAAGAGTAACAAGAAGGGTTTCTTCAGGTATGTTGGCAACAAGAAGAAAGCCAAGGAAAGTGTGGGCCCCTTACTGAATGAGGGAGGCAACCTAGCGACAGAGGATGTGGAAAAAGCTAATGTACTCAATGCTTTTTTTGCCTCTGTCTTCACTAACAAGGTCAGCTCCCAGACTGCTGCGCTGGGCATCACAAAATGGGGAAGAGATGGCCAGCCCTCTGTGGAGATAGAGGTGGTTAGGGACTATTTAGAAAAGCTGGACGTGCACAAGTCCATGGGGCCGGACGAGTTGCATCCGAGAGTGCTGAAGGAATTGGCGGCTGTGATTGCAGAGCCATTGGCCATTATCTTTGAAAACTCATGGCGATCGGGAGAGGTCCCGGACGACTGGAAAAAGGCTAATGTAGTGCCAAATTTTAAAAAAGGGAAGAAGAAGGATCCTGGGAACTACAGGCCAGTCAGCCTCACCTCAGTTCCTGGAAAAATCATGGAGCAGGTCCTTCAAGAATCAATCCTGAAGCACTTGCATGAGAGGAAAGTGATCAGGAACAGCCAGCATGGATTCACCAAGGGAAGGTCATGCCTGACTAATCTAATCGCCTTTTATGATGAGATTACTGGTTCCGTGGATGAAGGGAAAGCAGTGGATGTATTGTTTCTTGACTTTAGCAAAGCTTTTGACACGGTCTCCCACAGTATTCTTGTCAGCAAGTTAAGGAAGTATGGGCTGGATGAATGCAATATAAGGTGGGTAGAAAGCTGGCTAGATTGTCGGGCTCAACGGGTAGTGATCAATGGCTCCATGTCTAGTTGGCAGCCGGTGTCAAGTGGAGTGCCCCAGGGGTCGGTCCTGGGGCTGGTTTTGTTTAATATCTTCATAAATGATCTGGAGGATGGTGTAGATTGCCCTCTCAGCAAATTTGCGGATGATACTAAACTGGGAGGAGTGGTAGATACGCTGGAGGGGAGGGATAGGATACAGAAGGACCTAGACAAATTGGAGGATTGGGCCAAAAGAAATCTGATGAGGTTCAATAAGGATAAGTGCAGGGTCCTGCACTTACGACGGAAGAATCCAATGCACCACTACAGACTAGGGGCCGAATGGCTAGGCAGCAGTTCTGCGGAAAAGGACCTAGGGGTGACAGTGGATGAGAAGCTGGATATGAGTCAGCAGTGTGCCCTTGTTGTCAAGAAGGCCAATGGCATTTTGGGATGTATAAGTAGGGGCATAGCGAGCAGATCGAGGGACGTGATCGTTCCCCTCTATTCGACATTGGTGAGGCCTCATCTGGAATACTGTGTCCAGTTTTGGGCCCCACACTACAAGAAGGATGTGGATAAATTGGAGAGAGTCCAGCAAAGGGCAACAAAAATGATTAGGGGTCTAGAACACATGACTTATGAGGAGAGGCTGAGGGAGCTGGGATTGTTTAGTCTGCAGAAGAGAAGAATGAGGGGGGATTTGATAGCTGCTTTCAACTACCTGAAAGGGGGTTCCAAAGAGGATGGCTCTAGACTGTTCTCAATGGTAGCAGATGACAGAACGAGGAGTAATGGTCTCAAGTTGCAGTGGGGGAGGTTTAGATTGGATATTAGGAAAAACTTTTTCACTATGAGGGTGGTGAAACACTGGAATGCATTACCTAGGGAGGTGGTAGAATCTCCTTCCTTAGAGGTTTTTAAGGTCAGGCTTGACAAAGCCCTGGCTGGGATGATTTAACTGGGAATTGGTCCTGCTTCGAGCAGGGGGTTGGACTAGATGACCTTCTAGGGTCCCTTCCAACCCTGATATTCTATGATTCTATGTGGAATAAAGCAAAGGGAGTATCAACTATGAAAGCCTGCAACTCATTCATTTATCATAGATGTAACTGACCTTGGGCTTGTCTAGAAGGGTTAGAGCCTGGCAAGCTGGGATGTAAATCTACTGCTCACTAAGATGCTATACACAGTCTGCGTGCCATAGACGCTGCTGCTGTGCACTGAAAGTTCCCTATTCCGCTTTGAGGTCAGACCAGCCCTAAGAATACTGTTTTTAGCAACCATTGGAATGAAGAACACTGTCCCCAGGGTTCAAAAGGAGTACTCTAACTCTGGCAGCATTAAGCTAAGATCCTGTTTCTGAACACTTCTTTAAACCGACATCAGTCCTTTAGGGAATCTCCTGATGTTGGGATGGCTGAATATTTTACAGTTGTCAACTCAAGGAACAGCAGAAAATTGAGAGACTTCAGTTATAACAACAAGTCCAAAAACAGACTAAGAGGGAGCAGAGCATGGAGACATGTTATCTGCTGCCAACAAAGATAACAGAAATGAACACGGTTAGTAACACTGGAGGGTTTTATGGACTGTAGTACGAAATGTAACTTTACTGGACACACTAGATCAGAAGCTGATGTCTCATAATCCAAGCTGCACGATAAAGAGACTTTGGCCTGGGGATGCAGAACAAGGCTGTCGGCCTGGGCTAGACATTCTGAAGACAACCATGACAGATCCAGAAGATGCACTACTTGGCCCAAACAGGAGGGATCAGAATGACACAGGCCTTGTCCTGTCTGATCACCAATGTGCATACAAATCCACAGAACAGGAGAACTCTGCTCCAGTCCTAACAAGAACACATCTCTAAATGCGTTTCCATCAATCTCTGCTCTGAAGCAAAACTGAGGGAGTTTTGCATTGCTACATCTGCAGCTAGCCACAGAAAAGGAAGGTACTGAGGCAACTGGGGCCAGGCTCTTACAATCTCACCTGTGAGCATTCAGTGCCTTGAGGCGATGCTTGTGCAATCCCAACACCCACTGCTTTTTGAGGACCTTGGGGCACATCCCACAAGAGGTAACATGCAGAAACCACCTCACGTATTATCAGTGTACAATTTACTTATTCTCAAATTTTTTGCTCCAATGGCATTTCAACTCGTTTAAAGTTAAAACAGGAAACTGAGGCTAAGTCTACTCTTAAAACATCTGCTGATGTAGTAACAGTTAGGGTTGTGATTTTTCTTTTTAAATAACATTGTATAACAGCAAAAGCTCTAGCTTAGATGCAGTTATACTGGCAAAAAAAAAATACATGCTTTTGTGGGGAAAAGCTCATATAATTTAGGGAGCTGGTATTCGCTATTCTGACAAAAGTACTTTTTGGTATAAGAGGCATCTATACTAGGAGAGTTTGCAGATCTAGCTATTCCTGCAAACTCTTTTTAGTGCAGACTAGGCCTAAGTCTATTCAGGTCTTTTTCTACAGCTCAGGGCCAACACACAACACAACATAGCATGGTTAAACGCAGGCAAACACTATTTTAGACAAACAAAACTTGCACATGAATTCAACCTATCTAGATACTTATACAGCCCTTATCATTATAGTAAGCAGCGCCTCCCAAGAACAAAAAACAAGCACATTTAATTCACCACTTGCTAAGAGTATCTGGACAGAAAGCAGATGTTTGGTGTGAGACACTGATAAGTTTATTCCAAGGAAAGCTAAGTCAAAGAGGTGGGATTTGCAATTTGTTCTAAAAGCTGCAGTTCATGGAGTTTAGAGTCACTACTGGATTGCTTTGCTCACACAGCCACCATATGAAATGTTTCACTTACCAACTAATGTTAATAAGAATAAAAGTGTGGATACTGCTGCTGTTCCATAGAACATGATGCTGATATTATGCCCCATTAGATCAGTATCATCAACTGTGTTTGGAACCAAAACTGGTGGTAACAAGAAGCCAATTGCCGTGCCAAGCTGCAAAAAGAAACAAAAAACAAATACACTTTCCTGTGAACACAAGCAATCAAAAGAACAAAGAAAAAAAGTCCTAACCTGTGGAATATGGAGCTTATATTATAGCACAGAAAGTGATTAATAAGAATTACAAAGGAAAAGTGTTCCTGCATTGTACTGAAGGTCAGCAGTTATTGATCTGTCAATTGTACTGACAACCAACAGCCAATATTTCCATAAACGAGTTTTCCTCTCTTCACTGCAATGCTACAGTTGGAATGTTACACACTGACAACAAAAAAAATTATGGAAGTCCTTCTGTAAGGAGGAAATTTCATATGAGAACACTGCTTTATGCACAGACATTTACTTGGCTTGTCATTCTGTAACTGAATGTACAGTACATCTAGACAGGACATGCGTTTCTCTTACAAACCAGTCTTCCCTCGTTCTTGATCATAATCCTGCATTTGACTTCACAGCCTGATGTTATAAAAGGGAAGTTCAGCATTATATTTTCACTGCAGGATTAATCAGGAAGAGATTGGCAACTGGGAAGGGAATGCCTTTGTAGAAACACATTTTCAGTTACTATTAAGCCTGACAAGAAGTGCCATAAAATACAAAAATAGCAGGTTTATGTTTTGGGCCAGTTTCAATTCAGCCTCTAATTCAAGAAAAATAGAAGGCTATGACTTAAAATTTGGCTCCTGGTATGTAAAACATTTGAAAATTTCTGCAGGCATAAGCATAGTTTCTTTAAATTTCTCTTGGTTTTGTCTCTTGTTACTGGCCGCTGCTTAGGCAGTTTGGGTGGGAGGGGGCTCAGGGCTGGGGAAGGGAGTTGGGATGCGGGGCGGCACATACCTCGGGGAGGCTCCATGGAAGCTGCCGGCATGTTCCTGCAGCTCCTAAGCGGAGGGACCAGGGGTCTCAGTACACTGCACACGCTCGCAGGCGCCGCCACCACAACTCCCATTGACTGTGGTTCCCAGCCAATGGGAGCTGTGGAGCCAGAGCTCATGGCGAGGGCAAGGCAGGGAGCCCCACTGGCCTTCCTTCCCCCTAGGAGCTGCAGGAACACCCGGAGCCGACTGGGGAGCTTGCCAGCCCTGCCAAACCTCCCCCTATACAGCACCAGCGGGGGTGCCGGGCCACGCCACAGTCCCTGTGGTGCCCCCCCGACCATTCCCCGAGAGCACCCATGGTCCCAAGTGTTAGTTAGGGGAATATAGTACAAGTCATGGACAGGTCATGGGCCATGAATTTTTGTTTACTGCCCGTGACCTGTCCATGACTTTTCCTAAAAATACCCATGACTAAAACATAGCCTTAGTACTAACTAACTCACTCTTATAGTGGGGTAAGACGACTTCCAGTTGAACAAGAGTGAAATTATCAGCTCCTCTCATGAATTATCCAGTCGTGCTGGCAAGATTACCGAGGCTCACCAAAGGGCAATCACAGTCTGTTTGTCCTGAACTGGTTCATCAGATCAGGACTACAGCTGGTGAGCATGAAGACTTCTACCTGAGTTTAGGAGCATGAAAGGGGCAGGTCCTCTTGCCTACCCCCAGCATCCCTCCTCCATATGGCATCCCCCATAGAACCACCACATGAGGGTCTGAGATGTGGAGTCACGGATGTGCGCAGGGAATGGGCGTAATCAGTTCTTAAAGGGATTCCACAGAGCTAATACCAAAGTAGCCTAGCACACCAAGGCAGCATCATCATAGAGAGCCTTGATGCAAGGATTGCTCTGATTCAGAAGGACTGAATGACAATTTGCCCCAAGCTCACTCTCAGACCACAAGCCCTGCCTACATCTCCACATGACTCTCATCCCCCACGATCTTCTCGCCTCCACCCCAGATGCTGCAGTATTACAGTAGTATTTGTTAGTGTATTTATTCTCTCTTCTTTTTGTTTGGGAAAATGATAATCAGTTATTTAACACAAAGCTAAACAGACCTTTCACCTCATTACAAGTCTCAACTGAAGCTTGTTTCTCCATTAGTTTTTTTCATCGTTTACCTAACTTTCATTGGATTAGTTTTTCTGAAAAACTCTTAAAAATGGAACCATGCTGTACATATTTGAAACAAGCACTTTGTAAGTTACTTGGTGATGTTACCCCAGTTTTGTTCTTTGATGTGCTCAATGCTTTTTTTTGCCTCTGTCTTCACGAACAAGGTCAGCTCCCAGACTACTGCACGGGGCAGCACAGCATGGGGAGGAGGTGACCAGCCCTCTGTGGAGAAAGAAGTGGTTCGGGACTATTTAGAAAAGCTGGACGAGCACAAGTCCATGGGGGCTGGATGCGCTGCATCCAAGAGTGCTAAAGGAGTTTGCGGATGTGATTGCAGAGCCATTGGCCATTATCTTTGAAAACTCATGGTGATCCAGGGAAGTCCCGGACGACTGGAAAAAGGCTAATGTGCCCATCTTTAAAAAAAGGGAAGGAGGAGGATCCTGGGAACTACAGGCCAGTCAGCCTCACCTCAGGCCCTGGAAAAATCATGGAGCAGGTCCTCAAGGAATCAATTCTGAAGCACTTAGAGGAGAGGAAAGTGATCAGAAGCAGTCAGCATGGATTCATCAAGGGCAAGTCATGCCTGACTAATCTAATTGCCTTCTATGACGAGATAACTGGCTCTGTGGATGAGGGGAAAGCGGTGGACATGTTGTTCCTTGACTTTAGCAAAGCTTTTGACACGGTCTCCCACAGTATTCTTGCCAGCAATTTAAAGAAGTATGGGCTGGACGAATGGACTATAAGGTGGATAGAAAGTTGGCTAGATTGTCGGGCTCAACGGGTAGTGATCAATGGCTCCATGTCTAGTTGGCAGCCGGTTTCAAGTGGAGTGCCCCAAGGGTCGGTCCTCGGGCCGGTTTTGTTCAATATCTTCATAAATGATCTGGAGGATGGTGTGGATTGCACCCTCAGCAAGTTTGCAGATGACACTAAATTGGGAGGAGAGATAGATACGCTGGAGGGTAGGGATAGGATACAGAGGGACCTAGACAAATCAGAGGATTGGGCCAAAAGAAATCTGATGAGCTTCAACAAGGACAAGTGCAGAGTCCTGCACTTAGGACGGAAGAACCCCATGCACCGCTACAGACTAGGGACCGAATGGCTCGGCAGCAGTTCTGCAGAAAAGGACCTAGGGGTGACAGTGGACGAGAAGCTGGATATGAGTCAACAGTGTGCCCTTGTTGCCAAGAAGGCCAATGCATTTTGGGATGTATAAGTAGGGGCATTGCCAGCAGATCGAGGGACGTGATCGTTCCCCTCTATTCAACATAGTTGAGGCCTCATCTGGAGTACTGTGTCCAGTTTTGTGCCCCACACTATAAGAAGGATGTGGAAAAATTGGAAAGAGTCCAGCAGAGGGCAACAAAAATGATTAGGGGACTGGAACACATGACTTATGAGGAGAGGCTGAGGGAACTGGGATTGTTTAGTCTGTGGAAGAGAAGAATGAGGGGGGATTTGATAGCTGCTTTCAACTACCTGAAAGGGGGTTCCAAAGAGGATGGATCTAGACTATTCTCAGTGGTGGCTGATGACAGAACAAGGAGTAATGGTCTCAAGTTGCAGTGGGGTAGGTTTAGGTTGGATATTAGGAAAAACTTTTTCACTAGGAGGGTGAAACACTGGAATGTGTCACCTAGGAGGTGGTAATCTCCTTCCTTAGATATTTTTAGGGTCAGGCTTGACAAAGCCCTGGCTGGGATGATTTAGTTGGGGATTGGTCCTGATTTGAGCAGGGGTTTGGACTAGATGACCTCCTGAGGTCCCTTCCAACCCTGATATTCTATGATCCTATGTGGTTTGTTTAAGTACTTTCCATATTGGATTATAAGGGACAGATAATTTAGCTTCTATAACATTTAGTTTAAAAGAAATACATCAGCCAAAGCCTCCATTAAATTATAATGAGTCTCTAACAGCCATGTGCCTTTGAAAACTTCAGAAAAGATGCTGAATCAGAGCAGTCAGGTTTCTCATACAATGCCAGCTTTGAAATGACTAACTAGTTTAGATTTTCACTTATGTAGGCCTGCCGCACTCATTTGCAAGGAAAAAATCACATTAGTTTGTGGGGAGAACGCACAAAAACGTACTGGATCTTAACTCTCTCCTTGTTGTGATAGAGAATTTTGCTGTGTGCCTATCAATGGAAAAATCTCTCTTGGGGTCTGAATTTTCCTCATTCAAACAACATCAGTTCCGTATACTGTATTAGAAAAGCAAACATGCAGAAATACACCATTATCAAAGTGTGCCCCCGCCCCATCAGCGCCTTCTAACTTCAGCTGAGATTTTCCCCAGTTTCAACCAGATTCTTCTCTTCCCCTCCTTCCGTCTGGATTTCCTTCCCCTCTTCCTTAACCTCGATTTCTCCCTTCTAAACCATGGACTTGTGGCTGCTGCACTGATGAACACCGACCTACCCCTGTCCCCCCACGACTCAACCGGGCATTTCTTTTCAAAAAAGAAGGGCGCAAACCCGACTCCCACCTTCCTACAGAGCCCATTTCCCCCCGGATCTTTCGCTCCCTTTCCGCCTTTGCTCACTCTGCCCCCCCCTTGCCCCAGGCCCTCCCGGGCTCCCCTCCGCTCACCTGGTTGCCCAGCACGGCCACGGCGCAGGCAGTGGACACCTCCCTGGGCCCAAACCAGACAGCGGCGATGCGGGAGGGCAGCCCCAGGATGAAGACCTGGGCCACGGCGCACACGGTCTGGGCCAGCAGGGTGAGCGGGTAGAGGTCAGGCCGGGCGCTGGCACACTTCAGCCAGGCGCCCAGGCAGTTGAGGCCGGAGCCCAGCAGGGCGGTGAGGCGCAGGCCGCGGGTGTCCAGCAGCCAGGTGGCCGGCAGGATGAGCGGCACGTAGGCCACCATGTAGACCATGGAGAGCCAGTCCACGCGGGAGTGGGGGGCGCCGTAGAAGCGCACGAAGACGCTGCTCAGGATGCTGTACTGGATCCACTGGAAGGCGTTCACCAGCGAGTAGAGGCTGAACACGGCCAGCACGGGCAGCCTGCGCCAGGAGAGCCGGGGGGCCGCCCGCGCCACGCCCGAGCCCGGGGAAGGCAGCATGGCCTGCGCCTCCGGGAGCGCCCCAGCATCCGCCCCGGCGGCGGGGCTGCCGCGCTCGGCCTCCTTCCCCGGGAGGAGCCCATTGGGCTGCGGGGGCATGTCCCCCTCCTCATCTTCCTCCTCCGCCCCGTCCCCAGCCATGGCCGCGCCTTCCCCGCCCAGCTTCCCGAGCCTCACGCCCGCTGCGCCGCTCCCGTGGCCCCGGCCGGCCCCCGCGCCGCCAGCTTGCTAGGAGAGCAGCGACAGAGGCGCGCTGTGGAGAGTCCCTAGTTCTGCCGCGCGCCCCGCCCCGGCCCCCGTCTCCTCCAATCACAAGAGAGGGGCGGAGCTTCTACGCCATCCTTTTATCCTACCTGGGGCGAGCGCGTGCGCCTCAACCCCGCAGGCCGCTTGCGCTCTCCCCGGTGCCCGCGGGCGCTACGCCTGGAGCTGTCCAGCCGCAGCGCCGGGCCGGTGTAGGGCACTAAAGTGCTCACACCGGCCGCCCTCCTGTGACCTCCCTGGCCCGGCCCTTCGCCCTCCCGCGGGTTGTGGGAGGAGGGGCGTAGTGTATTAAACTGCTCCCTGTAGGAATGTGCTACTGGTCGTAGTTACTGATAGGTAATGGATTGTAATAAACTGCTATTGTAGTAAAGTGCTACGGGATGTAGCAAAGGCCTACACGTAGCAGTTTCTTGCACTGTGGTGTATGTGAAATTGCTACGTGGAGAAATGTGCTATCCGTAGCAGTTATTTATACGTGAGCATTGTAAGAAACAGCTTTTGTCAAAAGATGCTCAACCCCTGTCAAAAGCAGTCCGCAGAATCCTACGGCTAATAAGGGCAGGGTGAAGGGCAGTGGCTTCAGCAGATGTCCTGAGTATGCTCAGTACACTGTAAGTAGCACATTACTACAGAGAGCACTTTACTCCGCTACACCTGGCCTGAGCCAGGTCAAGGTGGGAGGCTGAGAAGAGGGTCTCCCCCAGTAGGGAAGCTGGGAGCCCAGCAGAGAAGCAGGATCCAGCCCCCTGCCCTCTCAGTGGCCCTGCCCCCCCCCCCCCCATGAGGATCCAGCCGCCCCCTGGCAGCAAGACTCCCCAAAGAGAGGAGCCCCTGCCCCCTCCCCGCATGCTCAGGGTCTCTGCCCCATAGGGAAGTTGGAAGTGATGTGGAGAGGATCCAGCCCATCTCACTCTCCACAGAAGGACCACTTCTCTAGAGGGGGCCAGAGCCCAGAAAATGTGGGGAAAGGAGCCAGGGGCCTTTCCCTGCTGAACACCCTTTGAACTGGGGAAGCTAGAGCCCAGACAGGGATGGAGGAAAGTGCCAGCCCCTCTTGCCTGCTGGCAGAGCTACTGTCCAGGACAGGACAGCCCATGCTTAGGAGCAGGTGGATGATGCGCTTCAGCATTGACTGTAATGTATACCCTGCCTGACTAGGAGTGAAGAAAGTCTGGCCCACAGGCTCTCTGAACCTCCCTAGGCCATCAAGGACAATCCCATGTAGTGATGGAGAGGATCCAACCCTTTTACCCCTACAGGAACCCTCTCACCTCAGGGGAGACAGGTTCAGGTTCTACCCCTCTGCCCTATTGCTCCCCTTGGGAAACTAGAGCCCCAAAGATAAGAGAAGGCATTCCCTCTATGCAGCGAGCCAGAGCCCAGCGAGAGAGATGTAGGATAGTTCTGCCAGATAATTCCCCAAGAGGCAGAGCCAGAGTCCAAAAAGCGAGGAACCAACACCTGTTGTTTTATAGCACCCTTCCTTGCAGGAGGAGACAGCCCTATTCCCTCACATTAGTATTGCTAATCCCAAGCATTCAAAAACCAAGAACCATGGCTCATTTACATGGTGCCACGCTAATTAGGTTGTAAATTCCAATGTTTACTAGCCCATGTGGATCCTGCTGGCATGCACTGAAAGTTCCCTACTGCATGTTAACGTAGTACTGTTTGAAACAGGATTACATTAATACACACCACAGAACTTTCAGTGTGCACCAGCAGGGTCCACATGGATCAGTTAGTGCACAATATGCTCGTGTGCATTGGAATTTATATCCCTCCCAGCTATGCGTAGAGCCCTGCGGAGATACAAAAAAATTTGGATCTGCATCTGAGATAATTAACTTGTATCTGACCCGCGATCTGCACTCCACTTTTTAATATGTATCCGCACCAGCACCCTATCTTGTAATCTCACTGGTAGAGCCCTGCACAGATACAAACATTTGGATCAGTGATCAGCAAAGATGGTAAACAATACATCCGCAGATATCCACGGATTTGCAGGGCTATAGCTCTGCGGACTAAAGAACCGTGTAGACAAGCCCTCAGAAAAAAAAATTGTTTTCAAAAGCCTTTAGCCGGAAGTTTCCCATCCCCAAAGTGTATGTGATAATTTCACATTCAAAATACAACCTTAACAACACGCACATGCAGGGCCTGTGGCAGAGTCAGGGGTTGAGCAGTGAGCACGCCCCAGCACACTGGAAAGTTGGCACCTGTAGCTCCGGTCCCAGAGTCGGTGCCTATACCAGGAGCTGCATATTAACTTCTGAAGAGCCGCATGTGGCTCCAGAGCCACAGGTTGGCCACCCCTGTTCTAGAGACATCGTTTGCTCCAGTCCCTGCTGCTGGGTCTTCAGAGAATCCTCCGTGGGCATGTCTAGCCTAGGAAAGAGAGTTTCTAGGGAGAATCCTCATATTGAACGCCCAGCGTTTAAACATTTGTAAAGCTGTTCATTCCTGTCTATTAGATGCTAAGTGGTATTTAAAAAAGTGTTAATTCAAACATGTTAGCTAATGTTTTAAAAAACCACCCCTTTTTTCCTGATCTAAAGGGCCTATGTAGGCTGTGCATGGGGATGATTGACAAAAGTCTGGGGAATGTTACCTACAATCCCCACATAACCTCAACAGAAGCAGCACTGCATCCTCAGTGCTATACTAATGCTCTTGGCTGCACCTACCCATGCCAGTCTAGTGTGGTTCTTGGATCTGTACTCACTGACCCTCTGACCCCATCGCCCCTCCATGCTGTGCATTCGCCCACGGAGCACAACACTGGATTATGCAAGGTGCACAGACACTGATGCTGCCTACCTGTATCCTAGCTCTGGCTCAGTGTAGTGAAATTTACTGGCCTTTATTGGAGTTACAGGATTTGGCTCATTGTAGCTGCCATGCAGAAGTGAGAAAAGCTTGTCCTACCTGGTAATTTAAGGCACAGATGGGAAGACATCAGTTGTGATGGAACCATGACCATGTTGAATTGTCAGTTGCTAGGCAATATGGATCTTCACCAACTGTCCCTTGTTCCAAAGTCCTTGGGCAAACATTCCTTTGTTTTCTCTCTCTACCACTGAAATTTGGCTTGGGCATCACAAACATAGATCCCCCGCCCCAGAAAATACAGCACTGCCGAGGCTCAGGTGTGTAGTGTTTTCATATTGTTAAGATATTTTTCTTGTAAAAGACTTTCACTTCCAGCCCCCCTATTATTATTTATTTGTACTGTATTAGCACCTACGAGCCCCAGTCCTGGACCAGGATCCTAGTGGAGAAGGAACTATACAAACACAGATTTAAAAAACAGACCCTACCCCAAGGAGTTTAGAGGAAAGATAGATTTTTTTTAAAACCAGGCTTGAGTACTGTTAGAAATTTTAGATCAGCTTTTGGAGAGAAGGCATTTTAATCAAATAATATTCTGTAAACTACCTATGAGCTATTTAGATGTGTCTAATAGTAACATTGTTTTAGATAAGAAACTATGTTCTTTGCAACAAATGTCCTTTAAGTTCTCACATTTTATGCACTGGCAGTTTTGACAAGATCAAGGGATTTGAGCCTTGGTTTTTTGGCACTATTTAAATTTAGGTAATTATTACAGCTAGAATAATTCTATGAATATATACTGCATTAAAAAAAGTTAACCCTCTGGCTACATTTGCTTTTTCAAAATACTCTAGCTAACAAGTTCTGGCATGGATATTTGCTGACTCCATGACTTTTTAGTGAATATTGGAGAATATCCAGAGGAAAGGAATTATGAATTCATAGAAAACAGATATGCATCAGAAACCTTTAAAGATTATGTTCATCCAATCATGGAGCAGAAAAAAATACCATGTGACCTATGTGTCCAATAGTCCTTAAATATTTTTTGAATATAAAATATAAATTGTAAATAAGCTACAAGCCAAGAATTTTTTAAATCTTAAGATTTTCTCAAATTTATTCAATGATTAAGCTGCTCACCAACAATTCAGAAGAGGCAAAATTAACTAAATAAATGATTCAACACTAATAATTTGTCCAGCTCTAGGAACTATATTCTGCCTAAGTTTTCCCTGCAGTTTCAATTGACATTTTTGTATGTGAGACTCCATCTGAAGATTTTAAAGTATTGTTAATTAATATGTTATTAGACTTCTAAGGCTTGATTCTAAACTCACTCTGGTTTTACACTAGTCTAATTCCACTGACTTCAGTGAAGATCTTCCTGAATTACTCCTGTGTAAATTAGATTGGAATCAGGCACCTTGGATTTTTTTGTTTGTTCCTAGGATAAGAAAATCTGTAGTTTAATAGTTTATTTATATTTTTATCTGTAAAAAACAGATACAGGGTAAATGTTTCAAACGTGCCTAAGTGACTTAGGAGTGTAAGCCCCATTTTCAAATCTAAGACACTTTTGCCAGTAGAAGCTGTGTCCACATTGGGAGTGCTTTCCTGGTATACCATACTAGTATACCTTCATCTGCAAAGAACTCATAGGCAATATCTGCACTACAGACCCTATGTCATTATAGCTATGCCAACATAGCCTCCTAGTGTAGATGCAGCATATACTGACAGAAGGCCTTAGGCCTTGTCTTCACTTGCAAGCTATTACAGCAAATGCTTCTAGTGGAGACGTAGCTTATATAGCCAAAAGCGTGCTTTTGCCAATACAGCTTATACCAGTTCCCTGAATAAAATAAGCTATACTGGCAAATGGAAATTTTTACTGATATAACTGCATCTGCAGTAAGGCATTTGGTGGCATAGTGATGTCTGTCAGGGTATGATTTTTTACCACACTAGTAACAGACATCGCTATGCCAGCAAAACTTTTAAGTGTAGACCAAGCCATAGGCTCCTAAATCACTTAAATTCATGAACATTTTCTCACAGATTTTAATCTGATTTAGCCAAATTCTGCCCTTGAATTTGTGTGTGTGGTTCTCATTGAAGTTTGGGGAGTCCCCTATGTTCATCGGAAGACACAATCTTTAAAGCTGAAGAAAATACAAGACCTGATTCTGCTCTGATTGGCTTTTCACCATTGTTACTCCACTGACTTCAGACTTACTCCCGATTTCCACCAGCAAAGCAAAGTCAGAATCAGGCTGTTTGTCACTGTGGACACATCTTAAATTTCACTTCCATGGCAAGCGGACAGAGCCAAAGATTCTGTTTACATGAGGATTTGTTTGCTTTTTTACTAGGAATTCTGCTTATAAGAGACACCCACCTAGATACAATGGGTGACGCAGAGAAAAAGCGCCTGATTGAACTGAACATGACAAGGGACCCCTTGTGTATGGTGGAAGGAAAAAGTGACTCAACCTGGCTCAGACCTCAGAGGAGACACTTCCCTCAAAGTAATCGAAGTTCACTAGAGAACTACAGAGAAAAAGAGCCTGCACTTGACACTGGCAGGAGCTCCTGGACAGCACTCACTCCTCTTCACCACAAGGAGAGAAGGCACTTTCCAGAAAGAAGTAAGTTATATGCATTACAGAGAAGAAACACCTGGGGCCAAATTCATCCCTGGTGTAGCTCCATTGACCTCAGTGAACTTAGACCAGAGATTAATTTGGCCCACTATGACCACTGGAATATGAGGTTACAGGATAAATGTCTTCAGCTGCCACACTGGTACAGGATGAACCTCTCTAATCCAGCACTCCCTGGTCGGCAACATTCTTGGTCCGGCATAGGCACTGACTCAGTGGGTAGTCAGGGGCTGGAGCACCCACGGGGGAAAATGAGTGGGTGTGCTGCATCCACTGGTGCCAAGCTCCCCCCCTCTGCCCCCTTCTCCCCGTGCCTCTCGCGCGCCGGCGGCTCCGTGCTTACAAACTCTTCCTCCTCCCTCCCAGCACTTCCAGAGCACCACAAACAGCTGATTCATGGCATTCAAGCTCCGGGAGGGAGGGGGAGGACCTGGGGCCGGCAGCTGGGACCCTGGGCGAGGGGCTGGGATCTAGGGTTGGCATCAGAGCCCCGGGGCGGGGGCCACGCTACACTACGTACAGTAACTTTATAAAGTGCTTTGAGATTCTTTGGGATGAAATGGGTGTTGTTCCATAAATGATTACACCACAAATAATATTTTCCTTTTCTGGGATGGAGGAGAACAAAACCTATTGGTTATTCACTGCCCGTACATTTCATTAACATGGAGTTGAGATTGACTGACAGCGTCTCATACTCTTCTAGAACAATCAAGGGGACCTATACTTAAATCTCTGAAAACCAGGAAATAAAGAGGTATGGTACACACCAACCCCACCCGCAATCTTACCTCTGTCTTCAAGCAATGCCCCAACACACCAGTAACACACACACTAGCATTCTACCCTTACAGGTGCTCAAGAACGCTTTGGGAACAGCACTATACAACAGAGCACTATAAAACAGAGACAAACACCTTTTTGTTAAGGCAAAACTCAAGTTAGGTCTCGTTTAGCAAACAGGAGTTCCCTGTACTTGGTCTATATCCAAATACTAAGTCTACTCTACACAGATGACCCCAGACTTGCAAAATGTTACTATCGGTTCACCCTTGCCTAAGGCTTCCTTGTGAGACATTGCCTTCGCTTACCCCTCACTAAGACCCAGAGACTGCTGACATGCATGCCACCAGACTGCTGACAGTCTCCATGGCAAGCAGACATTTTGTGCACTTCTACTAATACAACCTACACAACTGAGCACTGAAATGTAGCATGCTTGATCCTTCAAGATACAGGTAAGGGTACAAGGTACTCCTCATATCAGTGACAGCTCTGGCAACCTGCTCCAACTAATCTTTCTGCCATTCTGTACAGCTACAGCTAACAGTGAATGGCGGTTGGAATGCATGCAGATAAATGATGCAGTGAAAATCTGTGGAACACAAGACAATGGCACATTCTTTTAGTCATGCCTCATGTCTACTTTAGTTCTGGTAACACCCTTTACTGAATCATTCCCAGCAGCTATTGTCAGCTCAGGAACACGAGGTGGAATGATAACCACTTATATTAATACTGCAAATTCTGCTTTCACTTGCTCATTAGTCAGGCAGTTCTTATTAACACTATTCAACTGCAGACAACGTAAGACTAGAACTCATGGTCTCCTAGTTCTTAGGGCACTTTCTCCAAGGACAAAGTGGATTTTGATGGGGTGGGAGGAAACATGGATCCTCCTTCTCCTTTTGTCTGTCCCCCATCTGGAGGTTCAGTTGTGTGGGGGGCTCTGTTTCAGAACAAGAAAGGAGGCTAGGTTGAGTTAGGAGCATGTGAAGTGCATTTGGAGTGTTCAGGGTTTGAAGGGATAAGAGCTGAACAAGTTCCAGCGTACATGTTCAAGCAGCCTTTTCCCCCCCCTAATGCTTATAAGTTGGCCACATTCCAATGGATTTTCATTGGGACAGCAAAAGGCACCTCTAACCTCGGAACTAGCCCTCTGCTAAATGTCAGGTTCCTGTTCCAAACCACAAGTACCAGAGAGGTTTGGAAAAAAATTAAAAAATTAACACTTTAAAACAACCTGTTTTTTGCTGAACTGTTTTTGCTCAAGCTTAAAAAATCCCAAACAACAACTGAATCTCAATCCAAGACCAAACACTGAAATTTTAACTCCAGACAGTTCAAGTTTGCCAGAGTTATAAAGCAACTGAAACGGCAACCTTATACATTCTGCTACTGCTCCTCCTCCTATAATATAAATATATATTACTAAGAGAGGAATTGATTTTCATAACTATTTTCAAACTTTACTTTTATCCTGCAGATAATGCCATTTTTGGATGAAGCACCACTTAAAAGCGGCCTTCTTGTTTGAGCTCAGGACATTTCACAAAATAAGGAGAAACTCAATATTACAGGGCTGCTTTTAAAATGCGTTTGGATATCTAACACTGGTAGTTAAGCTGTTTCAACAGTAGCTCAGTTCCCAATTAAACTCATTACTAACACTCTAAAGTACATTTTAAAAACAACATAATGTACTTTTCTTTCTCTTCATGAAACTTGAACCTCAGGACAAGACTCAGAAATGAACAAAAGTTGATTCACTGGAACTGTCTAAGACTCAACAATTTTGACCATGAAACCTACTGTTTATTTCTAAACTGAATTAAAATTATAACTTTTATGCATGGTATGCAGATAGGATTTCCAGTTTATTTTATGTGTATTTCAAGCTGTACATTTCAGTCATTAGAGGTTAAATTTTAAAATTAATTTCCAAAGCATGTTAGTCCAAATTTAACTCCCTGTTACAGTTCTCAGCGCAAAGGAAAAATCTAAGCAGCAAAAATGGATTGGACAGCTAGTTCCCTCTATCTCTAAGTGATTTTTTAAAATTTAACAACAAATTTGGGCAACATAATAGCTTTAAAACAAAACCCCTTAAATTTCATATTAGCTAAAAAAATCAGTTTTCTTCCTTGCTTATTTAAAAAAAAAGTGACAAAAATGTAGTGAAGAGCCACAGTATTTGTAGAATCCTGGACTAAGGGTGGGTGAGGAACAGATTGCTGACTGATGTAACCCTCCCTCTTCCTCCCACTCCCTCCCTGATCAGGACGTTGATTGCCCAGCCCCCACACTACTCATCTGGTCACATATCACTTCCCACCTCCGTGGAGGGGTGTTTGGAGTATAAGTCATTGAATGGGGGGAGTGGGCAAGTGTTGGGGGTTTCAGGCAATTGTCTGATCCATGAGGTGTAGAGCGAGGTAATCACTGGGGGGGTGGGGGGAGAGTTGTCAGCCAGTTATCTCTAAAACTACTTAGTTTGTATGTAGCACGTCATCCATAGATAAGTATCATTATCCCATTTTACAAATTGGGAACTGGAGATACAGAAACATGAAGTGACTTGCCCCAGGTCACCCAGCTGGTCAGTGGCAGAGCTGGGAATAGCATCCACCTCTCCTCCCAGTCCACTGCCAGACCCACTGGACTGCACTACCTCCAAAAGGCATGAATTATAAAAATACTGCCGTCTTCTGATTGACCCAGTGGTCCACCTGCAGCTCAGGGGAAGCATCTACATTACAGTGGTACAGCTGCAGGGTAGATGTGGCCTGGTACAAAATTGATGGGAGGTCAGAAATTAGGCCTATTGCATTTTCTTATCAACACTAATTGACAAACAAAGATTTCTGAAAGCAATCCTCTGTGGCTCTGGAAAGCACCAGCTAGGGGAATGCTGTGGTCTCAATATGCCAATATGATGCAAAAGTTTGGCTCAAATAGCAGAGAAAGGTGCAGAATTATGAAACGTGAGAGTCCAGGTTCAGAAGATTCCTCTTTAAATACCAATGGAAATAAGCATTACTGGATTTTTTGATCTATATAAAAGGCATGGAAAGCTGCAGTCTTGTGGCTCTCTTATTTTCCATCAGCCTGCTCTCAAATTATTAATCGTAACTGATTTTCACCTCATCAACAGTAAAATAGCCTACCTGTATAAATACAATAGGTAAAACTTTATTGGGCTTTTATTCTTTAAGATGTCATTTTGGTCATACAAAAATTCCATGTAGCATGAAATATGTATATGTACACTGTAAAAAAAAAGTAATATAAAATAAAGCCCCAAACCACAAACTACAGAGCAGAGCTGTGTTTCGGATGCTCTCATTTTATTGTTGTTTGGCAAGTGTTCATTCTTTCAACCGCTGATGAACTTTGGGGAACAGCTTCAGGGCATTACATGTTGTTACTTCACAGACTGTTTCTACTGATAATCCTTTCACTGCAGCAATGTACTGACAAGCAATCCTGATCTTCTCTGGTTCATTTCTCTCCTAAAAGAGAATTGCCAACAAGGTTACACTATACAAGAAACCAAGTGAGATCAGCCTAGCTTACCCAGGGCCCATAGGACTGAGTCCCTCCCTTCCGTTAATTACTTCAAAAAGGTCACCACTGGCATTTACAAATCTTAAATCACAACTAGGCTCTATGATAAGTTAGATGGAAGAGTCAGCCTGATACTGTGCAGTTTTGGATCTGACACGACCATAGTTCTATGGCAATTTCATTATATTTTAAAGACAACAGCTGGATCAAGCTCAAGAAATTCTACTTCTTTTGTTGCTGAGAAAGAATAAATATTCAGCAACAGTTTGAAGTTCCTGAAACTTCTCTGTGGAGATTATCAGCAGGAAGAAAGCTGTGTTCTTTGAAGTTCTATATATATCAGCCTTGATCCTGCAAGATGTCGAGTGCTTAACTAAAACCCATGCGACTTATTTATTTATTTAAAGTAATAAAAACAATACCTAACCAAGGCTTGAGGCACTCTGACATCACTGATGCTACAATAAAATCCCAGCAGCATTAAGAAATCATTTCACAGGAACTCAGGCAGCCAGAGTCCAGAAACTCCTTTCCACTCTTTTATTGCTGCGGGAACCAAAACCTCAACCCTCTCCAAAAACCTCATCAAAAAACACCTGTTTGAAGAATGGCCAGAACGTCACCAAATTTGGACTATTTAGGGGAGTTAGTTCCAGAGTCCTGGAGCTCTCAGACAGATGCTCTTTCTTTTATAATGAGGGGAGATCCACCTCAAATGTCCCTGCTCACCACAGCTGTTGCAGTGTGGCACAGGGAAAGAGCCAATCCTCCAAGCAGGCCTGTCCCAGGCCATTAACGGCTTTATAGGTCATAACGAAAACCTTAAACTCCACCCGGAGACTAACAGACAGCCAGTGCAGATCCTGGAGTCATATGCTTCTGGTAAGATGCCCCATGCAGTACCTAACATCTCAACTGCCACCGAAGTCAACATGGACTCACAACACACAACATGTTCAAGCATTGCTCAGCACCTTGCGGGCTCTAATCTATTAAAGAGACATTTTCATGTTGATTTCAAACATTTAAAAAAAAACAAAACACTAAAATGTGGGTTTTGTTTGAGTGTAAACATTCCTGTGCAGTTTGGTATCCTGAACACTGGCTCTCATGCATTAGCACAAAATGGCAGAACGAGAAACTGACTAGTCTGTTTTCCAAGCTAAATGTAGTGCCAAATGTACACAGACAGCATTAGTGATGACAAATTAGATTTCTAAAATTTGTAGTGTTAATTACCTGTGATGGTGGTAACAATACAAAGAAGGAAACAATTATTTTAATGATCTGATTTCACATGACAGTGCCCCTTTGAGCTCAGAGGCGCCCGGGGGTGGTGTTTGAGATCTAGGTTAAACTATGTATTTCTTAGTGTGTGTCAATGGAGTGACAGCAATGTAAACCCAGTGAGATAGCAAAATTAACCCTACAGTACAGTGGTTTTCAAACTTTTTTTCTGGGGACCCAGTTGAAGAAAATTGTTGATGCCCATGACCCTATGGAGCTGGGGATGAGGGATTTGGGGTGTGGGAGGAGCTCAGAGCTGGGGCAGAGGGTTGGGGTGCAGGAGGGGGTCAGGGCTCTAGGCTGGGGATGCAGGTTCTGGGGTGGGGAAGGGATGAGGGGCTTGGGGTGCAGGAAAGGGGTTCCAGGTTTGGGGGGGCTCAGGGCTGGGGATTGGGGCACAGGGTTGGGGCGCAGACTTACCTCTGGCGGCTCCTAGTCAGTGGCATAGCCGGGTGCAGAGGCAGGCTTCTCGCCTGTCCTAGCACCACGGACGGCACTGCACCCCAGAAGCATCTAGCAACAGGTCCAGCTCCTAGGCAGAGGTTTGCGAGCGGCTTCGCGCAACTCTCACCCACAGGTACCGCCCCCCCACCCCCCCAGCTCTCATTGGCCGGAAACCAGCCAATGGGAGTGCAAAGCCAGTGCTCGGGGTGGGGGCAGTTTGCAGAGCCCCGTGGCCCCCCTGCTGGCCGCTTCTGGGGCACAGTGCGGTGTCAGAAAAGGTAGGCACTATGCTGCCTTAGTTGGGAAGCACCGTCGACAGGACTTTTAATGTCCTGGTCGGCAGTGCTGACCAGAGCTACCCAGCACCTTACGTGCCGTGACCCATGGTTTGAAAAACATTGCTGTAGTATATGCACCAAGAAATATTTTTCTCTCCTGACATTCTTTTGGCTTTTCTTTTTTAATGTGAGGGAAGGGACCTCTCTTTGCATCTTGCATATGGCTAGTAGTCAGGGCATTAGAGAGCATGAACCCCAAATGCATTAGAGTGCATGAACCCTAACAGTCAGTCACTTCATTTCTAAAATGCAGGTTGGAAGGGTTTAGGATTTAAACTAGTAAGCTACATACTTTACTTACTGTACCTCTTTCTTTGGGCCAAGAGAGGGTGAGTCGGTCTCCAAGCAAATGTTCTCTAGTGGAATCTGTCTTATTAACTTTGCTCGCTTGTAAAGACAGGAGAATAAAACAAGAAACAACACAGGTAAGAGTCCGTTCTCGTCGCACTAATCAATATAGAAAGGAGCACACTATACATTTACACACACAAAATCAGTTAATGGCTAACAAGTCTGACTTATTGGCATTTAATAGGCTGTTTAAGCCACTGGGGATAATCCTATGCCTCCAGTGAGCTGCAAACACAAAGGTTAAGCAGAGTATACTTGCCCATCAGAGCCTCTACCACACTACAAGGATTGTGAATATTCATCCCCCTCAAATGTCTGTTAATCTTTTCTAAATGCAAGCTGTCTTTAACATTCTATTAAGTACATCCACTCACCGAATGACACGTTACTGTGGTTGGGAAAGACAGTACAACAGCCAGCCAGGTGCTGGGCTGGTGTTGTAGGAGACCCACAGTCAAGAACATCCTGTGGACTCCTGTTCTCCTAACCATTAAACTAATGACTTCAGGTAGATGGGGTGGGTTGTGGTTTTCTCTCCCTTTGTCTAGGCAGTTACAGCATGCTCACTGCCATGGTATCCGAGCCCCTCTCAGGGCTGGTGTGAAAGGTAAAGGGATTCACTCCACCAGAAGATCAGAGAAAGGACAATGGGGCAGATGGTAGCTTGGACGTGGGAGGGCTCAGTGTCTCGGCACAAGAATTGGTCATTTGGTGTAGGAATCAATAAGTTAACAGCCTTGTGATTCCTTGGATGCTTGGGCCCAATCGTCCAGCTGAGAGGCACTGGCATGACTCATTCAGTTAACACTGTGATCAGCCAGAAGGAGCATGGTTGTGAGCAAGTCAAGGCACTCTCCTCTCACCAAGTAGTTAGTTGTGCTGTCTCAGCAGCACTTCGAGCCCAAGTCAGCAGTGCAGCAAGGGACAAGGATAAATTCAGCTGGCACTACGTAGCAGGCCTGGGTATGAACAGGAAGAGATCTGGAAAACCCGTTGTACAGAAATGAAAGATTAACTGCTTTACCGCTGCTGTACTAGGTGTATGGGGAGGAGGGGAATGAACCTCAAATCCTGCCTCAGGTACTTGACACAAGAAGGTAGGAATGAGCCATGCCAAGAGTAACTCCACTGGGGTGTCTTTGATGTAGAATATGTTTAAGTGAGATCAGAATGAGGCCCCTAGACGACAGCCTGCAAAGTCTGAGATTCTTTAGATAGGGTATGAATGTGATCCCACTTCCTGACCTTCAGCGTCCTGCCCCGCTCCGCCTCCCGAGGGGCTCTATGCTCTTAGACCCAGATCCACAAAGGTACATAAGCACCTAACCCCCTGACGTAGGCACCTCAGTCCCAATTTTATGCTCCATAAGACTCCCACCACACCCTGTGGGCACCTAAACTCAGGGAGGTGCACATCAAACTATCCCATAGTTCAGGGGTTAAAGCACTCTCCTGAGTAGTGGGGAGACCTCTGTTCAAATCCTTTCTCCCCTCTAGCAGAGGAGGGAATTAAACCCAGGTGTCCCACAACCCAAATGGGCGCTTTAACCACTGGGCTAAAAGTTATAAAGTGGGCCTGGGGGTGCCCTGGATTTTGCAAGGATTGAGCCAGGCACCTAACTCATTCTTACAAGAAATGACTTGCTGTAAGCATAGGCGCCAACTTCCGCTGGTGCCGGTGGGTGCTTGACCCCCCTCTGCCCCTGGTTCTGCCCCGACTCCACTCCTGCCCCGCCCCCTCCCAGCCCTGCTCCGCCCCCATTCCAACCCCTTCCCCAAAGTCCCTGCCCCAATTCCACCCCCTCCCTGCCCATTGGACTCCTTCCCCAAATCCCCACCCCGGCCCCACTTCTTCCCCGCCTCCTCTCCTGAGCGCACTGCATTCCCGCTCCACCCCCCCCCCCCAGTGCTTGTTTAGGTGGCAAGTGCTGGGAGCTAGGGGAAGAAATGGGGATGCAGCGCGCTCAGGGGAGGAGGCGGAGGTGAGGTGAGGTGGGGGATGGGGAGGGGAGCTTGGCTGCCAGTGGGTACAGAGCACCCACTAATTTTTCTCCATGGGTGCTCCAGCCCTGGAGCACCCACGGAGTTGGCGCCTTTGGCTGTAAGCACCTAAGTCATCAGCTGGCACCCCGGTGGCAGGGCATGGTGTATCAGGCTCTCATGCTTCAATGGCCCCAGCTGACAACCAGTCTGGTTCTGCAGTAGTCTGCGTCTTCTTGCGACTCAGCCCTCCAGCTGAGTCACATAGACCCCCATCCCTTTTGGAGTAAGCCAATAGTCCCTAAAAACAGGAAAGCACAAAGTCTCATGGCTTCTATGCCAGGCCCTCGGCCCCCATGTTGGACTCATCATTCCTGTCTCTTCCAATCTTCAAGCCTGTACTTCCCCTCTCGGTCTTGTGGGAGGGATAGGGGAATCCAGGCCCAGCCTCTCCTCTGGCTTCCTGCCCAGGGACCCTGTTTAGGTGGTTATGGGCTTGTTGTTCAATCCCTCACCACTACCCTGGGTTGCCCCTACCTTTCCCTACTTGTCAGCACCTTCCATAGATCTGGGAATACTGCCATGAATTTATGGCTCCCCACAGCTTCTTCCCAGCTAGCTACTGAGGAGCTTCCTCAAAGTTGCTCCCAGCCTGTGAAATACAGCCCAGCTGCTGCTAAACAGTCCTTCCCATTTACCTCTTTCTGACAGGAGTCCCCCCAGCTCTCCTTCTTGGAGCTGGATTTGTGCTTAAGCCCACTGCAGGGTCTCAGCCACCTTCTCCTTCAGCTAGCTTCTTTTCCCCAGTTAGTCCCAGGCTCAGAGGATCCAGCAGGCCAGCCTTCTCCTGCTGATCTGCTCTCCTTCCTAGTCAGCCCCCAACTGAGCCATGTTCAGGCCTTTTAACTCCTCCCTCCAGGCTTGACACCTTTTGCAGGTGTAGTGGGGTAAGGCTGATGGCATCGGCTCTCAGTAACCTCTTCAGCTCCAGTGTGAGTTTGTTACACCCTCTCACAGGCCCTAAGCCGCCTGACTCCAGGAGAGAGGTTGCCAGTTGTGGATGGCTAGCAGAGATAGGCGCATCCCTGCAGGCTGGACTTAGATGCCTATCCCTGTGAGAGGGGCAGGTCTTAGGACACATCCCTCTCATTAGCATCCCCCATTGGCTATCTTAGGCAGCTCCCCACTTTGTGTGCTGGCTTTTGTGGATCCCATTCTAAGGCACTTGTCTCTCCCCAGTCAGCATATAGGGAGTTGAGGCACCTAACTCAACTTTGTGAATTGCAGTGTTGTTCCTGTGATTTCCTAGGCACCTAAGAGTTAGGCATTGCAATGCTCAGCCTCACAATGCCTAAGTCCCTTTGTGGATCCAAGCCTTAGGCCCTATCTATGCCAGAGTAATTCTCTGAAAATCTCCCACTGATGTTAACAGTGGTTCAGTTCCACTGGTGTTAGCAACACTGAGTGCCCTAGTGTAAATGGGCCACCAGATACTCAGCAGAGTCATATGACCATGTTAAAAACAGCATTGCTGGGACTGGTAACACTGGTAGAGCTCAACTGATCTTAGCAGCAAGTGCTATAGACCAGGCCTTTGATTGTAAAACTCCTGGCAGCAGGGACTGTCTCCCCCTATGTATTTGTATAGCGCTTATGTAACCCACACACCTTCTGGGTGTGGTGTTCTGTCCCATCTAGTGGCACCAAGACCACTTAGAGAGAAAGTGAGTTTGCTCTACAGCCTTAGCTAACAGCCAGTTGGCTTTTAGCTCATGAGGTAGAGGCTCATGCACTGAACTCCAGAGGCCCCAGGTTCGATCCCGCCCACCAACAACCAGGGTCTGTCGGCATTACACCTACCAGAACAAAGCCTCTAACTGGTGCTTAGGAGCATTACTGCAGCACAAACACCACCACTACCAATTCAGCTCACTTTGATTCTGCCTTTGGGCCAGATTTTGATCTCCCTTACACTGGCTGCACACTCATGCACCTTCACTGGTTTCAATGGACTCACTCCTGATTTACATCCTTGTAAGCAAGAGGGGAATTGTCTTTGTCTTCTTCTTGGAGAAGCAGCTTTTCACATTTTCTCTTGCCATCCTCCATCCCTGACCCTGTCCATGCACCATGCCACATCGCTTTCCTCCTTATTCTAACCCTTCTTCCAAACTCACAACAGTTAGTTAACCAAACCCAAATGTCAGGGATTTAAAACATCAGTGTGTAAAGATCGTTAATGCCATTAACCCCAAAAGCGTTTGTTAGGAACGCAGGCTCTAGCTCCATCATCATGTTCCAACCATCGTTCCCCAGCTAAGTGTTCTTCTATAGCCGTAGCCCCATCATTGCTCCACGCTGCAATATATTAAGTTAATTAATCCTCATTTTAAAAAACCCAACAAGAACTAAAAGGCCACATATGTTCCTCCCCGCATCCCTTGCTGAGCTATGGGTGATTTAGACTGTAAGCTTCCTGGAGCAGAGACTTGCCATTCTTCATTTGCCTTTAATTCTGTCCTGATTATATATAAACAGAGAAAGTGTCTCTGAGGAAGTATGGGTATCACATGTGCCTATGACACACACTGGGCCCGATTCTCTTTTACACGAAGGCCCATCTACACGGGGTGACAGTGGGCCAGTACAGGCTGGTATGGTGTACCGGTAAGAAGCCAGTGCCCGACTGTACACAGCCCACGTTAAAGAGTTGTGGCAGCAGTGCTTTCACATGGCTGCCCCTTCCCCGTCAGCAGCCCTGCCGGTAGGGACCGCCAACGGGGAAGGCAGAAGGGGCAACGACATTAAAGCAGCGGCCAGAGCCCTGGGCCCTTTTAAATCGCCACCAGAGCCCCGGGAGGTGGGAGCCAGGCAGCGCGGATGGGGCTGGCTGGGAGAGACTGACCCACAGCCCCGCCCCTTCTGCCCGAGACCCCGCACCCTTCAGGGGCCAGAGCCGGCCCCCGTACTGGTAAGAATTTAATATTACTTTCACCCCTTCATCTACATTGCTCTGGAGGAGTAAATGTGCCCTAAAGGGGGTATAAATGTAGTTTACAGATGTTATGTACAAAGGCAATTTACTGCCAGAGTGGCATAAAGGGGCCTTGGTGGGCATGAGAATTCATGTCATTGTATGCATGTCCCCAGGGTCATCCTTGCCCTCTGCCTCACCCTACCCTCCCAAATACCATCCCCCAATACCTGAGCCAATGCATAACGTCATTTCTCGCGCAGTCCAATTAAAACTATACTGAATCAGAGTCCATGAACTTTCCAGGGACTTACCTGATCATTCCTTGTGACAGCTGGAGGAAAAGAAAAACAAAAGCCAGCTTGTACTCCTTCCAGGGCAACAGAGGGTCTGCCAGCAAAGTTATGAAGCAGTGCGTTCCAAATACCTGCACCACACAGAAGAAACCCCAAAAGCCTCAAGACACTAAAGCTAGGCTGTACGAGTTTAACAGCACCACAGTAAAGATTTGTATCATGAACGTTTTTTTTCTGTTTTAATTGTACGAGACTTTAGTGCTGGCTCTCAGTCCTGAAGTCCTTTATTTATCCACAGGCAAAATATGCATCAACCATGGCTTTGTAGGATCCCTCCCTGACGAGTGAGAACATAATTGATTTCACCTGTGACCTCTCTGCTGGGCCTGCCAACAAAGGTGCAGACTCTGATTCCCATGTATCCACTGGGAACCGGACCAAGACCACCAAATTCACTTCATATCAACACCAGAGAGCTGTCAGTGGTAACAATTTTCAGTTGGCATCTGCCGGGGCCAAACTGGAACCTGTAATTAGAGGTGAAAGGCTCCACAGTCAATTACCTACCTCCGCAGCCTTTCTGTCCCTCAGCAGCTTATTTCTGTCCTGCTATCATTAATTGTGTTTGTAATATGCACAGAGATGTAGATAAGTAAATATTTTAAACATAGTCTAATTGTATCTTTCTTCACAACATAGGCCAAATTTCAATCTACAGATCTGCTGGAAACAAATCATAAAGAGAAATAAAGCTATCTGAACACCGTACTCTTCTTGCTTCCATTCAAAGAGTGTAGTGGAAGCTGATGCTGAGACAAAGGCTGCTTTGATTCACTCACAAAAAAAGTTACAATAAAAAAAAAACAATTCTGTTTCATCAGAGGTTTTCCACTCTGCAGAAACTGTCACTCCTTGAGCATAATACGTAAACTTGGCAGCTCCACAGCATCTTCCACTCATAGTTTCCAAACTTCAATGAATGGAGTTCTAGGACACACACGTGAGGTAGGGAAGCATTATTAGCTCCATTTTACAAACAGGTAAACTGAGGTAAAGGACTCACTTTTCTTCCCAGTTACAAAGGTAAATCAATTGAATTACACCAGCATCTAACTGGTGTAAGAGCAGAAACAGGCCCAGAGAGCAGTTAAGGATTTCTTCGTGCAACAACAATCAGTACTGGTTATAAGGGTTTGATCAGAATGGAAAGCGAGACTTACCTTGCTCCTTAAGAAAAGCAATAGTTTGTCTCCCAGCCGAACGAGAATGCACGTTTCTGGTCATTACAAAAAACATACTTTAGAGAAGCAGAGAAACACTGGTGTTTTTTTTAATATAAAGTGATTTCTTTTTAGAAAATAAGCTCTCTCTCTTAAGGAGAAAACATTACTGTTCAGGAAAACAAGAGTTACAACTGGCACTGCTGGCAAAGTGAAGAGATTTGGTTCTATTCTGAAAAAACAGCTATAGAAAAACGGCACCTCTTCCTCACCAGGTCTGCACCTCATGTGTATTTAGAGTCAGATCTGCTGAATTTAGTGACAAAAATAAGGTGTTACTCTTGTTTGCCATGCAGAGCCAACACGGCTAAGGGAGAGCAAGCTGGATTCCTTTCCTCCTACTGCATCATCATCAGAACTATTTACTTAGTACCAACCAGTTTCACTGACATAAACTGAATGAAGACAATGACACTGCACAGTCACTGAGGGCTTCATGTGACCTGCAGAACGTTTATTACTGGCGCTGATGCAAAGAAGAAAAGAACCCAGCTTGGTTTTCAAGTCAAGGGTTGAATCTGAGGGCTGGCAGCTGGGGGGTGGTGGGGGGGGAATCTTTTCACTGGTAAACTAAACACATTTGTTCTGGAAATCACTGGGAGACAATAAACACGGCATCCTACCACACAAAAGTTACTTTCATTGAAACAAAGAAAGAATTACAAACCAAGAGATTTTGTTCTCCATCCCCACTTTTTAAAGTTCCTACCATTTGGGGGCAAAATGGGGTGAGGGGTACAGGTGGTTTAAAGTTCTCCTTTGCACTGCCCCAGTGCTGGTGCTGCTCTGTCCAGGCCATTATCCCTAAGCTGAAAAGCTAAAAGGGGCCAGAAACAGTAGTCCAGGATAATCATGGCACAGAGGCATTCTAGAGTCTCTCCCCACTCCTTTCTCCAGCCATGCCCCCTTTTATCTGCTAAGTCAGCTGCAAGGGGATCAACTACAACAAGTTGGTATTACACCACCTGAGGGCCCCCCCCGGCACTTGATGAGCCTCTCTGGGCCATTTAAACTGGCTTTATGACCACATTATGCTGGCGGTGCAGTGCAAAGTGGCCATGTTGCACCAAAGGATATGGTCTTTTACTTTTTGAAATATTTTCTTTTAAATTATCACTGCTGACCACGTTTTTTCCAACCCCTTCTTCCTGTCCTCATTTCCCCTCCTCTGTCTGAATTTTAAGAACCAATTGTTTTGATCGGATTTGTTTGTATTCTCCTGTACAGTGCCCCAAGCACCTTGGGAGAGGTACTTGATACATATAATTATCCCCCTCTCCTCCTCGGATGTGGGGTTTGCATGTTGAATACCTGTTGATAGTTAGGAGAATTACACATATAGGGAGAAGAGAATAAAGTAATACGGTCTTTGTCTTCCTGTTTCCTGATGCTGAACTCGATATCATCAAATTAAATATAAAAATCTCAGTTTATTTTAATAATACTCTTATTTCCCCCCTAAATGTTCACTTATCAAGTACAGTGGAAAACCACCTATCTCATGGAATAGAGAGTTCTGGGAGAGATGCTGATTTCATTCATGCCAGTGTAACTCCTCTGACACCGCTAGAGTTACACCCACATAACAGAGATCAGAATCTGAGCCATGGTCGTTATTCCAATAAAAGCTCTGGATTAGGGGGCGAGTTTTCCAATGGAAATGACATACATAGAGGCATGAAACCTAAATTTGGACAACAAGGAGTTTAAATAAGAGGGTCTCTCTCTGCTGTGGTGGGTGCACGTGCCGAATCCTGCTCCCATCGAAGTCTGTGGCAAATCTCTCTCTGGTTGAAATCCTGGCCCTAATGAATTGTGGGGGAGCTTTGCCATTCATTTCAAGGGGCCAGAATGTCATCCTCTGACTTAATTTGTGCAGAAGTGGGACATAAAATGATGCCTTGAAATAATACAAGTCTAACCCCCATCGAGGTTTTATTTGGGGAGCATAGCTCAGTTCTTATCCAAAAGATGAAAAGTGTACACATGGAAAATACACCTCCTTTCAAAAACAATTCTTTCAGAAGAAATGCCAGCAAGTCTCCCACATTTTTAATGATGACTTAGCTAGAGAGGAACATTCATCAGCCCTAATCTCTTGACACAGGCTCTGGCTTCCCAGATGTAAGCCACCTTTTATTATTGTTATTTTTCTTTTTAACCTTAAACTATTGAATATTTTGACTAAAAATAATCCAAACAACCCATCATTAGCAATATGCTTTACCGCCCCTCCTGCACTCCAGGAGCTGTGACTTAGGAAACAGGTGCTGAGCTTAGTTAAGATTTGATATATGAGGAAGACTTTGCTTGGAGGTGTTCTGACTCACACTGGCAGGTCCAGCTGTTTAGCTATATCCAGCTGTAACGCAAAGACCTTCTGCTGCTCCTCACGTTGCTGGGATGTGGACACAAACCATGGAGTGAAGTCTAGACCAATCTGCAATGAGAATCAGTTAAGGGATGATACAAAGTTTATGAAATCTTAAGTAAACTTCAAAATGCATGGAGAATTAATGCTTTCAGTACATTAAACTTCAAATGCTGTAGGCTACTATGAGAAACCACTATAACTAAGACAAGATTAGAAGGCACTACAATCTCCATATAAGATCTTGTACCTGGGGGTACAGTAGTACATGAATGCAGAATAAACTATATTATATATAAGATAACACAAAAACGCTTTGCTAGGAAAAAATCTATAGCAGCTCAGCTAGTCTCCCTACCACTGTCCTAGCTGCAGGATTCTAGCATATCTTTGCGGACCATCTCCAATACTTATTCATAAAATGATCATGTGGGGCCTGATTCTAGTCTCACACCAAGAGAGGAATTTGGGGTTTGTTGAATCTCAGCAAATATGATTTCTGTCTATAAAAAGAAACGTAAGCACCATAAACCACAGATTGCAATATATTGCACAGGCCTACCAGAGCAATGGCTGAGTCAAGAAAACCCTGATACTAATGAAATCAAATAAGGCACTCTACCTCTCCAATAGCCACCAGCTTATCTTTGTGCTTCTCAAAGAATGGAAGGGCAGGTTCCAAGTCCTGTAATAAACCAGCTACAGCTCACATGCTTCGTTAAAATACCAGTGGGGTAAAAGAGGTCCTGGCATGTCAATGAAATTGCAAAACAGGCATTAGTAGACCATGGTGAGGACAGAAATATAAGGCAGGTATTAAAATTATATACTGAATTGTCTACCAGCTACTGAATGTTTTAAGTACCCATTCTTTAAATAAGACTATAATTAAAAATTAAAAGAAAGCCCAGTCATTCTGCTGGGCTGCCCAGAGCCAGCCAGCCACACAGCCACACTACGGTGGAAAGTACAGGCTTGGGCTGGGGCTTGGCCGTAATAGCCAGAAGATGTGTTGATTCAGCATATCTTCAAGGCAGCCTCAGATGGCAGGGCTCCTCTGGAAGTCCTGGGGGAAGTGTAAAGCTGCCCTCCACTGATGGAATCCCCAACAGGGACAGCAGTGGGAATAGCATGGGTCCTCCCCTGAGGATGAATGCCCCAGTATGCAACCTCTCCTGCTGCAATTTGCATCCCATGGGCCAGCAGAGATTAGTCAAGGCCACAGTTTGCAAAGTGCAAAAGCAGCTATATAAATAAAAGGCATCACTATTATCCCATAGGGCTTGCCTACATGGAAGTTAGTGCCCTTAAGCTCGGGTCTGAATTTACCAGGGTGGATAAAATCAACGATTTAATTTAAAAAAAAAAAATCAGATTTTTTTGATAAAAGGTTTTTTCCCCAAAAAGCATGTCTAAAGATAGTTTTAATTAAGACACATTATAGTTCAAAGATATCTCATCATGGAATAGGGATTATAAATTCTAATTCTATAGTGTGAGACAATATATTCATGTAATGTTTAAAAAAAGTTTTGTAAATGAGTTCCAATAGTTCATGGATTAGGGACCCAATCTTATGGGGTTCCACAGGCTTCTGTATAGATTATTTAGGTTAATCTTTCTATCTACCCAATGGGACTCAGTGCTCAGTCTAGAAGATACCACCAGAGATGAGTAGTTTTGCAGTTCTCAAACTGTGGATTTGTGTCTCTGGAGGTAACATGCTTGTTAACAGCAAAAATGTTTTTAAATAAATAAATAGAGAGAGAGAGGTGAGAAATAAGACCTCAGCTCTATTGTCCCTCTTCAAATTTGTGTACACAGAGTCAATCCCTTACCTCTCTCTAAAAGTGCAAAGTTTCAAAAAGTTCAATGAATAGAAGATTGTTGGAGCGGAATAGATCTGGACAAGGAGAAGAAGTCCGGGGATAAATGTGAGAAGCGAGGGACAGATGCTTGTTTTGTTAAAATATGTGTTTGCTGTTGAAAAAAAAAAAATCCAGAATACTTAATGTTGTTGTTTTAGTTAAATAAAACCATTTAAATGTCTGTTTGGTGATGTTCTCCTCCTAATACAACATGGCAAGAAAATCCTCCAAATACTAATGATTAACCTGTTGAATTGGAGATAGTTCAATGACTTCATAAATATCTGCTTCAATTACCTTTGGTAAATGAAATAACCAAACAATCATTCATTTTCTGATATAGCTGTGAAACTCATCTGAAAAGTTTTCAAAATAAATCAGTTTAAAAATGTATAGTGTGTACCTTCTAAAAATGAAACCTACATCTATCTCTGAGTTGTGAAGAATATGTATTACAGTTCTAACAACCAACAAGATTGCACTTTTATGTAGAAACCCATGATTAAATCGAGTCTTCCTGACTATTTTTTAAATCAAATCTGGCCTGGACTTTACAGTGCACTAGCTGCTCCACAGTAACTTCCCATATGGACACACTGCACACTACGGTACCTTTGTGCACTTCAGCTTTTTTTGGTCCAGTAAAAGGTATTCCCCACCTTGCCCCTCTAATATCCTAGGGCCGGCACAGCTAAGACTGCACTGCACAGGGAACTATGACCATCATGATCACACAGCACCCTCTGGAGGCCAGTGAAGGAACTGCCTTCATGTCTATTGACAAGGTGCTGTGGTGATGGCTTATGCAAAAGGCTAAGATTTTGTCACAGTTATTTTTAGTAAAAGTCGCAAGCAGGTCACAGGCTTCTGTGGATTTTTGTTTACTGCTCGTGACCTGTCCCTGACTTTTACTAAGAATAACTGACAAAATGGGTAGGAAGGAGGGTCTAGCACCAACCATTTCTGGCGCTCCAAGGTTCTCCCTGCTGCCTTGTGCCTCAGAGCTGTAGGGGAGCCTGTCACCAGCAGCAGCTGAGAGCTGTGGGGAGCTGCAGGGCCCCTGCCGGCTGACAGCTCCAGCCCCGCTGCTGAAGTGGAAAATGTCACGGAGGTTTCTGGAAGTCACTGATTCTGTGACCTCCATGACAAAATCTTAGCCGTACTAAGTTATGCATCAAGGAAGCAAAACAGGATAAAAATCATAAAATAAATGGGCCCTTGCTTGAAGTCTCCTTAAATAGCTTTTATCATCTGCTTCAAATCCTGCACCTAACCTATTTCCAAGATCTCACCACATTTGCTAATTTTTTTACTTGTTGCTTCATCTCCAAAAAAGGCAAAAAAACCTGTAATAACTCCGAGGCCAGCCATGACTTCATAGCTGTCACCAGGTTGCACAGCAAGGGCACTCCGAACTTCACAGGAAAGGAACTCAGACCTTCCTGCTCTGAAAGCACAGACCCTTACTCCTTAAAGGAGAGCTCCCTCCAGTTGTTAACTAAGTAGGGCCTATGCACATATCTGATGCCATCTAACAGAGAGCAGTATCAGACATACACACTAGCCAGTTTTCCCCCCAATAAATTGGTGATAATTACATTATCTTTATTAGAGTTAGGCACAGAAGAGAAGTGTCCATATTCACCCATGTGACAGCTGTAGACACAACTGCTACCATGGCTGATTTCTGCTCTAAAGACTTGAAGAGCTACATAAGTGGAGTTACAAATACCCATATGAAGAAATTCATTTGATTTAACAAAATACAGGCATAGGAAGCTCGGCAAGTCACCTGAACAGTAACACTGCGATGTCCATTTGCACTGCTCTGAATCGGGTGAATCCCAAAACATGCCATGACAGACTCTGGATACCTTTAGGAGGGGGAAAACATGTCAATGGGATTAAAACATCTAGCTCAGCAGTGAGAGTAACATCATCCAGTGGCTGTTTGGTGGCCTGTAGGCAATAAGTTAGCGGTCACAGCCAAGTTTCTAGCAGAGAGGTGTCCTCACTCAGGGAACACCCATCACAATCAGCACTGAGTTGTCATTCTTAGCAGAAACACCAAGGACTGAACAGATTGGGAAGATTGAAATACCCTTTCACCACTAGAGATGGGATGGTCTCTCAAAGGCCTGTCTACACACATTTTTGTACTGGTATAACTATGTGAGTTAGGAGTGTGATTAGTTAGTGATACCACTATGCCAGTAGCACCCCTACTGTGGTCACAGCTACACGGATATAAAAGTGCCTTATACCAATAGAGCTTATTCCCCTTCACATGTGTGAACGGCTACAGTGATATAAAGCTCCTTCATTCCTACACAAATACATCCACCCTCATGGGGCTGCACCACTTTAACTCTAGCAGTATAATCAGAATGGTACAACTTGTGTGTGTAGACAAGGTGGGGCTGAGGCACTTTGATGAGGCAGAGGACATCTGCAATGCCACCCCCATGCTTTGTCCATTCTTAGGAGAAAGAGATGTCTCCAGGACTGCTCCTTTGCACACTCAATTCATACATATGCAGGTGATCAATAATGTTTAACAATGAATACTTTACTTGATCTCTTGATATTTCTATGTTTTACATTTTGCTTTTTTTAAAAAACAAAGAAAAATACAATCTCTCTCTCCCACACACATGCACACACATTATTTTTATAAAAGCAAAAGATACTCTTTGTTAGTCTGTTCCAGTTCTCCAGCTCTCTGCCATGGTGAGTCAAAAACAACCCTCAGGCTCATTTGTATGCAATCACCCTGTTTAAAGAGGCCATATTGCAGTCCATTCTCCCTTAGAATTAGAAGAGGAGAGAATTTAGACATGTTACTTCCCCTCTCCACAAAGCACTCATGGAAGAATAAATATATCTTGATTTTAGGTTCTCACCTCTGTAGGATATATGGTCCATTCCCCTGCCTTACAACAGAAACAGCTTGCTATTCAGCATGTACCCTCCAATTAAAGGCAAAATCCTGCTCTTATATTCATATGTTCAGCTCCCATGGAAAGCCCTGTACAGTATAGTCTTAATTTCAAGTATATAGTCAACTTTGCCTTAAACTTCTTTATGCCATCACCTCACTCATCATATGGCTGACGTCCACACTTCAGCAACTCTATGTGATGAAACCCTTCATAATATCTAGACCAAATGTTACAACTTCGAAACAAGCTGCTACCTTGGAGGGGTGAAGGGGTTATCTCCCGCATCCTCATTCACCTTTAGACACCTGAAGGTCATTACAATATCACCTCTTTGTTTCTTCTTTTTCAGGCTAAACATGTTTACATTTTTGTCAGCTGACACACATGCAAGGCCAAGATTCTGTCTCATTGCCTTCCCCAGTACTCACCCTGTAATCTGGATATCCTTTTTTAAATGAGATGCACAAAAGTTGCACATGATTCTAAGAACACCATTCGCAAGACCTTATGCGGCGAGATCCCTATAACCCAGTTGCTAGGGCACAGGACTGCGAGTTGCGCATGGGGTTTATCCTTGGCTCTGAGATGCAATCACTAGTCCTGATTCCCCACTACCCTAGCTCCCTGTGTTGTCATTTACACATGCACCAAGTGGGTGTGAAATGCTACCAGATCAGAACAGTAGATTTACCCTGACCATGCACAGATGTAAATGACTATGCAGAGCCCGAGGCAGTGGAGAACCAGGCCCAACAGCATGATCGTGGCCAATTCAATTAATCTCTCTGTGTTTCAGTTTTTCTATCAGTAAAGTGAGGATAATGAGACCCATTCACCCCTGTCCAGAATCTGGAGAGCTAGATAAGACAAGTACTATGGCAAGTGTTAAGTAGAGCGTTATTTCTTTGATCTAAAAGATGTCTTTTTACTGACACAAGGCATGCAGTGAAATAACAAACCTTTCTGCTAGATCAATAACCTCCTCAAATTCACTTTGCTGCTCTGTAACAGAAACAAAGGCTCGAACTCCAGCCTGGATAGAAGAAAAACAAACAAACAAAAACCCCTGTATTTGTTACTGGTGAAAGTTACACTTCCCTCCTGTTTTATGTATGTATTTCCATTTATAAACGACTTAGCTAGGAACTGCTCTAAGAGCACATTCACTAAACTCACTTCAGTTAAATACATCATTAAATGAGTGGAGGAAAAAAAAATAAAGTAGTACCAAAATAAATGACTTCTCACCTATCCAACCATGCAGGATTGAACAATATATTAGCCACACTGCCTCTCTGCCCCTCCTAGTCCAACCCCATCTCAAAATCCTGAGGGAAGAGCTAATCCTTAATTTGCCCTAAAGTTCCACAGATTCAGGGCTTGTCTAGACTACCGCTTAAATCGATGTAAATTACATTTGTAGGGGTGTGAAAAAACCACCCCCGAGCGACATAACTTACATCGACTTAAAGCCGTGTCTACGCTACGCTATGTTGATGGGAGATGCTCTTCTGTTGACTTAGCGCATCCTCACCAGATGCGGTAAATCGACCTTGCTGCATCGATGCAGTGATGGCCAATTTAACGTGGTAGTGAAGACAAACCCCAAAGCTCTGTTGGGTCAAGGAAGAAAGCAAGCTCCAGAGACTAGGGCCCCTTAATGAGAACACCCTGATGGTAGGCCCCTCTACCAAACCCTGACAGAATAAAGCATTCTTGATTGCTGTTCCTGCGCCCAGAATTTGGGGAGCCCAAATGATCTATGCTAATCCTTCCAGTTGCTTCACACGCACCCCTCCCAAGCCTTTCAGTTGCTTCACCACTCAGTATTACTGCAGTCTTGTCCAATTTGAGTCAGGCAACCAAACTGGCCAGCTGGATGGGATGCAATTACTGAAGATAATGACAGTCAGCCAAGACACTGCAATTCAAACGTCCTCCCTAGCCCTTCTAATGACCCTTTCTGCCCATTAAGTAGAGGAGTGGCAAGACAGAATAAAGTTCAGTGGGTATTTCATATTTGGCTCCACTAACAAACAAACAGATCAAAAAACCTCTACCACTTACAAATTGTGCCCACAAATAGTCTAACATGCTCAAGTTAGTGCTACCCCGTCCTCATGCCATCACCTGCGTGTTTGCTTTACCCACAAGTTACATCTTGTCTTGATCTAGGGTCCTGCTCCTGCTACATCTGCAGCCCTCTGTGCCTGTGTAGAATCCCATTGACTATACTGCAGGATCGAGGCCTACAACTGTAAGCTGTTTGGCACAGGAGCGGTCTTTTAATACATGCTTGTCTAAAACCTAGCACAATGGGGCAACAATCTAGTTGAGGCTTCAAAGTGCTCCTGTAATACATAATAAATAAATCCTAATAATGTCCTGAGTAATGAATAAGGGATTCTGGTGCAGAAAAAGTAATAATTTAAAATAAGTCACTAACCTTTCTTGATTTTTCAATCACATCATTTATGTCCTGCAAGACACAAATGATCAGTTATCATGCAAAGCACTGAGAGACCTGATTTTGTTACATTTAAGCGAGGGATGTGTAATGGGTTCCCCCCCGGGGTGCCACCTGGAACTGAGGTATCACTGAGCCCCCCGACCAGGGCTGGTTCCAGCGTTTTTGCCGCCCCAAGCAGTGAAAAAAAACTCGCCACTGAATTGCCGCCGCGGAAGGCAGGAGAGAGAAGCTGCCGCTGAATTACCGCCACAGAAACTCTGCCTCCCCTTTCTGACTGCCGCCGAATTGCTGTTGCTGCGGAAACTCTGCCGCCCCTTTCTGACTGCTGCCCCAAGCACCTGCTTGGAACGCTGGTGGCTGGAGCCAGCCCTGCCCCTGACCCACCAGCCTTGGCTCCCTTTACACTGTACTGCTGTGGCCAGCCTGCACTTTCACCAGCACACATACAGATAGGGACACACCCAGCTGCAGTTATATGCAGATGCTGTGATCAGCTCTGCATGGGAAGGCTCTAGCTAAGGAACTTTCCAGCTACGCAGGCACGCACTCCGCTCTGGGGCGTAAAACCAAAATTATACCATCTTTCGCTGCACAGGGAACTGTACAGCGTAAGCTCATAAAATTCGCCCCCTCCCTTAATGTGGAGAGGAATATACAAGAGCTTTCTGCCCCGAGTTATGACTCCCACACAAAGCAAAACCAACTTTAACAACTTCAAAAAATAGATTTTAAGTGATTATAAGGCATAGCAAACAGATCACCTAGCAAATAAACAAAACTGCAATCTAAGCTTAATAAACTATATAGATCAGATATGAATAGCAAATCCTCACCCTAAGTGATGATACAAGAAGGCTACAGACTCTTAAGGAGCAAGCTGCACTTGCTTACAGTTCTGAATCCCCCAGGCTAAAGGGAGTTTAGCCTGCGTCCAGCACTTCCCCCAGTTCAGTCTTTGTTCCTCAGATGTTTCCAGGTGTCTCTTTGGGTGGGGAGTCAGTGAAAAACCTCGATGATGTCACTCCCCTGTCTTAAATAGCCTTTGCATATGGCGGGAACCCTTTGTTTCAAAGCTTGGTTCCCACGCCAGTCAATGGAAAAACACTGATATCCCAAGATGGAGTCCAGCACCAGGTGACCTGGTCACATGTCCCTGTAGTGTCACTGCAGCCATGAGTTGGAGGCTGTCTATAGCGTCCTCAGGAAGGCTCCCCAATGGGAGATAAGCTTCTTCTAAGGCCTATTGTTTTCTCCTAATGGCTCATTAACCTGAATGGACCCTTCCCAGCCAGCCATCTAGACTGAGAGCCTTTTGCCTAGTGGGCGTTCCCCAAGTGTAAACACATTTGTAATACAGATACATAGTCAATATTCCTAACTTCAGATACAAAAATGATACATGCAGACAAATAGGATAATCATATTCAGTAGATCATAACTTTTCCAATGACACCTCACTTGACTTATCTTGCATAAAATACATTATGTCATAATCATGTCATAACAACATTGCTGTGAAGAATGGGGCGGGGGGAGGCCGTGTCACAGGATGGTCTTGTGTTTAAGCTACCAGGCTGGGACTCAGGTCATCTAAGGTTCATTAGTGGCTCTGTCACAGACTTCCTGCATCACTTTGGGTAAGTCGTTTAACATTGTCATTTCCATTTTATGTATGGGAAACCGAGTCCATGGCAATGTTTGCCTAGCTGATGTGGGGGTTGTAAAACTAAATTATAAAATATTTTTCAAGTCCTGGAGTGGAAGGTGCTTGATAAGCGCAAAGTAGCATCATTATTATTTTACAAGAATTTGGTGGCATAGCCAGGAAGAGAAGCCAGGTCTTCTGACAGCACAGACATCCTCCCTTCCTCTCCCAACCGTCTTGAAAGCTAAACGTGGAACCCAGCTACATCTGTGCTGACCCCTGATCCCCAGTCCTTCCCTTGACACTTTTGTGTATTACCTTGCTCAGATGCGGGGGCATTTCAAATCCTAATCTCACACGAGAAGGAGTCTGAGGCAGCCAAGACACCAATGGGTAACACTGAGTGCAGAAATTCAAATGGAGGTACTGGAGCCGACTTCAGCCCAGATTCAGCTACAGAGAACATCAACTACTGGGGGGGTGACACTTTGTACCCCAAAGCAACACTCTAGCACCCCCATATTTAACATGGTGATACAATTATGATATATTTTGTACAAAGTATGCCTTGTGAGGTATCATTTTAAAAGACTTGATCTTTTGAACATCAATATCAAGTTGGATTGGGTGTGCTGTCATTGTATGTGAAGTTATGAAGTTTGCCATGCATGTTACTGAAGTATGTTGTAAGGTTGGGAATACACACAACCAGCCTTTCAGGTACAACAATGGGGCAGCCAGATACTGATGATGGCCCATGAAGGGGAATACACACTCACAAGGACTACCCCAGGAACTGTATACAGTGAAGACCTCTCAGAGCGAGCACAAAAAAAAATGGATACTACTTGACTCACCATAGCAAAAGATCTTTCCAGAAAGCTGGAAGAACTTATAAAGGAGGGGAAGTGACATCATCATTTGTCTTCACTCCCCCCACAACTCAACACCTAGAAACATGTTTGGAGAACAAAGACTGAACTGGGTCCCAGGCTGAAGGGGATTTCCAGCCTGTGTGTGGAAGATCTAAGACCTACTTGTATTGTCGATCAGGGTGAGACACTGCTTGATTCAAATCCTGTCTAGTTTACAGAACTCAGATTGCAATTTTTCTTTTTATTTCTTAGGTAACCAACTTTGATCTGTGCACTTACTACTTATAATCACTTAAAATTTATCTTTCTGTAGTTAATAAACCTGTTTTACCCTTTCCCTAAACAATGTGTTTTTGTTGAAGTACTTGGGGAATCTGCTCAGGAACAAAAACTGGTGCATGTCCTCTCCACCCTGAGGGAGGGGCAGACTGGGTAATAAACTTACACTGGCCAGGTTTCTGACCAGGGCAAGACAGTACAGCTCTGGGGTCCTAGGCTGGAGAGCTGTGGGGAATTGGCTGGAGTCTCGCTATTGTTGGTTCATGAGCGGCTGGCAAAAGCATTCATGTAACCCAGCTGGTGTGTCCCTGCCTGTGGATATCTGTGTTAAGTGCAGTATCTGGAGCGGTTTGCAGCTAATCACAGCATCACAGTGTGAGAGGGAGCCCAGGCTGGTAAGACAGAGGGCTCAGTGGTACACCAGTTCCAGGTTGCATGCCGTCACAGTGGGTGTATGGTTTCATGAGATTTGCTTACCTGACTTGTTTAAAGAACACTATTTCTTCAAGGAACACGCACCACAATAACTTCAGCCTTCTGAAGCAAGAGCCCTGATGTTAGTAGCGTCACTGACAAGCAAATGAAGGAGAAGCCCAGATTCTCCCTCTATTTGGTTAACTCTGTAGCCACGTAGGCAGTGATAGTGATCCTTTTAATAGAGGGACACAGCAGTGACTACCAAACCACAGCACGTTCTATCTTGGTGTCACACACACACTTCCTTCCATTTGCCTCTAATGCCAGCAGCAATTTTCAGGTTAACACAACTGCTTTTTCAGAGTTAAATATAATTGCACAATGACAGAACATTCATGTTAGCTCACCAAGTTCATCCCCTGCAAGCACAGACAGTGGTCCCCAATAGAGGACGTAGCAGACATGAGAAACAGACCAAAAAGATTATTAACTAAAAGGCTAGGTGTAATCATTTCTTCCTAATCATACTTCTATTTCAATGGGACCTAGATTGCACAATGGATGCATCACATTTGTATTTACTTTGTCCTTGGGGGCGTCAGGTCATTCATGCAATGACACAGAGTTTTTAATATTCGGGTCATTGGGGAGAATTACGATTGGCAGGTTATTTTGTTCTTCATCAGACGCACAGCTAATTGCATCTGCTACATTCGTTATCAGACCTTGTGTATTGGCACAGAGTAGAAACTCAGAGTTACGAACACCAGACCTATGAATGGACCGGTCAACCACACACCTCATTTGAAACCGGAAGTACACAATCAGGCAGCAGCAGAGACCAAACATGTTTTTAAAAAGTCAAGTACCACACACTACTGTGTTAAACGTAAGCTACGACAAATATAAAGGGAAAGTTTAAAAAAAAATTTGACAAGGTAAGGAAACTTTCTGTGCTTGTTTCATTTAAATTAAGATAGTTAAAAACAGCAATTTTCTTCTGCGTAGTAAGGTTTCAAAACTGTATTAAGCCAATGTTCAGTTGTAAACTTTTGAAAGACCAACCATAACGTTTGTTCAGAGTTACGAACAATCTCCATTGGCAAGGTGTTTGTAACTCTGAGGTCCTACTGTACCTACCTTGGGAGACTGCACTTGTGTAACAAGTTTACAAATGTCTGGTTGCAGCTGTTTGTATCTAATGTTAACCTAGAGAGGCATGTCTACCCTTCTTATCTTACCCCAGCCTGGGTGGCTCTTTTTGGGTTTATCACATGACATGTCCCACATTCTACAGGACTGTCTGGATTTAATTAGGGCCACACAGCCCCCTAGAAGCAACTGCACCATCCCGCGAGTTATTTCAGAGTCCTAATGTGTCATCGTCTTGCAATCACAACAGTGTTATGATACAAGCAAGACCTGAGGAAGAGCTCTGTGTAGCTTGAAAGTTTGTCTCGCTCACCAAGGGAACAGAGTAGCAGCCGTGTTAGTCTGTATTCGCAAAAAGAAAAGGAGTACTTGTGGCACCTTAGAGACTAACCAATTTATTTCAGCATAAGCTTTCGTGAGCTACATGATGAAGTGATGATGATGAAGTGAGCTTTCGCTCACGAAAGCTTATGCTCAAATAAATTGGTTAGTCTCTAAGGTGCCACTAGTACTCCTTTTCTTTTCACCAAGGGAAGTGAGTCCAATAAAAGCTATTACCTCACCCACCTTGTCTCACAAACCAGTTTGTAAATTACAGAGCAGAGCAAAAGGAACCCTGCTCCTAATCCACCAAAAAGCTCCCTGAAGTGTATCCACCACGTCCGTGCTATAAATGGGGGTTCTGCCACGGACTCTAATGGGATCAGGAGCTTCTACAGAACATACACCAGGCTCAGTGACTACAAGCAGGTAGAAAGAATTCCATCACTAGCCTGGAAACAGCTGTTGTTGCAATCATACTTCGCATACCCAGGGCTGCAAACCCAGTAACAGCAGCCCCACAGCATAGGGCCTGTGTACAGAGTGCATCCGCTGCCTGCAAGTCTTCAGTCCTACCTGCCTGAACTCCTCGGCCGTGAGGTGGCAATGACAATCGATGAACCAGCACGTCTCCATGTGCAAAGGCTGCTGAAGGCACCCTGAGCAGGCAAGGCCTGGGCTCCGCCTCTTGCGACTCTGACAGACAGCCGAAAGAGGCTGTGGCTCTTCCCAGGGCAGCGACTACAACCCCTCCCACTCGCCCTATGGCGAGCAGCCCAGCCTAGCCCGGGCACGCAGCCGCCTAGCTATGGGGCAGAGGGAGCTCGCGTCTGGTGAGCTCTTCCTCCGCACACACGTGCGGGCAGTTTTGCAGCACGGAGGCAGGAGTTCCAGCCCCAGCTCTGCACTACAGGAGTATTTACAAACGCTACGTTTGAGTTTCCGGGGCGGGGGGGGGAGAGCGAACCCTGTTGTGTCTCCCCCTGGAGTCTCTTTCCAAACGATTACCATTTACTGAAGCTTCAGCAAAATGTAGCTGCAGGGACACTGGCATTTTAGAAATCACGTTTCTTACAATAATCAGTTTCGATGAGGCCAGGAATGTCCAGAAGCAGCGAATCTTGTTGTCATCTTCTCAGTCAAACCATAGAAGCTGAAGATTTTGAGTAGATGACACACTTCTTTTTTATACCCACACTTGTAGAATTAGCAATTTCTTCTGTGTTTTATAGGGGCTAATAATTACGGCCTTAGTCCTGAAGAAGTGGTGTTTTACCCACAAAAGCTTATGCCCAAATAAATCTGTTAGTCTTTAAGGTGCCACCAGACTCCTTGTTGTTTTTGTGGATACGGACTAACAGGGCTACCCCCTCAGCCTTAGTCCTGCAAACCCTAAGCATGTGCATACCTATGCTCATGGGATGAGGCCCATTGACATTAGGGACACCACTGATGAGTATTTACAGACATGCTGAAGCCTTTACAGGATCAGGGCCCAGCATGTGTAATTTGATGTCATGCTATGTTTTCAGTATTGCCTACAGCGACACCATTAATTGTAAAAAGAAAAGGAGAACTTGTGGCACCTTAGAGACTAACCAATTTATTTGAGCATAAGCTTTCGTGAGCTACAGCTCACTTCATCGGAGCTCACAAAAACTTATGCTCAAATAAATTGGTTAGCCTCTAAGGTGCCACAAGTACTCCTTTTCTTTTTGCGAATACAGACTAACACGGCTGTTACTCTGAAACCTACCATTAATTGTGTTGAGTGTTTTATTCTTTGTTTATATGTAACTTTACCTTTTTTTTTTTTTTTAATAAAATCTTTCTTAGAATCATAGAATATCAGGGTTGGAAGAGACCTCAGGAGGTCTTCTAGTCCAACCCCCTGCTCAAAAGCAGGACCAATCCCCAATTTTTGCCCCCGCTCCCTAAATGGCCCCCTCAAGGATTCAGCTCACAACCGTGGGTTTAGCAGGCCAATGCTCAAACCACTGAACTATCCTTCCCCATCAAACTCCTTGTTAGAATACAGCCTCTTGGACACAGTTTTTATATCATGGCCCTTTGAGTAAATTTTCTTTTTAACCAGAATAGTTTAATTGGTGCAATCCTTATTGTGGCTGCAGTTACACAAGGTGCATTTTACCAGTATGGCTTATTCCTCTTGCCATACACATTAGGCACTTTTATACTGGCATAGCTGCATGCTCACTGAGGGGGAGTTATATCACTTTAACTATACTGCATCAGTACAACTTGTGTGTGTAGACACAGCTTACTACTTATTGCAATTACTTCAAAATGTCATAAAATTTTTAAAAATCCTTTTTATATGACTAAAAATAACACGAGCTAATCAACCTGGATGAATTTTAAAATGTAATTTATCAGTCCTTTACTAAGATGTTTTTCTGTATTGCTGTCTGCATAGACACTGATAACAGACTTTTCAGTGTATTTTTAGTTTATTGTCAATGTTCCATTCCTGGTTCGTCTATATTACCTGTGTCATTGTAAGTGTAACGAATTCTGAAGTTAGCTATTTCAGAACACATAGGGCCCACTCCTTCACTTACTGAAATTTGTTTGCAACATTGGACTGTAATGACATCAAATGTAGGATATTTGTCATGTGTGTTAGTGCATACAGCACAAGGTGAATTAAATGGTGGGTCTCCACCCTCACCCACATGCTTACATATCTATAGGAAAACATACAAAGACGGGGGGGCTGTTGTTTTTACAATTACCTCCAGAACATGTGTTTTGTTTAAAATGTTAAATGAAATTTCATCCCATTAAGGATGGTTTAAAAAATTATTAGTAACTTCTAAAGTCTTGTTTTCAGATGCTCCATTAATAAAGGGCCCAATCTTTAGGCCCTCGACCTCCACGGAGTTCAATGGAAGTTGAGGAGGCTCACCATTGCCCAGGGTCAGTTTCAATGGCAATGGTCTGTAGGTACCTGATGGGGCACCCTCAACTTAAATGTAGCTAACTTAAAAATAAATAAATCGTATTTGTACCAGTTGCAAGTACAACCCCTGCCCTCAAGGCCTTGTGTCAGTCTGGGGTTTTGCAGTCACCTATATCGACAAAGAGGATAATCTATGTTCTTCCACTCAGCAAGAGGGGAGAGACCCATACAAATAGCAGAAGAAACTGACTAATGTCTTAATCCTGCAATAAGAGCCTCAAGAGCAGACCCCAGCACCTGCATGTGGCTCCACCTGAAGCCAATGGTGCTCCATGCAGACCAAGAGGCACCTGTGTGAACTTGTTTGTGGGATCAGGAGTCTAACTGACTAGATGAGGGAAATTGACTATCCATAGAATGCTGTCAAACTAACAAAATAAACACACTGGAAAAAATAGAGAAAAAATATGTCTCTAATCTTTTCAAGTTATCATCTTAGGCATTACTTGTAATAATGGGAGATAAAACATTTGCACACTGAGGCATGACTTTTAAGTTGAGGGTTTACTCTTAACCATTTAAGCAGGTCTAAGTCCATAGGCTGAAAAGAAGAAAAAATAGAAGCTGACAGTAGGGTTGTAGCGTGCACCCATTTCAAAGTTCTCTAGATGTATCTTGAGCTATACACTACCCTTGATCCATGCCCAGAAAATTCTGATAATGATACAGTGGAAGCTGTGCATGCAGGTGGCTCTGTCATTAATTATCCTTAATCAGGGTTCCCACTTAGACCCAAATGTTTACCTATTTGCAGTTCTTCTGTCTATTTCCTGTCTTTTAAAACAATAATACACATTGCAATTTATATATGAATGATTCAAATTCAGGTGTTTTCTGAAGACAGAAAAAGACTGAGACATTTTCTTAACTTGATAAGCTAATTAGGTGCAACTTATCTTAACACAGCCACTATCTGAGGAACAAGTAAAGCCAGCCTCCTCCAATGGTGATGCAGAAAAGTAATCATAGGGATGAAAATGTGAGGGAAAACAAGCACTTAAGGTGGACAGCAGTTACCTTCCATGTGACCTGGAAATAGGCTGCTTACATTTTATCTTACTTAGGGCTCGATCCTTCTCCCATTGAACAACAAACAGCAAAACTCCTACGGACTTCAAAGGCAACAGGCTGTCCCTGCTCTGTTGGCACCATGACTACAATTTGTCAGTCAGACATCCATCGGTGGTTCACAAAAAGCCAAGGATGTCAAACAGGAGTTCAGAACAGTGTTTTGTAAAAGATCTTCCAGAATAAAAAAAAAAAAAGCAGCAGTTAAAAAAACTGTATCCATTAAGGGAGACAAGATTTGACTTGTCTACAGAGTGCGTTAGTCCACATTAGAAGGGTGTAAATTCTAATACACATACGAGCATGTCACACATTAACTGGCCCATGTGGACCCTGCTGGCATATGCTAAAAAAATCCCCTACTGTGTGTTAATGTCTCATATGAAGGAGAGAGGCAATTCTTGATTTAGTCCTGACTGGAGTGCAGTATCTGGTCCAAGAGGTAACTATAACAGGACCGCTTGAAAATAGTGACCACAATATAACAACATTTAACATTCCTGTGGTGGGAAGAAAACCTCAGCAGCCCAACACTGTGGCATTTAATTTCAGAAAGGGGAACTATGCAAAAATGAGGAGGTTAGTGAAACAGAAATTAAAAGGTACAGTGACTAGAGTGAAATCCCTGCAAGCTGCATGGACACTTTTCAAAGACCCCATAGTAGAGGTCCAACTTAAATGTGTACCCAAATTAAAAAACACAGTAAAAGAACTAAAAAAGAGCCACCGTGGCTTAACAACCATGTCAAAGAAGCAGTGAGAGATAAAAAGACATCTTTTAAAAAGTGGAAGTCAAATACTAGTGAGGTAAATAGAAAGGAGCATAAACACTGCCAAATTAAGTGTAAAAATGTAATAAGAAAAGCCAAAAAGGAGTTGAAGAACAGCTACCCAAAACTCAAAAGGTGGTAATAAAATGTTTTTTAAGTACATCAGAAGCAGGAAGCCTGCTAAACAACCAGTGAGGCCACTGGACGATTGAGATACAAAAGGAGCATTTAAAGATGATAAAGTCATTATGGAGAAAGAGAAGGAGTACTTGTGGCACCTTAGAGACTAACCAATTTATTTGAGCATGAGCTTTCGTGAGCTACAGCTCACTTCATCGTGAGCTGTAGCTCACGAAAGCTCATGCTCAAATAAATTGGTTAGTCTCTAAGGTGCCACAAGTACTCCTTTTCTTTTTGCGAATACAGACTAACACGGCTGTTACTCTGAAACCTGTCATTATGGAGAAACTAAATGAATTCTTTGCTTCAGTCTTCATGGCTAAGGATGTTAGGGAGATTCCCAAACCTGAGCTGTCCTTTGTAGGTGACAAATCTGAGGAATTGTCACAGATTGAAGTGTCATTAGAGGAGGTTTTGGAATTAATTGATAAACTTAACAGTAACAAGTCACCGGGACCAGATGGCATTCACCCAAGAGTTCTGAAAGAACTCAAATGTGAAATTGTGGAACTATTAACTATGGTTTGTAACCTGTCCTTTAAATCAGCTTCTGTACCCACTGACTGGAAGATAGCTAATGTAACGCCAATATTTAAAAAGGGCTCTAGAGGTGATCCTGGCAATTACAGACTGGTAAGTTTAACGTCAGTACCGAGCAAATTAGTTGAAACAATAATAAAGAATAAAATTGTAAGACGTATAGAAGAACATAAATTGTCGGGAAAAAGTCAACATGGTTTCTGTAAAGGGAGATCATGTCTTACTAATCTATTAGAGTTCTTTGAGGAGGGTCAACAAACGTGGACAAGGGGGATCCAGTGGACATAGTGTACTTAGATTTCCAGAAAGCCTTTGACAAGTTCCCTCACCAAAGGCTCTTACATAAATTAAGTTGTCATGGGATAAAAGGGAAGATCGTTCCATGGATTGAGAACTGGTTAAAAGACAGGGAACAAAGGGTAGGAATAAATGGTAAATTTTCAGAATGGAGAGGAGTAACTAGTGGTGTTCCCCAAGGGTCAATCCTAGGACCAATCCTATTCAACTTATTCATAAAAGATCTGGAGAAAGGGGTAAACAGTGAGGTGGCAACGTTTGCAGGATAAACTGCTCAGGATAGTTAAGACCAAAGCAGACTGTGAAGAACTTCAAAAAGATCTCACAAAACTAAGTGATTGGGCAACAAAATGGCAAATGAAATTTAATGAGGTTAAATGTAAAGTAATGCACATTGGAAAAAATAACCCCAACTATACATACAATATGATGGGGGGCTAATTTAGCTACAACTAATCAGGAGAAAGATCTTGGAGTCATTGTGGATAGTTCTCTGAAGGTGTCCACACAGTGTGCAGAGGCAGTCAAAAAAGCAAACAGGATGTTAGGAATCATTTAAAAACGGGATAGATAAGATGGAGAATATCTTATTGCCCTTATATAAATCCATGGTACGCCCACATCTTGAATGGCATATAGATGTGGTTTCCTCATCTAAAAAAAGATATACTGGCATTGGAAAAGGTTCAGAGAAGGGCAACTGAAATGATTAGGGGTTTGGAACGGGTCCCATATGAGGAGAGATTAAAGAGGCTAGGACTTTTGAGCTTGGAAAAGAGGAGCCTGAAGGGGGATATGATAGTGGTATATAAAATCATGAGTAGTGTAGAGAAAGTCAATAAGGAAAAGTTATTTACTTGTTCCCATAATATAAAAACTAGGGGCCACCAAATGAAATTAACGGGCAGCAGGTTTAAAACAAATAAAAGGAAGTTCTTCTTCACATAGCGCACAGTCAACCTGTGGAACTCCTTGCCTGAGGAGGTTGTTAAGGCTAGGACTATAACAAGGTTTAAAAGAGAACTAGATAAATTCATGGAGGTTAAGTCCATTAATGGCTATTAGCTAGGATGGGTAAGGAATAGTGTCCCTAGCCTCTGTTTGTCAGAGGGTGGGGATGGATGGCAGGAGAGAGATCACTTGATCATTACCTGTTAGGTTCACTCCCCCTGGGGCACCTGGCATTGGCCACTGTCGACAGACAGGATACTGGGTTGGATGGACCTTTGGTCTGACTCAGTATGGCCATTCTTATGTTCTTATGAAACGGACACACCCTATAGACAAGTCTTAGGTTTTAAAACACATACAAACATTTGATACATGGAAGACATGGGCCCAGTCCACAACGCTGGGATGCAGATTTGAACTTGCCAGAGTTTGGAGCGTTCAGACACAGGGTTTTGGTTCAGGTCAGGTCCAGCTCTGGTGCAGAAGTGTAGAGTGGCCATCGACTGGGAAAGGAGAACAGATTTTCTCTCGCTGTCCTGTTTTAACACAGTAACTCCACAAAGACCCCACATTCTGCCCCCTTACTCAGCTGGGCCCTAGGAGTAACAATTAGGGTACTATGAAGATAATATCTCTGACTACTGGGATGATATCCTGAGCCTGTTGAAGTTGATGGGAGTTTGGCCATTGACTTCAATAGGGCCAGGATTTTACTTAGTGTTTAGTTAAGTCAGGCAGCCATAGTATTAATTCACCGATATGAGAGAGACCCTTCTTCCATATTTATTTAGTCAACTAATATGAATCTATATCTGGACCAGATATCAGAAGGATGAGTGTGTAACAAGATATAAGAGAGATCCATCATACTCATAACTTTCATTTAAATAACATGTATATTTTCTGAATTATTTGACAGCAAAATTATGCAGGACAGACAGATTTTTTTATTGCACGTTAGCTGTTGGGGCATAATGTAATTGAAAATTTTAAATATTTTTGGTCTATTTCAAGAGACATTTCTGAAGTTTGGGAAACACTTTCAGTGCATTCTGCGTCGTCACTTCTATAACTTCTTCCACTGGGATTCCTTTCATTTTGGCAATATACTCTGCAGCAATGAAAATATTCTTTGGTTCATTTCTCACCTGCAATGTACAAAAACAGAGAATAAATTAAAGAATCTGCAATGACAGTGTCAGATTCAATTTATCTTCAGAACCAGTTGTTACAAACAGTTTCAAATATACCATTGATAGGGCTTTAAATGTAATTTCTCTGTTATATTTGTTCATCCTCCACCAGTCCCCTCTCAATCTATTCCTGCAATTGGCAAGAGCCTTCTCCTGTGTAGTCCCTGCCTTTCGGAACTGGCTCCTTGTATCACTCTGCCTTATCAACCTGCTATCTCTTTTCCAATTTCATTTGACAATGTCTTTCCTTCCTTGACTCTGCCTATTTAATTTTTGCTCTCTGTTACTGTTCTCAGTAAGCTACATTTTTAGAAATGCAGATCTGGAAAAACCAACAATTTACCTGTTTTTCAGGACCTAGTGCAGGAGAGTCGGTTTCTAAGCACATACATTCTAAGGGCAACTGTTTCACAAGCTTCTGCTTCTTAAAGGAAACAAGAAATCTATTAAATGGCTCATTCACTCAACTAGGAAAAAAAGCAGAGAGAGAGAGAGAGAGAGAGAGAGAGAGGGAGGGAGGTATGTTTCATGTTAATGGCATGGCAGTAATACACGTGGGGATCTTGTAAATATATTTTTGCTAATTGCACAATTAGGAAGTAATAAAAATGGTCAAGAATATATGAACTACTTTATAATGAAGTCTCCATAAAATACATGATGCCACCCTTACTGAAGCACTCAGCCCATTATTATCTATTAAATCAAGTAATATTATTGCACATTTAAAAAAAAAAACTACATTAGGGTTACAAAGTAAAGCACTCAAAAGCTCAGATATACCAGAATCAAAGTTGCCTTTGCAACCCTAATTCATCCTCTTGTGCAGATGTCTTACGATACAATATTTAATTACATGCTTGCAAACTATTTTTTTCTCCTCCAGTCTTGTCCCACCTCCCATCCCCAGGGTTCTTGTCCCAATCTATTCCCGCATCCTAGTCTGGCTCTTGTCCCTTCTGCATTCAAATCAGGCAGCAGCTTCCTCCTCCAACTGCCTGGGCCCAGTGGGGGGTTACTAGACCACAGGCTCCCTGCTCTCATTTCAGGTGACCAAACCCAGCACAACCTCCAGCGATCCAGGGAAAGTCCTGCTTGGCCTGGGGCTGGAGTGTGCCTAGTGTGGATAGGATCTCTGAAGAATAAAATCTAAAGTCTCTGCTGAGCATGTGCAAACTGCAGTTCTTCATGGACACATAACTTGGCCAAATTAGGGTGGATTTTCACAGGAACAGCATAAGGCTCATTCCTGACACACAAGTCTCCCCTTGCCAAATTCTGAGTCCCTACTCCACAGCAAGGGAGCACTAGAGCTTTCCAAAGAAAAGGTCACCAGAAGTTAACATGGGTGAAACTACATATTCTAGGGCAGTAGTCGGCAAACTTTGAGAAGTGGCGTGCCAAGTCTTCATTAATTTAAGGTTTCGCATGCCAGTAATAAATTTTACATTTACAGGGCCCCCCCCGACGGAATCCTGTGCCGGCAGCAGGCTGAGCAGTGCCGGTGGCTGGGACCCCGGCTGGCAGGGGCCGGCGGACAGAACCCCAGACAGGCAGCGCGGGTGGCAGATGGAACCCAAGACCAGCAGCGCACTGAGCCGCTCAGCCCACTGCCAGTCTGAGGTTCTGGCCGCCAGCCCTGCTTAGCCCACTGCTGGCCCGGGGTTCTGTCCATCCAGGCCGGCAGCGGGTTGAGCAGGGCCGGTGGCCGGGACCCTGAATGGCAGCAGAGTGCCACTAAAATCAGCTCGGGTGTCGCCCTTGGCACGCGTGCCACAGGTTGTCGACTCCTGTTATAGCGGTTTTATTAAACAAAACAAAAAATCAGCATAACAGAAAGTAATAGTTTCTTTGTGATAAACTGCGGGTTACAGGCTGCAATCCCCAAATACTGAGATAGGACTAGCCCCTTTGAACTTTACCTGGTCACTTCTTATAATGGAAGGAGGAATGGAGAAGAAATATCCAGCCTTCACTCCTTCCATCGCCACAGATGGCCTCCCGTCAAATGCATGGAGCAACACCTTTTCAGCGCCTACAGAGAGCCAAACCAATGAGGAAGTAAGTATATTCATGGTAGGACTATGATGTCACCTCCTAGTACTAGAACCCATGGTCTCACTGTACTCTAGGATTACAGTGCTTTGGAGAGGAGCAGAGTCAGAACTGCTGCTGGGATGCCAGCACAGCTGGTGCTTACGGTGTCAGACAGTTTATAGAATAGGTCAGGTGGAGGGGCGGGATGTGGAGAAGAAGAGCCAGTTACAAGAGGAGCCATGTGGGGAGATATGATTGGGATTGCAAGCAGAGACAGCCGAGGGAGGGAGGGAGATAGCACCATGGGAACAATTCTAATCTCTTTCTCTTGAAAGCATTGTAGTTTGAGGAAAGCACAGTTGGACCAAGGAGTTTCTGTCAGGAGCGGACATCATCATTCTAACATAATAGAGGCAAACAGAAATTACATTCACTTTCCCTCCTTTCTTATTTTTACAGGTTTCCCCCCATTAAGTAAGGCAAATAGAGCAATAATGAAGAGATGAAAAAGAAGACCTATTAAATCACCGTAGTCCATTCCCCTACCAGTGCAGGATACCATCCCCCAGGAGTGTGAATATTTGATATTAAACTGATACAACACTTGATCTTAGTTCAAAACACAAGAGATACCAGAGCCTTAATTTTTTTATCAATCTGTTTTAATAATGCCATGATTCCACTTCATGAGCTCCAAGACTTAAGCTGTAGAAATATCATATCAGTTAATTGCCTGTAACACTATTTGAGATGTATTTAAAATTTCCACCTTTTAAAAATAAAGTAAAATTTTAATGCCAACCTGGAGAGTTTGATGTTCTGAGCAGATGCTGAGCATGGATATGGATCTGTCAGAAGGTGTATTTGAACTGACAAACTGCTAGTCGCTAAGGCAATCTGAACTGTTCTTCAAACAAACAGTAAATCCCATAAATCAAAATTACAGTACTTTGAGAAGGACCTCCATAACTGTGCCCATCCAACTTTGTGTACGTAAACTGACATGCATGATAAGGAGATATGGTAAAACCAAAGAAAGGCTGCTGAAAAAAACCTGAATTTTTAATAGCATGAAGTGACCCAAAAAAGTACCTTGTTCTTTTAGGAGGTTAATGGTTGGTCTTCCAGCTGAACGAGAATGGACGTTTCTAGTGAAGAAAAGAAAAGCTAGTATGAGGAAATTAAGCAGAGTATTTTTTTAAAATAAGATTAACTGATTTGACAGCAATTTTATAGCACCATTCACCAAGAAAGATTCCCTAAGAACTTTACAAACTTATATAAAGAAATTACTTCAGCCATCATGAAAATACAGTAGCAACAGTCTAGGACAAGAAGAGAAGAAGACTACTATATACAATTGAAACTACAGGGGGTATCCCAAGTAGGCAGAATGTAATTACCATGTTGTAATTTGGCCAAGACAATAAAGTCAATACCTTACTTTTCTAAGTGCTGTGGGCTCTTTAATAACTACAGATATGGAGGAATTTGATTTTAGGTCTCCTCTGAAACACAATAACCTGTCAATATAAACAAGACCTACAAAGGCAAATCCAGTCTTTTCGCTAATTGAATCTGGTCAAGACTTGTCTTTGTTCTTGCTTCTGTTCATCCGTGCTGGCAAATCTGGGAGTGAAATCTAGTCCAACCTACAGCACAAGAGGAGACATAAGAAAATTTCACCAACCTGGTTCCTTTACATACTAGTCTGCAGTTCAGTAAAGAAACTGTTTTTCAATCCTGCGAGTCAATTTTAAATGTATACATTTGGGAGAGATTGCCATTAAAATGAGCTCTATAGCAAACTGTCTGTTATCAACTTAGCTTCAACATTCAATTTATTTTCAACTCTGAAGGTGTTTGAGAGACCCAAGAACTTTATTCAACATTTTAACCTATATATGATTTTTGTGCAGCTATAACCATTGTTTAACAATGATTTCCAAACTAAAGCCCCATATCCAGAGTCCTCTGAATTCCAAGGGAAGTTTGGATTCAGATCTGAACCTGTAGCTCAAGCCCATTTCTAGTGAAGTCAGCCAGCTGTATAGTATTGGAATTAAATATTTGCAGTTGATTTTTAAATTTGTGAAAGGTTCACAGCTGTACCAGCCGAAGTCCTTGACTTATCTACAGAACAGGTGCATCATGACAAATTTACCTATACTGACATGTCAGTGTGACTCAACTCTGTACAGGGTCAGAGGGTAAACCAAAGGGCATCCAGGTATAAGAGGATCCTTCATACTTATTTAATTCTCTCTGCTAAGACTGCAGGCAAGATTGTCATTTGTTGTGGTGATTTTGAGATATGACCATGTGTCTGAGCCCACTTCCTGCAGGCTCAGATATGACCAATCACCTGTCACACAAGCCACTGTACAGCTATTCTCCTTCATGTCCTGTAATAAACTGTCATGTAGCATTACCTGTGCTCTCATGTTGCTCTGCTGCATTCCACCCTGAATTTCAGTGGCGATTCAAGTGAACACTATGAATTCCCTACCTATTACACTGTGTTTTGAGGGTCAGTAAATTGACATTTTTAGTTTTATTTCAATACATTCCTACATACATGATTTCTGAAGCACTGTGGAATCCACTGAGAGGAAGTAATAACAGCTTTACTTACATTAATTAAGTAAGCCTCAAACCACAACAGCATATAAAACCACACTACAGTTTAGGATAGGAAGTAAAGGAGAATCCCAGCCAAACAAAACTGCTGAGGCAAATTAGGAAAGCAGAATGCAAGTACCTCAGTGGGAATTTGGCCAGGACACTGAGGTGGACACCTGTAATCTGATGAAACGTGCAATGGGATCTTTAATGAACCAAGTTCGTCAGGACCTTGGTTTTATATCTCATCCTAAAAACAGCACCTTCAGCAGCAGTGTCCCTGCACCATACCTCAGTTCAGTACTGAGTCACAGGTAAGATATCAGCAACTGAACCATGGACACTGCTTTCCATAGTCCCTAAATGGTCAGTGGAGATCTCCCACCCAAGAACTGACCCAGCTTGATCACACTTTGCTCTCAAAATCACCACACAAGTTGGCAGGGCTGCAAGTGAAAGGTAGTATGTATATTTAAGATATTTCATACCAAGTCCACACTATTAACTAAATATAAAATAAAAAGTAGCTAATAGCTTTTAAAACCTCCTCCTTTTCAGTCAACCTTTACTGTCAAGTTCCATTGGCGCTTTCCTATTGGGCTGAAATCAAAATCTTGAGTTATTCTTAGCAGGAAAAGGCAGCTGCAAGGAGCAGGATGGGTCAGGAAACTCTAAAAATGAGAAGTACAATTGAAAAATCTTGAGAGAAAAAGTGGGGGAACGGGAAAGACTGGAGGCAGGAGAGAAGGATGATAAAAAATGCTATTACTGTATTTTTCTTCTATTTTTTTCAGGCTATTCCCTTACTGCTGTGTGAATGGTAATTCCCTTTGCCAATTTATTTATTTGAAGGGCATTAATGGCAGATTCAGAGGTAGACAAAAAAATTTCCCGTTCAGATGAAAAATTAGCACTGCAGAGTAAATAGAAGCTGGGGGAGCAGGGAGTTGCATCAGTGAAGTATATGAAGGAAAACATTTTCAGTGCTGGAATGACAGGTCAGGTTCTCCAGCTGCTCAGATTATTAGTATCACTTTTTGTTTCTATAGAACTGATGATGTGCTAAGTGCTTGTAACTCAGAGGACCTATGCTGGCAAAAAAAGAGGATTTAAACAAACCACAGAACTTCTACTTACCTCTCCAACTGCCAACAATCTATCTTTATAGAGTTCTATAAGTGGCAATGCAGCATCCAGGTCCTGCAAGAAGAAAAACAAAGAAATTAAAGAAACAACCCTCTATCCTTGCAAAGCAAGATCAGGATGAATTCAGTTCCACTGTGATATAGAACCACGTAATCTGTTGCCTGTGCACCTTGAAACATGCTCCTACAGTAGTCTGGGGGGGGAAGGAACAGGCTGTCAGGTTTTAAGATCCTGCAAGGCCATTGTGCCTTAAAGTTTATTTTTTAGATGAGTGGAACATGTAATTATCTCTTCAAGACAAGATCTATTAATATCCTGAACATGACAGCTGTTAGTCTGAGTGCAAACAGTCACCAAATATGGTCAGGGCATGGACACAGATGTATACATCTCTCTTCAGTCTTCCACTCCCCATGGAAGTGGAGGGACAGCTAAATGTGCATGTTCATTATGTTGATTGTAAGCAGATCATCCACTCCACTGGAACCCTCTGCAAAACAGAGAGCCAAATGACTTCAGTAGCATTTTGCTTGAGTATTAACAGAATCAAAGACGAGTAAGGACCTTGGGATTTGATCCACAGTGTTTTCTGTATTATGGCAACTTGTACAGTTTAGGTTGGATTTATTTTAAATGTTAAATGAGTCAATTCTGAATGCCTGCTGCTTGACCCAATCTGGACATGTGGCAATTAAGAGTTTATTTATACCTTTAAAGTAACACTGCATTGTTCCTCTGGGGGAATACCTTGAACTGGGTGAACTCCCAGACATGGCAAGACGAACGCTGGGTACCTAGAAATGAGAAATACATTAACAGTGGGAAAGATCACAAAGCATGCTACATCATGACTATTGTAAAGAACTAGAGAAAAAATTATTAACTAATCAATTAAGGCTACAGTACATTCCTTGTCATTCCAATAACCAGCAATCCACTTGAGCAGCAGCACATCTTATGCCTCGTGCCAGAGAATGAAAGTCAGAGTACCTGGGTTCTATTCTTGCCTCTGACTGGACTTGCTCTCTGACATTGAGCAAGTCACAGCCAGGCTTTCAAAAGTCCTCTCTGATTTTTGGATGTCCAATATGACACATGTAGTGCCTGATTTTCTAAGGTTTGGGTGCTGAGCACCTCTGAAAATCAGACCATGAGTGTTGGATCTGAAGAAATTGAAGAAACTGAAATCAGTAGTCTCTCTGAAAATTTTAGCCTCAACATCTCTGGGTGTCAGTTTCCCTCCCTCTGTAAAATGTGGGAAAATAGCTCCTTCACAAGGATGTTGTGAAGTTTAATTAAAGTTTATAAAGAACTTTGAGATCCTCAGTTGAAAGGAACTACAGAAAAGCATATAGGAGCTTCAGTCACAGACCTGGACCCCATTGTGTTAGGCATTGTTTGAACACAGAACCAGAAGACAGTCCCTGCCCCAAGGAACTTACAGTCTAAATAAAGCCTTGCTGCATCCCATGAACAGCCCTTAATCTTGCTCTGTCCTTTGGGTACTGCTCATGTACAGTCGCAACCTGTGTTTTCTTTTTCTCCCTTTCCATAGGACGTGCTTTCCTTGATGTTTTGAATCCCACAGACTGACCTTATCTAACTGCTCTGCAGTCATTTAAAAATAACTATTGTTTTAATCACATGCAAAGATGACAAAGTCGTTGGAATAAACAATACCTTTCTGAAAGATGGATAATTTTTTCAAATTCTCCTGAGTGTTCAGCAACTGCCACAAGGGCCAAAACTTTAGCCTGAAACAATAGGAAATAAAATCTCTGTAGCATAGAGGAGCAAATGGAAATCCTAGATTAACTTCCTCGCTTGACAGAACTTCCAGGCTCTCTCATAGTCTGCATTTAATTGATAAAAATTAGGTGGGGATATTTCATGTAAAATGAACCCTTCTCAGGAAAGCTTAGTGCTGGGGTGGGATTTGGGAGAGAAGGTTTAAATTCCATGTGTTCCTAGCAACCAGCCCTGTGCCACCTACTGGTACAAGTACTGAAAACAAAAATCAGAATAGTTTTGAAAAATGTCCATGAATTCAGAATTTTTTAAAGACAACAGGCTTTTTTTAAAGAATAGGGTAGGTTAGGTATTTAAGAGTCCAAAACAAATTAATGAGCTCTGTGCTTTTTGGCACATCTAATGTAGGTTAAACAGGGGGAACATGACATCTCAGGGTTTTGGTAATGAGCTATGGAACATTTCAACTCGAGACCACTATCTCAAATACAACTAGATGGAAGCAAAAGCATGCCCGTAAAATCAATGAAAAGACTCCAGTTAATGTCAATAAGAGCTAGGTCAGTAATAAGTGAAAGTTTATTCTATCTGATAGCTGTCATGGTGGTCTAGGTAATAGCCAAATGGTAAACCAATACATTTATTACTTATTGACAGCCTTGTGGCAATCTCAGCACCAAGGACTGAATAGCCATGGAAACTGAAGTACCCAATTGCTCCTAGAATTAGCAGCTCTAAAGTCAGGATGAGAAATGCCAGCATCATACCACAGGGAAGTTTGCATGAGTGCTGCTCCTATTGTAACTCTTCTGTGATAAAGGATTTCAGTTTACTACACTGGCACTAAAGCAACCTGTACTAACATTTATATGAATGATATTAGAAAACCATTATTACATGAAACACACTCAATTTTCACTAATAAGTAAGACAATGAAATAAGAAAAAATAGGTGAATTAGAAAGAAACCCTGCCCTCCTAATAAGGATTTTTCCATAGGATCCATGAAGAAACAGAAATGACAGTTGATTTTCCTGTCCATATAATGCTAGCAAAAGCATCTTAACCATAAATAGTTCCTTTAAGAACCACATGCTACATACAAAGTCATGGCTTCAGAAAAATATAATGCATTCAACAAGATTTGTCTTTCTCAAAATATAACCCCAACTATTTGCCTGCAAAAGACTAGACCTTGATCCTGCAAGCTACTCCATGTAGAGAAACCACTGCACCTGCCCAGAGTCGGTTAACTTCACTGGGGCCGGGTACAAACTGGGTGGTCCTTTAAGGCAAGCTGGGCTCAGCTTTGCCTCTAACCAGACAACTATCCTCAAACTGAGTGTGATGGAGACTTAATTATGACTAACCCCAGCTGCAAGGAAGGAGGGGAATCAGAGAGAGGACTCCTTAAACAGATCTGGGAACTCAGTCTGGAGAGGAGGAAAAGGGGTTTCCGTTCTACGGAAATCAAGCTGGAAAAGATCTACAGGAAGTAGGTCAGGCTCCTGTGAGGGTGAGTGGAGGCCCTTGGATAGGGCCTGTAAAGAGCAGGGAGATTCCTGAGATATGCTGGTGCTGCCAGAGTATCTAGCAAGGCAAGGCAGTGGCGGGGAAGCCTGCTGAGGAGATGTAACATAGGAGAAACTCTGTAGGGCCTAGAAATAGGGGCAAAAAGGCAGAGAACTTCAGTGTAGCCTAAGAGGTGCAAAGTATTATTAGTGTAAATATTTATTTGGACTTAGTTGGACCTCTTGTTACCCCAAAAGGGGACTGAATTTTTCAGTGTTCTGGAGGACCCAACCAGACAGGCCCTGGTGGGGCTAAGGAAGTGATCACTAGAGGGGCTAGAAATGAAGACCCCTGCCACCCATCATCCAGGCATGAGGGGGAAACCTTGAGGTGAAGACATGCAATTACAGGGTTCCATTCAGGCATGAGTTGGCCCACAAAGAATGGTAGAGAAGTCAGTGGGGCTCTATGGGAAGTCAGTTGGCCTGGCTGTGCAGAGCAGTTTGCAGGATCAGTCCCCAAGTCACTAAAGTTCCTGGACAAAGCACAGACAGTGGAGGCTTTTACTTTATTACTAATAGACCCTAAGCCGGGCTGTTGTCTAGCTTGTCCTTCTTCTCAGATGAAATAAACACAGTTGTAACACTCCAGGCCCCCCCCCAGGGGGTCCCCTGGGGGAGGCAGATTAACATTGTATATGCACTGTCTATTGCTAATGCTGTTGCAAGCATTGCAGGGCAATTTGGGAAGGGTTAAAGGTGTGAGTGGGGAGTGGAAAATTCTTTTGCAGGCTGCAAAAGCTTAAAGAGGAAGAAAAGAGAGGGCAAAAAACTGGTTAACTTAACACTGCAGCTAGCAAGCTTAGTCCAACAATAAGACTCTGGCCCCAGTCCAAGGTCACAGCGCTAGACAAAAAATTATTTTACCCAGCTACAGCCAGCCATAAAAAAAGAAAAAATACACCGAACCAGGGCTGCAGAAATGGAAAACACTGGCGAGACGATGAAGGGGGAGCAGAGCTTTGCGTCCCTGGAGCCATTGTGTTTTGGGAAAGCGGAGAGGATCACAAAAAGCTGGTTTGAACTGGCACAAAAAGCACCAGAAACAGAAGTCCCTGACCAAGGTGCCCCCAAAGGACCCTAAGGTTTAAAACCCTCCCGAGAGCTAAAGCAAATTGGAGATCACAGCGGACTCTGGACAACCTGTGCGCACAGGACAAAACTCCCGTCCACTCCTCCCTCTCTTCTTCTTCTGTTACACCCAGGCCTGGCCAGCCTCGGGTAGTGCGGGTGTGAGTATTAAAGTGGGTTAGGGCTTCGGGCACTAACGCTTTCTTCCTTCCTCTGAGTGATGTGGGGAACGCCCCTCCCGCTCCCCAGCACTCTCCGCTGTTATTTTATCAATAAAGCTTTAAAACTCAGTTACGTGGTATGATCCGTCATCTCCTCCCTAAAAATCCTGCGGCCTCAGCCTGATCACCTGACACCCCAGGCAGATTGGTAACTTAAATCTGTCACAGTTTTGGTGGAGAATATGGTCACTGTCACAGATGACTTGAGATCTGTAAATCAAGATCTCCCAAATTCTAATCTCAGCTCTGACATGGACTCCTATTGTGAAGCTGAATTCCTCACTTCACTTCTCTACCTCAGTTTTCTCCATCTATACAATGGAAATAATAATGAATAATGTGAAGATTACTTCACGTTTGTATAGAGCAGTGGTTCTCAAACTTTTGTACTGGTGATCCCTTTCAAATAGCAAGTCTCTGGGTGTGACCCCCCCCTTATAAATTAAAAACACTTTTTTATATATTTAACATCATTATAAATGCTGGATGCAAAGCAGGGTTTGGGGTGGAGGCTGACAGCTCTTGACCCCCCCATGTAATAACCTTGTGACCCCCTGAGGGGTCCCGACCCCCCAGTTTGAGAACCCCTGGTATAGTCTGGAAGTGCTGAATATTTAGACTTCATTAGGCTTCCTATAAATTCCACCTTTAACCAAATGTTGTGTTGCTAGCCATCCTGTATTTTAAAATATAAAACTTTGTGCTCAGCTAACAGGAAACGTGCAATGTTGGTATAAGGCCCAGATCCTGCAAACACACAAGCTCATGCATAACTCTAGAAATGTGGGTAGCATTATTGACCTCAATGAGGCCACTCATATGCCTAAACTTAAGCATGTGTGTAAGTGTTGACAGGAGCAAGACCCATGTTTAGTAAATAACAAATACTTTGCAACTATGGAAAAATGCCAGTATAGTTACCCACCTTCTTTGCTTCTTCCAATATGTCCTCAATATCCTGAAAGAGATTATAATGTTTTATTGGAAACCTGAATCAGAGGGGGCAACAAAATTTTTAAAATGACAAGTGTCTACTCTTTTAAGGGCTCTGCAAATAGAGCGAGAGCTGAAGGGCTATAGTGGAAAAGTCATGGATGATGCCACAGGGCTGGAAAACACCCATCTGTGAGATGCAAACCTTCCACTTGGGGGAAAAGCAGCCCCAGTAATCCCTGAGCAGCCCCTCACACACCAAAGCAAGGGCCCCTGATGCAAAGCACTGGGGGTGGGGAGCAAGGTGGAAGGGGTGAGCAAGGGGCAGGAGGGGGTGAAATCCAAATGGGAGGGTTAAGAGTGTAGATAGGCTGAGGGGGTAGAACCTGATAGGGTAGGGAGGGGTAATCAGGGGCAGAAGGGGGGTCCCAGTGGGGCAGACCAAAGGGCAGGACAGGGGGACTGATTGGGCAAGGTCCCAATAGGGTACAAAGGGAAGTTGCCAAGAGGCAAGAGGGGGGTGCTGGTGGAGTGGGGAAGGGGGTGACCAAGGGGCAGGGTCCAGTGGGGCATGGAGGGGGGTGACCAAGGGGCAGGGTCCCGAGACAGGTGACCTAGGGGCGGGAGGGGGGTGCTGGTGGAGTGGGGAGGTGGGTGACCAAGGGGCAGGATCCAGTGGGGCACGCAGGGGGGTGCTGGTGGAGTGGGAGGGGGGTGACCAAGAGGCAGGGTCCCGAGGGGGGTGACGTAGGAGGGGGTTGGTGGAGTGGGGAAGGGGGTGACCAAAGGGCAGGGTCCAGTGGGGCACGCAGGGGGGTGCTGGTGGAGTGGGAGGGGGGTGACCAAGAGGCAGGGTCCCGAGGGGGGTGACGTAGGAGGGGGTTGGTGGAGTGGGGAAGGGGGTGACCAAAGGGCAGGGTCCAGTGGGGCATGGAGGGGGGTGACCAAGGGGCAGAGTCCCGAGGGGGGGTGACAGAGGGGCGGGAGGGGGGTGCTGGTGGAGTGGGGAGGGGGGTGACCAAGGGGCAAGGTCCAATGGGGCACGGAGGGGGGTGACCAAGGGGCAGGGTCCCGAGGAGGGGTGACGTAGGGGCGGGAGGGGGGTGCTGGTGGAGTGGGGTGGGGGTGACCAAGGGGCAGGGTCCCGAGGGGGGGTGACGTAGGGGCGGGAGGGGGGTGCTGGTGGAGTGGGGAGGGGGGTGACCAAGGGGCAGGGTCCAGTGGGGCACAGAGGGGGGTGACCAAGGGGCAGGGTCCCGAGGGGGGGTGACGTAGGGGCGGGAGGGGGGTGCTGGTGGAGTGGGGCGGGGGTGACCAAGGGGCAGGGTCCCGAGGGGGGGTGACGTAGGGGCGGGAGGGGGGTGCTGGTGGAGTGGGGCGGGGGTGACCAAGGGGCAGGGTCCCGAGGGGGGGTGACGTAGGGGCGGGAGGGGGGTGCTGGTGGAGTGGGGCGGGGGTGACCAAGGGGCAGGGTCCCGAGGGGGGGTGACGTAGGGGCGGGAGGGGGGTGCTGGTGGAGTGGGGTGGGGGTGACCAAGGGGCAGGGTCCCGAGGGGGGGTGACGTAGGGGCGGGAGGGGGGTGCTGGTGGAGGGGGCGGGGGTGACCAACGGGCAGGGTCCAGTAGGGCACGGAGGGGGGTGACCAAGGGGCAGGGTCCCGAGGGGGGGTGACGTAGGGGCGGGAGGGGGGTGCTGGTGGAGTGGGGCGGGGATGACCAAGGGGCAGGGTCCCGAGGGGGGGTGACTTAGGGGCGGGAGGGGGGTGCTGGTGGAGTGGGGCGGGGGTGACCAAGGGGCAGGGTCCCGAGGGGGGGTGACTTAGGGGCGGGAGGGGGGTGCTGGTGGAGTGGGGCGGGGGTGACCAAGGGGCAGGGTCCCGAGGGGGGGTGACGTAGGGGCGGGAGGGGGGTGCTGGTGGAGGGGGCGGGGGTGACCAAGGGGCAGGGTCCAGTGGGGCACGGAGGGGGGTGACCAAGGGGCAGGGTCCCGATGGGCAGGGGGTGAGCAAAGGCCGCCCCTGGGCTGCTCCGCACCCGCTCAAAGTCCGGCGCCGCGAGGTGACAGTGACAATCCACCGGTCCCGCGGCCCCCATCCCGAGCGCCCCAGGCCGGAACGGCTGAGGGGTGCCAGGTTTCCACCCGGACAGGTGACCTCAGGCGCCGGTGCACGAAGGGCGGGCGGGTTCCGCTTCCGGCGGTTTGGAAAGCGGGAAATGGCGGCAAGCCCAGCCCGGCCGGGAGTGATGGAGGCGGCGGCGAAGGGGCCGGAGCCGCCGCCGCCGCCTTCCCCGGCCCTCCGGGAAATGCGCGTCCGCTGCTGCTCGAAGCGCTGGGTGGGCGAGGTGCTGGGGCTCTGCGCCCCCTACGTGCGGGCGCTGGCGGACGGGCAGCCCGGCGAGCTCGGGGCCGAGAGCCGGGACCGGGCGCTGCGGGACGCGCTGTGGGTAAGAGCCACCGCCGCGGGGGTGAACGGGAGCCGCATGCTGCTCCCGCTCGCCTGGGGGAGGCTGGGCCCCGTCCCCTTGGCGGAGAGACTAGAGCACCGCCCCGCCCCCTAGGGCAAAGCCCCGAGGCGGGCAGATGCCCCTGGTGAGGCCGAGGCACCCCAAAATATTAGCCTTTTTTTGCAACTGCATGACATTGTTGATTCTCGTTCAGTTAGTGATCTGCTATGACCCCCAGGTCCTTTATAGCAGAGCCACCACCTATTCCGAATTTATAGTTGTGCATTTGATTTTTTCTTTCTAAGTGTAGTACTTCGTACATGTCTTTACTGACTATTTCATCTTGTTGATTTTGGACCAAAACTTAAATTTGTGAACTCCATTTTGAATTCTAATCTAAGAACGGTGATAATATTAGACACTGCTGCCGTGCTTTACATCCCTTGATCTCAGCTGCTTCTAAAGACTGGAGGGGGAAATGTCTCTGGGTTTCAGCCTTTGTCTTGTACATTTTAGTGTGCTTTGTGTATAGTCAGTGTCATTGTTATTCCTGTGCAGTCAATTAGGCCCTGATCCGGCCATCCAACCAGTTGTGTGCACACAGAGCACCATTGACTTCTTTGGGGCTCCAAACTTGCTCAGGAATCTGCCTGTGTGGCTCACATTTCAGGATTGGGGATTGGTCTTGTTTCCCCTATTGCTTGTATGGGTCTTTCATGCAGGGACAGGAAAAGAACAAATACAATCACATTCTCCTTTTTTGTAAGTCCATAAAAACTTGTCAGAAGAACTCAAGGAAACATCTAGTACCTGAAACTAATTTAACTCACTTTTTTTTTTCTTAAACTCTAGTCCACATTGTTGGTATCACCTTAAATAGGTTAATGAAACAGGAAAACCATCCTTTTTTTATTTTTGTGGTTTTCATGTTCTGAGAAGTGTCATAGACCAGGGGTTCTCAGCTGTTTTCTTTCTGAGATTCCCCCCCCCCCCCCCCCCACAACATGCTATTAAAAACTCCAGGGCCCAGGGGGAGCAAGGATGGACTCAGGGCTCTGGGCCGGAGTGGGACCCTTGGGCATAGGTGTTGTTTGACTTCTATTTTGAGGAGGCAAGAGCCGGCAGGGCTTCGGCCAGCTCCGCACAGCAAGGTCCAGGGAGGGAGCGCCACCTCCACCCCCGGACTCTCCTCAGCAGGCCACTCACCTGTCTGGAGCTGTGTGTTGGTATCTGCTCCCTGAGGGCTCTGCCGGCCCTGGAGCCAGCTCCCTGCCTGGGCAGCTCTGACCAGCTGCATGAGCAGTCAAAGGGGGCTGGGAGCTGAGGAGCAGCCGCAACCCTGGGCACCAGCAGCAGATGGGGGAATGCCATGGCTGCCCACTCCATGGCACCACCAGCCAGAGGAGCAGCTGCCCTGCACTGCCTGGCTTCGGCTTCCCACCCAGGATCTGGCCAGAGGGTGGGGGTGAGTTGCCCTGGGGACTGCCCCACTATGGGTAAGGAACTACAGTTTTGGGGAGAGGGGAGCAACACCCTTGTGCGCCCTCAACTCTGCCCATGGGCTCAGGGCTTCAGCCCTGCTGCTCCCAACCTCAGCGGGGGAGAGGGTGGAGCTCGGAGTTTCAGCCCACCCCCACCCCCCCGCCGCTCCCGGCTTCGGGAGGGAGCTCGGAGTTTCAGCCCACCCACCCCCGCCACTCCCGGCTTCGGGAGAGAGCTCGGAGTTTCAGCCCCCCCGCTGCTCCCGGCTTCAACCCTGTGGGGGGGGGTGCCCCTGGCTTCAGTGGGGCGGGCCCCTCTGCCCTTCTGAAAGGGCTCATGGACCACCAGGAGGTCACAGACCCTGGTTGAGAACCACTGTCATAGACCATAAAGAAGTGGCCAGTACCCAGCCTCCACAAGAGAAGTAATTTTCTTTAGAGGTGAGAATTTATAACCTATAGACAAAGGTAGCTGCATGGCTTCCCTCCTTATCCTCACTAACTCCTCCTGGTGCCAAGTCCAGGAGAGGAGGCCAGCGCTTCTCCTTACTCTGCAGCAGTTTCTATTTCTGCCAGACAGGGGGATGGGCTACAGCATGCTCTCATAATTCTACTTTCTTTCAGTTTTTTCTTGCCAGTCCCCTCTTCCTGGATGTGTGGAACAAATGATCCTCCTAAATAAAGAGATCACATTCATGTGTTTTAAACTTGAGTTGAGGTACCACATGGGTCACAGAAGGAAAAGGGGGGAAAAAAAAACCTCAAGGGAACGTGGACGGAATCCTTGCCTGAATGAAAATGCTGAACAAGTTCTTTAAATTCAGTTGTTAGCTGTGTTATATTATATTGTTAGGCTAGTAAGCATAATATTTCAAACATTTTGATTGTTCTGAATTTCTTACAGAACTTTGAAACAGCAGTTCAGGAGAATATTACCATTAATGGACACCAATGGCAGGAAACTTCAGATGATGCTGAGCTTCAGAATGGTGTGTGTTTGGTTTTTAATAATGTCTTCACTTTAGTCTAAGCACTTAGCATATTAATCAAGCAATTGTTCCTCCTGTTGTTGCTAATATATGTGATGCTGAGGGAAAAGATCAGACTGAACCCAAGCTTATGTATGTTCAGATTAATGAGTTACACACACCTTTTCAATAAAACCTTTCCCCTAAAACAACCTCCCTATATAAAAAGAGGAAAAATAATCCATGAACATGTAAATTCCTGTATCCCTGTGACCTGGAAACAAATGGGGTGGGGGAGAGAACTCAGTTTGTTCTGAACATTTCAGTTTTGTTTAGTACTCAGTTATCAAGATGATGGGTGATTTATAAATAATAGGTAAATCGCATTTCAAAGTAAAGAAGTTTAAGTTTATATAACCAATGTCCAGGGTAATTATCCTGCAAAAGGTTTCATAACAAAAGGACTAATGCAATATTTACAAAATAAGATTTAGTTTGAAAAAATAATCCTCATTTTACATTATCGCTTGTTTTACAGTCCCATTCACTTAGTCTTGTTTCTTCTTATTTTTACTATCTAAATTGAATAGGACAAATGGAAGGGATGTTATTTTTTAAGCTTTAATGCAAAATAAATCAGATTTAACAAAAAAATGAAACTAATGTTCTTCCTAGTAAACTCTCAACCTTTTTTTACTTTGCAATTTTTTTAAATCATGGCACCCCAGCCTCTGATGTAACTCCCTCACATTGATCATAAGAGAAATACAGTAACAGTTAACATATAATAGAGCAGGGGTTCTGAAACTGGGGGTTGGGACCCCTCAGGGGGTCACGAGGTTATTACATGGGGGGTCGCAAGCTGTCAGCCTCCACCCCAAACCCCACTTTGCCTCCAGCATTTATAATGGTAATAAATATACAAAAAAGTATTTTTTAATTTATAAGGGGGTCGCACTTAAAGGCTTGCTGTGTGAAAGGGGTCACTAGTATCAAAGTTTGAGAGTTTCCAATGGATGCAAAGTAATGAAAGTCCCACCCCTGCAAAACCACCAGCCAAAGATTAATGACAAGCTAAATTCCTTGTGCATCCTAAGGGAGCAAAATTGATGTTAGGTAATACTACTGTAATTTCCTATACTATCTTGATGGTTGTTTGGTGGTATCTCAAGCCAGTTCTTGTGAGAAAAGTCTGTTTACATCACAGGGATTGGCATCATTGATTATATCCAGAGACACAAAAGTGGGTGTAATGAATAGATGAATGGGAAAAATGTTTATTTTGCAGTGTAACGGTGCTGCACTCACCTCTTGCGAGCCCCCCTGGCTGAATGCATATGCCTATGCTCTCTCGGTTTGTGGTGGGTCTTTGCTGACTCAGCCCTCCGGCCAAGTCATACATATTGTGTCTGTGAGATAAAAGCAACTTGAACCCATTTTGGGGTACAAGTCCAACAGGGGCTTCTCTCAGTGCCCTCTGATGTCTCTCAGTTTGTCCCTGCTCCGGAATAGAGCAGTGGCTCAGGGCTCCTTCCCTGGAGGCAGTGTCTTCACCCTCTTGGGGCTTCCTGGCTACAGGTCTCCAGCTGGGCCACTATAGTTCAGTTCCCTCCTTCGGGGTGTCTCACTGTTCACGCCGCTTCCCCCAGTGGCTGTTGGGAGGGTTGGGGGAGGACCGGGCCTGTCCACTACTCCAGGTCCCAGCCCAGGGATCATGTAGATAGCTATCAGCCTTAGATAAAGGGACACAGCAATGTCTACACTACCACAGTAAGTCAGCCTCTGCTACGCAACTCCAGCTACATGAATAACATAGCTTGAGTCGATGTACCTTAAGTCAAGTTACCATGAGGGGTCGGCAGGAGAAACTCTCCCGTCAACTTACCTTACTCTTCTTGTCACAGGTAGAGTACAGGGGTCAACTGGAGGGCGATCTGCTGTCAATTTGGCAGGTCTTCACTAGACCTGCTAAATTGACCACCGGTGGATCAATCTGAGAGCGTCGATCCTGGCTGTAGTGTAGTCCTGCCCTACCTAAGTCATGTTGCTGCTCTAATTCCTTGAGCCACTTCACCACAGCCCTGTGCTGTCTTCACCCTTACGTCAGGACCTTGTCCTGATGGAGTCCCCGCAATCAGCTCAGGGCTCCTTCTCACTCTGCGTGGCTTCTGGCAGCACTACCTCATCCAAGGTCCTATAGCTCTGTCAGCCACCCACACACCATGCACATTCCTACAACTCCAGCAAGGAACCGAACTTGTTCTGGCTCTGCAGGTCTTCTTATACTGACCTGTTGAGCCCTGAGTGTCTGCTTCCCACACAGCCACTCTAGGCAGCGTGGAGGACCCCTCTGCTGCCCTTTTCTGGGGTGGGGTGTGGCAGGATCACAAGGCCGCCAGCAGGGGGCCTCAGGGCCTAGTCCACCCAGTGACATGCAGTTACTGCTTTTAATATCTTTTAATTTGTAATAATGGGGATTCTTAGCATCCTCTAGTGTTCACAGAAAACAGTCAGTGTGGTTCAGTTGCATATACCTGTTAGTGAGTGTCAGGTATTCTTCCTCACATGCAACTTAATGGTTGAGTGAAATTGAAAACACAGGTATGGTCTTGAATGTGGAGGAAGAGTTCCCTGAGCTGCTGCTTGGTCAGCAAGCTCTAAAAACGCTGCAACTGATGACCTAGGCTGAGGAAACAGCAAGCTATGTTCTGGAATCACTTCCTCTTGGCTGAAAGTTTGGATCTGAGGAAATGGATTCTGTTTTAGAGAGTCTTGACTTAAACCATTGTAAAAATAGTATTTTTCAAGTTTGCATCATCTTGGAAACTTTCTTTATGGAAGGATATTTTTGTTTCTATTTTAATGTGGATCAGTTTTTATTGGAATACATTTTTCTTTATGGAAGACTTTTCCCCTGTTTTTAAAAAAAAATCAAACAAAAAAGGTTTGAATTTAAAAAAAAAAATCTGAAAATTCTTACGAGTAGGTAAAGAAGATTCACCCTAACCCACTTTGGATCATTTTGAATTAATGTCAGTGCTAGTTTCTTATTGGAATATCAGTGGAAACATGCCAGAAATGCTCAAGTCAGCATTTAAGTTTGCAGTTAATACAGTTGTAGGAGAAATATTTATTTTAACATGTAAGCTATTGATTTTCATTACAGTAGTGCAAAATCTGTTACAAAAATTCTTATTTTATAAGTCTTGTGAATTTTGTGTGTGTGTGTATAAATAATCCACTTATTTTGATGGGAAACAAGGTTAGAGCACAACATTGGTTGTTTGCTCTCAACAAATCAAAACTTCAGGGTCGGATTTAGAGCTATTCCACTTTGTATAAATAAGTACATATTTACTGGACCAGAGACAAACTGATTTATGTAGCCAAAGTAGAACAGTTCCAACAGGAAAGATTGAAAGAGGAATTCCCTCCTCTACCCCAAATAGTCGTCAGCCTGGTGGTCAGAGCACTCGCCTGAGAGGGAGGTGTCTGTTATTTTGTGAAAATGTTTGGAAGGACTTGGTTTTGTCCCAGTGCAGAACAGGAAATGTTTTGAAATCTCATAAATTTTCATGGGATGGGAAAACAGTTTCCCACCCTCTCTATTGTTTTGCTTATTGACATTTCTTCCACATCCACTGATGCTGCACAGATTGACCAGTAGAGGGTGCTGAATATCCATCTTTCCCTAAAAAGAAAAGGAGTACTTGTGGCACCTTAGAGACTAACCAATTTATTTGAGCATGAGCTTTCGTGAGCTACAGCTCACTTCATCGGATGAAGTGAGCTGTAGCTCACGAAAGCTCATGCTCAAATAAATTGGTTAGTCTCTAAGGTGCCACAAGTACTAGTGAGCTGTAGCTCACGAAAGCTCATGCTCAAATAAATTGGTTAGTCTCTAAGGTGCCACAAGTACTCCTTTTCTTTTTGCGAATACAGACTAACACGGCTGTTACTCTGAAACCTGTCATCTTTCCCTAATACACTAACATCTAAAATGTGCTCAGCCTTTGGATCACATGCATTCTAGGATACAGGAATGTAACTGTTACAAAACAGAAGGAAATGGGGTTAGGGTAACTCTAGTTTTCATAGTCTGTAATGACAGAGGATTTGACTTTAAATAACATAGGCAGCTGGTTAAAGTTTGTTTGAAGCCTCAGACAAATCTAATAGTATTTAGCTTTAAAAATTGTCAATTGCAATATTTGAGAAGATAAGAACTTATTTTGGACACTAATACTGCAAACACTACTCACATAATACTTCTCTCCTTCCTTTACAGCCAAAGGAAAAATGCCTTGCATATTTTGTCTGATACTTTTAAGAATTTGCTCTTAGAAAAAAAAATTATGTATTACAGAAAGATCAACTCATAAGTGTGTGGTGTCTGTATAAGTACAGAGATAAAATATAATTTTTCTATATTTCATTGCATAGCTCAGTGTCAAGATTACCACCCTTCATCTCCTCAGAAAATTTAATTTTTTTTTTTTTTTAAATGTAGTGAAGAATAGCCGCCATTACTGCTGGAAGAAGAGCATTGTCTTAAAAATAGCCAGCCTTTGTTCTGAGTCACAGTATAGTTACAGCACACCTTGTAATAATTCTCAAGGAGTACAAAATTTGTCTGAAGTCTAGCATGTGTCTTCAGGCTGAATACATGTCTGAAAGGGCTGCCACAAATATCAAAGTAATGGGGTTTAATAGATCTGACAAAATACTTGTCAAGCTTGAGGTCCTGATTCAATGCCCATCGAAGTCCATGGGAGTTTTTCCATTGAGTTTAATGGGCTTTGGATCAGTAATCACTTCTAATAGCTAGTTGCTCCAGTGTATACTATCTTTGCTGAAGGGAGCTGTTTCTTTCATGAGAACTAGCCTCTTAGAACTTGTCTACTCACAGAAGTTGAATTGCGTTAACTATACTAGTATAGTTATAGCAGAACAATCCCCCTAGTGTGGATGCAGTTATAGTGGTATAAAGGAGCTTATACTGTATATCTTACTCGCAAAAGGGAATAACTAGGGGCTGCCTTGCTATAATTACTTCGGAATAAAATCCCACCCGTGACCGAAATAGTTATACCGGTATAAAACTATAAGATGTGTAGCCCATCTCTTAGCAACAACCAGTGCTCTCATAAATCTGAAGCTTCTCAGAAGGATTCAAGGCATCCGGGAAATTAGTATCGTGTAAGATCTTGTCTATACGCAGTTATAATATTAAGCTGACTTTCAGTGTTAGAGTTCTAGAAAGCAGTTACTTTTGGGCAGTCCCACGTCATGTTTGCCTGTGAATCAGTCTCTATTTATATTATATTCAGTGTGGAATCTGAGCATTTAGCACATGTACCTTTAGCAGCTTTACACTGCCAGCATGACTTCATTGTATTGTATACATTTATGACGGGATGGGGCATCCCTCATATAGGCTCACTTTACGTGATTTAGACTGATGGATGCTAACTTCTCCAAAAAACATGGAAACACAAACCTGACCCCACCCTCTGTAGCTAACTAAATTTATTAAATTTACTTAGGCAGCAGTTCAGGATAGAGATCATCTTTTCATTTTACATTTGTACAGTGCCTAGCGCAGTGGGGCCTGATCCCTGATTGGGCTCTCTAAGCATTGTTCCAATACAAATAACACTTGTTGAGCCAGCTACCCTGAAACGGGATAACAGTAAGGAGACTAAATGCCATGAGAAATTTCAATGCCTGCTGTTGGGGGAAGGACTGAGCAAAATTTTGCTTTATTTTTCTTTAGTTTCCTGTAATAATTTTAGTATTTTTTTTTAAAGACACTTAAAATAACTGTGTACTGTGTCACCTTGTTTTTCTTGTGAATTTAGGTTCTGACATCAAAATCCTCGAAGATCAGTTTGATGAACTTATAGTAGAGACAGCTACGAAGCGTAAGCAGTGTCCCAGAAAGATATTAGTACATGTAATCAAAACCATGAAAGCAGAGCAAGAAATGTTGGTAAGTATCTTTATTTTGCACTTTGTAAAGATGAAGTCTTAGTAATAAGACTTTATCGCACTCTACTATTAAATCTTTGCTGAGATGCAGCAAGACTGTTAAGTTTTTGGGGGTTTTTTTGCAATAGTTAATGTTTTCAGGTTACAAAGTTAATGTTAATTATGATTTACGGTAGTCCTAAAGTAATTTCCCCAAAGAGACCTCTCCTCTTACTTTTGTTACTGGTGGTCCTTTCAGATTTTGCAGTAATACTAATTAAATTATTCTGTTCTACCTAAATTTTTCAGCAAAAATTACAAAGTTGTTAAAATGTGGCATCACTATACATCACTTTCAACCACTTTTGAGCAATAGTTTTTTATATTTTCCTCATCTTTGGCTGTAAGGCATCCTCATGGGCAGCACAATTCCCACTACCACCACCGTCTCAATATATGTGTCTCGAGGCAGTGGCTTCATATAATAGCCCATAACAATGGAGATTCAGGGCTTCCTTACACTTTTCTCCAAAAACACTCCTCCTGAAGAACAGCTAAACCTGCTCTGCACAAGTTTCAATCTCCTACATCTGCCAAAGGGAGGCTGCCTCCTTTAAGGCTCTTCAAGTCAATCCATTAAAAATGCTTGAGCAGTGCAAGTTTTATACTTCCCTCAGTTGGGACTGTTGCCTTCTGTATTTCCAGACTTGCTAACAAAGTGTGTGAGCCACAAGAATTTTGTTCCAATAGTGACTAATGACACAAAGAAGTGACTCTCTTATCCTGATCTGCTCACAATTTTGAGAGGTGACTTGTAGTGGGGAAAATATTGTATGGGTCAGACTTGAATATAAATGTTATTCACCTTTCCCTTGTATTATAAAAACGAAAAACATTTTCTAACTGTTGAAGATGTTAGTATTGAAATAAGTTTGTTTCCTCCCTCATAGCCTCATCACTCAACCTGAAGTAAAATCCTAATGCTGAATCTACTGTTACATTCATTTCTGCTACAACTGTTTGATGTCAGATCACAAGATTCATGGCAGGGTCAAATAGCAGGAGAACCTGAGTTTTGAGGGAGAATGTTCTTATTCATACACAAATACCTGAAAGATAGAACAGTGGAAACTGACACTGATTGGCCATATTAATAGCTTTCTGTATAAATGTTCCCTTTGTTCCAAGTTTATCCAGGCTCCATGAAGGGTTACCTAAGAGTTGCTCTGCAGTTCTATTTCCTAAATCATGTAGAAGATGGCAATGCTTCTCCCAAAATACCTAGATTTCAGCTAAAAATCTTGCTTTCCTCTGCACTAACAACTGAGTTTAGAGTTTGGCAAAATAAAGCTTAATATGGTGACTGTGTACATTTAAATAAGAAATGGACTGACAAAGCTAATTAGATCACTGTTTCTAGCAGTTCTCTGTATTGGATGTAGAGCACTAATCCCACTAACCATTTTTATTACAGTAGTAACTTGTGCTAGGTACTGTGAAAGACATAGATTAAGACACTACTTAAACCAAGGAAATATTTCAGAGTGAAAAATATTTTGAATTTATTTTTGTGTATGCAGAAGCTCTACCAGCCTGTTGTAAAGCAACAAGAGATAAAACCTGAGCCTTCTCAAGGTAAGTGTTTGTCATGACAATGCAAATGTATAGAGAGAACACTACGTAGCACAGGGGTTCTCAAACTGGGGGTCGGGACCCCTCAAGGGGTCATGAGGTTATTACATGGGGGTTTGCAAGCTGTCAACCTCCACCCCAAACCCTGCTTGACTCCAGCATTTATAGTGGTGTTAAATGTATTAAAAAGTGTGTTTAATTTATTAGGGGGGGTCGCACTGAGAGTCTTGCTGTGTGAAAGGGGTCACCAGTAAAAAAGTTGGAGACCCACTGACCTAGCAGAATCACCAAATGCAATTTTTTAAATAAACACCAATAAAATTGCTCTCTTTCAAGTGTGACTTTCAGACAAAGTTCATTCTGTTGGCATAGTTATACAAGTGAGAACTTGGTTATGTGAATACACTTCTATTCTGGATGTAACTGTGCAGACATAGAAGCTTGTGGTAGCTGAGCATACTACTACATTGCTTTATTAGCACACATCTAGTTCTCTTGTCCTGAACCTTCATGCTATTACAGGCAGGACTTTAGGGCAAAAATCAGCCACTAACAAATGATGGGGGTTTGGCAAATATTTTCTGTGGGTCAGATTATCCAATAACTGTGGCAGAGTTCCTTGCATCTTCCTCTGTCCACTGTTGTAGACAAGATATCAAACTCAATGAATCACTGGCTTCATCCATATACGGCAATTGCTGTGTTCCTATTCATGTCTTGTGAGACTACCACTTGGTTCTCAACATCAGTCAGTAGGCAAGCAGTTGCTAAGAACTGGCTGACCTGGTAAAGAAGCATAAAGTACACATTTTTGGACATGCTTTTATTATTCAGTACTGAGTGGCATAAAGTGGATTTTCTTCTTAAAAATTATAACACTCAAGTCACCTTTTAAAAGTATAACATCAGTGGGACACGTATGATATATAAATTGTAACTGTTAAAGCAGAAATTAATTATTTAATCAGTGTCCTAAGTTTACTAGGTACAGTACATTTGTAAACAGGACACTGTCCCTGCCCTAAGGAACTTACAGTTAAGAACAAATAAAACATTAAGGGCCATGAGTAGGATGAGTCTTTCAAGGCTTGTCTTTACAAGCTGGATTATCTTCACTACCCTATTTTAAAAGGGTACTGGTTTATTTCTAGCATTTTGAATGCAGTAAATCATACTCTGTGGTTACAAGGTCTTCAGTGTGCTTTGGCGGCACAATGTCATTCACACAATATAAAAATATTTAAACAAATTGAAACATTAACTAGAACTGAGGTAAAGTTTTGATAGAAGCTTTCAATTCTCAAATTGCTGATCTGACTTTACTTTAGGCAATGTTTCCTTTTTGTAACTGAGAGGAGATTGCTCTCAGAAATGCCAGCTTTTGTAGCTAAGGTGACAGCAGAAGCTGTAAAGAACTTCACTTCATAGTTGAGGGTTTTTTTCAGTGGTGGGGTTAGTGTCCACATCTGCAGGTTTAAGCATGGATTAACTTTTTGAACAATAGGCAGTTTTTATTTTGTTGCCCTTTTTAAACAAAGCAACAGCAAGTTATTAACAAAAAGCATGTAGTTTGTGCTGAATCTTAGTATTTGCATAGTCGCTGGGAAGTTAATGCATCCCAGTTTACTAAGTGCAGTGGCCAGAAACCAAAAATGTTTAGATTACTCAATACCTTTCATATCCTTTTTTCATTTCCCTGTGTTTTGGAAAGCCTAGAACAATGAGGAATATAATACTCTCCATGTAAACCTAACCTTTAACCAATAGTGACATGTTAAATGTACTCAATGTGCCATTGTTCCTGATTACCTAGAGGGGTCTCAAGTAACTGCTTTTGTCTTCTCCCTCACAATTTGGGGGAGTCATTACTTTGTTCAGCCTTCCATCACTCTGTATCCTGTCATCAAAACTTCCTATCGCAGATATACCAGCCTTTTGGATGAGTGTCCATTCATAGTCCACTGCTCTTTCTTTAGTTAGAAGGGTTGCTGTGCAAATATTTTCCCTCCCAAGGTCTGAATAATCCTGCCTTTTGAACATCCTTTACCATTCCTGAATTATGCAGCCTGACACCTGGATAGGGAATCAGATCAGGTCTCCACTAGTAATACTCTTCCCAGGACAGAGTGCTCATTTTCCTGCTATAGCAGACAAGAGTCCAGGATTGCTTTTGGTAGACTGATGAGGAGCTTGATAGGTCTATTATTCTAGCTTGCAAATTATTCCAAATTTTTTATTTTCCTACTTGTCAGAGTGATCACAAGAACTAATTTTGCATAGAGACTTTCATCCTGTTTTTGCCACAGTACGGTAAAATGAAAACGTTTCCTGCATTCTTCATCTACTGTGCAACTTCATTTCTTCCAAACTTCTCTCATCTTTCCAAATTTATCTAATAGAACACCTTCCCATTTTGTTTATAGTGAGTTCTTAATTTTTCTGGAGTAACACTTATCACTCCAGTTTTGCTGAGTGGAAAAGGATAACTGTAACTCTGAATTCTGAGGGCAGCAATTCCAGTTGTATAGCAACAACGAAACCTTTCCTCAAACCTGCTACTTTTGTCTAACTTTCCATTACTGATCTCTTCACATTTGTTGTCTTCTGCCCTACCTTATTGTCTAATATAGTGCAATCTTTTAAGCTTCATAAACATGTCACAACAAATAAAACCTAGAAACTGTCTTCCTTCCTTCACAACCTTGTGTTGTCATTGTTTCCTGTGTTTGTCTAATTTAGGTTGCAGACTTCTGGGGCAGGGGCCTTGTATCTTGCTTTTCCTGTCTGCTCCTTGGTGAGGCCTTCAGGCAACATAAATGAGTAGGAGTAATAATGGCAACATATAAAACTTAGCACAGAGAGTTATAATTTTAGAGGTGGAAGTTGGTAAATGATCATCCACATCCAGGTTTTTAGAGAGTAAGACCTATGCTATAGGTGAGTTTAAAGACATTTGTGCAAGGCCATACTATATTTTCAGTTAGTAGCTCTAACTTTATACAAGTTGCTTACAAGTATTGTGGTGCATGTATGGTAAACAGCAGCCTATCTATACTGGTGGATAAGAAACAATAGAGAGTGCCTCTGGACTTCCTTTGTGGTTTCATGGAGCACATTTACTTACACATGTTTATCAAGAAATCCTAAGATACATACCATTACTTAGCCTTCTCTGGTCTCTCAAAAAATGTTTAAGAGGCTTCAGTCAAGGAGACTTTGAGAACATGGGGTGTGTTGGTTATTTCTCATAAGGTAGCATAAAAGGTGAACAGATAAAAGTAATAAGTGTGAAAGTAAATAGCAAAATATTTCTCATTTTGTAGGCTCATATTCGAAGACCCTAGAACCATAGCCCTTAAAAATCTTTAGTTCAGTTCAAAATTAGTTCAGTTACAACATCTGCAAATGTATATAACTAACAGCTCCTGGGTTTGATGTCAGTGAGGGAAGATTACTTGTAAACATTTCTTGTATATTTTTCCTAAGTGAATAACGCTGTGACTGGCTTGTGGCAACCCTCTGAATGTGGAAACAATATTCTTCTCTAAACACTAAATGAGAAAAATGGGTTGTACAATATGACATGAAGCAGTACTGGCTTTAAGTGATGGGAAATCTGAGGGCTGATTATTTTTTTTCCCTGCTACTGGATAACCTATCAAACTATTATTAATGGGATCACTAAATTTACAAAGCAGTTTATTCTTTCAGTTCCCTGTTATATAAAATACTGAATCACAAAATGCCTTAGAAAGCAACAAAGCAGATGTTTAATAATTTTTAGAAGTATTTTTACAGTTCCCCTTGGAGATATTCTCCTGCTCTTTTTTTTTTTTTTGGTCACTTCATGATTCTGGAGGAATATAAAATTTTTGATGTTTGTGTTTCTTTGCAGCTTCTCACATGGCAAATCTTAGGCAGGTAACAGGGGTCACATCCAAGCAGATTAGTGAAGCAATGAAGGTAAGATTTCTGTGTGCCTGTTGGGAAGAAATCTTTCATTTAGATTTTTGTCATTTAACATTTTCCATCAATGCTGTAAAACGGCCTGATGAAGCAGAAATTCTAACTAGCCAATATATCCTTTTTGTACAAAAATTTGCCATCTCTATTTGCAAAATTACTGACTCTACATCTTTATCAGTCGTAAGTGCAGTAGAACCCTTGCTTTGGACTAGGTTTCCTTTAAGACTCTCTCAGTGAAAGACCTGTAGAAGTATTCTTGTAATTTGGAATATCCACAGTGTTGGAAAGATTTAAAGATTTCTGTGACTGCAGTGTTTGGAACATTTAAACCATCATTTTAGAATAATGGTATTGCCTCTATCTACTAAATAGCATTTTATCACTTTGGTAAGAAATTTGAAATGAGCTATAGTATTTCCACCTTATTTATTCTTGATAAACTGTTCATATGTTCTTCTCTTTAGTCTTTAAACTTGCACTGAAATTTCCTTACATGAGCTGCTAATGCAGACTCTTGCTATTATTGCTGTATGAATTAGTGTTGGTAACTCACAACTATAATTCCAAAAGATTGTGTTAGGTGGGGATTTTATGGATGTCAAATTCTAGTTAACATGTTTTTTCTACCCATAATTAATAATGTTAGTTTAATTATGTAACTTGGGATTGGAGATGCTTTGTTGTTTTTTTCTTTGTAGTCCCTACCAGCATTGATAGAAAGAGCAGAGGGATTTTCCCAAGCGTTAACTTTGCAGCCCATCTTAGAACTATGCAAGCTTCGCCAAGAAGTCTTTGCTGGCTGTGAGGCTAAGGAAGAAAATAAAATCCAAAGCTTTATAACACAAGTGGAAGTCACACCAGCAGAGGCTGCTGCCGGTAAAAATTCTAATCTTATCCTGAAAAGAAAGAGAACCGCAGATTCTCCACAGTTGAAATACTACCCACTGAGACGAAGAATTACGTTGAATACGTGAAAGTTTTTCTTACACTTACTTTCAAGCTTGAAAATCTACTCTCCCCATTTCCACAGTATAGTTTAACTCTGTTCTTTTCTAACAGTGAATTACAGGTTTTTCAACAAGAGAATTCTTAGTGGCTGTGTAGCCTTTAATGTTTTTCTATATTTTCTCTATTTACTGTTACATCCTAGTCATGTGAAAATGTGTACATTAGCAGTGATGTTCATCAGAGTGCACTCATATTCCTACAAATTTTTCTCTGTCCTTCAAAATAGTAAACTCTATAGATTAGCCTATAATTCTTTCTATATTCTTTTATTGTAGGGATAAACTCTGGTCTTGATCCTTCAGTGCTTGCACAAGTGCATAACTTTATGCATGTGAGTAGACCTATTGTGTTCAATTGGATTATTCATGCATAAAGCATGTGTATAAAAGGATTGGAGGATGAACCTATTGTATTGCTCCTTAAATATAGCTAGCTAGATAGCTGTTGATTTCTTTAATCGTTGAGGAAAAGTAATTTTAAAACACGTCCGTCTCTGTATAGCAGAAATAGTTTTCATTTATGAAATTCGTGTGCAATTGCAAAACTGGTCCTTTTTTTAGTACAATTATTTTTATTCTAAATTTGGGTGGGTTTGGCTTATTTTTTTTATAATCCATGTTATACTAACATGGAATTTTAGTAAAATTTGTATGCATTTATGTGGTATAGTTTTTGAACAAAAACCAGGCCTTTTCGGTCTTGTAATCTATAACATATCGGTATTTTCATGTCCTCCTAACTACAAGTGTTTAAGTGCAACTACTTTGGGATCCCTAGAGGACACTTCTTCATGTTAGAGGATCTCCAAGCAGTGTGTGTGTGTGTGTATCTGTAAGTACAGTATTTTTGACTAGACTTTTAAATCAAAGTAGAGTAAAATTAAATTAATATCAAGCTGAACTGTCCCACATCTGAGTTTCTTCATATTATAACAATAACTAGAAGATCGCAGAGTATTAAATTGAGCAACTTGCCTTAATAATTTATATTTCAGATGTTTCAGAAGTCAAAGCTATTAATATAACTTTTTCCTGGCTTACGCTTGCAATATAACCTTATCTCTATTACATGCAAAGTGCTTTCTCATACTGAATTACTTTAATTACTCTTTATTGGAGAATTTCACTGATCAAGTAGACTCAGTAAGAGGGAAAGGATAGGCCCCACATAACCCTTCAGAGACTGAAAATCTTTAAGAAAAAATGTGTGGCAAATTTTAGTTTAAAATATTGTAACTAATACATATAAACTTAGTCCAGAGTGAGAATTTGTATGTTGAACATTTGTACATAAATATTGTTTTTATGACTTGTATATTTATAAATAAACATTTGTGGTATTATACAAATCAAATAAAACTGTAGTTAAAAAATACTATATGAAATCTCAATTTAGTTTATTTACCAGTTCAAGAGTAATTATCTAATCTGGGAATATGTAGTGACTCTAGTGGGCTAATGTATTAGTACCTTTGGAAACTAGGTTCAGATTTTGTCTTAGGTACTAGTAGGTGACCAGATAGCAAGTCTGAAAAATTGGGACCAGGGTACAGGGTGTAAAATAGGATCCTAAGACAAAGCCCCTAACATCAGGACAGTCCTGATAACACGCTAGGTACTGGTCCCATTCTGGTTCTTATTTATCCTCTCCAAACCACGCATAACTCAGTATGGACAGAAGTATCTACTTGACAGGCCCAGGACTGGGATTGCAAGAGTGTTGGGATTATTTTAGCATGTAGAATATAGATAGGAAAGAAGAATACAATCCACCTGCATTATGCAGGCTTGTGTGCTTTTTTTTTTTTTTTTTTTTATTGGTGGGGATGAGAAGACACCAACCGCCCCATTCCTTCTCCCAATCATTGATCCACACGTATTCTTTTCAGTTCCTTCTGCCCCTTTTCCCGCAACCCTTCAGATAAAAATCTTCCTTTTCTACTTGTAAGACCGATATGTGAGCACTATTTATTTTAGGATTTTGTACTGGCATATATCCCTAGTATCTATGCATCTCCTAAGTTAATAGAATGGCATAAGAAAGTCTCTAGTTGGTTTCAGGAAGCCTTTGGCTCTTCTTCCTTAACAGTTGTAGGTAAGCACCAACAGTGTGTTTGATTTGTACAAATCAACAGACTTGACCCCTGACCCAAGGAACAAGAATTCTAAAAGTCAAAAATCAGGTAAACCCCTTAATAGAACCTGAGCGAGGCATCTTGGAGCTACTTTTATAAACGGATCTGAAGATGGCATCATATTGACAATGTTTGAAGGTTCCATGAAAAGTGGGATTTCAAGAGGGATATGAATGAAGTGAGTATGGATGCTTGGTGTTCTGCAGCAGGGAGAACATTCCAAGCACAGGATGTGGTGTGGAAGAAGACCCAAACCTGAGTGGTAGGGGAAAAAGAGGTTAAAGGGAAACTTGGTAAGAAACAAAAATATCACTTTAAGTTTTGTGGATAGGCTCCGTATCTGAACAGGGATGCTCTATGAAGTTCAGGATATCCGATGACAACCATGGGCCAGACTTACAGGCAGAGGACATGACAGAGGCAGAATGTTCCGAAAGGCTTCTCTTTGGAGTGGATGTTGTGGTAAGATGAACTACATGGTAAATATGTTGCCGTTTATAAATATGGAAAGCTTCGTATTGCGAACCAAAAAGTGACCCATCATATACTTTTGCAGTGTTCCTTGTGCATGGCCTCAAGTGTTCTTTCTTGGTCTGAATATGCAAAGTGCTTCATTTTTCTGTCTAAGATACTTTTTCCCTTCAGTGAACTTTCCATACTTCCAACTTCCCAGTGTTTCAAGGCAAGTGTCTGAAGCGTGCATTTACTGAAATGTCACAACAGTCAAACTTTTATTTTTAACTTAGGGTAAAGTGGTATTGCATCAGGAGACGTCTGGCAGTTCTTAATATAGCCTCTGAATTCTGCAAGAGATACCTACTCCATAAAGGAAAGACTGTTCTTGATAGTTATAAGTTCCAACCACATTTCCATTATAAACTGGATTTTTGACCCATTACATTTTTCATTTTAGATGTAATATACCTTACATCTCTCAAGCAGCAGTAGATGTGGGGAGGGGCTGCAGATCCACTCCCCATTGGAGGAGAAATCGGTGATGTAGAGTCTGGGTTTATTTTTGTGGTAACTCATTTTATTTACGCTTTACATACTGGTTCTTGAACAGAGGTGATCACAAAGAGCATGTAAGTAAATTCCCTTTTCAGAAGTCTCTACCCAGTTCCTAAGAAGCAACACTTCCACAAGAATTTACTCTAGTTGGAGAGGTTAAGAAAGAGAGCAAACTCTTGCTGGTTGCCACAGCTCCCCCAAAGAAAACTATGCCATCAAATTAACAATACAACATTTCTGCAAGGACTACGTACTGCTTGCACACTAACCGCTGGTCTACATGGTGAGGTAGAGTGTGGCGAGGTAGTGTGTGGCAAGCCAGAGCGTGAACCTACAGCATATTGCTAATTCATTGTGTGGGTCCTGCTAGAGCACAGTAAAAGTTCTTTTTTAAATAGATGCAGCTTAGGTGTGCGCACCGAAGCTGGAGAAATTTGTGTAGCGGTACTGATAGAGGGATGTCGCTTATGACTTGCGGCTGTATCCCCTCCCCAGGCTATATGAGGCAGTACTGTCCTGACCCCCTCTCAGTTCCTTCTTACCACTCCTAGTTGGAGTTGGAGCTCTGTGTAGTAGAAAAATTGTGAGGTTAAGAACTATTGTTTAGTGTATTTCCTAGTTGTATGTAGTTAGTAGGGAAGCTGTTGAGTCCAGTACTGATGAGAGTGATGCTGGCACTGGCTTTTTTCACACCAGCAGACAGCCTTTGCCTTTCCATCCCAGCCTCTCCCTTGGTCCAGGACTTTGCCAAGGCTACATAGTTTATAGCGTCATTGGTTTATGGGCTGCTGAACTTTTGGGTCTGTCGGCACCACACCCCAATGTTCACCTTCCGCAGTCTGTGCAAGCAGAGCTGGTGCTGGGCTTGGTGCAAGGGACTGCCTCGGCACCATTGCATTAGGCATCACTGATGTTTCTGTGATGGCTCTCACCACACTCCACTTCAGCATTGTCACGTACTTTGCTGCTGCTGCTGACTTTGGGGTCAGCAATGGGAACAATGGAGGGAACAACTGGGAACAACAGAGGTGTACTCAGTGCTGACAGTACCATTTCCACTGTCGGCTCCAATGGACTCCTTTTTGGGGGACAGATGAGTCAGACCAGTTACTTGCCTCTTCAGGGCTGGCTCCACCATTATCCGCAGAAACTCAAAGCTCCTTGGCGTCGAGGCTGGGCTCTTCCTCCTCCCATTCTCCACTGCCTGGCCCTTATCAGGGGCTGTTTATGGAGCACCATGGGTACCAGAATTGGCGCTCGTCTCACTGTTGGGACGGGGGGGCCCTGGCCCAGCACCTACTGGCCACGAATGTCTTATCCTTATGCTTAGTGACCTCCAAGACTGCGCTGGGCTTTTAGGCAGAGTTCCTGCAGAACACCCCTAAGTTGTTGGATATCCTGCAGCCGTCTGCTCCTGGGAAAGTGGCCCTCCCTATAAATGATGTGCTCCTAGAGCCTGCAAAGGTTCTTTGGAGCATGCCGGCTTCAGTACCACCGATTGTGAAGCACATGAAGAAATGCTACTTAATTTTGGTGCAGAAATTGGAGGGCTTTTACTCCCAACAGATCCCAAATTCCCTGGTATTAACCACAGTGAATGATCGAGCCCAGCAGGGTGGATTAAAGTCCGCTCCCAAGGACAAGGAGTGTAAAAGATGGACTTAATGGGAAGGAAAATTTACACCTCCTCCTCCCTGCAAATACAGATTGCGAACCAGCAGGCATGTCCAAATACAACTCTGTAAAATGGACTGCTATGTCTAAGTTTGCAGACAGGCTGCCTGAAACCTCAACAGAGGAATTTTGGGTGTTGATCACTGAAGGCTGCTTGGTGGAAAAGATGTCGTTGCTGTCCACAGTGGATGTCGCAGTCACTTCATCCGGAGTTACGGCCTCCATGGTGACCATTAAAAGGAAGTCCTAGCTGCAGAATTCGGGCATTGCTCCCAAAGTGCAGCAGACTGTAGAAGATCTGTCCTTCAATGGCTGGGTGCTTTTTTTTGGACAAGACTGATGAGACTGTACTCCTTCAGGGATTTCAGGGCTATCCTATGTTCCATGGGGGTGTATGCACTGTTACTTCAAAGGCGCCACTATGATGGTTAACAATACATGTAATGACATCCGCAATGCATCTTTGGGCAGCTTTTTCCTCTCCCAAGACAGTGGGACTACCCCAGAAAGGGGCATAGGGCCCAGAGGAGAAGGAAGATGAGTCCAGGGTTCAGACAGTCCACATGCTCTCCCCGAATGTCCCCCAAGTGCCCATTTTGATTCCTTGGTCCAGAACAGTGGTCCCAGCCATCCCTCCCTGTACCCCTCTTCTGTTCAAGGACAGGATGTCTTGCTTTTACAATGTTTGGGACTCCATTACAACCAACATCTGAGTCCTAAGCACAGTCAGTTTAGGCTATGCTATCCAATTCCTCTCCACTTCTCCTCCTCCCCACTTTTCCTCCCCATTCCTCATCAGAAACCTCTCTCACAAAATACTACTCAAGGATACTACTCCTTGAGCATGTCCATTCTCTACTGGCTTTGGGAATGGTGGAGGAAGTTCCTCTGGAACACCGGGGCCAGGGCTTCTATTCCCAGTACCTACTAGTCCCCAAATCCAAAGGCGGGATAAGACCCATTCTCTACCTTCACAGACTCAATAAATATATCCGGTACATGAAGTTTGGAATGGTCACCCTATCAACTATACTCCCCATGTTGTCTCAGAACGACTGGTATGCTGCTCTGCACTTTCAGAATGCCTATTTTCATGCAGCAATTTTGCTGAACCACAGAAAACTCCTCCAGTTTGTCATGGCAGAGTGCTATTTTCAGTACGCGGTGCTTCCTTTTGGCCTCTCTTCTGCCCTCTTCTTCCCCCCCTCCCCTCCCCCAGTTTTTTAACAAGTGTATGGTTGTTGTGATGACATACCTCAGAAAGAAGGGTATTCATATCTTCCCATATCTGGATGACTTGCTGCTAAGGGACAGGTCCAGAAAGGAAGTTCTTTCTTTCTCACGTATGCACTACACTGTGCATACTTGATTGTCTGGTCTCATCCTAAACACCGGGAAGTCAATGTTGGTTCCCACTCAGAAAATCAAGTTCATTGGGGCCCTAATAGACTCTACAAGTTTGAGAGCATTTTTGCCAACCTACCATTTTCAGACAATTGACCACCTTTGCTTTGATCTGCAGTCCAGCATTCCATGACAGTTCATATATGTCTGAGGCTCTGGGGCAGAGGCAGATTAGGGGTTTGTGGGGCCCTGGACCAGAGCAAGTGGGGTCCCCTCCCCACCCCTTCTGCCTGCAGTCCCTCCCACGCTGCACACCTGCCAGGGGAATGGGGTCTGGGCAGGGGTGCTTGCCGCCCCCCCCCCTCACCTGGCACTCCTGCTGGGGAGCTGGGTGGGGTGCAGGGGCTTCCCTTGCCCACCCAGCACTCCTGCCTGGGAGCGGGGTCTGGGTGTGGGGGCTTCCTCTGGTCCCCAGCGGGAGTGCTGGGTGGAGCAGGGCAAGCCCCCATGCCCCAAACCCGCTCCCTGGCAGGAGTGCCAGTGGGGAGGGGCAAGCCCCTGTGCCCCAATCCCGCTCCCCAGCAGGAGCGCCAGGCTGGGCAGGATGCAGGGCACCCATTTTTCCAGGGGCCCCCAATTGGCCAGAGCTCCAAGGCACGGGCCCCATTGGCCCAGTGGCTAATCTGAAACTGCTCTTGGGCCATGTGTGTACTTCCGCGTAGGTGGTCCATTTGCAAGGTTACATCTTCGACCCTTTCAAATGTGGCTTAGGACAATTTACTCTCCAGTTCTTCACTCTGTGGACAGATTGGTCCATATCCCTCAGTTGGTCCTAGACTCCTTGCAGTGGTAGATGCTTCTGGAAACTGTATGTCAGTTGTTCCCTTTGTCTTGCCCCTACCAACTAGGTCTCTTGTCACTGATGCTTCCCTGATAGGCTGAAGAGCACATCTGGGGTCACTGAAAGTTTAGTGTCTGTGGTCAGAGCAGGCAATCTCACTGCATATCAAAATGCTAGTGCTTCAGGCCATCTACAATGCTTTTGTCATGCTTTTCTGAACCACATTAGGGGCTGATTTCAGAGGAGCAGCCATGTTAGTCTGTATTCGCAAAAAGAAAAGGAGTACTTGTGGCACCTTAGAGACTAACAAATTTATTTGAGCTTAAGCTTTCGTGAGCTACAGCTCACTTCATCGGATGCATCTGATGAAGTGAGCTGTAGCTCACGAAAGCTTATGCTCTAATAAATTTGTTAGTCTCTAAGGTGCCACAAGTCCTCCTTTTTATTAGGGGCTGAGTGGTTCACATACTTACTGACAATAGCACTGTGATGTATTATGTGAACAGGCAAGGGGGAGCACACCAGGGTGCTCCGCCAAGAGGCGATCAGGTTGTGGCAGTTCTGCATTGACAAAAGTATCACTCCAATAGCTGAGCCCTTGCCTGGAGCCCAGAATCATCTCATGGACTATCTCAGTAGGAATTTTTCCCTAAGGCATGAGTGGTTCCTGAAGACAAGCATCCTGTGGGTCATCTTTGCAGCTTGGTCCATTCTGACGATCAGCCTATTTGCTGCAAGAGACAACACAAATGCCATCTGTTCTGCTCTCAAGGGGCCCTCGGTGTGGGCTCCCTCACTGACACCTTCCATCTCAGTTGGCAGTCGGCCCTTCTGTATGCATTTCCTCCAATCCTGATCATTCGACGCATCATCCTCAAGTTGAAAGTGGATCGGGCCACACTTATCCTCATTGCCCCCAGCATGGCCGACAGAGTGCTGGTTCTCTGATCTTCTTGCACTGTTGATTCAGCCTCCCATGTTCCTTCCTCTCCCTCCTGACCTACTCAAGCAGAATCCTAATCACACCTTGCATCAACTGCATAGTTGAATGAGGAGGAAAAGTGTTGATTGGTGGCCATTCAACAGGTTCTATTCAACAGTAGAAAATTCTCTACCAGAGTTGCCTATTTGGCAAAATGGAAGCAGTTTTCGTTGTGGTCAGCGGCCTGCGAAATTCAGCCAACACTGGCGCTATTCAGGACATATCCTGGAGTACTAGCTGCATCTTCAGTCTTTGGGCCTTGCACTTAGCTCATTGAGGGTGCACCTGGCAGAAATGTCAGCATTTCATCTCCCCATTGATGGAAGATCAGTCTTTTCCAATGCCATGGTAGCAAGAGTCTTAAAGGGGCTTCTTCGTCTCCACCCTTGGGTCTGAGACCCAGTTCCTCTGTGAGACCCTAATACAGTGTTGGCATAATGGGACCTCCATTCAAGCCTCTATCATCTTGTCCCTTTCTGCTTTTGTGTCAGAAAACTGCCTTCCTGGTTGCAATAACATCCACTGGGAGAGTCTGTGAATTGCAGGCTGTGATGGCAGAGCCTCCTGATACGCAATTCTCCCAGGACAAAGTGACTTTATGGCCACACCCAAAATTTTTATATAAAGTGGTCTGAGTTTCATTAGAACCAGATGGTATATTTACTCGTGGTCTTCCCAAAGCCACATTCATCTCCAGAGGAGCAGCTTCTTTATGCATTAGATATCAGGCACTGTCTTTTATCTGGACAGGACTAAACCATTTTGTGCTTTACCTCCTCTGTGTCATATGCGGCTCTTATGAAGGGGCAAGTGGTCTCTTCCCAAACAATGGCTAAATGGATGACATCCTGTATCAAGTCTGCATATAAAATAGCCTCGATCACACCTCCTCACCAGGCGCGAGCTAATTCTACAAGAGCTCAAGCTATGTCAATAGCATTCCTCAGTGACGTCTCAGTATTGGACATTTGCAGGGCTGCCACGTACTTTATGTACTTTTACAAACCACTATGCCATTACTGCATCTTCCAGAGCCGATGCAAAATTTGGGAGGGCAGTCCTGCCCTCCCTGTGTAGATAGACGCTGAGCCCCACCTCCTGTGGGCATTCCTTGTGAGTCACCTAAGTGGAATACATAGCTGCATCTACTCAAAGAAGAAGAAATGGTTATTTACTGCAACAGTGGTGTGATGCAGAGATGTGATGCAGACATGTATTCCATGACCTTCCATCCCCTCTGTATCGGAATCTAGTGTGTGAAGGAATTGAGGGGGGTTGGGGCACCACCGCCTCATATAGCCAGGGGAGGGGATATGGCCATGAGGCACAAGCACCGCACCTTTATGCCTAAGCAAAATTCTCCAGCTCCGTTGTGCTGAGTGCACATACCCCTAAGTGGAATACACGTCAGCATCACATCTCAAAGACCCACAGTTACGGTAAGTAACCATTTCTCCCGTAACATGCTTTCTGTACTTTTAGGTCAAATACATTATGGATCTTTTATAGACAAGTAATTAGAAAAAGAATTTGTAAGACCATTAACAATGCCATCTGGTGTTCTCCTGCCCTAACAATACTTTCATATGGCAGGAATACCAGTATTTTTCATTGAAAACATTCTTTAAAAAATAGCAAAACAAATATGTCATTAAGGTGAAGTTAAGGTTATTAAGACATAGAAATTGTGTGTGTATGTAAGTGTAAAAATCTTACTGGAATGTTGAAGTTTGAAATAAGGTGGAAAATTTAAATTATTTTAAAATTACTATAAACTTTACTATTGCTATATATTATATATAATTACTATATTAACTTTTAAAAAAAATTTAAAGTCTGAAAATATGGAATTATGTCAAACTTAATTCTGCCTCCCTCCAGATCAGCCATTGCATGTGCATTGCCTATAATACTTCAGCGTTTTTCTCTGCATACTATAGTGTGAATAGTTTGCAAGTTAACTCTTTGTAAACAAATTGCTGCTAAACTTTCACAATAAAAGTTTGTATGTTGTGTTGTAAACCCAAATGACTAGTCTTTGCTTTCTGGATTCCCTTTCTCTTTGACAAGTTTTCTCATGCACATGGGCTTCTGCTAAAACAATACTTCCAATCCACAGCAGCAGTTCCTTACGTATTTTTGTAGATGTAGTAAAGATGTTTTTAACAAGTCCTAAAGCACTAAACAGAAGCTTGCTCTGCGAAGGAAGTTTTGACCCCCTTCATTTCCTGTGTTGTTGTGAATGAAGGAGACCTTACGCAGCCAGATTTCTCAAGGGGAATGTCTCTTGCAGTATTGTCTGACCTTCTGGAACCTCTTGAAAACTCTCCATTGTCAGAGCTCCAAAGGATTGTTAGTCTGCCAGATTTGGTATGGGTTGGCTGTAGCAGGGGACTAACTTCTCTCCCTATTATGTTCACAGCCAGAGCCATCCCTTGGGTGGGGAAAATCAGGGCAACCACTCCAGGCCCTGTGCTTTGGGGGCCCTCACAAGCCAGTGCAATTGGCCAAATCTGTCACTTCCGCCCCAGGCTCCAGCAGCCCCCTAGGGATGGCCTTGTTCACAGCATACATACACAGAAGTTAGATAAACATACAAAATGCTCTTGCTGAATGTTTTTACTATAACACTACTTTTTCTCATAACTCAGAACCCTAACTCATAAGAACCCAAAAACAGAGAGGCATAGCTCACCCCACCGTACTCTAGGCTGGCTTATCTGCAGACTGGCCGCACAAGAGCGATGCAGATTGCACACTTCTTACAGAGCCCCCGAGGCTGCTGGCAGGATCAGGAAACCACTTACACTTAGTGATAGCTTGCAATTTTGACTCCATTTTAAATACACCACACTCCTCAGCACTATTGTCTCCAATAACAGATTGGGTATTAATTAGTGCAGTGCTAACTTTTGCTGGATCTCCGCTGCAACTACATCTCTACCCCCCAGGGAGGACCAAAATCAACAACAGCATAACTCCTGGAAAAGATGTGCTGGTGGAGAAGCAGGAAAGCTCCGTAGAGGGAGGAGTCCAGTGTGTCTCTGCATCCTCAATAAATGGGGCTTTCCCCTGCAGACCCACATATATTAGTCCAATTACTTACACACACACACACACACACACACACACCAGGACAATCCCTTGGAAACTCCTCAGGGTTCTCTGCCCAAATAACCTATATGGATTTCTTCACAGGAGGGGACAAGTTTGTCCTCTGTTTTAAGACAATACTGTACTAAAAAGAGTGCACCTATAATAATGCTTCAGTGTGTTTGATCTCATTCTTGTACCTGTAGCTCAGAAAACCATCATGCAATCTGGCATAGCTGGTATTCTCTGCTCAAAGTTGGAATCCGGGACTACCCTGGCAGTAGTATAACCAATGTCTGCGAAGGTACATTGATGCAGTTACATATGTAAAGCATAAACACTGCTTGCTTGAAACAAGCATGTTTCATGTCTACTACAAGCCCCTTGCTTTCATGAGCAGCAGTTGTCCTTGCAAATTTTAAGGAAAAAAACGTTGCAGTGCAGAGCAGGTGGTGAGAATAGAATTGTTTTAAAGTCAACCCTCTCATCTCTTTATGCAGTAAAGTAGCCTTCCTAGTGGGTTTGGTAATTCTCAAGTAAAGCTAGTAAAATATTGACAGATGAGCACAATTCTCAGGAGGACAGTTGGCATCAATATTGATTATCTTAGATTCATGGATTTTAAGTCCAGAACAGAGCACTATGATCATCTAAACTGAATTCCTGCATCATACAAGCCAAAGAACCTCACCCAATAATTTTTGCAGAAAACCCAAAACTTCTGTTTAAGCCATTTTACCACCCCCCGTAACTTAACTGCTAAGAGGCTTCATAACAGGTCACTGGAGGTCAAACCAGGAACCACCATCCGTGTGGTGTTTAGCTGCCCACCAAACAAATGTTCTCTGGCTCATCCTTTTTGGAGGCCAATTGTAAAGATCTTTGGCAAACAACAGCAGATTGGCAGTGCTGAGAAATCAATCCTGCTGCCAATTGCCTTTATGACAGTCTGCATATAGCATTACACACCACTTTCCCACAACATTTCAGATTTTTCCTACATTTGCTAATCTAGATGTGTGTTTATACTGATGTTGGTTTACAAAGGGCTGAATGCGTTTTTAACAAGTAAACATCTGCCACAAAGTTTGTCTCCATCAGTAGAACGTGGTTCATTGCTTCAGTCTATCAGCCAAATTTAAAAGCTCCATCCTGCCCATTAAATATGCTATTGGCCTACAGTCTCTGTACAATGTGTACATAAGCAAGATCTGAACAGCTCTGCCCATTTGAGTAGAGCTAGGGGAGAATGAATGTGTTACATATCCTTGGCATTCAGAATATCCCACCCCATTGTGGAACAATCTTTTAAAATGTCATTCTGAAGAACTACAATGATTTTCACAATTATTAAAATATATTTTCTATTTTCCTTCTTAGAGCCACAATTTATTTGTTCCCCTGTTGCATGATTTTATGTGAAATCTGAAGGTCTTGTCTGATCTTTATTTCTCAGTTTTTGCTTTTGAAATATTACAAAATAAAATCAGCTTTACAGTTTCAAAATCCCCATTTAAAATACTTGAACTGGATTATAATAATTCAGGGGCTTTTCTGTTATTATTTGGGCCTCAATCCTACTCTCAGGTAAATCAATGGAAGTTTTGAACTGATTTATGAAGCAGCAGGATTCTTGTGTGCTTAGCCAGAACTCCTAAAGAAAGAGGATTGACGATGTCTACATTAACAAAAAAAAGTCCCCTCTTAGAATTTACAGTGTACTAGGTGTGTAATATAAAAGTTTCCCCCAGTTTTAACCAAACCAAATTCTTCAGTGCAATTAAGGGTATGTCTGCACTGCAGCTGGGATGTGTAATTCCCAGCTCAGGTAGACATATGTGCTCTAGTTCACCTTGCATTTGGATAGTGCAGCTCAATACTTTTAGCATCAGTCATCTGAGGTTCAAATGTTGTGACACCACTTAGGCTCTTTGATATAGCTATGTGTTGGTGCAATACCCATTTTGCAGTTGGGTAAAATGAGATAAGGGATGTTTAAGCTGCTTGCCTGAGCAATACAGTAAGAGCTGGGAATAGAACACAGGACTTCTCTCTCCTAAAGTCTACTTAACTCCCATTAAAATCAATTTAGTTAGGTGTCTAAATACTCTTGAGGAGATGGGTCAAAGTGACTTGCCCAGAGCAAGGAGTTGAGTCTGGGTCTCTAGGGTCCCAAGCTAATGCACTAACCACTAACCAGCCTTCCTTCTGACTTCCATGAGTCCTGGATCAAGCCCCTAGCCTTCTACCTTTAGCCATTAGAATATAATGCTTTATATTCCATATAATTGAATTAATATTTTACATTAATTTGTGAGCTGTATAATTTTATATTAATTTAAATTGTATGAATCACGTGAAAAGATCTGGGAATACCAGAAATGTAGATGTACACAATTAAAAATGTAGACATACCCAATCAGATCATTATGATAGATTAGCTGAGGCTTTACAACTACAGCATCTATTGGGTTTTTTCTTGGGCTTGAATCTATGAATTTCATAGCTGAACAAAATAATGTGTGCTACTAGTAAGATATTTAGATATTCCTTCTAAATATGCACTGGATGTGCATAGACATTTTAACCTATACAAATATCCATTGCCTAGTTTAAAGAGGTGTGGGAAGAATCAATATGTTAGTGTCTGAAAAATAATTTGAAGATGAAAAGAAAAATTTAAGTGTTAAGGACTAGTGCTCCATAATGTTGTTAAAATGTTATTTGGATAATAGACATGGAGTAGCCTTTTAATCTTGAAACAAAAGGAGTGCATGTTTTCAGCAATCAGACTAGATTTGTCTCTAAATGAAAAATGTGCTAAGTACTTCTTATAAAGGAATATGACTAGTGCATGTGGAAAAATGGCTTTTCAAACGTCTCACTTCATGATCCCTAGACAATACATGCATAGTATTTGGCCCACATTTATCTCTGGTATAACTGCACTGAAGTCCACTCCACTTCTGATATCAGTGTTGTTACACCAGGGATTAATTTATTCCACTATGCATAAGGAGTCTGATCCAAAGTCCACTGATGTCAGTGGAATCCTCTTCATCCCCATAGTGAATATGAGATAATGTGGGAGGTTTAGCTGGGATGAGGTTGAAATGGCTGTATTACCCATGAGGGGTGAAGCCACAAGTGAATTATTCAGATTATCCCAAATAGCAGTCCATACAAAGGTAATACCACATTGCGTCACCATATCTTCAGTATCCACCCCTCATGTTTAGAAAAACTACTTTAGAAATGTTTGAGTTGTTTCATATTCCTCCACTCATAAAGCCAGTCTGCCTTAGGTACCATGAGACCAACTTCACTGTTCTCTGATAAATGAGAAAATTAATCATACATTTTGGAAACCTATAAAAGTGCCCTAAAATAGCTTTTCTATATATATTTCTGAACCTACTGAAAATAGAAACAAATGTAGGTTTCTCTTTGCAAAGCTGGGGATCTTCCCTTTCAGTAATACTAAGCTTCCATGTAACCTTGAGGGATCGCAGAATATCAGACCTCAAACCTGTCAGAAGTGCAAGAATTAATATTGCTTATCTTGAGCCTTGGATCAGTGTATTTAGTGGGGAAAAGAATTTGGGGGAAACAGAGAAACATTTTTCTTCTGGTTATTTTTAAAAGAGAAGCAAAACTATTGACTCAGATGCTCAGGAAGGAGTTTGGAATGTAAAACCAATATATCTTCCTTTTAAGTAGCATGAAACATCTTGCATCTGTAGTAGTATATCATCACCAAGTTTCATATAGGTCATGATAAAGGTATGTTAAATTTAACCTCTTGAACTTTTGACTTGTACTAATAATTTTTCAAGAAAAACATTCAGGGAGCTACAGCAATGCATGTGTTGATGAAAGGAGATCCTCATGAATGATGAGGCCAGAGGTAGCTTCCAGGCATAGCAAGATATCGATTGTCCCTACATAATCTTTGTCTTTCTAGCTAGACAAGGTGCAAGAGGTAATATATTTTATTGGACCAGCTTCTGTTGGTGCAATAAACAAGCTTTCAATCTCTTCTTGTCTGGGAAACTGAGGCCTTGTCTACACTACCAAGTTTTGTTGAAAAAAGTGATGTTGACACTCAGAAGTTGGCATAATAAAAATCAGAATGTCCTGTTCACACTCGCTCCCTCTGTCAGCACAGCACGTCCACAGTTGGGGCACTATCATTGACAGTGTGAGCAATGTATTACGGGTACCTATCCCACAGTCCAGCTTCACACCTTCTGTCACTAGGTGGCATGGGAAGGCGGAGTGGATAGCGGCGCATCTTGGAACTGAGCTCAATGTCCCAATTGCTTTCTGTCCCAGCACTCCATGGACTTTTGACTTTCTTTTGTGGTATTTTTCAATGGCCCTTCTTTGCTGTGCACCCCAGCATCTTTGTGAGAAGGGATGGATCTTGCATATGCCCTGTTAACTGTCATGAAGACATTGCAGATGGCAGTGCAGTTAATCACGAAGTTCCTAACTGAAGCAGACTCCCAGTTGCCTGACATGCTGTGTGATATGGATAGGAGCAACTTTAGATTGCTTTTGGCATTCACAGAACAGCTGCATAGGGTACACCATTGCTTTTTGGCTCAGGAAGCAAGCACTGAATGGTGGTATCATATAGTCATTCAGGGGTGGGATGACGAGCAGTGGAAAGCCACCTTCCTGGAACTGTGTGTAGAGCTCACCCCAGCACTGTGTTACAAGGACACAAGAATGAGAGCTAACCTCTCAGTAGAGAAGCGTGTGGCAATCGGTGTGTGGAAGCTGATGATTCCAGACTGCTACTGGTTGGTCACGAATCAATTTGGAGTCGTGAAGTCCACCGTTGGTGCTGCGTTAATGCAAGTGTGCAGGGCAATTAATCGCATCCTGCTACAAAGGACCATGACTCTGGGAAATGTGTGTGAAACAGTGGATGGCTTTGCAGAAATGGGTTTCCCTAACTGTGGAGGGGCAATAGATGGCACACACATTCCAATCTTGGCATCAGACCACCTTGTGACGGAGTACATTAACAGGAAGAGGTGCTTCTCCATGGTGTTGCAGGACACGGGGTGGTCTGGAAAGGTGCATGGTGCATGCATCTTCAGAACACCGGCCTGTATAGAAAGCTATAGAAAGCAGTTTCTTTCCAAACCAGAAGATTACATTGGGAGATGTTGAAAAGTCATAGAGATCCTGGGAGACCCAGCTGTGACTTGTGAAAGCTTACACAGGAAACCTGGATAGCAGTAAGGAGTCGTTCAACAACAGGCTGAGTAGGTGCCAGATGACAGGGGAATGTGCTTTTTCCAGATTAAAGCTGCACTGGTGGTGCCTTTATGGCAGGTTAGGCCTTAATGAGGATAACGTTCCCATAGTCATAGCCACGTGCTGTACATTGCATAATATTTGTGAAGGTAAAGGTGAAAGGTTTGCTCAGGGGTGGAGTGTTGAGACAGACTGCTTGGCTGCTGATTTTGAGCAGCCAGATACCAGGGCTGTCAGAGAACCCCAAAGGGGGTGGGGGTGGGGGGGGGAGGAATTTGAAGCAGGGAGGCTTTGAGGTAACACTTTGAAAATGAGAACCAGTAATGTATATTTCTGATTGGTGCTGCAATGTTACATTGCATGTTGTTTTCCTTGGAAGCAATGGTGACATTTGGGGCCTTACAGTCAAGCAAGCACATGAATTAACTGCCCATGTATGTATTGGTAGTGCCTGCTATCTCAGTGTGTAGAAAACAAATAAAGATGAGTTACCTTTCAAAAACTTTGCTTTTATTGCACAAGCAACAACACGCACACAGATGCTTTGTGGGAAAGGAGGTCCCAGGGAAGGGCAGACTTTCATCATTAAAGTTGGACCTACACAGAGCTCTGAAAATTGTCTGAGGGGGTGGAGCAAAGGCGAAACCAAGAAGTCCCAGCGAGTGGAAAGGACTGTGTGGGTGGAGTTGGGGGTGGGGGGCATGGAAAAGCATTCTGAATGTGCGGCAGGGGAGAGTGGGCCCGGATCTGCTCAATCTGCAGCATTATTAAGGACTTCAGCATCTGCGTTTGCTCCTCCGGGACTTTAATCATCTGCTCACTAGCGTCCTTAACAAACTCCTGATTTTCTTTTCTGTCCTTTTGGCTTCCCACCACTCCAAAGCAGAGAAAAGGGAACGCAAGGAGAAGTGCAGGACCTCCCAGAACATGTCGTCTTCGCTCTGTCTTGGGGACTTTCTTATGTGGCAGAGACGCTCGGCCGGTGTGTGTGTGTGTGGAGCGGTGTTCCTGAAGGCCATATCTGCCAAAGCACAAGGAACAATGCACAGAAGCATGATTGTTAAATTCACGCACAGCATTGAAACATTACAGTAAAATACACCTTTTGCAACATACGCTCACTTTCTCACTGATCCTTGGCAAGCACACATCTCTGCGAACACCCAAAACATGGTGAGTGAGGGCGGGGGTGCTGCACATGCGGAAAAGACCACTCATTCTGCAAGGGTTGTGATGCAGCTGACTAGGGGAAAAAATATAAAATTCTCCCACGCTTTTCCACAGGCAGGGGTCATTCTAGCAGATATCTCACTGCTATGGGTAAGCAGGGAAACGCTTGTGCCTTCCGCCCTGGTCCCTGTGCTGCTTGTCTGTGTGCCGCTTTGGTCCCTATACAAGTGATTGCCGAATGGTGTGGGAAAGTTTCCTACAATGGGGGAAGGAACAAAGCAGCTCTGCCACGGAACCGTCAGCAGAGGATTATTGAGTACTTTCAGGAAACTTTCCTGGAGAGCTCTCTGGAGGATTCCCGTGAGATCTCAGCATTCATCAACATCCTGTTCCGCCGCAGTGATTAGCTACACAGGGAAATGTCCAGCTCACAGAAACACAGCTAACCTCCCACATTTCTATACCCTGAACCTACCTTCGCACTACACAAACCAAGCCATTTACCAGGCATCTCTTCTCCTGCTTCTTGCTTGCCGGAGAGCAACTGCTGAGACTGGCTAGATGCCTCTGGAGTGGTGAACAGTTCCTGGCTGCCTGCCTCACCGGCAGACCCCCCCTGGGAGTTCCACATCATCATCTAACTCCACCAGGAGCGGCGAGTTGTATGGGCCTGTGGCACCTGTGCTCCATCAATATGAGAGCACGGGGCCCTGGCTCCACCAAAGTTCACAGCTGGGTCTCTCCCCCGGCCCTGCCTGCTGCCCCCGTGCGCCTCCCCTGGAGCATCTCCCCTGGCCCCGCCTGCCACCCCCGGGAAATTTAAAAGGGCCCGGGGCCCCCACTGCCACCACTGGCAGTGGAACAGGGTTAAGGCAGCTTCCTGCTCACCCACTCGCTCACCTGCTCGCCCGCCTGCTCTGCTTCCAGAAGCAGCCGGCACATCCCTGCAGCTCCTGGGGGTGGGGGCTTGTCTCCGAGCATGCCTCCACCCTGAGCTGCGGCCAATGGGAGCTGCGGGGATGGTGCCTGTGGTTAGCAGTGCATGGAGACTCGTCCAGCCCCCAGCCTAGGAGCTGCTGCCAGAGGGGGTGCAGGTCACTTTTGGGAGCTGCCCAAAGTAAGCACTGCACCCCTCACCCTCTCCTGCACCCCTGCCCCAGCCCAGATCCTGCCCCTAAACTCCCTCCCAGAGCCCGCACCCCACACCACCTCCTGCACCGCAACCCCCTGCCCCAGTCCAGACCCCGCACCCAAACTCCCTCCCAGAGCCCATCCCCTGCACCCCATCCTTAGGGTGACCAGAGGTCCCAATTTTATAGGGACTGTCCTGATATTTGGGGCATTGTCTTATATAGGTGCCAATTACCCCCCACCTCCTGTCCCAATTTTTCACCCTTGGTATCTGGTCACATACCCATCCCGCACCCCAACCGCCTGCCCCAGCCCAGACCCTGCACTCAAACTCACTCCCAGAGCCTGCCCCCTGCACCCCAACCCCTTGCCCCAGCCCAGAGCCCGCACCCTGCACCCAAACTCCCTCCCAGAGCCTTAGGCAGGGGGGAGGGGGGACGGGACTTGGACCCGTTCTGGGCACCACCAAAAATTATACAAACCTGCTGCCCCTGAACTCCACTTCTTCATCAATGACTTCGTTCTCCAGGGTAGGTTGTCTTTCCAGTGTCTAGGCCCACCGAAGTATCCATGGGGCTCTTGGTGATGGAGGTGGGGTCACCACCAAGGATACCATCCAGCTCCTTATAGAATGGGCAGGTCTTAGGTGCAGCACTGGAGTGATGGTTTGGCTCCCTCACCTTATGGTCCGCCTGCCTCGGCTCCTTTATCTTTGCTCTGCACTGCTGTGTGTCCCGATCATAGCCCTTTTCACACAAGCCTCGAGATATCTGCCCGTAGGTATCAAAATTCATACGGCTCAAGCACAACTGGGACTGCACAGCCTCCTCTCCCCATATACTGAGCAGATCCAACAGCTCTGCAGTGGTCCAAGCAAGAGAGCGTTTGCTGCGATAACCTGCCATGGGCACATGGGAAGATGCAATGAGACCTCTCCAGGCTGAGCAAACAGGAAACGGAATTTCAAAAATTCCCAGGGCTTCTAAGGGGGGTGGGGTGGATGGTTGTTTTCCTGGCTGCAGGGCAGTGGAGTCCAAACTGCTGACCAGAGCGGTCACCATGGACATTGTGGGACACCTCCTGGAGGCCAGTTAAAGCGGTAAAATCAAGCATGGTGTCTACACTGCCACTTTCAGCACTAAAACTTTAGTCCTTCAGGGGTGTGAAAAAGCACCCCCCGAGCGACAAAAGTGTTAGTGCTGAAAAGCGCCAATATAGACAGCGCTTTCTCACCGGGAGTCGTGCTCACGGCGATAAAGCTACTACCCTTCATTTGGGGTGGTTACTTTTTAGTGCCGGGAGAGCTCTTCCCCCAGCAATAAAGCATGTCTATTCTGCCCATGTCACAGCGCTGCCATGGCCGCACTGTAACGCGGGCAGTGTAGACATACCTTAACCTCTCCTTGGGATGGTTATATTTTATTGCCAAAACAGCATTTTTGCCACCAAATGTCGCCTTGCAGTACGTACGCACTCACTGTTTTGTCAACAAAAGCTGCCTTTTGTCGACAAAACTTTGTAGTGCAGATAAGGCCTAACTCAAAGTGTCACAGCTAAATACCAGAGTTGGACAGATTGTTTAGCATACGTAGTTAACACATTGCAAGGGCCCATTCAAAGTGAATTGGCCTGTTAACACCCCTCCCGTGGGAGGGAAGGAAAAGTGGGGAGAAGGCAGGCAGCTGGGAGGGTTGTTAGTGCCTTATACATTCTTATAATAAGCCATAAATCCAGTGTGTCTATTCAGGCCATGATTTGTAGTAGTTAGCAAAGTTATGAATTTAAAACTCATCCTTCTTGCTAAGCATTTATACTGGTCTCATCACTGTCCTGGTGGCAGGATAGACCCTTTTTATATACAGGAAATGGTTGTTTTCGCTGTCCCACTAAAGAATCCATCTAATCCAACGTATGGCGGTGCAGGAAGGAGTGTGTTAAGGATTGTGATCCTGTTTCCTCTTCCTCTTTTCACTCCCCCTCCTAGACCTTAAAAAATGTAATTGTAGAAATGGGCCTCAGTCCAAACTCCGGATCTGAGCACCCCCTAAATCCCTGTCCCTCTTCAGAGCGGGAGCTGAGTTTTCTCTCTAAGGAGCTGAACTAAACCCTCCCGTCCAGCCCCCTCTGACATGTTCTCTCTTTACTAGGTAGTTAGTGGGTGGGGAAGTTTGGCTCCCATCGCCAAGGAATCGCTTTCCGGTGCGGGTGTAGCCTTCAGTTCTTTCCCAAATTGCCCTCCCCCCCGGTGCTGGGGTATCTATCGCTCGGAGTATCGCTCTCACACGCCCGCCGAGGCGTGCGGAGGAAGGGAGCTCTGGCCTCCCCCCGCCTGGCTGTGCTCCGTAGCCCCTCTCGCTTCCCCACGCAGCCACCCTTGCAGTTTCGCAGCTAGTTCCCTCCTAAGTTTCAAAGGGCGCCACGTGACTTCCATGAAATTGACAAGCGAGAGCTGCCGCCGCCGTGAGTGCGGGACTCCCAGGCTCTGCCTCCCGGAGGCTGCGGCGGCGGCCGGATCCGGGCAGAGGGGGCGGCTCCTCCCCGGGGGCTGGGGAAGCACAGAGAGCGTGCGAGCCGCTGCAGCCAGGTGCTGGCTGCCGGGATGCCCCGGGCCGGAGTTTCCCCCTAGCGAGGCTGGGGACAGGAGTGCGCTGGCAGGGGCCGGGGTGCGGGGAGCGTGGCTGCTCTTTGGGCTCCCGCCGCGGCCCCGGCCGCTCAGCAGCTCCCGGGATGTCGCACGGTGTCCCGGCTTCGGGCAGCGTTCTGCAGAGAAGCGCCTCTTCCGATGGGAATCAGCCGCAGGTACCGGGCAGGGGAAGGGGGGGATGAAGGGTGCAGGGCAGCGGCAGCGGTAGTCAGGGTCCGAGTGGCTCAGCAGCCGGGGCTTGGGGCGGGACACCAGCCGGGCAGGAGCAGGCTGTGGAGAAGCACTGGAGGGCGTGGGCCGGGATGTCAGAGCAGCCTTTCCCTGCTCTCATCCCATTGCCCCTGTACAAAGGTGGCTGAAGCCCCTTGTGTGCGCCGAGTGCTTTTCTTCAATTTGGCACCGACTTGCCTCTGGTCCTCTCTCTCTCTCTCCCTCTCTCTCTCTTAATTTGAGCAATTGTTGCTTATTCTTTATGGACTCCCTGCAAATCACATCACAGGAGGAAATGTTTTCCCTCACTACCATAGGTGGCATCCTTCACCCCCACGTTCCTGAGCTGTAGATCCGGTGTCCAGCATGGGGATCACTTTTGACAGGACCATGTCCTGATCTATGGCACAGCTGGAACTGAGTCCCAAATACATAACGCTGAGTCCCCTATAACATAACAGTCAGGTGGGAGGTGCAGGCAAAGAAGGCTTTTCTCCTCCTCTTGGCAGGGCAGATTCACAGGATGGCAGCCAGGATCAGGATGTACAGGTAGGAGACAGGATGATCAGAACTGTAGGGCTGCCAGTTTTAGCTGGACATATTCCTGGAGGTTTCATCACATGACATAACCTTTAATTCCTGGAGATTCCAGGACAATCCTGGCGAGTTGGCAACCCTAAGAGAAATGGCTGCTTCCCAAGATGAAGAGCAGCATCTCATTGATGTTGGTATTGGTTGTCCTGAGCTTGTCTTGGGACACTAACTCCTGCCTGGAGATGCCTGTGCTGTAATCTCTAAGCCCCTAGGGAAGATGCAGAACAGAGCAAGATGCCCTCTTTCCATGGATCTGTAATTACCATGGGCGCTCCTCTTGCCCACTGTAGCCCTTTCTTTCATGAAACCACACACAGACATATGTCTCTCCTGAGCATGTCTGACACATGGGGTGGAATTCATCACTGGTGCGACTCCACAGTGTTACCTCAGAGATTAGTTCAGTTCACGGACTTTATCATAAATCTTCCTTGTAAGAGAGGAAACAGTGGTTAACTTGACGTACTTTGGAGTAAACATTGCTAGGAGCAACAGCAGCCACCGCTGCCAGCAGCCTTAACACTGTCATTGACATGCTGGGATGAACTCTGTGTCTTCTTTCTAAACCAACATGAAAGGCAATTGATCATGTCCTGTTACAGAGCTGTAGGGAAATACTTGCAGCATGCATGGGGAACTCCTCCCCCTGCTCTCCAATCCCTGCTCACTCTTCTGCAGAATTTGCTGCAGCTTGGTGATGAATGTTCTTTCTCTGGACAATAAAAATCTTATTGTCTTCTAAGTCGAATGTGACTTAGATCTGCAGACAACTGTTGCTGGGCATTGTTAGCTACCAGGAAAGCTTATTTACTCGATTCCTTTAATGTATATAAAATTCTGCTCTAGCCTGAGAGGAAGCAAATGAAATTTCAGACCACATGGAGAATTTTTCAGGTATGCAAGGGAGGGTTAATCATTGGATTTATAATGAAAAGCCTCCTGAAGCCTCCACAAACCATGATCAAGACTCCATAATGAAAACAGAAAGTTATTTTCTAGGTTGTGAGTGGATTTTGTGTGTGAACAATACACGAAAACATTAATCCAAAACAGGATCTCTTAGTAAGATATTTTGTATAGGAGATTTTCCTTTCTAAAAAGCTAAAACATCTGTGATGGTGTAAATTTCAAAGATACTGTGGCATGTGTATTATATGCTATTTATGTAATCAACAAGGTTGTTTCTGGAAGACCACATGGTCTACTGGATTAAATGGACATAAACGCTATTATTCTGATTGGTAGAGTTAGGGCAAGATACAGGCAGGGGTACTAGAATAATTTTTATAGTGGGGGTGCTGAAAGTGGAAAGAATGAATTTGGTTGTTATTACTACTTCAAGCCAGGGGGTGCTGCTACACCTTCAGCACCCCTAGTTCTAGCCCCTTGGATGCAGGGTACCGCAGAATCAGGCCTCTCTATTTTTTAGTCCTGGTTGTGCCATTGACTTGCTCAACAACCCCAGCTCCCACTGATGTCAATAAGAGCTACAAATACTCAGCACTTTTGAAAATCTCCATGCCTCATTTTCCCTGTCTGTGTAATGGAGATAATGCTACTTACTGACCTTTGCAAAGTGCTTTAAGATGTGTGGATGGAGAGGATTATGTAAGAATGAAATATTATTATTATTATTATGAAGCACACCAGATTGTTTGTTATTTTCACTAAAAGTTATTTCCTTGCTTTTTGAATCTCAGTGCACTTTTTAAAAAAACAGCAACAAGATGTGTTTGGTTTGGTTTTTCAGAGTCCTGAAGAGGATGATAGGAAGATAAGACGAAGAGAAAAAAACAGAGTCGCTGCCCAGAGAAGCCGGAAGAAACAAACGCAGAAAGCAGACAAACTCCATGAGGTGAATGGGTACTTCATATGTTGCTGTTGTCTTTTGAGCGTTGTGTGCGGAATTTAACCATACTATGCATTTCTTAAACAGGGATATGAAATGATTTTTGTACTAATCCAGCATGAGGAAGTATGGGTTTGGTGTAAAAACATATGAATTACCATACTGGACCATGCTGGTGAGCTGTCTAGTCCAATATTTTGCCTACATTGAAACATCTGGAACTTGCCAACAGTGTTAGATCTTTATACTGAACAATTAAGGAATAAGCTTCCCATAGGGGAAGCTTCTCCTAACTCCAATAAGTCACTGAAGTATGAGGGTTTAGACACTTTATATATATTTTATCCTATCTTAAACTGTGGATGTTTCCATTGTGCATATAAATGTCTGATCCTTTTTGAAATCCTATTAACAAGCCCTCAGCATCAATAATATAATATGGTAGTCCTATTGTCTGTTCAGTTGTAACTCTAACAGGGCAGGCATTGTCTCTTTTCAGTGTTTGTACAGCAGCCAGTACAATGGGGCTTCCGGCTCGACTGGGGCTTTGGGCACCACCATACTATAAATATTTACTACTATGCTACTAATGCCTTTATGTAAGTGATGCAGCTTCAGGGCCCAGTTCAGCACAGAATTATCTCTATCTTCTACATTGTGAAAATAAAATTTATCCACAGAAGACAATTTTTCATGTCTTTTGTTCTTGCAAAACACTGTGAAGTGCAGGAAATACTTGTACTAGGGTCACCATACCTGGGTTCCACGATACCAACTTCTAGAGATGAAATGCCAAATTTCTGAGCTATTCTTCCCCTGGTGTCTACTACAGAATGCCTCCAAACTCTTCAATAATTCAGTTCAGTTATTTCATTCCCAGAGGCAGTCTCTGCTCAGGTAAGAAGCAGGACTGGAATAACAAGAGTGTGGGTCAGGATTGATGTGGGTGCAATGGCAGAGCTGTGTTTAGAAACCAACATCGAACCTACCTGCATATTTGATTCTTCATAGTGCTCTTGTGAGCATTAAATTCAAACACATTTTAAAGGGGGAACAATAAAGATAACTTCAGAGGGAAACAGTTTGTTACACTTGCTGGATTGTGGGATATTTGCATTTTCAGATAGGAAAATATGATGAATGATTATTTTCTTGCAATATAAGCACACTGGTCATGGTGGTTGGACAGCCTGTGTTGATCTAGATATGAACTTCTGTGGAAGTTAACCCTGATAACACACATTCAGTTGAAAGTGAAAACCAGAGAATAACTGCAGTTGCACTGAAACAGTGATTCCACAGCCTTTTCATGCTGATCAATATCATCTCACTGTATTCCCTCATCCGTCTGTTGTCTCTTGTCTTATATTTAGATTGTAAGCTCTTTGGGGTAGGGACTGTGTTATTGTTCTGTGTCTGTACAGCACCTAGCATAGAGGGGGTACTGGTCCACGAGTGGAACTCCTAGGTGCTACACTAATACAAATAATAATAATAATAAATTAATAATAATACCCCTCTCCCCCAGCATATATACCAGTTCAGTTTATATTACAAGGTGTCTAGCAAGTTAGTCAAGTCCCAGAAGAGCGGCAGGTGACAGCAGAAAATGAGGGGCTCACAGATGTTTTCCAATTTTGTAATCATTATTTTATATAGTAGATAATGTAGAAAGAAAGTAGTGCTTAGTTTCGTTCTGAAACATAAATGCAGAATGTAGAGCTGAGTTAGCTGCTCTCAGGGCCAGACTTTGGGGTCAGTAGCTTTCATGGCATTACATGGCATTACATGGCCAATCTGGGCTTCGCAGCCACACAAGTCATTGTACACCTGAAAGGGAAGAAACGCCAGGCACAGATTTAGCACTTTGGCAGTTGCCCAACTACTCATGTTTCCCAAAGCAGACCAAGACTCTGCCCAGTCTAACTTAGGTACTTTTCATTTTTTTAGGCAATACAAAACTGCCTTTTGCAGCCTGCAGAGGATGGTGTGGAACTCCTAAACCACCCTATCCCTTCAACCAGTGCAGAGGACACGGTTGGGGAAAGAAGCTGGGTATCCTGGTCACAGCCCACACTCCTGAAATCCCTAGTTCCCAGAATGGTCCCTTTGGGCCATTGCCAGCAAGCACAACCTAGAGCACCCTTAGGGTACAACAGTTTGTGATGGGAGAACTAGAACAAAATAGATTAGCCCAGGATCAGGAGAATGCAAAAGTGGCTAAATGCTAGCTTTGCAGTCCCCTCCTGAGTGGGACTACATGCTTCGTGGCCACAGCTCAGGATCTGGGCCCACAACAGTAGCTCAGTAAGAACATGGATAGTAACAGTTGTATTGTTACGAACATCTGTATTTATTAGGCTAGTTCAGTATTTTGATTCTTACATTAGATTTCAAAACATTAAATAAGCAGAAATAACAATTTATTCTGCTATCGTTTGATTAAAAAAGGTGAAGGCACCGAAAGGAATGTTTTTATTAGCAGTGGGCTTCCTTTTTTCATTCCAGGAATATGAGTGCCTTGAACAAGAAAATACCTCCCTGAAAAGAGAGATTGGGAAGCTAACAGATGAGATGAAACACCTGAGCGAGGTGTTGAAGGACCATGAAAAGATCTGCCCTTTATTGCACTGCTCCATGAATTTTGTGACCATACCCAGGCCTGATGCCCTCACCAGTTGCCTGCCAAGATGAGAGCTCCTCCTTATTGCCTTTAAATGCTGGTTATTGTTCCACCTAAATGGGAGAGATTTAAAGATCCAGCTTCTTTTTTTTTCACCACAATGCAGGTATATCCTCCCGTTTGCAGAGGGATGGACTTGATCTAATAGGCCTTTACATCTCTAAATCCTCTGAATATCAAAAAGGTCAGTGTGGGAAGAACAAGACTGAGCTACAATTTATTTTCTAGAACCTGTAATACACTGTTTCATGTTCGTAAATGGCAAAATATGATACAATCTGCTTTTACAGGATGGAAACTCTGGAGAAAAATAGCAGTCTAGGCTAGGATATGATTTACCCCACACTATGCCAGCTATTATTTCTGAGTTGTTAGGTTGTCGTCCATAGTTCTTATATATATAATATCCTGGCTGCTCATTTTTTGTTCACACTCGGGTTTGGCTAATAAAATCAATGTGCTCTTTTTCTCTTTATGGTGTCTCCCACCTTCTTCGATATCCAATGCCTTTTGAACACCTTTACATTTGCTCATTTGTCAAATCCAAAGTCTAATGCTAATCTCCCTGCTTTCAGTGTGCCTTATTATTTGCTTATCACCAGCTTCAGGATGTTTGAAAAGTTTTATTGGCTTCCCTTCTGAAGGTTGTGTAACAACTGAGTGTAGATCATCTTCACTTCCCTAATCACCAATCCTCAAACCATCAATCCTCAAAGAGTTTTATTCCCATTCTTGCATGACGTGTGTGCCCACTTTCCAGGGAGTAAATGTAGAACAGGCAGTTTGGGGTCCAGTTTCATCCCAAGAGCAAAGCCACTGTAGCCAGTGGAATTCTACCAGGGGGAATTCCCTTTGGTTTTTTTTTGTTTTGTGGTTTGTTTGTATGTTTTGTAATTTACTAGTTGCCCTTTTCCACATTATCCATTACACATCTAGGGCTAGATTCACCAAGGTGACTTTTAGGTGCCTAACTGCCACGTTAGATGCCTAAGCCCAACATTTAGGTGCCACTAGCATTCACCATATCCCCAAGGTGCCTACATTTTGGCAACAGGTGTGCACAGCTGCCTCAATCCTGCCCCATCCAGTGTTTAACTTTCACCTAAGCCCCAGCATGATGGATCAACTAGGCATTCCTCTGTCTATGTTGCCTTTGGGGCCTGATCCCATAGGTGTACTGATAGCATGCCTAAACCTGCACAAAAGATGCCAGAGGAGATGGTGGTGGTGTCCCCCTTTTGCCCAATAGCCCAGTGGTTGGAGCACTCACCCAGGATGTTGGAGACCTAGGTTCAAATCACTGCTGTACTGCCTCCTGTCTCCACAGGGAAGTTGGTGGTATGGTTGGTAGATAAAAGCATGGCTGCAGGATGGAGACCTGCCTGACTTTTCAGCCGCTGAACAACCAGCTGGCTGCAATGTGAGCCTCCTTCCAGCAGGGGATCCCTTGTACTGTCTGACCAGAATTACAGGTATCTAGGACAGGGCACTGCTTGGAAGGGAGTTGGCTGCTGAGGAGTAAGAGGCCTAGAGCTGAAGCTGCCTGATGCCCAGGTTTTCCCAGACGTGACCTTTTTTTTGGTAGCCCACCCTCCATCCGGGCACATTTTTCAAATAAGAGGCAATGTCCAGGATTTTTCATTGCGGAGCAGACATCGCTGCTCAGAGAGAGCCATCTCCGCGCCCCGATTGGTCCCTCCCCTGCATCCACAGATGCCAGATCCTGCCTTCCCTAGCCCAGCCTGCCAGGTAAGTGGAGCCGCCAAGCGGCTCTCGGCCAGGCCACCTGCCCCACCGCGGGGCTTCAGAGCCTGTCTGGGAGGGGTGACAGGGCCAGGCTTTGGTTCCCTGCCCTACAGAGGGGGAAGGCGCTGACTGACAGGCTGGTGCTGCTCTCAGGCCTGGGCAGCCTCCCTGCCACTGTGATAGGGAGCATGACACTGCTCCTCACCTCGACAGTGAGGCCTCAGGTACCCCCTCTAACACTTCCCAGGTACTCCTCCCAGTACACACACCCCCCTCCAGCACCCCCAAATACCCACTCCCAGTACACATGCACTCCCCATATACCCCTTCCATCACCCCACAAATACCTCCTCCTAGAACACACACCCCTCCAGCAGCCACAAATACCCCCTACCAGTACACACACCCCTCCAGCAACCCCAAATACCCCCTCCCTGTACACACACCTCTCCAGCACCCTCCCACACCCCCTCCCAGTACACATACATGTCTCCAGCACCCCCAAATACCCCCTTCTAGTATACACACCCCTCCAACACTCCAAAATACCCCCTTCAGCACCCCCAAATACCCCCTCCCAGTACACATAAACCCCTCCAACATTCCCAAATCCCCTTCCCAGTACACGCACCCCTCCAGCACTCCCAAATACCCTCTCCAGCATCCCCAAATCCCCCTCCCAGTAAACATACCCCTCCAGCACCTCCAAATACCCCCTCCCAGTACACACACACTCCATCCAGAACCCCAAATCCCCCTCCAGCTCCTCCTTTCCCTCCCTACCCCCCAACAGTGTCCTCTAGTTGGGAACTTGAAATATGGTAACCCTATGCCCAGGTAAAGCCCCCATCCCCACTCTTGCTCCCCAGCAACACTAGCTTGTGTTCAGCAATCATCCAGAATCAAATTAGCAGGAAATCTGATTTTAAAAGCCAAATTAAAGAGTCAGGCCAGAGATCTTGCTCAGCTACACACACCAAAATAGATCAAGGCATCATTTATTGAATTGTTTCTGCTAATTTGAATAACAATTAAGTAGTAATGGCTGCTTCATTGTTTCTCTTTGATACACTGTCAAAAAAGCAGAGATGTTTATAAAAGGACATTATAATTGAACATTGTAGGCTTCCCTTTGGCATTTATTTACTATGGAATCCAGAAATAGAATAATAGACTCATATAAATGAAGGGCTGGAAGGGACCTCAACAGGTCATCCACAGCACCCCATGTGCTGAAGCACGGCCAAGTATACTTAGACTGTCCCTGACAGGTGTTTGTCCAAACTGTTCTTAAAAACCACCAGTGATGGGGATTCCACAATCTCCTTGGAACTATTATGTTCATTATGTAAAGACCAAAAGGCACAATAAGTGGCAGACAAAATGGATTATTTTTCCAGCTCTGTCACCAAAAGTGTGTATGATATTGTTGACCTTGATGTTGATGCATCATCCTCATATTTAATAATAGAGTGGCAACTTACCAAACTTTTTGGTGCCCAATATTCAAAGGCCTTTGGGCATCTTAAAAATAATTAGTTAAAATGAACAACATTCCACAAATAAATTCAACATTGCTGTCTGTTTATAGTTAGTTTGACGTTTGAGTCCACACCTGGCAAGAACGGAGCTGAGCTAATAAAGCAAAGTCTCACATGGGATAAATAAAAAGATCGACATTGGGGCTACACTGATTACAAAAACCGAATGAATTGTTCAGGAGGTATAGGTTTGTAATGTATTTAAAAATAGAAATTTATTCTAGAGGCTGGGATAATTGTATTGTTACAATAGAACAAGAAAGAAGAACACAAAGGAAAAGGTTCCTTTGTAAACTAAGCAACAAAAATATCTTGATCAAATCCAAACCTCCCCCTTTGGAGCAGACTAACTCACCATTGCAATATATATTCTAGATCTGTGTATGTGCTAAAATGTCCTGTCCTAGCTAGTCACGTCCTAGCTTTAGAAAACTTCCAAAATACTTGATTTGTTCCCTGTGAATCTGAGTTATTTTGTTTTCTGATGTACAGTATATGTGAGGGATGTGTAGTAAGTGGGAGCTGTGTTATCTTCAGTTCTATGGCATATATGAGGGTTACCATGTAGTCATAGCCTTGTTGTATATGGATGTACAATACATGTGAGGGTTGCCATGTGAGTTTGATTGTGGTTTTCAAATGCACAGTGAAGTTTGCCATCTGTCCAGATTTGGCTATTATGGTCGTGAGTCTTATGTTCTGTTTATCACAATGAAGAAGCAAAATGCATGATGATCAAGTCTACCAAAGTTAAAAAAACATGCTATCAATTAACCAATTGGGCCCAATCCAGCGCGGTCTTTCTATTAATTTTGGTGATGTCCAGAATGACTGAAGTTTCTCTCAAAATCAATTTTAGCCTTAAAAGGTGAAAAATCAACAGAAAATAGTAGTCAAGCCCTCTGAAACCTTTAATTTGATAATAATAGATGCTGACTCTGTACCTTGAGCTAGACATTTAAAGAGAAAAAAGGAAACGACTTCTTCCACTGATCTTCTATATGTATATTTATGAATATTTACAACCTTCTAGATGCGATTTCAGTGCAGCTTCTTGTTGACTGCTCTAGAAGGTGATGGGGGCATATAATGGATCAGTTTTTATTGTGCAGAATTCAGCAAGGAAAAGTGCTGTGATAGTCACTCTGTATTCCATAATGAACTAGGGTCAGGAGAAATATACTATCAGGGTAGTTTTGCACAGCCATTAAACACCCACTGCTGGCCTGTGTCAGCTGACTCGGGCTCCCGGGTCTCAGGCTGCAGGGCGGCTGAAGAAGAGCTCTGTGAGGCTTGAAAGCTTGTGTCTCTCACCAACAGAAGTTGGTCCAATAACAAATATTACCTCACTCACCTTGCCTCTCTGAACTGCAGTGTAGACATTCGGGCTCAGGCTGGACCCTGAGCTTTCGTAGCCCATGGGTGGGGAGTGTCCCAGAGCCTGGGCTCAAGGCTGAGCCCATAAATCTACACCACAGTTTTACAAACCTGCAGCCTGAGTCAGCTCACTTGGTCAGCCACAAGTGTGTAATTGCTGTGTAGACATACCCTCAGTGGCCTGTGATCTAATTAGCTACATTCTTGAACTCACCCATCCCTGTGGTATCGGAGCACTGCCTTCCCCTGCAAAAAGCCCTGTCCTTCAGTCATCTCTGTAGCTTTGTAAAATTGCACCTAGACAGCACTTCCGACTGTGCACAGTTGAAAAGGGGGAGGTGGGGGATGGGGAACACGTATCACTGCTTGTAATGTTTGATGTCCTCGTGAGTACATTTTTTGTAAATCAGAAGGCAGCTATAACATATTCCCCTCAGTGACATTTCTCTGACCTGAACTGCTCCACTGGGTGAAAATAAAGGAAAACCTTTGAGTCTAGTATAGTATAAACTGTCATGAACAGTAAGAAAAAGAAGGTGGCCCTTCCAGGCTCAGGGGGACATGGCTATATCAATTTACACTCACTTCATGTTTTCAAAGGTACCGTCATAACCAGGAGCCCTAAGAATATATTTTTGAAAATTAAAACCCGGACTCTGAAGCACAGTTCTGTTGCAGTGGATGGGAGGGGTGGATTCTGTAGCTGTGGAATCTTGGAATCAGGGAGTCTTGCTGTTGATACTCTGCTGTACCTAACAATATCCTAGTGTTGCTCCTTTTAATGACTCCTCCCTGTCCTGCCTTGATTGGCTGACCTGGAGCTCCATTTCGACTTCTTTCAGGTAAATGTTTCAAAGACGGCAGGGCTTCTTTTGGGAAAAAGAGCATCCTTAAATCCATCTCTAGCTCTTCTATCTCCCTCCTTCACTCAGACCTTCTATTTGGGTTCAGAGTTTATAATCTTTGTGTTATTCTTGATTCCAAACTTTGCTTCCCCTCTCACCTCTCCTCTTTCAGCAAATTTGCCTCTTCTATCTCTGTAGCTTTGCCTGTGCACACTCTCTTGACTCCCCCTGTGCTGAAATCCTCATGCATGCCATCATCTCGAGCCTTGGCTATTGCAATTCCCTTTTTAATGGCTTCCAAAACCCCACCCTGTCCACCCTTCTGCATGTGCAGAATACTGTCTTCACCCTGTCACATATACAAAAAGTCGTAACCACATCACACTCATTCTCCACTGGCTGCATAATCATTTCAGTATCCAGTTCAGAACTGCCCTCTTTATATAAACCCTCCATGGACTTGCAGCAGCCTGTCCCACAGACTGTCTCTCTCTCTCTCTCTCCTCCCTTCCTTGCTATCTCTCATAGATTAGCACTGGTCTACTCTCTGCTCCTCCTCTAGCCCCTGCTGGTGTGAGAATGTTCTCTGCAGCTGCTATCATCTGGAAAGCCTACCTGTATCTCTCCATTGAATTTCAGATGTAATCTTTTTGCCTCTGCTTGTATCTCTTAATTGCTTTTTGGTCCTATACCTCTGTAACTCTATTACTTTGTCAGTAATTTTGGAACACAGTTATTCTGAAGGACATTATACAAAGTAGAGTTTTATCATCCAGGTTGTACACTGTGATGGCAGGTAAACGTGTGCAGTTGGTGCTTGTCACTTGGGTGTTGAAGGAAGAAGTCTGAGAACTTGCACTTCCACTCAGTGTAGAAATATTTAGAAGTGGCATAACCTTTAGCCTATAAAACCACAATGCTTCCTGTCCAAAGGCAACAACTCTAGTGCACCACGCTTGGGGTTTCCGTTTGTGAATCAGTCTAGAATTTCTTCCTAAGCGCCTCAGTGAAAGTGATGAATAAAGCAAACATAAAAAAATCCCTTCTCTCCTCTTCCCATCAGTGTAGTGGTATCATTCCTGTCACAGGAAGGAAGCATGTCTGATAAGCAGGAGAACTGGTGGGTTTGATTTACTGTTACACAGACTGTTATTCTCTTGAAGGAAGGTTAGCAGATTACTGTATGTATACCCTGTGTTACTGTCATACAGCCGTAGGAGAAACATTTTACAAAACTCTGGAGAATTTACACACACACACAAATTAAGCAGTGTGTACGTGTGTGTGTGAGAGAGAGAGAATTTAGAGTTTAATCCTGTGCAAAGATGTGGGGTTTACATTTACATTTACTTCAGTGGAAGAGGGATCAGACCTGTGAATGCTTCAGAAGCGTCCCAGGGCTCCTGCTAACAAACTTCAGGCTAGGTAATATTTAAAGCAAGAATAGTTACAAACTAACTTGGAGTGAGTGCTGCTTAATAGAAAAACCATAGTAAAAGTTAGCCCTTTGATTACCCAGGAATGAGCCGGATACTCATTTGCTCTTTCCCAGATGGTTCCTTATGGAAAAAACTTATAGAATTTAATAGGAAAAGTTTTTTCTTGGTAGAATTTTTAAACTATCCTGTAGAATGTAATAGAGAATGGCAGCCCTGCTACAGAGATCTATACATGTAGGTTGCTTTAAACATTGTATAGAAGTGATCTCATTATCTATTGAATTATATAAATTTATTACATTTCTGTAGAACTTCTTGATCTCGCTCCTCTTATATGATTCAGGATATTTCCATCAGGATTAGATCTGCCCTATACTGACCTCTCAGCTATCTCTCACTGTGAGGGAACTCTCTCATTTACCTGCATGCCACCCTGACCTGATGTTGTCTAGGTTTTGTCACTGTAAATTTTTATATTCAAAACAGTAGATTCATGAAATGGGCATCAGAGTCCAGAAGTTCTAAAGCTGGAGTCTTAGGAGACTTTCTTGGGAGCAGCAAAGTGCCTGGATTTTTTAATAATAAAAAAATAACATTTTGCAAGGTCTTCATAAAGGTATTTGACATAGACTTGCAATGTTTTTTAAACAGCAAGACCACATTAAAAAGAGCTGCAAACTACAGTTCTCCCCTCATTGTCCACAGGCTCATTTTGATGGGGGAACTAGGATTGGGGCTGAGGAGTGGGGAGAGGTAGTACCTCTTGTTAAATTAAATCAGTTAGTTTAATCTGTCTAAGGAGAAGACAGAAGAGAGTGGGGATTCTTTTTGTTAACATGGTTATTATTTGAACCATGGTGGAATAAATTACATTCCTTGGTCAGTAAACCTTTCACAGGCAAAACAAAAGCAAACAAACAAACCAAAAAAAGTCACAAGAATTTTGTGAATTTCTCAAACTGTGTTTAGTTGCTTACAGTCAAAATGAACAGTTGTTCTCATTCCACTTGTGAGACATACAGTCTTATAGAGGACTGCAGGCAATTTCCTCAATTTCTCTTATGTCCAGTTCATTGATTAGATGTGTAAACAGGATGCTGTATCTTTAAGAGTAGAAAGCTCTAAAACAGGATTTGATACTAAACAAGAGTCAGTAGTTCCCTTTTAGCTGTTAAAGTTTCATCTTCACTTATAAGAACTGTTTTAGGGGACAGTAATTTCCAAGTGCAATACTGGGTTTGTGGGGTAAAGAATCTCTAGAGATGAATATTCTTTTTCTTTCTTTTTTACAGTAAATGACCATGCTATGTAGTACTAAAAAATTCCCCATGTGAATTCTGGTCATCCCATGTATTCACTGGGTTCCAGTATGGACTCAGGACTTGCTCTGTCAATGTGTAGAGGAGTTACGCTTCATCACTATGGCCCTACCAAATTCACAGTCCACTTTGGTCAATTTCATGGTCATAGGGTTTAAAAAATCTTAAATTTCATGATTTCAGCTATTTCAATCTAAAATTTCACAGTGTTGTAATTGTAGGGATCCTGACCCAAAAAGGAGTCATCGGTGAGGGGAGGCGGGGGAGGTCACAAGATTATTGTAGGGGGGTTTGCAGTACTGCTACTCTTACTTCTGCGCTCTCGCTGATGACGGTGCTGCCTTCAGAGATGTGCAGCTAGAGAGTGGCGGATACTGGCCGGGATCCCAGCTCTGAAGGCAGAGCCACCACTAGCAGCAGTGCAGGAGTAAGGATGGCATGGTCTGGTATTGCCACCCTTACTTCTGCACTGTGCTGGTGGGGCACTGCCTTCAGAACTGGGCGCCCAGCCAACAGCTGCCACTCTGCGGCTGCCCAGCTCTGAAGGCAGTGCAGAAGTAAGGGTGGCAATACTGTGACCCCCCCTCAAATAACCTTCCAACCCCCTTGCAACTACTTTTTGGGTCAGGACCCCCAATTTGAGAAACACTGGTCTCACCTGTAAAATCTGTATAGTATAGGATAAAAACACACGAAAGATGAGGTTTCATGAGAGGAGACCAGATTTCATGGTCTGTGACACACTTTTAATGGCTGTGAATTTGGTAGGGCCCTATCCATGCCTATCTAGAGGAGAATTGACCATTAACTGTGTTTGAGAACTTGGCTAACGGCTAAAGTGCAAAAAGTTTGGAGAAGACTTCTTATAGTAATGATAGTGATAGTAGTGATTTTAGGGTATTCATTATTACTCTTTATTATTTTTACAGTACACAAAATGTGGAAAGGTTCTGCTTTACAGACAAATAAAGTATATATAGCACCTGCCTCAAAGAGCATGTAAACTAAGGCCTTGATATTGCAGACTGCTCCATGTAGGCAGACCCCTGCTCCTGCCTGGAGCTCTGTTGACATCAATGGGGCTCAGAACAGGTGTAGGGGTCAGCCCAAATAGAGCAGCTTGAAGGATCAGGACCTAATTATAGACATGATTCAAACAGTAGGATATAAATAAGGGTAATGGAGGATGAGAATCATAATAATAGTTACAAAATGGTTACTTAAGTTTGTTATGGATTTTTGTAGATGACATTTACAGGCACACACACACACACATCATATACATATTTACCATTATGTTAATAAACTAAATAATCAATAATTTTTTCTTTTCTGTAGCTCATATTTTTTCCCCAGTTGTTGAATTTTGCCTGATAATTCTTTTCAATATTTCACTAAATTTACAGCTAAACTAATTTCCATATTCTTCACTGATTGATTTTATCCCACTATTTGTTTCCATTTTTTTTCCATTTTCCAACTTTAAATGGAAAATAACTATAAAATTCCAGGGGACCTGTGTACAGTTCTAGATGAGTTTCCATGTAAGCGATTATTATTTTTTAAATTTCATGTTTGTAGTTTTTATTAGGGTTAGTGAAAATGAGATTTTTATGAAGAAATCTTGTTACTTTAAACAGTTTAATTTTTTCTATTTAAGGCTAGACATAAATGATCTATGGTGTGTTTGTCATTTTGTTTTGTTAACAAAGTATATCATGCTAGGATGGCACCTCACGTACCCATTCACTAAATTCAGGCTTTTAGTGGCTTTGTTGTATTGTACAGTGTGCTACCAGAAACAGGGACACTGTGCTATTATTAAACACTAAACTGTTTCTTTGATCTCTTAATAAAAATTTCATTAGACAGCCTACTTACCTGTTCCATTAAATAAAGGGTTTCAAACTCTAGGGCTGTAATTCAACTACTGAATTAATATTTTAAAAAATTATCAATTCTGAATCAATGTGCAACATCTACATTTCTCCTATATCAGTGGTTTTCAACCTTTTTCATTTGCGGACCCTTTAAAATTTTCAAATAGAAGTACAGACCCCTTTGGAAATCTTAGACATAGTCTGTGGACCCCCAGTGGTCCACGGACCACAGGTTGAAAACCACTGCCCTATATCTGTAAATTTTGGTATCATGACAAATAATAATACTTAGCATTTTTAGTATAGAGGTTTATAAAGTTCTGTTTAATTATGTACTGGGGGGCATGGATTCATGTTCATGTTGCATGCCCCATCGGTACCTGGGCTGGGCCTGGCAGGGAAGCAAATGCTCCAACCAACGGACCGAATTCAGTATGAATCCTGGTCACATGCCATCTGAGGCATGTTGCACATACGCTAAGAAGAATTATGTACTAACTCATCCTTCCAACACCTTTGTGAGGAACATTATTTTGTGTTATTAATCATAAATAAATGCTTACCAAATGGACAATTAAAATTCTTACCCCATTAATTATTTTTTTAGTGTCTATGCCTGAAGTATAACTTTATCTATAACTCTTTCCCTTACCCTACATCTGTCTTGTCTGTTTGCATGGTGAGTTTTTTGGAGCAGGCACTGTCTACTATTCTGTGTTAAAAAAGTGCCTAACACAACAGGGCCCCAATTTTGGTTGGTCTCTAGGTACTACCATAATACAAATAATAAATAAATACTTTGATTGTAGTATTAGTAAGGAAAGCATCCTCAAATAACTACTGTACTGGAGCAATTTCAGGGTGATTTCCTAACTTGCAGTGCTTTCCTGGTTTGTCCATGCATTGATCCATTCTTGGCAAATTTCCCTTTCATTATTCATGCTTGTTATGCTATTGTGAAGAAAACCGCAACACCTGAGCTGTAGTCCCTTGTTCTGAAATGGTTAGCCATATGTTTTACTGGTAGATTCTAATAATTCAGTTATGATTTTTAAATCTATCTGTCTATCTATCTCTCTGTCTCTCTATCTGATCATTAACATGCCCATCAAATATGTTCCTGTTAGTTTTTCTACTGTGTCATACAATACACAGTCCCTGTTTTTACAGTGGTTAGGTTATCTGAGGTGCGTTATAACAATTCACTATTATTTCATTTTCTTCTTGTTGAAATATTTTCTTAAATACAATGTAATAATATCAGTGCCATATATTTCTAGAACCAAATTCTGTTCTCACAAACCCTGTGCAACATCACTGAAATCCAAGAGGCACTAGTCATCCACACTGATGTCAAAAGACAGACTTTGCACCAGAATGTCTTACGCACAAATATTTCCATATGTATCAAAAATAAGGCTTTGATCCTGTAATATGCAGCATTCAAACTGACTGCTGTGCCCGTGCAAAGCTCCACTGAAGTCAACGTGGCTCTGTGCAGGCACAGCAATCTGTCTGCAGGCTGCTCATTAAAGGATAAGGTCCTACACTGATATCCTCTTGATCCGAGAAATGAGGGGATTTCATTTAGGGGATTCCTTTTTGTTCAGATGGCATCCTACATGATATTTGCTCTTTTTCAAACACTTCTATAGTATGACATATTTTCCAATATATTTTAAATGGTCCCCATATGATATATAATTTGTCTGTCTTATTTTTTATACTGTGCATCACTGTCTCATTATTGCTTACTAGTGCCAGTAATTCATTCCCTCCAGAAGGCCCAGTTTAAGCCCAAGTAATAAAATACAGATAGAAGAGTATTAGGATTGATGACAATTCATTTAATGAAACTCTTACCAATACTCTCCAGAGTATAGAAAATTGGCAGAATGCTATTAATGGTAAGTTTGGGCTGCTTTCTGATGTCATTCAATTAACAACTAATGGGCTATTCTCTTGGGTTATCATTTCACAATTTAGTGCAATGCAGGCAGATTTCTTTTTAGTCTTCAGTTTTCATGAGGAATAATAACAGTTGATTTAATTTGTGTGTATGTGATTTGAAAGTGGATCTTCTTAGATTACAAATCAAGGACCATATTATCCTCTAATCATAAAAAATAACATTTTGAGATGTTTACATAAACATTTGACATGAGACCTGTAGTGTATTTTAAATAGCAAGACGTATGTATGTATGTTTTTTAAACTACAAGATGTATGTATGATTTCTGCATACATATCTCAATTTGATTGTTACCACAATTAGTAATAGCTGAACTGCTGGTCATAAACATTTGGATATTGGTGGCAAAATTGCAACCACTGATTTCCTGAAATTACCACTTTCACAGATTAAGATGATAGCATGATTTCTCAGCACTACATTACTAATATTTGTCATTTCTCTGGAACTTTATTGACTTACATGTGGTATCCTGGAATAAACCTTTCTACCTTTCTGATCAAGGCTTAGGAACAACCAAAGTAGAGACAGCCCTGAAAAAAATCCATCTCGGGTTTTACACAAGACCAAGTGTATTTCAGGACAGGATTTTGTGAGTTATCAATCATTCAGTGTAGAGTTTCAACAAAATTGGATTTTTATCCATATGAAATTGCTAGTTCTTTATCCTAAAAGTGAGTCTTAATATATCAGTTCTAATTTCCCGGTAGCTTTGCACATACCAACAATATGAGCAACAAAAAGCAAATTGTAAATTGTTAGGATCATGTGTGAATTTATAATTTCTCTGTTGTGTTTGTGGATTTCTCTTTAAGCCTTTAAATATTACTACTATTTTGCATTTCTGCCTCCTAGCCCTAATCTTTAGCCTCAGAGTTTGAAGTTTTAATGGTGATTTCTTGGTGTAATATATAGTAATAGGGCAGTATCTCTTTAATAAATAAATAAAAACTGCTAGAAACCAGTCAGAGCAGCAATCTGTATGTAATTAGGCTTTGCAGGTTTGTGCATATACACTGGCCAAACCAGACGGTCTCTACGCAAAAGAATAAATGGACACAAATCAGACATCAAAAATTGTAACATTCAAAAACCAGTAGGAGACCACTTCAATCTCCCCGGACACTTAATAACTGTCTTAAAAGTGGCAATTCTTCAACCATAAAACTTCAAAAACAGACTTCAATGAGAATCTGCAGAACTGGAGTTAATTTGCAAACTGGACACCATCAAATTAGGCCTGAATAAAGACTGAGAGTGGATGGGTCACTGCAAAAAGTAATTTTCCCTCTGCTGATACTCACACCTTCTTGTCAACGGTTGGAAATGGGCGACATCCACCTTGATTGCATTGGCCTCGTTAGCATTACAAAAGCAATCAACTGTTGAGAATAGGCCACTTCCATCTTAATTGAATTGGCCTCGTTAGCACTGACCCCCCCCCCACTTGGTAAGGAAACTCCCATCTTTTCATGTGCTGTAATATATATACTGTTTACTGTATTTTTCACTCCATGCATCTGATGAAGTGGGTTTTAGCCCACGAAAGCTTATGCCTAAATAAATTTGTTAGTCTCAAAGGTGCCACAAGGACTCCTCGTTTTTTCTGATACAGACTAACATGGCTACCACTCTGAAATTAGTAAACTTGATTATTTTGGAGCCAAATGTGATTTCTTCAAACTGTTGTTGTAAAAAGGGCAGAATAATGCACAATAGCAGGAAAAGAACCTCTTTCAGAGCATCAGAGGGCTTCATGTGCTAGAGGAAGGCCACCATAAAGAACCCTTAACACTTGGCCCTGAACCTTGCTTACTTTTCATTTCCCCTATATTCTGCATCTTTCTTTCTTCTGGCACTTAAGAAGCCTGCTGTACATCTAAGCAAATGCTAATGTCCTGGGGATCTGTCCTTCAGATTATTGACCAGGATTTTGCAACACTGGAAGGAGAAACCATGCCCAGGAATCATTCCAGAATTTTCCCTGAACCCACTGTCTGCTGGGACAGGACTTTGGGAATTTGTTCAGTGAATACTCATTACTCATGCAGAGCAGACACAATAAATACAACTCATAGTTTATAGGCCTCACTATGAAGGCCCAGGTCCTCAAAACTCTTATGGGAGTTAGGCATCTAAATATCTTTGAGGATCTAGGCCTCAGTACCTTGATTTAAGGAGCTCCCCAGTAAATGAGAACTAACCAGTGTTAGCTACAGATGTGGCAATACCTGTACAAGTGACATACTCAAAGTTGTCGGATGAGATTGCTTGAACTTAACCACTTTTTTGAAAAAGAGATGGCATCTTGTGTAGTATAATAGCCATTTCCAATGGTGAGAGGAAGATTTTCAGGTAAAATTTTTAAAAGTGCTAAAGTTACTTAGGAATGTAAGGACCAGATTTTTAAAGGGATTTAGGTGATGCTCTTCTCAGCGTTGCCAGGCCTACATGACTTAGGCTGCTAAGTCCCATTTTCAAAAGTGACTTAGGCACTCAGGAACCTAAGTCTCATTGGAAGTCAGTAGGACTAAGCCCTGTTCTACACTAGGAGTTGAGGTCGAATTTAGCAGCGTTAAATTGATTTAACCCTGCACCCGTCCACAAGTCCTGTTCTACACTAGGAGTTGAGGTCGAATTTAGCAGTGTTAAATTGATTTAACCCTGCACCCGTCCACACGACGAAGCCCTTTTTTTTGACTTAAAGGGCTCTTAAAATCGATTTCCTTACTCCACCCCCAACAAGGGGATTAGCGCTGAAATCGGCCTTGTTGGGTCGAATTTGGGGTACTGTGGACACAATTAGACGGTATTGGCCTCCGTGAGCTATCCCAGAGTGCTCCATTTTGACCACTCTGGACAGCACTCTCAACTCAGATGCACTGGCCACGTAGACAGGAAAAGGCCCCTTGAACTTTTGAATTTCAATTTTCTGTTTGGCCAGCGTGGCAAGCTGCAGGTGACCATGCAGAGCTCATCAGCAGAGGTGACCATGATGGAGTCCCAAAACTGCAAAAGAGCTCCAGCATGGACTGAACGGGAGGTACGGGATCTGATCACTGTATGGGGAGAGGACTCCGTGCTATCAGAACTATGTTCCAGTTTTCAAAATGCCAAAACATTTGTCAAAATCTCCCAGGGCATGAAGGACAGAAGTCATAACAGGGACCCGAAGCAGTGCCACGTGAAACTTAAGGAGCTGAGGCAAGCCTACCAGAAAACCAGAGAGGCGAACGGAAGCTCCGGGTCAGAGCCCCAAACATGTTGCTTCTATGATGAGCTGCATGCCATTTTAGGGGGTTCAGCCACCACTACTCCAGCCGTGTTGTTTGACTCCTTCAATGGAGATGGAAGCAACACGGAAGCAGGTTTTGGGGACGAGGAAGATGATGATGATGAGGTTGTAGATAGCTCACAGCAAGCAAGCGGAGAAACCGGTTTTCCTGACAGCCAGGAACTGTTTCTCACCCTGGACCTGGAGCCAGTACCCCCCGAACCCACCCAAGGCTGCCTCCCAGACCCGCCAGGCAGAGAAGGGACCTCTGATGAGTGTGCCTTTTAAAATACTATACATGGTTTAAAAGCAAGCATGTTTAATGATTAAAGGGGGGCCTGACGATATGTACCCAGAACCACCCGCGGCAATGTTTTAGCCCCATCAGGCACTGGGATTTCTACCCAGAATTCAAATGGGCAGGGGAGACTGCGGAAACTGTGGGATAGCTACCCACAGTGCAATGCTCCGGAAGTCGACGGTTGCCTCGGTACTGTGGACACACTCCGCCGACTACATGCACTTAGAGCATTTGTGTGGGGACACACACAATCAACTGTATAAAAACGCTTTCTACAAAACCGACTTCTATAAATTCAACCTAATTTTGTAGTGTAGACATACCTACTCCTGAGTGCGTATGTCACTTTTTAAAATGGAACTTAAGTTCTTAAATTGCATATGCAGTTTTTGAAAATTGTCTCCTTATCCTTTTTCTTTTTTATTTAAAATATATGTTTTTTAAATTGACCAATGCTGAAAGAGCTCCATTGTCTGTATCTTTCTGACATTGTTAAGCTTTTTCACTCACTGTTTAGGTCCACCAAGACTGCTCATTTATGGTTCAGAGTCCTTGGTATCACTCAAATAGCTCATGAGACTATTTCCTACCCTTGCAGTAGAGCAGATTCAGTGATCATACAGGTTTTGTCCCACTGCAACCAGTATAATCCTGTGATCTTATTGTCATAATTCATTGACAACATCTTTGGTTATAGCTGAAAGTCATGAGAAAAGCCCAATGAACATATTCTGTTAGTCATGAAATGTGATCACTGAAGTATTATTAGGGGCTATCCATCTAGTTAACACTGGTAAGAGCTTTCATTTACAAGCTCTGGACTTGCTGAAATAAGGGGAAATCCCTGTAATCAAGTCTTGGAAATCTACAAATCATTCATTGTGACTGGAAGTTACTGTAAGTGCCAAATTCTGCCCTGATTTACACCCCTTGCATCCATATTGATGTGGACAGGGCTTCATGGGTTGTAGGTCAGGGCATAAGTTGGCTCTTATTCTGTAGCTCTTATTCTTATTCTGTGGTCAGAAGAAAACATGGTATCAAGTTCTGCCCTTAATTATGCATGTAAAACCCCACTTAAGTCAATGTGATTGCATTGGTGTAACTGAGAATTGGACCATAAGTCTAAATCACAATGAAGCTGCAGAGAGTGAATTATAAATAACATTTAAAACATGACTGGCGAGGGTTTGGTCATAGGTACCCAACATTATACCAGTGGAAGTGTGGCATACGTATAAAACTATATGCATTTCAATGAGCATTGCTGCCAGTTATGCCATAACAGAGCATTAGGTTTACTCATCCCTGAGTAGTCATCCCTGGAGGATGAGAACTGAGATCAGCCCAGTTTCTCCTATGGGGATTTCTGACTGGCAAGTGGGGCCCCAGTTGACTGGATGAGGAAAGCAGAACTCTAGGTGTCTCTCCTCACTCCAGGTGAACTGCACAGCTGTCACTTCAACTGCCATGGAACATTCAGGCCCCAGCATTCCAGCCAGAAAATCTTCAAATCCCCATCCAACTGCCACAGAACCTTCAGGCCCCAATGTTCCATCTGACATGACACCTCCCCATTTCACCCCTGTCTTTAGAACTCTTTGAGTGGTTTTTAAGCAGCAGGGCAGAGGGAAATAATGTTATCCACATTATCCCCTTTTTTCTTTTTGGCCTTTTATCTCTTTCCCTTGCTCTCCCTAGCTCCTGCTTCCTTGTTATGGCCATAAATAAGGGAGAAAGGGAATATGACTAGTTCCACAGAGATCTCTTCTATTCTGACAGACGTACATGAGTAATAAAAATATATGTAGTTTATACACTTATGTTATAGGGGTGGTATACATTTTTCAGATTGGTTTCATGTGAGCTCATATATTGATTCATATATGAACTATTATGAAAGTGTCCCTTTACAGTTATTACTGTCTAGAGTCATATGTATCATATATGAAACATATGACATATCTATGTAGATTAAAGACAACTCTGTTAACTTCATTAAGCAAAAATTCACATGACTTTCATTGCAACCTTTAGAACCTTATACTGTTAGCTCTGTAAAGGTCAACGTTACAGAACTATTACGTAATTGATGAAAAATGTCTTCTCTGTGTTTTGGAAAATACTTCTGTGTCATTCCATTAGTTCTCATTATATCATGATTAAAAACGTGACTTCAAGGAGCACAGCCCAAAGCAAGGTATCCTGAGTTATAGTGTCATCTAGTGGCAACTGCTATGTAAGTGCTTGAGCTTGACAAAAAAGTGAAAGTGTTTCAATTCAAGTCTAGGGTTTTGAAATTACAATAAAAGAATCTGATTTTTACCTAAGTACCTATTCCTGATGAATCAGAGCAAAACACACACACAAAGGCCCCAGTCCCACAATCTGATCAGTCTGAACCTTGTATCAGCACAGAGTCTCATTGAAAGTCCATGGCAGTCAAAGTGCAGGAGCGGTGACAAAGTTATTAAATTGTTGTCAGACAAAAATAGAAAACTCTTAAATGCTTTTCCAATTTACTTGATTTGGCTTATAACTTTTGGAAACACTTTTGAGTTACAAAAAGTTAATTTTTACAAGATTGTCAAGCCTGTTAAAAGCAGCCAAGACCAATACTGGCTGAGCAGTTAGTCTGGGTGACTGTTTAGTGTTGTTTTACAGTTAAAGGGCCAAATTCTGCTCTGATTTACCTCTCATGAAACAATATCCCATACTGACAAAAGTTCTAGGATCCCCCATGAATGGTGCAAGGCTTGCAAGGATAAATTATTCAAGGTTTAATGCAAGAAATATGCAAGGATCATGACTCACATATTACATTCATGATCCTTGCCTCTTCGCTTCCTGTACATTAAGTACTTGGACTTTGCTGTATGAAGTTGATGTCAGTGGAAATGCACAGGATGTAAAATCAGTGGAGAATTTGTTCCAAAGAATTGTGCTATTGTTTGGGGGAGGGTAGTACTTAGTTATTAAGGGAGAAGGCTGCTGTGAGCAAAGTGCATTAGGGAGTTTCTGTTTCAGTTCCGCTCTGTGCTGCCTGCCATCCACCAAGCAAGTGTCTGGTTGCAGCTTTTGAACAGTTCACAAGAGCTCATCTAAGGACTGTTTGGTAAAAAGTGTGTGGTTGAAATACCACATTTCATAGAAGGAGATGCTGAACGGAAACTCCGCATTTGGACTGTTGTCTGCTGTGTTTCTTATTCACCACAGAAGGAATGGTAAAATACCTCCACAGCTTTACATGATTCATGAAATGCTACTCTCAGATAAATGCCTACAGCTCTTGTTGAAGTCAGTGGGAGACCCATGCACATACGTGTATTAAAGACTCTCAGAGTCACAGTTATTAGTATATATTTTCGAGTAATCAAATTATATATCAGAAATAGATTAGCCACTAAATATGAGTAAAAGACATGGGTTCATGAACTGAATTCTGCCCTCAATTATATGCCTGTTAAAAATCTGCTATCAATTTCACTCCTATCGAAGTCAGCCATTGTAAGTGAGGGCTGAATTTGGCCCCTTATCATTAATACCAGCTATGAGAAGAACTAATTCAAGAATGTGTTTTCCCCAACATATTCTCCAATACTCCAGCAGAATCCCAAGGATTTCTTGTGTTCCCTTCTTTATTCCAACTACCCTCATCCATATGCAGGATAGCTATCCTTCTGATAGAAGAAGATGGCATGTAGTTTCTCAGGTCTATCAATGTCACTCCTGAATCAGCCAGAAAGGTCACTAGATGCAAGAAGCTCTCTCTCTCTCCTCCCACAGGATGAGTGTGTTGTTGCCCAGTGATTTATTTGAAGTGAGGGTAAACCAGGGAAATCCCCTCTTCTGAATGATCTGCTTCCTGGCTGTAAATGTTCATTTGTTTCCCAGCCCCAAAGGATATATTTTCCCCCAGGTCATTTTTATATTTTTCTGTGGTTTGTATTGTCATTTGCTGATTATGACATGTCATTAATTTCTGACAATTGACTTAAAATGTTGTATGGCATTTCTTCCTTTGCCCCTGAAGAATTTCACACAGGAATAATTGATACTACCACTACAGTGCTTCCCATCTCTGCCAGCCCAGGATATTAGGACCTAACCCAGTCCCAAACTCAGATCCTGGTCCCAAATCTTTTAATAAATGTTACTGGGTCTCTCTGACAGAGATGCTTGTAACAATCTGTCCTTGTCTTTCCCAGGTACAATAAAGCATCTTCTTTCATTTTATTACTCAAACAGAGATTCATGACAATGGTGGTGAAAAGAAACTGGCTAGCTCAAGTTTATGAAAAGCTAGTTACGGTTTTCTGACTCAGTATTTAGTTTGAAGCTGCATTTCTAGCTCACTAGTTGTTGTTCATGTACCAGTCTAAAATATTACCTGTAGGAGACTGTGTCTAGAACATTTTAATGAGAAGATGGCAGAAGCCCCTGGAAGATCAGTTAAGCCTTGGACTCTCCACGTTAAAAAACCTCACCCGGAACCTGTTTAAGTCTGAGGGTCATTACTTTGTCTTGATTTGTTTTCTTAGCAGGGAGGTGAAGAAAGGGTGGTAGGAAGAGTATTGAATGTGTTTCCAAGACCCCAGAATCTTATTCATTCTCCTATATACAGTCCCAACTCCCTCAAGGACCTTGATCATAGTGATTTGTTTGTTTCTGTCTGGTGAGAAAACAATTATGTAGCAATCAGAGCTAGTCAAAAAAATTGAAAACTAGTTTAGTAAATATACTTAAAGTTATTTTCAGTTCAGAGGATATGGAAAAGACGCATTTTCATGACTTTTTATTAATTGTTTTTCAAAACATTTGTGAAAACCAAAAAATGTTATCAAACTTATTTTCAAAATGACACCCATTGAATACTTTAATTGTCCCCCAAGCAGATTTCATCTATCTAAAATAAGAAAACCACTTCTTGTACAGTAAGCCCACCCAGTGGGTCACTAGAGAGTAATACAAGGCCCTCTCTGGTCCCCACGTGTAAAATGGGGATAGTAACACTCGTTTCTTCCACCGTTTGTCTCTCTATTCTACTTAGATTATTAGCTCTTCAGAGTAGTGGCCTCTCAGGATGTGTTTGTATAATGCCTAGTACAATAGGGCCTTGATTTCAGTTGGGGTTTCTAGATGCTATTGTGATAATAAATGAAAATTATAATAATATTTATTACTATATTATTACTATATTATTAAGCATGTTGGGCCACATTTAATGGTGACTTAAATAGTGTACGAGTTACTCATGGGGGGAAATTGGTCCTAAAATGAGTGTATGTGATAAAATGCAGTAACTTGAGTTGATTTGGTATGCAGTGGGTATGCAAAACAAGCCTAACAGATACTAAAGTGGAAGAAAGTTGGTAAAGAGGGGACATCAGCTAATGGGGGAGTGTAATATACAGAGTGTGTGTTTAGTGAGGACTTTTCTACTGCCAATCTCCTTTTAGTGGAGGTGGCTGGTTACTAGCCACTAATGGGGCTAATCTGCAACAATAATGCTGCTAGCCACACTATAGGCACCGTGTAGCAAGGCAGCGTGCAGTAGCACCTGCTGCCACAGGGGGACTCCTGTTGGGGCTCTAGCAGCCTGGCTACCATTCAGAGGCAGCAGGCCCTCCTCATAGTGACTGACTGCACCTGAAAGGGAGGCACACAAGAGGGAATGCAGGCCTCTCTGCAGGGGCTCCCTGCCATTAGAAGACCTGGTGTCCATGGGCTGAAGGTAGAGGCAGGGGGAGAAAAGGGCTGAGGGTGGGAATGAGCTTCTTGAGCCTGCAGAGTGGTGGGTGTGCTCTATGTTGTGGTGGAGCATGTGGACAAGGGTGCAGCGCTGGTGGGGTGGAATGGTTAGAGGTTCTTTCTCCCAGTGTGGGGAGGATAGGATGGTGTGCATGGGGTTTGAGATGGAGGACAATGGGGAGATTCTGGGTTGAGTGCAGGGGGGAATGGTGTATGTATCAGGGAGAGATGGTAGACCACTACACCACAAGGGGAGAGTGGGGACCAGTATAAAACAGTAAAGGGTCACAGAGGGATAAATACTGTTTTCTCCTACACTGCTTTACTGAAAAGTGTCCCAGTTTTTCCTTTGGAAAGGCAGAGCGGTGGGTGCCCCATTCTCCTCCCACTTCCCCTCTTCTCTTCACCCTCACCTGCCACCAAAACGGTTCCTTGTAATGTCCCTGGTACAGTGTCCCTGGATTTGACTTTGAAAGTATGATCATCCTGCAGGGGAGGGCAGAACAGTGTATTTGGAAGAAGATAAGGACAATGTGCTACCTGCAGCCACATCACTTATTGACACCTGCCATTACTGCCAGGGCCGCCTCTAGGTTTTTTGCCTCCCCGAGCAAAAATTATTTTTTGTTTTTGTCCCGGCGCTTTAGCCCTATAATCGCTGGCACCGACGCGACACGGAAATTGGCGTGAATGGCGCCGATAGGGTGGCACAGTACACACAAGTAATCGTGATTCCTGATTTAATTAATCAATAACTGTTAACATTTACACATTTACGCATGTTCACATTATGAGTGACCGTGTCACGACGTGACATGATATTTTTCACGTCACGATCCTATCACACTACTGGGGATTTTTATGATCTTCATGTATTTTTTTTTGTTGTACGTTGGTGGATTTTTCTGAATGCCGCCCCTGGAAATGTGCCGCCCCAAGCATGTGCTTGCGTTGCTGGTGCCTAGAGCCGGTCCTGATTACTGCCTGTTATATCTCCACTTTCTGCCCCTTGGCATATAAATTACATTCATGTTGTACCCCAACAAATGGCAGATTTGTGCAGGTTACTCTGCCCTTTCCCTGTGTTTATGAGCAATGTATAACCAGCAGGCTGATTCCAATCTTTCATACTCAAGTAAGACCACTTAAGTCAATGGAATTACTAGGCTTGCCAGTTTTGGTTGGACGTATTCCTGGAGGTCTCATCACACAACATAATCTTTAATTAAAGATTAATCTTTCATTCCTGGAGACTCCAGGCCAATCCTGGAGGGTTGGCAACCACCCTAGGAATTAGCCCTGATTTACTACAGTCTGACATCAGGATCAAGCCCAACATATAACTTACCCCACCATTTAGTCACCATTTAACTTGGCCCAGAGACTTCCAGGAGACCTGTATGCTTACCCCATTTCAGAATTTGGCCCACTGTCTCCACTGTTGTCATGGGGGCTGGGAGAACAAGAGACAACTTTCAGAGATTGAATCTAGCTCACTAGCACAGTGTAGTGCAGCACAAACAACACAGACTCACTCGCCAAACTCGGAATTTTATTTTAATATTTTAATTTGAAATCTGATTGCACCAATCCCTGGAGTTATTTTTAAATGATTAACATTATTCATGATAGCTCATGCACATTTAACAGTTGTATCTCTGAAAAGGTTTATTATTCTAATATTTCACATCTCTGGCAATAATTCTGTGTTAATTGCCCAGAACAGTTAGTCACTTGAGGATTATAAATCAAAATATGACACTTAATGTTTTTTCAATTTACATATATTGAACGTTCAATTAACCTGACATTACAGAGCACACAAGATAGTCGGTGAGTGTCCATTTTACTCGATGAATGTGGATTTATTACCATGACTTAGAGAAACAGAATTACCTTTTCGTAAAGTTTGGGTAATCTGTCTTTCCATGCAAGATGCTGCTATGGTCACCTAAGTGATGTTACGAGAGTGACCCAATAAAATTAATTGGGTCCTTTTATACAGAAATAATTTTTAAAGGAGTCTGGGCATAATACTCACCTTCCATTCTTTTAATAATACATGTACTCATCTATCTAAAATTAGAAATACTTTCTAATTTCCCAATTCTTGTTACTTAGCATTCAGATGCCGTTTTAATACTGTTTCTTAACAATATTTAACACTTATTTAGAGATTTTTATCTCCAGAAAACTTCACAAACTTTAACTAGCCAAACCTCCTGTAGTCTGATTTTATAGATGGACAAACTGAGGCACAGAAGTGACTTGACCAAGGCTGCCATGTTAGAACTGGATTAGAATGAAGAAGTATCTGGTGTCGGGTCCTGTACTCAGACAACTAGATTATGAATGTCTCTTAATTCTGAACTCATGTACACAATGGCTTGTGCTTTTGATGCTGATGGTCCTGGTTCTGAGCCTGGTTCCAATGCTTTTGGAATCTGTAGATATTCATGGCACACACAGGGTGTGGAATCACCAATGTGGCCTTTTAGTGATCGGTCCTTCAATTCGTGCAGACGAACTGAGAAAGTTCCACTGGATTACAGCTTTCCATGACCTTGGAGGAAGTGAGGACAGCATTTGTTTCTTCATTATTATAATTATTTTACTGTCATTAAAGTAGAATAAGCAATGGCACAGTTACATTATTAGTGATAGCAGGTACAACTCAGAATTTTAAAAAAGATAGGACAGATTCTTACCAGAATAATAACTAGTAATGGCAACAACTGGCTGTTTTTAGTGGCATTATGTATATTTTTTCTTTTAATTTAATTTAATTAAGTGTGTCGATGTCACGTGTAATGATGCAGACAGAAGGTTTTAAGAGCTCATCAGGCATGTAGTGTACGGGCAGTCATGTCACCTGGCTGTATCTCAGTTACCCCATCTGTAAAATGGGATACTGGTACTTGCCCACTTTTATAAAACATTTTGAGATCTGAGGCACTTAAATAAAAGCAGATTGGTTTTTCAACGGTTTAGAGTCCCAGCAGTTCCCATTGTCTTCATTAGGATTCATGGGTACTCAGGACTTTTGAAAATCAACCGACCCATCCAACCCACCCTGCTCCTTGTCCCCTGACCACCCCCTCCTGGGACCCCCCGCCTCTAACCATCTCCCTGCGACCCCACCCCCTATCCAACCCCCCCGCTCCCTGTCCCCTGACTGCCCCGACCCCTATCCACACCCCTGCCCCCTGACAGGTCCTCCAGGACCCCCGACCTACTTCTTGCCCCTGACACCCTCTCCCGGGATCCCCGTCCCTAAGTGCCCCCCCCAGGACCCCACCCCCTATCCAACCCCCTCTGCTCCCTGTCCCCCCCCCAACGGGACCCCCCCAACCCCTATCAAACCCCCCCGCTCCCTGTCTCCTGACTGCCCCCCTCCCTGAACCTCCGCCTCATCCGACTGCCCCCTGTCTGCCCCTGGGGACCTCCTGCCCCCTTGCCATGCTGCTCAGAGCGGCAGGACAGGCTTATTGGAAAGCCTGGGAGGTGGGCGGGTGCAAGCCATGCTGCCCGTGTGGCAGCGTAGCTGCAGGGACTGGGGGACAGCACGGGAGGAGCTGGGGGCTAGCCTCCCCGGCCAAGAGCTCAGGGGCAGGGCAGGACAGTCCCGCGGGCTGTAGTTTGTCCACCTCCGGTCTAGAACCTTTGAAGTTCATCTCTAAGAACACAGGCCTTTCCCACTCCTTTAGTAGTAGTAGAGAGCTCCTTTAGTAACAGGTTCTATTTTCTCTCTGTAGGACAGCCACATCACTCTCATTGACACACACAAAGTTGCCTAGCTACTCATGGGAACAGGAATCTGAGGCAATGTCAGGAATGGCAGACTTAACTGAATGTCTTCCCAGCAGCCAGCTCACTGTTCACGTGCTTGTGCTTGTGGAAGAAAAGAATTAGAGGCTTCCAGCTGATATACTAGAGTAGAATCTTATCTCCCATTCAGTATCAGTGAGCTTTCAGAGTGAAGGGGCCAGCTATAGTAGTGGCCAAACTGTCCTCTTTTTGCTTAAGACAAACTCTGGTTTATCATGTTGATGCTTCTGCAACTCAGGGATGGTTGCAGGTGCCTTGAGTCCCTAGGCAAAGATGGAATTTGAACCTCCTCATAATCCCAGTCATTCCCTGTTCTACCCACCCAGTCACCTGTGACATTTTTTCACCAAGTCATTTGTCTCTGTTTTCTGCCCAGTTATCTGCGACAGGAACCTTTCGTTCCCAAACGCATCCCAGAATCTTTCCATTGACTGCCGTGGTACCACTGCAACCAGTGCAGCCGGATTCTGGGGCTCACCTGAGACCCAGAGAAGCCTGCTGCTCATGAGTAAACAGGATGCAAGGATCATAGGCGGCAACTTCTATGGGCCCATGGTGCCTGGGCACCAGGAATATTCCTGGCCCGGGGCCCAGCTCCAGCACTGTTTGAGGACAGGTCTCTCCCTCGGCCCTGCTTTCCGCCCCCGGGCGCTCCCCCCGGCCCCGCGTGTCCCCCAGATGATTTAAAATGGCCCCAGTCCCCCACCCACCATGGATAGTGCAGTGGAGCTGAGTGGCTTCCTGCCTGCTTACTCCATGTGGCTGCTGGCCCCTCCTTGTGGCCCCTGGGCGGGGCGGGTTGGGTCTGTGTCCACGCGCGCTGCTCCCACCCCGAGTGCCCCTGCGGCCAATAGGAAGCTGCGGGGGCAGTGCCTAGGGGTAGCAATGCGCGGAGGCCCCCTGGCCAGCCCTGCCGAGGAGCCCCAGGTAAGCACTGCACCTCCCCCATCTCCTCCCAGAGCCTGCATCCCTACCCCTTTCCCACACACCCCCTCCTGCCCCCAAACTCCCTCCTAGAGCCTGCACCCCGACCCTTCACACTCCCTCCTGTCCCCAAACTCCCTCCCAGAACCTGCACCCCCAGCCCAGCCCAGAGCCTGCACCCAAACTCCATCCCAGAGCCTGCACCTCTCAACCCCTCCTCCTGTACCCCCACCCCTTGCCCCAGCCTGGAGCCTGCAGCCCTCACCCTCTCCTGCACCCCCACTCCCTGCCCCAGCCCGGAGCCTGCACCCAGCACCCAAACTCCATCCCAGAGCCTGCACCCCTCCTGCACCTCAGTCCCCTGCCCCAGCTCAGGGCCTGCACCCTAGACCTCCTTCCCCCACCCAAACTCTGTCCCAGAGCCTTAGGCAGGTGGGAGACAGAGTTTGGGGGGGGGGTGGAATTTGGGGGGGGGGGCCTCTGCGTGTTCTGGGCACCACCAAAATTTCTACAAACCTGCCACCCCTGGCAAGGATAACACATTTCTGGGAACAGGGAGGATACTGGGTACACAGAAGCTCCACAGACAGATATGTTCAGAACTGTCCTGATGGTCTGGCTGTGGCTATTCCAGTGGTGATCCAGTGCCCCTTTAGACCTGGTGCTATAGACATCCATTTACGTAGCCTATGCTTAAAGCTGCTCCTTCTGATACTGTGGAAGTGGTAGGGAGAACTTGAGGGTTTGGCTGCAGTGCGGAGAGGGGAGAAGAGGAAGAGTGAAGGAGGAACTGAAGAGAAGGAACTGCTTTTTTTGCAAGGGAATTGAACGTTCATTTGCTGGAGAGACGTATGTTTAGTTTAGTTCATTGTTAGGAAGGACTTTTTTCACATCCTCATCTTCTATCTCCAATCCCCATTCAACAACCTCTATCACAGCGAGGTTATCCTGGCCAAGGAGGGCTGGATATGTCTCCTCTGGAGTACATCGATATAGCTTTTGGCTCAGCTGGAGGGGAATCAGTTAAGAGCCACACAAAGAGCTTGCAGGAACTGAATGCACTAACCTCTGCAGTCCCTCCTTTCCTCCATCCCCCTGGGGTTGTATGCATGACCTCCACAGTACGTACAGTGATATGTTAACTTGCAATATATTATTCAACCATGAGATGTCTCTATGCTATACAGTTTCCAACGAGGTGTGGTGCCTGGTAAACAAGGGAGACAAAGCTGGAACACAGGTTACGTGGAAGCCTGTTTGTGTCTGTAGTTGTAGTTTTCTTTTCGAAATGTCTCCCGTGTAAGAATGTCTTTGATTCCTTATATCATGACAATGAGTTGCTTCTTGTAAGAAGCCCTTGCCTTATTTGCTTCACATCTTGTGTGAATATATATATTTTCATGGGCTTCGTTAGTGTGGCATATGGAGAAGTACAAAAGTCTACAAGATACTGCATATGTGTATAGGTGGTGTAATTATTGTATTATTTGAGAAATAATAAGTGATCATGTAACTAAAAACTATTGTTTGGGATATACAGAGGGGGGCAAGGTTAAGCTTCTGCTTGCAACTTAATCATTGACATTTCCTGACTTTTGAATGCTTAATTATGCAACCTTAATGTTGTTTAAACTTCCTGTGGAATGGCTTCTAAACATGATGGGATGGGATGGTCATAAGCAAACACTGAAACATTCTGTTCATTCAAGTAACAATCTCTAAAGTGAAGTGAAGCGGAGGGTCAGTGCACAAAGAGACAGGAGGCTCAAGAATGCAACTGAATGCTGCTATGGGAAATAAGATAAAAATAACTACTAAGATAAATGTACAATGAAATAACTTTTCTCACTGCTGTTGGTGCAGAGAGCAGCATGATGTTTGCATGTTACTTTAAAAACAAGTATAAATCTTTGACAACACCCAACTTTCCCCCCCTCACTATTAGCTGTGAAGTCTAGTCTTTAGACACTTTCAGAATCTCCACTGATAACTGATTTTTCTAACAGCAGCATCCTTAGGATGTGTCATTCAAGAAAGAGCATAGAGTGCCTGCTTGTTAGAGCAGGAAATGCAGCATGGACAGCCCCAAGCACTCTAAAATCATGAGTAAGGCCCAAAAAATCATGAGATTTACTTACAAATAATGAAATTTTAAAAATATAATATATTTTGGGTTCATTTTATTTGTCTTGTCGTTTCTAAGCCTTTATGATAACTCTGGTCACATTGTCAAGCTTTTCTCTGCAACCATGAGCACTGAGATGCTCACCTAATTGCATGCCTGTAGGATCTGGAGCTTTAAGAAGAACACTCGTGATAAAATCACAAGAGTTGGCAATACTGGGACTGGGAGTTAAGACTTCAGGGTTCTGCTATTAAATCCACCACTGGCTTTCTGGATTTCTTTGTGACATGGAGCAAGTCACTTACTCTCTCTGTGCCTCAGTTCTGATTAGGTTAAAGTAGATTTAAATAGGATGAAGATCTCTCACTACACCAGCCAAGGAGGAGTGGGTGCAATGGGAGAGCACTGTTTACACAAGCCAGGGAGAGCACGGTACCAGGGGGAGCTGCACTCCAATCCACATCTGAGTTCCATTGAAGTCAGGCATTTGCAGAATTGAGGCCAATGCTAGTAATATGGTCCTTTCTACTGAACTGTGTTTGACAGTATTAGTGAATGTCAGTTGCAAGCTCTTGCCACCTGCTGCGTAAAATAAGAGAAATGTAGCAGCAAGTCCACAGTCCACATTGTCAACTGCAATCTCAGGGCCCAGTCCTGCAAACACTTGTACGTTAGCTTAACTTTACTTTCACAAGTAATTCCTTTGATTTGGGGATTACTCCCAGTAATAAAGTTAAACACATACATAAATATTCACAGGATTCCGGGAGGAGGGGGGAGAGAAAAGGACAGAGAGGTGCCTAATTGTGCGCCTTTTAACAATTTCACAAGATTTGAAGATGGCATGTGAAGTTACTGCTAACCACCACTAGGTGATCTCCATCAGTAACATTTAAAAAGCATAGTATAACCATAACTAGTTATTCTGTTTTTTGCTTTTGTTCATTTTAACATAATTTAGATTGTGTTTTCCCTCCTCTAATTACATTTGTGCGTGATTTCTTTCTATGAGTTTTGTAACCATCTATAAGATCTTTCTTCTACAAAAACATCAAGACCAGAACATCTGCTATCTGTGATCTTTTAAGATTTTAATAGGTAAAGCTACAAACTTATAAAATGCCAACCTATACTCTTAAAGTCTAAAATAGCCCCTTAATCTGTTCTAAAACATGGAATTAATGGTTATTTTTATTCAGTTTATGGGAGCTTCTCCCCTTTAATTAATTTAATTGACGTTCTGATTATTTATCCCAGTGTTGTTGAACTTGCTTTCTTGGGCAAAGTGTGTAAAAATAGGTTATGAGGATAGAAAAGACACAGAACAAAATACACTCATTAGTGGGTCTTAGTCATAGTGAGCCCCATCAAACTTTTGGAAAGCCCCCATTCTGCAATGTGATCTGCATGGATATAATTGCATGATCAGGCCCTAATTTAAGACAAAATACAAGGAGCAGATGTAACAAACTATCAGAGGGAATTGGGGAAGGAGAACAAGTGTAATAGTGATAAGAATGTTACAAACACTAGTGATGTACACAATTAGATTTTTTCAGATCATATGTTTGAAAATAAATATATAATATAAATACAATTAACATCAGCAATGTCTAGTCTGTTGATGAGTCTTTTTAAAACAAACCTGTGATTAATAGTTTGTGTTGAAGGTAAGTCAGAAGGCAAGAAGGTGGCTTACAAATTTACCAAAGATAAAATGAGACAGGAAGTCAAAACCATTCTAGCTAAAGCATGATTGCAATCCAAATAACAGCAGATAGAAGAAAATGGGTGAGACTGAATATATACATGTTGGCTGGTGCAAGTCTTTTAAAGGGATATATTGATAAGGAAGTTCCATTTATAAAGAAAAGAAATGCTGTTGAAATTGGTAGCCACAAATTCCACTTATCTATCCAATGTCTTTCCTAGTAGAAAGTCCAGTTGAAATTTTAAGCTGGTTTCAGTTGGCCAACTAGGTTTTGGAATGTTGCAATGGATCTTAGTCTACTGGATTCTGGGGCTACTGATATTTAAATAACTCCAATCTACTGGAATTTCCACTGTGTTGAGGGTTTTGCTTATTTGCAAAGTAATCAAGCTAAAATTTTTGGTCAGCACCAGTAAGTGCCAGGACACTTTCATTTAGAAACTATAGTATGGATGTAGGTGCTCAGTTCTGAATATACAAGCTTGCATATTTTAGCCATGATTCTTAATGTTTTCCCAAATAAACAACCAACAACAAAATCCCCAAATCCTCAACCTGCAGTTTAACAGTTTGCACTTATATAGCACATTCCATTTTATCATCCTAAAGCAATCTATAAATATGAAGATCTATAGCAGCCCTCTAACATATGAATGATCCCAATTTGGCAGATGAGTAAACTGAGCCATGGAGAGCTAAAGTGACTTGCCCAACACCTCACAGCATATAAGTTCTGGCTACGAGTCCCATGATGCAACTACTATGCTATGTATAAAACCAGCAGCCTAGCATTCCTGGGTAATCCTACAATAACAAAACAGTGTGTATACCTGGAGGAATACAGAGTTCAGTAAACCATGCCAGTTTCAACTTCCAAAAACTTATTGTTGTAAACCTAGAAAACATTTTTTAAAATAGCTTATTGTTCTTCTAAGAAAAGAAATTGTTTCCAGACTTTGAATGAATCTTAGAATGAAGTCACACATGAGCAAATGTATATTAATTATTTTTTATTAAAGTATCAAAACATAACCTTCAGAATAGAAAACAAATTGCTTTTAATGCTGTTTTAAAGATTCTCCTGAATAAAGTAGACATTTACTAAACCCATGCAATGCATTCCTCATGTCTAGACATTTTTGTAGACATTGCTTTCTTGGGTATATTCAAATTAACTTCAGTACCATAACTTATGAATTATACTTGCACATACACATGGATGCATACACACACACACACACACACACACACACACACACAGTGCAAAGCAGCTATGACCAAAGAGTTAGACATAAAAGCAGAATATCTTCTGACAAAAGTAGTGATACCACATTAACATTTGGCATGCTAGTAAATAACATTTATGTTTAACTCAAGCAGCAAATGCAGGACGCCTGCGTCACCATAATACAGTTAAGAGCAACTGTACAAAATTCCTAAAGAAGAGACAAATTTTGTGATTATATTGAACAGTAAATGAAGCCAGTCCCTATACTAATACCTCATAACAGCATAAGTGACAAACTTTTTTTTATTTAGCCTTTGCTGATATTTGATGCACAAAGGACAAAGCCAAGGAGTTTGTATCTGGATTATGCCTAGATCTACTGCTTCTATATTACAGAAGTCAAATGCTAACGAAAATTCATTTGACAAGGTTATTGAAACACATTCTATGTATTTCCTGTGTCAGACAAACAATGGGCCAAATTTATCCATTGTGTAACTCCAGTTAAGCCAGTGGAGTTGCATGAGGGGGCTCTGTTCTCCAGCCACAGGATCTGAGAAACTCTCATTGAAGTCATTGGAAGTTCCAAATAATATGCAATGAGAGACTTGGTCCCCAGGACTGAACGTGGCCCAATATGTTGTATTTTATACATTCACCTTTCAGGTACTTGAAGTACATATTTGAAACATGATATAGGACATTACAATATAGGACATTACAATATCCAGATCTTAGGAAAGTGTATTAAGAAGTTCTGTTGCAGAATATAAAAATAAAAAAAGGATCTGGTATGATATCTGTTTTACCCATCTGGGGCTTGCAAAGTAAGAAGCTGATGGTTGAGGTATCTATTGGTTTAGCCTTTAATTTGAAATTGTATTTAACACTGCAGAACTGGTGTAAAATATTATGTACTGTAAGCTCCATTCTTATGGTTTACTTCATTTAAAATGCATTATTAAGCAATTAGACACCATTGATTGAGATATGAACTCTCTGAACCCAATCCTGCAAGATGATCAACACCTCATGAGAGGCAAGGATCAGGCACTTAATACTTTTTAAAAGTGGTGTCCCAAATAGAAGCGTTGAAGTTTAGAAATATATAATATTAGACACCAAAAAGTAAAAATAAAAAAACAGTACAACACTTGTGTTTTCAGTTTTGTCTTGTTTGCAATATTTATTATTTCAACTTCTTAGGAATATTAGTGATAAATAAGGATAATATTTTCTTTTACAGAAAACTGTAATGATAATATTGAATAGGATTAAACAATCTGAGGATTTCACAGAAACATCAGAATTTAAACAAACACTCATAACTCTAGCTCTTTAGTCCAGCAGCTCAACTAATAGTTCAAAACATCTCAGGTTAGATTTTTAAAAAAGTAAAAAATAGTTACTCACTACATCACCAAGTTCTAGGCTATTCTTGGATTCTAAATAGCATTTTGGTTGGCTGCAGTTACCACTCAAATGTGAAAGAAAATTACTACAATCAGAATTCTTTCCCCTGTATAAATCTGGCAATAAGAAATAATCCTGACAGGGTGAGAGACTTCAAACTGTTGGTCACATGAGTAAGAGCTACCTGTGGGACTACTTGTGTGAACAGGATTGCTAATTTGAGTAAAGGTGTGCATAATCAGCCCCTATGTGATCTAATGTAGTAAGTCTTTTCCATTTCTATTTTCTGAGATTCACAAACTTGGGGTTCAATCCTGCAGTCCTTATTCAAGCAAAAGTCTTATTGAAGTCCCTTCCTGGTTAGTTCCCTCTTCCCAAAAAGTGCAATTCACCCATGTGCAGAGGGCCAGCACAAGGTGGATGCATTATTTAAATTACAGTTATAGCGTCAAAATAGGGCTTACATGATGTATAGCCTTTGCACCTGCCCTCTGCACAGGGGTGAATTTCACCCAGAATGAATGATAAATGGGAGTTTTGCCTGAATAAAGATTGCATGCTCAGAACCTAAGACATCCGGGAATCATTATATTTTTCAAGTCTATTTTTACTGTAATTTTGTTTCCATAAAGTTCTTTGAAATACCACACATATGAGATATTATACTTTGGGTGCGCAAAGGCCAAGGTGCTTTCCTATTTTTCATGGCAAAATTGCAATTCCTGAAGAACAGTGAGGGACGTTCCAGTTCAGTAATTGCAAACTTAGTTACATGGACATCTGGCACGAAACTGACACTTGTCACAACTATCAGATTTCTCAGAATCTGCTGCTGAGTCATAAAAAAATCCACACAAGTGTTGTGAAGAAAAAAAAAAAAGTACAATGTTTAGTTTGAAACTAAAGTCTTTGCAGCATTACGTTAGACTACAGTCCCATCACATAGCAACACATTCTGCCAGAAAGCATCATTCTGGAAACTGCAACACTTTAAAAACACTCTGAGTGTGCTTTCCCTACCAGCAACAAGGAAAGATAGTGTCCATCCAGCACAGCTGTCGGTACAATGTGCATCACTGGAAGTCATAGTGTTCTAACACAAACATCATGAGTGCAGGCACTGTACACTAGCAGAGACCTAAAACTTCCGGAGCTGTTGTCTGTAGCTTCTAGGAACAGCAAGTATGACAAGTACTAAAACCTAGAGTTGAGGCAGAGGACTCTGACTTGATCGAGACCAAATCTTTGGAGAGGAAGAATCACAGCTAAGCCAATATGATCCTTCCTGCTTAACAAAGCAATCTCCCCTGCCTAATGGTTCTAGACTAAAAGGATCCTACAGATACACAGAGTCAAATCCTCCATGGTTTCTGTTTTTTTGGTGTAAAGATGCACTATGAGAACTCTTGGTTTGCCTTAACCCTGCAATGTTCCTTCTTTGATCTGTTGAATAAAGAGGTTTCTTTCATCCTCAGGTGTCCTCCCGTTCTGTGCTCGAACTATGCAAGTGGGCCTGTGGAGATTGAGCATGTATATCAAATGTTGCTTCTCGTTCTTTAGCTCTTCAATCTGGGCCTTTAGTTCTGCGTTGATAGTTTCCAACTTTTCTGATTCCTAGCCACAGAGCACAGACATAAGTATTTCAGTGAGTATTTTACATAGTTAACCATAATGTTTTTGTGATGGTTGCCACCCTTTATTGGTAGCAAAGCATGATGGCTGGGTTGGAAAGAAACTACCTGCTTCTCAATTAGTCATAATTATGCAGCTGTACCTCACCAGTATATAATGGTCTAGAGAACAGATTCAGACAATGGCCCTCTTTGCCCTTTAAAGAAATATGACAGTGGTCACAAAGCCAAATTCAATAGAGCTACCTGCCAAACATTGCTTTGGCCAAAAGGAAGCTTACTTGCCACCACACACACACACACACACACACACACACACAGAGCCATTATGAACTCACTCGGCCAGTCCAACGGCCAAGTGGAAGTTCCAGTGAGCTGCACCCCAGGATCTGAATCCTTGATTCTAGCCTGGTTCCTTGTTCCCAGGCCATGAGGGACTTAGAGCATGGGGAGGCAGAGCGTTCATTTTGGGGTAGGATGATAAGAAGCGGCACCCTGCTTTTCTCTGATAAGCCGCTCTGACCAACACAAGGAGTGATGTTAATGGGCTCCCCACGCTTTTCTGAAGAGACAGTCACAGATATGGGGCCTTTGAGAGACTGTTTAGTACTCTTAATGCACTAAATACTAAACGCTTCTAATCACAAACTTGCTAATGGAGACAGACATTAGAACCGTAAGGGATACTTTGTGCCTATTCTTGTGTCCTCTGTGCTACCATGTGTAAATGCTCTTGTCTATAGGACTCTTATGACATCATTACTGTTTTGCAGTGGCATAAGCTTATGGTATCAATAAGTAATAGTAATAGTACATAAGCTTGTGATTTGTAAAAGTTACTTCTCTGAAAAGTTCAATCAGAAGTGTTAATTATAAACCAAATGAGATGCAGCTTTAATTTGTTAAGCTGCTACATCAGTGATCATTTTTAACTGGAGAGCCATTTCATAGAGAAATCAAGTTTTGGTGCATGGAGTAAGCATAACTTATTAGAATCTATAATGTACATTATGTGAAATGTAATTTTAATTCCTCATGTGTTCCATTTACATTTTCAGATTAGTATTATCCACATATATAACATTATCACTCACTAAAATTGCAACAATTTTTTCTTCTCCTTCCACAGTTATTTTTCATCTATCTTTCATTGTTAATCAAATTTGATCTAAAGGCATTTGGGTGAAATTTACCCCAGTGCCCTAAGATTTTGCACAGGCCTTGTGCCAGTCTGCTTCACAAAGATGAATTTAACCCATTGGTGAATTCAGCTTTCCAACACTCAAGTGAGGTGGCTAAATATCTCCACTTTACAGTTGGGGAAAAGAGGGTAAATGACTTGTCCAAGATCACACAGGAAGCCTGTAGCAGAGACAGGAACAGAGTCCACATCTCCTGAGTCCCAGTCCTGACCTTTAGCCCGAAGACATTGTCCAAATAATGGAACATTATTGTTCCAAATAATGGAAAGAGGAAATAGGGTGAGAACAGTCAAAGTCAGTAACTTACTTTCTGCAAACATTCTGTTTTCTCCTTCTTTTTGTTGCGGCATTTTGCAGCTGCAATTTTGTTCCTTTCCCTTCTTCTCTTTTTCCTTTCATCTTCTTGGGGTGAAAACTAGCAAGATTCAAGATGCACATACTCAGCATGATGCAGTAAATGCAGAATAATCATGTTGATAATTGCCGACTTTTAAAATAATGGTAGCACTAATATGTTTGTGACCAAGACAGAGCATCAGACACCCTAGAGGTATGCTTCTGATCTCACAACAGTGTAAATCAGGAGTAACTCCTCTGAGGTCATCATTGTAAACCTGGTGTAACAGATCAGAATGAGGTCCTCTATGTGTCACATTCTGATGATTTATTTAAGCCAACATTTTTAAATTAAAAATATATTCAGATTTTATTCTACTGACTAATGTTTAATTCCCTGAAGTCAGGAGGAGTTTTGTCTGAGTAATAATGATGTGTAGAATCAGGCCCCTAGTCTGGTGGTTGGATAGCAGAGTACTATGCCAGTGTCTAAGATCTACTAGCTGTACTCAACCCAGCCATCTTTACACATTGAACGCCCTCTGACGCCAATAGGAGTGTGGAGTGGGGATCAATGGTTGTGTATGGAATTCACAAAAAGTTCCACTCTTTGCACTCAATTCTGCTCTCAGTTACTCCAGTGTAAACCCAAAGTAACTTTGGCCCTACGGACCAGAGTCTCATCTCACTTGGATTTTACACTGGTATAACTCCATAGATTTCAGTGGAGTTACTCAAACTTATACCAATGTGCATGAGTTCACAATCTGGCCCCCCACGAGGCTGGGAATGGCACAGCTAGTTTCTTCAGAAGAGGAAGAATTATACAGCTTATTATACAGCTTAGTGCTTTCCTTTTGGCCAGCTGGTAGGTTCACAACCAGAAAACTGGTTTACAACCAATTCACAGCTACTGACCAAACTTAAGCTATGTCTTCACCACAATAAAAGGTGTCTTTTTATATTGAGATAGTGACCTTGATATAAAATCCTAGTGGTTGATTTTACTTCGCTGTAGCGAGCTGAGGAAAGTCAACCCTTTACCTCCCACCTGCAGATGACCTCAACTAACTAAATCAAGGTTAAATTGCAGTGACTTGCTCCAGGCCCTACAGCAAGTCAGTAGTGAAGCCAGATCCAGAGTAGCCTCTAGAGATACTCCCTTCCATTAATAAGGGAAGTTATTACTTGTGTCAGGCTAAAAATAAACTGGCCCTAACTGAAATGAAAAGTGAAATCGTGTTTCACAGTAGCACGTAAAGAAAACAGAAATAAAGAAACACTAGAGCACTGAACACAGGAACAGATTTAGTCCCCTGAGGACTGCCTGTGTTTGAGTTTATATCATTCTTGGTCGTTGGTATATTTAGTGGTCCATTAAATCAGAACACTAATCAAACAGAATTATCATCGAAGGAAAAATACCTCTGCTTTCAGAACAGACATTTCAACAGGTCTTTCCAACACTGTCACTGTATCCAGTGTGGAAGACATCCTGTGGGATAGGCACTTATTTTGGATGGCAAATCTCAATTCTTCCTTCACCAGTGGGGTTAGATTTGTGAAATCCTCAAACCCCAGTGATGCTGTAGGAGACAAACAGGGAACAATTGCGGAGGCGCTGACTTCTGATGCAGATACCTGGCTTGGGTTTTGGAGCATCATTTTGCTGAAAAGGAACAAAATAAAAACATTGAATAGTCTTTCAATAATCTTAAAAAGCCAAACAGATTTGACAGAAGAGAGCTGCATTTTCCATAACTATGAACCAATCCCTGCATATTTTTTGCATAGGTTGAGGTGACATTCTTACACTATTTATACACATAAATAGTGTATATGTATACACACACATTTATAGATTTTAGAGTCTCATGGAAAGGTGTGTGAGTTGACACTGTAGTTCACGATGGTTGCAAGAGAACAGTTACTGTCTACTTTATAAGGAGTGATCATGCATTCCTTGAGCAATTCAAACTTCCATTGAAATCAAGCAGTGTAGGCTCAGGTCCTAAGTGAATGCATCTATATTTAATCAATTTTTAAATGGATGTATGTTTTTTAGATTCTATCTCATTATGCAAGTCCATTTTCAGGATCTTTCTGCAAAGTAAAATGGCATTGTGAATCCTTCAAGCATGGCAGGCTGTGTGACAATAATATTGGGGTGTGAGGGAGGAAAGGAGAAGGACCCGTAGAAGGAAAATGGCAATTGAAGAGGTTTTAAATTTTAAAATTGTAAAAAGACAAAATTAATGGTTCTCTCATACTAAGAGCTGTACCTCTATATTCGAGCTTGGAAAGAATGGGATAGATCCTGGCTTCAGTTACACCTGTGTAAATCCAAAGTAACTACACTGGATGCCTAGATTTACATGGATGTGACTGAGCGAGATTAGAACCTGGTCCACAGTTGTTCAGATCAAAAGATAAATTCCTGAAAAGCAGTTTGTAATAAAAGTTGGCACAAGCATAAAGAGCTATATACGCTCAGAGGTATCAAGCCAGAGGTAGAGTTGGAGGGAAGGAATAATGCAAAATGTGAAGTATATTTTATTCTTTTGCTCTTGTGAAATCTGAAAGTACCCTTGCAGACCCTTAAAATTAAGGTATTTTAAATGATTAAACATTTATGGCCAGATCCTCCATCACTGTAAATTGATGTACAGTAGCTGTACTAAGTTCAATGGAACTATGCCAGTTGACACCAGTGGAGGATCTGACCCTTATTTTTTAAAAATTGGATAAAATTCAGATTATTTTACCATCTTGCTTTTTCTACTTCCTCACAGCATGCAGTCAACTGTATATCTTGTAGTCATGGGGTTACTATAGTATTACCTGTTCTTGATTCCTTTGGTAATTATAGTAAAATCAGTTGCAATTAACTCCCTAGCAAATAAGTAGACAACTGCCTCAGGGCATCTCTGTACGTAAGTGAAGGCTCTATGTAGTCAGCCTAGATTTGTGCACTCACCTTTATGTCAGTGCTATAACTTTGCAGTTTTGGGTGTGGTTGAAGATTATGTACTCTAGCAAAAGGCCAGATTCCTCTCTCAGTTATCCAGAAATTTACTCTAGATTTACACTGGATAATTGAGAGCAGAATCCGGGCCAGAGCTAAATATTTGAAAAGGGTAAATACAAAATCCTAAGGTTAGTGAACTACCAATATGTAGAATTCCCTTGCCCTGGCCACCAAATCCCAGGTTTGGAGGCTTTCCAAAAATTTTCTCATTTTCAATAAAACTAGAAGAACTGAGGAGTTCCCAAATTCTCCACATGAAATCCTGGCCCTACTGAGGTCAATGGAAAATTCCCACTGATTTCAGCGAGTCCAGGATTTCACCGTCATTTATTAAAGAAGGGAAAATTCCCTGGAACTATTTGTTATTCCAACAGACCTTGGGAAATTTATGTAAATTTATTCACTTCAGGAAGCCCCTGCTCATGAGTCACATCTTAAGTATTGATACCCATTAATCCTATAATCTCAGAGAGCTAGAGGATACTCATCTCCAGCAAGTTAGAAACATCCCTCTGATTTCCAGCTGACAAACCAACAACAGCATTTACCATTTAGCATTTCACCAACACATTCAAATAGGTTCTATTTTCCAATGGGATTGAACCCATCATTGTCTGTGGATGGAGGAAGCCTTAGCCATGTGCATTAGCTGTCACTATTGTTTTTGCTCATGGTGATAGCTTAATTCTATATGGGTAATTCTGTTTAATTCACTCCAATCAGAGATCTAAACAAAGCCATTTCTCCAGCCCACCCCAAATAATTAATTGTGCTAATAAATTTTCAGTGCTGGTGGTAGGTCTGTTTTTCTTAAAAAATAAGTGGATAAACTTTTAATTAAAATCAGCATTACCACCAAAAGAAACCAAGAATGTTCAGAGCTTTCACGGAAAATATCTTAAGAAATATTGTCCATGCTGGATTTCTATTAGTAATTTAAGGAGTTATTTTCAAATATCCACTAGCACTAACGAAATTCTGCTAAAATCCCTTTGATAACCCTATTTGCTTTTACTGGTGTCTCCTTGATTTCAGAGTGATGGGGAAGTGTTCTCTATGGGCACCCTTGACTTTAGAACTTGCAGCTCCCCTTGGTCTGAAATAACCCAAGTCTGTTGACCTTCAAAACGGGCTGGAAAGCATCTCTACTTACTCAGGCTTTAGGAAAGAGAAGTGTTCGAAGGGGCTGAGGTCTGTGAGTGGGTAGGTTTGTGGGAGTACCGTTTTGGGTCAGTTTTGCTTTAGTGGGGTTTGCTGCTAGTTTCCGCTTGTTTTTTGTAACCAATTTTGAAACTCTTTGGGTCAGGGACTGTCTTTTTGTTCTGGTTTGTACAGTGCCTAGCACAGTGGAGTCCTGCTCCATGCCTGGGGCTCCAGACGCTATGATAATACAAATAATTATAAATCAGAACTACAACAGAGGTACGGAGAGTGCTAGATAGATACCTTTTGTACACTTGATAAAGCAACATAAAATTGAAATGTTGGTATTTTCTTCTGTTCAAAAACATTTTTTCTTCAAGATGAAACATACAACTTCCTATATTACACTAGTATAATAAGAGTTAAAAACTTGTTTTGCCTCCCTTTTTTCTAGTCATCTGTCTGTACATTATCTTAGGCTGTAAGTTATTTGGGGCAAGGGCCTGGTTTACTCTGTAAAGCACCTAACACACTTTGGCTTGTTCTATAATTAGCCCAAGAAAACAATCACATCTAGACCTTTTTGTTTAACTACAGTTCCATACAACTGCATGGATCCCAATCTGGTGAGGTGCTGAACACCTTCATCTCCCATTGAAGTCATTGGGAATTGGAGGTGCTGAACACCTCACAGAATAGCACCACAGAGGCTCAATTCATCTCTGACACAAGAGCAAGCTACTCCATCAGAAGCTTATGATCAAGAAAAAACAGTACGTTTCCTGATGAAGATCCCATTCCACAGTTTGTGTAATGGTATTTTTCTCACCACTTTTAGTTTTCACCTCTCACATTCTGACATTTTATGTGTCAGGGCACATTCTCCATTCCAAAGTCCAAACTCAGCCTTTATGTTATTTAAAGTGTCTTTCAGTTTAATGCGAATATTAAAAATGAACACTTCAGGTCACCCTCACTCCTAGTTTTCCTTTAATTTAACTGCAGATGAATGATTTAATTGTATTTCCTTAGATGAATTCATTTCCCTCTGCTGCTGACGCAATAAACCCTGTGAGCCATACAGGTTAATCTGAAACGGCATTAAGAGCAATTATAGTTCACAACCTCTGCGCACTCAAATTGACCTTTAGGATTCTGATATCCCTTATCATTTCTGCCTCCGCATCTGCTGGCTTCGAACTTCTCTGCTGTTGTTGCTACCAAGAAAATCGATTTCACACAGGAAACTCGTTCTGTGTAACAGTTTTTCTGTTGCGTCGTCACTCAACCCTGCTCAGTTAGGCAACAGGTCAGCAACTGATCTTGTTCATGTCAGTCATCGGAGAGGGGGGGGAAGAGACTATTGTTATCTAATTATTCCCCACCTTGCAGGATGATATTACTTCTCGTCTGTGTGTCCCCTAATCAAATCATCCAAAGAGGTCAATATTTCCCCCAAAATAACATAAAGGAGAATAGCTCCACCTGGGACCTTACAACACTTCTGTGTAGCCCAGCCCAGGCTCAACAGACACAGCCATTGCTGGGTGACCCCCCTTAACAGAAGGTGCCCTGAGCTCTTGGTTACTAACTTTTCTCTCTAGTCTAAACGACTGTATCGCAGCACAACCTGGGCCGTAGCTTGCGGGCGCCGGGCGCGCCGCGGCACGGGAGAGCCGCGCTCCCCGCTGCCGAGCAATGCGCCGCCCTGTGGGCTCGGCCGCTACCCCCAGCCCCAGAGAAAGGAATGAATCGGGCACTAAACCGACCTGGGCCGCCCAAAGGGGAGAAACCCGGTCTCGCGGGGGAAGGGGTGGGGGGCAGATGCGCAGCCCCCCGCCCCCCCCCCCAGCGAAGCGGCGCCCCTGGCCCCAGCGAGAAAGCGCCCGGCGGGTCAGACGCGCGGCTGAGCGCCCCGGGTGAAGCCGAAGCGGCGGTGGCTCGGGCGAGCAGCGATCGCCCCGTCCCAGCGGGCTGCGGAGCGTGTCAACCGGGGGGATGTCTCGGGCGCGTGTCAGAGACGCCGAAGCGGGAGAAATGGGGGTGGCGGGGCGTGGAGGGGGGCTTTTTTCTTGTGCGGGGCCCCAGCCGGAGTCAAAAACTTCGCTCTCCCGAGCGCACTTTTGCTTTCAGTTGCGTGCTCCGCGAACTGCCCAGCCCAGCCCAGCGAGCGAGGCGAAGAGGAGGGTGTCCCCCCCTCCCCCCGCCCCGGCTTTCCTCGCCACTGTCAAGTTCCTTAGCAAAGTCCTGCCTCCCCCGCGGCGAGCCGAGTCCCCGGCTCCCCCCCCCCCCGCCGCGCCCCTTTCCAAACTCACTCACCTTTCCCCCGCCGCTTCTCACGCTGCCTGGCCGCGGCTGGGAGAGGCGGAGTGGGACCGAGCAGGAGCGAGGCAGCGCCGGGGAGCAGCGGGGCGGCTCGCTCGGTCTGCGCGGCTCCCTGCCGGGCGCTCTGGCTGGAGCGGCTCCCTGCCGGGCAGTTCCGAGTTTGCCGCTTGGAGAGCGCCGGCGGCGGCGGCTGCTTCCCGGTGTGTGTCTGAATCTCTGGCTCGGCGAGAGGTTGCATCACCCTCCTTATATAGGCGAGTGGGCAGCGCTGGTATTTACTCTGGCGGCGAGTCCTGGGCTGATGTCATGCTATTAATAGCTTCGCCGAGAGAGCGAAGGAAGGGGGGGCGCAGCGAGCAGGGGGCGGTGATGCAAGGCTCCCCCCGTCCCCACCAGGAGGAGGAGCAAGGGAGCTGGCTCGCCTGCACACACGCTCCATAACAGGACTGCAGCCGCCTGGGCTAGCCGCCAGATGTGAACTCCTGCAGCTGCGTGTCAGCCTCATGAGCCAATGGTGCCCAAGCCAGCTGCATGACTCCAGATCGCTGGCATCCTGCTGCAACGGGGATGGGCAGTAACGGATCGGGGGGCGGCGGTGGACTGAGGGGGCAGAACTGGTTCGCTGAAGGGACCTTTTAGGAAAGGCTTTGTCGTTTTTCTGTAGCTATTTAAACGGCTTGAAAATCATCCCCCCTCCCCCCTTAGATCAGCCTGTGTGTGTTTGTGTAGGGGGGAGAATGTGTAACTGTGCATCAGGCATCTGTGCCGGCCCTTTTGGGAGGCAACAGTGTGAGACTCCCTAGCCCCGTGTGTGTGGTATTGTGTGTGTGTGTACGCGCGTCAGCCTTACCGGGCTGCCCCTGTGCAAGGGGAACAGCGTGAGGCTCGCGCGTTGCCACAAAAATACTACAGCCCGCCCCGGTGTGGCTCTCCGAAGAGTTCGTCTCCGCTGGAGATCTAGCGAACGGGATGAGAGGCGGGGACGGGTCTGTCCGTAGCATGTGGGGATGGGAAAGGGGCATTTCTAACAGAGAACCGAATTCACTTTGGAACGTAAGCCTCCCCTCAGAAAACTGTCCGATCCGCGGGTGAAAATTGAGAAGATTTCTAGAGAAAAATCACTTCCCCATTCTCTTTCCCCCGTACGGCGCAGATGTGCTTCCTGAGATATTTTCGGCATGATCTGCTGTTTGGAATTCCGTACATTTACAGGCTTTTACTAGGAATCGGGTGCGTAGGTGTGTGGGGCTTTTTAGTAATAAAGGCAAAGCCCGTTTTACGGTAATGTTTGAAGGATTATGAAGTTTTCAAAAGAACTGAAAATGTGACCCCCTGTCACTGAGATGTAGTTCCCCCAATTTCAGGTGCCACCTAAACGTTCAGTGTACAAATTGCGTGGGCTGACTTTAATTTTTACCCATAAAGATTAAAGACCTCTTTGCTGACACATCAGGGAGCTTAAAAATATCTTTCCTTAAACAAAGCAACTAACAATATCAGACGAAGCCAGAGGAGGAGGACTTAAGGGGAGGAGAACGTTTTCCTTTTTTTCATTTCACATCATGCTAATTTCTTAAACAACAAGAATTAAATTCTAACAGCCACAACACAAAGCTGGGAGACAGACTGTTTAATGTGCTTCAGTATTCACAAACACACACACACACATATACACAACATAATATAATACTTACATAATACATATAATAATAGCATGAACACAACTTTCACTTGCAAACTCAGGCACTCAAGCCATGTTGACTCAGCTACTTTGTGTACTGAGCGTGTACATGCATATCATGATATACATCAATAAATATATACAATGCATTAACAAGCAAGAGTACTACTTTAAGGTCTGAATTTAATAAGGGGCTATATATGTGCATTTGGGACAATCTAACACTGATAATAGCCTTAAATCTTGAAATGTCATGACTTTTGCATGCTTGATCTCAGAAACTTAACACTTCATTAACAACGGCATTTTGTTAATTTCCTACTTTTTTTAAGGAGAAAGGGTTGGGAACAGAGAAAGAAAATCCGGCTTGCACAGTTTAGAAGATCATATTTGCGGTGTGTAGGGACAGTTTGTTCCTCGCTCAACACTTATGTGGTGTGTTCAGTTTATAGATTCTAACGGCAAGTTCTTTATTCCACACCTGATCAGTTTTTAGACTCCTGGCAAGTTCTAAAACACTGATTGCTGCACACTACCTAACTATGCACTCACACAGTGGTCACCTCTCTTTAAGTACACACCTACAGACACTGGGAAAAAAATCTCAGCCAGCTCACACCCTTCAAAGGATTTTATCTTTGTAAATCCAAAGCAATTATCCTGACACCAAGCAAAAAGACATTACTCTTTAATGGGGACTGTGGGGACTTGTCTATGACAAACTTCAGCTCCGTTTTCTGGGGTAGCCCTGTCGTTAAATTGTTTACACAGCAAAGGGGTATTTTCTTCACTCATGCCACATCCGAAAACAGCTGGAAGGACTTTGCTCAGACTTACAAAAAAAGGCAGAGGCAAACATGGAGAATTTCATCCCAAAATGTAAATGTTATGGAAAGTTCTGAGCAGGTGGAAACAGGGAGTTATTAATGGAAGCTGTTTTGCAACATTAACCATGACCAGGTGCTTTCTGTAATACAGACAGAGAGTTTTAGCAACTATCCAGGGTTATTTAACTACTTGTATTATCCATGGAAATTTATTTGGAGCATTTTTAATTAAATAGAGCAAAGTCACACAAACAAATAGGGGCAATTAGAAAGGTTAAATACGTTACTTCATCTTTCAGATTGGTTAGAAACACCTCACAAAGATAAATATTGTTAACCTGTTTTAAGTGTCACTAAAAATTACTTCATGATCACAGTGTTTCACAGATATAATATAGTAGTAATCAGACAGATGCTTATGCTTCATGTATCTTCATTACTTCTAGTATTATCATTGACAAGGAACTATGTTTAATATGAAAAATGCTGTTGACAGTAAAATAGGTGTGTTATTTACCAAATCCTTGATATGAGAGAGCTCCTCCCCTGAGAATAAACATAGAAATAGCAACCGTGCATGTTTTAAAATGAGTCCACTGTAAAATGTCATGACATGACATTCCTCAGTAAGAAAGAAAATGAAACTATAATAAAAATGAAACCAGAGTTTTACCTTTAGTTTTGTTAACATACAGGGCCCCATTCTGCTCCCATTTCAATCGATGTCAAACTCCCATTGACCTCAGCAAGGGACGTAGGATTGGGACCAGATTCAACTTAATACAAACGAATATAGCTATCAAGAATATCAGGAAGTAAAAGCAAACAATAGATACACAAGAGGCTTAAAGGCTTTTGGTAGTTTTACTTTTCAACTTTTCAAAAAAAAAAATTTCCACCTTCTCTATCTATCTCCACCTGGTCGTTTTAGATTTCCTCTCTCTAGTGTTACCAGAAACTGCAGGAAGGAATCTGACTGAAAGAGTAATAGTTTTAGTGAGATGAAGTCAATTTTAATTATTACGGCTGTGTCTTGATCTAGGTGCAATATATGATCACCAGAGCACCTACAGTATTACTCATTGGGTATTTCTACAAAGAACAATAACCTGCTGCTCTGTTATTGTGAACTCTCAGAAAATCTCTAACCTGAATTGGCACAGAGAAAAGGATTCTTTCATTCACCATCTTCTGGGCCAAACCCTGCCTCCTCCGTCCCCACATCTCTTCATTTCCAGTGGGTATGTCCGTAAAGTAAAAATATGGCCTCCAGTAATATAACTAAGCAATAAGGCTTAAATTCCTGCAGCAAAAGCTTTCTGTATTCCCCCTTCTACTAAATTTATGGAGCTGTGGGATATCTGCCAGGGAAAAGCTATATAATCTAGGGGACCAATTCTCATCTCTCACTTGTTTTCTAGTGGTGTAACTCCATTATGCAGTGAGGTTACCTATGATTTCCTCTGGTAAATATCACAGGCCTCATGAAATATAAATATATAACATTTACTTTCCTAAGTATCTGTCCTGCTTAGTGACTTCTTAGGTGAAATTTGGTTTCCTGAGTCCTTTGTGGTTTTACTGCTGTTAATATTTGATATTACTATAAACATAACAGGCCTAATTTTCCTCTCAGTTGCACATGCAACTGAGGAATAACTTTGTTGAACTCAGCAGGGTTACTTACAGCAATGTAAAACCATTACAGAACTGGGCTCTTTGACTGTGCCAGCAGAGCTATTCTAGAGTTCCATGCCAAGCAATCACTTTGCTATGATTTTTCCTATACAGTATATTTCTGTTCCAAAGCTGTATTATGAGATTCCTATATTTGCTCTTGCATTTGTATTGGCATCAAATTCCCACCTCAGATGCTTATGCATGTGTTGTCAGCAGCATAAACCTGGGTCCATTTTTCTCTGTATCACAGATCTCTACTGCTTGGCCGAAAGTAGTAACTCCTAATAGTAGCAGTAACAACCATTAAGAAGGCTATGTCTACACTGCACATTAAGCCCTGGCTCTGATTCAGGTTTGAGCCTAAGCCTCCCTTCCGTCCCTGCACATCAGTCTGACTTGGGTCAGCAAGCACTCAGGACCCAAGCACTAGGACCCCTGCTAAGGGCATGGGTCAAAGCCTGAGTCCTTTGATTCTGGTCCAAATCATTTCTCAAGCTGCAGACCTGAATCAGAAGATGTATCTGGTGCAGTATGAACATATTAGCATTGCTGTGAGACCCGGGTCCAGTAACTGTAAGCCCAGGTTTATATGCAGTGTGGATGCTCAATTGCAGTCTTGGAAAAACCAAGTCCATAAACCTGGGTCCCACAGACCTGGGTTTACAATGCAGTATAGACATCTCTTAAAGGATCATGCAACACAAACACTGCCAATGTGTTACATACAGTCCTACTGAAGTCAATGGGATTTGTGTATGTACACCTCAGGGGGAACGTTAGCATGTAATAAGTAAGGGATTATTGCCACTTGTATTATTAGCAGTAAAATATTTAAAAACAAGATTAGTTCACATCAGTTTTGTGGGCATCTTCTCTTGCTTTCCTCCTGCTCCCTCTGTTTATGTTTCTTTATTCACTGTCTCTACTTCCATCTCTATTTTTTATTCTCTCCAACTTCATTTTCCTCCGTCCTGTCTTATTTTATCTCCTTTTCATATATTCTCTCCTTTCCTGGTCTCTGTTTTGCCTTATGTTTGAGCAATAGCACTCCTCCCTATTTCCTGACTACAGAAACTTCTCCTTTTCTCTTCACCTCTTATCTCTTCTCTATTTTCCCTCCTTTCACTTCTCTCTTTTCTCCCACTTGTGCCCCAACCTCTCTGTCATTCCTCTTTCGTCTTCTTTCTGTTCCCTTTTTCCTGTTATTTTCTCCCTTGGTCCTTTTAGTCCTGCCTCTCGAGCTTCCGAGCTCCCTGAGTGTTGACAAATAATTTTACCCTGTGTTCCTCAGTTTGCCCATCTGTGAGATGGAGATAATAATACTGTACTTACCTACCTCACAGGGATGCAAGGAGACTTAATTACTAGTAGACCAAACGAAAATTGTGGCCCAAAATTCTTATTGACTTCAGTGGGAGTTTTACTCAATTTAAAGACACCAGATTTTGGCCCATTATTATTATATGAATGAGTGCTTTTGGGTATTTGGGAAAAAACAGTGCTGATGGTCATGCTCTTTGGCTGAATGAGCCAATTCACTGTTTCCTTCCTTTGAAACCTTCCTGAGGTTTTTATCACATGGACTTAGTATGCTTGCATAGCAGCTGAATTATCACAATGGACTATGAATACTCCTTTGGAGCTGATATGGTCTATCTAGTCAGTAATCAGCAAAGAAAATTTAATGTGATGGTCTCCTCAGGAGTTACTAGGGTCCAGCATGGAAAAGATCCACTTCTCATAAAGTGACCAAATAAACTATATTAGCTCCAAAAGAGCCATTGTGTCCACTGAATAGGCAAAATAGGAAGCCAGATACACCAATGCTTATGCAGGCCAGTATAGATTACACCTCCTACATCTGCTGCCATTGGATCAAGTCCTCAGTTACAACCCTGCAGCATTGTTCCCCCCAAGGGAGAGAAAGCTATCCTCACTCGCTACGGTCACAACTCCTCATCCCCAGCAGATTTTACATTATGGGGTCCCACATTATAGTTTAAATTGGTGGAAGCAGTAATAAACCCAGATTGAGTTTGGCCCAGGGATTGAGTTTGGCCCAGGGATTATATGTGTACAAAAGTATCAGTAGTGAAACCTGATTTAATCAACTACCTAAATGTCTGATTCAACTGTCATTGAAGTAAATGGAAAGATTCCCATTGACTTCAGTGGGAGCTGGATCCAGTAGAGATGGTTCTTAGCTACATACCAAAGTCTCCTAGGGCCTTTACTGTAAAGGAGTATTTTAAGATAGGAGTTGCTTGTTGGAGATCCAGGTTTCACTGTAGTGATCTGATATAATAAGGGATCCAACACATTTGTAATATACCAGATAAAATACACCCACCACACATGCACTCTCTCCCACATACAAAGAATTTTTGTATTTTTACACAATGTAGATTACAAATGCTTTGGACTCATTATGGTATCAGTCACACCCATGATGGGGTATATTCCTACCTGTCTGTAAATGTGTACTTTATAATCTTTTCTGGTCATTAAAAATATATATTTTAAGCATTAAAACAAGTTCATTTCTCGACAGATACTCATCTTAAATAACAGTAATCTCCAACACAGATTTACAATCTCCAGCAATTTCAAAGTCAAGGCTGACATTTTATCTTTCAGTCAGATGATCATAGTGCCCCTTCCCCCACAGTAGGTGAGAGTTTCTGCAACAGGGACAAGTGGGTGAGTCTTAACTTTCAGTTTCTTGACAGTGCTGACTTGTTTTGTGGCTTTAATTGTACCGTAACGTGTCCAGACATGAAAGGACAAGGCATAGGAAAATGAAACAAAAATGACTGGATGAGTTTTTAAATTGGAAGACCTTAATTACAAATGCAAAAGCATTCTGCTATCATCTGCACAACATGGCTAACCCTGACCCCTCTCCATGGGCATGAGGAGCTCTGGACACAGTGGTAAAATGAGGGCAAGTCTACTGAATAGGCAGGAGGAAGCAGGGTTTATGGAGCCCACACTGGCAATGCAGATCCTCAACATGCCATGCTGTAGGGTCTCCCTGGGCGTCACAATAGACAGATTGGCAGGGATCGGGCAGGAGTTTACCAGGGAGGGGAGGAGAAAAGAGTGCACATAAGTTGTGAGGGCTTCTGTGGGGACTTCTGAAGTTGCATTAGTGGTTATGGAATGACTCTGCAAATGCTCCTCAGTGTGGGAGGATGATTCCAACCACCCTGCACCCTAACTGCCCACTGCAGAGCCCCCATGTCATAGCCAGTTGCTTTGTCTATGCAATAGGTCAAGGAATGGGCCCTAAATATTTTAATGTTGACTAGTAGTAGCAGTCAGACAGCATTGAACACCGTATAGGGCACTGCAGTGAGAGTCAGAATTTCTGGGGTCTGTTCTTACCCCTGCCACTGACCTGCTGTGTGGCCTTGGGCAAGTCACTTCCCATCTCTGTGTCTCCATTTTACTATGGTGAGACAGGGATAATGAGACTCAGGGTATGTCTACCCTACACAGCAAAGAAAAACCCATGGTTGGCCCATGGTAGCTGATGCAGGCTCGCAGGGCTCCAGTTGCGAGGCCGTTTCATTGGTGTGTAGACTTCTGGGCTGGGGCTGAGTCCTGAGCTCAGGGGCCCTGCCACCTGCAGGGTCCTACTGTCTGGGCTGCAGCCCAAGCCTGGAAATCTACACAGCAGTGAAACAGCCCCACAGCCTGAGCCTATGAGACTGAGTCAGCTGGCACAGGCCTGCTGTGGGTTTTCTTTGCTGCATAAACATACCCTTACTTTCCACTGTGAAACATCTGGAGTGCCACATATGAAAAGTTATGTAGTTAAATATTTTATTGTTAGATATCATTTTAATTATGTTAGTAACTTAGTACCCAGAGGCCCAATCAGATGGGGGCCTCTCATTGTGCTGGGTGCTGCACAAACATATTATTATTCAATATTTGTACTGCAGTAATATCTAGAGCTCCCAAGCAGGAATCAGGGTCCCATGGTGCTACACACCGTACTCATATCTAACAAAAAGACAATCCTTCCTCCAAAGAGTTTACCTGGAAGAGACAGTCCCTGAAGTTCTTATACTCTGTTTTAGATTTAGTTTTCTTATGTGTAAACATTTGATATGGAATTTGGAAAAGGATCGGTAACACCCCAAAACTTTAACTAACTAATATAGGACCAGATTCAGCAAAGCATTTAATTGCATGCTTGACTTTCAGCTCATGAGTTGTCCCAGTCCACTTAAATGCTTTGGTGAATTGGGGGTCTTACTGTTTAGTAAATAGCTCAAAAAGTCCTCTATAAATATTACTTCTTATCACTGTGATTTAGGTCATATATTTTTTTCTCAGGCATTTGGGAATGGGGTGGTTCATGGGGTGGGATATATTGATTTTGTGTCAGGATCATTATTTTTGGAGCGTCTATCTTTATTGTACATATGGGCTGATCAGTTAGTTACAGATTTTTGTAATATTGTAATAAATATTTTTTTAAATTGTGAAATGCCTGGAATTTGAGGCAGATGCTGATCAATTTAAATAAATAAATAAATAACAAGGCTAAAAGTTGTTTTCTTTGACATAAAGAAAAAAATCATGTTTCCATCTATATAAACACTGGAAACTTTTTGTAATAATAGTGGACACAAGAGATGTACCTAGTTATTCAAAAGTAAGTTAAATAAGTATATATTCTGTACCCGGAAGAATAATGGAGCAAATAATTAAGCAATCAATTTGCAAACATCTAGAAGATAATAAGGTGATAAGTAACAGTCAGCATGGATTTGTCAAGAACACATCTGTGTCAAACCAACCTGATAGCATTTGACAGTCTTTGACAGGGTAACAAGACTTGTGGATGGGGGGAAGCGGTATATCTTGACTTTAGTAAAGCTTTTGGTACTGTCTCGCATGACCTTCTCATAAACGAACTAGGGAAATGCAACATAGATGGAGCTATTATAAGGTGGGTGCAAAACTGGTTGGAAAACCATTCACAGAGAGTAGTTATCAGTGGTTCACAGTCATGTTGGAAGGGCATAACGAGTGGGGTCCCTCAGGGATGAGTTCTGGGTCTGGTTCTGTTCAATATCTTCATCAATGATTTAGATAATAGCATAGAGAGTACATTTTTAAAGTTTGCGGAGGATACCAAGCTGGGAGGGGTTGCAAGTGATTATAATTCAAAATGATCTGGACAAACTGGAGAAATGGTCTGAAGTAAATAGGATGAAATTCAATAAGGACAAATGCAAAGTATTCCATTTAGGAAGGAACAAGCAGTTGCACACATACAAAATGGGAAGTGACTACCTAGGAAGGAGTACTGTGGAAAGGAATCTGGGGGTCACAGTGGACAACAAGCTAAATATGAGTCAACAGTGTTAACACTGTTGTAAAAAAAAGCGAACATCATTCTGGGATGTATTAGCAGGAGTGTTGTAAGCAAGACACGAGAAGTAAGTCTTCTGCTCTACTCTGTGCTGATTAGGCCTCAGCTGGAGTATTGTGTCCAGTTCTGGGCGCTACATTTCTGGAAAGATGTGGAAAAATTGGAGAAGAGAAGAGCAACAAAAACGATTAAAGGTCTAGAAAACATGATCTGTGAGGGAAGATTGAAAAAATTGGGTTTGTTTCATCTGGAAAAGAGATGACCGAGAGGGGACATGATAACCGTTTTTAAGTACATAAAAGGTTGTTACAAGGAGGAGGGAGAAGAATTGTTCTTAACTTCTGAGCATAGGACAAGAAGCAATGGGCTTAAATTGCAGCAAGGGCGGTTTAAATTGGACGTTAGGAAAAACTTCCTAACTGTCTGGGTGGTTAAGCACTGGAATAAATAGCCTAGGGAGGTTGTGGAATATCCATCATTGGAGATTTTTAAGAGCAGGTTAGACAAACACCTGGCAGGAATGGTCTAGATAATACTTAGTCCTGCCATGAGTGCAGGAGACTGGACTAGAAAACCCCTCGAGGTCCCTTACAGTCCTATGATTCTAAGATAAGTTGTCTGTAGGACCTGATCTTGCAGTTCTCATGCATCCAAAATTTCTAATGACTTGTTTAGAATTGTGTGTACATGCAATTAAATGTGTATACACAGGTCTAGTTAGACCTGTACCTGGCTATTTGCACACACAATCTCAGTAACTGCATGCACAAATGAATGCACATATTTCTGAAAATGGAGGGCTTGCTGATTGAAGTACTGTTGGAAGCTTTGCATTCTGTAGTGACTCCCACTCTAGCAGCAGGGATACCTAACATATATTATGTACAAGCAATAAAGACCGATGAGAAAAGCATTTCCTGGTGTAATAATCAGCTGACAAGAAATCCCCTCCCTCCCTGTCAGTCATTATAACTATGATAAATTATGGGACTATACAAATATATAAATATATAAAAATATAAAAAATAAATGGCCCAGTTCTGTGCTACTTATGTGGGTGGAACTCCCCTTGCAGCAAACAAGGATTGCCCCCATGTAAGTAGAAATAGACCTAAGCCAAAAGTAATGACAGAGGAACTTCTTTAATTTCCTCTGTTGACTGGGAGAGCTACTGCTTATGACTGGATTTTGCACATTAATAGTGAATGAAGAAAACGAAGAAATTAATTAAGGCAACTGCCACACAAGATAGGCTTTGCTTGTTTTGTCAAGCTTAGTTTTAATTATATTATTAATTATTTTTAATTCCACTGTTTTCATTGGGAGCAGACTCAGGCTCTTACAGTAGATCAACAAATGTATGGTAGTACGTTTTGTAAAAATAAGGCATTCTCAGTTACCTGAAACTTTGCTGTAGCAGTAAGCTATTAAATCTTTGCTGAGAAGTGGAGCGAGCTGGCTGGTTTTCTAACCTATTTGTCTGTTTATATAAACTGTCTATGATCCTTACTCATAAGTTCATAATACTGTTTTATCAGTGCTCCAGTTGACCATTAGGAACTTATAATGTATGCAGATCACAGATTCTGTCTTAAGCTACTGCTCAAGAGATCAGCAAAATTTAAAAAATATTGCTTAACAGAGGTAATCTTCTAATAAAGGCGGACCAGAATTTTAGTCACTGCATTTGAGAGTACTCTGGAGGTAGTTTCTCAAGACAGAAGGCTGCCTAGTAAAGGTGACCTCTTGTATATGTTTAGACAGATAGGCAGAGTAGATACTTTTCTCCCCTCCATGAAGCAAAAAGAAAGAAAGAAAAGGTTTAAGAACCAGTTCTGGAGTTCTTACTCAGACACAACTCCTATGAAGTTCAATGTGACATTTGCCTTGGATAATTTTGCAGGGTTGAGCCCATATAGCCTGAAGGATAATTAATCAGAATAACATATTGTGACTTCCATAATTTATCTGCTTTTGCATGTAAACACTGAAGGTTTTTTGGTGACACTTTTTGTATCAATGACACTATACTCAGGGCTAGAACTGCTCTCTTCTAAGTGTGCGAGCACTCCCTCATGGAGAGAGGGCATTATGTGATCCATAAATTTAGAAATTGTATTGTAATTTACAGTTGAACACCAAATGTGAGAAAGAAAATGTGTAAAACATAAACTACTAATTTGAAGGGCCTCTTGGAACTGTTTTGCAGATCTCACACTGACTTTACTGTGAGGTTTTAAATCTATGTTCTGTTCCAGAATTCAGTTCTGTGCAGCTGCATGTTTAATCACATTCCCACTTTTTCTCTTTAACTTCTGTTTCTAATAAAAAAAAGTTTAGATCCAACATACTTATATTTAGCAATTTTCCCATGCGTGAAAGCTGATCGAAGTAAAACATGGAACAGTATCCCATTTTAAGTATGGCAGATGTTTGCCATGCTAAACAACTTTCAAGGAGAAGAAAATCTTTTCATTACAAACACAAGAGCATTTAGACAGAGGGTTGCCTAAGTGTAGGCCAAGATGTATGATCCTTGCATCAGAGAAATTGTAAAACGTTTAGTTAAATATACATTGAAATTACATCAGAGTTATAGCACAGTTAAATGCCAGGAAATTCATGGCATTCCATTCTTAATTTATAGTGTTATGGTCAGTGTTTTAATGGGAGTTTTGCTTGAGAAAGGACTCTTTGCTTGTTTGAGAATGGAGGGGCTCAACTTGACACTTCCTGGCTTTGGTGGTCCTGTCTTCTAACATTACTCTTACAATTACGTGACTTTTCCAACCATATAAAAATCAACTTTTTGGTATTTATAGCAGACACTAGAGATGTGCCAAATTACCAGAGACTAAAGACCAGCTAGTGTAAATTGGCACAGCTCCACCGATTTCAATGAAACTACACTGATACCCACCAGCCGAGGATCTGGCCCCTGATTTTTTAGCTGCTAATTTTTTTTTTAATGCTGAGTTTGAAGCAAAGGACATTTAAGGACATTTACAAATTAACAGTCAAATATGTATTTGATGGGTCATATTTATAGCTGATTTGCCCCCTGTTCAAAAAGGGGTGTTTAGACTTTAACTTCTCTAAACAGTTTCCCTTATGTTCTGTGCAATCCTCTCAAAATCAGGTTGTATGTCAGCAATGAGTTGGGCATTCATAGTAAGCATTCATAGTAAGAATGGGCATTGGGCATTGGGCATTCATAGTAAGAACATTCATAGTAAGCATAAAATGCATCCTATTTTGTTTTGTTTTGCCTGGGTGAAATATGTATTGAGATTGTTTGTGGTTTTACAGTATTGTAGGTCACTGTAATTTCTTTGTTAATATTTATTTCATTTATGCCCTGATCCTTAAAATAGCCATGCACGTGCCCTAGTGTTTGCAGATTGAGGGCTTTAATCACCAACCTGAATATATGGTTATAATCTTTTTTAAAAATATGCATCATATATACCTGTATGAAAGGAATTGTAAAAGCAGCGTCACAGGGCCCAATCCTGCTCCTACTGAGGTCAACAACAGATCTCCCATTGATTTCAATGACAAATGGATCGGGCCTTCTATTTTTCTTAAATACAGCTTTAGGGCTGAGCCTGCAGTCCTCACGCACAGTGGAACTTTTGAATTGGAACCATAGATAGAATATTGACATCTCCAGGAACTTTTACACCATCTTTCCCTTACTTTATAGGTTTCCCATTGACCCACTGGAACACTGCTATAGTGAGGCCTGAAAATGGCTGCCACAGGCATGGAAGTTAAGCAGTATGCACTGACAGAATTCATCTATAAAAAGGTGTAGCTAGTAAAAGGCTTCATGAGCTGATGCAAACAGCCTAGCCATGATTTGGGAGATCTGTGTCAGCAACAAAATATGGGAACTCTGAAAGAGCTGAATGTGTCCTTAGAGAAGATCTATAAAGGAATAAGTCCTGATGGCCTGGATGCTGCTCTAGACTGTGCTTCTGTGTTAGCCCATTGGATCATAAAGCTGCTCCAGGTCTCACATTAATTTTGAGCAGCCTTATCCCATATGAGGACTAAGGGTAAGTTTATAAGAACTTTGCCTATCTGCAGGCAGGACATGAAGCAGCCAAACAGCCCTACCATAGCCACTATTCCAGCTTCTAAACTGGAGCTGGGTCTGTATGCCTGGTACCTCATCCTAGGCAGGTGTTTATAGCCACTGTATGCATATAGTCATGGACAGACAGGAGACCTGAGTCAGCATAAAAATATGAGTGCTCCTACTCCAGTGTATCCCTAACCCTAACCCTCTCCCCTCAGGTCTGGGCTGTTGTAGAGAGGGCACGGAGACCAGTTCTGCTGTGCACAGACAATGTGGAGTCCCTCTGGGCACCTGCTCAGCAGTCACCTTCCCCCAGTGTGGCCGAACCACATCAGCCCTCCACAGTCCCCTATGATGCTATCTTCCCCCCACTCCAGGAAAAATAAGCTAGGAGATACCCCAATCATCACAAAATAAATATGAATTCTTCTGTTGTACTCAGGGTTTGAGTGAATACCTATAGAATGCACAAGAAAAACGTGCATGAGTTTTGATCTTTTCTCCATTATTCATTTATTAATTCAGATTTATTTTGACAAGTGCCCACCCCAATAGACTGCTTACAAAAATTGGGGAAGTGTTAATGAGTGACTCCCCTGGTACTACTCCAGTTCAAGTCCTTATTTGCCCTTCACCACTTCATCTGCTCACCTAACTGAGCTAGATACAGAGGGGACTGGGTGACATGCAATGTCTGTGACATGCAGGAGGTCAGACTAGGTGATCTAATAATCCCGTCTGACCTTAAAATCTATGGGTGAAGGAACTGCAACTCATCTTTTAATTCAGGTTATGAACCCCAGGGTGCTAACCCAAGTTAAAAGCCAACTAAACTTTAAAAGGTAAAAGCCAGCTGCTACATCTAGTTAACTAACTCAAGTTAGCTGACCCAAAGTAAGAACGCACCTTCTTTTACAGGGAAGACATACCTTATGAATCTAACATTGGCCACCTATTTTAGGCCATGTCTACACTACAGGCACTATAGAGGCATAGCTATGGTTCTGTGGCTATGCCACTGTAACCCCATAATGTAGATGCAGACTACAGCAAATGAAGGGGTTTTACCATTTCTGTAGGAACTCTGCCTCCCCAAGCACTGGTAACAAAATTGACAGAAGCATTCTTCCATCAATCTAGCTGTGTCTATACTGAGGGATAGGTTGGCGTAGTTACGGCACTCGGGTGTGAATTTTTCACAGCCTTGAGTACTGTGGCTATACCAACCTAAGGTTTAAGTATAAGACCAGGACTTACACAATTGTTGGTGCAAAAGGCTTTGTCCTTGACTTTCCATCTCACCTCATATCCCAATTAAAACTGTGGGCCTCATTCTCCTTTCACAAACAACAGTGTAATTTCATTGACTGTAAAGGGGTCACTGCTGATTTATGCTGGTCAGAGGAGAATCAGGACCAAGGACTTTTTCTCCCTTGCTGTAATTCCCAATTTTCTCACTCTCCTGCTATTAATTAACTTTGTAATTGTATTAATTAACTTTGAAGAGCAGTTTGTTTTAGAGTTTGTATGAATTAAAGTTATAATGTATTCTAATTGAAGTACAAGGAACCACTAGTAATAGTACTGTAAAGGGTATGTCTACACTACGAAATTAGGTCGAATTTATAGAAGTTGTTTTTGTAGAAAGCGTTTTAATACATGCTCTAAGTGCATGTAGTCGGCGGAGTGTGTCCACAGTACCGAGGCAACCGTCGACTTCCGGAGCGTTGCACTGTGGGTGGCTATCCCACAGTTCCCGCAGTCTCCGCCGCCCATTTGAATTCTGGGTAGAAATCCCAGGGCCTGATGGGGCTAAAACATTGTCACGGGTGGTTCTGAGTACATATCGTCAGGCCCCCGTTCCCTGCCTCCCTCCATGAAAGCAAGGACAGACAATCGTTTTGCGCCTTTTTTCTTGAGTTACCTGTGCAGACGCCATACCACGGCAAGCATGGAGCCCGCTCAGCTAACCGTCAGCGTATGTCTCTGGGTGCTGGCAGACGTGGTACTGCATTGCTACACAGCAGCAGTTTATTGCCTTTTGGCAGCAGACAGTGCAGTATGACTGGTAGCCATCATCGACGTAGTCCTGGGTGCTCTTTTAACCGGGCGCCTGGGCAAACATGGGAGTGACTCAGCCAGGTCATTTCCCTTGTTTCGTCTCGTGGTGATTCAGTCCCACACTGTCTTTTAATCTGCAGCTAGCAGAAGATGATGGCCAGTAATCATACTGAACCGTCTTCTGCCAAGCACCCAGGTGTTGACGATGGCTAGCAGTTGTACTGCACAGTCTGCTGCCAGCAAGATGTATAAAGATAGATGAAGTGGCTCAAAACAAGAAATAGACCAGATTTGTTTTGTATTCATTTTCTCCTCCCTCCTTCCCTCTGTGAAATCAACGGCCTGCTAAACCCAGTTTTGAGTTCTATCCTTGAGGTTTTGAGTTCTATCCTTGAGGGGGCCATTCAGTTTCTCGCAAAGCCACCCCCTTTGTTGATTTTAATTCCCTGTAAGCCAACCCTGTAAGCCATGTTGTCAGTCGCCCCTCCCTCCATCAGGGCAACAGCAGACAATCATTCCGCTCCTTTTTTCTGTGCAGACGCCATACCACGGCAAGCATGGAGCCTGCTCAGATCATTTTGGCAATTAGGAGCACATTAAACACCACACACATTATCCAGCAGTATATGCAGCACCAGAACCTGGCAAAGCGATACCGGGCGAGTAGGCGATGTCAGCGCGGTAACGAGAGTGATGAGGACATGGACACAGACTTCTCTCAAAGCACAGGCCCTGGCAATGTGGGCATCATGGTGCTATTGGGGCAGGTTCATGCGGTGGAACGCCGATTCTGGGCTCGGGAAACAAGCACAGACTGGTGGGACCGCGTAGTGTTGCAGGTCTGGGACGATTCCCAGTGGCTGCGAAATTTTCGCATGCGTAAGGGCACTTTCATGGAACTTTGTGACTTGCTTTCCCTTGCCCTGAGGCGCAAGAATACCAAGATGAGAGCAGCCCTCACAGTTGAGAAGTGAGTAGCAATAGACCTGTGGAAGCTTGCAACGCCAGACAGCTACCAGTCAGTCGGGCATCAATTTGGAGTGGGCAAATCTACTGTGGGGGCTGCTGTGATGCAAGTAGCCAACGCAATCAAAGATCTGCTGATATCAAGGGTAGTGACCCTGGGAAATGTGCAGGTCGTAATGGATGGCTTTGCTGCAACGGGATTCCCTAACTGTGGTGGGGCCATAGATGGAACCCATACCCCTATCTTGGCACCGGAGCACCAAGCCAGCGAGTACATAAACTGTAAGGAGTACTTTTCAATAGTGCTGCAAGCACGGGTGGATCACAAGAGACAGTTTCACCAACATCAACGTGGGATGGCCGGGAAAGGTACATGACGCTCGTATCTTCAGGAACTCTGGTCTGTTTCAAAAGCTGCAGGAAGGGACTTTATTCCCAGACCAGAAAATAACCACTGGGGATGTTGAAATGCCTATAGTTATCCTTGGGGACCCAGCCTTCCCCTTAATGCCATGGCTCATGAAGCCATACACAGGCAGCCTGGACAGTAGTCAGGAGCTCTTCAACTACAGGCTGAGCAAGTGCAGAATGGTGGTAGAATGTGCTTTTGGACGTTTAAAAGCGCACTGGTGCAGTTTACTGACTCGGTTAGACCTCAGCGAAACCAATATTCCCACTGTTATTATTGCTTGCTATGCGCTCCACAATATCTGTGAGAGTAAGGGGGAGATGTTTATGGCGGGGTGGGAGGTTGAGGCAAATCACCTGGCTGCTGGTTACGCACAGCCAGACACCAGGGCGGTTAGAACAGCACAGGAGGGCGCGGTGCACATCAGAGAAGCTTTGAAAAGCAGTTTCATGACTGGCCAGGCTACAGTGTGAAAGTTCTGTTTGTTTCTCCTTGATGAAATCCCCCGCCCCTTGGTTCACTCTACTTCCCTGTAAACTAACCACCCTCCCGTCCTCCCTTCGATCACTGCTTGCAGAAGCAATAAAGTCATTGTTGATTCGCATTCATGCATTCTTTATTCATTCATCACACAAAATAGGGGGATAACTACCAAGGTAGCCCAGGAGGGGTGGTGGAGGAGGGAAGGACAAGGCCATACAGCACTTTAAAAGTTTAAAACTTTAAAACTTATTGAATGCCAGCCTTCTGTTGCTTGGGCAATCCTCTGGGGTGGAGGATTCTTAGGCGTCTGGGTGAGGAGGCAATGGAACTTGGGGAGGAGGGCGGTTGGTTACATAGGGGCTGTAATGGTGGTCTGTGCTCCTGCTGCCTTTCCTTCAGCTCAGCCATACACTGGAGCATATTGGTTTGATCCTCCAGCAGCCTCAGCGTTGAATCCTGCCTCCTCTCATCACACTGCCACCACCTTTCAGCTTCAGCCCTCTCTTCAGCCCGCCACTTACTCTCTTCAGCCCGCCACCTCTCCTCCCGGTCATTTTGTGCTTTCCTGCACTCTGACATTGTCTGCCACCACGCATTCGTCTGTGCTCTGTCAGTGTGGGAGGACAGCATGAGCTCAGAGAACATTTCATCACGTGTGCGTTTTTTCGCCTTCTAATCTTCGCTAGCCTCTGGGAAGGAGAAGATCCTGTGATCCTTGAAACACATGCAGCTGGTGGAGAAAAAAAAAAGGGACAGTGGTATTTAAAAAGACACATTTTATAGAACAATGGGAACACTCTTTCACGGTAAACCTTGCTGTTAACATTACATACATAGCACATGTGCTTTCGTTACAAGGTCGCATTTTGCCTCCCCCGAGCGTGTGGCTAGCCCCTCCCCCCTTCCCCCTCCCTGTGGCTAACAGTGGGGAACATTTCTGTTCAGCCACAGGCAAACAGCCCAGCAGGAACGGGCACCTCTGAGTGTCCCCTTAAGAAAAGCACCCCATTTCAACCAGGTGACCATGAATGATATCTCACTCTCCTGAGGATAACACAGAGAGATAAAGAATGGATGTTGTCTGAACGCCAGCAAACATACACTGCAATGCTTTGTTCTACAATGATTCCCGAGTACATGCTACTGGCCTGGAGTGGTAAAGTGTCCTACCATGGTGGATGGAATAAGGCTGCCCTCCCAAGAAACCTTTAGCAAAGGCTTTGGGAGTATATCCAGGAGAGCCATGAATGCCAGGGCAAATTAATCATTAAACATGCTTGCTTTTGAACCATGTATAGTATTTTAAAAGGTACACTCACCGGAGGTCCCTTCTCCGCCTGGCGGGTCCGGGAGACAGCCTTGGTTGGGTTCGGGGGGTACTAGCTCCAGGTCCAGGGTGAGAAACAGTTCCTGGCTGTCGGGAAAAATGGTTTCTCCGCTTGCTTGCTGTGAGCTATCTACAACCTCATCATCATCATCTTCCTCGTCCCCAAAACCTGCTTCCGTGTTGCCTCCATCTCCATTGAAGGAGTCAAACAACACAGCTGGGGTAGTGGTGACTGAACCCTGTAAAATGGCATGCAGCTCATCATAGAAGCAACATGTTTGGGGCTCTGACCCGGAGCTTCCGTTCGCCTCTCTGGTTTTCTGGTAGGCTTGCCTCAGCTCCTTAAGTTTCACGCGGCACTGCTTCGGGTTCCTGTTATGGCCTCTGTCCTTCATGCCCTGGGAGAGTATGACAAATGTTTTGGCATTTCGAAAACTGGAACGGAGTTCTGATAGCATGGATTCCTCTCCCCATACAGTGATCAGATCCTGTACCTCCTGTTCGATCCATGCTGGAGCTCTTTTGCGATTCTGGGACTCCATCATGGTCACCTGCAGCTTGCCACGCTGGCCAAACAGGAAATTGAAATTCAAAAGTTCGCGGGCCTTTTCCTGTCTACCTGGCCAGTGCATCTAAGTTGAGAGTCCTGTCCAGAGTGGTCACAATGGAGCACTCTGGGATAGCTCCTGGAGGCCAATACCGTCTAATTGCATCCACAGTACCCCAAATTCAACCCAGCAAGGCCTATTTCAGCGCTAATGCCCTTCTCGGGGGTGGAGTAAGGAAATCGATTTTAAGAGCCCTTTAAGTAAAAAAAAAGGACTTTGTTGTGTGGAAGGGTGCAGGGCTAAATCGATTTAACGCTGCTAAATTCGACCTCAACTCCTAATGTAGACCAGGGCTAAGTACCATACCAGGTAGTAAATATTTGCAGGATTGGGCCCTAATTTGTATTGCAGTTTGATAAGAAAATAGACATCTCCTGTGTAGGGGGTTAATACATAGTACTAAAAGCACCTCAAAGTTTAACCTTTATACATTTTTTTCTTTTATGAAAATGTTGACAGATTTTTTTTTTTACAAACTGGAAATGTTTGCAAAGACCCTTCCTCTCAGTTCTGGATAGGGACCTTCCTAGAGACCTATTTGGAGTAGAGAGAACATGTAGAATCCTGGGAAGAGGCTGGCAAACAGAAAAGGAGAGTAGAGAAACTGTTCTTTTCAAAATCTCTTGGCTCATGGCTCAGGAGGATGATTTGGTAACTGCCCATTAAACAAAGGATTTAGGTCTTTTGAAGTATAACATTCAATTTAATTTTGAATCTTTCTGGAAACATCAGATTTAATATTAGCATAACAATTTGATTAATATGTAAAAAAAAACAAACAAAAAAAGGCCAGAATCTCTATGAAACATAGACTACAGCCTATCAAAGCAACTATATGATCTTATTCCTGTAGGATCTCCATTTTACATTTCCTCTTCCTTACCCTGCTCGAATGTGTGAGCATCTCTCAAAAAGCTATATTTCAACCACCTGCCATGTGATCCACTAGGACAGACACCCACACTCATGAGGAGTCTCATTTGTGGGTTGTGTCACAGAATTAGGATCTAGATTGTAAGTTTTCAGGATAACTGTCTTTTATGTATCTGTCAAGCAACATGAACATTTATAGCATTACCTACATAAAGCAATAAGAATACAAATAATGTTAATCTTCTCTTGGACTTTACTAGTTGATAACATCTTCCCATCCTTCTGGCATTGGGATGGATGAAAATTCTCCATCTGAGTTGAACTTTGTTGTGTTTGTATATTATAACACTTTTGCACTTCTTTAACACCTACCATCCAAAGCTCTCAAAGGACTTTATAATTATTGATGAATTAAGACTCACAACACCTTTGTAAGAAAGGTATTACCCCTTTGTAGATAGAGAAGCTGAGGCACAGAGAGATTATGTGACATGCCCAAGGTCCTGCAGCAAGTTTGTGACATGACTCCCAGGTCAGTGCTTCCTCTCCCTTATCTGCAAATGAAATTACTAGGGCGATACTTTTGGTGATGTACCATGCATAGGCAACTGGTACTCTTTTCAAGTCAGTTCCAACGCCCATTGAAGTCAATGGAAAGACTCCCTCTGTGTTCAGTGGGCTTTGGATCAGGCCAAATCAAGCCTTCTTCCAAATAATGACAAGCAGTTTTCCCCTGTTGCATAGAGATATCTCTCTTTTACTAGAAGGTTCAGCCACTTGAGCAATCTCATTATCTGAATATTGCACTATGTTTAATTTGATAAGACACATACTTTATGTGACAGTTTATCCGTCAAACTACAATGGGTCCTTTAAAATAAATAGTGATTCACATAAAACTTGTGAATTTCTTTAATATTTTTACTGTTCGTAGAAGGTGATAGCATTCTAAACTTTAACATCCTGACTCTGCAAACACTTAGACATGTGCTTAACTTTAATCATGTGAGTAATCTCAGTGGTTCCAAAGTTACTATTCATGAGCTCAGAATGAAGCACATGCCTAAGTGTTTGCAGAATTAGGCCTGAATATATCACTCGATTTAACATCTGATTTTTCAAAATTCAAAGCGATTTGACCAAACAGCTTGAAAAATGTTTATACAAAAATTGTTCTGTATAAAACCAATGACAAAAATGCATTAGAATCTAATAAAGCCTTTGCCCAAGAATATTTTTGAAACTTTATTTTTTATAGTTTTAAACATTTATATACAAATGGATATAGTGTATTCCTGGAGGACCAATTTTCCAGCAAACATACAATAAGGCATAAATCAAGGACATAATTATTCTTATTGTTTGGGTTTTTTTTATTTTTTTGTAGTATGGTAGTGCCTCCAGCCTGTAACTGAGATTTGGGCCTCATTGTGCTAAGCACCATGCACACACTTAGTGAGAGACAGTTCATGCCCCAAAGAACTTAGAGTATAACCAACTCGAGTATGGTAATACAGAACTCACTGTAGACCACATAACATAAAATATGTTCAGATCCATCAGCTAGGCCAGATCATCTGACCCCATAGAAAAATCCATAGGGGTGATTAAGGAAGGCAAACTCTGAGGTTCCTTTGCAGAGTTCTATTAAGTCATTCTGTTGTAGAGTTTTCCATCCTCCCACAGAACAGGTCGGGGGTTCAGCTCCAGAATCTGTAGGTCTCCATGAACTTGCTAGAGACCAGATCTCTCCACACAGATGCCTCTGCACTACGCCTAGCTCTCAGAATCCAGGAGGCCAGATCCCACCATACAGAAATCCTTCCTGTGTCTGCTGTGACTATCACATACCCCTCTGTCAGTACAAATTTTGTAGATAGGCTTTTTCTGAGGGCAACTATCTTTGGTCTCCCTGAGGATTCCCTGCATGTTACCTGGGACGAATTATGTTCATAACACATTTGTCCTTCCTCCCTGGTTGTGGTCTGACCCTAATGACCATACTTGCAACTTCCTGTGCAGCTTCTTTTGCTTGGAGCTATAGTGAAGGAGCTTCCATGTGGTTCCAAGGTACTAGCATGGTGACACTAAGACAGTACTCCCCTCCCGCCCAGATTCCATTCAGTCAAGGACAGGTCCATGGATGCAGGGATCCCAGGGAAACTTTTTGAGTCACTTTTTGCAAGTTGGAGGTCTAATTATGTCTTATGTTTACTTTAGCATATTAAAAAGAGACATCTTATATATGATCTATACACTCTGTAGACAATTCTCCAACTGTAAATTCACACTGTTACAATCAGAAAATTAAATTAAATCAGGTGAATCTGTTCACTCATTCTCCCATGGTCTCGAGCACCCTCACAACATTTAACACCAAAAAACTGTCTCTGACTATTTTGCTCACTAAGTCAGTTCACACAGAAAGAAGAACAAAGTTGGCAAAGTTCACAAGATTTAAAAGCGGTGGGACTTTATTTGAAATGGTTTAGTTTTGTTAATCACAATTGGTCACACATGTCCTGCTTTACTCCAAATTATTTTGAAGGCTGACTTGGGGACAGCTTTACAATTTTAAGAGCCCCAAGTAAGAACACAAATTAGATATGTGGAATTTTCACAGGATGTGTCATGGCAGAATTTGGATTTAAGTATTATTATTTTATGGGAAAGAGAAAGGCCATCAAGATGGATGCTGCACAGAGCCACCTCTAGAGAAATAAAACAAAGTACTGGTGCAACCTCCCTGAGAGCTAGAGCAGGAAGGAAATTCCACTGGAATCAAGTACAGTATGAGGAACCAGGGGTTAGAAGTGAAGGATCTTGCAAGGAACTCTTCAGAATTAATCACAGGAGTACTTGACAGCTGGGCCTCAAAAAGCCACTGTTCTTAAGGTTGGATCTGGGAAGAGCTATTATAATAATAATATAGAATTAAACAAGTTTTTATTATAATGAAAGCGTTGACATCATCTTAACGATAGAAGAGTAACCTGCCATTCTAAGGGTGGGACACATTTCCTAACAATTTGATAGGTGAGCTTCTATAATTCCATTGGGGTTTTTTGCCCTAATCAACTGAAATAAAATGTAAAGACAGTTTCATCTGATATTTCAGTGCAGTGGTGTAGCGTAATGAAATGAGAGTACAGAAATTGTGAAAATCACTTGATGCATCAATAATTATAAATCTGCTGGATATATTTACTGCAAAGCAGGGTTGGTTTCTGACTGCAGGGTTGTACTTTGGAAAAAAATGTTTTAATTTTCTTTGACCAAATGACGCTGTACATACATGATGATAATAATGCTTTTCACTTCTGTCATTCAAGGATCTCTATGCGCTATGTATACAATAAACCTTACAATACACTTGGGATGGGGAATTGAGGCAGATGGAAGTGAAGTGATTTGCCCAATGCCACACAGCATATCAGTGGCAGAGCAGGAAACAGAAAACCCACGAGTCCAGACTCTCAGTCCCCTGAAACATGTTAATATTATCAGCAGCAGATGACACCATTGCAATATTTTTTTCTGCAACTTTTCTTTCCCATATGCTTCTTTTTTTGCCAGTTCTGGTACTGCTCCATCTTTGCAAGAGGCCAGTGGAGATTAATGTCAGCCTATTAAGTGTCTGGTTGGGTCCTGAGCAGCTTTTTCATACCGAAGTGAGTGGCTTAGGTGAAGATTGGAGTTCCTGATTTTTTAAAATTGTTTAGAGACCCTCTGGTGCCTCACGGTAAACTTCTATTCTATACATATTTCCTGTATTGCTCTCCCTTCCCTCTTTTTATTACTACCGACACTTTTACAAGAAAGCTGTTTGCTGATTACTGTAAGTTACAGTCCTCTGTAACTTACTTCTCCACAGGAGCAACTGTGTTTGATAAGCCAATCCTGGGAGGTGCTGAGTGCCCTCAACTCTTGTTGAAGTCTGAGGAAGTTCACGGTGCTCAGCACTTCTCAAGGGATGCTCAGCACCTCACAGAATCAGGCCCTGTGTGAGAAACAGCAAGGCAATAAAGATAAACTTCTAAGCAGCAAGTGTCCCACTTTCATTCAAATGTCTATTGTAATAAAAACCAAGTTACAAAAAATCAACAGAAGAAATATCGTCAAGATTGTTTTTCAATAATTTTCTCTCACATTTCTATGAGGTGTCTATCATTTTTTAAACAGAGCAGAATTACATTTGAATGAAGTAGGCACCACTATTTTTTAATTTTTCCTTACATTTAATCTATTTAGCAGACACCATTTTAGTATTTATTCATAATATGCTCAGCATCATAAACCTTTCAGTTAAATATTTTTATTACAAAGCAAAGATTCTCTTTTGTACTAGAACTAAGCTTGTACTTATTTAAAAATAAGTATCTTATTGTTGTCTGTTTTCATCCTTTGAGTCAATTCACATTCACTATAGACTCAAAGCATTTGTGGGATGACCTCATTTTTTTTTGGTTTTTGATCCTCTCTAGTCTTTGCTGACAGGATGCTTGTCACTTGCATTTTGAAACGAACTCTGTGTACACAGTCACTTCTTGAAAAGATCAGTGCTATCATTTGAACACGACTTTTCCATAAATATGCAAGTGGGAAGAAATGTAGGGAAGAATTCTTGTGTGAACTACCCACAGTCTCAGTCTGATCCTGATTACAGTATAATGTCGGTTCTGGATCCTTCTTCAAAATACACTACCTATCTCATTTCTGTACATGACTCTGAATTCCAAAGAAGGATAATATGACTGTAAGACTTTTTAATTCCCTAACTTACTTCAGCAGTTATCAGCAGCTGGTTACTTCAGCTAGTTGATATGCCTTGCTGTCTTGTAAACACTCTCTCTAGTATTGTGCATTACTCATAGTTTGAAAACCACTTTGACTTCTGTAACATAATTATGTTAATGTCAAATGAGTCACAGAGAAACAGCAAACTCCTTGTATCAGAGCCTCACCTTGGTGCCAGTTTCTGAATACTGTCTACTCCTGCCGGCATGGGAGGGGTAAGACAGGAGGTTTAGGGGAAAAAATCCTTTCATTTAACTGAAGTCATGTGAAGTTATGATAATGACACACAAAGGAGAATGAGTGACCATCAAATTCAGATTCACTGGAACATAAATTTACTATTAAGAGAAAAATATCTCCTGATCTTTCTTTATTAGAAAAATTAAAAAGTAATGAGGGCAGCTTGGCAGATATCTGTTGAACATAAACAACTTTTGCCATTGCTTATTTAGCTAACCTGCAATGATTGACTTACACAATTTGACATTTTAATCATTAAATTTCAAAATTGATCATCTTTGATGTCTTATGAATTTTACTTCTTTGGGTATTTCTTATCTTTTAAATATCATTTGCAGTTGTTAAACTATTTTAGCTCATTTTTTGGGCCATCAATTGCCAGGACCTAGAAAGTCCTTGAAAAGTTAAGTTACTGCACCAACTTCTGTTCTGACTTACTTACAACACCGTTAATAGGTGTCAGAACAGGACTTGGTCCAGTATTAAAAAAGAAAGGATTCTAAATTTGTGAAACACTGGACATCTCAACTTTAAACTGTGGAATTTCTTCTGTAGCATACAATAGGCAGTTACTAATTATTTTGTATTTGTCTAACCAGGATTTTATAAATTCAAACATAAATTATTATACAAATTTACCAGACCTTAACAGTCTGATAATGAACAAAATTTATCATCTGAGTATAAATGAATGCACTTTTTTCAGATAATACATGTTTTACTCTTAGTACATAGGTGCTTTTCATTGTTTCAATAGAACCCACTGTGCTAAAATAAATCAAAATAAAACTAGTGAGCTAAAAAACTAGACAACAGATAACAGCTGAAATGACAGCACTAGTAAAATACTTTAAGCACTAGTAAAAGCAATTCACACAAACATTATGTATAAGATTGTTTGATTGTAAATATATATGTATATTAATGTATACAGCCCTAGTTGAGAAAATTATGAGACAAGACTTACATTTCTCTGTGTTAAAATCCTTGAGAAACTCTATGTCCCTTTCAGAATATTTTCCCTTCACATCCCGACTTCTCAGATCAACCCTTTAAAATCTTTCTGCTCACTTACCCTAGAAACTCTGTTAATAAACTAAATCTCACTTGCCCCCTCTAGAACCAACTGTCATTACTAAATTAAATGGAAATATGAAGTCATGTCATAGGTGACTAATTGTATCCTAGATTTATCTACTAGCCACGATCTAAATATGAAGCCACAGCATCATCTCGACCTTAAAGTGAGTGAGGGGCTTTATTTCACAGCACATCCCCCAATCAAAGATAGCCTACTATGGACAATACCTGTAGTCTGAAATCAGCAGAGCTCTGAGTTATAATTATTCTTGTTTGATTTATTACAGCCTTTAACACAGTAGAACCAATTTATTATTTCCTCAATGGAAACTTTTTTGGAATATTCGGTATTTCTGTTTTTCAACTAAAGAACATTTATGAAATACATTTTAATAGACTAATTTACAAAAGAAAAAGAGTCTATATTTTGTTAATTATTTATTTATAATTTTAAATTAATCCGTACACAGATGCCCACACACAAATATACATAAAGGGATGCTACCTAGATTGAGAGCTTTTAGGGCTGGGACTGTCTCTAATCTACATGTACAGCATATAGCAGAATAGGGCTGTGATTCCTGACTGAGGCTTCTAGGAGCTACTCTAAATAAATAAATGGTTATTAATAATAATAATGATAATTAATAATAAACTATTTAAACCCATCTTGTTTTTGTCCATTACACACAGTTAGGTGGAAGAGGGGAAGAGAGTCTCATATAAAATTCAGTCTGTTAGCTAGTTTAGACTCCCAAATAGAGTGATTACAAATAAAACTGGACAAATACATCCCTGATATCATCCCAGTACATCCATGGAATGAAATTTGGGATGAAGATGGTCCATGTTTATTCATGTAAAACTTAATTTACTGGACTCCTCTATTTTAATGATTTTTTCATGTGTCCATGGTCATAGCACCCAGATGCATGACCTACATTAAAAAGCAAGATGTAAAATCAAACTGCCCACAAAAGGCAGCTGTAATCCAAAACTCCCTCTTGACCAATTCTCATTTACATCCCCCAGCACAAAGCACATACAGCAGAAGGTGGAGTTACTGGGTCTTTCCCCTCACAGTTATCCAAACCCCTGTTTATCTGAATGTTTATTGTGTTCCCAGAATTGTTTTTTATAAACAGGATTGTATTGAAACCACCAGAACAGTTTTCATGCAGTCACAGTTCCTACATATTATTAAGCCATATCAGCCCTCAGCCTCTGATCCCATCTCATGTACTATCTAATTGGTCACAACAAATTCCTGATGCCCCCGTCAGTTAAACATATAATCGTATCATGTGACAGGGGAACTATGTATTTGAACAAAAAATAGTGTTATCTGTTTGTCTGTCCATCTAGCTGTCACCTGTGTCTGTCTATCATTGGTCCGTCATTCTCTATCAATCATCTGTCTGTCCCTTTCTTTCCATCTAGCTAGGCCTCATACACTATATGTATACACTATACTCTGTCTGCATGTCTATTTCTCAGTCTGTTGTCTCTAGCTGTTTCACTATCTCTCATTACCCTAATCTCAGTGAGGGACTTTGGAAACAGGAGGGGTCGGAGGTGAGGAAGCTGTGGAGAAATACGGTTGAAGAGACCTTGAGGTCAGGTACAAATAGGGACCTTGGGGAGGAGGGACCTTGGGATAGTTACAGGGGAGGACTGTGAAGAGGGAGAGCTGAGGAGTATGGGGGAATCTTGGGCAGATGAGGGAACAGGTACTAAGTAGAGGGGCCTTGGGGAGAAAGAACAGAGCCCAGGAGAGGGAGCCAAATACTTAGGGGACACTTGGAGAGAAAACTGAGGGGAGGAGGCAGAGGCTTGGGAAGACACTTGGGGAGAGGGGATCTGGGAGTAGCAGAAAGAAGACGGGAGCTGGAGTGATGGAATAGAGATGTAGGAAAGGCACAGAAAGGGAGATGGGTGACGTTGAATGGCGGAGAGTGGGACTGAGAGGGGCATAGAGATCTGGGAGACAGAAGGATATTGGAAAAGATGGAGAACAGGGAGACGCTGGAGAAGCAAACAGAAGAGGGATGTTTCCAGAGAAGGAAGACTTGGGTCTGTTAGGGAATGAAGGGGGACAGAATGGGAAAATGTGGGGTTGTTTGGGAGGGAAACAAGAGAGTGTAGAGTTTGGAAAGGTGGGATGGTTAGGGCACTAGCCCAGGACTTGGGATGCCTTGGCTCATTTCCTGCTTCTGCCACAGACTTTCTGTTTGACCTTAGTCAAGTCACTTAGCCTGCTTGTTCCTCAGTCCCTCAACTGTAAAATGAGATAATAGAACTTCCCTACCTAACAGGGTGTTGTGAGGATAAATACATTAAGAGAGTGAGGCCCTCACATACTATGGTGTTAGTGGCTGAATAAATACCTTACCTAGAGCAGGGAGGCAGTGGGATTAGAGGAGATATGTTACTGGGAGCCTTGGGAAGCAAGACCCCACTATGAGGGAGGGAGTTTGTCTCTCCCCCACTCTGTAGGCAAATCGAGGACTGAGACGCAGCACTGTGTAACTACATCAGTGTTTCACCCGACTCTAGCTGCCTCCCTCCCCATCTTCTGGCACAAGTTCTAGTGTGGGGCTATGGCTGAGGGGTTATAACACGCCAACCTGCCCACCACAGAGCCAGTAAATGTGATTCTTATTGTACAGGGGAAACTGAGGCACGGAGGGGCAAAGCGAGCTGCCCCTGTGGCGCTGACATTAGAAGCTGCGTCCCCGTGCCTCCCAGTCACCCCTGCTCTAACCACCGCACCACGCTGCCTTCAGGCTTGACCAAGGGGAGAGGGAAGAAAACGGGTCAATGCCCCTTTAAGGAATCGAAACCCCAGTGAACATTCCAGTTGACATGTCATCGTTCCTGGAAACGGATGGCGTCATCGCGTCCCTTCCGCCCTTGACGGGTGGCGGCTGACTGAGCAGCGCGGACCTGAAACGAAGGACTAAAAATAGCACGGGAAGGGTGGGGGAACAAGGCCAGGCCACGGCCGGTCGGCTACGAGCCACGCCGGAGTACGGTGGCCGGCGGGGGATGTTCCATTCCAGTCTTCGCGGGGGGAGGCACTGGGCTGGCAGGGGGAGATGACTCAAAAGGGTAACCGCCCTCCTTAACTCACCGTCCGCCACGAACACCCGTGCACATGCGCAGTAGACCGAACTATTTGTAGCCGTCTCTTGGGCGATGATGTAACGCGGGGAGCAGCTGAGTGGGGCTGTGCGTGAGGCGTCACCGGCTCGCTGCCTCGAGCTGTTTACAGCAGGGACTGTCGGTTACCTAGCAACGCAGGGAGACACACTGAGGAGTAGGGAGGGAAGAAGAGCATCGTTCCGGGCCCTCCCCACCGCAGGAGCATCGACACGGGCCTCAGCCCAAGGGGGGGGGCAGCGCGCCCGCCGCCCCGCCCCAGGACAGCAAGGCCCCCAACTCCGAGCGCATCCACGCGGCCATGCAGGCAGGGGCCCATCCCCCCATCCCGAGAGCACCGATAGGCCCCCGCCCCCGAGCACAGGCATCCCCTCACCCCAAAAGCTCTGACACGCCTCCCCCCGCCCCGAGCACCGACATCCCCCTGAGATAGAGATGCCAACCTTCCCGGGTTGTCCTGGAGTCTCCAGGAATTAAAGATAACATTTTAATGAAAGATTATGCCGTGTGATGAAATCTCCAGGAAGAAGTCCAGCCAGAATTGGCAACCCTACAAGAGCGCCGACTGACTTGGGGCCCCACTGCAGATGCTGGTACAGGACCTCCTGCCCCACTCCAGATCTCTGACAAAGATGGTGTCCAACTTCAAGGGCATCAACACAGTAGCCCCTTGGCCTCCTGCCAGGCCCAGATGAGCATTCACATGGGTTCCCCAGTGTCCACGTACAGCTAGTGTAAATTGGGTGCTAGGATTTTAGTCCCTGTGACATCGCAGGCTTGGATGGCAGATGTGCAAAACGCCAGTAGCCTCCATACCACCGACCACACTAGAGTGCCTGCCACTGTTACTAAGAGGGTGCTAGACCAGTAGTGGTACATTGGGAAATCTGAGAGGAAAACATCTCATGTAGATAAGGCCTGTTTTTGTTTACTTGGATCCACGGCTTTGTCTAGATTTCCCTCAGCCTCAAATCATCACCCACAAATCACTATGATCCACAGTCCTCTTGAGTGTTTGACAAAGACCCTCCCAAATGGCAGAAACAACACAAAACTTCTGAGGAGGTCTGAAATGCTGTGGGGTTATCTGTTTAATCTCTACAGACTTCTTAATCAGTTCAGGCTCCAGATTTCACATTCCTGATGTCAAGCATGAATAGACACCGAGACAGCCCCAGGTTTCTGTTGGATGGAGGTAAATGAGTGACGTAGCTTTTAACAGTGAGAAGTTCTGTATGTTCAAACCTGTTTCGCTACTTAAAAACTATAGCGGGGATAATAATCTGGGGCTAGACAGATCTTACTGAAGTATTATGAATCTGTCAAATAGTATTTTCCAAGCATTTTGAAAGGACAGAGATTCGCCTTTCAACCTTAGAAAATGGTATTGTTGAAATCTTTTTTTTTCTTTCAGTTTGATTGGTTTTCAGTCTTTTTTTTAAAAAGGAAGTCTCTTTCTGGTGGGAATCTGAGAAGGTGTTAAATTCTGTTTGTGGTCGTGTCTATGAGTTATCCGGGTTAACTTTACTTGATTAAATTTAGAATTTTACCGCAAGAGGGGGAGGCTTCTTCTTTAAATGCCATCACTTTTTATTTGCCTTCCAGCATCTTCAAGGGAGTCTACAAAATTGCTTATCCTAATTTCTGTGGGATTTTATTTGAAAGAATGAAATTCAGTTATGATAAAAGGAAAAGAAACCCTGCAACCAAGTTCCTTTTATTTCAGCGACAGTTTCTGGGTTCTTTGTGGACAAAGCAGCAATGAACACTTGGGTATTTGCCATTCAAGGTAGAATGAAAAAGTCATGCCATTTTTGGTTGGGGGATCATTTACCAAGAGTGACTCTCATTTCATCATGCTTAGTTTGTTTCTGTCTCATATAGATAGCACTTTTAATTAAAGGATCTCAAGGAGTTATTTCTCTCAACACCTCTGTCAAGTAGATAAGCATTAGCCTACCCAATGTATGGATTTGAAAACTGAGGCACGTAAGAGGTTCAGTCACTTGCCTATGGTTCCCCGGGGAGCAAAGCTGGTAACTGAATCCAGGAATTCTGGCCTTACAATTTTCTATTCTAACCCTTAGACCTATTGCCTCCTTGTTTATATTACTCTACCTTATTTGGTTGGTTTAGTGACAGTATAATGCAGCGTCATGCTTAGAAATCACAGGCTAGAAGGAGTCTCTGGAGTAGATTGGGAGAGAGTAATCTTTCTGTCAGCCCACAGAGAGGTGTTTTCAGGCTCCACGGGATCTCTTGTTTTCAAGCATAAGAAGTAAAGGCAACTGTGTTTCTCATCTCCTACGTTTCCTTTAATTATAAGGCTGAAGGTAGGGACAGGAGTGGTTATTGTTTCCAAGTGTAATATTCCTGAATTAGTTCAGTCTGGAGGAGTTGCTATTTTGTTGGCACATTATAATTGCCGCTTTCCTGCCCCCAGCTACTTGGCCAGGAGAGAGATTTCTGTATGTGGCACTTCTAATTTCTGTTTGATCTACCCTTATATAGGAGCTTCTCTTAAAGGTAAATTAAAGCTTTGTCTCTAGTAAGAGAAATTTTTTTCTTTCTGGCTCCTGTTTCTCCCTTTCACGATCAGAACTAGGAGTTCCACTTGCTCAGATATCAGGAGCTAGAGTTGAACATTAAGCTGGTTCTGACAATTCAGCTTTTTCATTCCAGACAAAATGTGACCACCTGGAATACCATTATCCCATTAGATCATTAGGTTATGCAAGGTGAGGGACAACATTCATTGCTGAACCTTAGAACAAATACCAGTTAGTTTTCATCCCACTATACTTGAATCAAATGAGCAGAGACAAGACTCAAGAAAAGGCATGATAGCCTTTTTGTAAATATAGGGACTATCTGGATGTTAAAGATATATGACAGGTTTCAGAGTAACAGCCGTGTTAGTCTGTATTCGCAAAAAGAAAAGGAGTACTTGTGGCACCTTAGAGACTAACCAATTTATTTGAGCATGAGCTTTCGTGAGCTACAGCTCACTTCATCAGATGCATACCGTGGAAACTGCAGCAGACTTTATATATACACAGAGAATATGAAACAATACCTCCTCCCACCCCACTGTCCTGCTGGTAATAGCTTATCTAAAGTAATCGTCAGGTTAGGCCATTTCCAGCACAAATCCAGGTTTTCTCACCCTCCACCCCCCACACAAATTCACTCTCCTGCTGGTGATAGCCCATCCAAAGTGACAACTCTTTACACAATGTGCATGATAATGAAGTTAGGCCATTTCCTGCACAAATCCAGGTTCTCTCACTCCCTCACCCCCCTCCAAAAACCCACCCCCATACACACACAGACTCACTCTCCTGCTGGTAATAGCTCGTCCAAACTGACCACTCTCCAAGTTTAAATCCAAGTTAAACCAGAACATCTGGGGGGGGGGGGGGGGGGGAGGAAAAAACAAGAGGAAATAGGCTACCTTGCATAATGACTTAGCCACTCCCAGTCTCTATTTAAGCCTAAATTAATAGTATCCAATTTGCAAATGAATTCCAATTCAGCAGTTTCTCGCTGGAGTCTGGATTTGAAGTTTTTTTGTTTTAAGATAGCGACCTTCATGTCTGTGATTGCGTGACCAGAGAGATTGAAGTGTTCTCCGACTGGTTTATGAATGTTATAATTCTTGACATCTGATTTGTGTCCATTTATTCTTTTACGTAGAGACTGTCCAGTTTGACCAATGTACATGGCAGAGGGGCATTGCTGGCACATGATGGCATAAATCACATTGGTGGATGTGCAGGTGAACGAGCCTCTGATAGTGTGGCTGATGTTATTAGGCCCTGTGATGGTGTCCCCTGAATAGATATGTGGGCACAATTGGCAACGGGCTTTGTTGCAAGGATAAGTTCCTGGGTTAGTGGTTCTGTTGTGTGGTATGTGGTTGCTGGTGAGTATTTGCTTCAGGTTGCGGGGCTGTCTGTAGGCAAGGACTGGCCTGTCTCCCAAGATTTGTGAGAGTGTTGGGTCATCCTTTAGGATAGGTTGTAGATCCTTAATAATGCGTTGGAGGGGTTTTAGTTGGGGGCTGAAGGTGACGGCTAGTGGCGTTCTGTTATTTTCTTTGTTAGGCCTGTCCTGTAGTAGGTAACTTCTGGGAACTCTTCTGGCTCTATCAATCTGTTTCTTTACTTCCGCAGGTGGGTATTGTAGTTGTAAGAAAGCTTGACAGAGATCTTGTAGGTGTTTGTCTCTGTCTGAGGGGTTGGAGCAAATGCGGTTGTATCGCAGAGCTTGGCTGTAGACGATGGATCGTGTGGTGTGGTCAGGGTGAAAGCTGGAGGCATGCAGGTAGGAATAGCGGTCAGTAGGTTTCCGGTATAGGGTGGTGTTTATGTGACCATTGTTTATTAGCACTGTAGTGTCCAGGAAGTGGATCTCCTGTGTGGACTGGACCAGGCTGAGGTTGATGGTGGGATGGAAATTGTTGAAATCATGGTGGAATTCCTCAAGGGCTTCTTTTCCATGGGTCCAGATGATGAAGATGTCATCAATATAGCGCAAGTAGAGTAGGGGCTTTAGGGGACGAGAGCTGAGGAAGCGTTGTTCTAAATCAGCCATAAAAATGTTGGCATACTGTGGGGCCATGCGGGTACCCATAGCAGTGCCGCTGATTTGAAGGTATACATTGTCCCCAAATGTGAAATAGTTATGGGTAAGGACAAAGTCACAAAGTTCAGCCACCAGGTTAGCCGTGACATTATCGGGGATAGTGTTCCTGACGGCTTGTAGTCCATCTTTGTGTGGAATGTTGGTGTAGAGGGCTTCTACATCCATAGTGGCCAGGATGGTGTTATCAGGAAGATCACCAATGGATTGAAGTTTCCTCAGGAAGTCAGTGGTGTCTCGAAGGTAGCTGGGAGTGCTGGTAGCGTAGGGCCTGAGGAGGGAGTCTACATAGCCAGACAATCCTGCTGTCAGGGTGCCAATGCCTGAAATGATGGGGCGCCCAGGAGTTCCAGGTTTATGGATCTTGGGTAGTAGATAGAATATCCCAGGTCGGGGTTCCAGGGGTGTGTCTGTGCGGATTTGATCTTGTGCTTTTTCAGGAAGTTTCTTGAGCATATGCTGTAGTTGCTTTTGGTAACTCTCAGTGGGATCATAGGGTAATGGCTTGTAGAAACTCGTGTTGGAGAGCTGCCGAGCAGCCTCTTGTTCATATTCCGACCTATTCATGATGACAACAGCACCTCCTTTGTCAGCCTTTTTGATTATGATGTCAGAGTTGTTTCTGAGGCTGTGGATGGCATTGCGTTAACCTATTAATATTATAGGTTAATATATAACAATATAGGTTAATATAACAATATAGGTTAATATTGTTAACCTATCCAACTATACTCTCAGCCCAGCAGAAGCAGCTGTTCTATCTCGGGGCCTCTCCTTCTGCCCCTCCACCCCCACGAACATGATACAGTTCTGTGGTGACCTAGAATCCTATTTTCGACGTCTCCGACTCAAGGAATATTTCCAAAATACCTCTGAACAACATACTAATCCACAGAGGTCTCCCTACCAACACTACAGAAAGAAGGATTCTAGGTGGACTCCTCCTGAAGGTCGAAACAGCAGACTGGACTTCTACATAGAGTGCTTCCGCCGACGTGCACGGGCTGAAATTGTGGAAAAGCAGCATCACTTGCCCCATAACCTCAGCCATGCGGAACGCAATGCCATCCACAGCCTCAGAAACAACTCTGACATCATAATCAAAAAGGCTGACAAAGGAGGTGCTGTTGTCATCATGAATAGGTCGGAATATGAACAAGAGGCTGCTCGGCAGCTCTCCAACACGAGTTTCTACAAGCCATTACCCTATGATCCCACTGAGAGTTACCAAAAGCAACTACAGCATATGCTCAAGAAACTTCCTGAAAAAGCACAAGATCAAATCCGCACAGACACACCCCTGGAACCCCGACCTGGGATATTCTATCTACTACCCAAGATCCATAAACCTGGAACTCCTGGGCGCCCCATCATTTCAGGCATTGGCACCCTGACAGCAGGATTGTCTGGCTATGTAGACTCCCTCCTCAGGCCCTACGCTACCAGCACTCCCAGCTACCTTCGAGACACCACTGACTTCCTGAGGAAACTTCAATCCATTGGTGATCTTCCTGATAACACCATCCTGGCCACTATGGATGTAGAAGCCCTCTACACCAACATTCCACACAAAGATGGACTACAAGCCGTCAGGAACACTATCCCCGATAATGTCACGGCTAACCTGGTGGCTGAACTTTGTGACTTTGTCCTTACCCATAACTATTTCACATTTGGGGACAATGTATACCTTCAAATCAGCGGCACTGCTATGGGTACCCGCATGGCCCCACAGTATGCCAACATTTTTATGGCTGATTTAGAACAACGCTTCCTCAGCTCTCGTCCCCTAAAGCCCCTACTCTACTTGCGCTATATTGATGACATCTTCATCATCTGGACCCATGGAAAAGAAGCCCTTGAGGAATTCCACCATGATTTCAACAATTTCCATCCCACCATCAACCTCAGCCTGGTCCAGTCCACACAAGAGATCCACTTCCTGGACACTACAGTGCTAATAAACAATGGTCACATAAACACCACCCTATACCGGAAACCTACTGACCGCTATTCCTACCTGCATGCCTCCAGCTTTCACCCTGACCACACCACACGATCCATCGTCTACAGCCAAGCTCTGCGATACAACCGCATTTGCTCCAACCCCTCAGACAGAGACAAACACCTACAAGATCTCTGTCAAGCTTTCTTACAACTACAATACCCACCTGCGGAAGTAAAGAAACAGATTGATAGAGCCAGAAGAGTTCCCAGAAGTTACCTACTACAGGACAGGCCTAACAAAGAAAATAACAGAACGCCACTAGCCGTCACCTTCAGCCCCCAACTAAAACCCCTCCAACGCATTATTAAGGATCTACAACCTATCCTAAAGGATGACCCAACACTCTCACAAATCTTGGGAGACAGGCCAGTCCTTGCCTACAGACAGCCCCGCAACCTGAAGCAAATACTCACCAGCAACCACATACCACACAACAGAACCACTAACCCAGGAACTTATCCTTGCAACAAAGCCCGTTGCCAATTGTGCCCACATATCTATTCAGGGGACACCATCACAGGGCCTAATAACATCAGCCACACTATCAGAGGCTCGTTCACCTGCACATCCACCAATGTGATTTATGCCATCATGTGCCAGCAATGCCCCTCTGCCATGTACATTGGTCAAACTGGACAGTCTCTACGTAAAAGAATAAATGGACACAAATCAGATGTCAAGAATTATAACATTCATAAACCAGTCGGAGAACACTTCAATCTCTCTGGTCACGCAATCACAGACATGAAGGTCGCTATCTTAAAACAAAAAAACTTCAAATCCAGACTCCAGCGAGAAACTGCTGAATTGGAATTCATTTGCAAATTGGATACTATTAATTTAGGCTTAAATAGAGACTGGGAGTGGCTAAGTCATTATGCAAGGTAGCCTATTTCCTCTTGTTTTTTCCTCCCCCCCCCCCCCCAGATGTTCTGGTTTAACTTGGATTTAAACTTGCAGAGTGGTCAGTTTGGACGAGCTATTACCAGCAGGAGAGTGAGTCTGTGTGTGTATGGGGGTGGGTTTTTGGAGGGGGGTGAGGGAGTGAGAGAACCTGGATTTGTGCAGGAAATGGCCTAACTTCATTATCATGCACATTGTGTAAAGAGTTGTCACTTTGGATGGGCTATCACCAGCAGGAGAGTGAATTTGTGTGGGGGGTGGAGGGTGAGAAAACCTGGATTTGTGCTGGAAATGGCCTAACCTGACGATTACTTTAGATAAGCTATTACCAGCAGGACAGTGGGGTGGGAGGAGGTATTGTTTCATATTCTCTGTGTATATATAAAGTCTGCTGCAGTTTCCACGGTATGCATCTGATGAAGTGAGCTGTAGTTCACGAAAGCTCATGCTCAAATAAATTGGTTAGTCTCTAAGGTGCCACAAGTACTCCTTTTCTTTTTAAAGATATATGAGAAAGTTACTATAATGTAGGGTTTACATGTTCTTTAGTGCATACAATTTACCATAACACCTGAGCACTTCTTATTCAAATATAGACTCAATAGCCAATGGCTTATTCTTCATGGAAAGATTCAGTGGTCTCCTTCCATCTTCTATGCATGACCAAAGGCCCTTAGACATCATGACTTCATGGACAAAGATAAAGCAATTATTTAATTCAATAGGTTGTGGCAAGGTGATGATACTTCTGCCTTAAGCAATTATAAGCAAAATTGGCACTGCCCTTGGGCTTTATTTCTTCTAAGAGAAGAAAGGATGGTCTAGTCATGGTTAGGGTGCAAGCCTGGGACTTAGGAGACTTGGGTTTAATTTCTATTCTGCCACAGACTTACTTGGATAAGTCATTTATTCTTTCTGTGCCTCAGTTCCCTATTTATAAAGAGGGAGATGATAGTGCTTTCCTACCACACAGAAGTGTTGTGAGGGTAAACACATGAAAGCTTCTGAGGTAGTCAGTTACTATTGGTATGGGAGCCATATAAATAGCTAAAATAGATAAAGGGGTGTCAGATTAGAAGGGGTTTGGGTATTTCATTTTACTTTTACTCCTAGTGGTATGGTTTTTTTCTGTTTCCTGCAGAACTAAAATCTCCATATTGTAGGGCCACAAGGAATTAACCAAAACATGACTTTTCATAGAATCAGCTTCTAGTGCATTAGCTTCACAAATCAATTTGCTCAATTTGCATATTCTTACAGTCTTGTTTCTCTAACTGGCAATGGAGAATTGTATTTTGAAGGTACGTAATTGGTCAAAAGAAAATCCTTTAAAGCTTTTATTTTTAAATGTCAACCACATTTCAGAATGCTTCACTTTTACAGACTTTGTCATAGGTGCCTGTAAATTAAATGTTTCAGAGTAGCAGCTGTGTTAGTCTGTATTCGCAAAAAGAAAAGGAGTACTTGTGGCACCTTAGAGACTAACAAATTTATTTGAGCATAAGCTTTCGTGAGCTACAGCTCACTTCAATCCGATGATGTGAGCTGTAGCTCACGAAAGCTTATGCTCAAATAAATTTCTTAGTCTCTAAGGTGCCACAAGTACTCCTTTTCTTTTTGTAAATTAAAGGTTATTGTTAATAGTCATAGTTTTGGGATTAGCTTTAAACGAGTATATTATAGAAATTAGAGATGGAAAGACCTATTACATCATCCTGTCCATCCCCTGGGGTCAGTCCAGGATTGATACCTATACAGTATGGTATACTTTTTAGTGCTTTGTCTAGTCTTGTCTTAAATGTTTTAAGTGAGGGATGTCCCTCACTTCTCTTCCAAGATGATTCTACATTCTGAGATCTCACTGGCACAACATTTTTCCTGGTATGCAGTCTAATGAGTTCTTTTTTATTATTATCTCATTACTTCTAGTTATATCCTCCTCCTCCAATGTTCTAGAAAGGGAAAGGAACCATGGTCTAAGTGTTGAGGAACAGGACTGAGGAGTATGGGGTTCTTTTCCTGGCTCTTTCAGTGACTTGCCTAAATCATTAATATCTGTAAAGCACCTGGAGATCCTGAGATCGAATGAATTATACAAGTGCAAAGTTTTTGTTATTATTATTTTTGTTGTTGCTGCTATTTTCCAGGTGCATGACTTGAAGGGTTACATTAAATGTGATCTTCAAAGCTCAGAAAAAGATTAAGCCCCATAGTTTCATTCTCCCTTTTGAACCTTCTGTCACCCCCCCAATCCAGGTTTCCAACACTTTCAAACCAAAAAGTACCACAAAAGCCCTTCTGATGCAGCTCCAGCTCTTTGATACTCTTGTTTTTTCTGTCAGTTCTGGAACTTCCTGTGTCATTTCCTCCACATCCGTAGGTCTTATTTTGTTTGCACTGAAATGGTGTGTTTATGTTTACTTGGGCCCAGGGCCAGATTAACTTTTTGTGGGCCCGGCACCAAACATATTTGTGGGCCCCCATTGCGGAAATAGGGCATGTGATGGGGGGCGGGTCCGCAGAGCAAGGGGCCAGTTGGGGGCAATGAGGCGCAGCGCAGCGGGAGTGGCCCCACTCAGCTCAGCACAAGGGCATTGTTTACAAACCCATAACTGCTAGATGCACACTTGCCCGCCCAGCCCTGTGCTGCCAATGTGTCCCTTCCACACTGCCCCCCTGCCCAGTGCCCTGCCCTTATGCCCAGCGCCCCCTCGCCCAGAGACCTCCCCAGCAGATCCCAATGCTCCTGGACCTACTATGCCCAGCACCCCATGCCCAGAGTCCCCTCCCGATGACCTCCCACCACAACTGCACAGCACCCTGCACACCATACCCCCTGCCCAGCTCCCCCACCCACAGATCCCCTGCTGTCCAGTATCCCCTTCACAGTCCCCCTGCATAGCTGTAGAGCACCCCATATTGCTGATGGAATTCTGCATCAAATTCTGTGCATAATATTTTAAAATTCTGCAATTTTTTTTTACAATAAATAAATGTGGAAGCTCCACCATGGCAGTGGGGAGCACAGGCCACTGGGGAGGTGGGAGAATACCCTGCAGCCTCCCCCGCCCCACTGGGACAGGGACTTGGCAGTGAGGCTGAACCTGACCCTAACCCAGCACAAGGGCCATGCCTGCCACAGAAACACCCTGGGGCTCTGCCCCTTTTGTGCCAGGCACACCAGATGTGGGCAGGGAGGATCCAAGTGCAGAGGGACTTAGTGTAGGGGGATCCAGATGGGGGTAAGAGGGTTCTGTGGCAGGGGGTAAGAGAGTTCTGCGGGGGAGGGGTAAGAGGGGTCTGTGTGGGGCAGTCTGGATGCAGGCAGCTCAGTGGGGGATCTGGATGCACAGGGAGGTTCCAGGTGCAGGGGCAATGAGAGTCTGCAGTGGGGACCAAGTGAAAGTGGTTGGAGCTCAGCAGGTGGGGGGAGGTCTGGGTGCAGGGGAGGTTGGATTCATTTGGGTGGGGTCTAGGTGTAGGTGGTTGGGGCTCAGTGGGGAGGGTGTCTCGGGGGGCTCATCGGGGTGGTACAGATGCAGGGGAGGTAGGACTTGTCAGGGTTAGGGTTTGATGGGCCTGCTTAACAAGGGAGGCCCAGCTGCTGCCAAGGGGATCCACATGCTGGGGCCCCGCTTTTCCTATCCCCTTCTCTTCCCCATCCCATGCCGCTTCCCACTGCTCCATCTCCTCCCCATCTCACCCACTTCCTTCTCCCCTGCCCTTGTTTCCCCCGCTTCCCCATTCCCTTCTCTTCCCCATCCCATGTTCCTTCCCCACCACTCCATCTCCTCCCCATCCCACCCCACTGCCTCTTCCTCCTCACCCCCCGCTTCCCCATTCCCTTCTCTTCCCCATCCCATGCCCCTTCTCCACTGCTCCATCTCCTTCCCATCCCACCCCTTTCTTTCCCCACTGCCTCTTTCCCCCTGCCTTGCCCTGCCGTACGGTGTGGGCACTCACTGTTGTACAAAATGAAGGATGGTTCCCAGCACACAGAAGGGAGCTCAGCCATCACTAGGACCCAGAAGGTGGTGTCCAGCTGCAAAGTCCAGGGAGCTGAGCAGCACCTTCTTTTTTCAGCTGGGCTGCGCAGCAGCTCTGCGTTCACAGACAGTGGGGGGGGGAGGGAGCAGTGGCACGTGACCTTGCATGCCATGTGGCCCCCACCCCTCGCCTCTATTTGTGTGGGAAATGCCCCCAAACTATGCCAGGAACATTCCAATCACACACCCTTGTTCCTCCTTCACTTTCTGCGGGGAGCAAAGAATGCTGCAGGAGGGGGACCTGGGCTGTTTTAATTCCCCCTGGGGCCCAGGAGTACCTCACACAGACCTCCACTGCCCCCAGAGACCCACTCCCCCCACCCTGCCTGTCCCCCAGCCACACTCACCAGCCCACTGGGTGGGGCCTATTTGTCTTGCCAGGGCTGAGCCAGCATCACAGCTGGGGCTGGTGGGGGATCAGAGTGGGAGGGGCCTGTCTGGGCCAGGCTCCCTCAGAACCCCCTTGTCTGGGGCCCACACGAGCGCCCGCCATGCTGGCCAAGAATGACCTGGCCCCTGCACTGGTCCCAGGTGGCTCAGCCCCGGGAGGTGGTAGGCAGAGCAAGACCGCTCGGAGCCGGAGCCGCACTGGGGAGCGGGGCAGGCAGATCCCTGTGGGACATGACCCCCAAGAGCCCCCCAGCCCAGCCAGCGGCGGAGCGAGTGGGTGGAGGGGACGGGATGGGGCAGGGATACCTGGGCTGGCCAGACAGCCAAGAGGAGCATGGAGGAGGGGCTGGAGAGGTGAGGAGCCAGCCTGCGGTGGCCCCTTGGCTGGCAGCGCAAGTGAAATGCAGTGCCCAGCCGGCTGACAGGCCCCTTTTGAGCATGGGCCCAGTGCTAGGGCACCTGTGACACCATTGTAAACCTGGTACTGCTTGGGCCTAATGTTGCTAGTGGACTGATCGAATGTGGGCTTATTATTTTCTTCAGGTATTAAATGTTTCAGATGATTTTATGCACTAAAGTCAAACAGTTGTGATTAGAAACTTCAAATTTAGCATGGATTATGTGTCGTCCGGAATATGCTTTGTTGTATATGCCATATGTTTGTAGATTGGGGGAAATGTGTAAAAAAGTTATCAGCAAGTGAAAGCCATGTTATTTTCCTTAACTGCTCATTGTGTATAGTTATTTAGATTCAGACCCTTCTGCAATTGGGCAGCCTATCCCTCCTCTGAAACCTTATCCCAGCATTAAATGTGGTAGCAGAAGAAGCTCAACAGGTCTGTCTACCTTCCAGCTGTGCCATGATGGCTCTAGTTTCACACCATCTATAGGGCACAGCACATTCAGGAACACAGCTGCAAGGTGCACACAGTTTGAAGTAAATCTGTGATCTGGTGATCACACATTTAATTAAATGTCCAGCAAGCACAACACAGGTACTTTGAAAATATACACTAATAGATGCATAGATTCCAAGGCTAGAAGGGATCATTGTGCTCCTCTAATATGACCATCTGTAAAACACAGACCATAGAACTTCCCCAGAATAATACCTAGAGCATATCTTTCAGAAAAACATCCACTCTGGATTTTAAAATTGCCAGTGATGGAGAATCCACCACGGCCCTTGGTAAATTGTTCTAATGGTTAATTACCCTTGCTGTTAAAAATGTATGTCTTATTTCCAGTCTGAATTTGTCTAGCATAAATTCCCAGCCACTGGATAGTGTTATACCTTTCTTGGCTTCATTGCAGTCCATAATCCAGTATCTGTTCTCCATGTAGGTACTTATAGGCAATAAATCAAGTCACCCCTTAACCTTCTCTTTGTCAAACTAAATGGATTGAACTTCTTGTGTCTGTCACTATAAAGCATTTAAACTAATCCTATAATCATTCTTGGGCCTCTTCTCTGAACCCTCTCCAATTTATTAACATCCTTCTTGAATTGTGGACACCAGAACTGGACACAGTATTTCAGCAGTGATCGCACAAGTGCCAAATACAGAAGTAAAATATGTTAGAGTTGCCAACTTTCTAATTGCACAAAACCGAACATCTCTGCCCTGCTCCCTGCCCAGCCCTGAGGCCCTGCCTCTGCCTCACCCCTTGTCCAAGGCCCCACCCCCGCTTGCTCCATCTCCCCTCCCTCTGTTGCTCACTCGCCCCCACCCTTACTCACTTTCACTGGACTGGGGCATGGGGTTGGGGTGTGGGAGGGGGCGAGGGCTGGAGGTGCAGGCTCTTGGATGGGGCTGGGGATGAGGAGTTTGGGGTGCGGAAGAGGGCTCCAGGCTGGGGCTGAGGGTTTTGGAGTGTGATGGGATATGGGCTCTGGGACGGGGCTGCGGACTTTGAGTGGGGCCAGAAATGAGAGGTTCAGGGTACAGGGGAGGGCTCTGGGCTGGGGCGGGGGGTTGGGGTGTGGGGCCATGAGGACTCCGGCTGTGGGTGCAGGCTCTGGGGTTGGGCTGGGGATGAGAAGTTTGGGGTGCAGGAGGGGGCTCTGGGCTGGGGCAGGGGGTTGGGGTGTTGGAGGGGGTGAGAGCTCTGGCTGGGAGTGCAGGCTCTGGGGTGGGGCTGGGGATGAGAGGTTTGAAGTGCAACAGAGGGCTCCGGGCTGGGGCTGATGGGTTTGGAGTGCGGGCTCCAGCTGGGGGTGTGGGCTCTGTGGTGGGTTTGGGGTGCAGAAGGGGGCTCCGGGTTAGGGAGGGGTTTGGGGCACATGGGGTGAGGGCTCCAGTTAGGGGTGTGGGCTCTGGGTTGGGGCCAGGAATGAGGGGTTTGGGGTGCAGGAGGGGGCTGGGACAGGAGAGGGGATTGGGGTGTTAGGGGTGGCTCCAGGAGGGAGTTTGCCTGCGGGAGGGGACTCCAGGATGGGGCAGAGGGTTGAAGTGTGGGAGGATGTGTGATCCTGTAAAGGTGTCCTGTTTCTCCCCACACCCAAAAGTAACGTAAATAATGATAAAAGCTGAGGGTTTGAACCTGTGCCCACTGAAGTTAATAGCAAAGCTTACATTGACTTCACTCGTTCAGGATCAGGTTCAAAGCTAGCTTTCTCTTGTGATGTTTTTTTTTCATATTTATGGATTTGTGATCAAAAGCCAGAGCTTTGGCGTCTAAAATACATGTTTAATACACGCCTCTAAATCATGTTTAAAAGTGAATATCAGTGTTTAAAGCTTATATATTTCTTTGTCTGCCTCCTTTGAGATTTTCAAAAGTACTTAAGTGATGTAGGGGCTTTTGAAAATCTCACTCTTAGTGGAGGCTATCCTGCTCCCATTAAAGTAAAAGTTCCCACTGATTTCAGTAGGAACTAGAGTAGCTGTTGGCTACAAAGATCTGTTTTTACTCAGAAAATGGGATTATCTATTCACAGCGCATTTAACATAAAATGAGGTAAACATGAAACGGGTGTTAACAATATATTTTTGTAATACATTTGGTGAACTATGAAAACTAACTGACCAGTTTTAAAATAATCATTTCTAATATCTATGTTGAGGAACTGTATATTATGATAGATACAGTACTCGGTATCATTGCCATATTTTTATTTAGCAAATTGCTATTCAGTTACAGAACATAACAGAATCTTGCACAGCGCTAAGTGCTGCATATAAAACTCTAGATTAAAAACTAGAATGAGCCTGTATGTAAAAGAAGCTTTAAACCATCCTAACCTAAAAAACAACAGGGTCTCCACATTCTTAATAAAACAAATTCCAGTGTTTAGGTATATAGCACCCAGAAACCTTAATTTCAACACTCATCAAACATCAGAGAGGGTACAAACAAACAGTCCTTTAGCGGATGACCTGAGATAAGAAACAACTAAGGCCGGGTCTACACCTAAGGGCGTGTGCAGGGCACCTTAAAACTTAAGTTGAATTAGCTATGTCATGCATGAGTATGAAAAATTCACACCCCTGCGAGAGGTAGTTAAGCCAACCTAAACTCCGGTATAGACATTGCCACATCAATGGAAGAATTATTCTCTCAACATGGCTATTGCCTCTAATTACTGGGATGGAAAACTCCCTTCTGTTGCTGTAGCAGGTGTGTACACTACAGTACTACAGGAGCACAACCCCTCTGGAAACTGATTTTATGCTTTGGAGAAAAGGTATCTACGGAGCTCTAGAGAGGATGTAATTTTTATTAAAAGAAAATATTCCATACATACTGTACCTTGCAATGAGAACAAAATGATAGTGTGGAAATGGGTGGAATATCAGTTTTCTCAGTGTGTGACTGCTGTTCTTTCATTCAGTTTGCTTAGCTATAAACTAGGGGCACAGTTCTGCAAGGTGCTGAGTGCCCTCAACTTCATGATTTCGGCACCTTGCAGAATTGGACCCAAAGTGGGGGTAATCCTGCTCCCAGTCAAATCAATAGCAAACTCCCAGTGGCTTCAGCCTTTGCAGCATTGTGTTACTATATGAGAACCACACAGTGAAACTGTCTTTCAACAAAATTGAAACTACTCGCTCATTTTAATTGTCTAAACTGAAGATAGTGCAAAAGGTAAACAATTTAACTGTTGAAAAGTAAAATAAATCTAAGAATTCTTAAATTATTAATAATCTAAGGCCAAGATTTTGAAGAGTGACAAGTGGTTACAGGTACAGTGATTTGTGGTTGCTCCACACTGAAGACCCATAAAGGAGCCTGATTTTCAAAAGATGTTGAGCAGTCTTTTCTGAAAATCAGGATCCATTAAGGTGTCTGTTAAGGTCAAGTTGGACACCCAAAATCACTACTCCCTTTTGAAAATCTTGGTCTAATTTATTGCTAAAATGGGTAAGGGACTTTTAGGGGAGGAACGGGGAGCAAAATATAATTTTTAACTTGATGGTGTCCCTTTAAGATAAATCCAATAATGAGTCTAGTCTGACCATAAAAGCCTAATAATTACATGAGCCTATGTTTTCAGACCTTGATACCTAAAATGAAATATCAAAATCCATATTTAGACAACTAAATACTATAAAGCTTTGTCTATACAGTTCAGCTGCACAAATGTTAGTAACTTCGGGAGCTCTAGTGTAGATGACTTTCCAACACTGAAAAGGGTTTTCATCACTGTCAATTAAACCTCTTTACATAAAGTCAAGATTGGGGCTTCCAGATTCTACAGTAATACAAACAAATGGTAATAATAATAATAATGAAGCTGATGATGACTGTGAAGGCTACTAACAAATGAACTCATTTTCAATGTTGCTACACTTTCCATTGAAGTCCATGGGAGTTGTGAGTGCTCAGAACCTTGAAAAATCAGACCACTCACAACCTAAATATGGATTTAGGTGACTAACTTTAGTCATCCCATTTGAAGATGTTGGTCTTGAGTCTCTTTTTGGGGGTATGCTTTCTGCACCGTGGGCCTGCTTTAAACCTCACTGAGTTCAATGAGAGTCTTTCCAATGACTTTGGATGAAGCCCCATGATAGTGTGTTAAGCATTGTTTAATCTAAATTGTAATTGAAGTGTATTGATAATTCTCTGTAGTTCATAACTACCTACGTAAGATAAAGGAGCACTATTGCTCATTATTCTCACTATTAGTCAGCTTCCAACAATATCGCAGTCAGTTTATTTTCAGGATGAAACCCCAAATCCTCCACAATATTACAAAGAAAATATATACCAAAGAAGCTCTTACAACACAAAGTGAGCAGGAAAAATAATATTTTCTACACTTGGAACTTTCCCCAAATCATGTTTTCAAATCCGTTACCTGTGTTACTAGAGTTGCTTAACTCATCATTTGTTTGTTTTTTGAACATGACTGTCAACCTGTTGGCAGCCGAAGGTTGCAGCAAACCATAGATGGAAGGACACAAAGGAAAGTATGTTGCATAGTGAAATGGAACTGTGACTCAGCTTTTTCCAAAAGTATCATTCAGTTGTTTGTTTGTGCTACTTCCTCTTGGCTAGCAAGAAATGCCCTAATGCACTGGAATAATAAAATGTTCTGAACTTTTCAATAGGACTAGCTCTTGAAATCTGCTAAGAAGCATGAACAGCAAAAAATAGTAAATAGCAATGTAGTTTCTCAGATGTAAATCTGATGTAGATTTCACATGGTTGTGTAGTAATTTTAAATGTAGGCACAAATTTTGTTTTTCTGGTCCATTTAGATAGTGCGTGACAATGTGAGGTGAGGCAGAAGCTTTCTTCCAAGATTTTCTGTCTCCCAAAACCTGTATCAGTGCTGCTTTGCAGGCCTTCCATAATAAGCTCCACAGAGGGGTGTTGGAAAGGTTTGGAGATTTTCTCTACATTAATGTGCACCCCGCTGCCCTGACAATGCCTCCCCATGTGCACTCCATCTCACCCTGGATGAAGATTATTAGTGCTCCTATTGAGAGTGATCTACATGAGGATGTCTGTGCAGCGAGCCATTTCTGATAGGATTAATAGTATTGCTTTTGCAGCATATATGTGCATCCATTTGAGGGTATTTTTGTGGGTAGCCAGAATTTGATTCAGTCAGTGGTAGTTATATTATTTTCTGTTATCAGCAATTAGTACTGATGCTGCCTTGTGCTAGAAGAAGAAATATATAGATATAGATTGTAGAGGGCCTTTCTGTTTAGTGTCTGTTGTCCAAGGTTTCATATTACTTATTCCTAAGAATCTATTAATACGGGTATGTTTATATGGGATGTTTTAATCACTGAAATCTAAACACATTAATGGCAACTGTTTAAAGTTCCAGGAAGGACAGAGTTCCTCGTAAATGCGTCACATATCTGTACTGTTCTTCTGGTTCTCTTTCAGCCAATGAGAATAAAGAAAATTGTGGTATCCATAATGGAGAAAATTTTTAGTAATTTTAGATTTAGGGCCAATTTTTGTCTGCCTGGTCCTATTTGGCAGATGCCAGACAACTGATGGACTGATGGAGGCATGTAAGGTTGTTAGGAATAGAATTTAATTTATCTTCTGAATTAGAAGCAAATACTTGGAATGCTTTATTTTTCTGTACAAAGATAAGCCAGCACAGTTGGAGGAATTCACTAGTAATGTTGGTGCAAGAGAGCTTCAGAGGGGCCATAAGATTTCTTCCCTCACCTCTTTTCCAGAAATAAACCTGGAGCAAGAGGTCCTTTGCCTGAGCTGCAGGACAGCCATAGCTAGTTCTGAATACTTCCTTCCCACTCCCAGGCTCCACAAGAGGCCTCAGCACAGGAGACATTCTGGAGGAGAGAGGAAGAGTAACAGAATGCTTTATGCCCCAGCTGTTCTGTACCCCTGCAGTGATCCATAGAGACCATTGCAGCTAGGGTACAAGTTAGGGCAGTCCTCATAGCTTCTGTAACCTGTGCTGGGAACCACGTTGGACCCTGACAGCTCCTGAATGTGCAAACCACATCTCCTAGGTCCTTGTACCAACCCTATCACCAGGAGAGGCATGAATCTGGCTTGGTGTTGACAGCCCTGCAATTATCATGAGCAACTGTACAATAACAAATTGTGATCTATGTGGTTGTTGTGAATTTGTTTTCTGTGGACTATGGAGACATCTTCATTACTGTGTAAACTTGAGTTATCTACACCTGAGTTACTTCTCTTGAGCTGGCCTAGTTCAAGTGAGAGGAGCCACACTGTGAAATAACACTTGGGCTGCTATGTTCACACTGGTGCTCCACTCAGCACTTCTGGGGGCACATCTTATGGTGCGTTGTGATGAAGTAAGTTGAGCTGCTCTATGAATTCTTTCCTGATGAATTGTGGAAGAATTTGTCAAACCTTTCTGGGCATATGGGCCAAGTGTGGAAAGGCACTGCACTCGAGTGGAGCAAGCCTGCATCCATATTGCAGAGTGGTTACATTCAGGGATTTGGAGCTGTGCTCCGGTTCCGCTCCAGCTCCAGGCAAAAACCTGCAGCTCCACTGCTCCGGAGCTGCTCCATGTTTCAGCTCCGGGCTCCACTCCAAAGCCCTGGTTACATTAGCAGCTGACAGGTTGTGTGAACTCAGGCATTAGTCTATACCCGGTGATGGCCAGCCAACTCAAGTTAAAAGCATCACCACACTTGAGTGAGGGATTAAAAGATATAAGGCTTGTTTTCCATGAAAAGTTAATGTCTAAGGGCAGGTCTACAGTATGGGGTTAAGTCAACCTAAGTTATGCAACTCTAGCTACGTGCATAACGTAGCTGAAGTCGACGTAGCTTAGATCGACTTACTGCGGTGCCTATACCGCACTGGGTCGACAGGAGAAATTCTCCAGTCGACTTACCTTACGCTTCTCATTCCGGTGGAGTACCAGAGTCGACGGGAGAGCCATCTGCTGTCAATTTAGTGGGTCTTCACTGTGTCGATCCTCAGTAAGTGTAGACATACCCTGAGATATCTTCCTGTGAGCAGGAAGAGCAGCCATTTTTTGAGGCAAGACTTGATCTAACATGTTATAGAGTACACGCACTGGTTTCCCTCATGGGCCTTGTCTTCACTAGGAAGTAAAGTTGTGTTCTTAAGTTAGCTGACTCCCGTTAATTAACTCAAGGTAAAATCTTGAAGTGAAGACAAGGTAGTTTATAGTTTTGACATAAATAAGTAGGTCAAATTAAAGATTAAGCTCCCTCATAATCTTTAACTTGACCTACTAACTTGTGTGAAAACTACAAACTTGTCTTGTCTTCCCTAGGATTTTAACTCAAATTAGTTAAGAACACACCTTTCTTCCTAGTGAAGATATAGCCCATGGAAACTTTATTTCTTTTCATTCTTGATTTGTTGTTTCCCTTGATCTATAAAATAAAAGCCATTCAGCCATACTGACTAAAAATATATAGTTGCTCTTTATGTATGGAAAAATGTAGTTCACAGTAGTGTGAACATGTCTTACAGGTAAAAAACCTAAATAAGTCAATTTCAGTTCAAGCTTTTAAAGAGTTCTAAACAACAGTGTGCAAAAATGGTTTTAAAATAATTTTAAATATATCTTAATGGTGTCTAATGTGGCAGTTTTCAATTACTAGTTAATGGTGACAAATATCACTGCATATATTGGATTGCAGGATTTTTTCTGTGCAGATGGATTTAGTCAGATAGCTATAAATATTAGCTTTGACATTACAAAATATACAACTGAAATGGGCTATGCTGAAACAATCTTCAGGGCCTGACTTAAATCTAAAAAGCCAGGAAATTTAGTGTTGAGACTGAAACGTGTTCACTGTTCTCAACATGTAGGATAGGCAAGAACATTACAGCTTCCTTTTTTTTTAATCATAGCAAAGAAATATATATTGCTCAAATGCTATGCGGTCTGAGCCTCCTTGGAATGGATATTATCAGTGGATTAAAAAAAGTTGACTGAGGTTTATAAAAAGTACAAACCACTTACTCAGGAAATCCCTTAACTAGTGGACAGAATGGCTAATGGGGAACCAATTTAAAGTAACATATTCTATTCTGTTTGAGTGTCATTAATTTAGGATGTAACCCAATTTCTTAAAACAATTCTATAAACATATTGTTCATTCATACTGTAATAAAATGTTAGAACAATTCTAGATAACTTGATGGAACCACAGTTATTCATGTAGTGTAGATAGGGCCCTGCTGATGTAAGACCTCACACTCTGGTCTTAAATCTTTGCCAGGAAGTTGAGTGAAGCCCACCAAATTTTGTGTGAGAATTAATTGTTTTGTGGATTAGCAAAGTGAGATTAGCATAGTTTTACTCTTTATATATTTTCATTATGGGCCTCTCCATGTGGCAGTGGAAGATCAATGGGAGTTCTGCATGCAGGGTGACTACAGGATCAGGCCCTTTGTATTGCAAAGCAGTGGCAGCAATGTCTGTAGTTAAATTCACATACAGTTTCCATTCTAATCCCATATTTTCAGTGTGCATATGTATTAATTATTATGATACAATCTTTAATTACATGATCACATATAATTTCTGATATAATATCATGCAATTATGTAAGCACTTAGCACACTGTTTTGAGGTTAAAAATTTATATATGTATATGCAAAAAACCCCACCAAAATATCAACTTTAAAAGATAAATACTTTGAATACCAGTGACTGATGGTATTTGATTATTTTATATTATTTGTGGTTATAATTAAATATTGACAAAACAAATGATTTTTTGTTACAAACTGTCTTCAGTTTGACCTCTATGACATTTTCATCAAAAGACAATCATACATGAAAACATTTGAGTCTAAAATCGAGGACAATTAATAAAATTGGAATGAGTTATTTCTTAACGGTGAGGTAACATTTTTAATTGGAAATTTTCCCTTAGTGCCATTTGCCCCTAATTGGCATATGTAACTGACATCTTGTTACAGCTGATTATGAATGCTGAATAGCATGTTACAAAAACAACAAGGGCGTTTATTATGAATCTTTAATTTTCAACCTTGTGTGCTAGTAAGACTATTTGGAAAAAAACCAAGTATTGGGATTTTGTATGACTCACTGTGGTAAGTAATTATTAATCCCCAGATAATGTATATTCAACAAACCTCGGAAAGTACATTGTTGATTACATAGGAGGTATGTGTGAATTGCTTACATATTGCCATGATATTGGTTAGTAATCTCTTGCGTAAATTCTCTTGTAGAGAAATTCCATGAAGTACAGTACACCGCAGATTTAATCAGTTATTGAGAATATATTTGCATTCCAGAAAAAACTGCATAGTAGGGAGATGAGCTATGTCAGAAGTTTTTGGCAAAAGCCAAAACTACACAAAACAAACTTGGTTTTAAGTTTTGTTACAGACATTAAACTCAGATGAGGCTCATGAGTCAATTTATTTTTTACAAATTTATTACGATTATTTTTCTTTATTTGTGATTCCTAGAGGCCTCAGTCAGGAAGGGGACTAGTGCTAGGGACTGTACATACATGTACAAGAGACAGTCCCTGTGATGTTCTGGGTATTACCCAGACCATAATGGTTCTGTCACTGCCTGCCTTCTAACTTTGGGTGTGTTAATGCTATTCTGTTATGGCTCAGAACTCTGACACCAGTAGCCAGCCTACAACCATAGAGATCTCAGATCTGGCTTCCACTAGCCTAGTTACTCCTTGCAGGATGATCTCAACAACCCGTTCTGCTCCCAAATTCCCCCAAATCCATCTCCCCAAGTACTTAACTACCAGACACTTGGACTTTTCCCCTCTGGTTTGTCACCTCTGAAGGGGTGAAACCTGGCCCCAGTTATCAGTTTACTTTGGCCCACACGCTCCACACAGTTTGCACAATAGAGACCTGCTTGGGATTAAAATAAACAAAAAGTTTATTTAATAGAAAAATCATAGTTTCAGAGATGAAACAGTAAGGAAAACCAAACACATACAAGTTATGCAGAAAATAAACATAAAGGTGCAAACTTGGGCTTTACGCATCTATATTAGCTAAATTTCATTTTCTAATACAAATTTCCTGTTGTCTCTGAACAGTTTCCTAGTATGCCCTCTATCATAGAGGGGATCGATCCAGTGTTTCTGAGCACCCCGCTTAGATGCTGGTGCTCAGTTTCTGGATAAGCCTTCATTCCCTCTTCCCTTTCAACAGGGTTTGCAGGGGTCTTTCTTTCTTTCTTTCTTTCTTTCTTTCAGACTATGGTAATCAATGGTTACACTATAGAGCAGGGGAAACTTCCTCCTTCCTTAAGTTTTCCAAGACTGGGTTTTGTTGTTTGTTTGTTTCAGTCTTTCCATTATCTTTAATTATCTGCCATTGTGTCTACCTGGGTTGTACAGAGCTAAGTACTTGGAGTTAGTTTTGTGTAAACAACTAGCCTGGGAGGTGCCTCTCCCTGTCTGATTGTTTCCCCTCACTGCTGTGAAGTGAGGCTGGAGTTGCACCATAGTTACAATTACAATATTCTACACATGCATATATTCATAACTATAACCTGTGCACTGGGGTTCCCAAACTTGGTTTGTGGCTTGTTCATGGTAAGCCCCTGGTGGACCACGAGACGCTTTGTTTACCTGAACGTCCGCAGGTACAGCAGCTCGCAGCTCTCAGTGTCCGCAGTTCGCCGTTCCCAGCCAATGGGAGCTGTGTGAAGCTGTGGCCCGGCCCACGCTGCTCTCCGCAGCTCCCATTGGCCGGGAAGAGCGAACCGCGGCCACTGGGAGCTGCGAGCGGCCGTACCTGCGGACTCTCAGGTAAACAAAAAGTGTCTTGTGGCCCACCAGGGCCTTACCCTGAACAATCCGTGAACCAAGTTTGGGAACCCCTGCTGTATACATATCTCCTAAGTTCAGAACATTACAAGCTTTCATGAAAGATCTTGCTTGAAATATATTTACACACAATAACATTTGTATACAACTAGTTGATTCAGTTGCTTATTCTTTGGTGTTCAGAAACTCTGTTCTCCCCTTGGGGTGTCTGGAAACCTTAGTGTCATAGTCCCTTATTGAAATTATACAAAATTCGTGAAATGGAATGGAGTTTGCTTGAGCCCTAAATTGTGGGCTTGTGGGTTATGAACCCTTTTTGATCATTCAAAAAAACATGTCAACAAACCTTTGTGAAGTGAATTTGCTGTTTTCACATAGCAGAGATGTGCATTTCTGCAATAGAATGTAGAGCCGATTTTATAAATTTATTCAGAATATTTCCTATCACTATAAATTATACTGTATGCTTTAAAATAAACAATCCTAATATATATCTTCATGTGTACAGTATGTATATATATTTTATCATCTATTATTACTGTAGTTTTTCCCTCTTTATAAATATGCTGTATAAACATTTACTAGAATTCTCATGCAGTGTCTTTTTTCTTCACTAAATGCTGTATCACATTTATTCACTGATTTCAGTGGGACTGCTCATGCTTAAATGCTTTGCTGGCTCAGAATCTAAGGGCTGGATCCCACACTACACCTATACAGAATGTTGCTTGTGTACATGCAAGATAAAAAGTGATAAATAGGACAGGGAGTACAGATCCAGCATTACTGAGGGTGCTGCTGCTAGAAGCAGAGTGCTTGTAGCTAGGTGCCTCAATAGATTGATGAGAAGTGCACTTAAACTCATCTCCACAGTCAGGTACATTCTCTACCCCTTCCCTGCCCCTTTTTATCTTGAACTTTTGAGAATAATTAAATTAAATGTGGAAGGAGGTTGAGAACAAGATTGTGCTCCCTGCTGCATAAGGATTTGCCGGATCAGGGTCTACGGGGGTAGAATTCCAGAAACCTACATAAAGCCAAGTAATTAAGCTTTATTTGGGTGCCAAATGTAAAGGCTGCGGGAGACTAAATCCACTCCTCAACCTGAAGACAGTTCCATAATGCCGTTCATGCAAGGGTTCCTGGTCACTGTCTGAGCATAGATTCATGAGGCTTTCCCCTCATCCACATCCAGCATTCCCTCATGCCTTTGCTTATTTACCTTGGAAGGCATGTGGGAATTCTTTTAAAAAGGCCATATTTTTGGAGTTTAATGTACCCACCCTGTACACACCTATATTATATATCATTTGAAAGCTTATTTTGTGTATAATTAGTTAAGGTATAATGTGGATCTGTCAAGTGGTGCTGTAAGCCTGTAGGCGAGGTGAAATAATGGTTCCCAAAATGAGAACGTGTCATTTTTTACACAGTTCCAGAAACATGGCTATGACTACAGTTTTTACTGTTTAAGTTAATTTTAACAGCTTGATGTGGTGTTTATTGCTCAAAGCCACCAAATGACAGTGTATTACAAGATTTTGATTGGGTTTGCATGAGCAAGTAGTTTTTTTCCAGAAATTATGAAACTTTAGAACGGGGCAAAAATGGTGAATATCAACATTTTGCAGTATACTAACATGAAATGTTTTCAAATTGCATGTTCTTCATTGTCAAAGTATCACACAAGCAATTATAATAATTATCTATATTTTCAATTGAAATTTGGTGACCAGATCAATCTCACACTGAAGGTTGTGCACCAGTAGCAGTAGATTGCATGCCCATCATTGTGTACTGCATCACAGATAGATAACCATGATTTGAGGAGTTCAATAGCTCAGACATAGGTGAGAGGTTTATTGCAGGAGTGGGTGGTTGAGATTCTGTGGCCTGCATTGTGAAGGAGGTCAGACTAGATGATCATAATGGTCCCTTCTGACCTTAATATCTATGAGTCTATGAGATATAAATGTATGTGAATTCCTTATGTAATACTTCTCCATTTGTGAGCTTTTGAACATACAACATAGCATCTAGTCTTCCTAATAAAAGGGTTTAATTTGTAAATGCATGTAGTACTAGATATGAAATATTCTAGAAACTAGCTTTTTAATGTAGTGACACTTATGCGCAAGTCAGTATGAGTGTTAGCGATGACAATACACAGCTTAAATTGGGCTTCAATCAAAGTGCTCACTGAACAAAAATGGCAGTTTTGATACTAACGTATAGATCTAGTTTAGCACTAGTTTGGATACTTGTACAAAATGAAAAATGACGGTAGTGGTGGTGGTTATGCTAATGATATACTTTCAGAATTTTACTTCTATGGGGAAGTTATGGTATATGAAGACATGGAGGATACAAGCCCTTTAAAGTTTACATCAGAAAGAAAAAGACTCTACAAACTTCGAGAAATGTGTTATTTGTCAAGAAAATAAAAAAGAATGCAAAACTGTCAAAAGCCACTGGTGCTGGACGGAATTCTGTAGTGCTGACTGTAGAAGCCAGCAGAGATGAATTGTATTGGCAGCTACTAGATGAGTTTTCTAGTTTAGATGTTGTGACACCACTTCTGTAGCACAGGGGTTGCTGTCAGAAATACACAAGCAAGTCAAATTGGGCACATCAGAGTTGTATTGAATCCAGGAAAGACAGACTTGGATCAGAGAGCATCATGTTCACCTGCTTCTATAGCCATCGGAGGAAGCACATACTCCAGTAAATGGTCCTGTTGCATTGTTTGCGTGAGACAAAAACACAAGAAAGTCAAGAAACTTCATAAAATAGAAACATTTGAGAGAGCAACCAGTCTAAGGGAGGCAGCACTTCAAAGAGGAGGTGATGACATGTTGTACAGAATATCTGTGGAAGACTTGATTGCTAAGGATGCAGTTTATCATTCCATGTAACTTTCTTCATACTTGAGTAAAACAAATTTTAAAGCAAAACCATCTAGTTACACTGCAACAGTATAGTCACCTTAGGACATTGCATTTTATTAACTGTTTGAAGAGATAGCCTATGCTCTTATGTACAAGATGAATTCTTTTATTCTGCCCATGCTGCTACAAAGACATAAAGTCCTACTTCCCTCAGATGTAGAAACTGGAAGCTGTTCCAAGAGCAAATTACAGGCAAGGTTAGAAAAACACAATGGTTCTGCAATTTCATTTCATGCACAGCATGGACAAGGCAAGTCTACCAATGTTCTATGCAGCGCAATAACATTAGCCGATGCTATCCAAGATGCTAGTAACCTGAAGCAATAGCTTAAGTCATCCAAATACTTTATGGCTGTTCTTCTGGCAAGTACGCCTGATGAATAGCTTTCAAATGAACAAGTGGTTTTTGTTCATTTCCTTTGTTCTGAAATAGTCAAAATGAAAACCTCAGAATATTATCCAGAGCCAGGTGATTGTCGTTTACAGAGGTCAGCTACTTTTGTGCCCTGGTTGGTGCGGGAGTTCATCCTTTGGCTGATAGATAAAGAGGCATATAATTTAGCCAGCAGTGAGCATTATCCTTCAGAAGATATTAAAAGAAGGACACCTCTCAATTGCCAAGTGCATAGTATTTAACAATTCCAAAATTATCACACCTCTACATGTAAACATTGCTGCACAGCTACGCCATGAGTTTAGGTCTCACAATTTAATTGACATATTACATCTTCATGGATTCTGCATCACCTGTGAGGAGCTGAGGCGGTTCATAGAATCATAGAATCATAGAATATCAGGGTTGGAAGGGACCTCAGAAGGTCATCTAGTCCAACCCCTGCTCAAAGCAGGACCAATCCCCAATTAAATCATCCCAGCCAGGGCTTTGTCAAGCCTGACCTTAAAAACTTCTAAGGAAGGAGATTCTACCACCTTCCTAGGTAACGCATTCCAGTGTTTCACCATCCTCCTAGTGAAAAATTTTTTCCTAATATCCAACCTAAACCTCCCCCACTGCAACTTGAGACCATTATTCCTTGTCCTGTCCTCTTCTACCACTGAGAATAGTCTAGAACCATCCTCTCTGGAACCACCTCTCAGGTAGTTGAAAGCAGCTATCAAATCCCCCCTCATTCTTCTCTTCTGCAGACTAAACAATCCCAGTTCCCTCAGCCTCTCCTCATAAGTCATGTGTTCCAGACCCATAATAATTTTTGTTGCCCTTCGCTGGACTCTCTCCAATTTATCCACATCCTTCTTGTAGTGTGGGGCCCAAAACTGGACACAGTACTCCAGATGAGGCCTCACCAGTGTCGGATAGAGGGGGACGATCCCGTCCCTCGATCTGCTTGCTATGCCCCTACTTATACATCCCAAAATACCATTGGCCTTCTTGGCAACAAGGGCACACTGCTGACTCATATCCAGCTTCTCGTCCACTGTCACCCCTAGGTCCTTTTCCGCAGAACTGCTGCCTAGCCATTCGGTCCCTAGTCTGTAGCGGTGCATTGGGTTCTTCCGTCCTAAGTGCAGGACCCTGCACTTATCCTTATTGAACCTCATCAGATTTCTTTTGGCCCAATCCTCCTCTTTGTCTAGGTCCCTCTATATCCTATCCCTGCCCTCCAGCGTATCTACCACTCCTCCTAGTTTAGTATCATCCGCAAATGTGCTGAGAGTGCAATCCACACCATCCTCCAGATCATTTATGAAGATATTGAACAAAACCAGTTCACCATGAGTACTGCAAAAACTGATGTAGAAAGATTCCAAAGGAACTGTATCACTTTATGCTGGCAGAAATCTTTTCCATAAAGGAGATGATAATATAGACATCAACGAAGAGACCACTGATGGAAAGAATACCTTCCATTCAATGGCTAGACAGCTGTAGTGGCACAGGAGCTAGCAAACAGAGCTGTAAACAGGGGAGTTTGAGTGGGAGTTAGTTTGTATTGTGGTGCTTGTTTGGGGTTTGTTTTTGCTGTGGGTGGTGGTGGTTTGGTGTGGTTTGTGTTTCCCAGATTAACAGGATTTAGGTGGGAAGGCAATGACAGATACAGAGGCAGCAGTGGGAGTGACTCATGTAGCGGAAGACACAATGAAGATGACTGGATGTGGAAGCTGCGGTATGTACATGATCCTGGAGGGGGCACCTGGTAAGAGTTTTGTCTGCATGAAATGCCATCTGATAGAGCTGATGGAGGAAAAGATCCGAGGTTTGGAGATGCAGGTGGAAAGTCTGGTTGAGTTAAGAAAGGGGTTTGAGCAGATTATGGAGCAAAGACATGAGGTATCTGAAGGGAAAAGCTCAGACTTGCAGATGGAAGCAGGACTGACGAATTCTGAGGGGAGACTGCGTGAGGAAAGTGGTCAGTGGAAGCATGTGACTAAAAGAACCAGGCGGAGGAAAAGACGAGCTAGTGAAGGAGAAATAGAGCTCAAGAACAGGTTTGCAGAGTTGGAAAATGAAGAAGGGGCTCACCTGGTAGTCACTGAAGGTGGAAGGGCAAGGAAGAAGAGAAGAGTGGCTAGTCCTATAGGAAAAGGGGAAGAGTCAATGGAGATTACACCAAATATGAGCCCCAGAAGGATACAGGATGGGTTGAAGAGGCTTACAAGGGAGAATAGGAATGGAGGGAACTTGCAGCCAGAGGGAACAGGGGATAGACTGGAGAATAGCACCGTCACCAGGAAAAGGCAGGTCCATGTGATCGGGGACTCTTTACTGAGAAGAATAGACTGGCCTGTAACCAGAGCTGATCCAGAGAATAGAAGGGTATGCTGTCTTCCAGGTGCTAAGATACAGGATGTAGACCTGAGGTTGAAAAGGATCTTAAAGGGAGCAGGAAAGAATCCCCTAATTATCCTTCATGTGGGAACAAATGATATGGCTGGATTCTCGCTGGAAAGTATTAAGGGAGACTGTGCTAGGCTGGGGAAGACGCTTAAGGAAATCGAGGCTCAGGTGATCTTTAGTGGGATTCTACCTGTTCCTAGAGAAGGGCAACAAAGGTGTGACAAGATTATGACTATCAACAGATGTCTTAGGCAGTGGTGCTATAAGGAGGGCTTTGGGATATATGGCCACTGAGAGGCATTCATGGACAGAGGACAGTTCTCTCGGGATGGACTTCATCTGAATAGGGAAGGAAATAGACTTCTAGGATGGAGGCTGGCACAACTGATTAAGAGAGCTTTAAACTAGGAATTTGGGGGAGATGATTGGGAGATGTCGATGTAATCTCCACACCGGATTTTAGCATTGAGAGTGAAGAAAACGAAGTAAGAAAGGATAAAGCTGTGGGTAGGAGAATGTATATAAGGAGGAAGGGCAGTGTGGAATCCAGTCTAATAGGTTATACTGGCTGTAGAATGACCATGCCTAATAAGGTACAGAATGTGAGTGAGGCCAAACAGCAAAAATTAAGATGTTTGTACACCAATGCGAGGAGCCAAGGTAACAAAATGGAGGAACTAGAGCTACTGGTACAGGAAGTGAAACCAGATATTCTAGGGATAACAGAAACATGGTGGAATAGTAGTCGTGACTGGAGTACGGGTATTGAAGGGTATGTGCTGTTTAGAAAAGACCGAAATAAAGGTAAAGGTGGTGGAGTAGCATTGTATATCAATGATGAGGTAGAATGTAAAGAAATAAGAAGTGATGGAATGGGTAAGACGGAGTCCGTCTGGGCAAAAATTACATTGGGGAAGAAAACTATTAGAGCCTCCCTTGGGATAGTGCTTGGGGTGTGCTATATACTGCTGGGATCTCATTTGGATATGGATAGAGCCCTTTTTAGTGTTTTTAATGAAGTAAATACTAATGGAAACTGCGTGATCATGGGAGACTTTAACTTCCCAGATATAGACTGGAGGACGAGTGCTAGTAATAATAATAGGGCTCAGATTTTCCTGGATGTGATAGCTGATGGATTCCTTCATCAAGTAGTCGCTGAACCGACTAGAGGGGATGCCATTTTAGATTTGGTTTTGGTGAGTAGTGAGGACCTCATAGAAGAAATGGTTTTAGGGGATAATCTTGGTTCAAGCTAATTCAGTTGAAACTGAACAGAAGGATTAACAAAAATAAATCTGCAACTCGGGTTTTTTACTTCAAAAGGACTGACTTTCAAAAATTAAGGAAATTAGTTAGGGAAGTGGATTGGACTGAAGAATGTATGGATCTAAAGACAGAGGAGGCCTGGGATTATTTTAAATCAAAGCTGCAGAAGCTATCGGAAGCCTGCATCCCAAGAAAGGGGAAAAAATTCATAGGCAGGAGTTGTAGACCAAGCTGGATGAGCTATTACCAGCAGGAGAGTGGGGTGGGAGGAGGTATTGTTTCATGGTCTCTGTGTATATAATGTCTTCTGCAGTTTCCACAGTATGCATCCGATGAAGTGAGCTGTAGCTCACGAAAGCTTATGCTCAAATAAATTGGTTAGTCTCTAAGGTGCCACAAGTACTCCTTTTCTTTTTGTGAATACAGACTAACACAGCTGTTACTCTGAAACATCTCAGAGAGGTGATTAAGAAAAAGCAGAAAGCATACAGGGAGTGGAAGATGGGAGAGATCAGCAAGGAAAGCTACCTTATTGCGGTCAGAACATGTAGGGATAAAGTGAGAAAGGCTAAAAGTCAAGTAGAGTTGGACTTTGCAAGGGGAATTAAAACCAATAGTAAAAGGTTCTATAGCCATATAAATAAGAAGAAAACAAAGAAAGAAGAAGTGGGATCGCTAAACATTGAGGATGGAGTGGAGGTCAAGGATAATCTAGGCATGGCCCAATATCTAAACAAATACTTTGCCTCCATCTTTAATAAGCCTGAAGAGGATCTTAGGGATAATGGTAGCATGACAAATGGGAATGAGGATATGGAGGTAGATATTACCATATCTGAGGTAGAAGTGAAACTCGAACGGCTTAATGGGACTAAATTGGGGGGCCCAGATAATCTTCATCCAATAATATTAAAGGAATTGGCACATGAAATTGCAAGCCCATTAGCAAGAATTTTTAATGAATCTGTAAACTCAGGGGTTGTACTGTATGATTGGAGAATTGCTAACATAGTTCCTATTTTTAAGAAAGGAAAGAAAAGGAAAGGAAAGAAAAGAAAAGTTACCGGGCGGGTAACTACAGGCCTGTTAGTTTGACATTGGTAGTATGCAAGGTCTTGGAAAAAATTTTGAAGGAGAAAGTAGTTAAGGACATTGAAGTCAATGGTAAATGGGACAAAATACAACATGGTTTTACAAAAGGTAGATCGTGCCAAACCAACCTGATCTCCTTCTTTGAGAAAGTAACAGATTTTTTAGACAAAGGAAACGCAGTGGATCTAATTTACCTAGATTTCAGTAAGGCGTTTGATACTGTGCCACATGGGGAATTATTAGTTAAACTGGAAAAGATGGGGATCAATATGAAAATCGAAAGGTGGATAAGGAATTGGTTAACAGGGAGACTACAGCAGGTCCTACTGAAAGGTGAACTCTCAGGCTGGAGGGAGGTTACCAGTGGAGTTCCTCAGGGATCAGTTTTGGGACCAGTCTTACTTAATCTTTTTATTACTGACCTCGGCACAAAAAGTGGGAGTGTGCTAATAAAGTCTGCGGATGATACAAAGCTGGGAGGTATTGCCAAGTTAGAGAAGGACCGGGATATCATACAGGAGGATCTGGATGACCTTGTAAACTGGAGTAATAGTAATTAGGGATTAATAGGGATTAATAACAAGAATTTTAGTTATAAGCTGAGTACTCATCAATTAGAAGTAACGGAGGAGGAGAAGGACCTCGGAGTATTGGTTTATCATAGGATGACTATGAGCCGCCAATGAGATATGGCCGTGAAAAAAGCTAATGCTGTCTTGGGATGCATCAGGCGAGGTTTTTCCAGTAGAGATAAGGAGGTTTTAGTACCGTTATACAAGGCACTGGTGAGACCTCATCTGGAATACTGTGTGCAGTTCTGGTCTCCCATGTTTAAGAAGGATGAATTCAAACTTGAACAGGTACAGAGAAGGGCTACTAGGATGATCCGAGGAATGGAAAACTTTTCTTATGAAAGGAGACTCAAAGAGCTTGGCTTGTTTAGCCTAACTAAAAGAAGGTTGAGGGGAGATATAATTGCTCTCTATAAATATATCAGAGGGATAAATACCGGAGAGGGAGAGGAATTATTTAAGCTCAGTACTAATGTGGACACAAGAACAAATGGATATAAACTGGTCATTGGGAAGTTTAGACTTGAAATTAGACGAGGGTTTCTAACCATCAGAGGAGTGAAGTTTTGGAATAGTCTTCCAAGGGAAGCAGTGGGGGCAAAAGACCTATCTGGCTTTAAGATTAAACTCAGTAAGTTTATGGAGGAGATGGTATGATGGGATAACATGATTTTGGTAATTAATTGATCTTTAATTATTCATGGTAAATAGGCCCAATGGCCTGTGATGGGATGTTAGATGAGGTGGGATCTGAGTTACTACAGAAAATTCTTTCCTGGGTATCTGGCTGGTGAATCTTGCCCATATGCTCAGGGTTCAGCTGATCGCCATATTTGGGGTCGGGAAGGAATTTTCCTCCAGGGCAGATTCACCTTCCTCTGTAGCATGGGGCATGGGTCACTTGCTGGAGGATTCTCTGCTCCTTGAAGTCTTTAAACCACGATTTGAGGACTTCAGTAGCTCATACATAGGTGAGAGGTTTTTCGCAGGAGTGGGTGGGTGAGATTCTGTGGCCTGCGTTGTGCAGGAGGTCGGACTAGATGATCATAATGGTCCCTTCTGACCTTAGTATCTATGAATCTATGAATTTCAAGAACGGTCTTTAGACAGTCCAGCATCACAAGAAATATCACTGAAGCATGGGAAAGTAAACTTACTTACTCTGCCTGGGCAATCAGAATCTCTTATGCATTGTGCAGCATTTGAAAAACATATAAGATATCCAGAATTGAGTTGCCCTGAAAAACTACTTGAGAAAATATATTCTTGTCACCTACAAATAAATATTGTCTGAGATCTCTCCTGTTATCTTTTAAGACGACTACCTTGAGATGTCTTACCAATACCAAATGACACTGATGTCGTTGTTTGCAGTGTTGTTGTAGCCATGTTGGGTACCAGGATGTTGGAGAGATGAGGTGTGTGACATAATATCTTTTCTAGGACGGACTTCTTTTGGTGAGAGACCAGCTTTCAAGCTACACAGAGCTCTTCTTCAGGTCTGGGAAAGATACTCAACGTGTTGCAGCTAAGGGCTTGTCTACACTTACATTTTATAGTGCTCTAACTTGCTCAGGTGTGTGAAAAATCACTCCCCAGAGTGCAGCAAGTCTGAGCACTTTAAAGCGCTAGTGTAGACAGGTTCCAAGCGCTGGGAGCTAATCCCCTCGTGGAGGTGGATTACCAGGAGCCGCTGGGAGACCTCTCTCCCAGCCCTCCCGCGCAACCACCCTTGCACTTCAAAGCGCTGCCGCGGAAGCGCTCCCGCAGGAGCGCTTTTAAGTTGCCAGTGTAGCCATGCCCTAAATTCACGATGGAACAGATTGTATAGCATAAGCAGTTAACACATATTCTAAGAGGCCATTCAAGGTGAAGTGGCCCTTACACCTCTGCAGTGATAGGACAAAAAAGGGAAGTTAGGGGTTTACAGATTGTTGTAATCAGCCATTAATCCAGTGTCTTTATTAAGACCATGATTTTTAGTGTCTAGCAAAATTATTAATTTAAATTCCTAGGCTCATCTATTGTAACCTAGTGGCAGATAATGTTGAACTCAGTCAGGAGGGACTTAAAGCCGGCATTCCACGCGATCCGTAGTCTCAGCGGTCAAGAGGTAGTCACTGTGAACAGCATCTTGAACGACAGCCAAGGCCTTCCGTGTAAATCGGATGATGATATCCTCTCACGCTGGGTGGAACGTTATCACAGCACCCTGAACCACCCTCCAGTTGCCGCTTGCTCCGAGCTGGATGATTTGTCAGCCACTGTGGTTTTGGACCCAGATGCTTGTACTAACGCACTAACATTAGATGAAGTGAAGCATGCCATCAATCAGGCTTTACAAGGAACAGATCTACATTAGATATACCATTTTGGCCCTCTGCTTGTTGTCGGAGATACATCGTGAGTTCAAGAAGCCCCTGCTTGTGGCATATGTCAATCTTAAGGCTGCATTTGATTCACTTGACAGTTGTGCGAAGGAAGGCCTGAAAGAACGTAGGTGTTCCAACCACTCTGCTGGACTCGATTAACAAGCTGCATAGTGGAACCACTGCCTGTGTACATCTTGGGAATCGGATGTTGGCACCTTTTAAAACAGTATCTGGTGTCAGGCAGGGCTGTGTCTTGACCCCTGCACTGTTTTGTTGGGCAATGGATTTCATAATGCATAGGGCCCTACCAAATTCATGGTCCGTTTTGGTCAATTTCATGATCATGGCCAGAAGAGGGCTTTTGGGAAAGATGTATTTAAGGATGTGGCCCCCATCAAGAATAGGTTATAATAGTTTAATGATACCTCTGTAATTGAAGGCTTTGACAGATGTAACAACAATAACTGTGCAAATTGCAGAAGAACAGTGCTGGATAGCACCTAAAAGTTGGATGCAAGAAATAGTAAGTGATTGGTGGACACCTTGTGCCACCATGGAAAAAGTTTCTACATGTGGCATCCAACATGGCAGTCACTTGTAAAATTCTTCTGTGAGTATATGTTCTGTGAGTATATGGTTCAAAATGCACCTGAGACCATAGGAGCACACCCAACATAAACACTTCTTCTAGCTGGAGGCTTTTCCGAAGGATGAAGTAGCAAAGTCTGTCGTCAGTAGAGGTGTTGAAGAAGCCCAAGACATGTACAATATTCAAGAGGAGACAGACACAAAGATGTGTTTGCATGCTGTATGTGCTAGTATGACTTTTGGGTCTCTTGGTGTCAAAGGAGCCATAATAATTAGATCATCTGATACATATGTTTGGTCCTTGCTGTTCAATACTTTCCAAAAATAGAACACGTAGATAACATGTGGATTGAAACAGGCACCATTACCAGCACAACTGACAACCATCACTTCATACCTGTGCATGCAATTTTTGATGGAATCATTCCTGACTTCTGCAACATACTTGCTGCTGTGCACTCATTAACAGATGTGACTGTGTGTCATCCCTAGTTGGTATTGGGGAAAAAATTGTGCTTAATGTTGTCAAAACAAAGGGAGCTTACTGCTTCAGAGATCTTGCCAAATTGAGAGAGTGTGACAGATAATCCACAATTTCTGCAACAAGGAAGTTGGTTGCAGTGTTGTAATGACCAGCGCGAGAAAGAAAAGGGGACCCAAGAGACCTGCATTGCTTGTGCCTCAATCTAGCCATCCAAAAGGAGAAGTCCCCGGCCAAACTCCCACTATGGGAGGACAGTTTTGAAGAGCGTGTCAAAATAGCGTCTTGGCAACAAAGATTTGGATGTCTTTGCACATAGATAAACCAGATATTGGATCACCATTGCAATATGGATTGAAAAATATGGATGATGAACTACTTCCTGTATTTTTCAAGGGCTCTATGGCATCTGAACGTCTACAAGACCTTATTTGTGCCTGTACCAGGAAGGGTCACTGAACAATCAACTGTATGTGTAGCTAGGACAGTCTTCCCCCCACAGAACTGTGTACATGTCAAGGCAGTAAAGACTATGGAAACCCACACACTCTCGACAGGATCATAATGATGACCAAAATGATATAATGATGCTGACCAGAAATGTCACCAGTGCTATTACATTTCAATACCTGTACAAACTTATTAGATTTTGTTTTACCCTTTAGATTCTTATTGTGATTCTTTGAGTTCACAAAGAAATCAAATTTTATGTCTTGAAATAATACATAGAGTCATTAAACTTAGAGAAACAAATGAAAATATTTCAAAGTGGTTATTTTAATATGTTGATGGTGTCATTGTTTATCCCCATTTCTATGGTAATGGCACCACTTGACAGCTCCAACTCATACCTCATCTTAAAGCAGACATCATAATCTTTCAAATTATGTATGGGGGGGAGGTAGAGAGGGTACACTAAATCGACCAAATTGGTGGTATCTGACACTTGGCTGTGTCACCTTCACAAAGGAAAGGGGTGAGGAGTTTGCCCCAGCACAACTACTCTGGCTGCCCTTACACACAAATACCACAAGATTTCTATGGTTTGCAAGGCCTGCTGCACGGCTGCTGGATGCATTTCATCCTCAGGGCATTTAATCAGCCATAATTATTAATTCTAGAGAATCTCAAAACTCTGGATTGGTCTTGTGCCTTTATGTTTCTGTGTTATTCAGGAGGTCAAACTAAATTATCACAATGGTTTCTTCTGGCTTTGGAATCTATGAATATAAATGTTAATTGGCTGTGAAATGAACACTTAACAGCATTTCCTGTTTCTGACACAATAACTGTTGAAAACTCCATCCAGTCAATTCCAAAATTTCAGGGAATGTTCTGAGTATGAATGGGAAGAACCTTGCTGATTTTGGTACAGTTGAAAAATTGGAAAAGTCTGATTTCCACTAAAATCAGGTGATTGGCAGATTTGCCTCTTATATCTCAATCCCACTAGGGGGCTTCTGGGTGCCGGGGGGGGGAGGCCGGAAAGAGGGACACACAGAGCCCTAGCCAGGGAAGGATGAGGTAGGGGAACACAGCCCAAATTGGTGTGGAGGAGGGCAGAAAGAGGGGGACACAGGATTAGGAGTACAGCTCATTGGAAATTTTCCAACAATATTTTTCTATCAGAAAATGCTGATTTGTCTGAATTGAAACATTGTGTGGGAACAGGTTGCTTTTGAAATTTTTTTTGCTGGAAACAAGGCAGGCTTCCAGCCAGCCAGGAACCCCGGTGTGTGCGGTGAGCTTGGCCTATAGAAGCAATGAAGTGTACAACCCTCTAGTTTATTACTATTGTTTGTCTGATTCCTAAAGACCTAGCTGTGCAAGCTGTTTCCAGCTTTGAGGAGCAATGTGGGCTGCTTCACATGAACCGAAACCAAGGAAATATTCCAGAAATGCAGTTTTGTAACGTGATGCAGCTTGGTTCTAATTTACAGTCTTCCCATAAACAGGGTTTAACTCCACCAAAGTATTTGCTGTGAAGAGAAGAGCCATTAGGCCTGTAAGAGAGCAGGCTTGGTTTGATCATGATGATGACTGTGACTGTTATAAATGAATATAACCTCTAACACTCTGGTTAGGGAATTATGGAGCTGTGTAAATTGGAAAGTAACACCATACTAGTCCTGTCTTCCAAAAGGAAAATAGTTCCCCCTTCCCATAACACCCACATCTCAAGCATTGGTTTACTGATAAAATGATGGTAAATATCACTGGTTTCAGTCAAGGCATCATATAATTCCTTTCTGTTTCCGTATGCCACAAGTTGTATACTGTTGTATATGATCAGTTTCTAATAGAAAGTATTGATGGAAAATGTGAGTAAATTGACAGCACAATCATTCCTTGTGAGACAGGTCTGCAGGAATTAAAAGAATATGTGACAACACAGACATGCAGATATTGTTTGGCACCCAAACATCACAGTCAATATTATTAAATGCTCTGATTTCAATCACTATGTTTATAATGAACTAGCTCACTACTTCCATGCCACCTTGTGCTTTGATCCTATCAAATATCACGAGGTAAGGGGCATTAGGTTGGGTTAGTATGTGGATCAGAGACATTCACTGAACATCTCTTTGCTCTAGGAACTGGTATTAATAGTTAAGTAGGTAGCACTCTTCCCTCTAGCATGGTGTAATGTAACACTGCTGTAGGAGGTGCTGTCTTATAGATGAAACGTAAAAGTGAAGCACTACTCTGTGTATTAATTAAAGGTCCTTTTCACAAGAGCACAGCTATTAACCCTCAGTGTCCAGTTTTTAGTTTAGGTAGCTAACTAAATTCCTTTCATTTGGATAGTGTACTTCCTGTCCTGAACTGTTGTGTAATGTTGGTGTGCTCTATTATACAACTGCTACCTTTTGCCACATGGTGGTTGCATTTCAATGATGGACGAAGTAATCCCTGAGGATAGTTTGTTAGTAAATTGCTTTTGGGTGAAAGTAACTATACGCGTGTGAGTTTCATTATGTTATGTATTGAATAAACATTACTACAAGTATTATTATCACCAAATTCTGCCAAGACACAGGAGGGTTGCTGAGGAAATCCATCTGTTGGCTCGGGCTTCTTCCTGAGGCAGATTAGCTGTGATGGGTGTTTTGTTTATAATCGCTTAGGTAACAGGCTGGGATGTTACTGTTTTGCCTACATTTTTACAATGTGTGTGTGGGTGTTTATTGCAACTGCTGTTGGCACCAGGGTGTTAAATTCTGTGTAATTTTGTAATATAAATGGACCAGGAGGCTATGCCAAAGGCATGTTTTTAAAAATAATGATAAAATAAACTTTTGGATTCCAGTGCATCTATTAACATATGAACACTTATGTTGTTAGGGTGCCTGCATATGACTGTAACTTGTTTTGTTTCATATTGTGTTGCAGGTGATAAAACATTCCCTCCCTTTCTCACTCATTTCTAATCTTCTACAGATGAATGACACATTAATGCTGCCAAGTTTGTCATGTAAGACATAGCTGTTTCTTCAAAGGTCTCTTATCAAAAGGGAACCAATTTGATGGTGCCGAGAGCAGCAGAGTGTGGAGATGAAGCAGTGGGAGTTTGTGATAATTATAACATCTTCTCTGTCTCTACAGTCCTTGTTTGGGTCTCAACCTACTGCATTCTCCAGTCAAATGTTTTCCCTCACACTATTGTGTATATAGGGATATTAACTCTTGTTCACTTCAGCTGGTCAAGTGATAGTATGGTAAATATACATCCCTGCTAATGCTGGATTCCAATCTGCATCCATCTCTGGGCAACTTGAAGAATCCATTTCTCAGGATATGCACATATGTCAGATTAGAACCAAGTCCCAAGAGACTTCTTCATCCTAAGAGAATGACATTAGGGTTGGCTTGATTTTACAAATGCAAAGTCTAGAACTGTATAGAAGTCAACCCATGTCTTCCTTTGACTTCATCTTATATGTGTTAGATTTTAGGAACATAATGATTCTTCTTCACTCCCCTGTGAGTGCTCGACTATAGGTGTCGCTGCGTCCCTGCAGATCAGAGATTTTAGGTAGCGGTGCTCGGTTGGGGCGCGCGTGCACAGTAGATGTCTCACGGCGCTGTGGGCACCTCTTGTAGCGCGCGCACGACCCAACCCTTTTAGTTCCTTCTCAGTCGTCCTCGGCTACAGGCGGAGCTCAGTGGCAGTGCTGCCTCTAGAAAAGATAACAGTTTACGTATTACTCTTAGATAGTTTAATTAGACTCTACTTAGCCAGTTATTGAAAAAAAACCTCCCCTTCAAAAAACCCCTCTTTTTTCATTTTGGTTTTAGTTTCTTAGCTTAGTGGTAGAAATAGAGTTTCCTTTAACCAATTTCTATATATTTTCTTTTCATCTCCCTTCCCAGTTGGGAAAATATTAATGGACGCAATGCCAGGTTCACCTTGTTTTAAGAGGTGCGACTCTTGCCGTGAGGCAATGCTGGTCTCTGACGGCCACACATCTTGTGTCCTATGCTTGTAGGAAACTCATATCCCCTAGAAATGGTCTCACTGTATCAGTATAAAGGCAAGGGCACAGCGAGACAGAGATCTCCACCTTAAAATGATGGTGGAAAAGTCCCTCCAGCCATCTCAGGAAAAAACATCAGCTGAGTCACAGAGAAGTAAAACTTCTGACAGGGCAATGCTCAGCCTTCCAAAACTTCAAGGAAGTGAGCTGCGACTTCCCTGAAACAGGGCAGTTAGAGAAAGAGAAGTTCCCCAGTGAGGTCTTTGCCCTCGGTGCCAAGCTCATCCAGAGAGAGCACCTACGAGACCTCAGGCACCTCTGGCACTATCTCCTTGTGTACCTCTGCCAAGTCCCACTGACAGACTGACTTAAAACGGCACCAACTATCTCCACGAAAGCTGACCACAATACAAACACGGCTTCGGCCACAGTAGCTCCAACACAATTTTTGCACCAGAGGGACATAGCAGTCTCCTCGATACCACAATCTCCCCTACTCAGCACCGAAAAATCTCTGGGCCAAAGAACGGAGCAGCTTCCTGCATCTCCCACCCCTCAGTCCATATATAGTGATGAGGAAGGGGATGCTCAGGGCAGCCGTTTCTCCTCTCAACACTCCACACTGACAGAGAGGAGACCACCATGGGGGGCTGCCAGAACCAAGCCTCACCACTGTGGACAGATACAGCAATGACATGGGCAACCCTGGCCCTGCCCACAACCACCCTTCCCAATGCAGTGGGATTGGGCTGTATATACAGTCCACGGGATTCATGGGCTGTATATAGAGCCCAATACTCCAGATCTTCCACCCCAGCCAGACGGGAAATCAGATCACTTCCACTTTCACCAGGCAGGGAAACATCTGAAGTTCCCGAGGGGGAAACAGAGGAGGAAGAAACGATTTCAGAGATTGAGCACGAAGACACTTCACCTGCCCATAACTCATCCTCCTCACCAGGTGAGGCTGTTATACCACCAACTCCAACGACATCTGATGACCGAAAGCTCTCTTTAAGAGAGTGGTGGCCAGCCAACTGATCACACCAGAGGATGTGCAAGAGAAACAGCACAAGCTGCTTCAAATCCTCCAACCATCTACCTCAGCCAAGATTGCTATCCCCATCAACTAAGCAATAATGGAGCTGGCAGAGACCATATGGCAGATACTTGCATCAGCCCCCCTACCAGTAAAAGGGCTGACAGAAAATACTTCGTCCCAGCTAAAGGGATAGACTGTCTTTTCTTCCACCCACAGCCCAACTCCCTAGTGGTGGAAGCTGCCAATCACCACAGCAAACAACCCCAGTTATGCTCGACACTACAAGACAAGGAACATAAAAGGCTAGACCTCTTTGGTCGTAAAATATACTCCTCAGCCACACTGCAATTCAGGGTTGCCAACTATTCCGCCCTCTTGGCAAATTATGACTTCTCTAACTATGGCAAACTGCAGGAACTCTTAGAGGATCTTCCTGAAGAGAAACGTCCCCAGCTCAAGGCCATCATGGCCGAGGGACAAATAATAGCCCACACGGCTTTACAGGCCTCCATGGATGTGGCAGACACAACCGCACGAACAACAACCTCAGCAGTGGTGATGTGACGACCATCCTGGCTGCAGGTGTCGGGAATTCCGAAGGAACTACAGATGAAGGTGGAGGACCTTCCTTTTGACCGCGAAAGACTCTTTTCCTCTAAAACAGATGAGGTCTTACATACAATGAAAGACTCTCAGGCCACACTACGTACCTTAAGCATATACACCCCGGGTCCCCCCCTAATAAATGACACCACCATATCAAAGAACAAGAGACACATCTTTCCACTGCCAACAACAGCGGCATTTTGACCAAAACCGGAATAAACAATGCCCCCAAAGACATAGAGCCCCGCAACATCAGGCCTCGTCTTCTCAACCATCAACAACCAAGCCTCAATTTTGAAGTCTAGGTTGAGGGACTGAACAACCTCCCCCAGACTATAGCACTATTGGACACTCCTACCCAAACTTTTGGCCACCACTTATTACCATTTTTTACCATGCTTGGACAGCTATAATAACAGACCAATGGGTACTGGAGATCATAAGATCTGGTTATGCCATCCCGTTCCTCTCCATCCCACCCACCCTCCCTCTTTCCCCATCCCTCTTCAGGGACCCTTCTCACAATCACTTCCTACAACAGGAAATGGACTACCTCCTACAGCTGGGTGCCGTGGAACGAGTTCAAAATCAATACAAAGGGAAGAGTTTCTACTCAAACTATTTCCTCACCAAAAAGAAAAGTGATGGATTGAGACCCATCTGAGATCTTCAGAAGTTCAACAAATTCGTACACAATCACAGGTTTAAAATGGTCACATTGGCCACAATCATACCAGCACTAGACAGCGGGGACTGGTTTTCAGCCCTCGACTTTCAAGACACATATTTTCATCCGTCCCACAGATGATTCTTGAGATTCATGGTAGGATCCAACCACTACCACTACTGAGTACTATCTTTTGGCCTTTCCACAGCCCCTTGAGTTTTTTCAAAACACTTGCAGTAGTAGTGGCACACTTATGACACAGAGGAGTAATGATCTTCCCGTACTTAGACGACTGCCTACTGAAAGGTGCAACCTGGGAAGAGGCAACACACATACTTCAAACAACCATTGCACTATTCCACAAGTTAGGGTTGCAGATAAATACAAAGCAATCAACTCTAACCCCGACACAACACCTGGAGTTCACTGGGGCCTACCTCGACTCCATACAGGCCAAGGCAATACTATCAAACCACAGGTTCGTGACAATGAACACACTCATTTCCACGATCATCACCAATCCACAAACCTCAGTGAGGACTTGCCTTCAGCTCCTGTGGCATATGGCAGCCACGATGTTTGTCATAAGGCACACAAGACTCCATATGCGCTGTCTTCAGGGCTGGCTGAGCACCGTGTATATGCCCAGCAAACACAGCCTAGCCAAAAGAGTCACATTGCCCCCAAAGGCCATCACGTCACTACACTGGTGGACAAAACCAGAAAATGTCTGCACAGGGATCCCCTTTCAACAGGACCCTCCATCACTCATTATCACGACAGATGCATCTCTGATAGGTTGGGGCACTCATTTAGACCACCACACCATACAGGGCAAGTGGTCAGTGACGGAAACTCAACTTCACGTCAGCCTCCTAGAGCTCCGAGCAGTACACAAGGTGCTATGTCAGACACCATAGTTGGCCTTACTGTGCTCTCAACCACTGCATATATAACTCAGAAGCACCTACCATCCACAGTGGAGCACTGCTCTACAGACACCTAAAGTGGAGCACCCACAGGGACACTACTCGAAGAAGAAGTTACTCACCTTGTGCAGTAATGATGGTTCTTTGAGATGTGTGTCCCTGTGAATGTTCCACTACCTTCCCTCCTCCCCTCTCCTTTGGAGTTTTTACTATCAGGCTTTGCGGTAGAGAAGGAACTGAAAGGGACAGGGCGTGCACACACTACAAGAGGTGCCAACGGCACTGCAAGACATCTACTGTGCATGCACACGTTGACTGAGCACTGCTACCTAAAATCTCCAATCTCCAGTGCAGGGACACACCGACACCTAAAGTGGAGCACCCACAGGGACGCACATCTCAAAGAGCCATCGTTACTGCACAAGGTGAGTAACTCCTTCTTATCTCGGTATAAAGGGCCGTAATAAATCGTAACATACAATTTAGGATAGTACAGTTTGACCTCCCCAAAGCTGTTAATAAAACTTAGCTGCAAAATGCTGTTTCCAGCAAATCAGAGTAATTTGTTGGGGACTCCACCTCCTTTTGCTGGTTGCAAGGTCCAAGATTCAGTATGCTGCTTTCATTGGCCCGGCCCAAACTGCTCTGCTATGCCACCTAGGAAGAGTGAGGAAGAAGTAATGTGTCCACATCTGGTGCATGTTTTGGTGGAGGGAGTTGAGGGAATAGTGGCTAGAGCAGAGGTGGGCAAACTATGATCCATGGGCCACATCTGGCCCTCGAGACCACCCTGCCCGGCCCTTGAGCTCCCGGCTGGAGAGGCTAGCCCCCAGCCCCTCCCCTGCTGTCGCCTCTCCCTGGCAGCCTCAGCTCGCTGTGCCACCAGTGCTCTGGGCGGCGGGGCTGCGAGCTCCTGCCAGGCAGTATGGCGGCGTGGCTGGCTCTGGCCAGGCTGTATGACTGCCAGTCCTGCTGCTCTGAGCGGCATGGTAAGGGGTGGGAAGCGGGGGCTGGTTTGGATAAGGGGCAGGGGATCCTGGGGGGAAGGCAGGGGACAGGGAGCAGGGGGCAGTTGGATGGGGCGGTGGTTCGGGGGTGGTGGTCAGGGGATGGGGAACGGAGGGGTTGGATAGGCGTGGGAGTCCCGGGGGGGGCGCTGTTGGGGCGGGGCTGTGGATAAGGGTCGGGGCAGTCAGGGGACAAGGAGCAGGAGGGGTTGGATGGGTTGGGGGTTCTGAGGGGGGCAGATAGGGGGAGGGCCAGGCTGTTTGGGGAGGCACAACCTTCCCTACCTGGCCCTCCATACAGTTTCAGAACCCCGATGTGGCCCTCAGGCCAAAAAGTTTTCCCACCCCTGGGCTAGAGGCTTCCCCATTAAACAGGAGGAGACTGGAACTTATGATTTATCCCAGCCAAAACTGTGATAAATGAGGAGACCCCCAATTCCTCAGGAAGGCTCAAGTTATGTCAAAGCTCTGTTATTCATAGAGCAGCTCAGATTCCACACCAAGTGCTGCTGGAGTATGAGCAGTGAACATCATGCTGGCATTTAATCTTGTCCATGAAGGGGAGACTTGTAATCTGAGGACCCTCTGCAGCTGCAGGTTTGACAGCATTTTCTGAGGCCTTGTATACACTACGAAATTACTCTGATTTTACAGAATTCGATTTTTGGGAACAGATTGTATAAAGTTGAGTGCATGTGTCCACACTAAGCACATTAATTTGGTGGTGTGCGTCCACAGTACCGTGGCAAGCATCAACATTCCGAGCGATGCACTGTGGGTAGCTATCCCACAGTTTCTGCAGTCCCCGCTGCCCATTGGAATTCTGGGCTGAGCTCCCAATGCCTGATGGGGTCAAAAATTTGTCACGGGTGGTTATGGGTAAATGTCATCAGTCAACCCTCCTTCTGTGAAAGCAACAGCAGACAATCATTTCGTGCCCTTTTCCCTGGATTGCCCAAGCAGATGCCACAGCACGGCAAGTATGGAGCCCGTTCAGCTCACCGCAGCAGTTATGACCATTGTAAACACCTCGCGCATTATCGTGCAGTTTATGCAGAACCAGAACCTGAAAAACCAGGTGAGGAGGCAATGGCAGCGCAGTGACGAGCGTGATGAGGACATGGACACAGATTTCTCTAAAACCATGGTCCCCGGCAATTTGGAGATCATGGTGTTAATGGGGCAGGCTCATGCCGTGGAACGCCGATTCTGAGCCCAGGAAACAAGCACAGAGTGGTGGGACCTCATAATGTTGCAGGTTTGGGATGATTCCCAGTGTCTCCAAAACTTTCTCATGCGTAAGGGCACTTTCATGGAACTTTGTGACTTGCTTTTCCCTGCCCTGAAGCACCAGAATACCAAGATGAGAGCAACCCTCACAGTTGAGAAGCGAGTGGCAATAGCCCTGTGGAAGCTTGCAACGCCAGACAGCTACCGGTCAGTCGGTAATCAATTTGGAGTGGGCAAATCTACTGTGTGGGTTGCTGTGATGCAAGTAGCCAATGCAATCTTTGAGCTGCTGCTATCAAAGGTAGTGTCTCTGGGAAATGTGCAGGTCATAGTAGATGGCTTTGCTGCAATTGGATTCCCTAACTGTGGTGGGGCTATAGACAGACCGCATATCCCTGTCTTGGTACCGGACCACCAGGGAAGCCAGTACATAAACCACAAGGAGTACTTTTCAGTGGTGCTGCAAGCACCAGTGGATCACAAGGGACATTTCACCAACATCAATGTAGGATGGCCGGGAAAGGTTCATGATGCTTGCATCTTCAGGAACTCTGGTCTGTTTCAAAAGCTGCAGGAAGGGATTTACTTCCCAGACCAGAAAATAACAGTTGGGGATGTTGAAATGCCTATAGTTATCCTTGGGGACCCAGCCTACCCCTTAATGCCCTGGCTCATGAAGCCATACACAGGCACCCTGGACAGTAGTAAGGAGCTGTTCAACTATAGGCTGAGTAAGTGCAGAATGGTGGCAGAGTGTGCATTTGGACGTATAAAGGGTCGCTGGCGCAGTTTACTGGCTCGCCTCAGTGAAACCAGTATTCCCATTGTTATTGCTGCTTGCTGTGCGCTCCACAATCTCTGTGAGAGTAAGGGGGAAACGTTTATGGCGGGGTGGGAGGTTGAGGTAAATCACCTGGCCGTTGAATACGGACAGCCAGACACCAGGGCAATTAGAAGAGCACAGCAGGAAGCGCTGCGCATCAGAGAAGCTTTGAAAACCAGTTTCATGACTGGCCAGGGTACCGGGTGTCACTTCTGTTTGTTTCTCCTTGATGAAAACCCGCCCCCTTGGTTGACTCTAATTCCCTGTAAGCCACCCGCCCTCCCCTCTTCAATCACAGCTTGCTTGCAAAGCAAATAAAGTCACTATCGTTTAAAAACCATGTATTCTTTATTAATTGATTATAAAAATAGGGAGATAACTCACAAGGTAGCCCTGGTGGGGTGTGGGAGGAGGGTAGGAGGGAAGGAAAAGGCCACTTCAAAACTTGTTGAATGACAACCTTCTGTTGCTTGGGTTGTCCACTGGGGTGGAGTGGTTGAGTGCCCGGAGCCTCCCCCCCGCGTTCCTGGGCATCTGAGTGAGGAGGCTATGGAACTTGGGGAGGAGGGAGGGTGGTTAAACAGGGGCAGCAGCGGCAGTCTGTGATCCTGCTGCCGTTCCTGAACCTCTACCAGACGCCGGAGCATGTCTGTTTGATCCCACAGTAGCCCCAGAATTGCATCTTGCCTCCTCTGATCTTCCTGCCGCCACCTGTCATCTCGATCATCCCTCATGTCCTCACGTTCATTGGCCACTTTCCTGTACTGTGCTACTGTGTCCCTGCACACATTCTGCTGAGCTCTGTCAGTGCCGGACAACTGCATGAGCTCAGAGAACATTTCATCGTGCGTGCGTTTTTTTCACCGCCTTATCTGAGATAGCCTTTGGGACGGAGGAGGAAGGCTTGAAACATTTGCAGCTGCGGGAGGAAAAAAAGGGAGTGAAGTATTTAAAAAGATACATTTTACAGAACAATGGCTATACTGTTTCACGGTGAACAACACTATTCACATTACATCGCACATGTGATTTCGGTACAAGGTCACATTTTGCATCGTATATTGAGTGCCTGCGGCTTTGGTGTTAGAGATCACACACGCAGGGCCGGGCAACAGAATTCGGCTTGCAGGCGGCCATGGTAAGCCTTAGTCTTTCGGCTTCTGCACCCTTCATAACAGCAGTCCCCTCCTTTCCCATACCAAGCAAAGCCCGTTGAGTTGGCCATTTAGTGCTGCAGTTTTCGTGTTAATGTGCAGCAGCAGAAACTAAACTAACGCCACCCCATCCAATTCTCTGGGATGATTGCTTTACCATGGAGGACGGAATCAGGCTGCTCTCCCCAGAAACCTTCTGCAAAGGCTTTTAGAGTACCTCCAGGAGAGCTTCATGGAGATGTCCCTGGAGGATTTCCGCTCCATCCCCAGACACGTTAACAGGCTTTTCCAGTAGCTGTAGTTACCACGATTGCATCCCAAGTCCTCAGGGCAAATTAATCATTAAAAAACGCTTGCTTTTAAAACATGTATTATATTTAAAAAGGTACACTTACCAAAGGTCCCTTCTCTGGCTTGGTTGGGTTGGGAGGGTATTTCAGTCAGGATGATAAAAAGATCCTGGCTGTCGGGGAGAACAGTGTGCTGTGGGCTCTCCTCAAGCTTGTCCTCCTCCTCCTCATCTTCCTCGTCCGCAAAATCCTCAGGCATGGCGGAGAGTACGCCATCATCGGAGTCCATGGACAGGGTGGGGTAGTGGTGGCGGCCCCCCCTAGAATTGCATGCAGCTCAGGGTTGAAGCGGCATGTCTGGGGCTCTGTCCCGGAGCGTCCGTTTGATTCTTTGGTTTTCTGGTACGCTTGTCTGAGCTCCTTAAGTTTCACGTGGCACTGTGTTGCATCCCTGCTGTAGCCTTTGTCCATCATGGCCTTGGAGATTTTTTGAAATGTTTTGGCATTTCGTCTTTTGGAACGTAGTTCTGATAGCACGGATTTGTCTCCCCATACAGCGATCATATCTCGTACCTCCCGTTTGGTCCATGCTGGAGCTCTTTTTCGATTCTGGGACTGCATGGTTACCTGTGCTGAGCATGGTCACCTGTGCTGATGAGCTCGCCTGGCCAAAGAGGAAATGAGATTCAGAAGTTCCAGGGGCTTTTCCTGTACACCTGGCCAGTGCATCTGAGTTCAGAGTACTGATTACAGTGGTCACAATGGAGCACTGTGGGATAGCTTCTGGAGGCCAATACTGTCGAATTGCATCCGTACTAACCCTAATTCAAAATGGCGATGTCGATTTCAGTGCTAATCCCCTCATCGGGGAGGAGTATAGAAATCGATTTTAAGAGCCCTTTAGGTTGACAAAAATGGCTTCGTTGTATGGATGGGTGCAGGGTTAATTTGATTTAACGCTGCTAAATTTGATATAAACTTGTAGTGTAGACCAGGCCTGAGCTAGCCTTCTCTATGGCATGTGCTAAAAGACAGTGTCCTATGTGACTCCTTTTCCATGTGGGAAAGGTTCATGCTGCTGAATTGAACTTGGGTCACCCCTCCAGTCACAGTCATGGTGGTAACTAGTTATTCTGACTGACTGCTTTTGCACCAATGGCAAAATATTGCCATGGGTCATGCTACTGGGAGCAGTCATTTCCAGGGCAATGAAAGGCATTCATCACCTCACAGTATGAGATAATAGAGCAATTACCTCGTGTCAGCACCATGTTTCACTTCCCCTATGTCCCTATGACGATGTTTAATTTTCAACAGAATTTAGGTTCCTGATCCAGACTGGCTTGTTCAGTAGGAACCTCTTGAAAGCCAGATGAGTGTAGGAATATACTTTGTGGTGAGCAATTTTTAATTCCCTTATGGTTGAAAGTGAATTCTGTGCTGTGCCAGGCCTTTTATTTAAATGGCAGCTAAAGTTTATGGCAGTCTCTCTTTTAGTGATCATATTGTGGTATTGTATTTAATGATAGGTGTGTGTGGCCAGAGGAGGGTGGCTTAGTGGTCTACACCTCAGTTATGTAATTCATAGGATCCCTGAAGTCACCGATTCAAGTTCTGGTCAATTCTGTCTTTTATTCTCTGAGGAAGATAAACTGAGAGCCATATGGTTATCCTTTCGAAGAGAAAAGTAAAGAGTCTGCTAGAAACTATGAAGAGCCTAGGTCTTGTAACTAGAAGAGTCTATGAAAGATTGCAGAATTAGCAAGATTATGACATCAAAGATACCAAGCAAGTGAAATACGATTAATTGAGAAAGCAAGTGATTTTAATTCTGACTTTTTAAAGCATTTTTTTTCTTTTGTTGGCAGCTATTTGATTCAAACATCCTATAAACAGTAGGAAGAAAAGCTCTTGTTAAAAGTTCAACACAGTCTTCATTTAAGGGTTGAGAGTGCTCCAGAGCCACATGTCTGGGTCTTCCAAGGACTTGTCTTGAGTAAGATTTAAAAATATGCCCTTAGAATGTGCTAGCTAGCACATTCTAAATCCTAGTGTAGACAAGGCAATTTGTATTTCAGTATGTGTTAAGTTCATTGAGTTGAAGCCTTGGTGGGAAATCAGGCTTCAACATCAGCAGCTTAGCTGGTATGAAAATGAGGTCTGTCTGGACCATGATCTTACGTGCTCACAAATTCCTGCCCTTATCTTAAACTACTGTGTTTCACAAGCTCTGCATTCAAGCAAAATGGCAGTCTTCTTTTTAGTTCAGAGGTGGGCAAACTATGGCCTGCGGGCCACATCCGGACTGTGGGACCATTCTGCCCGGCGGCGCTGCGAGTTCCTGCTGCTCTGAGCTGCATGGTGAGGGGGCGGGGGGTGGGGGTTTGGATAAGGGGCAGGGGGTCCCGGAGGGGCAGTTAGGGGATAGGGAGCAGGGGGCAGTTGGATGGGGTGGAGGTTCTGGAGCGGGGGGGCGGTCAGGGGACAGGGAGCAGCAGGGGGCGGTTCAATAGGTGTGGGAGTCCTGGGGAGGCTGTCAGGCGGTAGGGGTGTGGAAAGGGGTCGGGGGGGGGCAGTCAGGGGATAGGGAGTGGGGGGGGTTGGATGGGGGGGGGGGTTTGAGGAGTTTGGGGCATGGGGTCCCAGGAGGGGGTGGTCAGGGGACAAGGAGCAGGGGGAGTTGGATGGGTCAGGGGTTCTGAGGGGGGCAGTCAGGGGGCGGGAAGTGGGAGGGGGCGGATGGGGGCAGGGTGTTTGGGGAGGCACAGCCTTCCCTACCTGGCCCTCCATACAGTTTCACACCCCGATGTGGCCCTCGGGCCAAAAAGTTTGCCCATCCCTGCTTTAGCTGTTACTTCAACCTGTACTGCCATTTAGGTCTAGGAGATGCACTAGCAAGTGCACCTGCCCCTTTCCATTGAGCCGTGGAGTTACCACCACAAAGCATCCCAGCCCATTGCAATCCCAAGTTTAGCCTCAAACCCAGGTTTCCTCAAAGACAAGGTGGTGCTTTATACCAGGCCATCAGACCAGCCTGAAAGAGGGAGAAAGCTTTCTGTGATATAAAAATGAATCAGGAAAGGATTAGGCATATACTGGACTCAGATCCACCAAAACTTTGGCCTTTCCTCCCCATGCACCCAAAGAATGTGGGAACAGCTGGCAATATGTGCAGTGTATGCTGGCCAAGTCAGAGTCTCACAGCTTCCAGCTGCTGCCTCTCACTTTTCTCCAGGTCATTTCATGTTGTGATGTAGAAGAGATGAGGGAGGCCCACCCAAAGTTTGTGGTGCACCTCCTAAGTCCTGTCCTGGCAGCAATCAGTTGGCTAGCAGCCATCAATCAGTTCTTTGTTGCATTGCCTGCTGTATACAGAGGCACTTGTTCATGTGGGCCCCTCCAACTATGATACCAAGATACCCGCAATCCACATACCAAGTATTCTGCCTTAATCCTCCCCTGAATAAATCTTACTTGGCATTTATTTGTGATTTAACTGGAACTTGGAATTCTTAGAACACAATCATTTACGTGTAGCTATGCTTTCTGTAAGACATTTACAGTGTGCTGTAAATGAAAATGAAAATGCATCATCTTGGAATCAGGAGTCATGTGTTTAATTGCAAATGACCTCAGTTTACTGCATTTTATAGTAATCCTGTGATGTCCTCACCAAAGAAACAACACATGACTCTTTGTAAGCGTGGGTACCTAAGAGGAAATTTGATAAAGCTCTCAGGATCTGTATTGTAAGGGTAGTAATAATTGCTCTGATCCAATAAGTGAGCCCTCTGGAGCGGCATCACCAGAGAGAAGGAGCATGGTGTGACTGTTGCTGACTTCTCGGATCACGGTGTCCAATGAAAGATTAATGAGAAGGTGAGGTTTTATAGCCAACATCTAATACTGCCACCAGGTCACAAGTTTGATTTGAATCAATCAGTATAACTCATCCTCCTGAAAGTAGCTAATGATAGCATGTTTATGAGAAGTAAAATGGTCTGCAATCCAGGACAAACCTCCAAGATCTCATTATGTGTCAGCTTTAAAGAAACAGTATCCATTTTAAAACATTACTCAAACCTCAAAATGTAATATCAGTTTAAATTCAGGAGGACAATAGTAACGAGTTTGTTGTTTTTTAATTTAAAACTCAAAATATTAACCCTCTGAAAAGCAGGAAAAGGAGGCAAAAAAATTTGTCATCTCAGAGTCAGTAGTTTCTGAAAGAGAGCAAATTAAGGTAGCCTGTGTATTGGATTTGACCTCCTGTGCATGCAGCACTGGATTAACCTATTGTGAGCCCAGTGCCAAACATATTTGTGGGCCCTCATGGGGGCAATGGAGCATGGCACTGGGGGTGGGGTGGGGGTTGGTCCCTGGAGCGAGGGGCTGGCCAGGGCCAGTGGGGCATGACGTGGTGAAGGTGGCCCTGCTCTGCCCAGCGCAAGGCCACTGTTTACAAACTGGCAGCCACCAGATGCATATGGCCCACCCAGCCCTGATAGCATGCCCCTTCCCCACAGGTGTGGGCCTGCACCGTGTGATGTGCCACACCATTCCCCCACCTAGAGCCCCCCCAACTCCCTAATCCCAGCACCCTTCTTCTCAGAGCCCCCCCAAAGACCCCTATGCCCAGCATCGTCCCTCTGAGATCCCCCATAACCCTCCCACCACAATTTCACACCACCTTCACACCACCACCCCTGCCCAGTGCCCCCCCTGACCACTGCCCCCCCGCCCAGTGCTCCACTACACCCCCCCCCACAACTGCACAACACCCTACACAGACCTGCCCAGTGCCCCCCCACTGATCCCCCTATGCCCAGCATCCCAAAACACACAAACCTCGCCCACCCGTTACTGCCCAGTGACCCTCCACAGACCCACTCCCCCAAGCCCTGGCCACACTCACTGGTCCCACTGGGAGGTGACCGTGTCTGCCAGGCTGAGCCAGCAGCATGGCCGGCTCCAGTCCCGGGGCGGGGATCATTGCAGCCCCTCAGGAGCAACATGATCAGCTAAGCTGGAGCAGGAGTGGGGCCTACCTGGGCTGGGCTCCTCATAGGGTGACCAGACAGCAAATGTGAAAAATGGGGACGGGGGTGGGGGTAATAGGAGCCTGTACAAGAAAAAGACCCAAAAATTGGGACTGTCCGTATAAAATCGGGACATCTGGTCACCCTAGCTCCTCAGGACCCACTTGCCTGGCAGGGCCGGGCCGAGGCCCCTGCCCTGCCCCCATACACACTGGCCAAGACTGGTCTGGCCTCTGCACCGGTACCAGGCAGCTTGGCCCCGGGGAGGTGGGAATGGCCTCACAGGTGGTGGGCAGCGGAGACCATTCAGAGATGGAGCCACGCTGTGGAGCGGGGCAGATTCCTAGGACACGACTCCCAAGAGTCTTCCCAGTCTGGCCATGCCCACTGGCCCTGCAGCCAGCAGCCCTGCCCAGTCCGCATGGTGGAGCCCAGCTGCTGGGTGGTGAGCCTCCTACAGTTGAGCGGGACCTGCTGGCTGGGTGAGGGGCCAGATGTGTCCATAATGGGCCCCTACCCAGTTTGGGCCAGGAACTACGGTGCCATTGTAAACCCGGTACTGTTGCACGAGGATCAGGTTGCCTAACTGTAGGGAATATATAAAGTCTGTTTTTTATGCATGTGACCTAATGTCTGGTAGTGACTGATTAGCCTGCAGAGGACAAGGGCCAGATCCTCAGCTGTGTCCAATTCAAACTTAGTATAGCTTGTCGTTTAGCCATCTGATCTGTGCTGTGCTGATCCTGGGACAACCGGGGCCAAAATGGCCCTGACCTAACTCAGAGCAGTCTACAAATTACATTAAATTACACTTGTAGTGTTCCCATAAAGCAAACATAGAGCAGCAGCATACATGATTTGGGAGCTTCCTGGAGGAGGAGTCAATCCTCCTATAATCTCTTATGATAGGCAGGTTAGTCTAGGGGTGAGCAAGAGGGGACTAGGAGCCACAGAATCTTGGTTCTCTTCCTTACTCTGTCACTGAATCCCTGTTGACCAATTTTTGCCACCCACTTCAGTGGGGCAGCCTGTGGAGTAAGGTACAGCTAAACATGAGTAAAGGTGGCAGAATCTGGAGCTATGTGACTTTGGGCTGGTGTGCCTCAGTTTTCCCAACTGCAAAATGGGGATAAAATTTCCCAAGCTTTGGTAAAGCATCTTGAAACACTCTGATAAAAGGTTCTGTATTGTATAAGTGCACAGTACTGCTATTCTCTAGGGACAGTGCAAAGCTATTGTGACAGGATCGGGCCAGATGGCTATAGGAGAGTAATAGAAGGCAGATAGATTAGCCCCAGGCTAAGTAGGTCCCTTTTCCCTGGGTAAGGTAACAGACAAGGTTCCAGAACAATCAGGAACCTTCTGGAGACAATTAAGACAGGCTGATTAGAACACCTGCAGCCAATCAAGAAGCTGCTAGAATCAATTAAGGCAGGCTAATCAGGGCACCTGGGTTTTAAAAAGGAGCTCACTTCAGTTTGTGGTGTGCGTGTGAGGAGCTGGGAGCAAGAGGCACTAGGAGCTGAGAGTGAGAATGCGGACTGTTGGAGGACTGAGGTGTACAAGCATTATCAGACACCAGGAGGAAGGTCCTACAGTGAGGATAAAGAAGGTGTTGGGAGGAGGCCATGGGGAAGTAGCCCAGGGGCTTGTAGCTGTCGCACAGCTGTTCCAGGAGGCACTCTAGACAGCTGCATTGCACAGGGCCCTGGGCTGGAACCTGGAGTAGAGGGCGGGCCCGGGTGCCCCCCAAATCCTCCCAACTCCTGGTCAGACATAGGAGGAGTTGACGTGGACTGTGGGTTCAGAAAAACGGCCAAGCTGAGGGCTGCCGTGAAGCTCCAAGGTGAGCAAATCCGCCAATAAGCGCAAGACCCACCAAGGTAGAGCAGGAACTTTGTCACACTACCTTAAGTCTAGTAGCACCTCAGGAATAAAAATATTTCAGAAAAATCATATCTAAACATTTAAAAAAGAGATTTTATTAAAAACAAGATGGTTGCACCCTATATTTCCCAGAAATGGGAAAAGTAATTTTTAACATGTGCTAAAGGAATACTAGTTCATATTTAATACTTTGGGGGCCTCAGTTACCTGCCCATTGTGTGGTTTCTTTTCACTTGGATCAGCATATCATTAAAAATTGAATATTTTCCCAAATAGATGAAAACAAAAGAGTAGAGCTAGTTGAAAAATGGTGTCAATTTTTCACAAAAAGTTAAAATTCTGAATTTTTGAAAAATTTTAACCTGTTCTAGAAAGGAATGGAAATGACCAAATACACGATAAGATTGGGAGACCCTTAGTGCTAACAAATCCTCAAGGTTTTGTATGCCTTCAAACTCTCTCATATATTAAGGGCACAAATTTACCATGGCAACCCTTTGTCCTCCTAGGCGTATCAGCTACTTCTAGGGTATGGAGTAGTTTCTTAAGCAGTCACACTATCTCCAATAGATTGTGAACTTTTGCCACTTTTACAGTCTTGTAAAGAAACAATATGTTGCCATAGACTGATTTATTTCTCAGGGCCCAGGCTTTTGCTGTCCCGAGTATAGTGGAAAAGAGACAGAAATTCATTAGTGCAGTGTTGGCACAGCTGCAGCCTGTAGTTGCAGCCAAATCCTAGTTTAAATCATATAATGTCCTGGTGCTTCTCTGATTAGAGTTTAATGTGATCTCTTCCTCTTCCTACACAACTGTATTCTGCCTCCAAATTGCATCTTGACCTGCCCACCTGAGTTTCTAAAGTAGTGTCAGCCTGGGTTCCCCACTTTCATGTCTGAATTTTTCTGTTTCCTTTTCCCCACTGCAGGGAGAACTTTCTATTCTGTGAATTGTGACATATCTGTCAGTAGCATCTCTTTGCATACAACTCTGAACTTGCTAGGAAACCTTCCTAGAGAGGCAGCAAAGCTTAATGGACCACACACAGACCAGAGAAACAGGCACTGCTGTGCTCTAATCCCAGTTGACTCGCTCTGTGGCTGCAGGTCTCCTAACTACCTATCTATCTGAGGTGTTCTGAGGATTAATCGGTTAACGTTGCACAGCACTTTGAGGATGCCAAGTAAGTACTAAACATTACTATTTGTAGTGTGTGACTTCAGAAATACTGTACATTTACAGTCAGTCTGGAATATAAACAATCTGTGATGTTAGTGAAGAAGATTATGTTTCTGCCAGTGAAACATTTGATCTTGCCTGAAGAATGACAGTAGAATTTCTGGTTCTGGTAATATGAGCTCATAATTGCACAGAGCTGCTTTCCAGGATGAAGCAGAGCTTTGTCATTCCTCCTTCTGCTAGCTTGCCTACATTTCTGATACAATTTCTTGTAAAGTTTAAGGGCAATAAACATTTTTATCTGTATTGTGAGAACCCCCACTGAAATAAGTTATAGAGTTGCCACTGTCTTCAGAAAATGGAGAAGAAGGACATGTCTAGAAGACAATTATGCGAAGTTTGACACCTGGAAAAACAGAGGCTAGAATATAATGCTGGCAATGGAACATTTTAATTATTTACATATGATAGATACCATAGGAAATATCCAAAGTAGGGAATGCTGTCAGCTTTTCTGAACTATGATCAGATGGTTCTCTCTTCTTGCGTAATGGACACATTTTCTCATCATTTCAAATTTCTATTATTAATTAATTAATTTATTTATATTGCAGTTGCACCTGAGAGCCCCAGCTAGGGATCAGGCCTACATTGTGCTAGATGCTGTACAAACCCAGAACAAAACTACAGCACCTGCTGCCCCTGAGATTACATCTCAACCTCACATACAGCTGGACTGGGAGGAAGTTGTGTACTGTGGGTTGAACATTGGAAGTGTAGGGTTCAGAGCAAACGTGTAAGTGAAACTATTTCAGAGTCACAATGTACCATTAGTGTCGGCTTGATGCTCCTGATAATGGTGATAGTGGGTGATGACCAAGTAATTAGAAACAGCAGGACGGAACAGCCACTCTTTGCAAGGCAGTTGTGTTACATTTGTGATGTTTGTTCAGTTCACTTTTCATAGGAAGTAGACCAATTATGCTGCATAGTATTACACAGGCTGTGTCTGTGCTAATCTTTTTCTAAGTTTCCAACTGGTGCAACTCCCCCTGTGCTAGTGTTCATATAGACAGCTGCCGGAAGTGCTGGCACTCGAGCTCCTGCGTTATCTAACCCTGCTCAGAGCAGAACTAGGCAACACAATTGTTAAAACACCAACAGTCTGTCTACATAAACACTTTCATTAGTGGTAGCACTCATGGACAATTTTAAGAATCAAGTCTGTTATAGAGAAGGCCTCAATGTGATGTGTATGCCTGCCATTAGCTGCATACATCAGGAAATGATTAACTATTATAAATAAAGCAGTTTTCACCACAGGACTCAAACTCAAATATGCTCCATTCACTCTGATGCTCATGGCAAAAGGTGGCCATGGTAACCCTATGCTCACTTGCATGACATTAGGAATTCAGGGAGGAAAGAGGTAGGAAATGGCATCTTTTTACTTTGGCTTTTGTGGATCGAATTCTCCCTCTTCTACAGATTTAAATGAAAAAACATCACAAGCAGTACTCAAGCTCAACTAATCTATTACATATTATAAGAAGTCCTCTAACCTTCTCTGTGCTCATCTCTAAAATGGGGATAATAATACTTTAACCTTTGCAGTGTATTTTGTGATTCATGAATCAAATGCTTTATATAAATGCAAAATATTATTTTGATTTATACTAGAGCTTCTGGGCCAGATTCTTCTCTCATCAGCACTGGTGCAAATTATAACTAATCCCACTGAAGTCAGTAGAGTTACATCAGTGTAAAATGGGTGTAAGGGAGAGCAGAATCAGGCACTCTCTCTAGTGTTCCAGCAATATTCAAGAGCTCTATAGTACCAGCAGCCCAGCCTTAGAAAGAATGGGTGAAATCCTGGCTCCATTGAAGTCAATGGAAGTTTTGCCATTGCCATACAATGGAGTCGGTACTTTATCCCATTTGTTCAGGTTTTGAAACCCTTCTTTCTTACCTTTAGAACAAAGCTAACATATTGAGAATTAATGGAATCTTCTTTTCCTATCCTTCCGTCCCTCTCTACATTAGATAAGGCTAAGATGAATGGTTCCAAGCTGCATGTTAATTACCAGTCTGGGCATATATTTCCAAATGTAAGCAATTTTAGGAATAAACTGATAATGGAATCTACTAGGCCATGATCCACAAAGGTACTTAGGCACCTAAGTTATAAGGTTGACACCTCCATCTCCTTCAGACATTTTGTGTGGAGTGAGCCAAGCCCTTACTCATTCTCACAAGAAACGTCTTAGGCACCTAAACTACCTGACCTGACTCCAGGAGAGGGGTTCCTAGTTATGGATCACTAGCAAAGACACGCACCTCCTTGCAGTCCTGGCCTTAGGTGCCTACCTCTGTGAGAGGGGTGGGGCTTAGAATGCACACCTGTTCCCAGAATCTCCCTTGGCTAGCTTTGGTGGCTCCCCACCTAGTGTACTGACTTTTGTGGATAGAACTCTAAAATGCGTGTCTCTCCCCATGAATTGCATAGGGAGCCTAGGCACCTAACTCGGGTTTTGTGGATCACAGTGTTGTTCCTGTGATTTTCTAGACTTAAATGTTAAGTGCTGTGACACTGAGCATTGCAACACCTAATTCCCTTTGTAGATCTGGGCCCTCGTAACTAGCTTGCTCAAAATCTGAGCCTCTTTTAGGGCCACATTCTCCAATCCAGCCTTATCTCTACACCTGTGATTTTGCACATATAAATTATGTCATTTAGAAACCTCACTATCTGATGGTATCCACAAATCAGCCAGATGTTTAAATGACCTAATTTATACCCGTAGTAATTTGCAGATGCAAAATGTAAGCAAGACTAAAGCCCCTTTATAAATCAGGCCCTTATTGTTATCTGATCATATTGGGCTTGATTTTTCTCCCACTGAAATCTATGGAAATTGACTTCCAAAGGGAGAAAGATGAGGCCTGCTCTCTAGAATGAGAGCATGTACCTCTGTCAAGATTCCTTCCCCACTCTGAACTCTAGAGTACAGATGTGGGGACCTGCACGAAAGATCCCCTAAGCTTATTCTTACCAGCTTAGGTTAAAAACTTCCCCAAGATACAAACTTTGCCTTGTCCTTGAACAGTATGCTGCCACCACCAAGTGTTTTAAACAAAGAACAGGAAAAGAGACCACTTGGAGACGTCTTCCCCCAAAATATCCCCCCAAGCCCTATACCCCCTTTCCTGGGGAAGGCTTGATAATAATCCTCACCAATTGGTACAGGTTAACACAGACCCAAACCCTTGGATCTTAAGAACAATGAAAAATCAATCAGGTTCGTAAAAGAAGAATTTTAATTAAAGAAAAGTTAAAAGAATCACCTCTGGTAAATACCTTACAGGGTAATCAGATTCAAAACATAGATAATCCCTCTAGACAAAACCTTAAGTTACAAAAAGACACAAAAACAGGAATATACATTCCCTCCAGCACAGCTTATTTTACCAGCCATTAAACAAAAGAAAATCTAATGCATTTTCTACTTAGTTTACATACTAACTTAACAGGAGTTGGAAGGCTTGTATTTCTGATCTGTTCCCGGCAAAAGCATAACACAGACAGACAGAACCCTTTGTCCCCCCCCCCCTCCAGATCTGAAAGTATCTTGTCCCCTCATTGGTCATTTTGGGTCAGGTGCAAGCGAGGTTATCTTAGCTTCTTAACTCTTTACAGGTGAAAGGGTTTTGCCTCTGGCCAGGAGGGATTTTATAGCACTGTATACAGAAAGGTGGTTACCCTTCCCTTTATATTTATGACAACCACATAGACTGATAATTCTGCGGTGCATCTGAGCACAGCTGCCTTATTCTCATTGGAATCTCTAAATGGTAAAAGGCTTGCCTGAAATCGCTTCCAGTATTAGTTCTTGTTCTATATACAGTACAGCATATAATTAGAGAAGCATGTTATACACCAAACTCACTTTGATAAATGGATTTTTAAAGCATAATAAAGGCAGTGACAGAAGTCCTGCCAAGCTGCATAGGGTACTCACATGTATTATATTGTAAATATAATATGGTTATACTGTATGTTGTCATAATAATTGGCAATGGTCTAGGAGTCAGTCATTGAGAGCTTTGTTCATGTGATAATAAATGACAAGGACTACAATGTTGGCAGCAAACTTGTTTTTCTTAGTAAATTAGTTTCAAAGAAGTTTTGTGTTTTTAAACCCACTGTTCCTGTCCCCAGATTGCTTTATGTCTTTGTAACGAGATTTGGGAAGCTCTCTTTGTAAGTGGTTTTCACTCAGTGCTGTCACAAAGGCGATCTTGTTCATTTTTCACAAGGTATGACACTCTCACATTAGAGATCTATCATACATACTATACAGCACAGAGGGGTGGATTAAGGCAGAGTCTTTGGGATCCAAGGACCCAAACTCAGCAATGAGTCCCATGCAGAATGGAACATAGAAATTGTGGAGAAATTGTGACTCTGGGGTTCAGCAAATACTTTTCTCAGATAAACTAGCAGGGATAGTTTAACTGGTAGTGATATTTTCTTTGTAGGCCTAATTCTTAAACCTTTACTCATGCTAAATATATCATGTAACTCCTCACTTAACATGTAGTTATGTTCCTGAAATATGCTACTTTAAGTGAAATGATGTTAAGTGAATCCAATTTCCACATAAGAATTAATGTAAATAGGGGGAGTTAGGTTCCAGGGAATTTTTTTCGCCAGACAAAAGATTATATTTTATATATATATATATATATATATACACACACACACACACACACATATACATAGTATAAGTTTTAAACAAACAATTTAATACTGTACACAACAATGATGATTGTGAACCTTGGTTGAGGTGGTAGAGTCAGAGGATGGAAGAGGGTGAGATATTTCCCAGGGAATACCTTACTGCTAAATGATGAACTAGCACTCGACTGAGCCGTCAAGGGTTAACACATTGTTATTAATGTAGCCTCACGCTCTACAAGGCAGTACGAATGGAGGGAGGGGAGACAGCATGGCAGAGAGAGACAGAGACACACACCGTGTGTGTGTGTGTGTGAGAGAGACAGGTGTTGCCCCTTTAAGTACGCTGACCCCACTCTAAGTACATTGCCTTTTGAAGTAGATCAGCGAGTTAAGACAGTAGCTGCTGCCAGCAAGCTCCCTCCTGAGCCCTATCGTGTCCCCCCCACTACTCTTGGAGATAGGGTACAGGAGTGGGGGGCAGGAACTGGGGGAAGGGGACACCCGGACATTATCACCCCTCTTCCCTCCAAACAAAGGGGACACCCAAACATTATCACCCACTCCCCCTTGCACAGCAAGCACGAGGCTCCCAGGAGTAGCTCCAAGGGCAGGAGCAGCCATAGGCGCTGACTTCTGCTCCCGTGGGTGGGTGCTTGACCTCTCTCTGCCCGCAGCCCCGCCCCAACTCCACCACTGCCCCACCTCTATTCCAACCCCTTCCCCAAATTCCCACTCTGGCCCCGCCTCTTCCCCATCTCCTCCCCTGAGCGTGCCATGTTCCCGCTTCTCCCCCTGCCTCCGAGCATGCTGCCAAATAGCTGTTTGGCGGTGGCAAGGCGGGAACCACTGGGAGGTAGGTGGAGGAGCGGGGACACAGCACGCTCGGGGAAGAGGAGGAGGTGGGGCGGGGAGCTTGGCTGCTGTTGGATGCAGAGCACCCACTAATTTTTCCCCGTGGGTGCTCTAGCCCTGGAGCACCACGGAGTCAGCGCCTATGGGAGCAGCACATGGCAGTGAGGGGAGGGACAGCTGAACTGTCCAGCAATTGATAGCCTGCTGGGCAGCTAGGCAGAGGGAACTTAGGGGAGCTGATGGGGAGGCTGCCAGTCCACCCTGGTTCCAAGCCCCCACCAGCTAGTTCCAATGGGCTTCTCTCTCTCTGCAAGCTGTGGACAAAGCAGACAGCTCCCAAACAACATTTTAAGGGAGCATTGCGCAACTTTAAACAAGCATGTTCTCTAACTGATCAGCAACAAAACAATGTTAACCTGGACGACTTTAAGTGAGGAGTTATTGTACTAATGCAAGCGGTCCCAATGGCTTCCAGATGACTACTTGTTAATACAGGCTAATCAATGTGAGTAAGCATAGCAGAATCAGGCCTTATATTTGTAATGGCTCTAGAGGGGCAGATCTTCCATCTGATACATCAGACTCAACAAGATAAATAAGAACTAGGAAAAAGCTATTTATTGCATTGAGGGGATTTCAGTTATCCCAATTAGAAATGTCTTGCTGGTGCTTTACAGCATAAGCCTTTCTCCTATGAAGCCTCGGGATGTCTATGGTACTAAGGAAAATATCATGACAGATTTACGTGGCATGGATCACAAAACCCTTATTGTGAGGGTATTTGTAAGGCGCACAGAGTGATTTCCAGCTTAGTCAAGATTAACATAAATCTGGATTGGCCCAAGGGAGGAGGCTTCCTGCGTTGGCTTCTTATCTTCCATCACATTCAAACTTAGACTCAACTTAGGGTCCTGGACAGCTCCACCCCAACCCACATCCTATTTATCACCAGACTCTACCCCTCTTTACATCCTACACCTTTTGCTAGCTCAAGGCCTGATCGTGCTCTCATTGAAGTTAATGACAAAAATCCTATTGATTACGCCCTTGTCTCCATGCCTTTTCTCATGCTGCCCATATAGTTGGAAAATCATTCCTGATCCTGTGCATCAGGCAACCTCAGTCTTTTCTTTCAATTCAAATCCCTCCTCAAAATTCACCTCTTTCAATTAGATTTCCAGCTCTGATCTCTTCCCCAACTTTGTTCCCTTGTATTGTACTGTTAGTAATTTATAAAAAAGGAACTAAGGAGATGTATGCATAAAAAAGCAGATCTCAACTTCTTCCTTTTGTAACCCTTGTCCTTCCCTTAACCCACACTTACAAATGTCCTTTGTTATCTTCCTTTCCTGTATTATGTCTAATTTAGATAGCAAGCATCTTGGGGGCAGGGATTTTTCTTTTTTACTTCTGTGTAAAGAACCATGCACAACTATAGTGTTATGTTAATAATAATAATAGGTTCACCTGGCAAAGCTGATGCCTGTTGGTCATTAGGGCCTCATTTGAGTGCCAACTGCAGGCTGCACACACAGGCAGTCCAGCCAGCAGCTGTGGGATTCTGCAGTAGTAGGAGTAAGCGTTGCAGAATCAGGCCATTGGGATGATTCTGTAGTAATGTCTGGCTACCAGCAGAAAAATATAACATTATTCTGTACTGCACTCATGTTCCTATAGCATCTTTTGTCCGGAATCCCAGCGTGCTCAACAATCTTTTCCAAAGTGTTTATACGGGGTGGGGGTCGGGGGGATTTTCTTCACCCACCACTAAATACCTACACTTCTATCCCAGCCTTTAAACAGCATTTAGGATTAGGAATACTGCATAGAAGTGTAGGGCTGGAAGGGATCTCAAGAGGCCATCCAGTCCAGCCCCTCCTACACTGAGGCAGGTGTCCGTCCAACCTATTCTTAGAACCCTCCGAAAACCTCTTCAAAATATTGTCTCCAGCTGCTTGGATTCTCTGGGATGTTTGCTATCAGGCAGGAGTTTCTTTACATTCTCCAGATATCCAGTGACCTGTAACGTACCCACCACCAGCAAGTGAAGAATAGTGTGGTGAGTTGGAGCTTCAAGGAGAATTTTAGGTTGGCAGAATGTTAGTACCCAAAGTGGTCTTTAGCCAGGTCTCTACCATCCTTACCTCTGCTGAAAATGCCACTGGATCTATAACCTCCAGCAATACAGCACTCTTCTAACGGCATACTAGGGGATTTAATCTAGTACAGTACTGACTCACATAGAAGAGTGCCATCTATTGAAGCACCAGTACTATTCCCAGCAGTGCCTGCGAAGTACCTTGGAGGTCTCCCATCCACGTACTGACCAGGCCTGACCCAGATTAGTTTATGAGATCTTTTAAAACTGCAGCCAAAGGTGGTATAGCTGCCTAGGAGGCTGCTTAATAAACTAAAACAAATGAAATAGTTGTTTAAAACACACTGATGTAAAATGGCTCTGACAAGAAAATAGTGAAGTTATTTTCAAACATTGTAAAGCTCTTATTTAGTGCTATGATTTCATCTGACGTGATGACACTGCTGCTGTGTTTCCCCCACTCAGAGCTGGTGAGACATGCCTGTACATATTCTTTGACACAATGGGTCCTCAGTGCAGATATTGTGATGATTATAAGCTGCAGATGTTTCAAGTGTTTTTCTCTTCAATATCCTGATTGCTAGTTATGTGGTTAGTCAGCTTTTGAAAACAAGGTTTGGACATAAAGACCCCCTTCAGCCAAATGGGACATGTTGACATGTTTTCATTTTTACACAAGTACTTTGAACAGCAAGATGTGCATTGACTACATGGTGAGCAAAACAAAATCCCATCAGAGGGGTTTTAATGGCATCGGGGATAGTTAAAAATTGCCGCTAAAACCTCTATGAACTTGCTCCAACCTACCTAACAAACTTTGTGGGGGGATTCACACTGAAGGAGGTGGCTTTTACTTCCCCAATTTAGGGGCTGCTGGGGGCCAGTCTGGTCTGTGGTACAGGTTAGGACAGCCCTAAAGGCTCCCATGATTTGTGTCCCCCGCTGCCATAGCCCTCATGAACCTTATGTCAGTGGAAAACCATGGAGTGTAGGGATGCACAGCCACATCTCCTCCTGCTACTTGTTCTAGAAGACCTCTGACGCGACCCTTTCAGGGGGAAGGGGGCAGATACAAAGAGGGCAGATACAAAGAGGAAAAATCCCCTGTACCAGTGTTATTCATCTGGGGATGGGGGAAAGGGGAAAGGCACGGCCTCTCCCTGTACTTGCTCTGGCACATCCACCAAAGGCCAGACTTTATACCTCTGATATTTCTTGAAGTTAAAAAAAAAAAAAAGAGGGGGAAAAACAAAATAACCTTTAGTCCAGGGGAAAAACATCTGTCACTAAACTTTTTTTTTGCTTCTTTATGATGTATAGAGAAAGCTTGGAAGGGGCGTGCACATATGCCTTTGTCCTTTGTAAATCATCTTAAATTCTCACAAACCCTATGTGAAATGGTTATCCTCATGTTAATGGGGAGATGGATAAACTGAGGTACAGAATTTAAATGACTTATTCCAAAGTGACACTATACAGTAGGTCAATGGCCGAGCCAGGCACTCAGGCCCCAAAGCCCCCATTTTAACCACAAGGATACACTGTCATATATGTGCATGTCTTGTTTCAGAGGTAATACAAAGGGAGACAATGTTTATGTGGGTGCATGCACCAATGTTAGGGAAGTATTAAGCCATTTGTTTTTAGGGGAATAATAATGTATTCGATGGACAAGCGTTGTGTTGGCTGTAATATTGTTAACAATGCAGTTTTTGCACTTCTCTTTCTATCTATCCAGGAAAAGATCAGTGGGTTTGGACAGTATTGTTTTTAGTGCAGCTGATCTATAAATATGTCACAAGGAAACCACTGTATATGAGCAACTTAGTGTGAGGCTTTATTTGGTCTTGATGTCTATAAATATATAAAACAAGGAAGAAGCAGCGTATGACACGGCTATTTATGGAGAGGCTGGATGTCATTGTTACACCACACTGAGAGTCAAGCAGCTGCTGCTGAAGAAATCATCAATGGTGTTAAGTAATCATAAATTAAAGAATAAAAAAAACCCTCCATGCTGGTGTGCACACTTTGGCCCAGATCTTGCCTAGATGGAAGTCAATGACAAAGCATCTGTTGACATCAATGGGAGCAGGCTCAAGCCCTTTGTCCCCTTTTAAACCCTCCTCTCCTTCTTTTATAGCACTTCTGAATGGACATTTTTTTCCACATTAAAATCCACACCCTGATCCTAAGCCTGAGGAAGTGCAAATTTTGAATTTCAGTGACTGTTGGCATAACATGATATAGAGTATTGCCAAAATGATTAGAGTGACGTCATTTCACTTCAGTGCATGTGGGGAGTAAAATACACTCCCTGCATGAGCAGGGGCACCGCACCCCACAAGAGAAGGCAGGCAATACCATCTGGGGTTCTTCTGGGGAGGGAAGACTTAAGTTGCAGGTGGTGCATCATAAGAGTCCTGCTGATGGAGGCTTCCCAGTGTTTTGCACTGATTCAACACATCTGCTACCTGACCTGGCTGCACTCCCTCCTTGGCCACTGTGGTGTCAACCCTTCTGGGCCATAAAGCGGTCCAACAACAACCCCAGTAAAAGTGAGGCTTCTAGCACTTTATATCACTGCACATGCCCTCTGGGTGGACATCAGTGTTGCCAACTCGTGATTTTGTCATGAGCCTCATGATAATTATTGTTTTCCTTAAAACCCCAGCTCCTGGAGTCAAGTGGATATGTGACGATTTCAGCCTTCGTTCTTAAAGAAAAAGTAAGTTTTTAGCCCTCATGGCTGTGGAGAAATGTGACACCAGTGGACCCTAAAGGCTCAAAAATCAGAGCGCAAATAAAAAGAACAGCAAATCTATTATTTTTACATAATCTTTTGATTTTAAAGCCAAACTCATGATTTTTGGTGAGCCTGACTCATGATTTTTGAACATTTGGGTTGGCAGTACTGTGGACTTTTCACCACCATGCCCTGCACCCCAACGTACAAAGCCAAAACCAGAAGCAAATCTAGCCTGTTGTCTGTGCCTAGGCTGGTTTCACACTGATAATGGGGGTAAGTCCCACATGTCCTTTTTTGTTCTTGTGCATTCTGTTTTAGTGCTCTGCTGTCTCTTTTTCTCAAGATTATGCTCCATTTTGTTCCAGGATGGGGAATAATAAAATCCCATAGGATGACATGAGGGACATTGAAGGAACTCTTGGCACCAAACTGAGTTGTTAGTGGACAGTGATTGCACTCAGGGCAGTCCCTAGCCGTTTTGGTGCCCTACGCAGCCCCCTGATGGGGGGACTGTGTGGGGCCCCAGGCCTCCACGGGGCTGGGGGGCTGTCCCCAAGCCTCCTTGGGTTGGGGCGGAGCAGGGGCAGGGGCTTTGGGGAAGGGGTGGAGTGGGGGCAGAGCAGGGGTGGGAAGAGGTGGGGCTGGGGCGGAGCAGGGGTGGGGGCCATGGGGAAGGGGCGGAGCAGGGGCTGGAGAAGCACACAGCTGTGTAGGGCACCAGGAAACTTGGTGCCCTACGCAGCTGCATACTTTACGTATGGGTAGGGACGGCCCTGATTGCACTCGTGGGGCAGAGCACACTGCATGTGTTTGGAGCGAGCATTGCTCTGCATCTATATGCTTGGGGGTAAATAAACTGAGAAGATGCAGTTTTAGAAATAACCACATTGCTTTAGTGCTTTAAATCAAATACTTTCAGAAGCTAGGGCCACTGGAGCAGTTCTTCCCTTTGTTCCCTCCCAAATATATCCTTGGTCACCTGATCTGTCACCTCAAACACTCCATTCTGCAACCGAGTACTCCTTGGTTCTCCTAACACAGGTATTTTGTAAGGGTAACTCTGGAATGTGTTTTGTTTCTGTCACTTAGATTCATAGGTTCATAGATATTAAAGTCAGAAGGGACCATTATGATCGTCTAGTCTGACCTCCTGCACAATGAAGGCCACCGAATCTCACCCACCCACTCCTGCAATAAACCTCTCATCTATGTCTGAGCTACTGAAGTCCTCAAATCATGGTTTAAAGACTTCAAGGTGCAGAGAATCCTCCAGCAAGTGACCCGTGCCCCATGCTGCAGAGGAAGGTGAAAAACCCCTAGGGCCTCTTCCAATCTGCCCTGGAAGAAAATTCCTTCCCGACCCCAAATATGGCGATCAGCTGAACCCTGAGCATGTGGGCAAGATTCACCAGCCAGATTCCCAGGAAAGAATTCTCTGTAGTAACTCAGATCCCACCCCATCTAACATTCCATCACAGGCCATTGGGCCTATTTACCATGAATAGTTAAAGATCAATTAATTGCCAAAATCATGTTATCCCATCATACCTTCTCCTCCATAAACTTATCGAGTTTAATCTTGAAGCCAGATAAGTCTTCTGCCCCCACTGCTTCCCTTGGAACGCTGTTCCAGAACGTCACTCCTCTGATGGTTAGAAACCTTCGTCTAATTTCAAGTCTAAACTTCAGTGACAGTTTATATCCATTTGTTCTTGTGTCCATATTGGTACTAAGCTTAAATAATTCCTCTCCCTCTCTGGTATTTATTCCTCTGATATATTTATAGAGAGCAATCATATCTCCCCTCAGCCTTCTTTTGGTTAGGCTAAACAAGCCAAGCTCCTTGAGTCTCCTTTCATAAGACAGGATTTCCATTCCTCGGATCATCCTAGTAACCCTTCCCTGTACCTGTTCCAGTTTGAATTCATCCTTCTTAAACATGGGAGACCAGAACTGCACACAGTATTCCAGATGAGGTCTCACCAGTGCCTTGTATAACGGTACTAACACCTCCTTATCTCTACTGGAAATACCTCATCTGATGCATCCCAAGACCGCATTAACTTTTTTCACAGTCATATCACATTGGCGGCTCATAGTCATCCTGTGGTCAACCAATACTCCGAGGTCCTTCTCCTCTTCCGTTAATTCTAATTGATGAGTCCCCAGCTTATAACTAAAATTCTTGTTATTAATCCCTAAATGCATGACCTTACGCTTCTCACTATTAAATTTCATCCTATTACTATTACTCCAGTTTACAAGGTCATCCAGATCCTCCTGTATGATATCCTGGTCCTTCTCTAACTTGGCAATACCTCCCACCTTTGTATCATCCGCAAACTTTATTAGCACACTCCCACTTTTTGTGCCGAGGTCAGTAATAAAAAGATTAAATGTGATTGGTCCCAAAACTGATCCCTGAGGAACTCCACTGGTAACCTTCCTTCAGCCTGACAGTTCGCCTTTCAGTATGACCTGCTGTAGTCTCCCCTTTAACCAATTCCTTATCCACCTCTCAATTTTCATATTGATCCCCATCTTTTTGAATTTAACTAATAATTCCCCATGTGGCACGGTATCAAACGCCTTACTGAAATGTAGGTAAATTAGATCCACTGCATTTCCTTTGTCTAAAAAATCTGTTACTTTCTCAAAGAAGGACATCAGGTTGGTTTGGCACGATCTACCTTTTGTAAGACTGTGTTGTATTTTTTCCCATTTACCATTGACCTCAATGTCCTTAATTACTTTCTCCTTCAAAATTTTTCGAAGGACTTGCATACTACCGATGTCAAACTAACAGGCCTGTAATTACCCGGATCACTTCTTTTTCCTTTCTTAAAAATAGGAACTGTGTTAGCAATTCTCCAATCATATGATACAACCCCTGAGTTTACAGATTCATTAAAAATTCTTGCTAATGGGCTTGCAATTTCATGTGCCAATTCCTTTAATATTATTGGATGAAGATTATCTGGGCCCCCCGATCTAGTCCCATTAAGGTGTTCGAGTTTCGCTTCTACCTCAGATATGGTAATATCTACCTCCATATCCTCGTTCCCATTTGTCATGCTACCATTATCCCTAAGATCCTCATTAGCCTCATTAAAGACTGAGGCAAAGTATTTGTTTAGATATTGGGCCATGCCTAGATTATTCTTAACCTCCACTCCATCCTCAGTGTTTAGTGGTCTCACTTCTTCTTTCTTTGTTTTCTTCTTATTTATATGGCTATAGAACCCTTTACTATTGTTTTAATTCCTTTTGCAAGGTCCAACTCTACTTGACTTTTAGCCTTTCTCACTTTATCCCTTCATGTTCTGACCTCAGTAAGGTAGCTTTCCTTGCTGATCCCTCCCAGCTTCCACTCCCTGTAAGCTTTCTGCTTTTTCTTAATCACCTCTCTGAGATGCTTGCTCATCCAGCTTGGTCTACAACTTAGGCCTGCTAATTAGACAGAATGTCTAAAGAGTGATCACAGTAAACAGACCGTAGAGGGAATTGGAAATGCATAGCGCCCACTGTTATCCAGGGCACAGAAATGATGATAGGATTAAAAGAAATAGTCTGCTAACAGAGAAACAAAGCTGCAGTCACCCCTGTGATATTATAGGCTGCTTTGCAAATGAGGAAGGAGAGGAGCATTTAACAACAAAAACAAACCAAAAACCGGAACAGCCAAAGAATTAAAACACAACAATCCTTCCTTTAATTAACACACACATTTTGTGCTACCTAAAATGCTTGTTTTGATCATTTTTCTAAAGAAATATTTTGCCCTAATGAGAAAGTAGGAAGAACTATTTCTTCTAATTTAAAGGCCCTGGGACTACTTATAAGTTGTACTATGTTAATGTGATAAATATCAGAGGAGCAGCCAGCAGGAACTGCAGTTTGCTGAGCCACAATCCTTTTGAATCCAGACTCTGTTGTTTCAGTCTTTTGGGAGAAAAAAAATGTTGTCACATGACTGCTGATTACATAGTGACTGGATTGTTTTTAACATTGGTGTGTTTTGGGAGAGAGACTCTACAGCTGGGAAATCCCCAGCACATGACTCAGTGCAGATGTATTGGATCATGTGATCAAGGTTTACTGTAGACCAAAGCATTTCACAGTGTTACATCTGTAGGTATAGATTTCCCACATGTTGCAGCATTCAAGTGATTGCCAGTCATTCCTTGTCTTTCAGAATTTGCATCAGAATTGGTACATCAGTGCAGTTTTTAACCTATTTCTGTTGTGCTGTTAACAGCAATAAAAACAGATGAAGTGTTATGAAGGGAGAGATATAAAAGGACTCCTAAGACTGACAAGAAATTTTGGCATTAAGGACCTGCATCTTCAGGTCATCCACTTTTGTGCCGTGATGTCAAAGTGCAGTGAAGGTTATGAAGAAATGGTTAGGGAAACAAGAAGCCATGATTTCAGCTCTTCTGCTAAACTCTGCTTTATTGTTACCTCATACTCCCAACCCCTGTGGCCACCACCCTGTTTGTTTATTTCACCTAGTTGTTGTGTCCTGTTTGAAGTTAAGATTGTGAACACTCTGGGGCAGGAACTGTTATTTGTCTGTACAGTGACTAGAACAATGGGAGCTGATTCTTGACGGGTTTCCAGATGCTACCATAATGTAAATAATCATAAACCAGTCCACCAACATTTTGACACCCTGTCCCCTAAAAGTCAGCATTCCTGCTAATACTGTACCCTGAAGAGACCCTCCCTCATAATATTCCTTTCAGTGGACTTCCGTCTCCCTATCAAGTGAGGTATCAAGACCATAGGCACCAACTCTGTGGGTGCTCCGGGGCTGGAGCACCCATGGAGAAAAATTGGTGGGTGCTCTGCACCCACCGGCAGCCAAACACCCTGCCCCCCTGCCCCAGCTCACCTCTGCTTCCTCCCCTGAGTGCGTCATGCCTGCTTCTCCTCCCAGCACTTGCTGCTGCAAAACAGCTGTTTTGCGGCGTAACAAGGTGTGAGTGGGAGGGAGGGGGGAGAAGCGGGAACACGGCGTGCTCAGGGGAGGAGCTGGGGCCAGGGTGGGGATTTGGGGAAGGGGTTGGAATGGGGGTAGAGCGGGGGGATACGAGCACCCACCACCACTAGGAGAAGTTGGCACCCATGATCAAGACCACCTTAGTAGGCATCTGTCATCTATGTCACCTAAAGTGACCACCTGTCCTGTGTTTTAAGGGATGTTGTTTTTTCGGTGCCTAGCATCCTGTGACCCATATCCAGTAAGAAGCTACCAAGAAACATTTGACCTGATAAAAAGGCTGCATTCAGGCAGCTCTCATGCAAAAGATCACACATTATAGGACAAATGCATTTATTTTGTACCATAGTAAAATATTGTGGGCATGGTGTCCCTTGAAAATAAACTTGTCCCTTATTTTTCAGAGTTGTCCTTCCTTGTGTAGGTGGTCAATCTATTACCCATTGCAAGTCGACTCACTGCTCCATCTGGACCTAGCTGACCAGAGGCTTGGATTGCAAGGATCCTGCTTTAACCGTCCCCTTCCTAGGCTTTGCGAAATGTTTAGGTGTCTAGCTAGTCTCTCCTTATTGTGCATGGGTAAGTCTCAGTCATTGCTTTTTAAACAGTGCTCTCTATGACCAAGTCATCACTTCTTCCTGATGTTGTGATAATGGATTAATTATTTTAAAGCATCTCAGAGGTGAAAAATATTATTAATGTTGGGTCAGATATTTGAACGGACGTCAGTCTGGTGTCTACACTTATGCCTGTAATTTTGCACCTTCAATCTGAGGCAGTCAGCTGTAGGCAAACACTGGAGCATTTAGACCTCTACTAACCTGACTGCACGTGCAAATCAAATTATTAGACAGGTGTTATACTTTGTGCTCAAAGTTGATTGCACCCACTGTTTTACACCTGCAATTGACAAAGTGCACAATTGTGGGTACAAAAACAGATGTCGTTTTAAAAATGTGTCCCTTCTTTCTCTAACAAGCATATCTCCAGATTGGTTTGTATTATTCTTAGAGCGCTAGTGGTATACCTGACCCCTTTAAAAAGACAAATCCCTGCAGTGAGGAGTCTAAGGGCTTGACAGAGTGAAAATCTAAGCATTCTCTACTCTCACTGGTTTAATGAGCTAAAGGCAAATCGATTCATTGATTTTATTAGTTGGTCAAAGGACAATGAGAGATGGCAAAAAAAAAAAAAAAGGTGGGTGTGAGTTATGGAAAGGATAAAGGTTACAGCAATAGATCATGAGATGTGATTTTATTATGCACCCAACTTGTTGGTTCCCAATTTTAAAAATTATTCTTTTTTATGGACATTTTGAGGAAGCAAAGTCAGGCAAGAGGTCAGGATTGATTTATCAAAGTAAGAAAGCCCATGCCCATGCCAGGCAGTGTGAGCCTGGTAGGTACTTACATTGGTTCTGAAAGGTTTGGTATTGTGCATTTCCTTATGTCCTTTCCAACTCATTTCACAGTGAAATCTGACTTAAGCATCTATTTGGGATGAAGATCAGTTATTTAATGTACGTGGTGTTCTAATACAGTCTTAGGGAAAGTACCTATTGAATTTAGCAGAAAATTATATCCCTATGGTACAATTTTAATAGGGTGGTTCAAAAACACCCTAGAAAGGTTAGCATTTTTGGTTAAATTCCATAGAGGAATTACTATAGAACCTTCTTAGTTTAATACTTATTAAGTTGTATATGATAAGGAAAAGGAACAGATTTATCTTCAGTGGGCCAAATTCACCATGGTATTATTTCACTGAAAGCAAAGGAGTAACACCAGGGATGAATTTGGCCCATTATGTGTGGGGGTACTTTGGGAGGGTCTCTCTAAAAAGGAGGTTGCCGAATAAGAGTGGTCTCTTGTGTAGATTCCACTGTATCATCTTTAATTCTAAAATTTAATTCTAATTTCTCCTAACATATCAAGGCCCTATCCTCATTGATGACTAAACTCATGGCAAGTCTGAGTTTTAAAAAATTAAACCATTTCTTGAGTTATCAGATTACAAAAATAACATCTGGTCAGTTTCTTAAATGGAGAACACCCACTCCAAACACAAAACTCCAAAATGGCCAAAAAGAACCACAGTGTCATATTTCTGCAAATTATGTTCTAATTAAAGTGCCTCTATAGCCTTAACTTCAGCAGAGAATTTGGTCAGTTTCTAATTCTCTGGTTAAATTCTGACCTGATCTATAATCTGTGCAACCCCCCTGGATTTATGAGATTGTTTGTGGCGTGAGGACCCAATCCTGCAGGTTGCGGAGTATCACTGGTAGAAGTCAGTGGAGGTGAGGGTGCTCATAACTTCCTGACTGGCTCTCAGCACCTCATAGGATTAGGTCCTAAATCAGGGTGGAATTTGGGGACTGTCCATCCTGCTTCTGTTTTGCCATTGCCTTCCATGGGAGATGATTGGCCCTTGATACTGGAGAATGGAGACACGTATGTACAGTACATTAGCTACAAATACATGCCTTCAGGAGTCCCTTGTATTTTGCTGTCTACTTACATTCATTGGCCATGGAATGTTCTGGGAGCAGTCAGTTAGCAGGAATGTTTTATGGGTTCTGCACTTTTCAGAATCCCAACACATTTTAAAAATGCCTCCCTCTGCACCATCCACTTGGCTAATATGACAGATGTGCAGTGCCTCATAGCAGTATCCGCTAGATTATATAATGTGATGGGACTTAGGCAACCTCACATGACTCAGCACAGTGTGATGGGTCAGTTGACAGTTTCAGGAACAAAATGCAGTAATTAGGGAAACTTTTCTTTCCTCTTTAAAAAAAAAAATTTTTTTTTAGAAAATTGCATGGTGAGTAAAAGGTGCCAGATTTTCAGCACTGGAAACTGAAGTATTTTCTTTATCCCTAGGATAGGTACAGCATAGACAGCGATAGCACACAATAGCTTGCCTTTTGGTGCCCTGACAACATGTCTCAATTCAGTTATAGAGGGACAACCCACAGGAGTGGCAAAGCACTTCAGGGCCACCATGACCTAATCCTTAGTCTCCAAGCCTTTTCAAGACCAGACCTCTTTGCAGAGACTAGCAGCAAGGGCCTGATTCTACTCCCATTAAAGCCAATGGCAGAACTCCCATCAACTTTCAGTCGGAGCAGGAGCAAGTCCAAGATGTCCATAATGATGCTAGTAGTTGTGATGCAAACCCCTGTTTTCCTACAGAGCCTACACCTTAGTTGAAACAACCAGTTTTATTTCACCTAGATCACTAAAGCCAAAATGTTCAAACCTTGGAGTCTATAGTTCAAAAGCCAAATCCATAATTAGGCCCCCATCCAGCAAAATACTACTTGCTTTATTAACGGCAATGGGACTACTCACATGCTGAAAGATATGCACTTACTTAAGTGCTCCACTGGACTGGGGCTGTTGGGCATTGTAGTGAGGCGGTGTGGCTCCCCGCTGCCCCGGAGAGGGTCGAGCCCCTCCAGAGTGGGCAGAGCCAGGAAGCTCTGAGCCCGCTCCTCAGAGGGACAGGCGGGCGACCCGGAAGTAGAACGGTGCAACCCAGAAGTATAAAGTTGGGCCCTCAGAGCTCACTAGAGGACCAGCTGCCGGGGAGGACAGATGTAGCCAGCCTAGCCTGCAACTGGGAAAACCCTGCGGCCCCAGGTCCCCGCCAAGACTGGCCTGACCTGCCCTGCGCCCGCTATCCAGGGGAATTACCGGGCTTGCCGCTTGTCCACTGCCCCAAGGAACCCCTGGTGCTGCACCTCCCGGAGAAGACCGCTGTGACCCAGGTACCAGAAGGAGGGGAGTTAGAAAGTAGCCCGGGGACAGCCGACCTCAGTCTGGCTGTAACTCTGCCAGAACCCATGTCAGTGTGTTGCGGTCAGGATCCCCACTGACCCAGCAGTGGGTCGTTGGCCACTGCTAGGGCCCCGAGCTGGGATGCAGTGGAGTGGATGGGCCCACGTCCCCTCTGCCACCCAACTTGTGGGTGGCAGTCCCCCCCTCTTCCAGGTCCTTGAAGGCCTGGGATAATTCACACATGCTGTGTTGCTCAGCCCCTGCCTGAGGGCCTGAGCTACTGAGTATTAGTGCCCCGCTCTGACTCAGGGCCGTGGCCTACGGTGCTCATTCCAGTTACCGCAAGGGCTGCCGAGGGAGACTCCGGTAGCCAGACAAATTCCCCCAAAGTCAACTGTGTGTAGAGAGCCGGTGCCCCGGAGAGGGCCGAGCCCCGGCCTAGCCCCTTTACAGGCACCTTAAATAAAGGGTGTGGTTTTCAGAGATGCTGAGCATTCACAGCCACTATTGAGGTCAGCGGATTTAGGTGTCTACATTTAGGCCCCCAAGTGTGAAAATCATGCCCTAAGTCACCATCACACATTGTGCATGTGGTATTTTAAGCTTGTTTTTCTCAGACTGCACCTACTATTGGAATTCTAAGCGAATATATTCAGTAATAAAAATAAATACTGCACAGAACAAACAGGAACATGATTAAATAGAAGGGTTCAGTGTAACTCTGACACTAGGTAACTCTATTCTCTTATTACCATCAGCAGGGTCTTTTGGCAGCAGTGTTGCTAAAATCTTTTTATATATATTTGTTTTTCTTCTTGTGGCAATCTAGGAATAAATGTTGATGGGATTGAACAACTTTCAGATATTTTGCTGTGAATGTCTTTGGAATTACCTTACTTTGTATCTGTGCTTTGCAGTGTTGCTGCTCTCTAGCAGACTCTGGGTTTCCTGTGGCTATATCTAGATTTTCAAAATTGATTTGCAGTATGAGCTGACCAAAAGGGAAAGAAACATGACATTGTAAGGTTCGACCCTGAGGTTTGTAACTTCTTATTAAGGAATGCAACATAGGATCCTTCAAGTTGTTGATTACTTCCTAAGAGGTGCTAAATACCCTCAACTCCATTGAGATCAGCATCCACTTTGTTCAGGGGAAAAAATAAGGGACATTTGTTCTCCTGTGCACTTGTTTCTGTCTTCCTCTGTGTATGCTCCCTTCCCCCTGTGCTCAGTAAAGTCATGTTAGCTATATATAGTACATCCAAGGGCAGGATGGAACTGGGTTAAAGGAACGTGCTTGTAGGTACAATTTGAGTATTCAGCCAACACACTATGATGATGCCAAAATGCAAGGTGCATAAACAGTGGCTATCGGCCAGATTCTGGCCCCCACTAAGACTGTCTAGTGCTGTTTTGGAGGCGCAAAGCAGCCTTAAAGGCATTTTAGCCAGCTTCTAGGGATTCCCACAGACTGGGGGACTGCCAGGTGGGTGGGGCCAGTGTAACTTGCTCTGTGCCAACCCTCTTGCAGTCCCTGAGGTAGATTGTGATTGGGGAGCCACAACCTCTGGCCAGTCCTCAGCTGTTGGTACAGCCCCTGGGTGCAGAAGCAGCAGGATGCAAGATAAAGCATCTTTGGGGTTTTTTACTTGTGCCAGGTATTGGACTTCAATGAAGTTACTCCTGGTTTACACAAAAGTAACTAAGAGAAGAATCAGGGCTTTACAGTTTTATACAAGCTAAGTTTTTAATGATATTACACCAGCGGAAGTATTAGAGATGAGCCCAAAGTAGAAACCCAGATCCAAACACCCCTGAACTTTGGGAAGCTTGCTCCTGCATCCAGTTCCCAATTTTGCAGCTGGTCCCTTTTTCAACTGTAGGCTGAATCTGAACCCAAACATGAAAGGAAAAGTTTGTATTAGCATCTGGTTCTGGATTGGAACCATCTCTGTTAACTATGGATGTAATTTTATCCTTTGACCTTGACATTTTAATTTAATAATATGACTGTGCTGGTGAGCAAGACTTGCCTACATATAGAATTTGCTAGTGAAAAGCATAAACCATTCAACAGAACAAGATCTATGGAAAATATGAGTTTAAACCCACATGGCATTTCAAAATTCATTTCCATTTCACATGATCCATGACTGGGCCTTGTTATATTGAATGGATACATTTAGAATTGTTTCCTGCCATCTCACACACAGGAAAGAAATTCCAAACCAATATAGTTAATATGTCTCTCCAGGAATAACTATTGCTTAAAATATTGGGCAGTCCTGGAATCTGTTCTTTTTCTACCATTTGTTTTAGAATTAAATCCTCATTGCTGCCTGAGTGAACAAGGAAGGGGCAAGGAGAGGAATTCTCTTCCCAGGCAGTGGTGCTATAAGGAGGGCTTTGGGATCTATGGCCATTGGGAAGCATTCATGGACAGAGGACTGTTCTCTCGGGATGGACTTCACCTGAGTAGGGAGGGAAATAGACTTCTAGGATGGAGTCTTAATAAACTGATTAAGAGAGCTTTAAACTAGGAATTTGGGGGAGATGGTTGGGAGATGTCCAGATAATCTCCCTGCCGGATTTTAACATTGAGAGGGAAGAAAACGAAGTAAGAAAGGATACAGCCATGGGTAGGAGAATGGATAAAAGGAGGAAGGGTAGTGTAGATACCAGTCTAATAGGTGATACTGGTGGTAGAATGTCTGTGCCTAATCAGGTAAAGAATGTGAGAGAAGCCAGACAGCAAAAATTAAGATGTTTGTACACTAATGCAAGGAGCCTAGGTAACAAAATGGAGGAAGTAGGAAAATGGAGGAAGTATTGGTGCAGGAAGTGAAACTAGATATTATAGGGATAACAGAGACATGGTGGAATAGTAGTCATGACTGGACTACAGGTATTGAAGGGTATGTGCTGTTTAGGAAAGACCGAAATAAAGGCAAAGGTGGTGGAGTAGCATTGTATATCTATGATGAGGTAGACTGTAAAGAAATAAGAAGTGATGGAATGGATAAGACAGTCTGTCTGGGCAAAAATCACATTGGGGAAGAAAGCTACTAGAGCTTCCCCTGGGATAGTGCTTGGGGTGTGCTATCGACTGCCGGGATCCGATTTGGATAAGGATAGAGACCTCTTTAATGTTTTCAGTGAAGTAATTACTAATGGGAATTGTGTGATCATGGGAGACTTTATCTTCCCAGATATAGACTGGAGGACAAGTGCTAGTAATAATAATAGGGCTCAGATTTTCCTGGATGCGATAGCTGATGGATTCCTTCCTTGCTGAACCAACAAGAGGGGATGCCATTTTAGATTTGGTTTTGGTGAGGACCTCATAGAAGAAATAGTTGAAGGGGATAATCTTGGTTTGAGCAATCATGACCTAATTCAGTTCAAACTAAATGGAAGGATAAACAAAAATAGATCTGTGACGAGGGTTTTTTTACTTCAAAAGGGCTAACTTCAAAAAATTAAGGAAATTGGTTAGGGAAGTGGATGGGACTAAAGAACCTGTGGATCTAAAGGCAGAGGAGGCCTGGAATTACTTCAAATCAAGATTGCAGAAACTATCCGAAGCCTGCATCCCAAGAAAGGGGAAAAAACTCATAGGCATGAGTTGTAGACCAAGCTGGATGAGCAAGCATCTCAGAGAGGTGATTAAGAAAAAGCAGAAAGCTTACAGGGAGTGGAAGCTGGGAGGGATCAGCAAGGAAAGCTACCTTATTGAGGTCAGAACATGTAGGGATAAAATGAGAAAAGCCAAAAGCCTGTAGAGTTGGACCTTGCAAAGGGAATTAAAACCAGTAGTAAAAGGTTCTATAGCCATATAAATAGGGAGAAAACAAAGAAAGAAGTGGGACCGCTAAACACTGAGCTGGAGTGGAGGCTAAGGATAATCTAGGCATGGCCCAATATCTAAACAAATACTTTGCCTCAGCCTTTAATGAGGAACTTAGGGGTAAAAGTAGGATGACAAATGGGAATGAGGATATGGAGGTAGATATTACCACATCCGAGGTAGAAGCCAAACTCGAACGGCTTAATGGGACTAAATCGGGGGGCCCAAATCTTCATCTAAGAACATTAAAGGAACTGGCACATGAAATTGCAAGCCCATTAGCAAGAATTTTTAATGAATCTGTGAACTCTGGGGTTGTATCATATGACTGGAGAATTGCTAACATAGTTCCTATTTTTAAGAAAGGGAAAAAAGGTGATCCGGATAACTACAGGCCTGTTAGTTTGACATCTGTAGTATGCAAGGTCTTAGAAAAATTTTTGAAGGAGAAAGTAGTTATGGATATTGAGGTCAATGGTAAATGGGACAAAATACAACATGGTTTTATAAAAGGTAGATCGTGCCAGACCAATCTGATCTCTTTCTTTGAGAAGATAGCTGATTCTTTTAGACAAAGGAAATGCAATAGATCTAATCTACCTGGATTTCAGTAAGGCATTTGATACAGTTCCACATGGGGAATTATTAGCTAAATTGGAAAAGATGGGGATCAATATGAAAATTGAAAGATGGATAAGGAATTGGTTAAAGGGAAGGCTACAACGAGTCATACTGAAAGGTGAACTGTCAGGCTGGAAGGAGGTTACTAGTGGAGTTCCTCAGGGATCAGTTTTGGGACCAATCATATTTAATCTTTTTATTACTGACCTTGGCACAAAAAGTGGGAATGTGCTAATAAAGTTTGCAGATGACACGAAGCTGGGAGGTATTGCCAATATAGAGAGGGACCAGGATATCACACAGGAAGATCTGGATGACCTTGTAAACTGGAGTAATAGTAATAGGATGAAATTTAATAGTGAGAAGTGCAAGGTCATGCATTTAGGGATTCATAACAAGAATTTTTGTTATAAACTGGGGACACATCACTTGGAAGTAACAGAGAAGGAGAAGGACCTTGGAGTATTGGTTGATCTCAGGATGACTATGAGCTGCCAATGTGATATGGCTGTGAAAAAAGCTAATGTGGTCTTGGGATGCATTAGGTGAGGTATTTCCAGCAGGGATAAGGAGGTGTTAGAACCATTATACAAGGCACTGATGAGACCTCATCTGGAATATTGTGTGCAGTTCTGGTGTCCCATGTTTAAGAAGGATGAATTCAAACTGGAACAGGTACAGAGAAGGGCTACTAGGATGATCCGAGGAATTGAAAACCTGTCTTATGAAGGGAGACTCAAAGAGTTTGGCTAACCAAAAGAAAGCTATGGGGAGATACGTTTGCTCTCTATAAATATATCGGAGGGATAAATACCAGGGAGGGAGAGGAATTGTTTAAGTTCAGTACCAATGTGGACACAAGAACAAATGGATGTAAACTGTCCATCAGGAAGTTTAGACTTGAAATTAGACGAAGGTTTCTAACCATCAGAGGAGTGACGTTCTGGAATAGCCTTCCAAGGGGAGCAGTGGAGGTCAAAGACATATCTGACTTCAAGACTAAACTTGATAAGTTTATGGTGGGGATGGTATGATGGGATTAATTGGTCTTTGACTATTAGCGGTAAATATGCCCAATGGCCTGTGATGGGACAATAGATAGGGTGGAATCTGAGTTACTGCAGAGAATTCTTTCCTGGGTATCTGGTGAATCTTGCTCACATGCTCAGGGTTTAGCTGATTGCCATATTTGGGGTCGGGAAGGAATTTTCCTCCAGGGCAGATTGACAGATGCCCTGGGGGTTTTTTGCCTTCCTCTGCAGCGTGGGGCACGGGTCACTTGCTGGAGGATTCTCTGCACCTTGAAGTCTTCAAACCACGAGTTGAGGACTTCAGTAGCTCAGACATAGGTCAGAGGTTTGTTACAGGAATGGGTGGGTGAGATTCTGTGGCCTGCGTTATGCAGGAGGTCAGACTAGACAATCATAATGGTCCCTTCTGACCTTAAAGTCTATGAGTCTATGAGCCATGAGCATCGGCAGAGGTGCTCTGTGAAGGTTGTTTCCCTATATTCCTCTTATTCACCTCTGCTGCGGGATCTGTTCCACAGCAGATCCTCTGATCTCATCAACTACCTGCTCTCCCGCTTTCTTCTCCCCCTGAATGCAGCCTTGCCAGGAGCTTCTGCAGAATGGCATGTGTTGTCAGTAGCTACAGGTGAGGTGCTCCGCTCTGGTTCAATGATGATAACAGTCAGCTGCATGCGTGTTCCCTCTGTGTGCTGCCCCAACTCTGCGCAGATAGCTGACACAGCAGACCCCAAGAGAACCCCCAAAGACTACAGACTCTAATAAGGTACGAAGGCACCCGGCCAGGTTTATTGTCAAATGAAGCACAGTAATAGTTTCCTATAGACTCCACAGGACATACTACGAATATGTGCCCCCTGGCAATGGACACAGCTCAGTCAGTGGCGGGACACTCAACTGCCCCCTACGCTGGACAAAGTTATGCACTCTGAGACCTATTTTTATACAATTGCAGGACAGATTACTCGTCCCTACTGACGTATTGAGGTATAGCCCCTTGACTCATTAAGGTGCTGTCTCCCCCTTCGATCATGTTGGTTGAAACAAACAGATCTGTCCATCATGCTGTCCTTTTGACCCTGTCTTTGTGATGCACCTGACTTTTCCTTGTTATCTCTGTGAAGTGTCCTCATATCGGGATGTCCAGGTGCCATCTTGGCACACGTTCCTCTTATTACTACTAATATCATTAGTGCGTGCTTTCTCAGAGCCCTTTTCTTGCCAAGTTCTGCAGTTAGGGCCTGCCTCTGGCTCACAGCCCTACTTTGCTTAGCAATGCCTGGAAGTACTTTGGTTCAGGCTTTAGGCCTCAGACCAGGCTTTAGGCCTCTCTGATACAAGGGTTCATGTTTCAGGACCTCTTACTACAGCATGCCATCCCATGCAGAAGATGTGTGTCTCCTATGTGTCTCCTTCCAATTCTGCCACTTCCTTGGGCAGCAAAATAGCATCAGGGAACCCTCATGTGGCCACAGAGGTGGAGGCAGTACTTGACCCTTTAATGCACATCTTGTAATTTCCTTCTGTGTATGCAAATGTAAAGAGAGAAAGTTCTCTCAAATAAAGAGTGTCATTTTCCCCTTTTATCCTTTCTTTGCAAGCTTAGTAATAAGACTTTACTCTCTAGGGCTTTCCACCAATGTCTCTCAGAGCACTTCACAAAGATGAGTAAATATCTCCCTATTTTATAGATGGGGACACAGGCCCAGGGCGGTCAAACGACATACCTAAGGTCACACAGCAGGTCAGTGGCAGTCAGGAAGAGAACCTAGCTCTCCTGGTTCCATCCCACTACCTGATCCATCTCCATCTCATTGGGAGAATGTTTTTCTGCATGATCCCATTAGCTGCATTAATGGCTTCTCAGTGGGTCAAACCCTTAAGTCCTTCCTCAGTTCACTCAATCTTTACTTGGACTTGCAGTTTTTCTTCTGAAGCTAAGGAGAGTTTTCCTGAGTCAGGGCAGAAAAAATGAGAGAGCATTTTAGGATTTGTACCAGACAGCAACGTTAGAGCCATGTGAACTGTTTCTCTCCTCTATTACAAGATGAGGAGAGTAGTGTAAGATCCCTGTCTGGCACTATTGAGCCTTCTCACTAAGTGCATTATCTCACTAGTGGTTATGCAATGACACCCCTATACAGTGTCCCAGTAAATCAGTAATTCTACATAAAGATTGCTCCATTCCTTCCCACCTGCCCACTTCCCTTCACTCCACTGAGACCTGCAATTAGATGGAACCATCTTATTTGTATTAGATTTTCAAACAATAGTCAGTGCCATGTGTGTGTATTTGTCAACTTACCATATAAGCCACAAGAGTCTCTTCCATTGTTTGCATTACACTGTCCTCTAGTGGCACCAACCTTCTTTTCTGTGCAGCCTTGCCGTCACATACAAATAAACCTTTTCAGATGTATTCTTCCTCATGTATGTTATGTACTAATGCAGAAGGCTCTTCCTACAGAAATGTTCTGCATAGTAACAATAACATTTAGCAAGAAGCTCTCCATAGAGGAAATGTGTTTGTAACAAAGCTTTCAGGCAGAAGTTGTAAGCATGAGTGGTCATGTTACAGAGCTAACCAATTCAGTTCCAGATTTGGGCTATAGGTTTCGTTTGGCTGTCCTTTCACTCTGCCCCTTGAAGATGTGAAAAGAATAGTCCAGTCTTGGGAGACCATTCTCCACTAGGAGTCATGAGATCTGGGTCATCTTTCTGTCTCTACCACAGAGTTCCTGTGAAACCATGGTTAAGTCACTTACGTCGTCTTCTCCTTCAGATCTCCTATCTGAAAAATGGGGGTGATAATAGTACCTTACCTGACCAGGGTGTTGTGAGGGTCAATTCATTAACGGTTGTAAAGTGCTTTGAGTAGCTCAGGTGGCAGGCACTATAGAAGAGAAAAATAATACTGTTTATTGTGCTAGCACCCAAAATGTGCTAGGCACTTTCCACTGGAGACAAAGTCCTTCCCCAAAGAATGTACAATCTTTAAAGACAATCCTTATACAGTGCCTAGTCCAACAGGGCCCAATCTGGTTGGAAGAATCCCATTTCTGATATGGGTTCTCTGTGCAAACAGGAGCATTCTCCTCTCTGTTTGTATCACTCAGATCCCCAAAGAGAATAGCTCTTACCAGAACTAGATTCTCCGTTCCTAGGCTCCTTTTTTCAGCCTGAAATATTTACCACTGATGCCCCAATATGGCACTGAGATCTATGTTGGTGGACTGCTGTATCCATGCCAATCACAATGCAGGATCAAGGACTTAGAATAACCTCTGTTTGCAAATGTTCTCTATCCTTTATGTGGATACAGTAAAAATGTTTTGCTGAAGTGTTTGGGATGAGTTTATTAAGTTGTCATAACTTGTGTAAATCATTAATAATGACTCATTTTATTAAAGAGACTAGGTGGGTGAGATAATATCTTTTATTGGACCAGCTGGGACTGACTAATGTTTTGGGACTGACATGGCTACAACTACACCTCATTTTATTAAAGATACTTGAAAGAAAAAATAATTTAAAAGATGCTTTGTTTGGTGGCCTAACAGTTATGTTCAGGAAATGACTCACAACCAGCTATTACTATTTGGCTGCCTATAGGAATAGGGCAAAGTAAACAATACATATTTTTCTCTCCTGTTGTGTAACTTATATGTAAATAAGCTGCACAGAACAATTCAAACTCCCAATCTTTATGGGAAGCGCTCTCACTGTTCATGTTGCGGACTATTTGCTAATGTTCACACAGAGAAAGGGAGAGAGAAAGAAGATGAAAAGGAATTCACAAAAAGAAAAGGAGTACTTGTGGCACCTTAGACTAACCAATTTATTTGTTAAATAACAATTTATTTGGATTTGTGCTGGAAATGGCCCACCTTGATTATCATACACATTGTAAAGAGAGTGGTCACTTTAGATAAGCTATTACCAGCAGGAGAGTGGGGTGGGAGGAGGTATTGTTTCATGGTCTCTGTGTATATAATGTCTTCTGCAGTTTCCGCAGTATGCATCCGATGAAGTGAGCTGTAGCTCACGAAAGCTTATGCTCAGATAAATTGGTTAGTCTCTAAGGTGCCACAAGTACTCCTTTTCTTTTTGCGAATACAGACTAACACGGCTGTTACTCTGAAAAGGAATTCAGTTCACTATACAGTTTCAGTTTGCACTGGTGAGAAATCCAGTTGAAATGTATCTGAGAATATATCCCACAGCCAGCCTTTTCAAAAGGTTTCAGATTATAAAATAGGTTTGTGGCATGTCTAATAATTTTCCATATTCCTTGCCTTGCTCATCCATTCAAAACACAGGAGGAAAAGCATTTAGTGGTTTTTAGCCTGTTTAAATTGACTTATTTTGTTAATGAAGTTTCCAAAAATGTTACATATCTATTAACATACTTCCTCTTCTTTTTAAGTGGCAAATGCAGTAGCCCAGATCCTCCCGTGGACATGACACAAACCTGTTTTGCTGTAAGATTGCTGTAAAATCATTTAACTGACCACAGCAGGATTCCCCCAGCATAGGGAGATCCTCAGGTGGCATAGAGTGACCACAATAGTTTCTGTATCAACCCCCTGCCCTGTCACTGATGCAGGGCTTGTGAGTGGGGAAAAGGGAGATTGGGGAAAAGGGAGTATGGTCAGGTCATCCATACACTTTTGATTCCCAGCTGATGTAATGGCTCCTTTGGACCATTGGCAGCTGGTTTAAGCTAAAGGAGACTGGCCCTGTGTAGAGCAGGGGATTATAAATATATTCAAAGCCACTTTTGCACATGCCCTCCTGACTCGTGCGGAGCTCTCCATGGCCAGAGTCTGGCCCAATATCCTTTTAATGCTTCTTGGATGTGTGAGAGACTCCTTTTCACTGCAGCTCATTCTGCTTGTTTTAAGTGATGTATTAATTCTTGATATTTCAGTAGCTGCCTTTTAGCCAAAAAGCCCTAATTGCTTTACCCAGTATTAACTAACTAAGCTTTATCATGTTCCTTCCTCTGAGATAAATAAATATTATTAAATCCATATTATAGATGGGGAAACTAATACTCAGAGATTATGGTGAACATTTTAACATAGGTATCTAAAGTTAGGTGTTTTAGACACCTAACCTCATATTTAGGTACCTAAATAAATGACTTGATTTTCGGTGTGGTAAGCACTCATTGCTTGTGTTGGCTTCACTGGGAACTGCAAATTATTATTGCATTACAGTAGTACCTAGAGGCCCCAACTGAGATTGGTGTCTTACTGTGCTAGGCACTGTTCACACACAGAGTAAGAAACAATCCCTGCCCTGAAATACTATAATTACAATCTAAATAAACAGGACAGACAATGAAAGTATTATTATCCTCAGGTGGGGAACTGAGACAGAGATACATTAAGTGATTTACCTGAGATTACACAGGAAATGTGTGGCATACCTAGAAATAGAATACTGCTCTCATGAGCCAAATTTCAGTACCTGAGCCCCAAAACCATCTTTCTGCTCTAGTACTCAGGACCTCCAAAAATCAGACCTCATATTTAGCTTCAGGCACCGAAGTTTGAAGATGTTGGTCTAAGTGACTTGTTCACGATCACATACAAAAATCCACTGCAGAATGAAGAACAGAACCATCTGCTATCGCCCTCAGCTACAGTTTTTATTCCTGTGAATAGTGGTCCTCTATCAGTCAGTACAGAACTGTTGGCATGACATGACAAAGGATGCACCACACTAAAGGCTGAGTCCTCAGCAGATGTAAATCAGCCTAGTGCCACTGATTTCAATAGAGCTGTGCCGATAGACATTAGCTGAGGATCTGCCCCTACAGGCCTAGTCTGGCATTCCTTAGTTACCCCCAAAACTGTGCAAGGAGTACAGGATTGGGTGTTAATTCTCTACCTATTATTTTAGTCAGGGGTGAAAGTAACTTAAGGGGCTTACCGCTATGCAGCGCGTCCTGAGCAAGGTGGGGGTGGGGTTTGACCGGAAGGGGCGGGGCTGGGGCCAGACTCCCCCAGCCAGCCCTTCAGTGCGGCCGGCAGCGATTTAAAGGGCCTGGGGCTGCTGGCCGCCGCAGCTGCTAGAATTACCCTGGGGCTCCAGCAGCGATTTAAAGGGCTGGAGCCCTGGAGCTCTCGGCCACCGCCACTTCCTGGGGCTCTGGCAGTGATTTAAAGGGCCGAAGCCCTGGGCCCTTTAAATTGCCACCAGAGCCCCGGGGCTCCTGGCCACCTCCACTACCCTGCGGCCCGAGAAGCGATTTAAAGGGATGAAGCCCCGGGCCCTCTAAATCACCGCTGGAGCTCTGAGGTTCCCGGCTGCCACTGGTTCCCCAGGACTTTGGCAGCAATTTAAAGGAGGGGCTCCGGCTGCTGGCGCGGTAGTGGCAGATGGGAATCCCGGCCCTTTAAATCACCGCCGAAGCCCCGGGGCTCTTTGCCACCACCAGTACGGTTGGCTGTGTACTGGCTCTTACCGGTACACTGTACCGGACCAAACCGGCTTACTTTTATCTCTGACTTTAGTACTCAATGTTGTGTGCATAATCTTTATATCGGTCATACTATGCTAAAATATATATATATATTTTATTTACAAAGCCGCCAAAACTGTTTTTAACAGTACCAGGTGCCACATTTCATATGAAAATCCTTCACACACTGGTCCAGATTTTGAATATTAGTCCTTTTCAGGTCACTTGTGCTCTCCTTTCTACCAACATACTTTTTTCAGATACATGTTTTAATTAGAAAGATATGTATTATTATTTATTATCGTCACTACACAAAGATATGCCAGGCACTTCTCTGTAGATTTAGAAAGCTGCAGTCTCTGCCCCAACAAGCTTACATTATCTGTAATTTAGATATGGCACAACAAATAGGGATGTGGAATGATCTTCTAAGAAAAGCTCTACATGGTATTGATTTACATTGATAGATTTAAAAGCCCTTTTTTTTTTTTTTTTTTTTACTTTGACACAAACATTAGATCATTGGGCCCATCTCAGTATTTACTACATTTATTCTGTGGTATTTTATGTCGTTAAAGATTGTACAGTAAATATAATTCCCAGACAGAAATACATTGTTAAAATGGAGATAACTGTGCTTTTTACATCTAAAGTTCTAGTCGAGTAGCTTCAAATATCTGAAAGGCAGGAGATTTAGGAGGAGATCCTCAGCTGATATCAACTGGTGTAGCTCCATTTAAGTTAATAGAACGATACCCTTTTACACCAGGTGAGAAACTGGGTCATGAAGTTAAACCTGGGGGTGGGGGGTGAACAGATATAGGAACTGAGACATGGAGAGGTAAAGTCACTTGTAGATCACAGAGAAAATCTATGGGAATAGAATTCAGATCTCCTGACTCCCCATCCTGTGCCTCAACCAGTGGATGATCTTTCCCCAGGTGCTTTAATGTCATAAAGCAGGGGTTCTCAACCTTTTTCTTTCCAAGATGCCCCTTCCCCCCCCGCCCCAACATGCTATAAAAACTCCATGGCCCACATGTGCCACAACAATTATGTTTCTGCATATAAAAGCCAGGGCCGGTGCTCGGGGGTAGCAAGCAGGGCAATTGTCCAGGGCCCCATGCTGCAGGGGGCCTCACGAAGCTCAATTGTTCAGACTTTGGCTTCAGCCCCAGTGGCAGGGCTCAGGGCTTCAGCCCCAGGCAACGTAGCAGCGGGGCTCCAGGGCTTTAGAGTCCAACGCTGGCCCTGCTTGATGGACCCCCTGAAACCTGTTCATGGTCTCCTGGGGGCTGTGGACCCCCGGGGTTGAGAACCGATGTCTTAAAGTATACATATGTACATAAGAATGTGGGGTATACACACAAATCTGGTAGCATATCTTGTTATACATAAGAAACCTGCAGTTTAACCAGTCAGACACTGGATGTCTCTGTTGTTTCAAAAAAGCAAAGTGAAGATCCTGTTGTCTTTCGGTCTGAACAAGTGAATCTCAGAAAGATAAATGGGTCACCACTATGAAAAGACCAGCTGTCAGACCACTTGACCTGCTGTGATATCATTCCTGGAACTACCAACTCCCAAAGGGACCCATAGTGACTGACCTACAGTGAGGACAAATGTATTTATCTATGTTTCAGCTCACCAGAGAGCATTTCCTATCAGCCCTATTCTCCTCTAGATTCAAGCAGTCAGCAAAACTGAAACTAGAGAGTTTAATACTGAATAATCTGCTGCCAGCAACTGAATATAATTTAGGAACTTAAACTGAAATCACTGGTGCCTGTTTCCACAAATGGCAGCTTTAAATAAATGTTCACTGTCCAGCTGGGTATGAATGGTAACTGCTGGTAATGCATCAGTTACATTTTTGTTTAAAAAAAAAAAAACCCATAAAAGTCAGGTTCTGGTTTGGGAATTGGATAAAGAGCCTTCTACCTTGAGGTTGCTGGTTGAAGTCAGCTCAGGTTGGTAGTGACTTAAACTTGTTGCCATTTCATCACTATGTGGCAATCTATAGATAGGAAATTAATTGTGTGGTGTTAGTCCATTTCCCACTGGAAACGTTCCTACTTCACAAAAATTACCCCACCATTGGCATTAATTGGCCTGCTGGCTGGCAGCTTTGGTAGAGAGGCCAAGGACTGAATTGGCAAGATGTCTTGCTCCAATTTCTTTGGGCCTGATTCTTCTCTCACTTGCATCAGTGTAGATCAGAAGTATGTCTGTTGAATTCAGTAGAGTCACACTGGTGTAAAAGTGGTGTAAATGAGATCTAAATAAAATTCAGATCTGAATTGGACCTTCTTTTTTTTTTTTTTCTTTTGCAGCCCTCCAGGTGAGAATTGTGGTGTAGTGTGGAAGAAACAGGTGCTACCTGTTCTGTGGATAAATAAAAGACTTTGTTCTCCAGAGCTGTTAATTTGGCACCTTTAACCAGCAGCAAATTCACATGAAAAAAATCAAACCAGCTCCTCACAGATATATCTTAAGAGATAGAATTGGTCAAAATTGTATGTTTTATATAGGAAAAATTAATTTTAATTTTCCTCAAAATGTTAACAAATATCCAAAACTTTCTATGAAAAAAATTGAAACCTTTTTCCTCCCTCCTTTCCATCCTTTTCTTTCATCTCTCCTCCCCCTTTTTTGCTAGCGAAAGAGAAGAAAAGGGGAAAAAGGGAGGGGAAAGGTAAAGAGAGGAAGGGGGGGGATGAAAACTGATTTTTTTTCAGGTTTGGGGGGATTTTTTCCTAAAAAGATAAAAAAAAATAAAAAAACAGATTTTCAAAAAAGTTAAATTTCCTCTACAGTTTTCATATTTGAAAAAGACCATTTATCGTGAAAAAAAAATTTTGAATGAAAAATGTTGACAAGACCTATTAAGAGACTTATGGAAAGGAAAATAGACTGACAGTTTGTTCCATAGAAATACATTTTATTTAATGTCAGAGTGATTTTATGTTTGAATTTGTTTATTAGATTTTGGACTCCGAACTTGTGTCTGGATAAGATGGTTTAAAACCCTTCTGTGAAATTGATAATTTTCACCAGTACTCATAAAATTCTATGTAACACTGTAACTATATCTATTCAGTCTGCCTGATAGAGGGATATCAGTAAAATAAAAAAATTTAGGATTCTAGCAGTTTTCTCTAAAAATATTGTCTTTTTAGTTAAAAAAAAATAGCAAAACTGATTTTTCTATTAGTAATATAGATATTGTCATACCCAATTATACTAGTGGTCTGTTTAGTCCAGTATAATGTCTCTGACAGTGGCCAGTACTAGCTGCTTCAGAGGAAGGAGTCAATTATAGAATACCAGCTGACAGGGAAGTTTCTTTCTAACCTCTGTCAGTTAGTGGTTGTTAAACCTTCATCCTTCAGGGTATATATGGGTCTGATCCAAATCTGCTGATCAGTGGAAAGATTCCCATTGACTCCAGTGGGCTTTGGAGCAGGCTTTATAATCTCTTTCCACTTGTATTCCAATTTATGTAACTGTGGATATTTTTGTTATCCATATAAATATCTAATCCTTTTTAGACTTCTAAGTTTTTGAACTCACTGATACATTATGGCAGTGAGTTCTGTGCTGTATGTAGAAAAGTGTTTACTCTCCCTTTAAATAAAATCATGGGTTTAAATTACAGAAATGCTTATAAACTTGAACTAGATTTTGCTAACTCCAAACTATCTTGGAGCCGATGGGAGTGAGCCTTCCAGCCTGGGTCAATAGACTCAGGCTGGTGGGGCTCGCGCTCTAAAAGCATCTGTTGCCAACACTTTCAAGTTGTGGCTTGGCTGGAGCTCAGGCTCTGAAGCCTACCCCACTCCCTAGACTTCAGAGCCCAAGCTCCAGCCCGAGCCACAACTTCAAAGTGCTACCTACACAACTATTTTTGGAATAATAGTGCAAGCCCCACTAGCCAGTCTGTCTCACAGGGTTCGTCTACATGGCAATAAAAGACCCATGGTATGGCCAAGGGTGCTCTGCATCAGCTGACTTGGGCTTGTGGGACTTGAGCTGTGGGATCAAAAATTGCAGTGTAGATGTTCAGGCTCAGGCTGGAGCCAAGTCTCTAAGACCCTGTGAGTGGGGAGAGTTTCAGAGTGTGGGCTCCAGCCTGATCCTGAATGTCCACACTGCAATTTTGAGTCCAGCAGCCCAAGCCCCACAAGCCCAAATCAACTGACCCAGAGTCTGAGACTCGATGCTGCAGGTTTTTTATTGTAGTGTACCCACAGACTCATAGGCTTTAAAGCCAGAAGGAACCATCATGATCATCTAGTCTGACCTCCTGCACATCACAGGCCACAGAACCTCACCTACCCACTCCTGCAGTAGGCCTATAACCTCTGGCTGAGTTGCTGAAGTCCTGAAATCATGATTTAAAGACTGGATGTTACGGAATATCCCCCGTTTACTTTAGTTAAAACCAGCAAGTGATCTGTGCCTCATGCTGCAGAGGAAGGTGAAACCTTCAGGGTCTCTGCCAGTCTGACCTAGGGGAATTCCTTTATGACACTAGCAGACCAGGTGCCAGCTCATGCCAAGGCCCCAGGACTCACTGAACACTGACAAATGCATAGCTGCAAACCAGTCTGTCTTACCTGTGGGTGCGCATAGTTAAAATAGATATTAGTGTTATAAGGATGTGTTTAGACTTTATGGAATGCTTGTAGGATGCTACATGAATTAATCCAACCTATAATATCTGTATCCCATGCTTTAAGGTAATACTTAAGTGTTTGCTCCATAATTGTAAAATGTTTGTTCTGAAACTATGGGCACATCTTCACTGGCAACGTAGTAACGGCAGAGCGCTGGGAGAGAGCTCTCCCAGCGCTCTAAAAAAATCACCTCCCTGAGAGGCATAGCTACCAGTGCTGGTGCACTGTCTATACTGGCATGTTACAGTGCTGAAACTTGCAGCACTCAGGGAGGTGTTTTTTCACACCCCGAGCGAGAAAGTTGCAGCGCTGTAAAGTGCTAGTGTAGACAAGCCCTATATAAAACTCACAAAACAGGGGAAAAAAACTTCACCTAATGTAATATGCTGGATTCCTACAGTTAATTAATAGGAATCAGCTAACTTAAGAACAAAACCTTACTTTCTAGTGAAGACAAGGCCCATGAGGGAAAACAGTGTGTCCTCTATAACATGTTACATCAAGTCTTGCCTCAAAAATGGCTGCTGTTCCTGCTCACAGGCAGATATCTCAGGGTATGTCTACACTTACTGGGGATCGACGTAGTGGAAATCTGCCAAATCGACCGCAGATGGCTCTCCCATCGTCTCCGGTACTCCACCAGCATGAGAAGCACAAGGTAAGTCAACAGAAGAATTTCTCCTGTCAACCCAGCGCGGTGTAGGCACTGCAGTAAGTCGACCTAAGCTACGTCGACTCCAGCTACGTTATTCACGTAGCTGGAGTTGTGTAACTTAGGTTGACTTAACCCCGTAGTGTAGACCTGCCCTTAGACATTCCAAGATATAAGGCTTGTTTTCCATGAAAAGTTAACGTGAGTTATAACTCAAGTCCTGTCCATGCACAAAAATCCTTCACTCAAGTGTGGTGGTGCTTTTAACTTGAGTTGGCTGGCCATCACCGGCTATAGATTAATGCCAGAGTTCACACAACCTGCTAATGTAACCACTCTGCAGTGTGTATGCAGGCTTGCTCCACTCGAGTGCAGTGCCTTCCCACACTTGGCCCATCTGCCCAGAAAGGTCAGACAAATTCTTCCCCAATTCATTGGGAAAGAATTCATAGAGCAGCTCAACTTACTTCATCACAACGCACCATAAGATGTGCCCCCAGAAGTGCTGAGTGCAGCACCAGTGTGAACATAGCAGCCCAAGTGTTATTTCACAGTGTGGCTTCTCTCACTTGAACTAGGCCAGCTCAAGAGAAGTAACTCAGGTGTAGATAACTCAAGTTTACACAGTAATGAAGACATCTCCATAGTCCACAGAAAATAAATTCACAACAACCACATAGATCACAATTTGTTATTGTACAGTTGCTCATGATAATTGCAGGGCTGTTGACACCAAGCCAGATTCTCTGTCCCGGTGATAGGGCTGGTACAAGGACCTAGGAGATGTGGTTTGAACCTCCTCTATTCAGGACCTGTCAGGGTCCAACGTGGTTCCCAGCACAGGTTACAGAAGCTATGAGGACTGGCCTAAATTGTACCCTAGCTGCAATGGTCTCTATGGATCGCTGCAGGGTTACAGAACAGCTGGAGCATAAAGCATTCTGGTTACTCTTCCTCTCTCCTCCAGAATGTCTCCTGTGCTGAGGCCTCTTGTGGAGCCTGGGAGTGGGAAGGAAGTATTCAGAGCTAGCTATGGCTGTCCTTCAGCTCAGGCAAAGGACCTCTTGCTCCAGGTTTATTTCTGGATGGGAGGTGAGGGAAGAAATCTTATGGCCCCTCTGAAGCTCTCTTGCACCAACATAGCTAGTGAATTCCTTCCACTGTGCTGGCTTATCTTTGTATAGAAAAACAGGCCAACAAAAATTGGCCCTAAATCTAAAATTACTACATTTTTTTCTCCATTATGGATATCAGTTTTCTTTGTTCTCATTGGCTGAAAGAGAGAACCAGAAGAACAGTACAGATATGTGAAGCATTTACAAGGAACTCTACTCTCTTCTTCCTGGAAATTTAAACAGTTGCCATTAATGTGTTTAGATTTCAGTGATTAAAACATCCCAAGTCTTACTATACCCATATTAATAGATTCTTAGGAATAAGTATTATGAAACCATGGACAACAGACACTGAAGGGAAAAACCCTCTACAATCTATGTCCGGGGCGGCAGGTTTGTAGAAATTTTGGTGGTGCCCAGAACTCCCAGAGCCCGCCCCCCCCCCAAATTCCATCCCCCCAAACTCCACTCCCCACCTGCCTAAGGCTCTGGGATGGAGTTTGGGTGGGGGGAGAAGGTCTGGGGTGCAGGCCCTGGGCTGGGGCAGGGGATTAGGGTGCAGGGTTCAGGCTCTGGGAGGGAGTTTGGGTGCAGAAGGGGTGAGAGGTTGGACTCTGCAAGAGAGTTTGGGTGGGGGAGGTGGTCTAGGGTGCAGGCTCTGGGATGACATTTGGGTAATGGGTGCAGGCTCCGGGCTGGGGCAGGGTGAGGATGCAGGAGGAGGGGTTCAAGGGTGCAGGCTCTCGGAGGGAGTTTGGGAGCAGGAGGGGATGTGTGTGGGAAGAGGGAGGGGGTGCAGGCGCTGGGAGTGAGTTTGCGGGAAGGAGGGGGTGTGGAGGGATGGGATGCAGGATCTGGGAGGGAGTTTGGGGGTGGGAAGGGGTGGGGATGCAGGCTCTGGGATGGGGTGGGGGTGCTGCGCTTACCTGGGGCTCGTAGGCAGGACAGGCTGGGGGGGCCTCTGTGCACTGCCCCCCTAGCTTCCTATTGGCCGCAGGGATGCTTAGGGCAGGAGCAGTGCACGTGGACACAGACCCAACCCACCCCGCCCAGGGGCCATAGGGAGGGGCCAGCAGCCACGTGGAGTGAGCAGGCAGAAGCCGCTCAGCTCCACTGCGCTGCCGGTGGTGGGTGGGAGCCCTGGGGCTGTTTTAAATCACCTGGGGATGTGCGGAGGGAGTGTGCAGGGGCAGCAGGTGGGGCCAAGGGAGAGACCTGGCCTCAAACAGTGCTGGAGTCAGGCACTGGGGTATATACCTGGTGCCAGGCACCACAGGCCCATAGAACTCGCTGCCTATGCGACCCACCTATGAAAAAGTTACTGCAGAAGCACTTGTCCCATCAGCTTGGACTCTAGGGAGCTGGGGATAAAACCCTAATTCCTTCTGGTCAGGGATTTTTATGCTGTTTGCATTCTAAAGGACAAAGATTCCAAAACATAAGAAAGAGATCCCCAAGGTGCTTGGCTTAGGTTAGCCCCAAAGAACTTAAAAGCTTGCTTATTATAGAAGCTTATATTACTTTTTGAACCTATAATTATATTTTATTTGTGTGTGTATGCTTACCTGCTTTAACCTTATGAATAAGTCTTTTGTTTCTTTTTCCTAGTTAATAAACCTCTAGTTAGTTTGTTGCAGTATTGGCTACAAGCATTGTCTTTGGTATGAGACCTAAGGTGCAAATTGACCTGGAGTAAATGACTGATCTCTTGGGACTGGAAGTAACCTGAATATTTTTTGATCTTTGGTGTAAAGTGACCATCTATCACAGAGGAAGTGTGCTTAGGTAGCAAGATAGATCGAAATGCCCAACGGGACTGTCTGTGACTCCATGTTAAGACTGTATAGAGACAGAGGAGTTTATACTTGTTACTTGGTTGGTGAAATCTAAGTATAGCACTCACAACCAGTTTGGGGTTTGTGCCCTGCTTCTTAACAGGCTGCCCTGAGGTTGGTATTCTCACTCCTGAGCCACTCCAGACAGCATGACATCCTTCTTGGCCCCAATTATGGTGATCAGATAGACCTTGAGCATGTGGGCGAGACCCACCAGCCAGACACCTGGGAAAGAATTCTCTGTAGTAACTCAGAGCCTTTGCCACCTCATGTCCCATCTCTGGCTGTTGGCGATAGTTGTTAATAGCAGATGCAGATAGGCCATATGCCACTGTAGGCAACCTGGTCACACCATTCCCTCCATAAATTTTTATCAAGATCAGTCTTGAAACAAGATAGTGTTTTTGCCTCCACTGCACCTCTTGGAAGGCTGTTTCAGAATTTCTCTCCTCAGATGATTAGAAACCTTTTGTCTAATTTCAAGCCTAAACTTGTTAACGGCCAGTTTTTATCCATTTGTTCTTGTGCCAATATTGGCCCTTAACTTAAATAACTCCTCTTGCTCCCTGATGTTTATTCCTCTGATGTGTTTATAGAGAGCAATCATCTCTCCTCAGCCTTCGTTTGGTTAGGCTAAACAAGCCAAGTGCCTTAAGTCTCTTCTCATAAGGTAGGTTTTCCATTCCTTGGATCATTCTAGTAACCCTTCTCTGCACCTGTTCCAGTTTGAGTTCATCTTTCTTAAACATGGGAGACCAGAACTGCACACAATATTCCAGATGAGGAACACTGTCGACCCTGACTGGTCCCACTCCAAAATACTGTGTGGACATACCCTAAAGTCCCAATTCTGGAATTGATAATGCACAGGCAGCGTGCTATGCCTGTGGGGAACTCCCTGATTTCAGCAAGGCTGCCCTGGAGGACAGTGTCAGTTACAGGATCTGGGCCTAAACCTATTCACCGCATATAAAACCACAATCATCAGAATCTGATATGCACTTTAAGAAAGAAGTAGATGTTTATTCATTCTGATCGCCTGGGAGACTCATTGTGGCTTACTGAATTTTGCATATTAACATTCAAGTGAACAAAACCCCATTTTGTTTGTTTTTGAAAATCAAGAATAGATAACATCACAAAACATGCTTTGTTCATGTAGCATTATGGCTACATTTAATAACTTTTTAAGTATTGGTGATTATTCTATATTGTATTTTGCAAAAATAACTGTTTTAGTATTATGAAAACTCACTGCAATGCTGAGCTATTAAATCTTTGCTTGCAAAGCGAGGTGCTACCACCATTTTGTGAGTGGATTATAAATGTGCAGATTAGCAAAATTCAGAGTTTTATTCTATTTTCACTCATCAAGAAATGTCTTTATGACTAAAGAATTGTGGCAAGAGGTGGGTCTGTGGTCTAGCTCAGAATGGCCATAATAAGTGAGATCCTCTTTTGGGGGTTAAGCCACAGGATGTGGAATTTATAGACTGCTGAGCTATTCTAGTATGTCAATTTCTATGCTCCTATGATAGCAAACCTGCTGTGCAAAATATTACAATGGCATATGGAAAGGACTGTAGATCAGATTCTAAAATTGTCAAAATCAGTGTAGTTCCGTAGAAGCACTGTAGCTATGTTGACTTACACCAGTCGAGGAGCTGGCCCCATGACTTCCGCTTGGATAAGAGCAGATGACCTTTTACAAAACAAAACAAAAGTTTTCATGCAGTTGCCTTAATGGTAAAGAATGAGGGAAGAAAAATACTGTGGGAACAAAAATGTTTCTAAATTGAAATTCTACTAAAGTTTCCTTGGAGGCATTGCGAGTTTTGGAAAGTGCACATTGATATGTGAGGCAGCCCTTTGATTGCTGTTTGTCTGTATTGTGATGTTATATTTACTGTAAGAAGCAATATTTATTTTTCATATTGCTATACTGCCTTTTTTGAACATGCCCTGTGGTTCATAAACACCGTATGTGCCATTTGCTATGGTTGTTGCTAAGGGAGCAGTTTAATATTTTCATGACTGTCAAAGTTAATAGGCTCATAAAACCAAGTGAAATTCTCCATAGGTGATTAATTGCTGCTCTAGTACTGAAATAATGTAAAGTCTGAACTCTCTGAGTTTCAAACTTTGACTTATAGTTTTTGTGGGACTAAGGTATTGTAATAATATGTATTGTATTCCTTCCTTCCTACTCCATTCAGTACTTTTGAGTCAGTTATGTTTAATTGCAGCACATAAGTGAAGAGCACTAAAGCACTGAAGATAAAAAGTGGCTTGGCAAATTATTGGAAATAGTAAACAACCTGGGGACAGGGCTGGCCTTACCATGAGGCGAACTGAGGCAGCTGCCTCAAGTGCCAGACTGTGGAGGGGCGCCACTAGGACCCAGAGTGCAGAAAATTGTGTCTGCTGCTGGTGTGTATGTATTCTCTCTGCTCTAGATGCACAGATACGGTGGAGTGCTGTGCTGGAGGAAGGAGGGCACAAGAGACATAACAGGCAGGCAGGAAAAAAGATGAGAGGAAATAACAGGGAGGAGGAGGAGCCTCTTATGTACCGCTCTAGCACCCCCAGGAACCTGGACTGATTAACACCAGCCTCTCAGGGAGCTTCCTGTTTCCTGCTGCTTCCCTGAACCCACTTGAGGAGAACAGGCAGTCAACTGAAGTAGTAGGAGCCAGTTAGGCCCTTAAGACAGTGATATCTTCCCTCACTCAGGCCCTGCTACCAGTCTGCGTATTTGTCCCCTTCAACTGAGTGTTGAGAGCCACTATAGCTGGCACAGAACAGCAGTCATGAGTGAAAGAAGAAAACGCCCCTCTGGGGCAGCATTCAGAAAAAGAAAGAAAGCAAAGGAAGCTTTTCAATCTAAGCAGGAAGGAGCTCTTCTGAGATACACAGACACAAATGTTCACGCTGAGCCTTCCGGCTCCAGTGAGGATGTGAGTGGTGAGGAAATGCCTGATCTTCCAGTTAGTCAGAGTGCAGGTGACCTGGCTGCTACTGCAGCATCCATATCTCCATCTCAAATGGATGTAACCATGCACATTCCTGAAGAAAAGTTTAGATCAGAGAAGAGTGTGGTGGAGGCTCAAGAAACAGCTGCTGCTGAGTTTAGTTCCTGAAGTCTAGATGATCCAGGACTATGGGCCCACTTGAACAGTAGCCTGAGGGACTTCCTTGTACTGCATGGGCCACAGCAAGTGAAAAACTTCATGTTCCCCAAAGACAATGAAAATAGAAGTTTCCATCCAGCACATTACTGGCGTGAAATCCCCAATGGTGACAAAGTGGAGAGGCCATGGCTTATGTACTCAAAAACCCAGAATGCTGCTTACTGTTTTTGTTGCAAACTTTTCCAGTCTAATATTCCAGCCACATTGGGTTCTACAGGAACAAAGGATTGGAAAAATCTGCCTAGAAATCTGGCATGCCACGAAAAGGCAGCAAATCACCAGAGAGCATTCCATAGGTGGAAAGAGCTTGAGATGAGACTAAGGTTAAAGACCACCATAGATGATCAGCATCAAGAGAAGCTTGCATCAGAATCTCTTTACTAGCAAAATGTTCTGAAAAGGCTCATTGCCATTGTGAGAATGCTTGCTACCCAAAACCTAGCACTGTGTGGCACTTCAGATCAGCTGTATGTGGCAAACAATGGAAACTTCCTTAAAATTGTGGAGCTGATGGCTGAGTTTGATGCTATACTCCAGAAGAATCACCACCCACAAAATGTACACACACCACTACCTTGGGAAAACAATTCAAAATGATATCAGACAGTTACTGGCACAAAAGTCAAACAGAAGATTGTGGCAGATCTGAAGTCAGCAAGATACTACTCTGTTATTCTTGACTGTACACTTGACAACAGCCATATGGAACAAATGACTTTAATGGTGCATTTTGTAACAACAACAGAACCTAGTGAAAATGTCCCTGCAATGGTGACTGTCAGAGTATTTTCTAGAATTTATTGACATTGATGATACTACAGGAGCTGGTATGAGAAATGTGCTTCTTAAAAAGCTGGAAGATACGGGAATTGCCATAGCTGACATGAGAGGTCAGGGCTACAATAATGGTGCCAACATGAGAGGAAAGAATAGAGGAGTGCAGTCCCGGATCCAAGAGTTAAACCCTTAAGCTTTTTTTTGTCTCTTGCAGTTCTCATTCATTGAACTTGGTGGTCAGTGATGCAGCAGGAGCTTCTAGTGAGGCTGCTGAATTTTTTAATGTAATTCAAAGCGTCTATTTTTCTCTGCATCAACTCATCAGTGGCAAATATTGAAGTAACATCTGGGAACATCCTCTCTGACACTGAAACCACTGAGTGCCACACGATGGGAAAGACGAGTGGAGGCGATATAGCCTATCAAACACCAAATTGGGAAGATAGATGATGCCATAGTTGCCATTATGGAGGATAATGAAATGACAGGAACTGTTTGTGGGAGAACAGTGGCAGAGGGAAATGGAATCACCTGAAACATACATAACTTCAAATTTCTGTGTGGCTTAGTGTTGTGGCATGATGTAATGTTTGAAATGTTGTAAGCAAGAGACTCAAGGTGTTGACCTTGATATATCTGGAGCAATGGAACAACTGGACAAAGCAAAGTCATACCTACAGTCTTACCGGTCAGACGAGGGATTTCAAAACGTTCTGAAAGAGTGGACAGAAGTTGGCAGAGGAACTTCACACTGAAGCTATTTTCCCACCCATTCAAGAATACAAGGGTCTCTGAAGAAGATGACATTTTGATTACGAGGCATAGGATAATCCCACAAGAGACCCCAAACAACAATTCAAAGTTGAATTCTTTAACCAGGTGCTAGATTGTGAAATACAGTCAGCTGAACGTTTCATGCAGCTCAAGGAACACAGCAATATATTTGAGATGTTGTATGATATTCCAAAACTCCTCACTGTACCTGAAGAAGACCTACATCAGCAATGCAGGGCACTAGAGACAATGTTGAAACATGATGACATGCATGATATTGATGCAAGTGATTTAGGTGATGAACTAAAAGCCCTTTCAAGATACATTTCAGCAGGATCAACTCCAAAGGGTGTTCTGGAATATATGTGCACAAATAAAATGACCACCCTCTTTCCAAATGCTTTTGTTGCTCTGCGCATACTTCTAACATTTCCTGTAACAGTTGCCAGTGGAGAATGCAGCTTCTCCAAGCTTAAGTTAATAAAAACACATCTATGCTCCACAATGACACAGGAGAGGCTGGTCAGCCTTGCAACCATCTCAATAGAGCATGAGCTGGCCCAGACTGTGGACCTTCAGGAAGCAGTTCAAATCTTAGCAACCAAGAAGGCACAGAAAGCACCACTTTGATTATTCAAACATAAAGATGCCAGTGTTTACTATGCAGACAAGAAAAGTTAACTTTCAAATGCCTGAACAGCAAATGTAAGCGTCACTTAAATCTTTTGAACAAGGCATTTTAAGTTGTTAGCTCTACTTTATTGAGGTAGGTAGCAGAGCAGTACCATGAGAGGAGTAGAACAGGAAGAAGGTAGAATTGAGGCCTTTCAAAGTTTTGGCCCAAGCGAGGGGGCATGGGGGCGTCATTTGAGCTCCCCGCCTCAGGTGCCAAAATGTTGTGGGCCGGCCCTGCCTGAGGGAAGTAGTTCCTGTCCACAATGAAATCAGAACCAGCCTAGCAGGGAGCTAATAGGGCTTTACAGTCTAGTGGGAATTATTTTTTCTGAGGATGCTGATAGCCAAGTCATACAGCCTTTCTCAGACAAACTATCGCTGACTATGGTGGTCTGGGAAATCATGCTAGAACCTGTTAGTAACTATTGTGTTTGAACATTGCTTTGACTAGAACAATCATTGTGGCCCAACAGTTTTTGTTGTCCTTCACTAAGACCATAAGAGGTTGGGTGAATGGTTGATCTGGGGAGAAAAATCCAAACTCATCCAAACAGTTTGCCAGATGGAACCCCAACATTGTGGGTTAGGGTGATGCAGCACTGCAGTAGCCTATAAAAATCCATGCTGTAAGAACCCATCCAAGCGTCATAGAGACCACTATATCACCTAGAACAGGGATGGCAACCCTTCCTGTTTCTTGACCAGATTCCTCAGATAGGTAAAGGCATTTAAAATATTAATTTCTGGACATTTAAAATAACATTGGGGTTGCAGTCTCTCCTGATAAAAAGCCAGTACACATGCACAGGCACACACAGTATCGTCAGTGTCGATCAAGGACAGAATGTATTCCTTGACTTTAAACACTCCCACCAATGCCACTTTGTCTTATGGTCCTGATGGTATACACTTTTTTTGAGAGGAAGGCTAATTTTTCTATTTAAAAATAAAATAAGTCTGAAATACCTCATGTTGGTTGACCTTCAGGACCCACAGCAAAGCCTGTCTTTTCCAGAGGGCATTTGAGGAGGGTTGAAGGACTTTTGGGCATGAGGCTTCCTTAAGGAATCTGAAGGTAGAGATCAGGACTGATGAGAGAGGAGAAAAGGAGGGACAGTTATACCATGGCTCTCAGCTCAGGGTCCCTCCCAAAACTTCTGTAACTGGGTTGAAATGGGAGGGGATAGGAACCCAGCAAACATGATGTTCCATGGCCCCAAATTTCTCTCCACGGGCCTGGTAGAGACACTTCGTACTGTTTCGTTGAGGGACTGTTTTGTATGGGGTAGGATCTGCTGGTGTTTTGTTTCGTGTAATGGTGTGGAGGTCACCCTAATATTCCCCCCTGTGGTCAGACATGATGCTGCAGGTGAGCCCCTGCCCTAGTTTTCTCTCACCCCAGGTATAAACAAGTCCAAGCAGGCTTTTCCAGTATGAAAGAGTGCCCGCCTTGGAACGTCTACTTTATTTAACAAAACAGAGCAGCGAAGTACAAAACATAAACAAAAGCTTTACATCTTGCCCCTCTAGCCCTTCAGCATTCTCAGGCTGAATTCTCTGCCGGGAGCTTGGGTCTTCGCTGACTGTTTAGCTAGATGCCTATTCTCCCCCCACGCCCAGTAGTGTATTGCTCTTTGCTGAGCCAGTCTCAAGAGGTCCCACACCTAGATTGTTCTCCTGGGCTGCTCCAGTCCCTTGCCTGGGAGTAGTTTCCCTCTGGGCCTGTTTCATGAACCTCTACTTTCTAAGGAAACACCACTGAGAATAGCACTGTAACCAATTCTCCTGAGGAATTATTCTCCCGAGAACAGGGGTGGGGAACCTATGGCCTGCGGACAGGATCCGGACCACTGGTTAATTTCATCCAGCCTAGCTTGTGGGGCTGTAGCCGCAAGCGCTAGCTCATCTCTCCACAGGACCTTCCTGGCTGATGCCTCATAAGCCTTTATTAGGCTTAGGTGCTTCTATCCCAGTTGAGACCACCACCCAGCTACTTAGACAATTAACTATTGGGATCTGGATTGACTCATTCTCCTTAGCAGAGCCTGTCACTGTAGGCTGGGTCCTGACCCCCTCAGGGGCCAACTCCTGTGACATTTTGTCATTACTTTTATTGCTCTGGATTGTAATTTTGGGTGTCAGGGCTCCAAGAGCCTGGGATAGGCAGCTTTTAAAGTGCTGAATTGAAATATATAAATCAATTCTTTCTCCCACAGACTCAAAGGCCAATAATGTGTGTATAAGCCTCAGACCTGGAAGGTTTAAAGGGAACAAGAGTTCTTTGCTCCCCATATAGATGAAAGGAGAAAATCTAGCTGCTGGCAGGCTTAATTTACATGCAGTATCATTTTGCTTCCTTGCAGTTCTGCATAGTGCTTTGTGTTGTATTATTTGGAGTTTATAATCTGCTTTTAGGAATGATATTAAACTGTTCATATAACTGTATTTATGTAAATTATGGAAGGCATACTTGGGAGAAAATGTGTTACCCTAAGCTGATGAATAGTGAGTTTGGTTTGGATAATGAGCCCAAAATGAAGAAGAGGAGGGCTTGCCTTAGAACTCATACCCAGAGCCCTAGATCCTGAACCCAGCAGTAGACTAGCTGAGCTGACTCTGCTCAATCAGGACCTGCTAGTAGCAGACCTGGTGAAGATAACTACTGAACAGACTTTAAAGCAGCAGATTAGGTAGATTGGATTTTGCTGAATCAAAACTGGCTGCAGAAGATCAGAGCAAGCTCTGGTCATGCTGACTTTAGCAGATGAAAGCAGTCTCAGAGGATCTACCCCGTACCTTACTACCAGCACCCACTTGACTGCCATGGAATCTAACTGGATCTGTGAGTGGCAGGTGAGTGTGGATTCTGCTGAGCAGGAGTTCTGGCCTCCACACTTAAATCTTTTAATAACAACTAGGATGGTGAGGACTGTTCTACCCCTTGCACTGTTCCTGGGTTTGCTAATTTCATGTGTGAGACAGCTGATTATCTTGTTTCTTCAATAAAAAGTGTTTGTGTTTCACATTCCACAGTGCTTTGCCTATGGGGAAGAATGTTTATTTTTAAAACAGGTGGAGGTTTGTCAAATATTTTACTTATTTTATACAAGGACCCCTAGATATCTTGTTGAACCAGGCCCTTGTTACTGCTAATGAGCCCTGGCAGAAGGGTTACCTATGTAAAATGCATACTGACTCAGAATGAGAGGGGCACGTTTTAAGGTGTTAGTCCAGAATGTATAGAGCGCTCATAATCTGCCTCAGATGCCATTTCTCTTCAAATCCACCTTGATGTGTAATGTCTACAGTATGTAATAATAACAACTTTCTTTTTCTCCTTCTACCAACAAGGAGTCTCAGCATTTTAACTTCCTTTTCCTCCTCCTAAATGAGGTTAAACGAAAACCCTTGTCAAGACTGAAAGGGAAAATATGATGTGATTTAATTTTTTTCCAGTCACTTGGTCCAATACAAATTATGACTAAATCGCTAGTACATATTTATTTAAAATGTTCATGCTGTCTCCCTAATATAGAAATCTGAAATAACGAGGCAGGAAGCAACCACATTATCAGTTTGGCTTTGGCCTTCTCTATTTTGCTGCAACTTGTCACGAAGATTTGCAACCACCTTTCCCTAGCTAAGTCACAGGGCTTCCTCTTTGTCCTCAGCCTCCTTTCTCTTTTTGTTGCTTTCAGTAATATTGATCACTCCCTCTCCCCCTCCTCCTTTTCACCCTTGGCTTCCTTGGTTCTGTCTTATCTTAGTTCTCCTCCTACCTTTTTAGTTTGTTCTGGTTTGCAGGGTTGGATCCATTGTGTGTTCTTTTCTTTCTGATAAGGGATGCTAATACATAGCATCCCTCAAATTTCTCAGGCTGCTATGTAATTGGATTCTGTGTATAACACTAATCATTGCTTGATTATTCTGACATTCTCAGTAAAGAAATATGGACATTAAAATCCTAATGTAATTACACTCTGGCCTCTGGCATGAATATATTTCACTCTGACTTCTCACTGACATTGAAAGCATTTAGAGGCCCCAGTGTTTATCTTATTTTGATATACATGTAATGGGCTTGAAGTAACTTTTTAAGGTGAAATTGTGTGCCTAGTGCTACTTACAGCCAAGGATTCTGCTTCCTGCTTGATGACATATCACAATTGTCAGCTTTTTATTAGAGCTTCTTGCGTAGGGTTAGACATTTGACTTTCTCTGTGAAATAAGCTGCTAACACTGCTGAGCTGGCAGGTTAATGGTGAGATTTCATTAATATTAAAGGCTAATACCAAAACAAAACTCCCAGAGAGATGCCTGTGCACAGATTTAAAGAACCTGGGGTCACCAGCTGAGACAGCTGGCTCTCTATACACTTCACTTAGGAAAAAAAGAAAATAAAATTATGATGAATAATAAGATGATGTTACAAACCAGAAGATCAATTTGTTTTGCAGCATCTGAAAGCTAAAGATAGTGATTTTAAAGCCTAAACAGTAAGCGCTCTGGTTTCTGAAGTAGATAAAGACATGTACAGTAAATGGTCGTTGCTTTTCCCTCTCCTTTACTTTGTGTTTTGAAAGAATTTCCAAGCAATGTGAACAGTAAAGATGTGTACCAGCAGTGGGGCTTAGCTTTAGTGGTCATCCTGACTTCCTCCTCATGACTGCAACCGTCTTCCCTCACTCTCTGTGATGCCTTTCCTAGTCCATCAGTTTCTCTTATCTTTAAAAAGGCTATGTTGCAAGTTTATTACACTTGCAACATAGACAGAACAAGAACAAGAGCCCTCTGCTTAGAGTGTTCCTTCTCTTAGTTCAAAAGGTAGAAATTTGTGCTTTGGGTGGTGAAGGCCTGAAGTTCAATCGCTGAGGATAACAGTGGTGGCCTTATGTGTAAGTAGATTCAGTTCATTACCATAGTCTATTTGTCTCTTTGCGAGAGCCAGTCAGCTAATCAACCCCAATATGCTTAGGAATCTTCTTCATTAGATGCACAACGTATTCTAGAGCATGTCCTTAAGAAAATCCTTTGGTTTAATATGCTATAACTGCCTATTCTAAATCACACATGGAAAAACTCTTCAAGGCAAATTAATAGTCAAGGGTCTTAAATCTGATCACAGTAAGAGAAATGTAAATCTGAGGTAATTCCATTGACTACGGTGGAGTTACTCTGAATTTACATCAGGGTATTTAAAAACAAAATGTTATCAATGATCTAAAGAGTAATTTCTGTTGTTCAGTAATAGACATATTTCAGAACTGTGGGCCAGATCCTCAGTGGGTGTAAACCGCCATAGTTTCCTTGACATCTGTGGAGTTATGCCAGTTTATACCAGCTAAATATCTGATCCAATGTCCTACATCCGCCTAGAGGACTGAAATTAAATAACTAAGAAACTTGTCTCTTCTGAGATATTCTGTCTAAATACAGTTCCATTTTTATGCCAACTTCTGTTCTGAGGGGATAAAAATGTAAGGTACAAGCTATTTGTGGGTGCAGTGAAAGTCATTTAAGCGAATTGATGGAAAAAGATCTAACTGAAGGAACAATAAAGTTAAAGGAAGTTATGGATGTAGTGTTTTTATATAAACATTTCGCAGTTTGTTTAGATCAATGTTTCCTTAACTCTGATAGGCAGATACTGATGATCTAAGGCAGTGGTTCTCAACCAGGGGTTTGGGGACCCCTGGGGGGCCACGGGCAAGTTTCAGGGGGTCCGCCAAGCATGGCTGGCATTGGATTCGCTAGGGCCCAGGGCAGAAAGCCAAAGCCCCACTGCACAGGACTGCAGCCCAGGGCCCCAAACCCCACCACCCAGGGCTGAAGCCGAAGCCTGATCAGCTTAGCTTTATGGTGTCCTCTGGGGTGTGGGGCTCCAGGCAATTGCCCTGCTTGCTACCCCAACACTTGCCCTGGCTTTTATATGCAGAAAAATAAGTGGTGTGGCACAGGTGGGCCATAGAGGTTTTATAGCATGTGGGGGGGGGGGTGTCTCAGTAAGAAAAAGGTTGAGAACCCCTGCGCTAGGGAGCATTTGATGATGGCTTAGGGAGAGCTGGCTGGCGATATGGTGCTGGCTGTTCTCCTTATTCCCAGCGAAATTGCATTAAAAACAGACAACACATATATTATTTCTTAATATGACTTTCCTATTTAAATAAGTGCTGTAATTGCTATAGGGATGTTATGTGATTGGGAATGGTCTGTGCTACCACCAATAGAAAGGGGAGTGTGGTCTGCGTGATCATAACTGTGAAGGTAAGTGATCCATGAGCAAATCTCTGTATTAAGATGTGGTCTGCATTATGAAAAAAAAAAAGAGAGAGAATACCTGGTTGAGATGCTTTGCAGTGAAATATACCAAGTGCAGTGGGATGGGAGTGATTCTTAAGGGTAACAAGTACTGGATGCATCAAGAAAACAGCTATATCTCGTTGGGTTTGCACTTTTACAGCACACACAAATGTATGTCAGTATGGTAACACTAGGCTTGCAATGAGGAGAGCCACATACTGAGTAAGATTTCAGAATAGCAGCCGTGTTAGTCTGTATCTGCAAAAAGAAAGGGTCTACTTGTGGCACCTTAGAGACTAACAAATTTATTTGAGCATAAGCTTTCGTGAGCTACAGCTCACTTCATCAGATGCATCCGATGAAGTGAGCTGTAGCTCATGAAAGCTTATGCTCAAATAATACTGAGTAAGCATTGTGAATATTGGCCTGTGCATTAAATGCACATATAATCATGTTGGCCTTCAACTTGGGTGACATTCTAATTGGGTAATTTTGTAATTATTTTGATTAAAATCTTGCTTATTTTTAACAGTGCTTCCTCAGTCATTGGAAAGATTATCAGACCTCTTTCAGACATTGCTGCCAATGAAAAATGATTAGTCCACTCAGGGTACAGGAATTACAGACAGTTGTTATAGAATTTGGAGACCTTTTCTTGTTTATCTGAGATCGTTCAAACTTACCTTTTAAAATATTTTGATTATGGCTAGTAGATGAAACTTTTAGCATCAACCTCTGTCTTATCCTTCTCCCCATACTCTCTACCTTCATTTCTTTCACTCTTTGGACTTACCGTCTCATCTTGTGTCTCTGTCTTGTACATGGTGAAAAGTATTACCATATAAAACATGCTTGCAGGTAGCTGAGCCAGGAATGCAGGACGGGGCTCATAATTATTTTAAAGCAATATTTCAGTAAATAAGTGACTATGGATCCAGCCCACACATGGACATTGACTTCATTAGCTAAGTAAGGATGGCAGGATCAGAATTCATAATGAATTTCTAAAATACCCATCCCATTTGCGTGCCTAAATAACCAACCCTCCTAATTTCAATCTGTAGCTTGTTCAGCAGATAAACACATAGCAGCTGCTTCCGCCCAACCAGTATGGGCAATCTGGATTTAGTCATCAGTAGAAAAAGTATCTTGATTTCACCTCTCCAAAATCCATTATTGATCTCAGGGGGGTTACACCACTACTATTTGCACTTGCAAATCACATATCTGTGGAGACCAAACTTCATGCCAGCTATAGGAGGCATCCGGTGGATGGATGTTAATAACATCTTCCAACTCTAACTAAAAGAAATAACACAGATCCTGTGGACCTGTTGAAGAAATAACATAGGAAGCTCTTAATATTATTTGTATTACAACTGCACTCAGGTCCCTGTCATGGTAAGTGCTGTACGTACACAAGAGATACTGCTGCCCCAGAAAGTTTACAGTCTCAATGGGCAAGACGGACAAGGTATTATCTTCATTGTGCATCAGTTCCCTATCTGAAAAGAGATTGTGACATGTTCAGAATTATGCAAGGCGTCTGTGGTAGAGCTGGGGATGATGCCAGATCTTGAGTCCCAGACAAATCCATCAACCACAAGACCCCAACCTTCCTTCCTAAATTATAACATCATTTTTTTTAAATGATGTAATGTGAAAAATCCCAAAATAATGACTGGACAGCAATGGCCTGCTTTTCAGAGGGGCTGAGTACCTGCAGCTCTCATCCAAGGCAAAGGGATTCAATATTTTTGGAAAATTAGGCTAGGATATCAAGAAAAGAGCAGGCAGAGATCTGTTTAATTCATGCTGTTTTTCACAGAACTGTATCTGCAGAGGGGGTCACACTTTTCCATTCTCAGGTTTAGCCTGTTCCTCTGTTTCACCACTTCTGAAACCATACTCTCCTCTGGGTTATTTATAACCTATTGCTTTTCAGCAAGTAGCATTTCACTTCTTTTACTCCTCTCTACCCCAAACTCTTACATTCCACTGGCATACTGCTGATTTGTACCCTTAATCCTTTCACCAGCCAGCCTGTCTTTCTCCAGCACCAGGACCTACTAAATTCAAAGGGGTCTCTTCATGCAATAAGAAGTGAAGCATTTATTGTAGGCTGCAGCACTTCAGGAGTTTGTGTAATATTAAGTGTGCAGAGTGTCAAACTCAATACATGTTTCTAAAATGTCCCTACATGTCTGGAGATCATATCACATATTTTTAAAGCCTTAACAAACCCACTAAATTGACATGTTGGTCTTTCACACACTACAATAATGAGAGCTTTTCTGCAGTCCTGAAAGTCTAGCCACCCCTTCTTTTTTGTCCACCATTAGTGCTGTGGATCATATTTCTGACCTGTACAGATTCAATTTAATTATAAGAATTTTTCTTGGTCATAAAGTTTAGATTTTCCCCTCAACGTAAACTGCTAAGTGTGTGCGTGCGCGTTTATACCTGTGTCTGGTCAATTATGTGCATGTATCTTTGTGTAATGTACATACATCCACAAATGCATTAAAATTCCAATTTTCCCATCCCTAAAAAATAATCTGTAGCTATTCTAAAACCCCGGTGCATGGCTAAACAATGATTAAGGAAAAATAAGAGGTGTGATTGTTGTGAGGCAATCTAGAACATAATGTAAGGTACTTCTAAGTATGTCTCTTTGGCCCTAAGGTTATCATCAAATTTTTAAGCATACATTCCCTGGAATCAACACTTCTGCCACAAAGAAACCTATTTCCATATGGGAGAAATGTTGGCAATGAAAGATGACTCTTGAAATTAAAATGAACGCTCTCCCTCTGGCAGAGTAATATTTATTTCTTTAAATGATGCATGGCCCCCATTAGCTGGGTGCCAGCCTCACGCTAATTAAAAATAAATACAAATGTAGTAAACCTACTGTATGTTTGATCTACTCCATTTTTGTCTCTTATCCGTATCCTAGCTTTAAAATGTAAAACAAATTATCCCGTTAATGGACTAGCCTCCACTCAAAAATATAGCTATACTGGGATACTCTTGAACACTTGTAAGTGCTTTAGGGACAGGAGTCTATCTAACTCTCTCTTAAGTACTCCACAGCATGGTATCTTGGCTGCATACATCTAACACAGCTGTGCTCAGATAGCCTTGAAAAGGGGCATGAGTTGACCAAACATGGAGGTATTAGCCCTACACATCAGCGAACCCCATGTGATTAGTATCTGTGGGGGAACATTTCATGAATCTGAAATAATTCACTTATTGGCTGGAACAAATGCCACACATGAGCTTCCTCCTCGGATATGTAGACAATAGAGAGCTTTCTAACTACCAAATATGGGCTCACGCCATGAAACTCAGGTCCAGATTCAAACTTTTCCCCAAGCTCAAGCTTGTTTGGATTTAGAGCTCTCGTTCCACCTGTTATGTAGTGTCTGTATAACTGCAAAAAGAACAGGAGGACTTGTGGCACCTTAGACTAACCAATTTATTTGAGCTCAAATAAATTTTAGTCTCTAAGGTGCCACAAGTCCTCCTTTTCTTTTTGCGAATACAGACTAACACGGCTGCTACTCTGAAACCTGTATAACTGTAATATCTATAATAGCCGAATCAGATATGCCAGGAAGTGGATCAGAACTTCTGTAAAGTTGGGATGGGGGTAGATCAATGTTTCTGCTTCAGTTTCATTCTCTGCTGTTTCTGCAAATGATTTTACCGGGTTTTCAGCAAAGTCTGATCTAAATACAGAATCCAGCACATGGGGATGGGGAGTTGTGATGCTCTCCAGCGGAGTTGGATGTTTTTTCATCTATGATCTATACAGTGTTGATATTTGAATGTAATCCAATTTGTAATTTGGTATAATTTACTAACATAAATTAAAAAGTTTTCTGAAACAGCTATTGAAAATGAACACCTTGTATGGGACAACTGAGCAGCACTATGTACAGTGTGAGATGTCACAACTTAGAGGAAATACTTTATGAAACTGTGAGAAGAGACAGTAGCCCTTGGAGAACATGTGGCCTTCTTCTCGGAGGAGAGAAAGGCATTTCACACTCTGGTTTGTCCTGAGAAGCAGGTCACATAGGCTGTGAGGTGTCTCTGCTGAAGAACCAACCTTATGCTATGTCTTTCACTTCTTTGAGAGACACAGAATTACAGAATCAGAGGACTGGAAGCGAGCTCGAGAGGTCAAATAATCTAGTCCCCTGCACTCATGGCAGGACTAAGTATTAAGTGAAAAGTGCCTGAACAACCACATGTTCTAAAGGATGGCAGCATTATGACGGGGTCCCCAGCGTGCAACCTGGAGTGTGGGGCCACTTAGCCCTTCAAACCCATCCACCAGACCTGGCCCTCATACGGTGATGCTGATGTCAAGCTACAAACCTTTGGCAGCTACTGCACTTACATAGACATCCACAGGCAGGGACACACCCAACTGTGCCACATTAATGATTTCCCAGCCACTCATGAACCATCAAGAGGGAGGCTCCAGACAATTCCCCCCAACCCCCCAGTCTTGCACCCCAGAACTGTACGGTCTTACACTGCTCAAAGCCCCTTGGGGCAGTGCAAGTTCATTAAGTAGTTCACCACTCCCTCAGTGTGGGATGGACTGAACTGAGATTTCCCAAGCACTTTGACCAAAACACAGTTTTAGGTAAAACAGGCTTATTAACTACAGAAAGATAGATTTTAAGTGATTATAAGTAGCAGGCGTAGAGATCAAAGTTGGTTACTTAAGAAATAAAAATAATTTCATAGTTTAAGTTCTACAGACTAAACAGGATTTGAATCAAGCAGTGTCTCACCCTGACAGATGGTACAAGCAGGTTACAGATCCTCAGTACACAGGCTGGCACTACCTTCCAGCCTGGGACCACCCTTCCCCCAGTTCAAAGTCTTTGTCCTCCAGGTGTTGAGTTGGGGGGAAGTGGAAGAGAGACCAAGTGATGATGTCACTCTCCCACTTTTATAATTTCTTCCATCTTGCTTGAAAGATCCTTGCTGTGACGTGAGGATTAGGCAGCCCCCATTGGTCAGGTAGTCTCCATTGCCTATTTGCTCTCTCTGAGAAGTCTCTGGGATGGCTGTTGAGAGACTAGATTCCCTTTAATAGGCCATCAACACATGTCTGGCTGTCTTTTGTTGAAAGCACATACAATAAAACAGGATATTAATATTCAACAGATCAAGACTTAAAATGATACCTCAGTAGGCATACTTTGTACAAAACATATCCTAATTTTATGACAGTGGTGAATATGGGCGTTCCAGGGTGCTACTTTGAGGTAGAGTGCCACAAGCCCATATTAATCTGGTAGTATTTCTTGGGACTGGAGAGTTTGTGATGGCAACAGACACAAATAGCCAAAGAGAAATAGTGGCAAATATTATATATTGCATAGTATTTCCTATGGCTCTGCTTTTTGAACTCAGCTGTTCCAGATGCATATCATCTTGGTTTCTATCTATTTTATTTGTCGTAGGTTTTCATAAAGCCCTTGCCCTCTGGTAAACAAGATATGAGGGCTTAAGTTTAGGTCCAGTAAACACACCAAAAGGACTGACATCCTGCACTGAACAGAAAGAATGAGGCACACAGAAAGGAAAATATTTTAATAGAGACCCATTTTTGAGGATAGATCTGCCAAAACAAGCCAAGCAGTATAAGGTGTCTTCATAGCACATGGATACACCTGCTCTTCCCACTTAATCCCCCCCTCTTTTTTTTAAACACCAAGTTAAGAATCACACTCCTTAGTATCCCTGTTCCCAGTCCCATCATCTGAGCAGCTTTCAATATCTCCCATGCACTTTTGTCCTTTCAGACACCGATTTAGTGGAATGAAAACATTCTTATCTGTTTGACATGGACCTGCACACTGACATGAGTGACAGATACTTTAAAAAGATTTAAAGGTATGCTATAAATAGCAAATTCTGACTCAGCTATGGTGCTAGCTGGGTGAACTACTAATTACAAATATAGCCACTCAGTAATGAAATATTCAATATTTGTTACAAATTCAGCCTTTTTTTAAAATCAACCCACTCTCACAGACTGATTTTCTTCTTTCTTCTTTCTTCTTTCTTCTTTCTCTGATTTTCTTTGAATGTATTGATTATTTGTAAGTATTTGCTGAATAGTTTGGCTGAATAACTTACAGACAACTGGTTGTTAAGGCACTTTTCACTTGGAGTACATGTATGTTTATTACTGATGTTGTGGTGCTCATTCACCTGCATCACAGGTTATGTCTTATTTCCTGATTGGATGACAAACATTCTAGAAAGACTAAAAAATAGCAGATAATACCCTTCCTGTATGAATTTTCATAATTCATACAGCTTTTGGGAATTGCAGACATCTTTGTGAATATCCACTAGCCATTTCATTCACAATGAATCAGTTCTTTTACAGTTTGACCAGATCTGCTCAGAAATCACTACTGGATTTCTGCATGCAACTCTTCAGCGCACTCCCATTCCCTTTACAACAAATGCAAATTAGTTTGAACAGGTTTCAGGCAAGTTTTATTTATAAATAAGTGCCAGATTAATTTTTTAAAAGTCAGCTAAACAGTTTTCTTCCTCTTTCCCTCCTGCCACATCAAGTGATTCCCCCACACCCAGTAGTTTTGCAAAAAAACAAGCTGTAGCAGCAGAACGCCTTTTCAAAACCAAACACAAGACAGAGGAGTTGATTACTGCTCCTGGTGAAATTTGTACCTCACCTCCAATGTATTGTAGCTAAATAGAGAAGCATCTTCTGTTCTCACTATTCTTAGTAAGATAGCCTTTCCTACTTAGCATTGTTCCCAAACATCTAGAGCTATTCCTGGCCTGAAATGTGATCTAAGATTGGTTCCTATAGCACTACAGATATACAGTTGATATCCTTGGATCACAAAGACTCTTGGGTAGCATGGCTGCAATTTTCAAAGAAACCCAAGGCCTTATCTACATGATAAAACTGTACCAATTTAATGAAATTTGTGTAGAAACTGATGTTAAATGGATGGAATTCTCATATTAGTTTGAGTCATGGAAATGAGTACATTCACCCAAAGAGGCACTGAAATGCGTCCACACAAAGGTGTTGTAATGACTTAATGACATCCGTTTCTAAACTGAAAAAATGAGGAGTCCTTGTGGCACCTTAGAGACTAACAAATTTATTTGGGCATAAGCTTTCGTGGGCTAAAACCCACTTCATCAGATGCATGGAGTTGAAAATACAGTAGGCAGGTATAAATATACAACACATGAAAAGATGGGAGTTGCCTTACCAAGTAGGGGGGTGGGAGCTGTCAGTTCTAACGAGCCAATTCAATTAAGGTGGAAGTGGACTAGTCTCAACAGTTGACAAGAAGGGGTGAATACCAAGGTAGGAAAAAAAAAAATCACTAAACTGATATAAATCTAAACTGATTTAGTTTAAAATGTATAATTTTCTCATGTAGACAACACATAAAGGAGTTAGGTTCCCAACTCCCATTGAATTTCAATGTGATTTGGGCACCTCATTCCATCAAGCTTCCTTTGAAAATCCCAACCCTAGTGATTAGAACTAGGATTCAGGTCTTCTGGGTTGTATTCAGAGCTGTCTTCAAATTTAGGTATTGCCTAGATTAGAAATTAAAAGATGTGCTGTTAGCTAATGTGCTAGTAACACATTTTGTATTCTAGTCTAGACAAGGCTTTAACATGAATTCACTTTAATCTGTTTCCATTCTGCAAATGGAGATAGTACTGATCTACCTCCCAGGGGCGTTGTGAGGTTTAGGCCAGATTCTGGAGCCCTTCTACTGAATAGCAGTTACCTCAGCAACTAGTACCATTGACTTCAAACAAGTGGCACTCAAAGTGAGGACTGCAGAATCTGATTAACATACATCCAGGTCTTCAAGCACTTTGTGTGTAATATAATCAGCATTTCTAAAGTGCCTGTTGCCATAGTATTTAGTTAAATGTACTAGGATAAAAGAGAGATTATTTGGAGGGGAGGGGAAGGTCATAAGAGGGAAACGTAGCAGTGTTGTGTAAATTATTCCTGTGTAAAGAGATCCTTAGGTGAGTTCTAGGGTTTTGACATTAGTTCAGCTCCCTTTGGTAAACTCTTTTGCATCTTCTCAACAATGAGAGAGGCTCCTTGAGATCCTCACCAATAGTTCACTCCACAATGTAGAGTAAAACATTATGAAAGAATAGAAAAGGAGTACTTGTGGCACCTTAGAGACTAACCAATTTATTTGAGCATGAGCTTTCGTGAGCTACAGCTCACTTCATCGGATGCATACTGTGGAAATTGCAGAAGACATTATATACACAGAGACCATGAAACAATACCTCCCCTCACCCCACTCTCCTGTTGGTAATAGCTTATCTAAAGTGATCATCAAGTTGTGCCATTTCCAGCACAAATCTAGGTTTTCTCACCCCCCCACCCCCCTCCAAAAACCACACACACAAACTCACTCTCCTGCTGGTAATAGCTTATCCAAAGTGACCACTCTCCTCACAATGTGTATGAAAATCAAGGTGGGCCATTTCCAGCACAAATACAGGTTTTCTCACCTCCCCACCCCCTTTTTTTCAAAAACACACACACACAAAAACTCACTCTCCTGCTGGTAATAGCTTATCCAAAGCGACCACTCTCCCTACAATATGCATGATAATCAAGGTGGGCCATTTCCAGCACAAATCCAGGTTTTCTCACCCCCCCCCCCACCACAAACTCACTCTCCTGCTGGCAATAGCTCATCCAAACTGACCACTCTCCTTACAATGTGCATGATAATCAAGGTGGGCCATTTCCAGCATAAATCCAAGTTTGACCAGAACGTCGGGGGCGGGGGTAGAAAAAAACAAGGGGAAATAGGCTACCTTGCATAATGACTTAGCCACTCCCAGTCTCTATTTAAGCCTAAATTAATAGCCTAAATTAATAGTATCCAATTTGCAAATGAATTCCAATTCAGCAGTTTCTCGCTGGAGTCTGGATTTGAAGTTTTTTTGTTGTAAGATAGCGACCTTCATGTCTCTGATTGCGTGACCAGAGAGATTGAAGTGTTCTCCGACTGGTTTATGAATGTTATAATTCTTGACATCTGATTTGTGTCCATTTATTCTTGAAGGATCCTGAAGGATGACCCAACACTCTCACAAATCTTGGGAGACAGGCCAGTCCTTGCCTACAGACAGCCCCCCAACCTGAAGCAAATACTCACCAACAACCACATACCACACAACAGAACCACTAACCCAGGAACCTATCCTTGCAACAAAGCCCGTTGCCAACTGTGCCCACATATCCATTCAGGGGACACCATCAAAGGGCCTAATAACATCAGCCACACTATCAGAGGCTCGTTCACCTGCACATCCACCAATGTGATATATGCCATCATGTGCCAGCAATGCCCCTCTGCCATGTACATTGGTCAAACTGGACATCTCTACGTAAAAGAATAAATGGACACAAATCAGATGTCAAGAATTATAACATTCATAAACCAGTCGGAGAACACTTCAATCTCTCTGGTCACGCAATCAGAGACATGAAGGTCGCTATCTTACAACAAAAAAACTTCAAATCCAGACTCCAGCGAGAAACTGCTGAATTGGAATTCATTGCAAATTGGATACTATTAATTTAGGCTTAAATAGAGACTGGGAGTGGCTAAGTCATTATGCAAGGTAGCCTATTTCCCCTTGTTTTTTTCTACCCCCGCCCCCGACGTTCTGGTCAAACTTGGATTTATGCTGGAAATGGCCCACCTTGATTATCATGCACATTGTAAGGAGAGTGGTCAGTTTGGATGGGCTATTACCAGCAGGAGAGTGAGTTTGTGGGGGGGGGGGGGGCGGAGGGTGAGAAAACCTGGATTTGTGCTGGAAATGGCCCAACTTGATGATCACTTTAAATAAGCTATTACCAGCAGGAGAGTGGGGTAGGAGGAGGTATTGTTTCATGGTCTCTGTGTATATAATGTCTTCTGCAATTTCCACAGTATGCATCCGATGAAGTGAGCTGTAGCTCACGAAAGCTCATGCTCAAATAAATTGGTTAGTCTCTAAGGTGCCACAAGTACTCCTTTTCTTTTTGCGAATACAGACTAACACGGCTGTTACTCTGAAACCTATGAAAGAATAGAGTAGGTTCTCTCCTGTTATGGCAAAGTCATTAAAACCTTCTTGAATCATGCAGACACACACGATAAATTAACAAGAGGTAGATTAGAGGCTGTAGAGTAAATACAGTGAGTCATTTTCTGGAGGATACAAGTGGATTACAAAGAAATTCATCACCCTTCAGGGTGTTAGGGGGCTTATTCCTTCACCTACTTACTTCCCTGGTCCTTCTCCCATGAACAGAGAGCAACAATACCCGAAGTCCAAAAGTGCAAACAATTGGATGTTGATTGGGGTGAACTTCCAGCAAGCATGATTCCAGTTTCTTTCCTTAGTATCCTCCTTCCCAGCTCTGACACCACAGAGCCTTACACCTGTGTCCCTATTCCCATTCCTGCCCTTAGCAAAACATTATTCCAATTTCCTTATCCCCATTCCCTGTTCCCATTTCCCCCTTTAGCAAAACATGATTCCAATTTCCCCACCCCTATTCCCATCTCCCCCACCCACACACCCACCTCCTCAGTTCCTGATTGATTGCAGACTATATAGTAAAACTTGAGTTCGGTTTAGCTATACCTTAACCAATCATTTTCCTGAAATTTAACTAACCAATCCTAACATATTGTAACATGATTATGTAACCAATTATATCCCACCACCTTTATTAGTTTACACCCAGCAAAATTAATTATACAGCAGACAGGAACAATCACAGAACCAGACAGAGATTATACAGACAAACAATAGCAAAGTGGGAACTATAATGACAAAACAATACAGAAGTGAGGATTTCACATCCCAGTATTGATAACTGAGTTCTTGCCAGACAGGATGCTATCAGACTAAGTTTCCTTTTACATCTTCTAGGCACTTCCCTTTCTCTGGAGGTGATAGGCACTATCAGGACAGGATTGTATTCCTAAGAGCCCAATAGCACCTTATTTCAATGTGACTAGTTTGGAACGTGAGGATGTGACCGTTCACTTCCCAGCTTATGGCTGCCTCTGTTGCTTAGCCAAAGGCCTTAATCTAAGAACAGGGCCGCAGACTGTCACAGTAAGAGAAGGACCTTACACTGGCAGACAGTGATTTTGATTCTTTCTTTTATACCTCTAACTCGCCAAGTGATAAGAATACACCTAAATTCTTAAAGTACAGGCCTTTGCAGACAGGCCTGAATATCTATATCCTAACACAGGGTAAGTCAGGAGCCTGTAATGGGACCTCTCACTGTCTGCTTGTTTAAGTGCAAATTTCAGATAGATCAATGGTCTCGCGAAATGATGCAAAACTCAGGGTAACAAAACCAGCTCTAAAGAAGGGGTGACAATAAATGTGATATTTTTAGGAAAATTTTTTTAAAAATGTACAGTTGACATCATACACATTTGTCTCCAAGGCAAATGTTACCTTTCAGCAGTGTAAAATTCAGCCCCCAATCAACTCCCTCACCACACCAAAAAAGATATCTTACAACATATGACTTGGCTGTTTTTTAAAAGGTTACACTCTCATGCTTAGCATACTAGAGTGGGACTCAATGGTTATGACATTGGGGGGGGTTAGTCAGGGGGCGGATCAGGGGTGGGGGCAGGCTGTTTGGGGAGGCACAGCCTTTCCCACTGGGCCCTCAATAGAGTTTCACAATCCCAATGTGGCCCTTGGGCCAAAAAGTTTGCCCAACGTGTCTTACACTATACTGCTGAATGACTATAAGGGAAAAAAGGGACTTAAGGCACAAAGCAAATTTAGAGTAAGTATTGATGTTATGAAAGGGATAATTTAAAAAAAGTTTTTCTTTGATTATCAGACAATTGTCCTTTTCCCACAATATGCTATATAGTGTACAGATCCCAGGAGAGGGAGAATAAATGATTTAATCATTTACTCTTTGAAAGAAAGCAGCCAGGAGGTTAACCTAATGAAGCAAATTATCTTTAAGAAATTGGAAGCAGCTGCTCAATTTCTCAGTGCTAATTCAAACTGTCATGGTGGCAGGTAAATCCACATACATGACAGTTAGCATTTGACTTCAGTTAGTGGAAGTCAGTAGTTAGCAGCACTTGGTATAGCACAAGCATTTAATGTTCTCTGGTTGCTATGTAAATTAAAAGCAGCCTGAAAGACAGCCAAGAGAAATCTGACAGAGGAGAGGACTTGTTTTCCCCCCAGCAGGACCTGGAGTTGTAAATTAGGTTAAACAGAAAAAAAAAAACACACACACACTCTCACCTCTTTCAAGGGAACTGGAGTGGCAATGATCAAGCTAGCAAAAGTAATAATGCAGAGAACCTGATAGTGCTTTTTCCATTTTTAAACTCTGGTAGACAAGGGTGCTGGAACAATTTGTGTAGGGTGGGGGTGGGGTGCTGAGAGCCCTTGAACCAAACTGTAAAGTCTGCATATGATGATAACCACTTCAAGCCAGGGGCTGTGGCAGCACCCCTAGTTCCTGTACCTGTATGTAGAGTCAACCAGAGAGTTTAATTGACAGCATAAAGAAGCTGGGAATATTCGGGTCAGACAAATAATCACAGTAAACTTATACTTTACAGTATGTGAACAAAGACTTTACGATAACCATAGGTCCTAGGTTATAATTTCTCTTGGTTTGTGGGAATTAGGCGTTGATACTAAGGAACCATGATGACCTAATTTTAAAGTGACAAACCCATGTAAATGTATTACAAAAAAGTGCTATTTTGCTGAAACTACTGCAATAATAAGAGTGAGTTAGGCCATGTCTACACTACCACTTATGTCAGTATAACTTAGGTCACCCAGGGGTGTGAATAAGTCACCCCCCAAGCAACATAAATTACACAGACCTATGTGCTGGTGTGGACAGCGTTATGGTGGCAGGAGACCTTCTCCTGCTGTCACTTGTTGGAGGTGGATTATTTAGGGCGATGGCAGACCTCTCTCTCGGCAGTGTACAGCAGCTCCACTAGAGATCTTTCAGCAGCGCTGCTGTGAGCTATTGAGTGTAGCCATAGCCTATACCAAATCAAAAAGGTAATTAAATATTACATTTCCCAGAAAAAAAAATAGTCTTTGTTTTGTAACACTGGGCTTTGCATAAACATACAGCATTTAAGGACTGTGGCAAATTGCCGGCTCTACTGTGATGGGTCTCACGCTCTCTCTTCTTGGGGGTGGTTCAGGGTACCGTTTCTTGCCCGTGAACTGGGGTATTAACTGCCCCACTAGTGTCCTAGAGGAGAGAAGTTGAGAGGGAAGGACCTGGGCCCGTCCTCTACTCTGGGTCCCAGCACAGGGGCCCTAGGGATAGCGGTAAACCACTTGAACTAGCAGTTCCTTCCCCTGGGCTACTTCCCTCTCCTGCCCTTCAGCTTGTGGAACTTTCTGCCCTCCCTCTGCACAAACCAGGGGTCCCTTTACCTAGAGTCTTGGTCTTCTTAGCCCACCGCACCACTTCTCCAAACTCTCCTCTGCTTCCCTCCCAACTGCTCTCTGCTTCAATGCCAATCCACTCTGCTTCAACTCCTCCTCTTATCTGATTGAAGCTGGGGTTTTTTATCATGTGACTGCCTTCATGAGCTTTAATTAATCTACAGCAAACTTTCTTCCCTCTACAGGGAATAAGGCTCCCTTCTAACACTCTCCTGCTGCCCTGTAGCCATGCTGTATCACAGTACATTTCAGGGAAGTCAGTATTTATATATCCACTGTAATCAAAGAGGATGAATATTAAGCTCCACACCACTTCTCTGAGATAGGAAGCCTTATTACACCTATTTTACTGATGGAGAAACTGAGGCATGGAGAAGTGAAGCAAGACGACTCACGTAATAGAGCAAGTTTGCATCAGAACAAGGAACAGAACCCAGAAATGGCAAAACCCCTAGTCTGATGATTCAGTTATTAAAGGACACTTTCTCCCCTTTAGAAATGAGTCTTTAGTTATCCAATTTTTCTTTTTATATTAAAAAAGAGAAATCAAGATATTGGCAGTGAGAATTTTATTGAATTAATTCTCCTCAGTCCACAAATATGTGCCACTGATTAAATTTTATTTGGTTCACTACTTGAAGGAATTCATTACATTAGTAATCAGTCATTATCCTCGTTTGTCAGGGGGTGGGGGCTGCTGATAACAAAAATACAAAAGATACATAATTCATAGAAACTGTTCTTTTGCCTTAGAAACAGTCAATGTTTCCCAGTCATACAGTGTTGTTCTACAATGTCCATCTGGGGATTTTCAGGATGCTAAATCCTTCATCAAAATTCATCTCTAATGCTGAAATGTGGCTGATCCTCCGGTTTAAAGTTCTGATTGGGGCTGCCATCCTCATTCAGAATTCTTTGAGAAGTGTAGCCAACAATAGGGTATTTGGCTTTGTACACATCATTGAAGATATCATCCAGGGATTTTAGCTCTTCATCCGTGAGTCCTGTCTATATGAAACATGGGCAAGAAAAAATGGCAGGTGTTTACATATGTCTTTATTTATGTTGATCATCCTACCCTCAGAGCCAGCCTTCAGATTTAATTTGCAGGGCACACAAACAATAGAGGGCTTAGTAACTGGCAATGGGTTATTTATCATAGAACCTTTAACCCCTAGGTCATTTATTCAAATTCAGCCCAGTAGTGACAAAGCCTGACATCCTCAGGTAAAGTGAGTTGTTGGCTTCAATTCATTTCCAAAAAGCACCATCACAGTTGGCCCATTTGGTATTCTCAGCAGAGACACCAAGGACTGAATTGGTCAAGGAAACTGAACTATACATTTTTAGATGCTATCCCTTGAAGGTATGTTGATGGGGCAGCTGCTGTCCAGGCTGTGTCTGTTCTACTGATGGAGAACTTCTCTCTCTAGAGCTCTCAGTTTAGTAGCTTTCACCAGTCCTAAATGCACTTTTTTTTATTTTAAATTTAAAGAGTAGCTAAAACCAATGTTAGAGGAAAACGTGTAAATCTATATAATGGAAGGTGTCTCAATCAGATCAAAAAGGTATTACGGCATTTCTTAGAAAATAAATATTTTCCTTATTCATAGGATTGGGCTTTGCATAAATATACAGCAGGGGAATATATTTTAGGAAAGCCAAGAAAATGATTGAAATTTTGCAAAGAAGGAATTAAACAAACAATCCCATTTCTTACTGTGTCATGAGTGAGATCTTCTGGGTCAAGTGACATCTTTGCAACTCCTCGTGTTGAGTCCTTCCCAACGAGGGCGTTGTATGGGGCACCTTTCCCATAAAATTCTGTTCAAGGAGAGGAAATCTAGTAATGCTCAGACTATTGATAGTGAAAACAATGGGCCAGATTAAGCATCTGCTTATACTAGCATGACATGAGCCCATTATGCTCCTAAATCAGTCAAAACTAAGGACTTGAATCTGAGCCCTTTTCCTCCCAAAACTTTAATGAAGTCTCAAGACAAACTAGCTTAACTGGACTAGTTAATGTGGCCTAAAATGGCAACTGGCTGTCTTCACTTAGATTGTAATACAGCTGCTGCCCAAGTTGTGTCTGATCTACTGATGGAGAATTTCTCTCTCTAGGGCTCTCAGTTTGGTAGCTTTCACCAGTCCTAAGTGCACTTTTAAAAAAAATTTAAAGAGTGGCTAAAACCAGTGTTGGAGGGAAATGTGTAAATCTATATAATGGGAAGGTACCTCAATCAGATCAAAAGGTATTACAGCATTTCTTAGAAAGTGATAGGATAAGAAGAGGATCTATTCTGTTCCAGACAGAGGTCAGCATGAAAGGGGGTGTGAAGCTGTGAGTGGGAGAAGGCACCTTCAGAGGAGGATGGTTAGGAATTAAGAGCAAATGAGTATGTTCTTTGTATTTAAATAGAGTTTGAAGTTTTCTAAAGGTTTAGGATGTTTAAGAAGAAAAATGGGATAATGTGAAAGGGGAAAAACCCCATGGGGAGAAGCCAACTCACCTTTTCCAGAAGTGACATCAAATACTACTCCCTTCACGGCCATGTAAATAGGCTGGCCCTCCTGGAAAGAAAGAGAGGCCAGCAGATGCTCAAAATGAAGCCAGTATGTGTACAGCACATTGAGGAGAAAATGAACCCCTTACTGTGTGTTCTCTAGCAACTTAAATCATGATCAATGCACACAAGATTCACAGCCTGGAGTTTTCATTCATCCCCCAATCCATCACATGCTGTAAAAAAAAAAAAAAAAAAAAAAAAACACGAATAAAGATTTCTCTGTGGGTCTCTGGGCAACAAGAAGCTGGTTTTCTATACCTCGCCATTATGACTGTTGTCAGTTGCCAAACAGTCATGCATCCCTGTGTCAGCTGCTGGCACTATACAGTAAAGAAGCCATATTCTGAGTCAATGGCAGGGATGGGGGAGGGAACAGAGGCTGCAAAGCCTCCAGGTCACTTGCAGGTTAGTGTACAAAAAAAATCAGTCTTCATCATGTGATAATTACATGAATAATTTCCACTGGTATCCAGTGATGTGTATTTCACTGGTATCTAGCTGTGATGCCAAGTTCTGAGTGTCTGCATTATGAATACCATGTTATACATGGAGAAGATGTAGTCTCCTGTTCTCACTATTGGAGCTTGTTTTCACTATTAGGACACCAAATACTAGTGGAATCGGTATGTTAAAGCCCTGTTTATTTCTGTGCTGCATCAGTCTGTCTCTTGCTCCCATAGATGACTATTCTTGTAATTCCTAGAATAAACACTGGCACTTGAAATAGTCTGAGAATCTTTATGGATTTAACCCCAGAAAATGATGGAAGTTCAAGGAAGAAACAATTCTGTTTGGAATCTAGTAGTCAGACAATACACTTCCCCTTTCTATGCCTTTTTTGGAGTCAGTTCATAATACTTGTTTGTTCCAAGATGATTAAGTAAATCATTCTGGAGGTGGATGTTTTGTGAAGTGAAAGGGTGTATGGCAGATGGTATTCTGCTTTCATCAAGAGGATAAAGTGCAAACATGCACACACAAATCTGATCTTCTGCTGACATCTGTTTTGCTTAATAAACCACTGATTCCACTTTGTCCTCCCCTCAAAATCTATTCTCCCTGTCCATGAGATGCTGGTTAGTGTTTTCTTAGTTTCTGGAGACAACCCCAAGAAGGCCAACCAGCAATCGCTTCAGAGAAGAGATCTGTGTAAATTTAGCAAAGGATTTTATCATTTTGAATTTGTTAGCTAAGATTTGTTTTCACCATAGAAAGCTAAAACTTCTGGAGATTGAATTCCTGTATTAATTCTATGATATTTTTAAAAACTGTCTATATACTTGACTTAATGAGCTAGAAAAATACATTAAAGGAAGATTTTGAATCCATTGGCCTACTCTAATCCTGAATCCATTGGCCTACTCTAATCCTGGCAGGCAAGGATTAGAGTAGGATGGATACTTCATTTAATCCCTACACATCTCTGAAGGCTATGGAATTAGCTCAGGTGAGAACAATAACTTTGTAAATGGGAAGAATTTTCTTTGAGGATTACCTCATTGGAGGGATCACCACAGGTTTTGGAAGAATAAATAGGTAGCTGTGATTCTGTAAAATTTTGAGACATCGGTAGTTATAGTGCTAGTGATGAGGGAGAGAGTGAGGGGGAGTTGTGTATTCCAGTAGCCTATTGAGTGGTTTGGTATTTATGGAGAAGCACATTCTACAGATCTCTAAAACTGAGGAACTGTCTGTAAACACTCAGATGGGAGCAGATATCTGGTATCTGTTCGTTTTCTGTCAGGAAGGAAACAGGAAAAATATCCTGTTCTACCATTGTGGTGTTCATCCTGGGGAAAAGGGGAGATCTGACAAACAACTAGAGACTTTGGGCCCATTGCCTGATTATTTTGATGGTTCTCTTGAGCAGCCTGGGAGAAACTGACCTGCTTGGATAGATGTTTAAGAACCTTGTCCCTACAATACCCGAGATATCCTTGAAACTGACTGTACTATTTGTACCTATGATTTGAAAAGGCATTTCTACTATTATATGTGCCTGAGATGGGTAAAGGACTGTTTAGTGAACTTGGCCTGTCTCACTAGACAAAATCTCAAACAGGGCTATCTATAGAAGAGTTTCCACCAGTTGCACATTTTTGATCTATTGTGTAAGAACTGATTAGAGAAAGAAATTAGAGTTAGGAAACCTGGATTCTCTTCCAAACTATTCACTGTGTGACTTTCAGCAGCACGTCACTTAACCACATTTGTTTAGTGTTTTGAAAACTTTGGTTGAAAGATACTTGCAAATTATTATTATAAGGCAATACAATTACCTTAAAGATAATACAGCTTTCTTTCCTCCTTCTCTAAAATTCTTTAAAATAGTGCTAGGAAGAAAAAAATTACTTCAGAAATGTTGGTGTTCTGAAGTTGTTTAAAAAAAAAAAAAAAGGAAATTCACACACATGCTTAGTTGAGAGTTAAAGTTGTCAATAGATATCTATTTTATCTCATTTTTAGTTTAAAATAAAGTCAGGAATTTAAGATCCCAGTAGAAACCTTATCTCTAGTCCTTAGCGTCTCCACCATCCCCATTCTAACCTTCAGCTATGAGTCACAGATGCCCAGTATCTCAGGTTAAAATTCTGGCCTTCAAACTATTAATATGCCACTAAACAGCTGTGACCAGACTTTCTAAAGTGCACAGCAGCCAGCAGATCCTATTGAAATCAATGGGAGTTTTGAGGAGCCGAGCTATTTTGAACCAGACTTTCCCCCTGCCTTCACTGTACAGGACGAGACCAAAACATGTAGTTACATCCATGGCTGACAGCTGACCATTTCTGCTAGGCTTATTCAATCTTTGCCTTACTGATTCTCACCATCAATTGCCATATGATCTATCAGTTCCTTCCCATTAATATATTGATCACTAACCTTTAATGTGCCTTGCTGACTTTTCACTTACTGACCATATTAACTAATCTCACCAACCTCTGCCTCCTTTGCCATGCCTTCTTTTGTGCCCTCATTCCACTCTGCTATTCTTCTCTCTCTTCCTCCCACTACAGTCTGATCCCGTCTACCGTCCTCATGCACACAACACAACAATCTTCTTCCAGCCCCAGTTCTGCCCCCTGTCCACTATTAACCTCCTCTCCAACTCTCTTGACAATAAGTAGAGAGAAAAAAATTAATTTTGCACTAAACAATATTAATTTGTTAACCTCCTCCCGTGCCATTACTTATGCTATTTCTAAATGTAGATTGTAAGATGGTTAGGCAATATCCTGTAATTCTGCATCTGTATGTAAAGATCTATGTACTCCTAAGGCCATGTATAAGTCTGATCACCTTGGACTTTATAGCTGTCACTATACAGCACGCCCCAATTACTCAGAACTTCATAGCAAGAGTACAAATACAAGTTGGATCCTCCTGCTCCAAAATCATAGGCCCTTATTATATGGGCTAAAAGGGCATCACAATAAGTTGTTAAAAATATAGGACCTATGACAGATACTTGAACAGTTCTACTGTTACCTAGTAGAGAGCAATGGTACGTACATATACACACTAGCCAGCTCATTACAAAAACATGTCATATTAGCCTCTACATATGATCCATAAGAGCCTGCTGTGCCCATCATCCCACAATGTCCTTGTCTTCATTGCAAAATTTTAACTCAAGTATTGCCCCATCCACACATACAGACCCTTAGTATGAGGGCTGTAGTGCTTTTAACTCTTATGGGCCAGCCTGCCCAGTGACACAGACCAAATCTCAGGTTAGCACAACTCATCAGCTGCTAACACAACCGTTCTGTAATGTGGATGCAGGCTAGCACCTTTTTCATCTGCTTTAGTCACTTTTCTGATCATACCAGGTGTGGTCCCCTCATCCTCACGATAAATTACACATCCTTGTAAGACAGGTCTCAGATCTTGTATAAGTATAAACTGGAAATGTGCGTGTTGAGTGAGGGGAACAGAATGCAGGTTATATCTCCATATAACAAAAGATCATACCACTGAAATTCATATGCACAATGGGGAAGAAGACTTGTGTTTCTTTCATGTGGCAACAAGTGGTGTTCTTAACTGAAAATGTCCAGACTGTCCGATGTTTGTCATTGTAACTACACTGTTCTAATATCCTGGCTCGCACAAGTTGGTTTCTTTTATCACTGTCTCCTCGTTTGTTTCCCAGCGATGTTTTTAGTCTGAGAGTGGTGACTATGCTCCCCAGTTGGAGAGAGCTGATTAGGTAGCTCCACTGTGTGATGACACTTGGTTTCCTTTGACATGAAAAGTTTTAAAGTCTCTAGGAGAGAGATGGTAAAGTTGGCATCAAACTGCTCCAGACACAGCAGGGCTGTGGCTAGTTTCTGGTGGGAGTGTCACGCATCCGATAGTAACAACTCCGCCCCATCTCCGCAGGGGCGGTGCCCTCCGCCCATGCAGCAGCGCCTTCCCCCACCTAGTCATGCCCCCGGGGCCAGCGCCCATGCCCCCCAGGTCCCCAGCGAGCGGCGCCCCCTCCCCACCCGCATCGGCGACGCCGCTCTCCCCGACGGGCCCGGCGGTGCCCCCGTACCTCCTGCCCGCTGTATCTGGCCAGCTCGGACTCGGTGAAGAGCCGCACCGGGCTGGGGGCCGGGGCCGGCTTGAAGCGCAGCTGCTGCTCCGCCAGAGCGGCCCAGACGGCCAGGCAGCCCAGGGCCAGGGGAAGCAGCCGCTCAGGCCCACGGGCCATGGTGCAGCGGAGGCGGCCAGGCAGCTCCGGGGCGGGGCCAGGGGCCTGCGAGGCGGGATCCGGGGAGGCTGTGGGCTGGCATCGGCCCCTGTGGGGAAACACCCTTCGTCCGTCCCACCCCTTCAACTGCCCCTGCCCTGACCCGCCCCGAGCTCTCCCCAATCACCAGTACTCCCATCAGCCCTGTAGCTCCCCAGCCCCAAACCACCCCTCACATCCCCTGCATTGCAACCCCCCAGCTCCCTCCAAATCACCCGCCCCACACCTCCCTTCCCCAAACCACGCCTCACATCCCCTGCATTGCAACCCCCCAGCTCCCTCCAAACCAACCACTCCTTACACCAGCCCCAGCTCCCCCAAATCACCCGCCCCACACCTTCCCCGCTCCACACCAGCCCTGCAGCTCCCCTGCCCCAAACCACCTCTCAAATCCCCTGCACTACAACCTCCCAGCTCTCTCCAAACCAACCACTCCTTACACCAGCCCCAGCTCCCCCAAATCACCTGCCTCACACCAGCCCTGCAGCTCCCCTCCCCCAAACCACCCCCCCACATCCCCTGCATCGCAACCCCCTAGCTCCCTCCAAACCAACCACCCCACCCCCTCAACTCCCCCTGCCCCACACCACCCCTTACACCTGCCCCAGCTCCCCCAAATCACCCAGCCCCCTCACCATCCCCAGATCCCCGCAAATCACCCCGTTCCTCACCTCCCTAGCCCTACACCAGCCCGGCAGCTCCTTCCAGCTACCCCATCCCCTCACTTCCCATGCCCCACACGACCCCTTACACCTGCCCCAGGTCTGCCAAATCACCCAGCCCCTTCACCATCCCCAGATCCTCCCCCAAACCACCCCATCCCCTCACCTCTCCAGCCCCACACTAGCCCTGCAGCTCCTCTGCTGCAAACCACCTCATCCTGTCACTCCGCTGCCCCACAACACCTCCAGCTCCCTCCAAACCAACCACCCCACCCCTTCAACTCCCCCTTACACCCACACCACCCCTTACACCCACCCCACAGCTCCCAAATCACCCCATTCCCTCACCTCCGCTGCCCTGCAGCTCTCCCCACCCCAAACCACCCCCATTCCCTTACCTCCCCTGCCGCACACCAGCCCTGCAGCTACCCCAGCCATCTCACCCCCTCATATTCCTCTGCTCACACCATCCTCATACCACCCCCGCAACAGCATCTTATCCCCTCAGGTCCCCTGCCGTACACAACCCTATGTCCCCCTACACCCACCCTGCATCTCCCCAACTTCAAATCCCTTACTTACACCTACCCCACAGTAGCTCTGCATCTCCCTTCAAACCACTCTCCTAACTCCAATTCTTCGCCTTCACTCCAATTCCTACCTCTCATCAGCCCTGCATCTTCCCCCAGACCAGGCTCCTATCTCCTATTCACTCCCAACCCCTACCTCTGCCCTTCCTTGCATCTTCTCCTAATTCCAACCCTTCATATCCGCCCCCAACTGCTGTCCCTCATTGCCACCAACCACCATCCCCTCTCCAGTCCTGCATCTCTGCAACTCCAGCCCATCACCTTCTCAATTCCAACCATCCAGTCCTATACCTTTCCCACTACCCCCATCCCCCATACTGACACCGTCATCCCTGATTTAGACCTCAATCCATTGCCTGGACCCTAACCCAACCCTATATTCCTCCTAACTCACAATGTAATCTCAGATCCACTGTTTTCCTTAACCTAATTTCAGCCTCTGGCTTTTCTTTAACCTCCCCCTAACACAGCTAACCCTTCCTCTCATCTCAGGGCCTAATCTTAGCTGTTTGTCATTTCTTTTACACCACACCCTAGTTCCAACTCCCCCTTTTCCCCTATGAGGTATATGAATTAGATAAGGATGTGGACAAATTGGAAAGAGCTCAGAGAAGAGCAACAAAAATGATTAAAGGTTTAGGAAACCTGACCTATGAGGAAACGTTGGAAAAAACACTAGGCATGTTTAGTCTTGGGGAAAGAAGACTGAGGGGCAACCTGGTAAGTCTCTGTTATGTTTTTATAAAGGGCTTTTATAAAGAGAAGGGTGATCAGTTGTCCTCCAGGTCCACTGAAGATAGTACAAGAAGTAATGAGCTTAATCTGCAGCAAGGGAGATTTAGGTTAGGTATGAGGAAAAACTTTCTAACTTTAAGGGTAGTTAAGCTCTGGAATTGGCTTCTAAGGGAGGTCATAGAATCATACAATCATAGAATATCAGGGTTGGAAGGGACCTCAAGAGATCATCTAGTCCAACCCCCTGCTCAAAGCAGGTCATTGGAGTTCCCATAATTGGAAGTGTTTAAAAACAAGTTGGACAAACACCTGTCAAGGATGATTTAGGTTTATTTGGTTCTGCCACAGTGCAGGGGGCTGGAGTCCCCAGACCTACATTTCTATGATTCTGTGAGTAATGCAGGTATTTATATATAGCATTCTGACAGTGCGTTTGATATTCCTGTTTAAACGAGTTGATGTATTATTTTTGCAAAAATACAGGGGAAGAGTTTAAGCAAATACATATATGCATAAAAATTAAACAAGGATCTGTAAAGTGCCTGTTATTACTCTGAGGAAGAATAATTAGTGGTTCACATCTGTAATTGACAGAGTGGTATTCCTTGAGGTATAAGCAGCCAGAATTGTAACAGACAATAGCTAATAAAAGATTCTTTCATTCCATTCTCTGAAGTTTCTCTGCTTGCTGTCTCAGATGATTATGCAGAAAACTGGGGAAAATAAGGATGGTTCAATCTTTGTGACTTAAAAATGCTAAGATTTTCAAGTTAAGGAACAAGTGGAAAAATATGAATGGAGATGGATTCCAATTCTCACATGTTGTGATTTCTCCCTGCTAGAAAGTATATTGTAGGGAAACATCCTGCACTGAAAAGGGGATTGACAAAATAAATGATCTAATGTCTGTGATTCTGTGTAGAATGAAAATCAGGTTAAACTATTCTTTTCAATTCAGGTTCTGGTACCTCCCTCATCAACATAGAATCTGAGTGCCTTCTAGTAGTAGCAGTGTGACTAACATCAGTCGTGTGGACTGGTTATGTGGAACACAATCTGATCTATCATAAGGTATTCTTGTAATTACTGATCCTACTACAGTCATACTGTGAAATGCAGAGTTTTCTATAAATTTACATGTAAAAAACTAAAAGGCATTTTCATTACCATTTTATGTGTACTTGAAAGTTTTTTAGATATGGTCTAAAGCTTGCTAAAACCAAGTGTTTCATATTTGATTTTAGTACAGTTTTCCCTTATCCTGTGAAAACTGTATGTTTCTTGTTTAAACCATGTTCATTATTAAAATTTTTGAATAGTCTTGGGCTGAGAACTTTGGTACCATGTTAGAAAACCCCCAATAATTGATAATTCCCTGTTGACAGGAAATTTGATCATGTTTGATACTGGGAAAATGAATGGAGAGAGAATTATTTTTCCTCTTGAGAATTTTTCAAGAATCTTGTAATATATTGGCATTTATTAGTAGAGCACTGAAAACAGAACATAAATTTTCTATTAAGTTAGCTCTCTGGAAAGGTTAATATAAAACTGATCCTGAATATCAACATCTGAGAAAAGTGGGCCTGACCCTGAGGTTATATCTTCACTGCAGAGTTTACCTAGGTCCAGACACCCAGGTAAGGGTATCTGAGCTAGCCAAGACTACCTGCAAGCACCCATACCTTGAAGCCACACTTAAGTCGTGACGCATACCTATCAAGCCACATTTACATTGGTCCCGCAATAGCCTGAATTATACACTAGGATTTCTGGGACCATAGTCGATGGTTCTTAGTGCTCCACTAAGCTGAGCCTCTCTATGAATTGCTTCACAGGGTATTGTGGGGAAACTTGTCTTTCCTTTCTGGGTCTCTGTTGAGAAAGGAATCTCTCAGCAAACTGTACAGTCTCAGAGGCTTTTAAAATGGTTTGGTTCTGTCCAGATAGAAGGCTAACATAAGAACAGGCATACTGGGTCAGACCAATGGTCCATCTAACCCAGTATCCTGTCTTCTGACAGTGACTGGTGCTAGATGCTTCAGAGGGAATGAACAGAACAGGTTAATTATCAAGTGATGCATATGCAGGCATCCAGTACCAGCTTCTGGCTGTCAGAGGTTTAGGGACACCAAAGCATGAGAGTGCATCCCTCAGCATCTTGGCTAATAGCCATTGATGGCCCTATCCTCCATGAACTTACCTAATTCTTTTTTGAACCCATTTGTACTTTTGGCCATCACTGTGTATACATAGTTGGAGTTATGTTTTCCAATATGCATTACTTTGCACTTATGAACACTGAATTTGTTGTTTTGCCATTTTATTGTCCAGTCAACCGGTTTTGTGAGATCCACTTCACGGTCAGCTTTGGACTTAAGTATCTTGAGTAATTTTTGTATTGTCTGCAAATTTAGCCACCTTATTGTTCACCCCCTTTTCCAGATCACTTATGAACATGTTGAACAGCACTGATCCCAATACAGATTCTTAGGGGACCCCACTATTTACCTTTCTCCACTGAAAATTGGCCATTTATTTCTATCCTTTGTTTCCTATCTTTTAACCGGTTACTAATCCATGAGAGGACTTTCTCTCTTATCCCATGACTTCTTATTTTGATTAAGATTCTTTGGTGAGGGACCTTGTCAATGATTTTCTGAAAGTCCAGCTACTTATCTGGATCACACTTGTTCACATGTCTGTTAACACCCCCAAAAAATTCTAAGATTGATGAGGCATGATTTCACTTTACAAAAGCTTGTTGACTCTTTTACCAACATAACGTGTTCTTCTATGTGTCTGTTAATTCTATTCTTGACTACAGTTTCAACCACTTTGTCCATACTGAAGTTAGGCTTACTGGCCTGTAATTGCCAGGATTGCCTCTGTAGCCTTCTTAAAAAATAGGCATTTCATTAGCTACTCTCCAGTCACTGGGTATGCAGGCTGATTTAAGTGATAGATTACATACTACAGTTAGTAGTTCTGCATTTTCATATTTGAGTTCCTTCAGAAACCTTGGGTGAATACATCTGGTCCTGGTGACTTATTACTGTTTAATTTATCCATTTAGACTCAGAGACTTTAAGGTCAGAAGGGGCCATCATGATCATCTAGTCTGATCTCTTGCACATTGCAGGACACAGAACCTCATCCACCCCGTCCTGTAATAGACCCCTAGCCCCTGGCTGAGTTACTGAAGTCCTCAAATCTTGATTTAAAGACTTCAAGTTACAGAGAATCCACCATTGACACTAGTTTAAACCTGCAAGAAACCCATGCCCCATGCTGCAGAGAAAAGCAAAAAAAACCCAGGGCTCTACCCATCTGACCTGGGGGGAAATTCCTTTCTGACCCCAAATCTGGTGATCAGTTAGACCCTGAGCATGTGGGCAAAACCACCGAGCCAGACACCTGGGAAAGAATTCTCGGTAGTAATTCAGAACCCTCCCCATCTAGTGTCCCATCACCAGCCATTGGAGATATTTGCTGCTAGCAGTCGCAGCTTGGCTACATGCTACTGCAGGCAGTCTCATCATACCATCCACTCTATAAACTTATCAAGCTCAGTCTTGAAGCCAGTTAAGTTTTTTGCCCCCACTGCACCCTTTGGAAGGCTGTTCCAGAACTTCACTCCTCTGATGGTTAGAAACCTTGGTTTAAGTTCAAGCCTAAGCTTGTTGATGGCCAGTTTATATCTATTTGTTCTTGTGTCCACATTGGCGCTTAACTTAAATAACGCCTCTCCTTCCCTGGTATTTATCCCTCTGATGTATCTATAGAGAGCAATCATATCTCCCCTCAGCCTTCTTGTAGTTAGGCTAAACTAGTCAAGCTCTTTGAATGTCCTCTCATAAGGTAGGTATTCCATTCTTCGGATCATCCTATGCGGGTTACTGCATCCTTCTCTGCACCTGTTCCAGTTAGAATTAATCTTTCTTAAACAAGGGCGACCAGAACTGCACATAGTATTCCAGATGAGATCTCAGCAGTGCTTTATATAATGGTATTAACACTTCCCTGTCTCTACTGGAAATATCCCACCTGATGCATCCTAGACTGCATTAGCTTTTTTCACAGCCACATCACATTGGTGGCTCCTAGTCATTCTCGGAACAACAAAAACACTCAGGTCTTTCTCTTCCTCTGTCACTTCCAACTGATAAGTCCTCAGTCTATAGCAAAAATTATTATTATTAGTCCTTATGTCAGTGGTGGACAACCTGCAGCCTGTCAGGGTAATCCGCTGGTGGGCTGCCAGACAGTTTGTTTACATTTACATGGTTGCCTGCAGCTCCCAGTGGCCGTAATTCGCTGTTCCCGGCCAATGGGAGCTGCGGGAAGTGGCGTGGGCCGCAGGGAGGAACGTGCTGGCTGGTGCTTCCCGCAGCTTCCATTGACCGGGAATGGCAAACCGTGGCCACTGGGAGCTGCAGGCTGCCATGCAAATGTAAACAAACTGTCTGGCGGCCTGCCAGCGTATTACCCTCATGGGCTGTGTGTGGCCTGCAAGTTGCCCAGCACTGCCTTATGTGCATGACTTTGCACTATTACATTTTATCCCATTTCTATTACTCCAGTTTACAAGGTCTTCCAGGTAATCTTGTATGATATTCTAATCCTCCTTTTTATTGGCAATACTTCCCAACTTTGTGTCATCGGCAAATTTTATTAACACACACTCACTTTTTATGCCAAGGTCAGTACTAAAAATGTTAAATAAGATTGGTCCCAAGAATGATCCCTGCGGAACTCCATTAGTAACCTCCCTCCAGCCCGACAGTTCACCTTTCAATATGACCTGTTGTAGTCTTCCCTTTAACCAGTTCCGTATCCACCTTTCAATTTTCATATTAATCCCTATCTTCAATTTAACTAACAATTTCCCATGTGGAACTATATCAGATGTCTTACTGAAATCTAGGTAGATTAAATCTACTGCATTTTCTTTGTTTAAAAAAATCATTTATCTTTTCAAAGAAGGTTTCAGAGTAACAGCCGTGTTAGTGTGTATCCGCAAAGTGAGCTGTAGCTCACGAACACTTATGCTCAAATAAATTTGTTAGTCTCTCTAAGGTGCCACAAGTACTCCTTTTCTTCTCAAAGAAGGAGATCAGGTTGGTCTGGCATGATCTAGTTTTTGTAAACCCATGTTGCATTTTATCCCAATTACTGTTCACCTCTACATCCTTAACTATTTTCTCTTTCAAAATTTGTTCCAAAACTTTGCATACAATTGAGGTCAAACTAAAAAGCCTGTGGTTTCCCAGATCACATTTTTCCCCTTTTTTAAAAATAGGAATTATATCAGCAATTCTCCAGTCATTGGATATGACCCCCAAATCTACAGATTAATTAAAAATCCTTACTATTGGGCTTGCAGTTTCACATGCCAGTTCCTTTAATATTCTTGGATAGAGATTATTCAGGCCCCCCAGTTTAGTCCCATTAAGATGTTTGAGTTTGACTTAGACTTACAACTTGAATGTGGTAATTTCTATCTCCATATCCTCATTCCCATTAGCCATCCTGCCTCTACCTCTAAGCTCTTCATTAGTCTTATTAAAAACTGAGGCAAAGTATTTGTTTAGGTGTTGGGCCATGCCTAGATTTTCTTTAATCTCCACCCCATCCTTAGTGGTTAGGGGTCCCACTTCTTCTTCCCTCGTTTTCTTTTTATTTATGTGGCTATAGAACCTTTTATTATTGGTTTTAATTCCCTTTGTAGTATCTAACTCCGCTTGGCTTTTGGCAGTTCTCACTTTATCCCTATACTTTCTGACCTCCATGAGGAAGCTTTCCTTGCTGATCCATTCCATCTTCCATTCCTTGTAGGCTTTCTGCTTTCTTTTAATCACCTTTTTGAGATGCTTGCTCATCTAAGTTGGTCTGCAACCCTTCCTTGTGAATTTTTGCCCTTGCTTGGATACAGGGGAAACCACCTCTATTGAAACCTCAATCTGAGACAGTTCCTCAGATTGGTCACCTAAAAAAATTATTTGGATGTGGGATCTCTCCGATATCCTCTGCAGTGAAGACCACTGCAGAGAATTCATGGAACTTCTCTGGGATGGCCTTGTCTTCCTTGAGTGCTTCTTTAGCATCTTGATTATCAAGTGGCCCAACTGGTTGTCTGGCAGGCTTTATAGTGTCTGCTTGAAGGTAAACCCTAGCTGTTACGGTGTTCAGAGAAGCCCCTATAAAGAATATCTATTGTACTGTGCTCAAAGTGGACTTAGTGTTGACTTGGAGACCTAGCCTGTGGAACAGGGATATGGTTGTCTGTACTGCAGAGAATGTAATTGTATGACTGGCCCTTGAGCAGCTAGTCATCAAAGTAGGGGAAGACTATTATTCCCGGCCACCGGAGGTAAGCAGCTATCACTGCTCTGATCTTTGAGAATACCCTTGGGACAGAGGAGAGGTCAAAGGGAAACACTCAGTACTGGAAGTGACTCTGACTGCTTGTAAAACAAAGAACCTTTTGTGAGAGGGGTGAATTGTGACATGAAAATATGTGTCCTGAAGGTTGAGGGCCATGAACCAGTTCCTGGAATCTAACTATGGAATAATGTCTGTGGAGTTACCATCCTGAATTTCTGTGATTCCACAAAGGTGTTTATCAGTCCGAGATCTAATATTGATTTCTCCATCCTCTGTTCTTTTAGGGTACCAGAAAATACTTGGAGTAGAATCTCTTCCCTCTCCGCTGGAATGCAACTGTTTCTGTGGCTCCTATGCATAGAAGAGAGATGACTTCTTGTCTCAGTAACTGTTCATGAGATAAATAGGGTCGGTAAAGAGGGCAGGGTGAGCAATGGAGGTGAAATGGATTGAGTAACCTGATGTTAAGGCCTCCAACACCCATCTGTTAGACGTAATCTGTTCCCAAGCAGGTTGAAAATGGGAGAATCCTCTCCAAAGGGAGGGAGGTGAGTGCAGCTGAACATTCATGAGGTGTGGAAGTTCCAAGCTCTCAACCAAACCATCAGAATTGACGGTTGGATGAAGAGGACAGCTGTGTGGTGGTAGTAGTCACAGTAGGTAGTCTCTTCTTTTGACACCTAGGCCTGCCTTTCGATGGTTCAGTAGGCCTAGGGTAGGTAAAGAACTGAACTGGACGAGATCTCTGTGCCATTTGTGATCTGCTAAATTTTCTTTTGTTTGCAGGCATGTATATGCTAAGGGCTCTAAGTGTGGCTCTGGAATCTTTCAAAGTCTGGAGAATTGACTCATAGGAGAATTTAAGTCCATCAAAAGGGAAGTTTTCTACAGTATGTTGGACCTCCCTAAGAAAACCAGATAGCTCTAGCCAAAGTTCTCTGCTCATAACATCAGTGGAGGTGCAGTGGCCTACTGTCACCTGAATCTAGGGAGGCTATCAAAGAGGCTCTTGCTAAGAACTGACCTTTGACTATGATGGTCTTGAACTGCTCACAGTGTTCTACAGGTAAGTGTTCACTAAAACTGTTGAATTTGTCATAATTGGAATAGTTGTACTTCACCATTAGACCTTGTTAATTTGTAATCCAAAATTTTGGAGTGGCTGAAAAGTAGCTCTTACAACCAAATAGGTCAAGGCACTTCTGGTCTTTATCACAGGGTGTAGACTTGGAAAGATGTTGGCTGCCATGCTTGTTGACAGCCTCCACAGCTAAAGAATTTGGTGGAGAGTGGGAGAACAAAAATTCCACATATTTTAGTTGGGATGTAGTACCATGAGCCTGCTTGCAAGTGGGTGGTGTGCTGGCTTATGGTTTTGGCAGGATCCAGCAGAGCTTTATTCACTTGTAAAGTCACTCAACCAGAGGATGTTCTAAGCAAAATGCCAAAAGTTTGTTGCAACTCTTGGGCCTTCTTTAAGGGAATCTCTAGCAAGTCAGTATGCTTCATCAGTTCCTGACACTATTTAAAATCACTAGCCAAAGAAGGTGGAGGCATTACAGCCTCATATGGTGGTGATGATATTTGTTTGAGGTGTCCCCTCCTTGTCCACTCTGACCTCTTGCTCCTCAAAAGTTTCCTCTCGAGGTTGAGGTTGTTGAGGAGAAAGTGATGGAACAGACAGGTGTCGTCTTCTGTATTCCCCACGAGTGACACTAGGAGCCGTTGAGAACTGACGGTAATAGAGAGTCCATGGGTCTTAAGAAGGGCATTGAGGGGGCCCATAAGGTAGAGGATGGAGCATCCACTGCTGGTCATACCAGTGAGGCAGGGCTTATGATAGTTTCTCCCTTGGAATTTCCCTTTGAGGGTAGGTATCAGGGAAGAAGTCTCTCCTATGGAAGGTAGGAGATCCCTGGACAGAGATCTGGGAATCAGAGGACTCCTCCTCAGAATAGTTCAAAGGTGGGGTGAACACTGAAGATAAAGATAGTTGTCCACCTGGTGTGATATGTACCGGAGAGCTGGTCACTGGGGCTGGGTCCAAGAGATACAGGGAAGTAAAGGATGCTTTGTACACCCACACATCCTTGCTTTCTGTGAGGAAATGCATGGATAAATTCAGATGTACACTACAACATCACATTGATCTATTTGCTATTATTATGAGAATTTGGTTTAAACCTCCTGCCTCCTCTTTGTTTCCCAAGTACTAACACCCCAATGAATTGTACAACCAAGTACTTTATTAAAAACGAATACAGGTGTTCCAGCTGCCAATACTAGAGAGTACAATTGTTAATAAAAGTGAAAGTGCAACGAAAACCAACAGTGATGCCAATCTGTGTAACGTCACTGGAAATGTAAATGCCACCACCAGTGTAGCTGGTTCTCTACCTGTGGCTGAAAGGAGACAGAGTGAACAGGGTACATCTAATCATACACACTTCAATTCCAGGAGTTCATCAACTGAATCTTTGCCTACCCTGCCCCCTACAATTGTCCAGTGGCTATATTGGTTGCAGGATGTGCAGCATGGAGGAGGGTCCTCTGGGGATGGTGTTGATGCAGGTATTAGGGTCTGCTGCTTGCTGACCATCACACTGAGCAGTCACTCAAACATTTGCTCCTCCCAGTCTTGCTCGAGTTCCCTGTGTTGCTGTCAGCTCCTGCTCCATTCTCACTCTGTCATGCTCAAAGTACTCTGCCACCAGTCTCTCCTCCCTCTCCCTGTCTGAAACCTCCTTTTTCCTCTTCTGCTTCATCATTTGCTGCTGGAATTTCAGCTGTTGGTTCAACCTGTGGTCAGAATCCCTCTGCATGTCCTGCAGCAGGTAGTCTCTAACCCTTTGTCTTTTCTCCTGTTGGTTCAGGGTCCTTGCCCAAAGGGGCTAGGTGGCTGCCTTGGTCCAGCAAAGACAGAAGGCCCTGCCAAGGCAATGAAAGAGGATATTACTTTTTTGTCCAGGAAAAGAAAACAAAAAAGTTCCTTCCCTTTTCATGTTCCGCATCAAAGTAAGGCCACAAGTTAATACTTTTATCTACCTGGTAGCATGCCTTGATTCCATCTGCCCTGTCAGGGTTCCTTCCCCACTCTGAACTCTAGGGTACAGATGTGGGGAACCGCATGAAAGACCCCCTAAGCTTATTCTTACCAGTTTAGGTTAAAAACTTCCCCAAGGTACAAACTTTGCTTTGTCCTTGAACAGTATGCTGCCGCCACCAAGCGTTTTAAACAAAGAACAGGGAAAGAGACCACTTGGAGACGTCTTCCCCAAAAATATCCCCCCAAGCCCTACACACCCCCTTTCCTGGGGAGGCTTGACAATAATATCCTAACCAATTTGTTACAAAATCATCAAATGCCCAAACCCCTGGATCTTGGAACAACGGAAAAATCAGTCAGGTTCTTAAAAGAAGGATTTTATTTAAAAAAAAAAAAAAAAAAAAAAGGTAAAAATCATCTCTGTAAAATCAGGATGGAAAATACTTTACAGGGTATTCAGATTCAAAACACAGAGGATCCCCCTCTGGGCAAAACCTTAAAGTTACAGAAAACAGGAATAAACCTCCCTCTTAACACAAGGAAAATTCACATAAAACAAAAGATAAACTAATCCGCCTTGCCTGGCTTACCTATACTGGTTGCAATATTGGAGACTTGGATTAGGATGGGTTTGGAGAAGATGGATTTCTGTCTGGCCTCTCTCAGTCCCAAGAGAGAACAACCACGTAAACAAAGATCACAAACAAAAGCCTTCCCCCCCCAAGATTTGAAAGTATCTTGTCCCCTTATTGGTCCTTTGGGTCAGTTGCCAGCCAGGTTTTCTGAGCTTCTTAACCCTTTACAGGTAACAGGATGTTGCCTCTGGCAGGAGGGATTTTATAGCACTGTATACAGAAAGGTGGTTACCCTTCCCTTTATTTTTATGACATGCCCATATTTGCCTGTTCAGAAGCAGCTGCATTTCAGGTCACCAGCCCATGAAGTAAATCTTTTATATTTATTTTATTGTAAAAAATCAATACATATTTTTGGCCTAGACAGGAGGCGCTTGGGGCCCACAGGCCAAGGACCTTTTACCAGTAGTGGTCTTAACACTATTTCAGCCAGTGGTATGTAGGAGACAGACCTCAATATTGAGTCGAAAATATTTATCAGTAAAACTATTATAATTTATTCTTATAATATTAGGTCATTTCAAACTTGCTTGCACCTTAAAATATACTCAATATTTATACAGGATGCTTAGAAAAATAACAGCACAGTCTTATGTTATCAGTTGCTTATTTAATTGTATGAAATGTTCAAGTTAAAGAAATCTACCTTCTGTCAACTAGTGACAAATTGTCGAAGTGTCAAAGGAGGATAACCACCCCACAGCCATAAAATCTGTGTTTACTCTGAAATGCAGCTTTTATAAGTTCTATCGTGCCTTAACTTTCTGTGTTATTTTCTTTTGTTATGTTTTGAAAGATGTATGTAAACCTTGGTTGTTAGGATTTTATGTTTTCTATAGAATGTTTTACTGAAGTTTTTAACTGCAAGTTGTAAATGTACTACAAATGGCAGATTTTAAATCTAAGGGTCATTTTGGACAAAGGACCAAAGCACATCTGGTATGAGATGCAAGTCTACTACAGAGACGAGTTTTATCTCAAGCAAAGGATTTTGTAGGCATGTTTACTATTGTGTCATCAAGAGCCATAAAAGTAGGCCTTTTACAACCCCCACTCTCTTTGCAAGAAAAAAGTGTTGGTTTCAAACACACAGCAAATATGCTAGAAAAAAATCCTATTAAAATTAACCCCTTTTATAAACTCTTTAAAGACTTAATTATTCAAATATTAAGGAAAACATTTATGGCTGGGGAATGTTTTGTAGCAGATCTTTGTAACTTCTAAGTTCATGTTCCACTTGATGGTGAAAAATCTATGCCTGTCACTTAAATGCTTAAGAGTTCATCAGCTTCTTTTGAGATGTATATTTGCAAGTGCTTTGTCTCTAACTGCAAACCTTCTAATGTAATAAGTTCCTTATATCATTGTATATGAACAGTGGCATGGTTTACGTGCAATATAGTAAGGTCATTTGATGCTACAACTGGTTACTCATTTAAAAGCCATTTGAGTATAGAATATTTGTATTAAATAGGGAATTTATTTGATTATCTGGCTTAAACTACTTTCTTACCAAACTCGGAGAAACAATCACCTATCCAAAGATTGTTAAGAAGGGACAATAACTTCTTTAATGACTATTCAAGTTTAAAAACTTTCTTTAAGGAGTAATAAAGTTTAAAAAATACTTTTGAAAACTGAAAACCATTATATACGACATACAGGTATTTGCACCCTTTTGAAGCAGAATTTCAGCTCCAGTAAGCTAGAAAGGAACTAATGGGATAAATCAGAAAATGGACCGAATAAAAGAAAACTCAAACTTCGAAGATGTTCTGATAATCTCCCACAACAAAGGCAGTATAACTATCAAGTTGAGGAAAAATTACAACCCTGCTGCATGTGTTGTAGCAGATCATCTATGCATGAGCTGAAACTGCTGATAACCTCAGAAAGGTGCTGAGCCAATGAAAGAATGACAGCTGCTAATTTTTTAATTCAACCAAGCTCTGAAATAGGCTTGACTTCCTCTTCCAGTAAAACTATGAAAGGAAAGGAATATAAAACTTGCTGAATTAAGTAAACCAGCAGCACAGCCTGCTCCCATTCCTCAACTTTACAGTACTCCTCACAGCTCCTCCTGTTCATCTCTGCAAGCAAACAAGTAACAGCAATTAGCCAAAGAGCAAAACGGAGCATAGAAGAGCATCAAGAAGAAGCAGCAACCTTCCAGTTCAGCACTGTTCCTTCAGCATCAAGGGCTAGATTAAGTTAGCAAAGCACCCCAAGGAATCAGATATAAATTTTCTTGTAGTGATTTTAATAGCATATTGAAATGCTATTGTAATTTAAGGTATTAACAGCATCTGTTGTTAAATACCAGATTGTTTTACATCATGTATTTCTGGAGAGGAGACATAAGATCACTTGGTAAACAGGCAGAAATTGTGGGATTTAATTTGGATTTAAGATGCTTGATATTAATTTACTTGTCTCAAGACAGCTCCCTGAATAACTTTTTTTTAGCGGAGTTAAATATTTTATTTGGTTTCATAGGACTTAGTTAAGATTGCTCACTATTAACTTAAATAGCTTATTAATCCTTATCAATAATATTGATATGATGGCTCCGGGAGCACTCATGTAAACTAGCTGGATGTGGGGCTCCACATGTGGTTGTGCTGAGTGATAACAGCGCCTGGAGGGGTTTGCTCTTGTTACTATCAAAGCATTCTGAGAGACAGCTCAGGCTGGAGAGTTAAGGGGGCACAGTTGTTCCACAGTCCCAGGCTGAACCCTGAGGATCCTGTCACAATATATCAAAAAGGATTCACCAATCCTTAAATTAAATTATTTTGCCCATCTATAAACTGCTGTAGTTATCTATGACAGAACCATTATTGCTTGTTTGTGTGTTTTCTTTTTTGCTTTAATCATAATTATTACCTGTGACTGTATTATTATTATATTGCTTGGTTTTAATCATGGTATCCCTAAAGTATGGTGTAACCCATACACCTCCTGGGTGTAGTGTTCTGTCCCATCTAGTGGCACCGAGACCACTTAGGCCTGGTCTACACTGGGGTGGGGAAATCGATCTAAGTTACGCAACTTCAGCTAGATTAGACGCGATAAATCGACCCCTGATGGATTTATCACTGCCCGTCGATCCTGCAGGTAATGTAGACAAGCCCTTAGAGAGAGAGAAAATAAGTCTGCTCTACCACCTTAACTAACAGCCTGTTGTCTTTTAGCTCTTGCAGTAGAGGCTCATGCACTAAGCTCCAGAGGTCCCCGGTTCAATCCTGCCCGCCGACAACCAGGGTCTGTTGGCGTTACAAGTGGGGGTTCGTCCTGGATTTCAACTGGGAAGTCTCTGAACCTCATGACACGCTTCCTCAGCTATGGGAAGTATGTAACCCACACACCTCCTGGGCTTCTGTCCCATCTAGTGACACTGAAACCACTTAGAGAGAGCTAAAATTAGTCTGCTTTACAGCCTTAGCTAACAGCCAGTTGGCTTTTAGTTCATGTGGTAGAGGCTCATGCACTAATCTCCAGAGGTCCCCAGTTCGATCCTGCCCACCGATGACCAGGGTTTGTTGGCATTACAATGGCAGAGAATCCCATGTGACTAAAATAGTGGGAGTCCCACTGAGAGACGATTACTAAGATTTGGCCAACAGTTTCTTGTTTCTCTAAACTATAAATTTTAGTTGATTTTTGAGATAAAATCACTTGGTGCTCTACAACTTGGAACATTCCTTTCTACCCTACAGGCAGCATTAGAAGATGTTAATCTCCTGAAGACTCCAGATTAGAAGGAGGAACAATTTTTCCAGGCCTTTGGTAGAAGACAACCATCTGTCTATGCCAAGGAGATATTTTATTGCCTGGTGACCGATTAGCATATCAGTGACTGGAGAGGACTATGCAGTGTTGTTGTAGCCGTGTTGGTCCCTGGATATTATAGAGACAAGTTGAGTGAGGTAATATCTTTTATTGGACCAACTTCTGTTGGTGAGAGAGACAAACTTTTGAGCTTACACTACTATGCTACTGGGGTGGAAGGAAGGGCATGGGGAAAGCTTTGCCCTACCCAGGAATATCATAGATTGTCTTCAGTTTCTTGAAAGAGAACTTGAAATGATTGTATGTCAGCAATTCCTCCCAACATATTTTTGTGAGCTTCTAAAGTGATTTGGGATGGCTCTGAATGAAAAATATTATGTAAAGGCTAGATGTTATATTCACTGCCCAAAATCTTTAACACTAAAATAAGTTCAGCTGGCAATGCCTCATGCCCTTGCAGAATGGGAAGTGCCCCTATACTTAAACCTCTGAAAATATGGAAGTGCACACACCTCAGCCTTGCAACTTAAATTTTGGCTTCCTGGAACTGAGGATATACTGTATATTTCAGCCTGGACTGTCCTATAATCAGGCATAAGGAATGACTAAGTAAATGTGCTATTTCATATGATGTGTTGTGCCCCACAGAATTGTATTCTCATTTGTCTGCATGCACTCCCAACTGCTCTTCACTGTGGAGGGGACAACTGTACTGACTGCCACAAGCTTATTTGCAGCAGGTTGCCACAGCTCACATGGCAATATGAGAGGTTCATCCATGCCCAAAGGAATCACAACACAGACCCCTTGTTTCTGTGCTGTTACGTTGGTTGTGCAAGCAGAGGAGCACAATAATCTATCATGATTACAGGGCAGAGGTTAGTGCAAAGGGGCTGTTCCAGAAGGAATCCTTAGCACAAAGGTCAGGGGGTAATAACATCTGGTAACTGTGGGGTGGTTTGGGCAGAGCAGGTAAAGTGGTCTAGTACAGGTCAGGTGTAGCCAGCTGGTGTTCACTAAGCCTGCCCTCTACAAGAGATGTTTGCCTTAGTGAGGATATGGTCTGACAGTTTCTCCTGTATCGATATGGTGCACGCCCATGATGCACTTTATGCTCTGAAAGGATGGAGTACTACTTTGTCAGTGAGGAGCGGTGTTGATAAGTTGCGTAGTCAATTGCTTGACCACACTGGTTCATTACGAAATATATTCCAGATGCCACATAACCAACATCAGTCAGATTTATTGGTCTAAGCCAATAATAATATAGAAAAGGGAAAAGGTTCTATATCAGCAGTTCTCAAACTGGGGTCCACGGAGCCCCGGGGGGTCTGCGAGAGAACTCCAGGAGGTTCACAGGCCCCGCTGCTCAACTCCTCTCCCTCCCTCCCAGGCAGGCTCCCTACCTGCCCTGGTTCCACGTGGCTCCCAGAAATGGCCACCAGGTCCCTGCGGCCCCTAGGTAGAGGGGTGGCCAGGGAGGCTTCACGCACTGCCCCCACCCGAGTGCTGGCTCTGCAGCTTCCATTGGCTGGGAACTGCAACCAGTGGGAGCTATGGGGGTGGTGCCTGCAGGCACAAGGGCAGCTCTCAGAGCCTCACTGGCCGCGCCTCTGCCCAGGGGCCGCAGAGACCTGGTGGCCACTTTCTGGGAGCCGCAGTAAGTGCCACCGGGACCCTTCACGCCCCCGCACCTCAACACCCTGCTCCAGCCCAGAGTCCCCTCCTGCACCCACACTCCCTCCTGGAGCCCATATTCCCCCATCCCAGAGCCCCTTCCTGCAGCCCACAACCCTCTTCCCTGGGCCCAGCCCAGACCCCAGATCCCCAACTGGAGCCCTCAACCCCCACCACATCCCAACCCCCTGGCCCAGCCCAGAGTCCCCTTCCACACGCAAACTCCCTCCCAGAGCCCACAACCCACATCCCGGAGCCCCCTCCTGCACCCCAAACCCCTCATCCCTGGCCCCAGCCCATAGCCTATACCCCCAGATGGAGCCTTCACCTCCCCCTGCATCCAAACCCCCTATCCCAGCCTGGTAAAAGTGAATGAGGGTGCGGGAGAGTGAGCAACAGAGGGAGGGGGGATGTAGCAAGCGGGAGCTCGGAGAAGGGGTAGGATGGGGTGGGGCCTCGGTGAAGGAGCAAGGGGTCTGCGAAAAATTTTAAATCAAAATGGGGGTCCTCGGCTTGCTGAAGTTTGAGAACCACTGTTCTATATGATACCAGTCTCAGGGAAGCTGTCTCATGTAGTGATGTTACATTCACCTTATGTGGAAGGTGTGCTCCCAAAGGTATATACCACTTAAAACCCTCTCTTTATATCCTACTTGTTTACCAGTAAAATGTACTATATACATCCATCTGAAACTAGATTTAACCAACTAGCTTTTTACCTTGCTTTTCTAGTACCATGGTGTACCCTTTATCTTTGTTCTGAACATACGCAATTCCAGGTACTAATGGGCATGAAAACACCTCCTACGTCTGTCCCAGAGTAGATAGGCTTGTGAGGGTAACTCCCTTTCTGTTGCTATGATAAAGTAAACTTATGTCCTGATCCTGACAGCTTTCCTATCTCCTTAAGCCAAAGCTTACTTTAACTAATGCAAGGTGTTATGGGATACTTAGCATAAGTGAACAGATTATAAAGGTAGAGGCCAATTTAGACTATGTAACTGCTATATTTATGCTTAATATGTAGGGTGCAGATAAAACATACTATCAGTATAACATATATATACTATCCAGCATATATTGGTCAACAGTAGGTTGAGGCATGACTCAAAGAGGGCAGAACTAAGGTTGCGAGGTGGGGGGAGGAATGTACTGGTTTTCAGAGGTTCAAGTTTGTTTTACCATAACTGTTTATTCCCTGGTTTTTAGAGATTTAAATATAGGTGCCTTTGTTCTAGAAGGGTATTAGTAGGCTTGGAAGAATTAGATTTTTAGCAATGAATGTTGATAAACATCAGCTTCATTGTACACACGCACAACCCAACAAAAATATTTCCATCAGTAATAATCAAAATTTACAGATTGCCAAATTAAGAAAATGCTACTTGAGAATTTGATTTAAGGATATTTACTTTGTATATTTTAATGTGATGTTGACAACTTGTGTTTTAATGGTTATAAACCTTTAACTTTTTGAATCTTAACTGACGCTCCAAACACCAATAATTTCCCACAACTCTGGAAACTTAAATATAAAAAAATAAACACCAGTCTTATTTGGTGAAATTACACAATTGAATTCTGCCAAGCCTAGTTATGAGGCACTGGCAGGCAGCCTGAACTCTGCATTAATAAGTTTTGGGGCCAATTCCATATTTTTTGAGGAAGAGTGTGTGTGTGTGTGTGTGTCACACAAAGAGGCTTCTTGGGAACACCTCACTGCCTCTTAACTACCTGCTGTGCCCTGGTCCTGGCCTCTCCATGCACCCAGCAGGGCTGGAGGCCCATGGGTGGGGGGAGGAAGAGGGAACCAACAAGCTGTGAAGAGCCTATCTACCCATTGGAGGCAGCAAGAGAGAATGAAGGGCTGTTCCAGACTTTTGTACTCCACTTTGGGGCTAATGTAGGGGGAAAGGCTCAACACAATCCTCTACAGTGCGGAACGATTGCAGAGGTCTGAGGTGGCTCATTCATCTCAAGGATGAATATCATTTTGAAAATGTTTGTTGCAGTTTATGCACTGATCGTTTTTTTGTTTTTTTTTTAAGGTGGCTATTCGGGGGTTATCACTTGAGGATTAGTATGGCTATTTTAAAAGAGCCACTAGGGAAATGCAGTCTAGATAGAGCTACTATAAGGTGGGTGCATAACTGGTTGGAAAACCGTTCCCAGAGCATAGTTATCAGTTGTTCACAGTCATGCTGGAAGGGCAGGGATCAGTTCTGGGTCCGGTTCTGTTCAATATCTTCATCAATGATTTACATAATAGCATAGAGAGTACATTTTTAAAGTTTGCGGAGGATACCAAGCTGGGAGGGGTTGCAAGTGCTTTAGAGGATAGGATTATAATTCAAAATGATCTGGACAAACTGGAGAAATGGTCTGAAATAAATAGGATGAAATTTAACAAGGACAAATGCAAAGTACTCCATTCAGGAAGGAACAATCAGTTGCACACATACAAAATGTGAAATGACTGCCTCGGAAGGAGTACTGCAGAAAGGGATCTGGGGGTCATAGTGGACCACAAGCTAAATATGAGTCAAGAGTGTAACACTGTTGCAAAAAAAGCAAACCTTGTTCTGTGATGTATTAGCAGGAGTGTTGTAAGCAAGACACAAGAAGTAATTCTTCTGCTCTACTCCATGCTGATTGGCCTCAACTGGAGTATTGTGTCCAGTTCTGGGCATCACATTTCAGGAAAGATGTGGACAAACTGGAGAAAGTCCGGAGAAGAGCAACAAAAATGATTAATTTCAGAGTAGCAGCTGTTAGTCTGTATCCGCAAAAAGAAAAGGAATACTTGTGGATTAAAATGATTAAAAATCTAGAAAACATGACCTATGAGGAAAGATTGAAAAGCTTGGGTTTGTTTAGTCTGGAAAAAAGAAGACTGAGAGGGGATATGATAACAGTTTTCAAGTACATAAAAGGTTGTTATAAGAAGGAGGGAGAAAAATTGTTCTTCTTAACCTCTCAGGATAGGACAAGAAGCAATGGACTTAAATTGCAGGAAGGGAGGCTTAGGTTGGACATTAGGAAAAACTGTGTCAGGGTGGTTAAGCACTGGAGTAAATTGTCTAGGGAGGTTGTGGAATCTCCATAATTGGAGATTTTTAAGAGCAGGTTAGAAAAACACCTATCAGGGATGTTCTAGAATAGATAATACTTAGTCCTACCATGCATGCAGGGTACTGGACTAGATGACCTCTCAAGGTCCCTTCCAGTCCTATGATTCTATGTGACTAATTTTTATCATATCTGACATTTCATTTGGACCCTTCTTTCACAGAAACTATACCACTTGAACAGTAAAATTGATATATTTGAACTTTGGTTTGTGTAGATGGTTGAAATCTGTTTATTTTTCACAGGAAGTATAGGATACTGTTATCAGTCAAAATAGTACCTCAGCGTCACATTAGTCATTGTTAACTTTATGCATGTCCTTGGAATATGGCTCTTTTTTGGGGGGAGGGGGTGTTTCCTAATGGTCTGAAACCCCTTTATCAGGCTGACATTGATGAGAGTGACAGCTGTTTTCTTTTATCACACTCAATCATATGATTGTGGAAATGGGTAAGGATTATGAGACATTATTACATTACCCTAATATATTGCTTACTAGTGTCTTTCATTTTCCCTCTGTTTATTTAATACTATTTTTTCACAATACTTCTAAAGTAAAATCTGAGTATGGCTATGGATTTCAGAGCAATTTGAAATATTGGCTCATACCAAAAATTTTGCTCTGAGAGCAAAAATTCCAGAAGAAGCCCCTGCACAATGAAACTAGTATGCATGGCAAAAAAAGCTGCCACAGATAGGACTCAAATTCTAAGTTCATGGGTGCTGCTTAGGTACAATGGCCACAGCATGTCACCTGGAGCCACACCCTTACTCTGTTTACCTGTCTGCAAACAATCTGGCTTTCACCAGAGTCCCAGTCCTGCTGTGAAATCCTCAAATAACTTTCTCTGGCTCATCAGCTTGGCTTGAGCTACATTATAGATCCAACTTTAACCCTAAATAACTTTTAAAATAGTGATTCCGTGGGAGCAGTGGGTTTTGGACACTAGGTGGGATCAATTCCTAGCAGGTGATATCAGTATGAGGAGGATCAGAGCCCTAGTTTGAGCACTAGGTGTGCACAGAAAAACATAAGAACTGTAAAATGTTGATCTCACTCTTTTTTTAGAGCAAAGCTGTATCTCAAGTACCCCTTGCTCAAACCATCTCATATTTGGACCACTCTCTCTACCCCAGATCCTCGTTAGGCACAGGAGTTTTCAAGACAATGCACTTAAGCATTTGGATTTTAGAAAAAGCTGTTAAGCAGTAAGCTATTCTATAGTGGTACTGCTGTAATGTTAAGTTAGTTCATTAGTTAGTACCTCTTACAGTTCTGGCATTTAGGGCAGTGACGAAGCTCCTCCACTCCTGTCTGTTTCTGGCACGTCTTTCAATGGTTACCCAGCTGTGCCCCAGGTTTTTTCAGCTCAGCTTCCACAGGTCTTTGCCATGTTGTTTTTGGGCAACCTCATATTTGCTTACCTTCAGGTGTTCATCTTATTGCTATTCTCATGATGGAATCAGTTTGGATGTAATGTTAGGAGTGGTTTGTGTATATATATGTTTTTGAATTTCAAACGTAACAGTCAGTTGCATGATAGGAGAAGCAGCACTAATGCTATTTAGAATGTATTTATATATTATTTGCATATGAATAGCTTGTCAGTCTGCATTTATGTAGCACCCTTCATCTCCAAAGCATGTCACATATATTGGCTCTGATCCTCCAGTCAGATCTATGTGGGTGGATCTTTGCAGAGCCCCACTGAGGTCTGCGGACTCCATCTGGGTCTGACTGCAGAATCAGGGTCCATTAACTGGATATTCTATAACACCCTACAAGTAAGTAAGAATTAGAAATGGTGTGCACCTTAGACAGAGACTGTAAAATTGTTTTTCCAGGCCATTTTCTGAAAAGCAGCACATCCGGCATTTAAAAATATTTAATTAAAACACACGCTTCCTATCTAACCTGTGCATCTTTACCAGACTGAGGCACTTATTAAACCTTCAATATTAAAAATACTTTTAAAATAAGTCTGACAACCTCTAAAATGTAGCATTTAAAAAGGTGTGTAACTCTCTTTAGTCTGTTGCAATTGTATTGCTGTGTGATGACTGTTTGTTCCCATCTTCAGCCCCAAAGCAGGATTCACCAGCAATTAATAAAGAAGTTTAGAAAGTAAAATCGCTGTTGCCAGTTCTTGTGATGTTTATTGAAAGTCTTGCAGTATTTGGTGTATTTATTAAAGCCCCAGCTCCCAGAATTCTGTGATTATGTGATAACCTCACCTTTCATTTAAGAAGAGAAAAACCTGAAACTCTGAACTCTAAATGTTCAAAACCAGAAGGCAAATAAAAAAGAAACCATAATTATTATTTTAAGCCTATCTCTTGATTTTGCGGGGGGGCCTGACATTTTTGAATGCCTGGGGCTGGCAGTTCTAGTCTTCCCACATATCACTCCTCTGCTCTGCCTCGCCTGGTGCTCCCGCCCACGGAGACCCGTGGGTTGCTGTCTCTCGTGGAGAAATCCTGTTGAACATCGTGGTGCTCACCGCTGACATGCACAGAAAATGCTGTTTCCCTGCTGCACCCTGGACAGTCCCCAGGCTGCTTTAAATCGTTCGCGGCTTCCGTGAAAAGACTTTTTGGGTAGCCGTAGGTCAGGATAGAGCAGGGGCCCTGCGTGGTCGGTTTTAAACTACATTCCCCAGAATCCTGCGCTTCTCACGCCTGCGCTGCAACTGCTCCGCCTGAGAGAAGGGGGTTGGGGCAGCCGCGGCAACGGCCGCAGGCGGAGAAGACAGAGGGTGAGGCGCGCGCGCGTGCGCCTGCGCCGACAGCCCGCCGCGGGGGCGGGGGGAGGGGAGACAGGGTCCATGAGGGCTCGCGCTGGCGTTGCAGAGCCTCCGGCTCCTTGCTGTCGTGCGCCTGCTGTTCCCCCCTCTCAGCGCTCGGGGGCTGCCGCCGAGGCTTGTTCCCGCGCTCTTCGCTGGTGCCATGCTCAGACAAGAGATCGCCGCGTCTTACCAGGAGGTACTGAGGGGCGGCGGGGAGGGGAGAAGGTTAATTCGGTCGGGCGAGTGCCTCTGCGTCAGGAAGGCACGCTGCGCCGCAAGCCGGGGGGTCTTTTGTTTGCCCAGCCGACTCCGTAACAGGGACTCAGCAGCTGTGCACCGGCAAATGGGTTGCGGCGGTGGCTTGAAAGCTGCAAGACAGCGACGGAGATAAGAGCAGCACGGTGCCGGACGGCTTCGCAGCAGCCTCTGAGGGCGCAGCCGTTTCCAGCTAGGTGCAGCAATCCGGTGACGTGCACATTAATGGTAAACCTCAGATCTAGGGTGAAATAGCACTGCGGCTGATTGCCCTGTACCTGTGCTCAAGCTGAACACCGCTATAACTTGAGCGTATGTGTGTTGTTCCCCTTTCAGTCTGTTTAAAAGCAATTGCAGTATCTTCGTCTTGGCGCCAGTCCCCGCGCTTATTAAACAGTCATCTTCTGGTTATCCAGATCTTCAGTGGCTTTGATAAGTCACCTAGGGCATAGAAAGTCAGAGCCATAGCAAAACCGGCTGGCTGTTGGCTTTCTGTTGCCCTAGGCAAACTGTAAAGTGTCCATTCCTTCCAACCTGCAGTCACTCAAAGAGATCGCCTCATGAATCGTTTTGCTGCCTAAGGCATCCACCTGCTTTCTCTGTATGGTAGAGCCCTGATCCCTAGGGTCCTTGTATTTAAATACATAGGCACGAAACAGGATGATCTCTGATACAGGCAAATACATGTTTGTATTTAAAAACAAGGAAATGTCAGTGAAAATACAGTCCATTGTAAATTGTAGAAAGTATAGGTACATACAGTGGGCAGGTGACTTTATCACTTTTATAGCAAAGGTGGGGTCTGTCAGACATGAAAAGTGATACTGAAGGCCCAATTGTAATCGTGCCAGAAGCCTGCATCTAGTTTGCATATCAAACTCTTATATAAGCATAATATTATACTTGCTTGTACTTGTACCTTTCTTGGTAGGTGCATAGAAATTGTCTTGTTCAAGTTAATCGGCAATAAAAACCTGCAGCTCGTCACCTTTGCCTTCACCTCACAGCTGTTTACCTAGTTTTAGGAAGTTGCAAGCTACATTTGGCCTTGGGCTTGTGCCATAGGAAGCTCTAGTTTAGCCTATCGGCATTTATCAGTTCTTCTCCCATTTATCATGTTAGACTAGAAGACATTAAAAGATTTAAATAATCTCATGTACAAACAAGTGAAACAGAACATTTCTGCCTTTATTCATTCCCCCCCAGCAGGGTTTTCTCTGACTGGATGAAATTCACTTCACTCACATAAAGGTAGGAAGTGGGTGAAGAGCAGGTGGTGCTGCTATTTCTGTAACCAGCCCTGAACTGAAGTATGGGTTTTGTATCTCCCCTGATCTGCCCCTATCTCCCAAGTCAGTGTTGACATCCATTAGGGCCTCATCCTCCCTGATTGAACTAACCTCGTTATCCCTAGCCTGATTCTTACTTGCATATTTATACCTGCCTCTGGAAATTTCCACTACATGAATCTGATGAAGTGGGTAGTCACCCACAAAAGCTTATGCTCCAATATGTCTGTTAGTCTACAAGGTGCCACAGGACTCTTTGCCGCTTTTACATCTGTGAATAGTTTCATTCATATGGGCATATACTGGTACATTTGAAGAAACTGGAATAAACTTGCATGGTAATACTGCTCCTGCTATCCTGTTATTGGTGGACTGTAGCTTTTAGTGTGTATGCAGATGGGACTGGCTGTGAAATAGGTTTTGTAAGGTTGCATACACTCATTCTGGATTGAATGCTGTGCTCCCAAGATGTAATGGCTTACCCCATGCTCGAGTTAAGCTTTTAAAGTCCAGTGCTATATGTGATTCTTAGTGCTTTGGAGTGAATTTTGTATGCACGTTTGTGGTCAGATGAGTTTTCTGGACTTCCAGTGAAGTCAGTTGTCCTTACAAGCATCAGACCACCAGCACAGCTCACCTAGTTACTAAGGGTGCGATCCATGAAGGGACTTAGGTGCCTACGTCCCTTTGTGGATCTGGGCCCAAGGGTTAGTGCTTCTTACGCTTTGGGCTGACAGCCCTGTGATGGTTTTAAGTGTAAGAGGCTTGTAAAAATAGAACTGTCTCACCAGTGCAGAACTCCAAATGTTATATTTTGCTTCTGAAGTGCATTGAAATGCTCTATATTTTGATTTTTCATCTTTCTTCCATTCCAGCATATTAAAGAAGGGTCATTGTAGATTTACCCTGAGAGTGTAATAAATGTTGTATCATAATATGTTTTCTACTTTTGATATTACACTGAAATTTATTGCAGTTATTTTTTCCATTCCATTTTTATTTTAATTTAATTTGACATAGAAGTTCTCTCTCACTGCAATTTGCATATTGCTGTGAATTGGAAACAATTGCGGCTTATTCAGCTTCTCAAGTTCCACTCTGCTCAAAACCTCTCATTGCACTTGGTTTTCTTTGTTTAGACCTGATGTGACCAAGTTGCAGGTTTAAAGAAAGAATGAACCATCTGTTGTTAATTATATTCTGTGCTTCTGTAGGACCTTTCATCTGAGGATTTCAATGCATTTTATGTTGATTAAACCTTCAAACACCTGTGAAGAGTAGATAGTAGTATTCTCATTTTACAGAGAGCTAAACTGGGGCATTGAGAGGTTAAGAAATTAGTCCATAGTGTAACAGTCTGGCAGTGGTAGAGCCCAGAATACCGAATGCCTTTAACCACCTAACTAGACAATATAGGCAGATGAAGTGTCTGTGTGTTAGGAGGAAGAGTGTCTAATGGTGAGAGAAGATGAGAAGTCAGGAGCTGAGGAAACTATTTCTGGTTCTGCCACTGACTAGGTCTGTGACTTTTGATAAGTCCCTTAGGTCTTTTCTGCATGAGGAAGTTGCACAAGTATAACTTGAATCAACTTTTAAACTGTAAAAGGCCTTGTCTACAGCAACGATCAGTTCATGGCAAGCAGCGGTGTGACTACCCTGCAGTAGTCTGTGAGGATCCATCCATGTGAACCCAGCTGAAATGTATTAACAGTTAGTTAGTGCCATTTGATTAGCCACATTTCAAAGGAGACTAAATCAAAGGTCACTAATGAATTATTAATAGGAATCAGCAGAGTCCGCACACACAGTTAGTCCCACAGCAGTCTTGTGTGGGGTAGAGTCACAACTCGCCTTGCGCCAAACTAAATGTTCCTACAGTCTAATCTTTAAGTAAACTGGTGCTAAAGGCTTTGCGGACACTTTTATTTCAGCATAGGAGTGTCTTATTTTGGTTTAACTAAACCTGTTCCTAATCCAGGAGTGGTCAACCTGCGGCTCCGGAGCCACATGTGGCTCTTCAGAGGTTAATATGCAGCTCCTTGCATAGGCGCTGACTCCAGGGCTGGAGCTACAGATGTTAGTTTTCCAGTGTGCTGGGGGGTGCTCACTGCTCAACCCTCTGCTCTGCCCCAGGCCCTGCCCCCACTACATCCCTTCCCCCAAGGCCCCTTCCCCTGAGCCTGCCACCCCCATAGCCTCCTGCGCATGTAAAACAGCTGACTGCGGGGGAGGGGGGAGTAGGCGCAGATTGGTGGGGGCTGTCGGCAGGCGGGAGGCACTGGGAGTGGATCGGGGGCTGCTGACGTATTATTGTGGTTCTTTGGCAATGTACACTGGTAAATTCTGGCTCCTTCTCAGGCTCAGGTTGGCCACGCCTGTCCTAATCTATTCAAGTTAACCTGCAATAATCCACTCTTAAACTGACATAAGAATCCACACTGCTTTGCGTATCTGTTTAACTATGGCCATGTCTACACTACCACTTTTGTCAGTATAATTTATGTTGCTCAGGAATATGAAAAAACACCCCCTCCCCTGAGCGACATAAGTTACACTGACAGAAGAGCCGGAGTGTACAGCGCTATGTTGGCGGGAGAGTTGCTACCGCTGACCGTGGAGGTGGTTTTGTTATGTCAATGGGAGAGCTCTCTCCCGTCAGTATAGCGCGGCTACACGGGCGATCTTACAGCAGTGCAGTTGTACTGGTACAGTTGTGCCCCTGTAAGCTTACTAGTATAGACATGGCCTTAATATGTTGAAATTCACACCTTAAGTTATACTGGGGCAACAAAACCTCTGTCGACAAAACCTTTCTCTCTCTGCTGGTCTGAGTCTCTGCTGCCTCACACCCTGAGAAGTCAGTCATACCTGTGCAAAGTGTGTGTGAAACAGCGGTAACATTTTGCGCTCGCTTTGTGCAGGTGTGAATGACTACACAAAGTTTCAAGAAGAAAGGGGAGCATCAGGCTCTTTGCCTAAGAAGATTTTGCATCTGTAAAATGAATACTATTTGAGAGCTGGAATATAAGTCGCTAAAAGTGAAAATGATCAATCAGTATATTTTATTACAATGTTTAAAATAAAAAAATGTATATTTTAAAATGAGATAGACAAAAGTTGGTGCAAAGGAAGGATCCTTAGCCCTTCAGCTTCTGTGAGGGACACCTGGGGAAAAGATGATAGGACTTTTTTCTTAAACAAAAGGAAAACCAAGTTTTCATTGTTTGGATTCCATGTGTTCCCCAGTTCTTTGTCTAGATGCTTTGTGGTATATATTGATGCCTATCTCATGTGACAAGCTTACGACATTGACCAAAATGTCCTGGCAGTTTGGGCTCTGAGTTGGAACAAGAAAACGCGTGATCGCTATTACTTCTTTGCAAAGCCCTGATTTGTTTGTTAGCAGCTGCACTGAGCTGAAAAATAAAGAGCAGCGATTTGTCGACTTTTTGACTGTTCATTTGTAATGACACATCCGCTGAGGTGGTTTGGGCTGCGCTCTGGAGTAACTTGCACTAATATCTATGTTAAAAACAATAACATTTCTTGCATGCCCTTCTGATGCCCATCCAATGAAGTAAGCTCACGAAAGCTTATGTAGCTCACGAAAGCTTATGCTCAAATAAATTTGTTAGTCTCTAAGGTGCCACAAGTACTCCTTTTCTTTCTTCTGATTGTAAGCAGTGTCAGGATGAGCTCCACCCTGACATCTGGTGGTGAGGTGTGGCAAGTTGTGGGAAAGAACTTCAGGGGCTGATCTCATTTGCATAGGCACACCCACCCCGCCTAGAATGAGACCATAGCTGCCCAAATGGTCACTTTGGCTGCTGTGGGATCCCCAGTGTCTCTCTTATTGGGGCAGGAAGAATAAATTGTTATTACCCTGATTATGGGAACTGTGCTTGGAACTGTACGTGGCCTTTTGTTATGATGGAGGGATTCACCATCAACTAAGTAGCACTTGCTAGGCAAGGGTCATGGGTTCCAAAACTGTGAATGGAGAGAGGCTGGGGACAAGTATTAACACTTGGTGGCATGGGCCCCTTGGTGAGGGCCTTACATGCTAATTGCACTTCCTCCTCTCTCCACTGTGGAATATCAGAGCTAATTTTGATTTCATTAGAAGTCTAGTTATAGGCTGCTGAGCTCACTTTGGGCTGACATGGCTCCCCTACTACAAGAAGGGTTTCTTCAGGTATGTTGGCAACAAGAAGAAAGCCAAGGAAAGTGTGGGCCCCTTACTGAATGAGGGAGGCAACCTAGTGACAGAGGATGTGGAAAAAGCTAATGTACTCAATGCTTTTTTTGCCTCTGTTTTCACTAACAAGGTCAGCTCCCAGACTGCTACGCTGGGCATCACAAAATGGGGAAGAGATGGCCAGCCCTCTGTGGAGATAGAGGTGGTTAGGGACTATTTAGAAAAGCTGGACGTGCACAAGTCCATGGGGCCGGACGAGTCGCATCCGAGAGTGCTGAAGGAATTGGCGGCTGTGATTGCAGAGCCATTGGCCATTATCTTTGAAAACTCGTGGCGAACCGGGGAAGTCCCGGATGACTGGAAAAAGGCTAATGTAGTGCCAATCTTTAAAAAAGGGAAGAAGGAGGATCCTGGGAACTACAGGCCAGTCAGCCTCACCTCAGTCCCTGGAAAAATCATGGAGCAGGTCTTCAAGATTGATTCTTTGAGGTACTTGCATGAGAGGAAAGTGATCAGGAACAGCCAGCATGGATTCACCAAGGGAAGGTCATGCCTGACTAATCTAATCGCCTTTTATCATGAGATTACTGGTTCTGTGGATGAAGGGAAAGCAGTGGATGTATTGTTTCTTGACTTTAGCAAAGCTTTTGACACGGTCTCCCACAGTATTCTTGTCAGCAAGTTAAGGAAGTATGGGCTGGATGAATGCACTATAGGGTGGGTAGAAAGCTGGCTAGATTGTCGGGCTCAACGGGTAGTGATCAATGGCTCCATGTCTAGTTGGCAGCCGGTGTCAAGTGGAGTGCCCCAGGGGTCGGTCCTGGGGCCGGTTTTGTTCAATATCTTCATAAATGATCTGGAGGATGGTGTGGATTGCACTCTCAGCAAATTTGCGGACGATACTAAACTGGGAGGAGTGGTAGATACGCTGGAGGGGAGGGATAGGATACAGAAGGACCTAGACAAATTGGAGGATTGGGCCAAAAGAAATCTGATGAGGTTCAATAAGGATAAGTGCAGGGTCCTGCACTTAGGACGGAAGAATCCAATGCACCGCTACAGACTAGGGACCGAATGGCTAGGCAGCAGTTCTGCGGAAAAGGACCTAGGGGTGACAGTGGACGAGAAGCTGGATATGAGTCAGCAGTGTGCCCTTGTTGCCAAGAAGGCCAATGGCATTTTGGGATGTATAAGTAGGGGCATAGCGAGCAGATCGAGGGACGTGATCGTCCCCCTCTATTCGACATTGGTGAGGCCTCATCTGGAGTACTGTGTCCAGTTTTGGGCCCCACACTACAAGAAGGATGTGGATAAATTGGAGAGAGTCCAGTGAAGGGCAACAAAAATGATTAGGGGTCTAGAACACATGACTTATGAGGAGAGGCTGAGGGAGCTGGGATTGTTTAGCCTGCAGAAGAGAAGAATGAGGGGGGATTTGATAGCTGCTTTCAACTACCTGAAAGGGGGTTCCAAAGAGGATGGCTCTAGACTGTTCTCAATGGTAGCAGATGACAGAACGAGGAGTAATGGCCTCAAGTTGCAGTGGGGGAGGTTTAGATTGGATATTAGGAAAAACTTTTTCACTAAGAGGGTGGTGAAACACTGGAATGCGTTGCCTAGGGAGGTGGTGGAATCTCCTTCCTTGGAAGTTTTTAAGGTCAGGCTTGACAAAGCCCTGGCTGGGATGATTTAACTGGGAATTGGTCCTGCTTCGAGCAGGGGGTTGGACTAGATGACCTTCAGGGGTCCCTTCCAACCCTGATATTCTATGATTCTATGATTCTAAGCTGAATTCACCTAAGAACTGAAATCACTGAGTGTTGTGTTAAGTAGTGGGGGAGCCTGAAGATATATTGTGGAGCAGTTTGCGGGACGGCTGGAGTGCCTTGCGGGACGGCTGGTGAAGCAGTTCGACGCGGAGCAGTTTGTGGGTGGCAGGAGCTGCTTGTCGGCCGTGGAGCTGAGCGAAGGAGTTCGTGGGGCAGCTGGTGGAGCGGAGCGCAGCTGAGTGAAGGAGTTCGTGGGGCGGCTGGCGGAGCGGAGCGCCGCTATGGGGCGGTCAGCTTCAGATCATGTAAGGTGCCTCTTACCCCCGTCCCATTTCCACCCAGGTTGGGAGGTAAAGCTCCGCAGATAAACTTTCGAACTCTGGGGCTGCCCTGACCAGGGACAGAGACTTTTGGGGCATTGGACTTTTGGGACTTTGGGTGATTTGCGGTTGCTGGACTCAAGAACCAAAGGGAAAAGGGCATGCCCCAATTTGCTTGGGGTGGGGTTTTTTTTGCTCATGGGTTGTGTTATGAATCCTGTTGATGGTGTTTCCCCAACATAATGCCACATTGTTTCTCTCTGTTATTAAAAGGCTTTTCCTACACTCAGACTATGTGCTTGCGAGAGGGGAAGTATTGCCTCTTGGAGGCGCCCAGCGGGGGTGGTATATATTTGTCCCAGGTCACTGGGTGGGGGCTCGAGCTGGTTTGCATTGTGTTATTGGAATGGATCCCCTAGATATTGAACCCGGCCCTTGTTGCTGCCAACTCTGACGGGCAGAAGGGTTACATGATTGCAGTGTGCTAATGCTTTGTCCTGTGGCATGGGTTGTGATTTGTAATAATATATATGCTGAAACATGGACCTACTTCACTCAAGAACATGTTGAGATCATGAGACACTATCTTAATTTTGAAGGTTCAAGTGGGCTGAAGATGCTGTTGAAAAGTGCTGGTTTTTAAAGGGTGTTGGTGTGCTGGACTGAGACTTGAAAAATCTGGGTTCAATTTCAGGCTCCCACACTTCCGTTGTTGCCTTGGCAAGTCATTTAATCTCTCAGAAATGGGGATAATACTTCCTTTCTCCCATCCTTAGTCTTGTCTCTTTATGTCGTAAGCTCTTTTCCTGTGTATTTGTGCAGCACCTAGCACAATGGGGCTCAGCTGGATCCCACTGCACTACTATAATACAAAAAAATAATCATTATTGTGGTGATATAAAAGTACATTTGAAAATGGGATGTATTTCCTCAGCTGAGTGAGGAAGTGGAGCATGGAGCTGAGCATCCAGAGCCAGTGGAGGAGGGGGAAGTGGACGACGATCAGGAGGATACCAGCTCAGCTATTTTACCAGGTGAGAGCTGCTGTTCCAGAAGTCCTCTATCAAGTGCCTAATAAAAGCTGCTTGTTTTGAATGGCCTTTTGGGGAGCAATTGAAACAATAAATGGCTCACTGTCAGTAATGAAATACTGTACCAAAGAAGAGCTGAAGAGTTCCTTACCCATGAGACCACATCATGGTATCTCCTCTGCTACAGATATTAACCTGGTGTTAGAACCAAACCAAAGAAAATCCAGCAAAATCCATTTAAAAGGAGATGTTTCTCTGCCTCAGAAAGGTGAAGTGCTGAGCTGACCCTGCTGGGATTTGAATGTGCAATTCCAGGGAGCCAGTGTATTGCAACTTAGCGGTATAGGCATTGTCTACCTAAGCAGGTTGCACCAGTTAAACAGAAGGTGTGGTTTTAAACCAGTTTAGGCCTTGTCTACGCTACAGAGTTTTGTCAAGAAAAGTTATGCTGCTTTAATTAAACTGCTGTTGCATGTACACAGTATGCTTCTTGTGTCGGTAGAGCACATCCACACTAGCAGCTCTTGCGTTGACACAGAGAGCAGTGCACTGTGGGTAGCTATCCCACTGGGCAACTGGCTGCAGGGTGCTTTGGGAAGGGTTTGCAATGCCTCATGGGGCAGGGACAGTGTCACATGATGATGATTTCTCAACCCCATGGTTCCAGAGGCATCCTGTACATTGCCAGCTGCTTTTCAGCTGAAGTGTATGGGGGCAGAAGAGTGGGGAGAGGAGAGAGTGTGTGTGTGTGTGTGTGTTGGGGGGAGACAGAAACTGTGTGGGTTGGTGGAGAGTGTGTCGGCATGCTGTCTCTTTAAGGTCACACAGCAGCCTGAGCAACCAATCCTGAGGCAGGAGGAGGGGGACACATCAGCCTGGCTCTGCACAGCAGTCTCTCTCCCCCAGTACCCCCCGACTTCCCAGAGCTTTGAAAGGGGAGCAGTGCCTGCCTTCGAAGTTAGATGCAGAGCAGCCAAATTCAAAACAGTGAGTAGAGCAGTCTCGGTGGGAATTGTGGGATACTGGGGGAGGCCAGTTATGGTGACATAATGAATGGCAGCATCTACACTGACACTTTGTTGCTTTAACTTTTCCCTGAAAAGCTCTATGCCTCTTGTCGAGGTGATCTTATTTTGTTGGCAAAACAGAAAGAGTTTTGCTGCCAAAAGTAGCTTTGTAATGTGTACCCCTCCCCTGTTTTGTCAAAACTGTGTAGTGTAGACAAGGCCTAACTTCCGGCACAGTAAATACTGTGTGGATGTGCATTTTGGTTTAAATCCGGTTTATTGCAGTGTTGAGTAAGAATAGGTGTAAACTAAGTGTCCATACTCACTTTTGCACTTGTTTAAAAAAACAATATAAGTTTAATTGGTGCAATTTTCTTGTGTAGATAAGGCCCTGGTTTTTTAGGCTGTCCTCTCCTGGCAGTAACTGTGTGGGAATGGCCTGTGTGACCGTGGAATCCCATTATTTGACTAGGCACATGTTCACTGGGAGCTTTTAAAGGGTCAGTATTTACTATGGTAAGGAACAAACATCTCAGCATACTCCTACATTTGAAGGATAGGACATACGGTGGCATGATAAAGGCTGATTTTTTTTTTTATATGGCCCCCAGTGTAAAAGACCAAATTGGCAAAATATAGCCACCACTTCTGCATGTGCCATTTATAACACCCATTTGTGTGTGCAACTATATAGTGCACATAGTTAAACCTCCTTGTGTGTAAGTCAAGTGTTGGTTCTTAAAAGTTGTGCAGGCAAGTCATGGGTGGGGGTGTCTACACATACAAAGGGAAGCTGATTAAAGGACTTTGACAGTATTACCCATCCTGTTGATAAAGATAGTGAAAGTGTTTGAGAGAGGATAACTTCAGATTTTTTCTAGAGTTAACTGGAATCCTTCTCATGTGCAACTTTATATAATATGCATACGGAGTTAGGTGTTAGACTTTAGTCTTTAAAAATGTAGGGATAACATATAACTGACTGACTTCTAAGCTGGGGCATGCATAGGGTTGCCAACTTTCTGCTCGCACAAAACTAAACACCCTCGCCCCACCGCATCTCTGAGGTCCCTCCCCCACTCAGTCCACACACACACACCCATTACTCACTCTCCCCACACTCACTCACTTGGTCATTTTCACTGGGCTGGCTCAGAGGGTTGCGGTGCAGGAGGGGGCGCGGGCTCTGGGGTGGAGCCAGAAATGAGGAGTTAAGGGTGCGGGAGGGGGCTCTGGGCTGGGGCAGGCAGTTGGGTGCAGGAGGGGGATGAGGGCTCTGGCTGAGGGTGTGAGCTCTGGGTTGGAGCCAGGGATGGGGGGTGCAAGAGGGAGCTCCGGGCTGGGGCTGAGGGGTTTGGAGTGTGGGAAGGTGTTCTGGGTTAGGGTGCGGGGGATGGTGTGAGGGCTCAAGCTGGGGATGGGTATGTAGACACTGGGGTGTAGGAGGGTGCTGGGGGGTGGAGCTGAGGGGTTCGGCATATGGGAGGGGGCGCTGGGCTGAGGCAGGGGGTTAAGGAATGGGAGAGGGGTGAGGGCCCTGGGCTGGGGGGGTGAGTTCTGGGGGAGGGCAGAAATGAGGGGTTCGGGGTATGGGAAGAGGCTCCGGGCTGGGACCAAGGGGTTCGGAGGGTGGGAGGGGATTGCGGCAAGGGTTTGGGGCATGGGATGGGGTCAGGGGTGCAGGCTCCAGGTGGCGCCTACCTCACCCCCCCTCTTACCTCCTGGCGGCGCTTACCCAGAAGAAGCAGCATATCCCCTGTCCAGCTCCTATATGGAGGTGCGGCCAGGCGGTTCTGTGCACTGCCCTGTCCACGGGTGCTGCCCCCCCAGCTCCCATTGGCCATAGTTCCCAGCCAATGGGAGCTGTGGAACCGGCACTTGGAGCAGAGACAACGTATGGAGCCCCCTGGCTGCCCTACATGTGGGAGCTGGAGTGGGGACATGCCGCTGCTTCAGGGAGCTGCGCGGAGCCAGAGCAGGCAGGGCGCCTGCCTTAGCCCTGCTGCGCCTCCGACCGGACTTTTAACTGCCCGGTTAGCAGTGCTGACTGGAGCCACCAGGATCCCTTTTCGACCAGGTGTTCCCATAGAAAACCAGACACATGGTAACCCTGTGCGTGCACGCTGCTGTTAGCTAGCTACATAAGAGCACTACAGTGCCGAAAGCCTCTGTGTTGATGCACAGCTTAAATTTGGTCAGGATCAGTTGGTTCAGACTTGGGAGAGATGAGTCTTTTATGCTGTGGGGGGAAATAAAGGCTCCATCAGGGAACTTTTCGCTGTGAACTCTGAATTTTTCAGCTGAACTGGCCTCTTTTAAATGTATTTTTCTTCTGCCTGTTGTGTCCCTAGGCGCTATCCGTAATGTGGGAGGTAAAACAAAGACAGAACCCTCCCTCTCCTTACTGATTACACCTCGTCATGTTCATGGGAAGTAACAGACGACTGTTCGCTAGTCAAAAAACATTATTAATTTGTTTTTGTATTTTAAATCAAACTAAGCCTGTTGTTCCCTCTCATTGCAAATGGTTCATCTTGAAATAAACACTCTGCATGATTCAGTGTGGAAGACTGTAAGTAAATATACTTACAAATTTTAATCCCATATTTTGTTCAGTCCTAGATAGTGAATCAGGTACCAGTAGCCCTTCTGTGCGTTTCAGCAAGACCTGCCTAAAGAATGTCTTTTCAGTAATTCTCCTCTTCATTTATCTGCTGCTCATGGCTGTAGCTGTGTTCCTTGTCTACCAAACTATCACTGACTTCAGGGAAAAGCTCAAACACCCGGTGATGTCTGTGTCTTACAAGGAGGTGCCCTTGTATGATGCTCCTGGTAAGTCTCTGGAAATAAATCATCATAGTGGTGAAGTCCAACTGTATCTCAAGACGTCATTCAAATCTTTGCATGCGTTACTGACAGCATTTTGCATGTAACAAGTGCTGGTGCCGTTTACTCTCCAAGTCGGTCCAAGTGATGCAAAAAATGCTTTGGGCTTTGCTTCTTTTTTTGTTTAACACATGGTGGTGGTGACTTCAATGCATGGAACCTTTTCTCCGTTATTATGAGACAGACTTGCTGAATCTGAACGTGTATAATGTTAATACGAGCTTTAGAGGCTCATGCAGCTCTTCAGTAGCTCATATGAGGCTTTTTTTGCAGAGTCCATAGACTTGAATAGGGTCATCTTGATCTCTTGGGAGTGAGAAGAGAATTGATCACCGGAGTGCTCCTTAAGCTATTTAACCTAGCCAAGGCAGCACATCTGACTGCTGCCAGGATCCCTGCCCCTTGAAGTATCAAGAAATAATGGTGGTCAAAAGAAGGCAGAGCTTTCGTATTAAAAGGATTTTATAGGCAGCCACAAAATCATCATACTGTCATAGTTTGCTGTTGCACTGCAATATTTACATTATGGCATTGCATCAGTAGGCAGTGACAATGAAACAGCTCCACCCTATCAATATCACAACACAACATCAGAGCATCATATGGCAGTCCTTTGGTGACTTCATTGTTCTTTTTAAAATGCTTTGGAGTAGTGTGTGTGTGTGTGTGTGTGTGTGTGTATATATGTGTGTGTGTGTGTGTATATAAAAAAAAATTAACCAGTTAATGTTCACAGTGTGGTAGAGCATGCAGTTCAAATCAGCATTTGCAGCAGCTTACTCAAAGGGACACAGTCAACTTAAAAATCACACTTTTTTGTCTGAAAATTTTACCCACCTACTCTTGTTAGGAGTAATCCCTCCCATGACTATTGTTGAAAGATTAGAGAGAAAATATTTGGGTTTTTTTCAGCTATACTGTGTGCATTTGACAGCATTCTGTGTAAAGTTAATTTTAATTATTTCCTCTGTAGTCAGTTAGGCCCCAATTCTCCAATCAGATCTTTGTGGGGAGCTGCATTCACAAGCTCAGGTGTCTACTGACAGGGATCTGATGTAAGGTCAGGGCCTTTGTCTGTTTCCCCTATGATTTGTGTGAGTCTTTCACACCGTGACAGGGGAGAAAAAGACATTTAAAAAATAAAAATCTAATTGTAAAACCACAAAAATTGGCAGTGGGCCCAGAAGAAGTTGTAGGATCTGAAATTACTTTTTAACTTTTTTTTAAAACTGACCAGATTTTTCTTCCAAGCATGGAATACTGGAGATTAGCAAAATGTATTTTAGAAGCTCTCCACTGTCCTTTTTGACTTATGAGAGGGCATACAGGGTATTTCAGTAACTGGTGTAGGTTTATAAATCACATGTAGCATATTTTTACTTTTAAATAGTTGATCTATATTGTCTTCAAGCAAATCTGTGTTGCCCAGACTAAATGTGGCAAAAGAGCTTTGCTGGTTTTCATGAGGGGGAAGCCAGAAAGAAACACATGAAGTTTTTATACCCACCATTGGACTTAAGCATTGTTGTACTTTATGCTAAATATATTAATTGCAGCATAGGTGGGGAAAAAATAGCTTGCCTCCCTGATAACAAAAGTGATGAGAGAGGATAATTTGTTGACACGTGTTTTATATCTTTGATTTATCTTGATATAGTATTTAGTAATTTTAATGTCTATTTGTTGCCATAGGAAGGAACATCTTTTCGCTTTTATTTTGTCAGCCAGTGACTCTAAAGATTCCGTAGACAGTACATTACTTCTGTTGGATATTCCCAATATGGGTTTATACACTATGGTTTAAGGGCTTGATCCAGTAAAACAGTTAAGCATTTTAAGTGTTTGAGGAGTCCCATTGACTTCAGTAGGCCTATCCACCTATGCTTAGGTGCTTCTCTGGATTGGGGTTTTAGGGCCTGATCCAGCAGCTTCTGATGTTAGTGGAAAGATTCCCGTTGACTTCGGTGGGCTTTGGATCAGGCCCTGAAAGAGAAATAGGCAAGGTTTTTGTTTTATTTTTTAACCTGCTGCTCAGAGCTCAATCCTGCAAGGTGCTGAGCAGTCTAGCCCTGGTCCAGCGGAGCATTTAAGCACATGTTAACTTGGAATGCTTTGCTGGATCTGGGAGCTCAGCACCTTGCAGGATTAAATCTTAGAATGATGATCCACTTACTTGGGCAAGAAATCAACTCTCATTTATGTTTCTTCCAACTTTTTTCCCCTGAAACAGGTATTGCACTTTACCCAGGCAAGGCTCAGCTGCTTAGCTGCAAGCATCATTACTATGATCACATTCCGCCTCTGATAAACCCAGGTCAGCCAGGAGAAATTGAGTGCACCACTCAGAGAATCAACTACACAGATCCTTTTACTAATCAAACCATGGTAATGATTAAAAAGATAAAGGAACAGAATTCAGCGGATGGGGTTGTTTTGTGTACTGCAGCATTCCAGAGTAGCAGTATATGTTATCCAGGAACTGCTGTGAAATACTTGCTTTCTTCTTCTTTAACTTTTTTTCAAACAATCAGTCCTTATTTTTAGAAATGTAAAAGACATCAGTTGGTTTATTTTGTTGATAGCTGAGCGATATGTGTGTCATAAGAATCTGAATAGAATGGAACGGAATAGATATTTTTGACAGTGCAACTTTTGGTTCATTTCTTATAAAAATCAAAACTCGCATGCAACTTTAGATTGTGAGATATGTTCAATTTGTTGAATCCTGCTTCAGTTGAAGGCAGAAGTTTTTCCATGGACTTTCAGTTGGAGCAGGATAGGTCCTTAGAGTCCCTTTTTACATATTCCATGTGTGGATGTACATACATATATTGTAATGTCACTTTTACCAAACTTGCTGGAATCTTCATGTGAATTTGGCACCCAGCTAAACTGATTAGGAAGGCACTCTGAATATCGAGTGAACCAATAGTGGTGATGCTCATGTAAGAAAGGAATTGAGTTGTAGTCCACCTTTATTTGCTGCATTTGCAAGAGCAATTTTTGATCATATTTAGATAATTTTTATTTAAAAAACAGGCAGAAATTTGTCAGTTTGTTGAGTTTAAAATTGTTGTTCATGTTTAATTTACTCTTTTTAAAGCAGTCTGTGTAAACACCCCTTCATGCCAACCATTTTTCCTCTTCTTTGCTCTTCACTTCTTTCTGGGGAGCTGCCCCCCACCCCTCTTCTTTGTGTTGATATTTATTTAAGAGCAAAGGCAATGTTAGGTTCATTTGTAATGTGTTCTCTCTCTCTGCTCTTGTTATGATTGCCTGTTTCAGTGTGCTAAAGTCCTGCATTTTGTGCTGCATGTATTAGATACATTTTAAGAATCTTTGTGCTCTTGTAGCTCTGATTTTGCACTTGACTCCACACTGTCAGACCTCTGCCCATGCAGAGTCCCACTGGAGTCAATGGGATTTCTCCTGCGGGCAACAAATTGCAGGATCAGGGATCTATACTGAGCATGCTGTCTGGTATGCAACTTCATGTACAATATTATGTTTTCTCTGCTTAAAGTGGGGTTCTGTTCCCCGACATCACTTTTCAAAGCCTGTCAGTCAAGGTTTGTCTATCGTCAGTGTTGGATCTTAGAATTATATTTATGTGAGATGTTTGGGCTAGATGAGTGACCTTCTGTTTTGCAGGGAATCCCCACCTTTTCCTTAGGTAGACTCTCAAGTCATCCGGGGCTGCTGGAAGAGGCTTGTAGGATCCAATCCTCCATTCCTTGTGCACACAGAACTCCCAGTGACTTCAAGGCAGGTTGGAGTCAATTGGAGGTGTGATTCCGTAAAGAATGTATGATTGGGCCCTGAAAAGGTACTGGCCTTTATAACATACTCCCCCCAGCCCTCTCTCGCCGCAGCAGCTGGGGCCAGGGCAGAGGTGCCTCTCCCTGGCAGCGGCAGCTCCAGTGGGCCTGGTCTGGGCCGAGGGAGGGTCTTCTTTCCCTGGCAGCACTGGTGGGCCTGGAGAGGGGCTTCTTTCCCCAGCAGCTCTGGCGGGGCTGGGCCAGGCCAGGCCGAGGGAGGGGCTCTTCTTCCCTGGCCGTGGCAAGTCCGGGACAGAGCAGGTCCATGTTGGGGTTGGTGGGAAGGGGCTCCTCTCCCCGCCGCGGCAGGTCCGTGCAGGGGGAGAGGCATCCCTGCATGGGGCTTATGAGGCCGCTGCGTGGCTGCACATCTTAGAAGGAGCTTACACTCACACCCCCAGCTTGAAGTGTAGACGTGCTTCTAGACTAGCCAGGATCACTCTCCAGGTTCTAAGAGCTGAAAAATCATAGATTCACAGATTTTAAAGTCAGAAGGGATTATAATAATCTAATCTGACCTCATACATAATAGAACAGAACCTCGCCCAGTAACTTCTGCATCAAGCCCAATGATAGTAGTGAAACTAGAACTTCTAAAAAGACATCCAATCTTGATTTAAAGACTTCACTTTGCAGTGCAGACACTGCCTGAGATTTGAAGGTGTGATCATAGTATGGGTAGGCATCCCTGAGTTAGCTTTAATTGAGTTAATTCGGGTAACACAGCATACACATGGTGGCCCAGGCTCCAGAGTACAAGTCCTCCAGGGACCCAGGGTACTTATTTGGGTTGCTAGCCCATGCTACTACGTCTACACTGCTGCTTTACCCATGTTAGCTAAATGTAAAGCTAACATGACTATGCCTACCTGTGCTATGATCACACTTTCTCTTTGCAGAGTAGATATACCCTTAATCAGCAAGTAGGAATTTAGGTATGCCCAACCATTCTCACTGGATATCTTAATTGATGTGTACTTACCAAAGGTATGAAAATGCCCATGTATACTAGATTTCTGTCATGCATTAGTGACAGGTGACAAGTTCAGTGACAGGAAATGAAGATTCCTTTACTTTTTTCATAGTTCTATCAATAACTCTCTTTCTTTCTCTGTGCTTATAGAAACATGCTTTGATTGTCCAAGGACCTCGAGATGTGAAGAAAAGGGAACTGGTGTTTTTGCAGTTCCATTTAAATGAAACAGACCAGGATTTCAGTGCAATAAACTATCTTCTGTTCTCTTCTTTCCAGGAGTTCCTCAACAGGTATGCACAGGAATAAAGGGTGTGGCCTAGCAAATATACTGTAAGATGCATATTGTTACTAGTAGAATGAATTTAGGGCTTCTTGTTTTCCACTTCTGTTTTTACCGATTTTTAGGTGTGTGTTTGGGCTAGCTTGGGGCACTTTCATGCCTTGGAAAAAATGGTTTCTAGTCATTAATATTGGTGACTGAAGAATTTTGAGCTGTGGAAATGGTTTTCAGTGGCAAAAATCACCTCTGATCAATGTTGCCACCACTCATCACTTGACTTTTGCACCAAAGATACTGAATGACCAGTCTGTGTTGTTGGTATGGATGACTTGGAAGTGAATGTCAGCGGGCAGCACAAACCGGAAATACATTTTAAAGAATTATAATTTTTCTGTTTCTGTTAAGGGTTTTTTAAATCAATGATTAAAAAGAATCAGTGATGTTTTATCTGAAAGCTTAAACATAGTTACTCTGGACCCTTGTGTAAGGCTCTACAAAACGATTCACCTGTTTTGGGTGGGATTTTCAAAAGCACTCAGCAACAGACAAACTCCGCTTCCACTGAAGTGAATGGTAAAACTCCCACGGTATGTCTGCACTGCAGCTGGGAACAAGCCTGGCTTGTGCTCCTGGCGCTTACGCTGATGTGCTAAAAATAGCAGTGTAGACATTGCTTTGATGTTGTGGCTTGGTCTCAGGAGACCCCCCCTTCTCTGCTTGAGAGCCTAAGCTCCAGCCTGAGCTGCAACATTGGCTGAGCTATTTTTAGTGCACTAGGAAAAGCCTGCGGACCCAGGCTGAGAGGCTTGCTCCCAGTTGCAATGTAGTCATATCCTCACTGACTGTAGTGGGAGCAGAATTAATCCAACACTGAGCATTTTGAAAATCTCACCCTTCTATTAACCCTCCCTTACCTGCAGGGGGCAGATTTTATTTTTATTCAGTCTTTGCACTGAATTACAATTACTTGGTTCTGCTGTTCTCTGTGGCCCTGATCCAAAGCCCACTGAAGTTAATAGGAGTCTGCCTTTCTATTGATTTCAATAGGCTTTAAATCAGGTCCTAAATTGGGAAAACAGTAATATTCACACATGTGGTAAGAGAAAAGAGAGCAGAGCCAGAAAAATCACACACCACAGCATAGTTCATATGGATTATGGGGACAGCCAGTCCTTTGAGGTAGGGAGGGGAAAATAATATTTTTAGTATTATCATCCTCAACATTTGTATTTCAGTAGCGTCTAGAGGCCTCAGCCAGGTTGGGGACTGATTGGACAGCAGCCAGCACAAAGAGAACAGATGCCTCAAAGGGCTTAAATTGCAGGTGCTTTTTGGTAACAAATGATTGATTTTTCTCAAAAATTTTCCACAAAGCATTTGTCCTTCAGTGAGAAAGGGAAAACGTTAGCTTTCATAATAAGTACTGATCTTCTGTAATCTTACTTAGTGCTAGAACATCCCAGAAAGTATCAGTGTCCAGGTATTTAAAATGTACCATTGCTATTTCAGTACAAGAAAACACTGTTTTGTAGCTTTCAATAGAAATTAAGCTTAACATGAATCATCTGTTTTACAATCTGCTTTCTTTTTCTAGTTTTTATGTAATATATGTTGCTATCTTGGTAACTTACAATTAGCTACCGCATAGAGTTGGTCAGCCAGTCATTCAATACCTGTCTCTTGCTGACAGTGTACAAAGTCTGAATACTAGCCCCTCCAGATGCCTGCCTCTTTTGTGCCATATTCAAGCTCTGCAAGGGTGGGTATGTGTCCAAGTGAGTAGGTAGGAACTGCTTAAAAATGAACATTAGAAAGAATTCCCAGTGCATTGCAGGATTTAAGCAGAGTTTACATAATGGCACTGTGTGTGTGACAGCTTATAGGCACAGTAGCTGGGAATTGTTTGAGGGAACCGGATTCTACACCCTGGCCCCCAGGCTTGCCATAATTAGGCAGATCAGAGATGACATAATTGCTTAACCAATGGGAAGTTGCTCCACTCTTAAAGAAGCTGCTTGCTGACCAACCTGGCCCTCAGCACTGGAAGGCACCAGAGCTGCAAAGGTCAAGAAATCAAATGGTTTAAATTGGATCCACACATAATCGGGTTGATGCAGTGACAGAGCTAATAGGGGGTGAATGCTCCCTCGGCAGCCTTTGGGTGCGTGTGGTGCCTTTTCACATGGGGCTGGTGAGCAAGTCTGCACTGTGTTCCCCTGGAAGGGGTGGTTCCTGGGGGGCCAGTTCCAGCTCCCTGCTCCAACTGTTGCAACATGGTGCACAGGATTGTGTGACAACGGTTGCAATGCCACTCACTCAAATTTGGTCCAGCCACCCCTGGATGGCAGTGTGATCCCATGCACCGTTGTGCCATGGCTGCAGTGGAGAGCCAGGCCCAGCCCCACAGGACAGGAGCCGTAACTGCCAGGTGACTGTGGAGTGGGCTCGCTTCACTCTCCATCTCACCACCAACGACCCATTGCACCTCCCTTGCCCCCGGTTGCAAAATGTGACTCTGAAGAGCCTTGTGTGTCCATTTGCAGCAGTAAGACAAGCGGGATTTGGCATAAACTTTGAACAAACTAAGACATACAGTCCTTTAGTAAACTTGGCAGTATATGATGGGGTCACTTAGGGTGAACAGAGCCTTAATACAGTAAGTGTTCTAGCTGAGAGGCTGGGTTTAAATGAATTTTGGGTAAGGATCTGATTTGTAACATTCAATATAAATTAAGCTTATCATGAATCATTTACTTTATAATTAGCTTTTCTTTTTATTCCGGTTTTTCATGTACTATATATTGCTGCCTTGGTAACCTACAATTAGCTACAGTATTGAGAGCCTTATAAATGAAGTGGATTGAATAATTGAAGAGTCCAAGCTTGACCATGAAATAAATCTAAAAACCTTATAGATTCACATGTGGAATGCACTTGCTCTGACTTGGTCAGATTTCCAGTAGATGTCTATTTAAGCCAGGGGTGGGCAAACTTTTTTTGGCCTGAGGGCCGCATCAGGTTTCTGAAATTGTATGGAGGGCCGGTTAGGGGTGGCTGTGCATCCCCAAAAAGCCAGACATGGCCCGGCCCCTGCCCGTTATCCAAGCCCCCACACTTCTCGCCCCCTGACGGCCCCCCCCAGGGACCCCTGCCCCTAACTGTCCCCCGCTGCCCCATCCAACCCCCCCTCCTTCCTGACTGCCCCCCCCACGGACCCCTGCCCCATCCAACCACCCCTTCTCCCTGACCACCCCCAGACCTCTCGCCCCTAACTGCGCCCTGCCCCTAACTTCCCCCCACCACCCCATTCAACCCCCCCCTTCCCGGCTACCCCTCCCGGGACCCCTGCCCCCATTCAACCCCCATTCCCTGCCCTCTGACCACCCCGATCCCATCCACGCCCCTGACCACCCCCCGAATTCCCCTGCCCTCTATCAAACCCACCCTGCTCCCTGCCACCTTACCATGCTGCCTGGCGCACCGGTGGCAGGCAGCCGCGCCGTGCAGCACAGAGCACTGGGCTCTGCCACCCAGAGTATTGTGCTGTGTGGCTGCAGGGGAGGGGAGACAGCCTCCTGGGCCAGGAGCTCGGGCTGGGCAGGACGGTCCCACGGGCCGTAGGTTGCCCACCTCTGCCCTACTGCATATCTGACTTCTTCTAACTGCATCAATGACCATGTGGCTGCTTCATATATTTCCTCATATACTGCATGCAGTTCTGGAACCAAGGTTACTGCTATTGTTCTCAAGGAATGCACTTTTCAAAGTGGAAAAACTATTTCAGCATTCCAAAATCAGACTTCTGATATACACCAGAGGAGAATCCTGAACACTTGAAGAGAATTTAGGTAGCTCTGCTGCCTCTAAGCCGGGGTGGGCAAACTTTTTGGCCCAAGGGCCACAATGGCATTCAAAACTATATGGAGGGCTGGGTAGGGAAGGCTATGCCTCCCCAAACAGCCTGGCCCCCACCCCTTATCTTCCCCCTCCCACTTCTTGCCCCCTGACTGCCCCCCTCAGAATCCCTGATCCATCCAACACCCCCAGCTCGTTGTCCCCTGACTGCCCCTTCCTGGGACCCCTGCCCCCCCAGGACCTCCACCCCCCCCGTTCCACATTCCCTGACCGCCCTGCCCCCCAAACCTCCACCCCATCCAACTGCTCCCTGTCCCCTGACTGCCCCCCACCAGAATGCCCGACCCATCCAACCCTCCCTACTTCTTGTCCCCTGACTGCCCCGACCCCTATCCGCACCTCTGCCCCCTGACAGGCCTTCCAGGACTCCCATGCCTTAACCAGTGCGGGACCCTCCCCCCAGTTCCCTGACTGCCCCCCCCATCCACCCACTCCCTGTCCCCGACTGCCCTCCAGGACTTCCCGCTTCCCCATGCTGGAGCCAGCCACACCGGCGGCACTGCGAGGTGAGGCTGTGGGGGAGGGGCCGGGGGCTCAGGGGCCGGGCAGGGCGGTCCTGCGGGCTGAATGTGGCCCACAGGCCATAGTTTGCCTATCTCTGATTTAAGCACGTATCTTGTTTAAATAATTTCCATAAAATTCACTCCCCTCCCTCCAATTACCAAGCTTGCACTCTGATGCAGGAATGAGCACTGAGATGTTTATAAAACATCTTTTGTTTTATTAGTGTCACATTATACTGTCTCTTAAAACTCTAGTTATTGGCTCTTGCTCAGTGTTGTTAATATTCACTCACTGTAATGATAGGAGGTGATACTAATTCTGATGAGAAAGGATGCATTATCAGTGACATGCACAACAGTTCACATAAAGTAACTCCTATTAAAGACACTGTGCAATATGATTGCTGATGGTTGTATCATATAGAATTCCTGTGCTGTGGCTGCAGTTAGCTTTTGAGTTGCTTTGGAGAATAACTGATTGGCTGTTGTGAAATGTTCTCCATTCTTAGGGGCTTTTGTCATCTATGGACATGATCCAAAGCCCATTCAAGACAGTGGAAAGACTCCTATTGACTTCGGTGGGCTTGGATCAGGCCCTACATTATTGTCTTTGGACAGAGACTCCATGGGACAGCATCTGTCTTTATTCTATATCGTATGTCTATGCTTAATGTTCTACAGCAAACGACATCAGTGAAGACTGTCGTGGGCCTCTGTTGTGTCTGGAGAATTGTACAGACGCTCCCCAGGTTACGGAAGACCTGACTTACGCAAATTTGCATTTAGGGAAAAAGTTCCGTAAGCTAGAAATAGGAGGGGTTGTTTTTTTTTTTTTTTGTCATAACGTTCAGGTATATGTTTCCGACTTAAACAAAATTTGAGTTATGCATGGCTTTCCAGAACGGAACGATTGTGCAAGTCGGGGAGTGTCTGTATCTCAAGTCTTGTGATTAACCAAGCGTAGAAACCTGTGCTGGGCCTGACTGTCTCTAGATGAGTTTAACCAGATGTCAGAATCACAGATTTACTCACTGCTTGCTGTGCTCTTTTGCCTGTTTAGAATGTATGCTGTTTCTGGAACCTGAGTGTGTGCGTGATTTTTACGGTTGCTGCTGTACATGCCACTGTTAATTGTAGTGAGGAAAATTAATGAAACATTTATTTATAAAAAGTGAAACTAGAGAACAGAGTTTTTCTTTCCTTTATTATTAGTTTAACATCTGGGTTAGAAGGAAGGAAAACAAAACTTCACCGAAAATCTAGAAGTTAGGTAACATCTTAGCAAATCTAAAATAAAATTATTTCCTTATCTCTGTAGTGTTGCAAGATGAACAGCAGTATTAAATCCTAACTGCCCACTTGGGAATGGAGGCTGTGCTATTCAATGACCTAATTAGAGTTCACCACTGGTCCCTAGTGCCTGGATTGCCATGCACAGAATTGTGCAGATTAGTGAATTACAACACACAAGTAACAGAACTTCTAAAAATATGGCATTCCCATGTAATTGACTCTGTCTGTTGTACCTTATGACTTGCTGACTTTAAAAGAGACTCTTGCACTAGAGCAATAATGAAAGGAATCCATAGAAATTTGGTTCGGTATATTGGCATTTTTGGACCAGGATCTTGCATCAGGATTTGCTAGTCCAGACCCTTGTGTTCCGCTGAATGCCTTTGACTTCAATGGGACTCAATAGGGCTCCAAGTTAGAAGATTCTAATGCAAGATGATTCCCTTAGTCATGAAATATTTTAGGCAGTATCCCATGTGTCTAGTATTTGTGGTCAAAGGTTAGTCAGTGTCCATCTAAATAAACCCATAGTAAGCAGGTGTATTATCACTGGAAGTATTGTCCGGTAGTCCAGCCATAACACCAGCAGTTGGGAGAGCAAGTATCTGTGGCTCTGGCACTGGGCAAGCCACAGCCTTTTTGTGCTGCAGTTTCCTCAACATGTACAATTGTAATGATGATTTACTTTACACGGGAGAGGTTCAGTTAATATTTTTTAAGTGCTTTGATAGCCTCAGCTGAAGGGTGCTCTAGGAATTGTAGGATAGAGCACTGGCAGCAAGTTCCAGGTTTCAAAGTTGTAATGTGTAGAAAACTTTAATTGGCAAAAACTGAAGCCAGTGCTTAAAGTGTGGGAAATAACACTTCTCAACAGCGGGCTGGGGGTGCCGAGGGGCACACCATTTTACTGTTGTCTTATTGACTGCTTTCCCCATTGGCCTGTCTCATGGGGAAGAGCGTCCAGTCAGGATTGCTGCAAGATGCAGACGGAACTCTCTTCTCCCTTCTCTCCAGAACAGACACCATTCGCACAGGAGCTGGGACCAGAAAGAGCTCAGCTCAGAGCAGCTCTGCTCCTCCTTTCCCCGTCCTAGGAGCAGCAGGGATGTGATGGTTCCTCTGCCCTTTCCCCTGCAGCACTCAGCCTTGAAAGGGATGAGGGCAGGGTTAAGAGCCCCAGAACTGCTTCTCCAGCCTGGAAGGGGGAAAAAGAACTGCAGAGCTTCTGCCCCTCCCCCCCAGCCAGGGAGAGTGTGATAAAGAAATCCAGGAGAAGCAGAGGTGGTGGCAGAATTAATTTGGGAGATGGGATGGGCAGACGTGGGGATGTCAGACTCCCCCCATACTTTTCTGTCCACTTAACCACTGACTGAAGCAATGACAGTGCGGCCTTTGCAGCAAATGTACCATAGGAGAGTCAAAAGGGAAATAGTTTAAATTATGTATTTAAAATACCACAAAATTTTACCTACCTCACTAAATACAGTTAAAAGTGAATTAATACCCCCCCCCATTTTCTCTTCATTTTTATGTAATTTGAAGCAACCTCTCCCCCCCCCCCCCGCCCGCCTGAGCTTGGTCTGGTATTTTTTTTAGTCAGTTTCATTTTCTGATTCTAATGCTCGTACAGTGCTACAGGGGTCTGGATTGGAAACACGTGCAGGAGCATAGATAAATGCTTTCTCATTGCTACTCCCAAATTCTTTGAACTGAACATTTTAAAAGCCCACAAGTGCTACTTTTGGGCCTAACCAATCTATCAATGTCCCTTAATTATTAAAAGTTAGGGCTGTAGGATTCAGATTGGTTTCATAACTTACCGCCTAGATTTTCCATTTCCTTGTATGATTTGTCTTGGAAAGTTCTTCCAGGACAGTGTAGGTTAGTCATTCCTCAGGCTTGTGGTGAGCCTGTTTGGTTGGTAAACTTCTAATTATACATTTTCCCCTGCAGAGTGGTAACGCACTGGGCTGTTCTGGATTTGTCCCCATGAGATATGGCTGTGCTGCTCATTACCATCTCTTATAGTTATCGGAGAATGAGCCATTGCAAGACCCAGTCTCACTTGAATTCTGTTTTTTCATTTGCTTTTTCTTTTTGTTTGATGTTTTGCCCATTTCCTTTTTGTGTGGGTTTCTTGCATCCAAAGCTCGGTCCTTTTGTCTGAGTGCCTTAACAAACAGCTAGCTGCTCTAAATGTTCCCAGAGCCACTAAAGGCCCTGGGATTTGATCTGCCAAGGTCGGGGTGGAGATAATCTAAGGCTTTTCCTTTGAGCAATATTTTCTTTCCCCCTAGTTCTGCTTCTTTCATGTATATAATGAGGTTTGAACTTGGGTTTCTCTTGAACATTTGAGCGTATAACCTCACCTCCCTGGCAGGGGTGTCACTTTTGGATAGGGCACCCCCTTCCATGCACACTTGAATATTCATGTTAAGCCAAAGAAGGGCTGATCAGACACCACAGTGTAAGGCAGCCATTACCAAGCCTGGTCAGCTGCTGCTCTCCCCAAGCTTAGCTCCCAGCACACTGCAATCTGAGCTTATGGGTCAGTGAGAAGAGAAACAGGAGCCCAGCTGCTGAGTGTGCAGGGAAAAGAGCAGGGCTTTGGAGCGGAGTGCAGAGCACCTCTGGAGCAGTGGAGCTGCAGGTTTTTGCCTGGAGCTGGAGCAGAGCCGGAGCACAGCTCCAAAGCCCTGGAAAAGAGGCTTGGACTCAGCAGAGGACACTCAGCAACAGTCCTCAGTGGAGAAATGCAAGTTGGATTGGCTAGGCTCCTGCGCTTTAATGGAGTGCTCAGAGCCTTTAAGGCCAGAAGGAACCATCATAATAATCTAGTCTGTCCTCCTGCACATTGCAGGCCACAGAACCTCACCCACCCCTCCTCTAATAGACCCCTAACCTCTGGCTGAGATACTGAAGTCCTCAAATCATGCTTTAAAGACTTCAAGTTATAGAGGATCCACCATTTACACTAGTTTAAACCTGCAGGGAACCTGTGCCCCACACTCCAGAGGAAGGCGAAACCCCCAGGGTCTCCGCCAGTCTGACCCAGGAGAAAATTCCTTCCTGATCCCAAATATGGCTATCAGTTAGACCCTGAGCATGTGGGCAAGACCCACCAGCCAGACAGCTGAGAGAGAATTTTCTGTAGTAACTCAGAGCCCTCCCCATCTAGTGTCCCATCACCAGCCAGTAGAGATATTTGCTGCTAGCAATCACAGATCGGCTATATGCCACTGTAGGCAGTCTTGTCGTACCATCCCTTTCATAAACTTATCAAGTTCAGTCTTGAAGCCAGTTGGGTTTTTTGCCCCCACTGCTCCCCTTGGAAGGCTGTTCCAGAACTTCAATCCTCTGATAGTTAGAAACCTTTGTCTAATTTCAAGCCTAAACTTGTTGATGGCCAGTTTACATTCATTTGATCTTGTGTCCACATTGGTGCTTAACTTAAATAACGCCTCTCTCTCTCCCTGGTATTTCTCTCTCTGATGTATTTATAGAGAGCAATCATAGCCTTCTTTGGGTTAAGCTAAACTAGCCAAACTCTTTGAATCTCCTCTCATAAGATAGGTTTTCCATTCCTCAGATCATCCTAGTAGTCCTTCTTGCACCTGTTCCTGTTGGAATTCATCTTTCTTAAATATGGAACACCAGAATTGCATGCAGTATTCCAAATGAGGTCTCACCATTGCCTTGTATAATGGTACTAACACATCCCTGTCTCTGCTGGAAATACCTCGCCGGAAGCATGCTAGGGCTGCATTAGCCTTTTTCATCACTGCATCACATTGGCGGCTGATAGTCATCCTGAGATCAACCAATGTACTCAGGTCTTTCTCCTCCTGTCACTTCCAACTGCTAATTCCCCAAATTATAGCAAAAGGTCTTGTTAGTCCGTAAGTGCATGATCTTTCACTTTGCACTATTAAATTTCATTCCATTTCTATTACTCCAGTTTACAAGGTCATCCAGATCTTCTTGTATGATATTCTGGTCCTCCTTTGTATTGGCAATACCTCCCAACTTTTTGTCATCCACAAATTTTAGTAGCACATACCCACTTTGTGCCAAGATCATTAATAAAAATGTTAAATAAGTCTAGTCCCAAGACCGATTCCTGCATAACTCCACTACTAACCTCCCTCCAGCCCGACAGTCCACCTTTCTGTATGATCCGTTTTAGCCTCCCACTTAACCAGTTCCTTATCCACGTTTCAATTCTCATATATCCCCATCTTCTCCAACTTAACTAATAATTTATAATATAATAACATTTAACATTCCTGTGGTGGGAAAAACACCTCAACAGCCCAACACTGGCATTTAGTTTCAGAAAGGGGAACTATGCCAAAATGAGGAGGTTAGTGAAACAGAAATTAAAAGGTACAGTGACTAGAGTGAAATCCCTGCAAGTTGCATGCACACTTTTCAAAGACACCATAATAGAGGCTCAACTTAAATGTGTACCCAAATTAAAAAACACAGTAAAAGAACTAAAAAAGAGCCACCGTGGCTTAACAACCATGTAAAAGAAGCAGTGAGAGATAAAAAGGCATCTTTTAAAAAGTGGAAGTCAAATCCTAGTGAGGTAAATAGAAAGGAGCATAAACACTGCCAAATGAAATGTAAAAATGTAATAAGAAAAGCCAAAAAGGAGTTTGAAGAACAGCTAGCCAAAAACTCAAAAGGTAATAACAAAATGTTTTTTAAGTACATCAGAAGTAGGAAGCCTGCTAAACAACCAGTTGGGCCCCCCTGGACGATCGAGGTACAAAAGGAGCACTTAAAGACGATAAAGTCATCACAGAGAAACTAAATTAATTCTTTGCTTCAGTCTTCATGGCTGAGGATGTTAGGGAGATTTCCAAACCTGAGCCGTCTTTTGTAGGTGACAAATCTGAGGAATTGTCACAGATTGAAGTGTCACTAGAGGAGGTTTTGGAATTAATTGAGAAACTTAACAGTAACAAGTCACCGGGACCAGATGGCTTTCACCCAAGAGTTCTGATAGAACTCAAATGTGAAATTGTGGAACTATTAACTATGGTTTGTAACTTGTCCTTTAAATCAGCTACTGTACCCAATGACCGGAAGATAGCTAATACAATGCCAATATTTAAGAAGGGCTCTAGAGGTGATCCTGGCAGTTACAGACCGGGAAGTCTAACGTCAGTACCGGGCAAATTAGTTGAAACAATAGTAAAGAATAAAATTGTCAGACACATAGAAGAACATAAATTGTTGCGCAAAAGTCAACATGGTTTCTGTAAAGGGAGATCGTGTTTTACTAATCTATTAGAGGTTTCAGAGTAGCAGCCGTGTTAGTCTGTATCTGCAAAAAGAAAAGGAGGACTTGTGGCACCTTAGAGACTAACAAATTTATTTGAGCACAAGCTTTCATGAGCTACAGCTCACTTAGGGGGGGTCAACAAACGTGGACAAGGGGGATCCAGTGGACATAGTGTACTTAGATTTCCAGAAAGCCTTTGACAAGCTTCCTCACCAAAGGCTCTTACATAAATTAAGTTGCCTTGGGATAAGAGGGAAGATCCTTTCATGGATTGAGAACTAGTTAAAAGACAGGGAATAAAGAGTAGGAATAAATGGTAAATTTTCAGAATGGAGAGGGGTAACTAGTGGTGTTCCCCAAGACTCAGTCCTAGGACCAGTCCTAGTAAAATTATTCATAAATGATCTGGAGAAAGGGGTAAACAGTGAGGTGGCAAAGTTTGCAGATGATACTAAACTGCTCAGGATAGTTAAGACCAAAGCAGACTGTGAAGAACTTCAAAAAGATCTCACAAAACTAAGTGATTGGGCAACAAAATGGTAAATGAAATTTAATGTGGATAAATGTAAGGTAATGCACATTGGGAAAAAATAACCCCAACTATACATACAATATGATGGGGGGCTAATTTAGCTACAGCTAATCGGGAGAAAGATCTTGTAGTCATCATTGATAGTTCTTTGAAGACATCCATGCAGTGTGCAGCGGCAGTCAAAAAAGCAAATGGGATGTTAGGAATCATTAAAAAAGGGATAGAGAATAAGACGGAGAATATCTTATTGCCCTTATATAAATCCATGGTATGCCCACATCTTGAATACCGCATACAGATGTGGTCCCTGCATCTCAAAAAAGATATACTGGCATTAGAAAAGGGCAACTAAAATGATTAGGGGTTTAGAACAGGTCCCATATGAGGAGAGATTAAAGAGGCTAGGACTTTTCAGCTTGGAAAAGAGGAGACTGAGGGGAGATATGATAGAGGTATATAAAATCATGAGTGGTGTGGAGAAAGTGAATAAGGAAAAGTTATTTACTTGTTCCCATAATATAAGAACTAGGGGCCACCAAATGAAATTAATGGGTAGCAGGTTTAAAACAAATAAAAGGAAGTTCTTCTTCAGTCAGCGCACAGTCAACCTGTGGAACTCCTTGCCTAAGGAGGTTGTGAAGGCTAGGACTATAACAGGGTTTAAAAGAGAACTGGATAAATTCATGGAGGTTAAGTCCATTAATGGCTATTAGCCAGGATGGGTAAGGAATGGTGTCCCTAGCCTGTGTTTGTCAGAGGGTGGAGATGAATGGCAGGAGAGAGATCACTAGATCATTTCCTGTTAGGTTCACTCTCTCTGGGGCACCTGATATTAGCCACTGTCGGAAGACCGGATACTGGGCTTGATGGCGCTTTGATCTGACCCAATATGGCCATTCTTCTGTTCTAATTTCCCATGTGGAACTGTATCGAATACCTTACTGAAATCCAGGTAGATTAGCTCTATTGCATTTTCTTTGTCTAAAAGAACCAGTTATCTTCTCAAAGAAAAAGATCAGATTGGTCTGGCACGATCTACTTTTTGTAACACCATGTTGTATTTTTCCCCAATTACCATTTACCCCTATGTCCCTGACCACTTTCTCTTTCAGAATTTGTTCCGCTCTCTCTGCGGGGAGTAGTTCAATCACAGAGGTCCTGCTCTTTTGTCTCTCCCCTGAATGATTGTAGACTTCCCTAATATCTCCCAGCAGAGCTAGTTGTTAGTCGCATGGTTTCCCTTCACGTGACCCACCTGCGCATTCTTTTCACCCCAAGAGGTGAGCTAAATCTGGCACTGGTGTGTCGGAGCCCCAGCCCTCTTGAATGGTTGGGTTACCTTATATCACGCTCTTCAAAAATTAGCTGTCCCTGGTTAGTAAAAATGCTCAGCCTGTGTCTTAACAAATCATTACATTAGTGGGGTTCAGCTGCTCATTACTCATGAAAATGTATTAAAATTCAGGGATTGGCACAAAACAGAAAGGGGCTAAACGCACAGAGGTGTTCAGCCCCACAAAAAGATATTTATCGTTGGACCAACTGAAAAGAGGTTAATTTCTTGATCTCTCTATCTTTTTGACCAGAGGTTGGGTGGAAAACAGATGCTATACGCAGAAGAATTAGGCCTTCTTTCCATTCACTGTCAAAGAGGTATCAGCAGTTTAAGAAAAGTCAAGCCCATAGTATTAAAAAGTACCCTGTGTTGCTGTGAGGAGTCACTGCAGTCAGGTGGTAATGCCTTCAGTTGGGAACAGTCAGGTTATGAAAACAATTGCTAGTATTGCAGAATGCAAGTTTCATTTTAAAATCAGGTCTTTGGTATATATTCCAGGAACAAACAAAATGTGAGTTTCACAAATTACAGTAACTAAGTGACAACACCATACTTATCCTATCACATCACCAACAAAAGCCAAGAACTTAAAAGCAAGGAAATGAGAAGTTATAGACAACAATGTAAAGACATAAAACACATTCTTATCAAGTACACAGAGTGCACTGCAAGCGTATGAGAGGAACCTCCACTTTGCACATACAGAACCTAGCCTGAGGGCATGTCTACACTTACCTCTGGAGCGATCGATCCATCAGGGTTTGATTTATTGCGTCTAGTGAAGATGCGATAAATCGACCGCCGCGTGCTCTCCCATCGACTCCGGTACTCCACTGGAGCGACAAGCGTAGGCAGAGTTGACGGGGGAGCGTCAGCAGTCGACCTACCACAGTGAAGACTCAGAGGTAAGTAGCTCTAAGTACGTTGACTTCAGCTACGCTATTTTCATAGCTGAAATTGCGTAACTTAGACCAACTTAGCTCGCCCCCCCACACCCCCTAGTGTAGACCAGGCCTGAGTAGGGGGACTCGGATTCTGACTGAGGTCTCTGGGGGCTGCAGTAATATAGATTAATAATTGAGTGGAGACTTGATTGCTGAGCATCCTGGAGGTATTTTACCAAGAAGGATTGACAAGCAATGTTAATCAGAGAGGAAGGCTGGTCTAGTGGTTAGGGCCATAGCTGGGACTTGGCTTTGAGTCCTAGCTTCATCCAGAATTTCTTCTGTGACTTTGGGACATCATGTAATCTGTGCTTCAGTTCCCAGTCTGTAAATTTGGGATAACAGCACTTCCCTACCTCACAGGGCTGTTGTGAGGGGAAAATACATTGCAGACTGGATCAAAACAGGTGTATAATAAGACAAAAATTAAAATCTTAGCACAAGTTATGTTTTAGGAGTTCTGTATCTGGAGCCCAAACAAGCAAATCCTAGTTAAAAGTAACTCTGCGGCATTTTAAAAGGTCTTCAGTTTTGCAATTTGAGCATCCTGAAGTAGTAAAATATTTTGGTCCAAATTAGTTCAGAGAAGTAACACTATCCCTTTTCCCCCCCCACCCTCTAGTCCAGATAAAGGAGAATTCATGAAAGATTGCGAAAGCTCATACTCCAGCTGGAAGTTCTCTGGTGGTTTTCGAACCTGGATCAAAATGTCCTTGGTAAAAACAAAAGAAGATGGGAGTGAGACTGTGGAGTTCAAACAGGAGGTAAATAGTGCTCTGTAAGGGTTTTTCTGAATGTGGCAGACCTTAGCTGATTGTCATTCTGTAGTTGCTGCGAGAATCATTCAATACATACAGTGCTGCAATAGTAACCTTGTCTAATAGAGCTTCTCCTCAGAGCAAAAGGCAGCATGGCTTTGAAGAAGCTTGCTGTGATGCATAGTGGCAAATACGACTGACTTTCATGTTTTCATTGGTCCCTTATTCCAGCTCACCAGCAAGCAGTTTCAAAGTCGCTTTCCCACATTTCATAAAAACATAACAGCAAAGAGTTTATATTGCCCTTATGGCTTTACTGATGTGGCCTGGAAAAACCTGACTGGACAGAGAAGCCAGAAAGCTGATTGTCCTTGTTTGTTAAACTGGTGAGACTAGACCTAGAATATCAGAGTAAGGAGCTGGAGCAATTGACTTATTTGAAAATATTAACAAACTTTAGTTTAAAGCTGGGACTTTCAAAAGGAGCCTAAGATACAACGAGCACCTACAAATATTTTCAAGATTGAGAGGCATTGTCTAGGTTTGTCCTAGGGATGGAAGTCAGAGTAACGGGAAAGGAAAATTGAGGCTGAATTTTAAGAAACAGTTCTTAAAAAGATCATCAAATAAACTGTAGAATAGACAAAGGAAATTAAGGAAGCTTGGGTCATTTAGAAGTAGAATAGACAGTGCAGTTCAGAAAACTTGGAAGAGAACACCTGTTCAATGGTGGAAGATGACTACTGATGTAGTTATTTTCATCTCTGCCTATGGAATGGTTTTACCCTGAATTTCTCCCAGCAGAAAGACACTGAAGGGGCCGAGTTATAATAAAGAGATAAGATAATTAGATAATCATAGATAGATAACACTAGATAATTAGGTTGGTTTAACTGTATCCCTCAGGGGTGTGAAAAACTCACACCCTGGAGCAGCATTGTTAAGCTGATCTAAGTCCCCTGGAGACAGTGCTAGGTCCATGGAGGATTGTTCTGCTGATGTAGTTACCGCCTCTCAGGGAGGTGGATTATCTAAACCATGAAAGAACCCCTCCCATCTGTGTAGATAGTTCCAAGGCTGAAGTGCTACAGCAGCGCTGGCTGTGCTGCTGGAGTGTTTTAAATGTAGGCAAGCCCTAACTTGTCTCACTCCCTGTGTTGTTTGGAAGGAGGCATCTGCAAAATCAATAGAACTGCAACTGCCTTGTAGGAAACTATTGATTTGGAGAAGGACAGCTGTGACTAGCAGGCAAAACGTTTCTTTGCTAAGAGCAGGAGAAGATTATCCATCTGTTTTTAGAAAAGCATGTGTTTGTTAACCTGTTGCACACTTGGAAAGAGAAATGTTCATTGTAACATGCTGTTTTGCTCTTTTAAGGGCGTCTTCCAGTTCTCACACTTAGCTCCCTTAGCAGAAGCAGCATGGGGGCAACTGCAAATCAGTGATGTCAGGAGGGGCTCCCCAGGAATACCCTACAGGAGAGGAATTCTGAAGTGATACAGTCAGAATATAGTAACAGTTTAAAAAAAAATTGAGCAATATCCCCATAAATGGGATAAAACTCAGTTAACCAGAAAAGCCATTTTAGAAAGGAATGAACTATGTAGAAGCAAATCATGGGTTCATAAGGATAGATGGTGTGGGTGTTAATGACTAAACTGAGCTTCCAAGAGAGAGATCCTTACACTGGAGGATGAGTGAAGTTTATTTTTCTTAAGAATCTGGCTATGAGGTAATGAGAAACAAGACTCTTCCTCTCCTTATTGAGATGTAAAATACTAGATAGGTGCAAATTAGACCTTGCTACAATTTATATTGAGATTCTAGAGAAATAGTGTGATCTATTCATCCAGTAATGGTATTTGCCCTTGCTTTGAGGGTCCTTCTGGCTGTTTGTTCTCTTACTAACAATAGTACCTGAACGCAGGGGTGGTTTGATTTAAATCAAGGAGATCTGTCATGAAGCTTTTTGCCTGGTAAACCTCCAGAATCTGGTCTTGCAGCATCTTGAATTTCTGCAAGAGAACAAGAAAGCCTTTTGGAGGTGGAGTCAACTTGTGACCTTTCGTGACTATGCTCTGAGCTGGGATCAAGGAATTCTTTTCCATTTTGAACCCATGTTCCTCAGAGGGATAGAAAACTCTTGAGGTGGTTTCCACTGACTCCTGGAATGAGCTTTTTATTAAACTGTCATCTAAATAAGGAGATTTATGCCCACTATTTTGAGGGCTGCTATTACAATTATATATTCTTCTGTATAGCTGCTTATACTGCCCTCATTACTGTAGTATGAGTGTCTAATAATGCATTGAGATGTGACTTCTTCTGTCCCGTGTGCCTTGTACTGCCCATGCAGTGGAGAATGCAGCAATTCAGTTTGGTAATGTTATTTTTATATACATGCTGCTATGGTGTCAAAGAAGGCAAGGAGTGCTTGGAAGGTGAGGTTTGTGATGGAGGAGTTAATTCCAGTTTCAGACTGGCTTCTGAGAAAGTTCTGTCTCTTGCACAGGTAAGATTTACCTTGGTGTTCAAAAATGTCATTGTGCCTGAGCAGCAGAGTTGCTGACCACAATTGGCATGGTGGAGCTTTAAGGCAAAGTTTTAGATATCCTTGGGCCAGGCCACGGGCTGAGACCTTGATTCAGTATTATATGGGAAGGTAGCATAAGGAACGAAGGACAGGTCTGATGTGCTCATGGTAGTCATGTTGTGAGATGGGCTGCTTTCTGTTCTAGTTGGAGTTTCTTAAGGGCTGATGTCTTCACGCCCAGGTATATTGCATTGCTGTAGTCTAGATAAGAGGTAGTCCATGAAGGAGTGTATAACTAAGGCTAGGTCAGCTGCCAGAATGGGGTGGAGTCTCTTAACCAACTGCAGAGGGTATAGAACATTACTTGTGGATGCTGCTCTGAGAGACTTTAGTTTGAGTGCTCTTTACTGATGCTACAGCCTAAATTGACTAATTGTGGGCATGTACCTTCAATCAAAGGAAGCTGCAAACTCCTCCAAGAACTTTCCTCTGCCCAGTAGCTCAGCTTCTGTCTTGCTCAGGTTCAACCAGATGTTCTCAATCCATCAATGAATCTGATCCAAGCATGGGGTGGCAGCAGTATAGTCAGATATGGTGAGGGATATAGAGAGATGTCTCATCTGCATAGTGTTAGCACTTACGAGTTTTATTTTTTGAAGTCCTTCTTTGAGACACTTGAGCCTATGAAATGCACCAATTAGCAATGAAATCTCCCAACAGAAAAACCTGTGTGTCTGTGAGAGTAAGAATCCCTCTGTCCAAAGATGTCATATAGTCTCTGACCACCTGTGTTAGCAGAACTCTAGCCACTGTACAAATTGTAATTTGTACTTATTTTGTGAGCTGAGCTTAGCATATGGAAAAACAAACTTGAGAGCTAACAGAGTTAAATATCAGAGTTGTACATTGTGTCTGAAGTAACAAATAGAAAGCACTTGTCCCATCTCCAAGCCTCCAGTTTAGGCTAAAGTCTTGACATGTGCATAAAATACTACTGCATGACAGACAAGTTTGTACATTATTAGGGTTAATTTTTTTGTGGTCAGTACAGTAGCTTGTATTAGAAATTTGAAAAATATACTAGAGCCAAATCCAAAGAATTTTCCATTATTAAAATTCAAAGTTACTAGCAGCCAAGGTATTTAATAAAATAGCTTATGTATTTTAATTTTTTCTTCAGAAATACATCAAGGCTGTGACAAATAAGCATAGTCTGTGCCTTACTAAAAACTATCGAGTGTATAGTCTGGGTTTACAGGTTATAAAAAATAGATGTTTAAACTGTATGGGGGTTGACCACACATTTTTGCTACAGGCTAATGAGAACTACTCATTCCAGTCCACTACAATCTCCTGTCCAATTACAGAAGTGTACTTCCAACTCCACTACTGTCAGTCAAGAAATTTGTACGACAGAAAAGGAGTAGTACAGTAGAAATCTAAGTCAAGGAAAAGGAAAAAGAGAGACAACCTAAAGATGATGAGACTAGTTCCTCACTTTCAGCAGGCCAGAGCAGCTATTCTGTTGTTCGGTATTGCATATTCTACGTGTTATGTCAACAGAAGCTTGCAGGTTGTAACAGACCGGTTGCCATGTTCCCATCAGTCACTATTTGGTTGAGGCAAAGTAGGTCACCTTGTCCACATTGGGAAGTGACAAAATTCTAATAGAGTTTTTTTGGCCTGGCATTGGGCACTTGAATAAGCATGGTTCTTCCTCCTACAATGGTGTAGTCAATTCTACCTCAATATTCATTCCTAGTAACTTTACATCCCACTTTTTCAAACTACCAATATAGATCTATTCCTTCAGGTAGACCAAAATTGCACACAGTTTGGGGGAATCAGGACATGCAGATAAGTGAGGTTTGCCTTTAGGTTTGAAAATGACTACTGGTAAAGTATGGTTGCATTTAATGATAGTGTTTCTTGACCCTTTTGGAACAAACTTAGCCTCTCTTATTGTGGTACTTGGACACTCAAAGATTAAGTAGCCACTTTTTTAAAGTAGAAAAGAGGAGGTATATTAGGTTAAGCTTGAAACAGGGATTGTATGAGTAGAAAGGTAAGGTTCCTACAGCTAACAGTTAAACCAGACCAATATCCGGTTCAAGTCATTTAAAAGCCCATTTTAAAATCAACTCCTCCCTCACTCCTCATTTAGTGTAATAGCAGGTTGGACTTTTGATGGAAGAGAAAGTTAACTGCCTTTTTTTCCCCCCCCCAGACTAGTGTGGTTAACTACATTGACCAGAGGCATAAGCCGGCAAGTGACCAGTTGTTTTTTGTGGTATTTGAATGGAAAGATCCTTTTATACAGAAAGTTCAAGATGTAAGTAAATTCTAGTCACTCCTCAGCCTCTTGCATGACTTAATTTAAAACTAAGTTGGAGGAAGGCTGATGTCACTTTGAGAATTTCAACCCAATCATTCCAGAGTTCTCAAACTAATCTAAATGTTGCTGAGGTCAAGACCATCTTCTGCCTCTCTTTGACCTTGTAATTTGCATAATAATTACAGTACTTCCTACTATGGCTGTGCACCTGCGCACAGCTTAAGACAAAACTTGCTTCCCATATGCTCTAGATAATTTTAACTAAGTCTGAAGTTTTGTTTGAGAATAGATCTCTCCTGAGATCTGTGTTTTCTTCCTGGCTAAAGGATAAAACTCCAAATCAGGAAAATGCTTTTAGGAGACTAGGAGCTAATACTGTATAAAATGTATAAGGCAAAACACAATTACAATTTGAAATGGAATTTAACAGCTGTAATGTAAGTTGAGTACAAGTGATAAAAGAACAAATGGATATAAACTGGTCATTGGGAAGTTTAGATGTGAAATTAAACAAAGGTTTCTAACCATCAGAGGAGTGAACTTTTTTGGAATAGCCTTCCAAGGGAAGCAGTGGCAGCAAAAGACCTGTCTGGCTTTAAGATTATGGAGGAGATGGTAGGATGAGATAACATGATTTTGGTAATTAATTGATCTTTAAATATTCATGGTAAATAGGCCCAATTGCCTGTGATGGGATGGGATCTGAGTTACTACAGAAAATTCTTTCCTGGGTATCTGGCTGGTGAATCTTTCCCATATGCTCAGGGTTTAGCTGATCACCATATTTGGGGTTGGGAAGGAATTTTCCTCCAGGGCAGATGGGAAGAGGCCCTGGAAGTTTTTCACCTTCCTCTGTAGCATAGGGAACGGGTCATTTGCTGGAGAATTCTCTGCTCCTTGAAGTCTTTTTAAACCACGATTTGAGGATTTCAATAGCTCAGACATAGGTGAGGGGTTTTTCGCAGGAGTGGGTGGGTGAGATTCTGTGGCCTGTGTTATGCAGGAGGTCAGACTAGATGATCATAATGGTCCCTTCTGACCTTAATATTTATGAATCTATAAGAGAAACTATGACTTTGTCTCAACTCTTTTGCAGATTGTCACTGCCAATCCTTGGAACATGATTGCTCTACTGTGTGGTATTTTTTTGGCTCTGTTTAAAGCAGCAGACTTTGCGAAATTAAGTGTTAAGTGGATGATCAAAATCCGCAAGAGACACCTGAAAAGGAGAAGTCAAGCAATGAACCACATAAGCTGAGGACTAAACCACCTTTAAAACATATTTAGTACACTGGATAAAATTTCAACCAACAATGCAGCAGTTACATAAACTAAAAAGAGTTGTGCATTTAAGGAGAACTACTTACCTCTGCTGAAGTGACAGCATAAATGAACTTTAGTAGGCTTGTTCTACAGAGTTAACCTCTTAAACACATCTTTTTAAAAATGTAAGTTATGAACTTCTTTACCAAGCTTGTTTCAATGTATTGGGGGTGGAATGGAATTCATAAAGTAATGTTCAAAAATGTCAGCATTTTAGAGCAGAATACAGACATGTTTGTATTTAGTTTACGTCTAGACAGTTTTTAAGCTTTTCTCCATGAGCTAAATGGACTGCCCCAGTTCCCATAAGAGTACCCTGAATCAGTAAAATGATGTCATCCTCAGTCTGATCTTCACAGGCATAGTTACTATCTATGAACAGTAAGGAGCAAAGCACTTGTGAGATCAATGTAAAAATAGGTCAAAAGGTTTAATATCTTAAACCTCCAACTTATTACATAGAATACCTGGGATTTTTATCAAACATTTCACATTTGGTTAAAATGCACTGACTGTGTATTAAAGCTACTAATGTGGAATGTGTCATGGATCACTGCCAGTTACTACTTCTTAAACAAAGCTTCTTGCCTTAATACTTTACCTGTAGAATGATTCTTCCATAAACCAGATTCTCAAAACTTATGTACAACTTTTGTTGAAGTCAATGAGAGCAGAATTTGATGATAAAATTAAGTTTTGACCATTCTAGTACCTAACACAAGCAAGACTGTGGAGTTCTCTCCAGAAGAAGGTTGGGGACAGCCCAAAAGGTTTGTAGAACTCAAGCTGATGAGTTACTGAACCTAATTGCTGGGGATAATAATTTAGGAAGGAGAAAAGGAAAGTGAGCCTATAAAAGTGTAGGACAGTAAAATACTTAGTCCATGTTTTGAGAGGTATAGTTTTTCTGTTGTGTTTAGAGCTTAAAAAAAAATCACAGCTTATTGTACTGCTTAAGTCTAACCTGACCTTATGTATACACATTTTATTTTTCTTGATAAAACCCAATTCCTCTATCTCCTAGTACACATTTTTGAGGGAGGGGTATAAAAGAATTTTCATAAAACCAAAACATGTAGCTGACTCCAAGTCAGGAAGAATATCAAATGCTGGTTCTTCAGCATTTGATCACTCTAAAAAGGTAAAAAGCTTTTCTTGCTAGGACTGAATTCAGCTCCCACTTGTGCCTTGTGCAATTCCAGTTTGTTCTGCCTCCTAGGAGTCGTGGGCAAAACCAAGCCAATTCCCTGTGACTAACAGTTCTGAGGTACCTTCTAAGCAGCAGGAACAGATTTGCAATTGTAACACTACTTTTTCCTTAACTATAAGGGAGGAAGGAGATCATCAATAGAGCCCTGCAAATCTGTAGATACCAGTAGACCATGTTTGCAAATTGCAGATGGATGAGGATCCAAATTTTATACCTAGAGCCCTGCATAGCCACAGACCATGTTTGTGGGTGGGATATAGATACAAATTTTATTTCCATGCAGGGCTCTGATTATCAGTACCAAGTGATCCAGTTGGTTAGTATAAGCATTTAAGCTGGAAATCCTGACCCCAGTGAAGTCAGTTTTGTCAAGATTTCATCTCATTTCTTTTGGAACAATTGCATAGGGATAGAAACCAGTTTTTTTTCTACTCTGGAGCTGTACTACAGCAAAATCTGAAATTTAAATATTCATGCAGTTCGATTGTTGTGAAATGGAAGTGAACCAACAAAAGAATCTCTGGGGATGACATCTAGACATAACTAAACACTTGAGTAGCCTTTTCTTAAAAAGGAAGCAGTTTTGGAGAAAAACCCCCTCATTACTTCTGTATTTAAGAATAAGCCCTTTCTAATGCATGGGAGATGCACAGGTAAGTAGAGCTCCTCCTTGCTCTGATGCTGATTTCAAGACCTCCCTCCAAATTCCACTAACACATTGTATAGCTGTTAGCATTAATTTGTTGAAACATTGGGGATGCATGTCTTCTACCTTAGCCTAGTTTGCCAAATGAGCTATCTTTTGTTAACATTCTTATGGTTTTAACTACCTTGGTTGATTGTGGTTTCTGGAGTCTTGAAGTATCTCAAACAAGAATTTCTTCTATGAGGTCTCAAAAATGTAACATTTAGCTGCAAAACACTGAGTGGTACAAAATCAGCTGCAATGAAAAAGGAACCAATGCTGGTATGAAATTGTCCCTGTTTAGGTAGTAGGAGCATAAAAAAAGGTTAAAAATCTTATACTTGAAACCGGAAATTCCATTCCCCCCTTCAGATGACTAAAAGACTCTCCAATACATAATGAAAAGAAATTAGGCATGATATTTGCTCTAAATATAAACTTTCTATAAAAGAAAACATGTACTTAAGTTTCTTGAAGGTCAGTTTGTCTTCCAAAGACACATCTGAGCAACTACAGCATATTTCTGTCTCCTGTTTTTGCAAGTCTACCGTTACTTTTCTTTGAATCAATACAGAGCATTTGCTTTGTAAACGTGTTGTCCATTTTGATTTAAGATTTGCTGTGGTGTATACTGCTAAAGAGACTAAGGCCTTGTCTGGGCTGCAACTGTCTCGCTCAGGGGTGTGAAAAAACATACCCCTAAGCGCTGCAAGTTTCAGCACTGTAAAGCGGCAGTGTGGACAGTGCACCAGAGCTGGTAGCTACTCCCCTCATGGAGGTGGGTTTTGTGGGTTTGTTTTGTGGGTTTTTTTTTTTTTTTTTTTTAAACACAGTGCTGGGAGAGCTGCTATGCTTTGCCTCAGTGTAGTCATGGTTCTTAAGGAAAACACTACTCACACATTTTTGAACTTCAAGTCCACCAAATCAGTAGTCATTCTAAGGGAGCCCAGACAGTGCACAAGTGCTTATCCAGGACCAGGCTGTTCAAGGAAAACGTTCTTTGGGAGATCCTGCATCCCACTGAGTCCGTCCCCATGCAATTAGAGATCAGGGTCATGTCAGTCAGTTTTAGATCTCTTGAAGCTGCTGCACAGTCCCATTTCCTTTCTGAAATAGAACAATCCAAGACAAAGAAAGGAGTAAGTTTCTCTACAGAAAAGCAGCACACCTAATTCAAATATTGTACAGACTTGCCTACTGAAGCCTGTGTGCACCTTTTGCTTTTTTCTTCAAACTGGAACTTAAAAGCAGCAAAAAAATCTCTTTAGAACTAATCAAGGAAAACAAGTAGTTACCTTCTCTAGATGTCAGGCAGTTCTCGCACCTAAGCAGATACACAAATGAGACCAATGCTTTTAGGAATATATCACCTACTGGTGAGGCAGTTCAACAGTTAAGAACAGGGCATTGAACATTCAATACTTGATCAACTGCAGGGCCTGAACACAAATGATCTGTAGAAATACGCCATTGGTCAACAAGCTTTAATTCTACTCCGGATCTGGAGTTTAGCTAGCTTACGGCACATCTTCACTGGTAACGTTAAAGCACTGCAGCAGCACTGGGAGAGAGCTCTCCCAGCACTGTAAAAAAACCACCTCCACAAGGGGCATAGCTCCCAGTGCTGGTGCACTGTCTACATTGGCACGTTGCAGTGCTCGGGCGGGGGGGTGGAGGTGTTGGGTGTTTTCACATCCCTGAGCAAGAAAGTTGCAGCGCTGTACAGTGCTAGTGTAGACAAGCCCTTATGGCTATTCATTCAGGCTGAATATTGCACACATTCCTGCATAACTCACTTAACATAAGCCTTCTGGTCATCATGGATAGACAAAAAGAAGGCGATATACAGCATTAAATACAAACATAAAGACTTTATTGTATGCTGCTCAATCCCCTAGTGAAGATTTTATTACAAAACAACAGTTTTCACACAACTGCAATTTAAGAGATTGGAATGGTACGTCCGATAAAAGATGTGAGCAAGACTCGATTAAGTAAAACAAAACAAGACTTCTATAGTCAGCTTTCTCCATATTTAAGAAGCATACTGCATTTTCACTAAATAAAACAAGGCATTTGTGGTTAGTGCTCTGCACTTCCATAGAGAAACCTTGTTTGGAATGCCAGATTTCATCTCACTCCCCAGGCCAGCAGAAGCTGAAAGTGCTGCAGAAACAGCTCCATCAGCCCCTGAAGGAGAGAACTGCATTGTTCCACAGAGATTCCTTGGGCTGACATAAGAGCTTCATTGATGGGCTCTAAGGGAAGCTCCATCCTCAGCTATAGGATGAGAAAAACTTAAACAGACCCAGCAGAGAGAAGCATGGAGGGGGCACGTGAACAGCAAGGCATTCATCAAAGTGGAAGGTCAAACACAAGATATACAGTAATCTGTTCAAACTAGAGTTTTATTTTATGTTTTCATACTTCATCTTATTTCTAACTTGTGCTTTTCATAATTAAAAATTTAAACCCACTGCATAGGCATCTTCACTCAGTGGAATTCTATACAATATCTTTGAGATCTGTAATAACAAGGGGCACATAGAGTATCCCATCAAGTTACAAGTAAAAAGTAATGTACCTTAGTTTTATTTGAGGAAAATACAGCAGAACTAGGAGCCTTTTCTAGAATCTCAACCAAGGTTTGCAGCAATGTAAAAAGCATGTATAAAACAAGGGGAAAATTTACATAGACTACACCACCTATGTGCAACACAATCAAAAAGAAAATTCAAGTCATAATTCTCACCACTCCCATAATTCTCACTCATATTATGGATAAAATTCATTTCTGTGAAACTTCAGAAGTGACATATCAATGATTAGACAAATTTACAAGATGTGGTAATGATATATCATTCATCTATTGTATTTAAATTCATAGATTTTTTTCTTCCATTTACATTTTGCCAGAAAAAAAGTTGGCCATTTCTACTATACTGATGAAGTTTGTTTTGCAATTTTTACATATTTCAAAAATGTGTACAAAAGTATGTCTATGAAGCAGAGGTCATCATTTCTTTATTTGGCACTTGTATTGTTGTGTGCATTTAGCACGTTCTGAGCACTGTTTTGCTTTTCAACCAGAGTCTTCTTTAGCTTTAGCTCATCTAACTTTCTCCACAACTCTTCACGTTCCAATTCCTTCTTTTTTTCTCTACAGAAAAAGTAAAAGGATTAGACATGGCTAAGTTCCACATGCAATGTGCATTATAATTACTTTGAGGAAACAGTATATGTTATTCTTGATTATTATAAATTCCTCTTGTAATTTTTTTTTTTACAATTCTTTTACTCCTATAAAGGAGTCAGGATTTTCCCCATGCCAAATATCAAAGTTCAGCTTATTGATTCTCAGTGGCAGAATGTGACATCTGTCTTTGAGAGATTATATCATCCTTTTGCTAGTTGACTGATAGTTTGTCAGTCTTCTCTGAGTAATTAATTTCACTATTAATACTGCAATTTTATTCACATTAATAAATTCAGTGCATACTTTTTTTTCAGGTGATGCATTTCAGAAACACAAACTAATAAAATGATTACCTTTGTCTTTCTGCTTTGTATGAGCTTGTAAGTTCATCAAATAGCTTGCCATTCATTTCCATCAATGTTTTCAGCACATTATACACCAGTGCTACAATGGTCCTAACGCAAAAGGAAGGCACTGTAAATTATTGGATATAAGATTTGTTTACTAGTATCTGTTTTAAGTGTCTGACTTCCTCTTTCTGTTCCAGCCCTACTGCATTTAGACAGTATTGTAACTAAATTTTAAATGCAGATGTTTACTCTAGTCTCCTGTATGCATGAACGTGAGGATTTATTAAACATGCATAGTACATTTGGCTCATTGCCTTGGTTTATAAAAAAGTAAAACTGGAAGGCTTCACATAAACCAGCCATAGTAAATGATTTTTTAAATGTTATCCTCCAAAGCTGCAAAAGGCTGGAATCTGATTAAGGTAACTGTCACAGTGTTTTAACAGAATAAATTACATTAAAAAGTAAAATGGGTGATATAATACTAATGTCCATAAAGAGAAAGGTGGCAAAGATAAAATCCTCAAACTATAGACTAATGAGCCTCAAGTAAGGGAAAGAGTTTGACACAGCTGCTGATTACACTACAGAAAATGCTTCATGGAGAGGGGAAGTTATTTTGGGGTGATCTGTGCCACTCTCCCTGTTAGAAAATTGTTCTAATGTATAATCATGGCACCAAGACACCGGCTTCATGTCTGATTTTGTAGGTAAAAATGTAAAAGCAGAACTCAGAGCTATGTCTAGGCTGCTCATTTATTTTCTTGTATGTCTATCAATAATCCAGTTTACGATTATGCTCTTCTACCAATACCAGAGAGAAAGATGCTATTCAGCTATATTAAGACCCATCTCCCTTAATTCCCCTCCGGAAAGTTTAAAGTAGGTACTACACTTGAAAGTTAACTAATAATCCTTCAAAAGAAATACTGGAACATTTTCAGGGTAGAACTGGATATATTTAATTTATGAAATGTCCAAGATGCATATATTACTAACTCAAGCAGCAGGGTGATCTAGTTGTTATAACCCTTATCCTCCCCTTCTCACTTTCTCCACTAAAGTTCATCTTCCTTTGTCAAGTTACGTCTCAATTTAAACTACAGCCAAATAATAGTCCCAGCCCTGAAGAGCTTAGAGTGCCATATATACACTTATGACACTGTATATACTGTTAAATAATTTCAAATATTTACACGTAAGTTTCAAAGGAAATAAAAAGGTATGACAGGTTTTCTGTTTTCACCACACTATGTCCAGTTATAATTCACTGTTAAGAAGTGCAAACAGCAAGTCTATCATACTAAACAAACAGGAAGCCAAAATTCACCATACTTTGCTTGCTTACCCCTGACCCTCCCAAAGTACTAGGATGGAAACATGTCCCAAACCACAGCACCAGCAGATACTTTGAAGTCCAATTCAAATACTTAGTAGGTTTACTGACTGCATCCCCACACAAGTTTCCTCGCAGCATAAACTCTCTCCTTCAAGATCACATTAAAGCTGAGTAAGCTTTTATTTTCGGTTAGGGAAAAAAATCATTTTGAAGTATGTAATTCTGAAACATCTGTATCTTGGAAAGTTTTTCCTTTATATCTATTATCTGGATGGAAACAGAATAAATGAAACCTTTCTGAATTTATTAGTCCTGTAAGTATACTTTAGTTATTTTGACTCATCTAGTTTATGGAATAACTTATCTCAAGAGAAGAATTGAGGCAAAAGAGTGACTTCTCCTGTGACTGATGAAAAGGGGGATTCACTTCAGGTCTGAATTTTGATGAGGTCCCAAGAAACAAAGGACACAGAAATAGTCTTTTGTTTAACATTGATAGTTCAGTCTCACAGATTATGCGTTTGCAGCTAGATATACCGTCTTAATAAACGTGGAAAGATCCATTTCATAAACTCAAATATTGGACTTAACATATAATTGGATTAACATATAATCTGGTTCAAAGTTTATACTGGTCATTTGTGATGATTTAACAGGTCTGTCCGCACAGACTTTGTACTATGTGTGTGAACTAATCTTACACGTTCATCAACTCCTATTACACTGCACCCTTGACATACCAATGCAGAGGCCCCAAAAGTAAATTAGTTTTTTCTATAAAAGTAATTTCACCTCCATGTTAGAAAAGGGATCTATCAGCTTTGAGTAAAATGGATCCTCCAACTCACACACTATTAGAACTAGATATACTTTTGTTTCTCTTTAATACCAGAGTATGTTGGGTAGCACCAGTTTTTACTATCTGCTTGAATATTTGTAGGTGAAGACACATTCTCCTTGAAGCATGAATGGTTCAATCCATTAGCTCAGATTTAGTAATTCTGCTTTTCATATTAAATCAAACTACAGCTATAACTTTTCAAGTGAGTTCTTTGTAACTCCTGCATCTCTAGGAATAAAGTTTCTGCATTTAGAACTTATTTAACAGTTCTGTTGATTAAGCAGGAGCCAGAACAGAATTCAGCTCATTCTTCCACAATTGTACAATTCTATAGTGGCCAACAGAATAAAGATATATACAACCAACCCTCTGAGCAGCTTCCTGTGTTTATTTGGTGTCAGTTGCTTATGCTATGATTAAAATAAGGTTTTACTAGTCAACACTGAGGGTAAGGGTATCATTTAAAGATGGCAGAATACTGAATAGCTCCAAATCTGTTATTTCTAAGTCATCTAACATGTAATCTTCTCATTCTTCCACTCCAAAACCTTTCACTAACTGAAAAAGAAACACTTTGGTATCTTAATACTTAGGTGCAATAGTGATTTTACTTTTTAAGTGAAACTTCACACTAGGCGTCATTGTTTAACATTTAGGAATTATAAATGACAGCATTCAACAGTCACTTCTCTTCTCATATTTTTGTATAACCAGATGGTGGGCACCATTTTACATGCCAAAAAATAAAAAAATCCCCCCCCCCCCCACTTAGAGTTTAAAATTTTCCTTCATTACCCTGGACAACAATAAACTTACTGATGTAGATGTTGCAAGAATACTGTGGCTCATGGTCCGTTCCTTGGATTTTGATGCATCAGGGTGCATCAGAAGTTTCCTAATGTCAGTTACTATTTGTCATTTACAAATGATACACAAAGTCAAACCTGTGTAACAAGCACACCACCATCTAATTTCCTTGGACATTTTTTCATTAAATTCCAACTTTTCACCATAAGGGTACAAACCAATGAAAGATGTAGACGTGAATGAAATCCAATACCTTAATTCAAGTAATTAGAAAACATCTTACTCACTTCGGCTAAAGTAATTATTTGTATCTGTGGTAAGTGGTGCTTGGGAGAACATAAATTCCTCTAGACATTCTACCTCAAAGTATGCTTATTAATATAAAGACCATTCTCTTAGCACTTCATCTCATTTTGAAATCAATGGGATTATTCACCTGTATCAAGTTAAGCATCTGCATAATCACAGTCTAAGACAGGAACGTAGGTTAATACAATTTATTACTGATAATACTTTAAAAAAAAAAACACCACCAGAATAAGCAATACATACGGATTCCAGTGTTCTTTGGAGATCTTGTATAAACTACCAAACATAATTGGTAGAATTTTGTCAATGTTCTCCTCAATCAGACTAAGAATGTACTCATTATTCCAGAAATACAAAGCCCTTTCCGCAACCTGAAATACACATTTCAGAATCAGAACCACAAAACATGATAGTACTAATTAATGTAGAAGTCAAATGTGCAACACTATTGAAAATGCTATTTAATACCTGAAAATGGGAACTTGACACACACTTGGATATCTGCTTAAATAGAGGTTCTTCTATTTTTTTGAACTGGGTTGGTTCTATTACATCTAAGATTTCTTCAATTTCACCTAAAAACATCACCTGTTTTAAAAAGAAAAGTTTTTATTATACACATACACACACACGCGCGCCATTGAGAAGGTATATAGAAAGTTTATATCTATCACATAGCTAGACTGATGATACCAACTGAATAATCAGTAAAATAGGGTACACACCGACAAGTATGCTCCAAGAAACATGTGCAAGTTTCCTTATTGTAATTTACTATTTTTCTTCTTAATTTTGTAAGAGGACTTACTTATTGGTTTCAGTTACCAGAATATAACCATCATCTTTTACTGCCTCTTTTTCATGGTTGCTTTTAAAGTTTTTAAAAAGTCATTTGATTTTAAATGATGCTTTGAAGAAAACCAGAAAAAAAATTATTTCTTCAGCTTTGGCTGCAGAGACTCATTCTTCTCCACTCTGGATTCTTTTTACAAATGCTTCATTTCAGTTTTGAAATGCAAGGAGTATAACAGTATGTAGGTAACACAGAAAATTCAAGAAAACTGATGCATACAAGAATCTTAAAGGACACTGCTTTCATATAGAATTAGAAGGTTTCTTTGACAACTGAAGCCACCAAGCTCCCAACTATCTTAATTTTAATGACACGGGACAAAGCCAATCAGAAAAACAGATTTCACAAGACAATTTTAAAAGTACATTTTAAGAATGAGATATATTGTACCTACACATGAAATTACAATGTATAATATTTTTTGTAATAAAGTAATGAACGTTTTATTTAATGCTTTAGCCAGTGACAAAGACCTGGTCAAACTTTCATAGTGTTCAAAGTCAGCACTCACTGGCGATGGACTGCACTCACTGTAACTACTAAAATGCTTTTTAAAAAAAGCTTTAAATGTTTCTTTCAAAAAATTATATTAATGCCTACCAAAGAACAGGACTTAACTAGAACATTCCTCTCAATGATAATACATTATCCTAGGAATCTTTAGTGACGAACATATACGAGCATTTACTATTAGCAGTGCTGTCAGATTTAAAATAAAGTAGTAAGTTTGCACAATTTGTACAGAGGACTTCAGTGCCCTAAGAAATCATCAAGAACCACAAAAAACCCTGCGAGATCCTACAGACAGCACCACAGCTGCAAAACACCTCTGAGCCTGCAGCACTTTTTTTTAAAATCAGTTACAAGAGAATAATTCATTAAAACATAACAAGACCAACCTCTTTCTGACTGCAAGTTTTTGGCCAAAATTTGAGCAATCCTCTGATAACCTGTTATAAGAATAAAATTAAAAAATTAAAATCAGAACAAGTTTCCAGTATGTACTCAACTAGATTTTTAATATTAACATTAAGATATTAGAATCATATTAATATTATACTACTTATCCAAAACTGTAGTTCAAAGGAGATTGAACCATTTTGGGTCATCTGACATGGGTTTTGCCTTGTGTTCAGAATACTTCAACAACTTTACTCTCAAATTTACACTGCTTCAAAAAGTTTCCTGAGCATCCAAACAGCCCCACAATCGCATGTAGCTAGGTCTCCCTCTAAAGATGGATTCTTTGGGGAGAACTTGCCCCAGCAACTCAAGACCTGGAACCATCTAAAAAGTTGCAGCTGTTGGACCATGCACTCTCTCTCTCAGATCCAAACAACTCTTACAAGGCTAGATAGAGGAATCTGAGCCCCAAACACCTTTGATTCCTTTCTATTATCTGAAATGTCAAAAGACACAAACTGGAAAAGGACGACTATCTACAGAGAAAATGTATTCAGATAACTCTGTTGGGAGTTACTGTTTTGAGATTGGTAGAGACCCTAGTAAGAATTAATTAGAAGTTATAGCCTGCTCCAGATGGTTGAACAATAAATTAAAAATTGAAGGACTACTCTTTGAAAACAAACATCTGACTTTGCCTCTTAATTGAGAGAATAGTTCTGACTAAAAGCGTAAACAGGAGTTCCATGTGGCAATTTTACATATTTCAGAGATGGAGACATTTCAGGCATGACAGACTCTGGCCTCAAGGAAAGGGCCCCCAATCTTCTGCTGCAGTCAGACCAGGTTGATCAAAACAGGACTGAAACAAGAGCCTGATCTACTTGGACAATCTTTGAACAGAGACTGATTCCCCCACTGGATTTGTTCCCAGTGGCAGCCAACTTGGAGGCTTTGTGATTTTTTTGTTTTGTTTTACTTAGATAATAACGCAATCTTTTGTAATTCACTATGTTGTCTGCAGCTTGGATTCTCCAAGTAAATTGTGAGTTTTAGAAAAGACTGATGAACTGTTTGAAATAGAAATTCAGAGAATCTCTTCTTTGGAGGTGTAATTCTTCCTGAGGTCGACTGTGGGCACATTATTATTTTGTTTTATTTTTAACAGAACACTGAGGATTTTTCATTAGCAGCTGGATGTCACTTTCCTTCTCAATGCAACACTCATGCAGAGGTAGTACAGAGAAAACTGTCCTACAACCTCAATGGGAAAGTTAGTAATTTTAAGTCCCTAAAATAGACAATACCACAGAAAACAGATGTGGACCAGATCACTAAGAAATATGTATTTTGGGTAAATACAGACAGAGATTTTTGCATGGAAGGATAGTTTCAGCAGCAGCAAGAACTAGTTCAGATTGTAACATATAAAGCAAAAGCAAGCATTCCAAGATGTGTGAAAAAGGGACTAATGGAGACAGATGTAAGAGGCCTTAAACCCAGTCCTCTGGTCTGGCCAAACTCAGGAGCTTTGTAGCAGAGGGATTGTCAGAGCACAGGATGTTCCCTCTTCTCTTCTCATAAGGGAAGAGGACAGTGTATGACAAAAAAGGCTAACTTCCAAGTTATCTTGGAAAAATGCCAAATGCAGCAACCACTAAGTCTATATGACCTTGTTTGAGATGAAACAGGGCAGGTCACATCTCTTAGAACTATTCAGATAGTCTGGCATGTATCGCTGCACTGGTTCATATTTTCAACATTACCATAGCCTCTGACTTTGAAGGTCTATTAAAGCCCTCATTGTAGGAGGGAAGCACATGCTGCTGTTGCAGAACTGAGTATCACTTCAATGAAAAGTGATTGAGAGTGAACATGATCACAGTATCAACCAGGAAAGTCCCAAGTTCAGATTCATGAAAAGGAAGCAAGTTATATACAGAGAACAATAGTTCCCTTGTGAAGACCAGCCTTAATGGGAAGCTTAGGGAATGGGGGTGGGCTTCAGAGCCTGAGCTCCACCCCAACCTGCAACTTCAAAGCACTGTCTACGTAAAAGCTATTTTTAGAGCACTAGTGCAAGCCGTGCCAGCCCAAGTCTATCACCCCAGCCTGGGAGGCTCACTTCTACGGCCTGTGTAAACTTACCCAATAATCAGCCACCTAGAAAGGGCAGACATGGACAACATGACTCCTGAAACAAGCAGCCATCACTGTCAGACACTTGGTAAAGAAATGAGGGGTCTTAGCCAAACCAAATGGGTTTACAATCCTGCAACCTGAAGTGCTGAAATGAACTTTAAGGGCGATCTTGCAAGGTACTAGTCCAAATGGCATTACTTTTTAGAGGATTCTGAGCTCATCTGCTACTTTTCCAGAGTGGGAACAGTAAAGACAATACCAAAAAAAAAAAAAAAAAAAATTAAACTCCTAAATTTTACTGAGACTAACCTCTGATTTTCCTTCACACAGATCTTCATTGGTTTCCATTTATCTGCTTTCCCACCACACTCAAGAGGCATGGAAAGGGAGTCACGCTTATTAAAACTAGCTGTCCCAGTTTTGCTGGATTTACAGTGTTAAGCAGTTTATTTACATAAATACATTTTCTTAAAATGAAGTCTTGGTAATTTTTCTGTTGCTTAATTAGCTTACAGCTTAGTTTCTTAATTATATAATTATGCTGAGACTTTGGTTTCTTGGTTACATAACTGAAAATTTACAAGCATAATAGCTTATTCTCCTGACTGCCTCCCCAGGCACAAAACCACCTGAGCAATGCAAGAGAAAAACAGATAATATTTTCAGACAGTTAACATTTGCCAAACAAAACAGAATAGTGAGAAATTACTATTTGCACCTCTACTTGGAGTATGAATTCATTAAGCTCAAGTCCTCAGGTGCATGAAACTAAGGGTTAACTAAAGAGTCTAAAGTTTCCATCATTTCCTGGAATCAAAGTGTTAAGGATACTTAATTGTGTCATTTAGTATCTTTAAATATCTTCTTTCTCAGCTGGAATGAGTAGATGTGTCATATCCAGGCCTAAGAAGTAAGGAAGTTAGGTGTGTCCCTATGGGGATATGACCTTCAAAGAACTCCAGCTGCATAAAGAAACAGCTTTTTTTATTTTTCAAGTATGCATCAACTAGATACCCATGCCTAGAAATTACAATGCTAAGGAAGCCTACAAAGAACAGGAACCAGTTACTTAACATGGATTGCATATTTTAAAAGTGCTGCTTAAGCATTACTGTTTAACTGTTTTCTTCAAACAATACTAAAACCCCAAAAGTCTATTTACTAAGGCTAGCATACAAACATTTGACTTAGTGCTCACACTAGACAAAGCGTTTACGAAATTTGGATAGTCCAATCTTGACAGCTGCTTTAGACTTCACAGGGGTTCAACTACAGCCATATGTACCTGTTGGACAATCCCCATTATTTATAGGAATTGTGTATCGAGCTTGCTGCTCACAGAACCAAGCATTCCTGAAGTGTCAAGACTACAGCGCAGTGACACTCAAACTGTCTCCTATGGCTCTTTGAAGCACATGATTTTAAAACACTGTGATTTACTATATTAACAACCAATTAAGTTATCAACTTGCATTATGTTGTTAATCTGGATACAAGACAACCTAAATTCCCTCGGACCTGCCGCAGCAGGGAGTGGTGCCCCTCCCCGCCAGCCCCAACAGGGACCTGCCCTGGACTTGCTGTGGCCAGAGGAGAGGAGCCCCTCCCACAGCCTGGAGCTGCTGCGGCGAGAAAGGGCTGGGGGGAGTCCTCTCCCCCTACCGCAGCCCCAGGGCAGCCTGCACCTCAAACCCCTCATCCCTGGCCCCACCCCAGAGCCTGCACCCCCACCCAGAGCCCTCACCACACCCCAACCCACAGCCCCAAGCCCCTCGGCCCCATCCCCACCACATGAATTTTGTTATGTGCACCAATATGAAGGCGATGTGTCACACTATTGAGAGTTTTAACCACACTGGAGGAGCTGATTTGGGAGCAAGCTGGAACAAAAGGTTTAATTTATAAGATAACTACAGTTTTGATTGAAAAAGATATTGCTAGGAAAACAACCCAGATGAAAAGATGGGAGAGGGATTTGGACAAAGAAATTGATCTAGATCGAGTGGGTCTCTGCATGGGAAAGGGGATATACATCCTCAATTTGTGTAGCTCACAAAGAAAGTGTTTATAAATTATTGTATAGATGGCATTGACTCCAGACTCCCATCATATTTTTGCTATTCAGGACATACTCTGTTGGAGGGGATGCACAGAAAAGGGAGCATACTTGCACGTGGTAGTTGTATTTAGGTATAAGATGGTTTTGGGAGGAAATGATTAGAGATTCATTTTATAAGAAAATGCCAGCTTCCTAGAGATCCCCTGAACTGCTTACAAAATGGTCCAGTAAAGGATCTTAACTTTAAACAAACTGACAAATTAATTTTTTTTTATTGTTAGCAGCAAGATTTTGTATTGCATAACACTGGAAAAATGTGACTTCACCTATGGATTTGTGGTATAGTAAAATATAGACTGTCTTTGTAATGGAAAAGCTTTCACACCAAGTACGTAAACATGAGAAGCACCAAACAGAGGATAGGTATTCAGAAATTTAGTCACCTTTTTAGTGTACTCAGGAGAGGAAGGGTCCCCAACCAGCAAGCCAGAATCTTCTGCTAGGTGCTTTGAATATTAACCTGATCCTAAGTAATAACTAATTTATGACGTAGTATGTTAATGTTTTATTATAACTTTGCCGTAACAATTTAAAAAAAAAAGAAAAGAAAATGACAGTACTTTGTTTAGGAAAGTGGATCACTGCATATGCACAATTTTCAATTTAAAATACAGATTTATGCAAAAATAGGGTCTTCTCACTTAATGTATCTGTTCCACATGTTCAGTCAAAATCATATTTGCTTATTTAAAGCAGTAAGAGTAAGTTTTTAACTACGTTTTATTCTTGCTAGCAGATTGAGCTGGATTCTGTTCAGACTCATGCATCTTTAAAATCTAGTTAAAATTCTTTTGATCACTGGGCTAAATTCTGCCCTGTGTTACACGTGTGCACATTCTTTGACAATGGCAGGACATGAATTGAAAGCAACAGTATAACATGATGGAAGTTACTGGGTTTTTGTGCTGTTTCATCTACTGTGGAGATTTGTAACCTTTCAAAGTTGCTTTATATTTCTGATCTCTTTCTCCTTTAAGCTGTTGCACAATTCTGTCATCTAGATCCAGGACCTTGTGATCCCACTTCTGAAAAACTGTACTCCAGAATCTCAGCTTTTTAATGTATTTCTAGCCCTAATGGCTGCAAAAGTGTAAGCCAATGTTGTCTTGCTGAATATACAAAGAACCTGAAATAAATCTTCAAAAGGAGTAAACTGCTCCATTCAGCTCAGGGTACATCTACAGTGAAATTCAACACTTGCAGCTGGCCTGTGTTAGCCGACTCAGGCTCACGGGGCTGTTTGATTGTGGAGCAGACGTTCAGGCCTGGGATGCTCCAAGCCCAAACGTCACCAGGTGTTGAATTCCAGTGTAGACACACACAGAGTCCTGTGGACTGTCTGGCCATGGAATTGAACATTTTTGCCACCGAAATTTGACATTATGTTGAAGCCAGGTGCCTGATACTTTGTTTTCAATCTCTTTGCCTTGCTGGGACCTGCCTGCAGCTGCTTCTTGCTTTAAAACTTTTCCCACAATGAGGAGTGAATTGGATTGTAGTGCATGCTCTCTGCACTGTTCTGTGGAAACAGACAGCAGGGAGTTGGGGAACCAGAACTGGAATGTGGCTTGCACCTGTGGAGCAAAGAGAATGACAGTGTAGTCTGGCTAGCAGGGCTACCTGGAGCCTAGGGCTGCAGTCAGGGCCTGCTGCAAGCCCTGTCTTCCGTGACATATCGAATCATACAATATGATGGTTGGAAGGGACCTCAGGAGATCATGTAATCCAACCCACTGCTTAAAGCAGGACCAATTAAATCATCCAACAGATTTTTGCCCCATATCCCTAAATGGCTCCCTCAAGAATTGAACTCACATCCCAGGGTTTAGCAGGCCAATGCCCAAACCACTGAGCTATCCCCCCAAAACAAACATCATCCATTGATCTGAATAAGGCAGTTCACACCTCTTCTTGAGTTATTGTTTCAGTCTGACTGTAGACCCAGGAAGACAACACTGCATTGATTTGCAATCTGTTTTGCATGTTTTCAAGGTTTTCTTCAATCATAAGGCCAGAGACAACTTTTTTTTAAAGTTTGGATTCTGGATTACAGTTTGTATCCATAGATTCTTATATGCCAAGAAGTTCTAACTTTTGTCATTTGCTCCAACTTTTTGGGGCACCTACACAACCATATCTAAAGAATATTTGCTGTGTACATGTCAATATTATTGTCTAAACACGATTCATTTTTCTTTTACTGAGAAAAACCAAGCCTAACTGACCAAGTAAACAACAATCCTGCACTGGTCAGTAGATAGAGCTGGTCCGTAATTTTCTGTTTTAAAAATAAAGCGGTTTCAACAACATTGAATTTTTTTGGTGGGAAAATTTCAGTTTTATACAAAAAAATCAATTTTCCACTGGGGAAAAACAAGAAAATTTTGTTTTGGATCAGATCATCCCAAATCGAAACATTTCAGTTTGTTGGCTGACCTGCTGCTGCGTATCATGGGAGAGGGAGTCTTGCCAGGCCCATAGAGGAGAATGGGGGAGAAAGGCACCTGAACTGCAACTCCCAGGAGGCACTCTGGCTGCTCAGACAGTTAAATGTTGCACTGACCTCAAACAAAACATTTTGATTTTGGAATCAGAGCAGGTACTAGGCTCTTGGGGACTGATCTTAAGATGGAATATTTTTGTGGGGGCCCCCACACAGTAAACAGGCAAGTTCTTATAATAAAGAGTGAATAGGGGACCCTCTTGAGGTGCTCGAGGCCCTACGCAATTTCTTAGTCTGTTTATGCCTAGTGTCTGCTCTATTTAGAATGTCACCAGATAGGGTTGCCAACTTTCTACTCGCACAGAACTGAGCACCCTTGTCCCGCCCCCTGCCCCGCCCCTCCTCCTAACATGTCCCCCTCCCTCTGTCACTCGCTCTCCCCACCCTCCCTCGCTCATTTTCACCAGGCTGGCTCAGGGGTCTGTGGTGGGGGAGGGCTGCAGCTGGGGGTGTGGGTTCCGGGGTGGAGCCAGAAATGAGGGGTTCAGGGTGTGGGAAGGGGCTCTGGGCTGGGGGGTAAGGGCTCCACCTCGGGGTGCAGACTCTGGGGTGGGGCTTGGGATGAGGGGTTTGGGGTATAGGAGGGTACTCCAGGCGGAGACTGAGGGGTTCAGAGGGCAGGAGGGGGATCAAGGCGGGGAGGGGAAAGGGGGGTGGAGAGGAGTGAGGGCTCCGGGCAGCGCTTACCTCAAGCAGCTCCCGGAAGAAACCAGCATGTCCCCCCTCTGGCTCCTACACAGAGGCACAGCCAGGCAGCGCTGCCCCATCCGCAGGCGGCACCCCCGCAGTTCCCGGCCAATGGGACCTGCGGGGGCAGCACTTGGGGCAGGGGCCTCGTGCAGAGCCCCTTGGCTGCCCTGATGCATAGGAGCCGGAGTGGGGGACATGCCAGATGCTTCCTGGGAGCCGCACGGTGCAGAGGCTAGCAGGGAGCCTGTGCGGCACTGCCAAGTGGACTCAGGCAGCGGTGCTGACTGGACCACCAGAATCCCTTTACAACCGGGTGTTCCAGTTGAAAACTGGACACCTGGTAACCAGATTTCATTTTCTTGAAATGAAGATTTCAACATTTTGTGTTTCAAAGTTTTTCAGGATGTTTCATTCCATGAAACATTTCAATATTTTTACTTTTTGTCCCAGTTAGGGATGAAAACAAAATGTTAAAATATCAGAATTTCCAGTTGGACAGAAAAATCTAATTTCTGATCCACTAACTGGGAAGGCATGGCCACGAACACTGAGGATCTTTTCCCTATACTGAGGTCAGTCACACGATCTCAGCAATTTAACTATTTTCTATTCTATATTCCCATTTTTGTCACAAGTTATTACCAATAGATATAGCTGTGCTTTCAAAATCAAACATTATTTCTCTTTTTTGGCAAGTGTCCTGGATATACAAACCCTAATTTTTCCTGAAGTGTCTACAGTTAATTACTTAAAATTAGCATTGGCAAATAATGCTATCACTGATGTGCGAGTTGCACTGACACATTTTAGTTCAGACGGGAAATACAAAAATAAAATACTCAGTTGAAAAATACTTACTGGTTCTGTTAATGTCGTATCTTTTTCCAGGAACTGTACAACACAATAGGCCAGCTAAAATGTAAGTAATACAGTTTAACTATTTTTAATTGACACTATTAAGACAACACAACATAACTAAATATCACAAATGATAATGGAAGCACTTTAATCAGCAAAATATCTTAGCCTTATCAGATGTAGGCCTTTTTAATTTTTCTTCCTAAGTGAAGGATATAGCTAAATTTAACTAAAAAAGCTAAATATATTTCAAACTATTGTATCTTTTAAAAGCCTTCAGTATGTCTGGAGGCTTAGTTTCTTATCCTAGAAAAGGCTTCATTTTTTATTAAGCAGGAGATTTGATTGCTGTAATGCAGATTCAGCATTTAGACAAACAGTCTTTTCTTGACTTCAGCTCCTCAATTACCAATAAGCTGTGTTTCAACGTCATGCACATTCAAAACTATTGCTAGCCCAAAAGTTAGGTTAACGCTGAGTAAAGGTTGAGAATACAGATCACCAATTTAATGGTAAAATCTAGGAAATGAGGTGGGTGAGGTAATATCTTTTAATTGACAAACTTCTGTTGGTGAGAGAAACAAGCTTTTGAGCTTAATACACAGAGCTCTTCTTCAGTTCTGGGAAGAGAACTCAATGTCACAGCTAAATACAAGGTGGAAAAGATTGTTTAGCATAAGTAATTAACACATATTTCAAGGGACCATTCAAGGTGAAGTGGCCCGTTAACACCAGTTGGAAGCTGGGTGGGGAGGTGGAGGTTGTTAGTTATAGATTGTTGTAATAAACCCTCAAAATCCAGTGTCTCTATTCAGTCCATAATTTTTAGTGTTTACTAAAGTTATGAGTTTAAGCTCCCAGGCTCATTTTTTGAAAGTGTCATGCAAGTTTCCTTTGAGGATGAGGACTGACAGGTCAGATACAGCGTGATCGCTTTGTGAAGAGCGGTCGCCCACAGGAGATACAGTGTTTCTGTCTTATTTTTTATGGAGTGTCCTTTTTCTGGTCCTCTGGATAGACAACTTAAACTGCCTCACAGATATCCACCGTAACTTCAACAACCAAAACCCATCCAATAAACTCTCTCTGGAACACACCCACACTAGCATCAACTTCCTTGACAATACAATCAGAGTCAACAATGGAACCCTACAGACAACTACATATAAGAAACCAAAGGATCATCCCACACCTACCTTCATAGATCCAGTGCCCACCCCAAACACACCAAGAAATCTGTTATCTACAGTCAAGAACTCAGATACCACAGAATATGTTCCTACAAGAAGGTCCAGGATATATATCTTAGCACACTCAAAACTGCCTTCAACACAAACCTCCTCTGACCACACACCCCTAGTTGTCACCTACAGCCACCCAACACTGGAATCAATATGGGGTATAAGAACAAAAGAACAGCCATAGTGGGTCAGACCAAAGATCCATGTAGCCCAGTATCCTGTCTTCCAGCAGTGGCCAATGCCAGGTGCCCCAGAGGGAATGAACAGAACAGGTAGTCATCAAGTGATCCATCCCGTTGCCCATTCCCAGCTTCTGGAAAACAGAGATTAGGGGACACCATCCCTGCCCATCTTGGCTAATAGCCATTCATGGACCTATCCTCCATGAATTTATCTAGTTCTTTTTTGAAGAACGATCTTGGCCTTCACAACATCCTCTGGCAAGGAGTTCCACAGGTTGACTGTGTGTTGTGTGAAAAAATGCTTCCTTTTGTTTGTTTTAAACCTGATGCCTATTCATTTCATTTGGTGTCTCCTAGTTCTTGTGTTGTGAGAAGTAAACAACACTTATTTATTTTCTCCACACCAGTCATGATTTTATAGACCTCTGTCATATTCCCCTTAGTCATCTCTTTTCCAGACTGAAAAGTCCCAGTCTAATTAAGCTCTCCTCATATGGAAGCCGTTCCATACCCCAATCATTTTTGTTGCCCTTTTCTGAACCTTTACCAATTCCAATATTGGAATTCCATCTTTTTTGAGATGGGGCAATCACATTTACAAGCAGTACTCAAGAGGTGGGTGTACCATGGATTTATACAGAAGCAATATGATATTTTCTGTCTTATTATCGATCCCTTTCTTAATTATTCCTTACATTCTGTTTGCTTTTTTGACTGCCGATGCACACTGAGTGGATGTTTTCAGAGAACTATCCACAACGACTCCAAGATCTCTTTCTTGAGTGGTAACAGCTAATTTAGATCCCATCATTTTAGATGTAGAGTTGGGATTATGTTTTCCAGTGTACATTACTTTGCATTTATCAACATTGAATTTCATCTGCCATTTTGATGCCCAGTCACCCAGTTTGGTGAGGTCCTTTTGTAGCTCTTCACAATCTGCTTGGGACTTAACTATCTTGAGTAGATTTGTATTATCTGCAAATTTTGCCACCTAACTGTTTACCCCTTTTTCCAGATCATTTATGAATATGTTGAATAGGACTGGTCCCAGTACAGACCCATGGGGGACACCACTATTTACCTCTCTCCATTCTGAATACTGACCATTTATTCCTACCCTTTGTTTCTTATCTTTTAACCAGTTACCAATCCATGAGAGGACCTTCCCTTTTATTCCATGACAGCTTACTTTGCTTAAGAGCTTTGGTGAGGGACCTTGTCAAAGTCTTTCTGAAAACCTAAGTACACTGTATCCACTGGATCCCCCTTGTCACATGCTTGTTGACCCCCTCAAAGAATTATAATACACTGGTGAGGCATGATTTCCCTTTACAAAAACCATGTTGACTCTTCCCCAACAAATTATGTTCATCTATGTGTCTGACAATTTTGTTCTTTACTATAGTTTCAACCAGTTTGCCCAGTACTGAAGTCAGGCTTTCTGGCCTGTAATCGCTGGGATTACCTCTGGATCCCTTTTTAAAAATTGGCATCACGTTAGCCATCCTCCAGTCATTTGGTACAGAAGCTGATTTAAATGATAGGTTACAAACTACAGTTAGTAGTCCTGCAATTTCATATTTGAGTTCCTTCAGAACTTCTGGGTGAATACCATCTGGTCCTGGTGACTTACTACTGTTTAGTTTATCAATTTGTTCCAAAACCTCCTCTAATGACATCTCAATCTGGGACAGTTCCTCAGATTTGTCACCTAAAAAGAAAGGGAATCCCAAACCTGAGCCAATCACATCCTCAGCTGTAAAGACCAATGCAAAGAATTCATTTAGTTTCTCCGCAATGGCCTTATCGTCCTTGAGTGCTCTTTTCACATTTGCATCTTTCAGTGGCCCCAGTGGTTGTTTAGCAGGCTTCCTGCTTCTGATGTACTTAAAAAAAAAGTATCAAATAACTACAACCCATACTCGATAGAGACCCCATCCTGAAACCAATCTTACCTGAACTCTTTTCTGGCCTTCAAACCACCCCCCAACCTCTCCAAGCTCATCATCAGAAGCAAGCTCCCCACAGACCAGGACACAACAACTCAAAGCAACACCAGACCCTGCCAAAACAGATGCAAAATCTGAAGACATATCTCCACTGCTGCAATGATCAAACCCTCCACAACACACCTGTCAAGATTCATGGGAACTACACATGTCTATCATAATGTGGTGTACCTCATCCAGTGCACTAAATTCCACAATAACGACTACGTGGGTGAAACCAGACAGACAATCACTATGCACTTGAACGAACTCACACAAGAAAAATCACAAAAGACAGACAAACACCACATCACCTGTGGGTGAACACTTTTCACAAAGCGAACACGCTATATCTGACCTATCAGTCCTCATCAGGAAACCTGCACAATACTTTCAAAAGACGAGCCTGGGAACTTAACTTCATAACTTTGCTAGAAACTAAAAAATCATGGACTGAATAGAAAGACTGGATTTTTGCCTTATTACAACAATCTGTAACCCTCCAACTCCGCCCCACCCCAGCTACCTGCTCCTCCTCCCCACCTTTCCTTCAACCCCCCACCCCAGCCTGTGACTGAAGAGGTGTTAACAGACCACTCCAGCTTAACACATATTTCAAGGTACTGTTCAACTACTTATGCTAAACAATCTGTTCCACCTTGTGTTTAGCTGTGACACTGAGTACATTTCCCAGATCTGGAGAAGAGCTCTGTGTAAACTTGAAAGCTCACCCACCTTTTCTCTCTGCAACACTGATTTCAAGGTATAGAAGCGTCCAGTTAACACATTCAAACAAGTTTCAGAGTAACAGCCGTGTTAGTCTGTATTCGCAAAAAGAAAAGGAGTACTTGTGGCACCTTAGAGACTAACCAATTTATTTGAGCATGAGCTTTCGTGAGCTACAGCTCACATTCAAACAACTAATTCTGTTGTATATTGATACCATGCAATAACCACGTAACTATGACAAAGGCATTTTAGTGTTTGAAATCCCAGATTTGATTAAAACGATGAGACACAGTTCCCACTGAGTATCTTAATTGTGCATTTCCATAGTTAATATGTTTGGATTTCTTTTAAGTGTAACCTTAATTCTGAATTTCCTGGCTTTGTAATGCTCGATTTTTGGATAATTATAACATCTCTAATGTTGTTTTTTACCCTTAAATTGTTGATACATACTCTCAACATTACCTCCATTTTAACATAGTTTTTGGCTGGAAATTTCTTTAGTTTTTTTTAATTACATGTCATATATGAACACTAAACAAGAAGCCCAATTAGAATATTGCCATGTGAGATTTCCAATTATTTGAAGAAACACAGCTTCAACCTTAAACTATGTTTTTAAATTCTAACTTGTAAGGACATATTCACCCGTGCAACATAAGTAGGGCCCTACCAAATTCACAGTCCATTTTGGTCAATTTAATGGTCACAGGATTTTAAAAATCTTAAATTTCATTATTTCAGCTATTTAAATCTGAAATGTCACAGTGTTGTATTGTAGAGGTCCTGACCCAAAAAGGAGTTGTGGGGGGGAAGGGGGGTCGCAAGGTTATTGTGGGGGGGGGGGGAAGGGGGCTGCGGTACGGCTACCCTTACTTCTGCGCTGCTACTGGCACTGCCTTCGGAGCTGGGTAGCTGGAGAGCGGTGGCTGCTGGTTGGGAGCACAGCTCTTAAGACAGCTGCCGCCAGCAGCAGCACAGAAATAAGGATGGCCTGGCATGGTATTGCCACCCTTACCTCTGCACTGCTGCCTGCAGAGCTGGGCCCTCAATCAGTAGCTGCCACTCTCTGGCCACCCAGCTCTGAAGGCAACGCAGAAGCAAGGGTGGCAATACCACGAAGCCCCTAAAATAACCTTGTGACTCCTCCCCCAACTCCGTTTTGGGTAGGACCCCCACTTTGGGAAACGCTGGTCTCCCCAGTGAAATCCATATGGTACAGGGGTTGGCAACTGGCGGCACGCGTGCCAAAGGCAGCACGCGAACTGATTTTTACTGGCACGCTGCTGCCAGCCGGGGTCCCAGCTGCCGGCCCAACTCAGCCCGCTGCCTGCCTGGGTGAATGGAACCCCACACCAGCAGCGGGCTGAGCGGGGTCGGGACCCCAGCTGGCAGGAGCCTGCAGACGGAACCCTAGACTGGCAGCAGGCTGAGCCGCTCAGCCCACTGCCAGTCTGGGGTTCCGTCCGCCAGCCCCGCTTAGCCCCTCATGGTCTGGAGTTCTGGTCGCCAGCCCCTTGCCAGCCGGGGTCTCGGCTGCAGGCCTGAGTGAACGGAACCCCAGGCTGGAAGCGGGCTGAGCGGGTCCAGCGGCTGGGACCCCGCTGGCAGGAGCTGGTGGAACCCCAGACTGGCAGCGGGTGAACCGCTGCCAGTCTGGAGTTCTGTCCACCACCCCGCTCAGCCCGCTGACAGACTGGGGTTCCGGCCGCCGGCCCCTTGTCAGCCGGGGTCCTGGCCATCGGCCCCACTCAGCCTGCCGCCGGCCCGGGATACCAGCTGCCGGCCCCGCTCACCTCGCTGCTGGTCTGGGGTTCCAGCTGCCCGGCCCCATGCCAGCTGGGGTCCTGGCCGCTGGCCCCACTCAGCCCACTGCCAGTCTGGGGTTCTGTCGGGGGATGTAAATGTGAAACCTTAAATTAACGAAGACTCGGCACGCCACTTCTCAAAGGTTGCTGACCCCGGTATAGCATAAGGTAAAAGCACACAAAAGACCAGATTTCATGGTCTGTGATGCGTTTTTCATGTCTGTGAATTTGGTAGGCCCCTAAACATAAGGCAATCAGAGTGCACTAGGTAGCGAACCCAGATTTACAGCTACTTTGCCAGAACAGTACAAAGCAGCCAAAGTGTACTGGTGAATCTATCCCTTAATTTGCAAGTGACTTATTGCTTTAGAGGGCTATATTACAAAGACTGGCACTATTTGAAAGGATGGGCAGGAGAGCCCAGTCTGAGTGTCCCAATGTCCCTGTACTTTTAAAAGCTTTGCCTATGCTCCTGCCTCACTTCCCCGGCAGTGCTACTTCAGTGTGCATCACAGCTGAGGCACTAGTACCACAGAGTGTCTTTCAGGCACTGATGTCAAAATAGCTGGCAGTCATGGAACATTTAAAAAGTAGGGACATTTTGGCACAGTAGTCTACTAACTTGACGTGTCCAGTCCCCGTGCTTACAACCAACGGAACTGTTGCACGCCAATCAGCTATTGAGGAATGGTGATTGGTTAAATTACCTCTGATGCCCAATGACCCAATTAAAGAGTTACCTCAGCTGTTGAGCTGACCCTACCTGTAGCCTGTATAAACAATTTGATTCAAATTGTAAACAAATTGTTAACCATTTAGCTTAATTACAACCTAAGGTCTTCAGATATAGTCTAAGCCCAAGATTTCAGGAAATTAAATACACAGGAAATTTGAAGTTCCTATTATTTTCATATCATTCAGGACAAAGGAAAGACTAACAGATACTAGCTTAAAGGAGCCAGTTTTTAAATAGCCATAAAACTAAATTATCAGATTTATTTGTAAATTCATAAAGTTTGGGGAAGATACGCTGTATTTTTCAAAATATAAGAAAGAGGTTGAATCCCTGCAAAAACAGAACTCAATCTTAACTATGGAATTGAAACTGGCACTCCATAATTAACATTAGAGCTACATAATTTGTAACAGATCCAAAAAGCTATTATATATCACTGCTTTAATATATTTTTTAAATGTACAATATTTATTAGGCAGAGTAGAGCAGCTTTATCTGAACTGCTTAAGCCCATACAAAAAACGGTTACTCACCTTCTTGTAACTGTTGTTCTTCGAGATGTACTGTCCATGTCCATTCCAAACAGGTGTGTGCACACGCACATGCACAGTAGCCGGAAGATTATTCCCCAGCAGCATCTGTGCGGTTGGTCTGGGAGCCCCCTGGTGTCACGCCTTCACGGCGCCCAATAAAGGGCCCTACAGACCCGCCACCCCCTCAGTTCCTTCTTGACAGCTACTACAACAGAGGGGTAGGAGGGTGGGTATTGGAATGGACATGAACAACACATCTCAAAGAACAACAGTTACGAGAAGGTGAGTAACCGTTTTCTCTTTTTCGCGTGCTTGTTCACATCAATTCCAATCGGGTGACTCATAAGTCCAAGTTCAGGAGGTGGGGTTGGAGTTGTCCACTGACTGGAGCACTGCTCGTCCAAAGGCCACATCGTCTCTGGCCTGCTGCATAATTGCATAGTGCATGGTGAAATTATGAACAGAGGACCACGTTGTCACTCTGCAGATTTCCTTAGTGGGAATCTGGGCCAGGAACACTGTTGATGAAGCCTGCACCCTGGTGGAGTGAGCAGTGATTGGAGGTGCAGGAACCCCCGCCACGATGTAGCACTCACGAATGCAGGACATGATCCATGACTAAATGCGTTGCGACGACACAGGCAGACCTTTCATTTTGTCCATCACGGCCACGAATAACTGGACCAATTTTCTGAATGGCTTCGTTCTCTCAGTATAAAAGGCTACCGCCCTGAGGACATCCAGGGAGTGAAGTCTCTGCTCCCTGCTGCTGGAATGCGGCTTAGGGTAGAATACCGGGAGAAAGATGTCCTGGTTAATGTGAAACTGTGATACAACCTTCGGTAGGAAAGCAGGATGAGGTCTGAGCTGAACCGTTCGGGGCTCAGACTGCGGTGTAAGGGGGCTCTGATGTTAGGGCCTTAAGTTCAGACACCCTCCTGGCCGAGGTTATCGCTCTCAGGAACGCAACCTTGTAAGAGAGGTAGAGCAGGAAGCACAACGCCAAGGGTTCAAAGGGCGGTCCTATGAGTCTAGGAAGGACCGAATTGAGGTCCTGAGCCAAGACAGGTTTCCGGGCTTGAGGGTATAACCTGTTGAGACCTTTTAGAAACCGGCTGACCATTAGGTTAGCAAAGACAGAGTAGCCCTCCGTGTCTGAGTGGAAGGCCAAGATAGCGACCAAGTGAACCCTTATTGACAACATTGAGAGCCCTTGCTGCTTCAGATGGAGGAGGTAGTCCAGAATAAGTGGCAATGAGGCGAGCATTGGGAACGAATGGTGCTGTGCCGACCAGATTGAAAATCTCTTCCACTTGGCAAGGTAGGTAGCTCCTGTAGAGGGTTTCCTGCTGCCAAGGAGGATTTGTCTAACCTGGTCTGAACAGGAAACCTCCACCAGATTCAACCATGGAGCTTCTGCGCCGTGAGGTGCAGCGACCCGAGGTTTGTATGTTGGAGACAACCGTGATTTTCTGTCAGAAGGTCCAGGAAGAACGGCAGGGTCACTGGAGCTTCCACGGACACATCTAGGAGAGATGTATACCAGTGCTAGCGGGCCAGGTTGGAGCTATCAATATGACCTGAACTCGTTCCCTCCGGATCTTGAGGAGTACCTTGTGAACGAGCAGTACGGGTGGAAAGGCATGTATGAGACAACCTCCCTATGGGAGGAGGAACGCATCCGTGCTTGATCCCGGGCTGTGATTTTGGAAGGAGCAGAACTGCTGGCACTTCCTATTGCGTCGCATGGCGAAGAGGTCTATCTGGAGAAATCCCCACCTCTGGAAGATTGAATTTGCGACATCTGGGTGAAGGGACCACTTGTGGCCGTGAAAAGACCTGCTGAGGTGGTCTGCCAGCTCATTCTGTACCCCGGGGAGATACAACGCGTGTAGGCGTATTGAATGTTCTACACAAGTTCTACAGCATGAGGGCTTCCTAGCACAGGGGAGAAGAAGAGCATGAACCCCCTTCGTTAATATAGAACATTGCCATGGTGTTGTCCATCATAACTGATATACATTGTCCTGTTAAGTATGCCCGGAAGGTCTGGCATGCCAGGCGCATCACTCTCAGTTCTCTGACGTTGATGTGGAGAGCCAGATCTGCCTGAGACCCTGAGTCCTGCAGTCTCCTTGATGTGCTCCCCAGCCCAAGTCTGACACGTCCATCATTAGCAAAAGAGATGGCTGTGGACTGGTGAAGGGGACCCCTGAGCACACCTCCTGAGGGTCGAGCCACCACAGAAGGGAATCAAGGACTGGGCGAGGCAGGGTCACATTGATGCTAACCGCTGAGGAGGCTGCGGATGGAAGTGTCTCCACTGAGTTGATGGCATATAGAGGCCCAGGGACCTGAGGGCGGCTCTGGAGTCCTTCAGGCTGGTTAGCCTCTTGTCCATTTTCTTTGAAAAAAGTCTCATCCTCAAAAGGCAGATCTTGTATGGTCTGCTGGACCTCATAGGGGAGACCAGAAACCTGGAGCCATGAGCCCCTTCTCATGGCTACTCCTGTGGCCATAATCCTAGTGGCAGCATCTGCCCCGTCAAGTGCGGCCTGCAGGGACACCCTAGAGATCAGTCTCCCCTCCTCAACCAAAGCCGAAAATTCAGCACAGGAGTCAGAAGGGGGCAACTCTGTGAATTTAGCCATCACCGAGCAGATATTGTAGGAGTACCTGCTCTCGATGGCCTGCTGGTTAGATAGTCGGAGTTGTAGTCCCCCCACTGAGTACACCTTTCTCCCAAATAGGTTTAGTTTTTTTGGAGTCCCTATTCTTGGGGGAAGGGCCCTGAAAGCCCTGCCTCTACCACTGGTTAGCAGCGTCCACCACCAGAGAGTCAGGCTGGGGGTAGGAATATAAGTGTTAATAACCCTTGGAGGGCACAAAGTACCAGCGTTCGTTATGCTTTGCGGTGGGTTGCAACGAGGCTGGGGTCTGCCACAGGGTATTAGTCATGTCCATAATTGTCTTTCTAAACGGTAAGGCGATACGGGAAGGGCCAGAGGGTCTGCATCATCTACCACTTCCTCCACCTTAATGGCCAGATCCTGGGCGACCTGGCGCAGCAACTGCTGCAACACCCTGGAGTCGTCCAGAGCTGGGGATACATAAGTGCCCGCCAGTGCCTCCTCTGGTGAAGACGAGGAGGCAGCCATCAGAGGAGGTGGTTGCTCTCTTGCATCCCTACCCGAGGGATCTCGTGACCCTGGGGGGACTGTGGTTGGTGGGCACGGGTATTGGTGCCGACGTTGGGTCCCATGCCGGTACGGACGTCTGGTGTAGCGTCTGTGCCGGGGTCTTCATCAACTCTGTCACAGCCAGTGTCGATGTCTGCGCTCGTGCTGTCGTTGGTGCCGAAAGCACAGCCAGCACCGTAGCAGCAGTCTGAGGTGCTGATGCCTCTGGGGCCGATGTTGGTGACAGTGCCACGGTCAACGGCATTGACACTGGAGGGAATGGCTCAGTTGCTGGTCGTGGCGGAACAAATGTTGCAGATTCCACTGATGCAGCTCCTGAGCAGGATCCTTGGCTCCGACTCTGGCCTTGATGGAAAGCCCACAGAGTCCAAAAGGGCCACTGAGCTTGCTTCTGCCATTGTGAGGGCCACTGCATCGGGTGAGACCCTCTATGGCGCCTTGAGCTGGACCTTCTGCTCCTGCTATAGTCAGAGTGGTATGTGTCCGACACTGATGATTCAGAATAGGAGGACCAGGGCGGTGCTGCACCTCTCAACATAGAGCATCGGGAGCCTGGGGACCAACTGTGCTCCCTGGATGGAGGCACTGGCCTCGGGGGGTGCCGAGGTGACGGGGATCAGCGTGACATCATTGCCAGCTTTCCCTTTGACTGAATGGGGTGCGGGGATGGAGCCTGCGGTGCCGGCGCATCCTCCTGCTTTGGGGGTGAGAACAGCGCCGCGAGTCTCAGCAGGTCCTGCACTGCCGCAAAAGCCCCTGGGGTGGACGGGAGCAACAGGTGCTCTGAGGGGTTCAGTGAGCACGATGGGCCTGTACTCCTCACATGGGCAGGAGTCAATGTAGCCCCACTCTGAGCCTCAGAGCTGTGGCCCAACTAAGGTGCCACTGATGGGTGGTCCCTGGATCTTGCCGAGGAGGATCAGCCTCTTTGTCGTCTTCTGCGCTGGCGATTGGGACTGGTGCCGAAGGCTGGAGTGCCCCTGGGAGGCTCCTGATGGTGCCAAGCCTCCTTGGCAGGGTCTTTCTTAGATGCTGGATCTCTCAAAGACAGCACTGGACTGCTCCACGCCAAAGACAATGTACTGGGAGCGGGATCCTTGGCACCTGGGTCCGACTGAGGTTAGAGATCTGCCTCCATGAGGAGGCTTTTAAGCCTCTGCTCTCTCTCTTTAATAGTTCTTCGTTGGAATTCACAACAGATCTTGCAGCAGTCTTTTTGGTGACCTTTGCCCAGACACTGTAAACAGGAGGTGTGGAGTCACTTTTAGGTATGCGTTTTGTGCAGTCTTGGCTAGTCTTGAAGCCCGGGGATCACGGCAGGCCCCGGTGCCAAATAAGGGGAGGAGAAAAAAGAGGGGGGGAACCCCCCCATAACTAAAACTTGTAAGTGAACTAACTATGCTATACTAACCAACTAGAACTAACTATCTACAGCAAAAACTTGAAGTACTGCTCAGCTGCTTGCCGAAGCAAGAGCAAGGGGAAGTTCCAGCTACTGTCACTGGCGGTAAGAAGGAGCTGTGTCTGGGGGGGGGGGGGGGGGGGGGAGGGGGTGTATCGGCAGGGCCCTTTATTGGGCGCCATGAAGGCATGACTCCAGGGGGAGCCCAGGCCGATGCCATGGATGCTGCTAGGGGGAAAAAAAATCTTCCAGCTACTGTGCATGTGCACGCACACACACCTGCTTGGAATCAACATGAACAAGCACTCGAAGAAGAAGAAGAAAAAAGTATGCTTCTCAAAGAAAAACATTCAAGATTCCTCTATTCTTTTGTAAACAGTATTTGTTATTTGAAGATGACAATACAAAAAGGTACCAAGCTTAAATAATGTCTGAGTTGTGATAAACCAGTAAAAACCAAAAAGTTTTCAAATGCAGGCTATGACTTCTCAATTTCTTTTTCCCAAGTATGGAAAACATTTTAAGGTTTATTTATACTTATATATTAATAAAATATATTCTGTTCCAATAATTTTTCAAAAAACCTACCTGAGCATGAAACAAAGCTAAACCCTTAGCAGTATGCATAGGAATCAACACCTTCATAAGAAACTGTTTGTGTTCTGCTTTCAATGGCAGTGCAAAACCATTAATAATGCTGAAAAACATGAATAAGCACAGTTATTTCATCTTAAAAAAATGGGGGAACTGTCTCTTTTTCTTGGTAGATTGAGAACTACTGTACTCAAATCTATTTTTATATGTATTTTACAAAATGTGCCTATTACTTTAGGGACTGGGAAGTGGGCAGGAAGCCCATCCTCAGCTATTATCAATAAGTATAATGCCATACCTCAGTTATCAATGTCTGCAGTAAACAAGTTCAGTTCTTTTGTGATCTCTGGTGATAATCTAGACTCAAATTTCTAAGATCTTTCCATTTTTAAATCACTGTGGAGCTTAGCAAGGCACATTAACCATAGAGCTTAGTGAGGTTGACACACTGTCCACCCACAATAATTAAAAGGTGACCTTGAAAGAGAAGAGATAGACTTGTGTCCTATTTTACTACTTTGACACATAAATAAGACCTGAAAGTTTATTTGTTTGGGTGGCTTTTTTTAAAATGGGGGCTAGGGAGGAGGTAGTAGTTTGCTTTTTACCTTACAAATTCAGGTCCTGCTTCTTAAGGGTAGACACCATTGCCATGTGTACACCAGTGAAGTTTACCAAAAAAATCCTCAATGACTCAGCTAATCACGTATATGGGAGCCCTGCTGTAGACATGCTCTTGCAGGAAGAATCAGTGTTTTAGTTAAGCCTGCTAAAAGGCAAGTCTAATTGAAGCAGTAATAAAAATGGTTCTGATCATTGAAGCTCTGTCTCCCTCCAGCTCTCATTAACTTTAACAAGTATTCAGCTGAACCTGTGGGAATTTTTTTGGTAAATTTCACCAGTGCAGAATAGATCTATGTCAACTGTGGAGTACCATCACAAAAATCTCAGAGTGGGAAAGATAAGCAACTGTGAGGGGAAAGGATATTCAGTCAGACTATTTTAACACCTACAAAGCTTTAATGACTAACATGGTAGAGAAGGAAAAACCTGTTAAAGATTTAATATCTTCAATTTAGATGTAAGAGCTAACAATATTCTCCTCTGAGATACACAATTAGTCTCTTGGCAAAGCCATGATTGAGAAATGTCAATATTTTTAAGATAAAGCAAGGGAAAACAAAGCCCTTTTTAAGGAAAAAGCTACCTTTCATGGTTTTCATGCATCATGCCAAAGCCAAAAAGAGAAGCCCAATTTAAAAAGAAATCTTTTGCAGATCATCTCTAAGATTTACACAGAGAAAGTGCACTTTTCTAATTCTACATTTGCACAGCAACATGGAAATATAAAAATACCAATGACCTCAGTTCATCACTATAAGCATCAGAACAATTCTTTCACCCCACCCCCAAAATAATTGGATAGGAACACAAAAAATAATGTTCAACTGTTCATTTTATATTATCGAACCGAACTTACCTTCCCAATATCTCAAGTAGTTCAGCAACACCATTAAAGTGTTCTGTTTCATATATAAACCTGTTAAAAAATAAGATGCAATAGCAATAAATACACGAATAAAATGAAACTAAGAAGGGAAAAATAATTTCTAAATGTGAAACTCCTTCTCAAATGTATTTTATTTTATTTCTAACATTTGTTTTTCTTCAAAGTTAAAAGTCAGTTGGCTCTTTTGGGGTTTATGGTACATCTTTTCAGCAAAAGCCAGACTAGCCTACCCAAACTAGCTTGAATCCAGCTAGTGTGGGTAAGAACAGTAGCGAAGTCAGAATGAACTAGCGAGCCAAACACCTTCCCAGGGTCTGTGCCAGGCTTGTAATATCCACACTCAATCCCACAACAGCACTGATTTCACTGCTTTTGTTACCCATGATAGCTGGATTCAAGCTAGCTCAGGTAGGCTAGCCAATGCATAGCTTTTTCTGTGCAGACATATGCTTAAGAGTTCATTCTTCCTTCACATTAAGCTAAATCAGTTACAGTGATTTAAACTTGTTTAAGTAAGTATATTAGGGATTTGAACCAGTGTAACAACATTAAGTTTTACATTTTACAACTAGTGAAAGTTTTCAAGCATAATCAAGTCCTAAAATAAAGACCTGATCCTGCAAGGTACTGAGCTCCCTCAATTCTCATTCATTCAACATCTTACAGACCAAGTCTATGTAACGGACAACTATATGACTTCCCTGTTAGCTAGATAGCACCTGCTATGACAACCAGTACCTGGCTGTTTCAGGTACAACCTTTAAAAAGGAGAATCTTTGACTTAAGGAAAATATTTATCATCTAGGCTATATAAAGAACTAAATTTATAACGCACCTGAGGAAAATGTTGTTGATTTGTTTTCTGATGAATGCCCTTAATCCAAGGAATTTTCCATAAATTCGATGAAGGACTGTCTTTAGGAAATCACGCTCTCGTGGATCTTCACTATCAAAAAGCTCCAACAGCTTTAAAAAAAAATCTGAGATATTACTTTTTAAAAAGAATTAAACTGTCATTTTGTTAATTCTAATTCACAAATCATTAAAGTATTATTAGATGCAAACAACATTGTTACTTACAATTCTGTTCAAATATTCAATATTAAATAAATTAATATAACTTGTTAACTCAGATGCTTTATTTTTACTGTCCCATAGCATTTAATCTTCTAAAAATTACATCCAAACCCAACAGGAAACTTCTTATACAATGCCCTTAAGTTAAGTCATTTAAACTGGGATGAAATGTCCTTACATTAATCATTTTGATTATAGTTTTATCTAATAACTCAACATTTAGAAAGCGCTGCACTTTATAGCTTCAAAAAATTGTAAACAATTCTCACAAATGACAGTGAGGTATTTATTTAAGGCCCCTATCCTCAAAGATATACACATGCTTAAATAGGCACAGGTAGCCTACTGATTTCAACAAAACTCATGTGTTTAAAGTTAAGCGCATATATAAGTCTTTGCAGGATCAGGGCCTACATTCTGTAAAATGAAAAGATAACAAGCATTATGTACATTTTCTCAGGAGAAAGAAAAAAGAGTGAGGTTCTGACAGAATTATGGTGCTTTTATAAAGAAAGCTGTAGAACAAAAAAAAAATCTCACAGCCATCACAACTATGAGTACTTTCTGTCTGAATCTGATATCAGTAGGTAACAGAAAATATATCTGCTCTAAATGACTTCTCATTTCAAAATAAATATGATGCATTACACATTTTATATACTTTTTTGCTTATACTAACTGGTTTCTTGTTCATAACTTGTCAAGATTCATAATCCCTGTGAGATGCAAGTACAGGTAATATTTAGAGAATAATGTATTTATATCGAAAGTATGCTTTAGGGACTCGGAGTAAACATTAGTCACATGGGGATACATATATCTCAGTGATGGCCCACTCAAGAAAGAGTTGTCACCCTGCCTTGGTTAGCCAGTGATGGAATGAAAGGCTCAACTGTCTAGCCTTGCTCCATTCCAAGACTTTCAATGGAAAACCATCAGAGACAACTGCAAGTAATCAAAACCACTTGGAGGTAAAAAAGAAACATTACAGCAAACAGAGAATCACCCTGCCTATGAATAAAGACAAAAGACTGTTTCAGCATAACACAGTGAGGAAAAAGGAGTACTTGTGGCACCTTAGAGACTAACAAATTTATCTGAGCATAAGCTTTCGTGAGCTACAGCTCACTTCATCGGATGCATGCAGTGGAAAATAGCACTGAGGATAGCAGTGAGGAAAGGCACTTTGGATACTTTTATTGAGGAGACATCCTGAGGAGCGGGGGTGTTCTCATGAAAAACTGGATCCTAGTTCCTGTGAAGGTAGCCAGCTCTGCAACAGACTGAACTTTGGGAGGAAAACCTATTTTTAGATATGAAAGATAAATATGAAGTGTTGACCCAGGTTTGAGTTTTATTATTTTGTTATGTACTGTAACTATTTGTTTCCATCTCTGCTTCTTGTTCATAGCATAATCTCTCTCCTTTCTTAAATAAATTTTCTGTTTTATTACAAGTGCTGTGTGTTATACAGGAGCGGTGCTTTAAGGTAAAACTGGTAAACTTGGGGTACTTTTGAGGCAGAGGACCTGGGATTTCTGTGAATAACTGGTGTCAGGGGCTGGATATCACAACAGAATATTTCAAAAGGGACTTGGGGACTGGGATGCATCTATTGTTAATATGCAAGGCAAATACAAGGCTGGCAGAGCCCAGAAGAGAGTGCTTGAGTGGCTGAAAGGCTGGTAGTGTTACGGAGTCAACAACCAGCTAGGCACAGGCAAGTCTCCCTCATGTTGGATGCTGGGGTAACAAGACGACTCACAGTCCTGGGTGCCCTAAGAACCATCACAAAAATATTAGCTTATGTAGTGAGAGTCACAAAGCCATTACAATAGAACAGCACTGAGGATTATCTATTTCATGGGAAAACATTAAACTACAGTATAGATCACTAAGAAACTTGAATTTGTTCCACAAATTGAAACTACTGTATGTTAAGAAAAAATAATTGCAACAGAACTCAGTATTATCCCTATATTTTATATGTTTCTGAATTCCCAGATTACATGTAGTCTATGTAGATGTTCCTCTGCTAATATAAACAGTTGGCAAACAAAGGATTCTCATGTTACAATACAAAGAATTACATTTTAATAAAGCTGGTTATTTTATGACCTGCACAAGTAAAATTATGCTGTATTATTTAGATATTCAGCTGTGCAATACAAACCAACACCACAACATCCCTTTTAGTTAAGAGTTAATTGACTATTAAATATAAAAATGTTACACTCACCTGCTGTACAAATTTCTGATCAATGTATCGCTTTGCAATACTAGGCTGGAAATCTGGGCTCTCCAAAAATCTCAGGAAAAATTCATACACCAACTACAACAAACATTAAAATAAAAACTTTGAAGAAGTTACCACTACTCTTTACTAAACTAGTAAAAGGTTTAAAGTACCAAATATATTCTTATTTCTAGTTATTTTAAATGGGGAAATAGGATATTGAACATATTTTAGCATCAGAAGGTACAATTAAAAACCTGTATAACTTACAGAGGCGAGGACTCAAATATGAATACAAACAAACCTGTGTGCATGATTAGAAAATTCGCTTTTAAAAAAAAATACATATTAAAGAAAGTTTGCTTCCCAGAGATAGATATAAACTATAATTTTTAAAAATTAATCTGTATTTTAGAAAACTGGACAAATGCACTAAAGTTTAATCTTTACTATAAATTAGGCTTCTGTATACTTGATACCCCAACCCAAACAGCAAAGTCTTGTTGCAGACTTTAGACCCAACATGATACAGCATATATAGAATTTTACCCCCTAAAGTGTTCAGAAGTGCTGGTCCCCATCCCATGGGCCTTGGCAGATCCACAGGAGGGAAGGGACTGAGGGGAGCAAAAGACTTGTAACAGATCAGAGAGGTATTGAGGGGCCAGAGTTCATGCCTCACCCTTGAGATCCTGAGAAGCTCAATACAGAAAACGGCATACTTCAAGTCATAGTAGAAGGGGAGCGAAATGCAGGGTGGCAACTACAATCTGACTCTCCTCTCCCAAACCACTAGATGTACAAGAGTGGGGCCTCTTTATGCAGTGAGACCTGGGGGTGCAAATGTGTTTCATAGACGTAAGGTATGGCACATAAATTTAGGCATACAGTGTCATTGGAGATATGAGGCCTTGGTTGTAACCAACTACCATTTTAGCACTGCTGTGTGTATTAAAACCCTGTTGAAATGCTATTGTATGGCCACTATTGAGTGGGCCTTAGAAACCTATGAGGAGTAATACTTTTATTCACATATTTAAACTACAGCCTTAAGAACATCTGGTGATACATGGATGGAATCCTACTGAAGGCTAGTCAAATCCTTTTAAAGAACCAATACCTAAAAAATTGACTAAACTTCCTAAATAAAGAACAAATAAGGCAGTATAAAAATGCCTGTGATGCACCATCATGAAATACATGATAAATGCATAAGTGCCTGTATCTGTGTTTGTGATTAGCATAACAAATTATAAATTAAGGGGTTTTGAATCAGTGCACCTGATAGGCCCAAGAAAGGAAATTTCCAGTATTTCTCCCAATATTTCTCCTCTTTTTCCCCTCTGACAAATTCCTAGATTCTGACAAAAGGAATTTAGCAGTAGCCATTTAAGAGGGATTTGAAACTATACATATTACATAAAACAAAATTATATTGAGAGAAAACATTGCAAAGTCAAGCATACAAAAAGTTAGGAAATGCCAGAATAAAGTTTGCCCATGCAATTCTAATTCTACTCCCCTGTGTATATGCATTTTAATTACATGGTCACATAATATTTTTGTGATGGAGGCACTAGAGCTTCTCAAAGAGCCTTACAACAAATTTGTCAACATGGTTAGAAGAATATATTTTTCTTAACATTCTCGTAAACAGCTGAATAATTTTTGCTGAAATTCCCACCCACGCTTCACCTTAAAAAAAAAAAAGCTTCAGGCAGATACCTGGCATGAAAAATTCCAGCCACAACTGTTCAAGTGTGAAAGTTATATGGTTTTACAATGGGTAGAAGTAGGCAACCTGAACTATAGGTGTCATTACATGTGCTGCCTATAAAACAAGACTGATGCTAATGGAAGATGCATGGCACACCCGACTGCATGTCTGACTTCTACTAACTGCATCAATGACCATGTGGCTGCTTTATACATTTCCTCATATACTGCATGCAGTTCTGGAACCAAGGTTACTGCTATTGTTCTCAAGGAATTCACTTTTCAAAGTGGAAAAACTATTTCAGCATTCCAAAATCAGACTTCTGATATACACCAGAGGAGAATCCTGAACACTTGAAAAGAATTTAGGTAGCTCAGCTGTCTCTAAGCAATCTTCAGGTATCTAGGCAGTCTTACCGTTTGCTGTTTCTAGGACACAAAGCTGAAACTTGGGCTTTCTAGAATGCTTTCTTTGGAAACTCTCGGAAGAGGATTATACTGCAGAAATTCTAGAGATCTATTGATTTTGAGCCTTGATGTTTTTTCCTTGGAGACCACTAGTATATTGCAATTGGGCTTTGATGCGAATAACTCCACTGTCAGCAAGTCCCACAATTTCTTATGCCGAGAAATAGTTATTGGTGTCATCATCAACCTTCTTGATCTAGACCATAACAGTTCAACCAAACTATCTCAGAGCTGCTTTTGACTTGTTGCCTATTTTTACAGCTATGCCACATCTGGGGCAATTGTGTCTTTAATACTGATTTTATTATTTAAAGATTACAGCCTTTTGGATTGTGTGCTAGCAGGCTGGTGGTATAAATTACTACACCATTACCTATTGCATTGCTCTGTGGATAACTGCAAACAGGCACAATAAAATGACAATTTGGGACAGGTTGCTGTGACTCACACAGACGAATCTGTGAGGAGACAAGGAGAAATTCAGGCTTCCTTTTTTTCTGCAGAGCCAAGCTATTTGAAAGGTCTGTGGTAGAGAAACTGCAACTGTGGGCTAGAACTTTGCTATATTGTTGAAGGAAGCCAGTCATGGGTGGGACAGGATGCACTGAGACACAAAGCACAAGAAACCAGATCCTCAGACTATTCTAAAAGCACCAACAGGTTCCAGTTACTGAAAATCCAATTCATTTGATTCTCCTAGCAGTCAGAGCTTCTTTGACTCGAAAGCACTCAGTTTTAAAGAACAGCAATCCTAAAGCTGCGTTCTCGTTGAGAAGCAGTTTAGGCTGGTGTTAGGGCTCAGTGCTGCTGCAGTCCAGCAGTGGACATCTGAACTTAGAAGAAGGGAAAGAAAAAGCCAAATTGCTTCCATTATGGTGGAATGAACAATTCTAACCAAAGAGCAGCATCCAAATCTAATGAATGACCATCTACAGGAAAAATAATGAATCAATAATTAAGTTGCCTGGCCAAAACCTGTTCATCAGGATGAGCGGACAACAATTTCAAATAGTATCGGTGGAATTCAGACTTCAACTCATTCCTCCTAGACAAATATACAGCACAGAAGGAGAAGTTACTCACCTAGTAACTTGAGATTTTTGAGATGTTTTGTCCCTGTGGGTGCATCACCATAGCATGTCTGCACTCTCCACTGGAGAATGCAAAGCAGTATTTGCAGGCCTATGCAGACCAGCACCTCATGCTTCCAACCTAGGGAATATAAGCAGGCGAGGACCCAACTGTTCGACCACAGCCAAGCGGAAAGGAGGGTGGGAAGTGGAGCCCTCACAGAGATAAAGCATCTCAAAGAACTCAAGTAACCTCTCCATCTTTTTCGAGTATGTGTCCCTACGGATGCTACTCTGTAGGAGACTCCCAAGCAGTAAACTCAGTGAGAAGGTGGGTGCTGAGAAGGCAAGTCCAAGATGGTTAGGAGGACTGTGTCACCAAAGGTAATATCTCTGGAAACAGGTAACTGGTGTAATGCTTGGCAAAAGTGTGACTGAAAGACCAAGTTGCACTCCTACAGATTTCTGCTACAGGAACTTATTTCAGTAGAGCTACAGATGTAGACTGAGCCTTAGGTGAAGTGTGCTATCAACTCCAAGGGGGCTACATTCCAGCAGATTCACAACACGTTAAAATTAGGGCTGTCGATTAATCACGGTTAACTCACAAAAATTAATCACACTGTTAAACAATAGAATACCAATTGAAATTTATTAAATATTTTTGGATATTTTTCTACATTTTCAAATATATTGATTTCTATTACAACCGAATACAAAGTGTACAGCACTCACATGTTTATTACGAATATCTGCACTGTAAAAATGATAAAAACCGTATTTTTCGTTCACCTCATACTAGTACTGTAGTGCAAGCTCTTTATCGTGAAAGTGTAACTTACAAATGTAAGATTTTTTTTTTTACATAACTGCACTCAAAACAACGTAAAACTTTAGAGCCTACAAGTCCACTCACTCGTACTTCTTGTTCAGCCAATTGCTAAGACAAACAAGTTTGTTTACATTTACAGGAGATACTGCTGCCTGCTTCTTATTTACATCACCTGAAAGTGAGAACAGGCATTCGCATGGAACTTTTGTAGCAGGCACTGCTACAAGGTATTTACATGCCAGATATGCTAAACATTTGTATGCCCCTTCAGGCTTTGACCACCATTCCAGAGAACATGCTTCCATGCTGATGACGCTTATTAAAAAAAATAATGTGTTAATTAAATTTGTGACTGAACTCCTTGGGGGAGACTTGTCTGTCCCCTGCTCTGTTTTACCTGCATTCTGCCATATATTTGATGTTACAGCAGTCTTGGATGATGACCCAGCACATGCTGTTCATTTTCAGAACACTTTCACTGACGATTTGACAAAACGTAAAAAAGGTACCAATGTGAGATTTCTAAAAATGGCTACAGCATTTGACCCAGGTTTAAGAATCTGAAGTGCCGTCCAAAATCTGAGAGGGACGAGGTGTGGAGCATGCTTTCAGAAGTCTTAAAAGAGCAACACTCAGATGCAAAAACTACAGAATCTGAACCACCAAAAAAGAAACAGACCTTCTGCTGGTGGCATCTGGCTCAGATGATGAAAATGAACACGCGTTAGTCCACTCTGCTTTGGATTGTTATCGAACAGAACCCATCATCAACATGGACGCATGTTCTCTGGAATGGAGGTTAAAATATGAAGGGACATATGAATCTTCAGCAGATCTGGCACGTAAATATCTTGCGACGCCGGCTACAACAGTGCCATGCGAACTCCTGTTCTCACTTTCAGGTGACATTGTAAACAAGAAGCGAGCAGCATTATCTCCTGCAAATTGTAACGAAACATGTTTGTCTGAGTGATTGACTGAAGTAGGACTGAGTGGATTTGTAGGTTCTAAAGTTTCACATTGTTTTATTTTTGAATGCAGGTTTTTGTTTTTTTGTTTTTTTACATAATTCTACTTTTATAAGTTCAACTTTCATGATAAAGAGATTGCATTACAGTAATTGTATTAGGTGAATTGAAAAAATACTATTTCTTTTGTTTTTTACAGTGCAAATATTTATAATCAAAAATAAATATAAAGTGAGCATTGTACACTTTGTATTCTGTGTTGTAATTGAAATCAATATATTTGAAAATGCAGAAAACATCAAAAATATTTAAATAAATGGGATTCTATTAACAGCATGATTAATAGCATGATTAATTTTTTTAATCGTGCGATTAATCATGATTATTTTTTTAATTGCTTGACAGCCCTAGTTAAAATGCATCCTGAAACCTGCTTTGACAGTCTGCGTGGAAATAGGCTGTTCCTTCACCATCTCTGCAAAGTATACAAATAATCTGGAGGCCCTGAACATCACAGTCCTGTCAAGGTAGAAGGCAAGAGCCCTTCTGACATCTAGAGCATGTAGGCTAGTTTCCTCTCTGGAGGCATGAGACTCTGGGTAGAATGCTGGTAGATGGATTTCTTGATTAATATGGTATTTCAAAGAGACCTCAGGGAGGAAGTGAGGATGGAGACATAGTATAACTTTATCTCTATTGAAGGTAGTAAATGGTGGGTCTGCCATGTGAGCACTGAGTTTTTCCCTTTGTCTAGTCAAAATGATAGCTATAAGGACTAAGATCTTGAGGTGAAGGAGGGAACAGGTAGCCACTGGTAAAAGGGAGGTTTCCTCAGAGTACTGAGAACCAAATTAAGGTCCCACTGGTGGGCCGGGTTCCATACAGGGAAAAACAAGTTATACATGCCCTTGAGGAAACTGGCTGTAGTATTGTGGACAAAAATTGAGACGCCCTCAGTGAGTGAGTGGAAGGCTGTGATAGCAGCCAAATGTACTCTGACTGAGCTCACTGATAAACCTTGAGTCTTTAAATCGAACAGGTAATCTAGGGTTTTGGACAGTGGAACTGATGCTTAAGAAAAGTGAAGAGAACACCGGGAATAGAAGTGTAAGGTAAGTTTTGCAAAACTAAGGTTTCCTGCTAGATAGGAGAACTGACTGGATAGGAGATCTAAACAGGTTAGCTCCAGGCTCAAGAACCATTCTCTCAGGTTCAGGGAGGAGCGGTTTAGATGGATAAGGGTCCCAGAGTTCTGTGACAGGAGATCCTTTCTGAGAGAGGAAGACAGAGAGGCCACAGATAGATGAAGGAGGTTAGAGTACCACACTTGTCTTGGATAGGGCGGCACTATGAGAATAACCCTTACCCAAACTGCAACAGGAAAGAGCAATGTCTTGAGAATGAGGGGTAGCGACGGGTAAGCATACAGCCGGATACGGGACCACGGTATTAACAGGGGATCTCTCAATCAATTGCAGCCCTGTCCTCCCTTAGAACAGAAAAGGTGACATTTCCTGTTCTTTGGGTTGACAAAGGTCTGCTTCTGGGAGATCCCAGGTCTGGCAGATGCTGTGAAAGACAGAATCATTGAGCTCCTATTCATGGTCCTGAAGGAATTTTCTGCTCAGGGAATCAGCAATTGTATTCTGTAGGCCTGGAAGAAAAAATGCAGAGATTTCCATCTGATAGAAAATGCACTTAAGGACTTGGCTCTTGGCTTCACCCTGTTGGTCGCTATATTATATTGCTTCCCTGTTGTCCAGCATTATTTTGATGAACTGGCCCTGTATGGTGAATAGGACGTGCTGATAAGCATAATGAACAGGATTATTGAGGTGGAGTGAGACCTCTGGTGTGGACCACTTGCCCTGGGCTGTGGCTTCTTGGAGGTGAGCTCCCCCCCCGCATCTCATAAGAGAAGAGAGATTTATCTATTGAGAGGATTTTTGAGGGTTGGGGGTGGGGTCTGATGAAGAGGTTCTTATGGAGACCTTCAGTGGGTCCTTCCACTACCTGAGAGAGACCAAAACTTTGAGATACTGTGATGAGTTTGGAGTCGCTGTTTGGGATGTACAGCGTTAAGCCACATGTGAAGGCACCTGAGGTGCAAATCTCATTTGAGGTGTGACAAACGTGAAGGCCAACACGTGGCCCAAGTTGTAGGCAGGTACTTGCAGTTTGCAGGCTGTGCTGTATTGCTGAGATTAGACTAGACAGAGTGGAAAATCCCTTTGGGGAGATAGGCGGTTAGGGAGTCTACAGTGGCTCCAAAAGAGTCTACTCTTTGGACTGGGGTCAATGTAGACTTCTCCTGATTGATATAAAGGCCCAGAGACTGAAATAAGGTTAGAACCTTAGAAGTTGCCAACTGGACCACTAGAGCTGATTGACCCCTCAGGACCTAATTGTCCAGGGGGTATGGGAATACTGCTAAACCCCACTGATGTAAATGAGCCACCATTGCTGAGTGCAGCTTTGTAAAGACCCCCAAGGCCATTGAGAGCTCAAAGGGAAGGACTCAGTACTGGTAGAGTTCTGAGCCTATTATGAAACATTTGTGGGATGGGTGGATGGCTAAATGAAAGTAGGCATCCTGGAAGGTGAGGGTGATGAACCAGTCTCTCAGATCTATGGATGGAATTATGGTGGCTAGCATCACCCTCTTAAAGTGCTACGATAGGATGTGTGTGTTCAGGTTTCTGAGGTCAAGGATCAGTCTCCATCCTCAGCCCCTCTTGGGGACTAGGAAATAGTTGAAATCGAACCCCCTTCCAACAAATTCTGGGAGAACTTGCTCAATCTCCCTCAGGAGTAAGAGGGACAGGACCTCTTGTTTTAAGAGCTCTTTGTGAGAAGGGTCCCTGCAAAGAGATGGGGAAAGGAGGAGGGAGAGAAATAGAGTGGAAGCAAATAAATAGCCCATGCTGATCACCTCCAGTATCCATCTGTCTGAAATAATGTGTTCCCATGCAGCAAGTGGCTAGTATGCCTCTAAAGTGGGGATGGAGTCATGCAGAAAAGCATCTGGGAAAGTAGGTTGCTCGAGGCCCTTGACCCCTTGAGAGATGCAAGATCTCACTAGTGTGGGATTTATGGTGTGACCTTCCTCTCTGCCTTGTTTGCCTTGCAAGAGAAAGAGGCTTCTTCTTAGATGTCCTAACCTGCGAAGGTGCTGCTGGAACTGCAACAGCTACCGGAGCAGCCTGGGACATGGAGGCCAATGTACCGGAGGGCAGGGAGAGGAGTGGATCCCGCTGGGACTAGTGAGATTTCCATTAGAAGGTTCTTAAGTCTAGCCTGTCTGTCTTTTCTAGACCTGCCTTTAAACCCTGTGCAGACCATACATTTTGGGTAGGTGTCTCCAAGGCAGTGGAGGCATCTCCAATGCCCATCACTATGGGGCAAAGACGTGTGGCAAGTCTGGCAGGGCTTAAACCTCAGGGTCTTCTGCATAACCTGGAGTGCTAAAGGACTAAAAACATGGGTTTTAACAAGAAAAAAAAGGGGGGGGGCGCAAAGCCCCCTCTAAACAGAACAGGAGTGAAGAAATAAAATAACTGAACTAGAGAAAAAAAAGAAAATATCTATGTTAAAAAAAGTGGGAAGCTGAGAACAGTGGAGATGCAACTGCTTTGTCTCAAGCCAGAGGTGGTTGAGAAGGAGGTGAGTGGAGCAGCTTCGTGACTGCTTATACGCCCTTATTTGGAAGCACGAGGTGCTGCTCTGCACAGATCCACAGATACTGCTTTGCAGTCTCTGGCAGAGAGCACAAAGTCGCGCGCACACACACACACCCCCCATAGGGTGGAGCACCCATAGGAACATATACTCTAAGAAGAACTGAGCATGTCAAGAGAAACATCACTTCTATAGGGAGAGGTAGATCTCTGTCTTATGCCTGCAAGTGAATTTCACAGGCCTTTCTAAGTTCTAACTCCTGATGGACCAAAGTCCTTTGATATGGCTGATCTATGTGCTTACTGTATGTAGGAGTCATCTGCTCTAATCTCCTTCCTTTCATCAAGCCTCTGACTCATTGCAATTATAGCTATTTCTCATGCAGGTAAAATTCAGTCAAAGACATTTTCCTTTCCCCCAGGGGGTTAATAGTTATTAGGAACCTTAGGCTGAATGGTCAGTGCTCAGGGAAATTTGTATCTTTAACATGACTAAGCATCCAAATACTGCCCTGAACAGGTACTTTTTGTAGACAATATTCATGGCACTATTCTTTGTAATTTAACTAAAGTAGCACAATTATGGATTATAGTGTCAAAAAGTGGCATATGAAATCACCAAATGATTTGTAGTGGTGCGCACCAGGTAGTATAATTATCTGCTCCCTATTGATTTAATGCAAGAGGACTCCCCCCACCCCCCCAAACCAAGCTAATGTACGGTCACTACATGCGATCAGAACCCTGCTGACTACAACCTATGTTTGCTTGTTCAAATAAACAGTTATGTGAAAAAAACAGTATCACAAATCAATCGTGATTAATAGAGCACTGCTACAAAGTCACGAGGTTGGTACAGGAGTGGAACAATGAAATAACTCGCCAACTGTTATCCAACTACAATGCCTGTATTGTAGGCTTTGGGGGGCAGGGGGAGGGGAAGAAGAGGGAGATATTTGTCTTGCTCAAAAGAAAAATTAAGTCTATTGCTTTTTTTTTTTTAAACTATCAAAAAGGAAAAAACTCATTTGTTGATATACATCTGTACTTTAGTTAAACCATACAGAAAACCCACTATTAAGTGTACAAAATATGCAATGCTTAAAAATGATTGTGATAAAAGTGAAGCCAAAATACTGCTATATTGTACATGAAACACATATGCCAGGTTTTCAGCTATGATAGGATAATAAAAATATAGGGGCTTGGTTTCAAGAATCGAAACACACCTAACTCCTTTCTGAGGGGCTCATGTGTGTGAGTGTGGCAGAAAGATGCATTTAAACTTTTTCAAAAAATAATCCAACTGTTTCTAAATTTAGAAGGGGGAATGATAAGCAGATGCAATAAATTGTTCTTTTTGAGAAATATCAATAGGAATACATCACCATTTAGTTTCTACATTTCAAGATTGGTTGAAAAAGTAATCCCATACCTGTATGTGAGGCCAGGAGGCTTCAAGAGTAGGTTCATCTTCTTCTGGATCAAAATCTGGATTATCACTTGGTGGAAGTGTTCTGAAAATATTAGAACTAATCTGCAAAGAAAAAAATTGATTACTTGTAGTGTTGCTCATCAAATTTCAAAAGCCCATGCTAAACAATTGCCTCTATCTAATATCAAGATGAACTGAAACAAGAATGTTTTTAAACAATTGTTTTGCCCTTTTCTTTTCACCTTTGCATTATCATCAGTCCCAAATATTCAAAAGTCAGGAGTCAGGCCACAGAAAAATCACAAGACTTTTTAAAAATTAGGTTAATTTTGTCTTTAGGTTTTCAGTTTTCTGGGCATTTGGGCTGCATTTTCAAGCTGTTATTTGCAAACATGAGAACTAGAAACGTTTTTCTTTTTAATTAAAAGCTGAAATTTTCACATAATTACTTGATTGCAAGAACTGGGCTTTAAGTAAAACATCAAACTTACATAACTTGCAATAAAAATTGTGAGTTAGCAGCACTACATTTGAATGTAAGGGAGACCCTTCCACAAATATTTCTACTTGTTATTACATTAGAAATATCAAATCCTTACTGTCTCTTTGCTTGAAGATCTTACAAAGTTTGAAGAATGCCAAAAATTATGTTACACACAGCTGTAAGTCTTAGTTTTAGGACAGACTACAATTTAGAAAAATTAAAAGATTCAGTTTTACAAGCATTTTCAGATCTAAGCCAGTCATCTTACAGAAGGGACAGTGCAAGGACCTTTTCAGAAACACAAGGAATCTTCTTCAGGAATTTTCCCAAGCCCACTGAAGTTTAGACAAGAGAACAAAAATGTTTCGGCAGTCAAAAAGAAAACAGATATCTTTATTTGCCTGAGGGAATCTGCTTCACACTGTTCATGATAAATAGTATTTTTGAAAATCTGCTAGAGAATCCCAAGTTGATTTTGTATTTTGCCCTTTCCATTATTCCTTCAAGGACCATTTGGTTCAATTTTTCCAGGTACAACTTTCAATTTTCTTTACCCTATTGGGTCCAAGGAAATAGAGATTTTCAAAAGGGACAAATAGCAGTCAGGCACCAAAAGCCGCCACTTATGCCTTTGAAAAAGTGCCCAAAGTGATCAGACAGATTAATCTCTCCAGTTCAACACCATGCCAACATCAAATTCCCCCTCTTTTCAGTGATCCTTCTTCCAAGGCATGACTGTGGAACGAGCAAATCCCCTTTTAGAAACTGGAGTTATACAACTTGTTAGAGTCTTACGCAGGAAAAAGGTTTATAATACACTGGAAATAAGAAAATTGAAGAAAGTTGTAGGAAAAGGATGTCCAAATTTGATTTCACAATTTTTAAAAAAATCTCAGAAAGATTAGTTAGTACATGAGAAGTACTCTTAGGTATATTATCCCAACCCTAAATTCTCATTCTTGGTTCAGGGTTCACAATAGCATTTAACTTCAAAAAGGGGAACTACATAAAAATGAGGAAACTAATTAAACAGAAATTACCAGGAACAGTCACAAGAGTGAAATGACTGCAAGCTGAATGGAAATGATTTAAAAACACCATAAGAAAGGCTCAAACGAAATGTATACCCCACTTTTAAAACAAAACAAAAAACAAGAGAGCCAAAAACGTGCCACCATAGCTAAAGAGAATAAAAGAGGCAGTTAGAGACAAAAAAACACCCTTTAAAAATTGGGAAAAATACTATAAAAAGAATAGTCCCCAGTCTAAAAGAAAGTCATTCAAGATGGACTCATTATCTACTCCTACCCTGGAGCAAGACCGCCAAAGTCTGGAGCTGGGTCTTGCTGCAAATATATCTATTTCCAGATAAACTCACAGGGAGAAAATGTCATTTACTACAGAGTTCTTTAGTGCTACTTCTGCTGATCAAGTAAAATCTCTGCTCAGCTAATCTGCCAGTAGTATATATTTTCCTTATCTGCAAAGTGGAGAGCTATAGGATAAGTTTGCTGTACTATGCACCTTTCCCACAGGCCTCACCCAAGTACGTTCATGTAAAATACTGCTGTGACGTTATTGATAGCTACCTGAAACACTCTCCATGTCGAGGGCGAAAGGACTTGAGATACCAATATATTGGTCGTAATTCTAAAACACTGATATGGATTTTTCCTCACAGAAATTCCACTAACCATGAATAATCAAATTCTTGTAATGAGTTCCCCAGCCAAAATTGGAAGCATCTGAGATGACTGTGGCCAATGGAGCCAGGGAGTTAATGCTGAAATGTCTTAAAAGAAGTTACATTCAAATCCATTATGAGATATAGGATCACAACTCTAGAGATAGTGGCAATTTCATAAACATGCTGTCTATATTTGGAATGGTCTTGCTAGCCAGTGTTGTAGAGGCCTCGTCTTTAGATGTGCATATGGAGATATGTACATCAAGGTCATAAGGCCCATCAGCTTGAGGAACATCGCTGTTTGACGTGAGTTCTCCTGAGTATTACTATTACTCTAAACATCTTTCTTCTGGCAGAAGAAAAGCTGCCCCAATAAAATTGTCATCTGGGTTGTAGCGGTGTACGACATCTTCCAATATATCTTGAATCCTAGTGTTTGGAAATGTGTTGTCTGTATCATAACTTTTGCTTGATTCCCCTAGGAGAACACCTCAATGAATCAATCATCCAAATAAGGGTAGACATGGATACTCTGACATCTCCTATGTGCTGCTGCAAGGTACTTTATGAATACTCAAGATGCTTTAGATAGGCACAATGGAAGCCACTTATTAATGATCTCCTCTAACACTAAGCAATCTTAGTCACAACAGTAATTAACCTTTTCAATTAGAAAGTATGATTGAGATGTGAAAATATGTATCCTATAAATCAAATGCCTCAAACCAGTGCTCTGTAGATAAGACAGACATGACAGAGACTAGGGTAAGCATGTGGAATTTGAGCTGATGAGTAAATTTAACTTCTCTGAAGGTCTAGAATGGGTTGGAAGCCTCCATCTCAGGGGTCAGCAATTACCTGAAAAAAATTCCTTCCTCTGAAATTTGCTCTATGGCACCTGACTCAAGTAGAGAAACTTTTGATCTTAGTAAATTCCCGTGAAGAGGATCCCTGAAGAGAGATAAGGAATGAACAAGGGGTGATGGAGAAAAAGATGGCGTTTAATTGAACGGAGCAGCACTACTGGATGATCTCCAAGATCACTGGATGTGGTGATAGTCATCTAAGAAAGTTTCCAAATTTAAGGGGAGACAGACAGGTTTATATCTGGTCTGGGATTCTTGTACATCTTGTCAAACCTGAAGCTGGTGCAAAGGAAGATTATGCAGCAGATCTCCCTTTAGCTCGTTGTTTGTAGGGGGTGCATGTCTGCTGATGCTGAACATGGGCCTCTTACAATTGTTTCTTTTGAAATGAACAGGGAATAGAGACACAGTTACCCCAAATCTTTTCCGAGTCATCTAAGAAATCCTATAGATTTTGCAATAGACCTGATGTCTTTCAGTTTCTCTAGAACTTCATCTGATATACAGCTGAACAGCTAGACACCATTAAATGGTGTCAAGTATCACAGGGGTAGCTGTGTTAGTCTGTGTCCACAAAAACATCTGAGCAAGTAGCTTTTTACCCATGAAAGCTTATGCCCAAATAAATCTGTTAATCTTTAAGATGCCACGTTGTTTTTACCATTAAATGGAGATCTATTTGGGATTCTTGTTTTTGGAGTAACTGCAGGAGTATTCACAAACATGGTAAGGAGAAGCCCCTTAAAGTAATTGTGAATGGTGCATCAAAAGTACAGAAAGATGCTCTTAATATGTGCTAAGCAGGTAATTGATCTTTGATGAGAAGGGCTTTGGCTAGTTTTCTCTGGTCTTCCAGCAGTGACTGGGCAAAACAGTATTATTTCCTCCCATTGGTAATATTGGTAACTGGACACTAGTGCTTCATAGTTTCCAATTCTAATAGTGCCTGGTGTAGCAGAGCACAAAACTTTTCTACCCAGAGTATCTACCACCTTCTTACTCTGTCTGAAAGGGTAGAGTGGACTCAACCCCCTTTTGCTCTTAGAATGGCAGTTTCCACTACCAATTAATTTGAAGCTGAGTAGGTCCGGAAGAACAAGAAGCCCTGAAGATGTAGATTGTATAACTTGTCTGATTTCTTAGCAACTGCTGGTTTAGATGATGGATTTAACCAGGTTTATTTAGGTATACTTAGTGTCAAGAAGCAGCAAGGTATCTTACTTCTGGAAGACGAACCCAGAATATCCAGAACTGGGTGTGTCATTGTCTCTGATGTTACTGAAAGGATCTTTAAGATAGTAGTTATTTCTAAGCTTTCCAGGAAAAGGAGATGATGCACACCCACACATTTGAAGATGTTTTATCATCAAGATCTGGATCTGTGTACAGATGTTTGATAGACACCTCTAGTTCTTTAGATAGAGTATCTGGGACAAGTAAAAGGAGAGTATGGGAGGGGGCTCAGGGCTGGGGCTGAAGGGTGAGGACTTCAGCTGGGGGTGAAGGCTCTGGGGTGGTGCCAGGGATGAGGGGTTTGGGGTGCAGAAGAGGGCTCAGGGCCAGGGCAGAGGATTGAAGTGCCGGGGGTGAGGGCTCTGGGGTGGGGCCAGGAATGAGGGGTTTGGGGTACAGGCTGCCCCGGGGCTGCAGCAGGAAGAGTGGACTCCCCCAAACCCCCTCTCACTGCAGCAGCTCAGGGCTGGGGGAGGGGCACCTCTCCACAGCCTGGAAGCTCCACCAGGGCTTGGCCAGGGGTGCGGCACCCTCCCAGTGTGTGCCGCCCTTGATAGCCTGCTGCGTGGCCGCGCAGCTTAGAGGGAAACTTAGGTGACCCCTGTTTTTTGGGTTATGTGAAAGAGTAAACAACACTTCCTCCACACCAGTCAAGATATCATACCCCTCTATCATATCCCCTCTTAGTCGTTTCTTTTCCAAGCTGACATGTCCGTATGAGGAGATATTAAAAAGACCTTAATAATATTATTAAATTAAACATTGGTATTAATTCATTATTAATATTAATTGATTAAATAATATTAAACATATCCATATTAAACATTAAATATTAAATGGGAGATATTAAAAAGACCCTAATCATTTTTGCTGCCCTTCTCTGTACCTTTTCCAATTCTAATATATATATTTTTGAGATTGGGTGACCAGAATTGCACATAGTTTTCAAGGCTTGTGTGTATTATCAATTTATTTAGAAGTTTTATGATATTTTCTGCCTTTTTATCTATCCCTTTCCTAATGGTTCTTAACATTGGGAGCTGCCTTTTTTTTTTTTTTTTTTTTTTTTTTTTGAGACTGCTGCTGCATATTGAGAGGATGTTTTCAGAGAACTATCCACAATGACGCCAAGATCTCTTTTTTGAGTGCTAACAGCTAATTTAGACCCCATAAATTTGTAAGTATAGTTGGCCATGTCATTACTTTGCATTTATCAGCACTGACTTTCATCTGCCATTTTGTTGCCCAGTCACCCAATATTGTGAGATCCTTTTGTTACTCTTCACAGTCTGCTTTGGAATTATCTTGAGAAAAAGACTGAGCATCTGCCACCAAAAGTACTGACTGTGGACATTACCACCATCCTGCTGGTCATTCAGGCCTATAACATGTGTATTATCTTCAATTAAGGCTTCTTGCTAGATCCTCACATCCAGGCTATGTCTAAATCTTGCTGATTCTTTCTGAACTGCTCAAAAAAAGGTCTCTCTCATCCACCCATCCATCCAGTTAAAACTCATCCAAGCTCTCATCATCTTGTGTCTTAATTACTGTAACTTTCTTTTTTCTGACCTTGACAAATGCAATCTTGCCCCACTCATATCCATTCAGAATGCTGCTGCAAAGATCATTTTCCTAGTCTGTTTTAATCATTTCATCTTTGTGATTTCTTACACTGGCTCCTGCATTTCTATCATATCAAACATAAGCTGCTTGTATTCACTTTCAAGGCCTTTCATAGCCAATCCCCATCCTACCCATCATCTCTCATTCACTACTGAGCTGTGAATGCTTACCTCTGATCGGCTCACAATACCGGCCTCTATCGTTCACTTGTTACATTTTCCAACAAGCAAGCACCTTTGTGCTTTTTCCCCATGATTTCCCACATGCATGGAGCTGCTCCCTGTAAACAGTTGCAATGCTACCTCATTACCCAAATTCAGAACCTTCCTCAAAAACTCTCCTTTGCCTACAAAAATACTTGATAAAGGTTAGACTGTGGGTATGTAGAGCCCACTGCCTATATTACTGACCAATACTGCCTCACTGTTCACTTGTACTCCCCAATGTGTATCTATCGATTGTCTCTTGCTTTATATTTAGATTAGGCTTGGCAAATTGGTCAACTGACCAGTCAAATACTGTCAACTGACAACCTATTATTTGACCGCAGTCAAATATTTCAGCAACAATGCTGATGCAAGCCATGGCCTACCATTTTGACTGCATCATGGTACTATCTGTTGCTAGCTTAACTAAACATCTTGATCACTCACGTTATTACATGCTAATGCTATCTGTATTGAAAAAACTGAACATCTTGATTGACTGGAATCTTCTAGAATAAGCATTGTATGTATGTATGTATATCTTTATTTGTATACCAGGCCATTAACGTACATGGTGGTTTACAAAGCACATTAAACAAGTTAAAAGACGCGGTTCCTATCCTGAAGAGCGTACAGTCTAAAATGACTAGATAAACATACTGTAATTAAACTCAAAAAGGAATGGGGAAGGGATAGGAGGGTTCACAGTTATTAAATCTCCTTCCTCCAACACATAACAAAAAGATGCAAAGCTATTAAGCTGCCTACCTCAGATAAGCACATTTTAAATGACTTTTCTTTAATAGTTCCTCTGTGTTTGGTTTATTTCTGTTTAATTTTATTTTTCTTTTTTTGTAACTGTTCAGTCTTGAATAATGTTAACATTTAAATGATAACCTAAAAAAAAAGTAGTAATTAAATCTTCATTTTTTAGAACATCATTTCATTATGTTTTGCATTTTTCTGAGTTTACAAAAACTAAATTACTTAACTTATTTTATTAGGCATAAGTATCTAAGGCTAAGCCTACTGGAGACCATAAAGTCTTACTCTTTGTTACTGTTCTAATAAATTAGTGCTTTAAAAAAGTTGACTATTTTTGACATTCGACAGTATCTGACCAATGTCTGACTGGCCAATTGACTGATTATTTTTGGACCGGTCAAATGCCCAACCTATGCTGAGTACACTTAGATGGTTAAATTACTAGCAGCCACCTGAAATCCCATCTACACTAACACTGCTATTGTTTACTGCAACCAGCAAGGCTGAAATGGCAGTGGTAACAGTAGGACATTATTGGCACAAAAGCCTAATGCATAAACACCCCTGGTATCACTAATATTAAGGTCACTACAATACAATACACTCCCAGTTCTTTCTGCTGACAAAAAAAAAAACAAAACAAAAACACACAGTACAGGTAATGCCAGCCAACGACATATACTATGAATTCAGTCTTCTGTCTGAATCTTCATCTGGACTATTTACACCAGGTTTTATCAAACTATGTGGCAATTCTCACTGGTGGGGCATGATGAATAATAAGATCTAATACGGTTAGAAGTCCATTTAGACAACCTTTAGGAAGAAATGGCTTGACCCTTAATCCTGTCTGCAAAGGCTACAGACAGTATTAGGGGAGCTTCTGAATGATTTGGTCTTGTCCAGGTAGCATGAAAGAGCCCTGACTACAACAAGAGAGTGCAATTGTGTTTGCCCCTTGTTTCAGTGGGGTTTGGGGAAGAAAACTGAGAAATCAATCAACTGATTTAAACGAAAATCTGACACAATCTTCAGCAGGAACTTGAGGTGAGACTTAAGAGTCACCTTATCTTTAAGGAACACTGTAAAATGGACCTGCCATAAGGTCTGAATTTCCCTACCCTCTAACAGATGTTAGTTATGAATACTAAAAAGTCATTATTCACAGACCAATGGGGCAGAAGGGGGAATAAAGGCAGTTTGCTAGGGGTTCAAAACAGATCTCCATTAAGCCCGATAACAGTCTGTTGCGGTTTTAGGAAAGAATAGGCTCTCAGATTGAAGGAAAAACAAAATCATAGAAATGTAGGGCTAGAAGGTCATCTAGTCCAGACTCCTGAGCTGAGGCAGGGCCACGTATACTTAGACCATTCCCTACAGCTGTTTGTCTAACCTGTTCTTAAAAAGCTCCAGTGACAGGGATTCCACAACATCTTTAGGAAGCCTATTCCAGTGCTTAGCTATCCTTAAAATTAGAAAGCTTTTCCCAATATCTAACCTACACTCCCTTCCTGCAGATTAAGCCCATTACTTCTTGTCCTACCTCAAGTGGCCATGGAGAATGAATGATCACAGTCCTCTTTAGAACAGCCCTTAACATATTTGAAGATTTATCAGGTTCTCCTCTCAGTTTTCTTTTCTCAAGATTAAATTGGCCTCGTGTTTTTAACCCTTCCTCACAAATCAGATATTCTAAATCTTTTGTCATATTTGTTGCTCTCTCCTGGACTCTACAATTTTCCCACATCTTAAAGTATGGCACCCAGAACTGGACACAATACTCCACCTGAGGCCTCACCAGTGCCAAGAAGAGTGGGAAAACTACCTCCCATACCTTATATATGACACTCCTGTTAATATATTCCAAAATACTAGCCGTTTTTGCCACCAACACATAATGTTGGCTCATATTCAATTTGTGATCCACTTTAACTCCCAGATCCTTTTCTGCAGTACTAGTGCCTATCCAGTTATTCTCCATTTTGCACAAGTGCATTTCATTTGATTTTTCTTTCTTAAGTTCACAACTTTGCACTTGTCTTCATTGAATTTCATCTTGTTAATTTCAGACCAATTCTCCAAAATGCTTCCAACCCCTCCCAGTCAGTGTCATTCACAAATTTTCATCAGACTCTCCACTCCACTCTCCAAGTCATTAATGAAAATGTCTGTCCTGGGTCTGGCCATTGACCCTGGATCGACTAGATATGTCCTCCCAGTTAGACTGTGAATCACTGGTAACTCCTCTGAGTATGATCTTTCAACCAGTTATGTACCCACCTTCGAATAATTTCATCTAGACCACATTTCTGTAGTTTATGAGACTGTCATGTGCGACTGTGTCAAAAGCCTTACTAAAACCAAAATCTATCAAATTTACTGCTCTCCCCCGTCAACTAGGCCAATACCCCTGTTAAAGAAGGATATTAGGTCAGTTGGAATGATTTGTTCTGACAAATTCATGTTGGCTATTATGTTATCTTATGTTATCTCTAGGTGCTTACAAATTGATTGTTAAATGATGTGTTTCAGTCTCTTTCCAGGTATCAAAGATAGGGTGACTGACCTATCATTCCCCCGTTCTTCTTCCCACTCCCCACCCCTGTCTTTCTAGATATATGTACTATGTTTGCCTTTCTCCAGTCCTCTGGCACCTCACCAGTCCCCCATGAGTTCTCAAAGATAATTGCTAACAGTTCCAAGAGTTCTTCAGCTAGTTCCTAAGTACCCTAGGTTGATTCCATTATGCCATGTGGCAACTTGAATATATCTAACTTATCTCAATATTTAACCTGTTCTTTCCTTGTTTTGGCTTGTGTTCCTTCCCCCTTGTTAATATTAATTGTGTTAAGCACCTAGTCACAGTTAATCTTTTTAGTGAAGACTGAAGCAAAATAGGCATTAAACACCTAAGCCTTCCTGATATCGTTATTAGCTCTCCTTCCCACTAAGTAGTGGACTACGCTTTTCATCTTTCTCTTGCTTCTAGCATATTTAAAAACTTCTTCTTACTGCTTATGTCCCTTGCTACATGTAACTCATTTTGTGCCTTAGCCTTTCTGATTTTGTCCCTATATGCTTGTGCTATTCTTTTGTATTCATCTTTAGCAATTTGTCTACATTTTCCCTTTTTGTACAATTCCCTTTTTGATTTTCAGGTCATTATAAATAAATGAGACCTTTGAGGACTCTAGCAACTGGAGGTGGGGAAAATATAGTAAGACTTTGCATGGGCGAATGTGCAGACATTGCTGATAAATATATACTTAGAGCTGATAAGGTCCAAAATGTTTTAAAGATAGTTAATATTTCAAAATAGCAGAAACAGGGGCTTCCACACGAGACAGGTGACACTGCACTGCACAAATAGAAAACCTCTTCCATTCTCCTATGTGAATCAGTCAAGTAGACGTTTCTTCTGCTCTTTACCAAAGTGAAGAAAGGGATTTTTCTTGCACTACCTCCACTGGAATCTCCAAGTAGCCTGTCATGTGTTGCAGGAGGTGTGGAAAGATCCTAAAATCAACCACCTGTCTAGGAGTAGAAGGGATGACTGCCTCTTTGGTCAATGAAGAATATATTACTGTTGGATTCCATTTCCTTCAGGTACTCTTCCTTACTGCAATGTTCGTGCAAGTGCAGTCTGAGGCTGTAGACACTGATCCTCTCGAGTAGATCTACAGTGTCTCATGAAAGAGGAAGATTTAATTGTACAGGTGGGCAGTTGAGGAAGGTTTCCTACCTGGTTGTCCCGAAGGAGCCCAATAAGGCCAAGACAGTATGTTTTAAGGATAAGTGGCTAGGGGCTATATTGGTGGAAACCAGGGTGGATGTTTCTTATGAGATCCAAAAAGGGTGGAGGAGATACTCTACTGAAGATGCTTCTTCTTGTATTTCTGGGTGACTCTCCCAGATCATATCTTCAGTAGATCTCCAGGAGTTTCTGATTCATCATGCTGTCTTCTGTCTCAACTTTCTGAGCTCAATGCCTTTTTCCCTCTGACTACTTTTCAATCAACTTTTCATTCTACTCCCCTATATACCTGTCCTCCACCCAACAGTCTTCCTAATGGCCACTTCACTATACTTGACCCTCTTCTACTGCCTAATGACAGTTTTCTTCACCTTAAACACCCAGCTAGAATCTCTCAATTGTTGAGGAGAGAAAGGAAAATTTAGCTAGTTTTACAGCAGGAAAGTGGAAAAAAATTAGGTTCAACAAAGTATGGGGAAGAATTATTCTATAACTGGATGGTAGACCATACTTATGAAGTTGTTGTTAATCTGTCAGTATTACTACTACATTTCAAAGTCAGAATGACAGACTGATGTTTTACAGATCCCTGTATGCGAGACAGAGCTAAGAACATTTTTTTCTCCTACATTAAAGTCTTCAAACTGTTGCTCAGAAGACTATAGATGGGTAAATTAAAAGAGCTATCAGTCAATCAAGATTTAAATACATGCAATATGTACCTCAAAACCAAAAACTGAATGAGAAGCACAGAGATTGCTTTGAAACACAAACATCTCTTCCTTACATAAGAGCAGAAAAAACAGAAGTTACTGTAGTTAACAACTGTAAATAATTTCTTGTTTTATAACCACAGTAATTTACAGAAAGGGCTCTGCAGTACACATCAGTTTATGTTGACTCTAGACTATACAGTTACACCTAAATGATTTAAGGTAGTTAGTTGTAAGTGCATTTACTCTGAGTAGGACCAGTTCCTTCCTCCTTGTAGAGAAGCTTCCTTTCTATTGATTCTAACTTCAGTAAGAATCTCTCCCTGAGTTTTAGCTCCGATACTTACCCTTAAGAGTCCATACATCTATTGCAATTCTCAAGTAAGGAAGCACAGGCAGAACAACTCAAAATGTTCTCATTTTCTGAACCTTGTGGGATTTTTTTTCAGCTTGTCCAGAGCTAACTTTCTTCATACATCACATCTAAAAATTTAGCTATATTGCATTTACCATGCTATATCAAATAAAGCGACTTTTCAGATTTGACAAATTCAGCAAAGCTTTCTAAATAATTCTTTAGGCTGTTTGAGTTGATTACTTATGAACTACACTAAATTTACAGGTAGTGTCAGCCATGGCAATGCTCTACAACTACTGTAACAATATAAATTCAGACAGAAGCTAATGATCAGTAAGAAATGTTTTATTTAGTTTTAAATATATCAAATAAATAAATACTGTTCAACTCCAGTTTTTACTTACCATTTTCACTATGTCAGCATATGCTGACTCAACAATCACACCACGAGTTGTTGAAACGTATTCAACCAGTTCATTCAATGTGGCTCTCTTAATTTCTTTGCTCCTCAGGTCTGAAACAGAGTCCATGAAGTCAAACAGTATACAACACTGCTGTAACTTCTGACAAAAGAGATTTTGCTGTTCATTTGAGGTGGCATCTATAAACAGAAAAAAGAAAAAAAGCCACTTACGTTTTTAGAAATTGAAGCATTGATTTCTAAATATCTTATCAGCCATAACTCAGTATTAATAAGGAAGACTAGTTTTGGGTGGCAAGCAAGAGAGATTAATGTTCAATACTGTCACATCTAAAATCAAAGTTGTTTGTGCCACTACCATGAAATTTAACTGAGGGTTTTATAATATATCCACAATGAGTAAGAGATTTTAAATGGGGAATATATAAAATGTAATTAATATAGAGAGAAATTACACTTTTAAAAACTAATGTATTCTACACAAAAAAAACTTAAAACAAGTACCAACCCTCCCACCATCACCATGGAACTAACCACTCAATCATATGATTTGTTGCATTCCATCCACTAATTCTTTATTACATTGTCTATTTAAAAATTAAAAAATTTGCAGGGCCGATACCTTGTTTTTTTTTACCAATATATAAAGCTCTTGCCATCATAGGATGAATGTCTCAGTGGAGAACTGATCCCGGTATTTCACAGAAAATATTTTATCCTGGATTTTCACATCTTAGACTAGAGAAATTTAATTAGTAAAATAAATTAACTTATTAAATTCTCCAGTTTGAACAATTTGTGATCACTTAAGACCATATGTCTGTCATGACTATGACAGCATTTTCATAAAGCATCAGTCTTTGTATGCCTTCCCAGCCCACTAACTGGGCGAAATTCTTCCATTAATGCTACAATTTGGATCTGTGGTAGAGTGATTTTAATAGCTTTAGAGTATTAGTTAATTACTAAACCATATTAAACTTACTGGAAAATAAATATTTTTTGCTCAAAATATTGTGACCCTCTGACTTTTGCATACAAAGTCACAACAAAATCAGGCAGAGTTGTTATGGTTATCAATAAATCAATTCAATTTCACACCACTTAACTAAATTCAACAAAGGGAAGAAATTTCCCTTTTCTCACTAATTGTTGTTTGTATTGTGGCAACACCAGTATGAAAGAGTCCCCTCATCTCTCAGACATTTAAAATACTATGCCAAGCTGCAGAATTTTCACTCCCATTTCTCTCTCTGAACACATAGGCAGGCTTACCCAATTGAGAGTTTACAGAAATGGAAAGCAGCTGTAGTTAGCCTACACTAATTTGAGTATCTGATCAATATTAGTAAGTCCTGTGGAGTGTCCAGACTGGTATTGCCACATCATAAAATAAAAGCGAGTCAGGAGAAGGAAAAACTACCTTGCTAACTGCTTCGCTGAAGATATACAGAATTTTTACTCTTGTGACATGCTAGCAGAGTGAGCCATGCAGGAAACTCCCCTTGCTCTTAAGGTTTTTGGCCCTCTGCAATTAGGCCAGCTGAAGGGCTTTAAGGACAGTCTTAGATATCTCAAAAGCCCCAAAATATTTCCATAATTCTTTTTAAAAGTGAGAATTAAGAGTTCTCCTAAACTCCAATTACATACAAATAAGTTGTACAGACACCATCATTGCAAAATTCACTCTTGAAAAGTAAGTAGTGATATCCCAATAAATGTGAAATAATAAAAACTGTAGAGAGCGAAAATAGTTAAATCCAGTGAGGGATAAGAGTGCAAACAACTTGTTTCTGCCCCCCACCGTGGCTCAGTGCAGTAGGAGTCATCCTGAAAGACAACCCCTGAAGGTGGAAGAAGAATGCAAGCTCCACATTCTTCAGAAATAGATTCTATGGGAAGAAAATGAAGTGGGATTCCTTCCCACAGGTCATGTCTGAATAATAATGCTTGAAAATGTATTTAGCACAGATAACATGACTGACTGAAATCTTCCTGTGACAAGCAACCGGAGCTCTCCTGTTTAGGATTACCATTGACCTCCAGACCTAGACGCAACTATATCAGATCCAAGGACAGCTATATCACAACACAGACACCCTCTCAGGCGTGTCCTCTTCTAGTGACAGAATTTCCATGAAATAGATGTTTAAAAAAAAAAAGAAAAAAAGAAGAGAGCACCCGCCCGTTTGTGCTTTTGAAGTCTGTATTTTGCTTCAAGTAGAATCCACAGGTTCTCTTACTAGTTAAGACCCTATTCTTGTGATGGAAGACTCAAAGATTAAATGAATCACCTTGGCCATGAAATTTTGGACAAGTCCATGGCATCATCCTTTACAGTAAAAACTGGTCCGTAGAGCCTGAAGTCACTTCCACCTTGAAAATTATCTTGTATGTAAAGCACTTCATGTTAAGACAAAGCTCACCTCAACCATTTTGTCAGGCACTATTTGTCATCCAGGACTCAGAGGCCTTTTTAATGCTGGACTCAAATCCCTGTCTGAGCTTGGTAACAGGGATTAAAAAACTGCCAAATTAAACTAGAACAATCTCCATAAATTGTAATCTGACAAGTAAAGACTGATAGTCTGTGCATGCAAAAGAAGGGTCCCCAAGACCTGTTCAAACACCATTGCAGATGGTTCACATTCAAAACCATGTGACTCTTGTAGACTCCTTCCAAGATGTCAGGAGTTGGGAGACCCCACTGGGGATACCATATCTACTGTCCTGTACCCTATTTGGACTTAATTGCATTCATGCACCGAGATGGAGTGAAGCACTCTAATTGTCCAAAGCAACATTCTCAGCCTATTAGGATGGGACTCTGCCATGCAAAGGAGAATAGGAATCATCCATCTGGGACTCTAGAATAATAAAATCACGCCCCACGACCTTGACCAAGACTTTGATACCAGAAGTACAGGTGAATTGCCACACACTCCTCCTTTCCCAGTGAATGGAGAAAGCATCCCTCACTAGCAGAGTTTTCCCTCAAAGAGAAACAAAGATCACTAGTGGTGCATCTTTAGGTGAGTGGCATGCCTCTGGTCACTATTCTAAGACCAAGAAGCCATCAGCACAAGTCTACCACAGATCTACTCATTCTGAGAGATATTTCTTGTCCACCTTGCTAAGTAAGTAGTCACCAGAAGAGTTTTGAGAGTGTCCATTCTCACTCCTGAGGGGTCATCTACATAGGTGGCACAGACCAGTATCTGTGAAAGATATAGAATACAGAAGTCTAATGACCCAATGATTCTCTTGTTTTGTGATCAAACATACCCCCTTTGTGCATCCATGGCTGCCCCATTTTCGGAGTCTTGATGTACAGTTACAGTTTCTGGAAACCCTAGGTGATCTCCAGAAAAAAGAAAATCCCTTCTGTCTGAGCCTCCCTCCTAAATTGAATGCATATGAGATACAATAGTCTGAATGAATGGGCATGTGAGTGTACAAGATATACTGTGGTAAAAGCACTGGTGGCCATCTGAACCTATCTAAACTAGTATTTCCACCACATGTTAAATCATGGGGAGAATTTTTTCAGAAAAGACAACGCCTTAAATAAAAAAGGGAAAAAACAGATATGCATTTATTTTAAGGTAGAGACTGTCAACGGAAAAAAAATTTCAATTTAATGTGTGGGTTAAAAATTTGAAATATAATAATTGGGGCAGATGCTTCTAAAAAGTGAAAGTAAAGCAAAAAGTAAAAGACACCACATTGCTGCATTCTATTTTTACTGTCAACTTATTTTGGTAGTAGGCTACAAATATCTATTTACCCTGATGTATAATGTATTTTGTACGCTACCAAGATACTAAAGTGATGAGCTTCCTAAATATTTTGAATACACAGATGAACTAAATTACTTAACTCACTATTAAAATAATTTGTACTGACAGTGGTTTTTAACGGTTTTTAAAGTAAAAATTCACGATACAAACTTTTCACCTGACTTATTTCCTGATATGAGGCTAAAGTAACTAGCTAGTTTAAAAAAACAAAAAACAAAAAAACAAACTTATATTAGTTATTGAAGCCTTTCCTTTCTAGAAGAGTATTTACCAAATCAGGCTTACAATTTTTATTATTTGCTCAGAGTTTCTGTTTAAATATGTCCTCAGGCAGGTAATTAAAAGTTTGCTCTCCTGCAGAGGTAATGGAGTAACCATCCATCAGCTTCAGTTAACAGTTGATCCATAAAACTATACTGACTGGAAGTATTACACTAGGCAAGTACAGTGTAAGCCACCCTGCATGTTTGAAAGAAAAGGTTGCCAAGCCTCCCCATTTTGTGGGAGTCTCCCAGAATCAGGCTCTATCTTCCATAGGCTACTGAAGCCAAACCAGGAGATTTTAAGTGCTAAAAGTCCGGCAGCACAGCTAGGCTAAGGCAGGCTCCCTGCTGCTCCCAGAAGTGCCTGGCACGTCCCTGGGGGTCCCCCCGCGCTGCACCCGCCCCAAGCCACCAACTCCACAGCACTCATTGGCTGGGAACTGTGGCCAATGGGAGCTGTGGGGGTGGTACCTGCGGGCAGGGGAAGAGCACGGAGAGCCCCTGACCCCCCTTGCCTAGGAGCCACTGCCAGAGGGATAGGCTGGCTGCTTTCAGGAGCTGCCTAAGATAAGCGCTGCCTGGCTAGAACCTGCACACCCCTTCCCGCATCCCCGCCCCAGCCCAGAGCCCACATCCCCTCCTGCACCCAAACTCGCTCCCAGAGCCTGCACCTCAACCCCTGCCCCAGCCCAGAGCGGGCACCCCCTCCCGCATGCAAACTCCCTCTCAGAGCCCACATCCCGCACTCCCTCCCACGCCCCACCCCCACTCCAAGGGCCTTCACCCAAACCCACTGCCACAGGCTGGTGAAAGTGAGTGACGGTGGGGGGGAGTGAGCAATAAAGGGAGGGGGTATGGAGGGAGCGGGGGCAGGGCCTCGGAGAACGGGTGGGGCAGGGATGTTTGGGTTTGTGCCGTTAGACAGTTGCCATATTGAGAGAGGATGACTTAACATCTTGAACACCATTGTGTATCACAGGAAAAAAAAAATTCTTAGATTGTTACTAAAGATGACAGTTCAAACAAAACTATCACTCAATCTGAAAGCCTCAACAGTTCTCAGAATAAGAGGCAATTATGAGAGAGTAATTAGAATGAGTTTTTAATAGCATATGTATTAAAATGAGTCAAAGCTACAGTTTCTATTACAGAGTTGCAAAATATTATAAACCCATTTTCAATAATGCCCAAGTCACTGTTAAATTTATCTGCAAGCAAAAGGCAAATCTGATCTTAATTAAGTCACACATCTTAATATAAGTAGAACATTTATTTTTAGTTCTAGAATAGCACAAAGTCTGCCTACCCTTGTGGTTTTCGTGATCTCCCACATCTCCCAATAGAATACTTCTATTGATAGAAAACTTCTATACATAATGTTTGAACAGTTTACCAGACACATATTAGCTAGATGCAGATACAAAAAGATCTAGGGGCAAGGGGAGACACAACCAAGATCCAGGAACAGTTCTTGGAGAAGGCCAGTTTAGTCCTCGTCCAAGTGCTGAAAACGGGAAGGGGCTGGCATTTTACCAAGAATCCTGGAACCCCTGCTTGGGAGTTAAATCTATCACTCTGGCAAGATTACATATAATAAAGCTGAATTACAAATATAATCGGCTTCTTAAAAACAGTTAAAGGAACAAACCCACTCACGGTTTGTCAGACACATGGAAGGGGAAAAATGTATAATAGATTTAGAAAATTTCTGAAGCAGATTGTAATCTAAACAGAATTTGTACAGAGAAAAAGATGACTATAGGGAAATAATTGCATTTTGTCTCCCAAGGATAGAGGGCCAACCTACTCCTCAGTTTCAAGTAAAGAAATGGAAGGTGAATTTTAGAAAAGGAGAGTTATGATTAGTTTATCATGTACTTGGATTCTATAGTGATAATGCTGTACAAATGCCTGTAAGTAAAGAACAGCCATGTGCCTTTTTGACTCTCCTTGCTACCATGTCTCACACACCATTTTTTATTTTATGTATTTGTCATATTCGCAGAATCTCTTATTTCTGTGTATACGCTATTACAAAATCCTCATTTCAATTTCTACCCTTTTAATTTCTCACTCCCTCATTTTTGCTTATTCATATTTCCTTTCCCATCCCACACCACATGATGCTGCCACCTCCACCACACTTGTGAATGCTCCAGAAAGAACCAGTAAGTAAATGGAATTTGTGCTCCTAAAGTAAAAGACACTTCTGAAAATTCTCCCCTAAAACCTTCAAGTTTTTTGTTGCTTCAGCAACCCTGCAAAACTCTGAAAAAGACAAGGTTCAGAGAGATGGTGAATCAAATGCATGATTCCTAACTTTTCAAGAAACAGCTATTCACCTCTGCTTGTTTATAGACTTACCGTATATACTCGATCATAAGCCGATTTGTTTATAAGCTGACACCCCCGCCCCGCAGATGGATAAGTAAAAATGGAAAATGTTTATGACCCCTTCATAAGCCGACCCTATAATTCAGGGGTCAGCAAACGCTGGCTCCTGGGCCATCAGGATAAGCTGCTGGCAGGCCGAGATGGTTTGTTTACCTCGAGTGTTCGCAGGCACAGAGGTAAACCTAAGTAAACAAAGTGTCCCGGCGCGCCAGCTGCTTACCCTGACAGGCCGGGACAGCAACTGGTGGGGAATTTTTTTTGGAGGGGGGGGGCTGGGGGGGGAAGCTGGGGGTCAGGGTAGTAACCCCTGTAGCCACCCCCCACATGACCCCACCCCTAGCCCAGGACCTCCACTCTCCCCATCCCATCCTTTCCCACCTTATCGGAGGAGGGCCGGGGAGGATGTCTCTGGCCTGGCTGAAGCTGCTCCAGCAGGCCAGACTGGGTGGCGCAGCCGCAGCATGTTCCAGTGGGCTGGGCTGGGCGGCATGGCTGCAGCGTGCTCTGGTGGATCGGGCAGCATGGCCACAGACAGCTCTGGGGGGCGGTGCTGAGCGGCATGGCTGCAGCCTGCCAGCCGTGGAGCTGCAGCTCCTTTGGAGGCTGGAGGGAGAGCAGCATGGCCAGAAGTGGAGAAACTCTGCCCCCCGGTCCCCCACCCCCCTTCTGGCTCTGCTGCCTCTCCTTGCTCCCTCTGTTGGGGGGAGGGGCTGTGTCCCATCTCTCCCTCTCTATACCCATTCATAAGCCAACCCCTTCTCTGGTGCTTCCCTTTTTTACTAAAAAAATTCAGCTTATGAACGAGTATATACGGTAAGTACTCTTGGTAGAAAAAAATGTAAATGTTGATTTAGTGTTGCTGGACTGTATCAGTCAAGCATAACTTGAATCTTGTATATAAATTTTTGCTAAGCACAGCATGAGGTAAAACCCCATAGTTTAATAAGAGTATTCAGTTGAGTAATCTGATATACTTGAAAAAATGGTAAACAATACAATTCCCTTCATTGTTTTGCTTTGTTCTAAAGTAAGTTTCCAACTTCAATCATTTTAAAAACAGCAACATCACACCAACCATTTGATATTAATTAAAAAAAGGAAGGTGTTGCCTCTGTTAGAATGCTCTCTGTTACCATTTAAGCAATATGCATACTAAGTTTGTGGACTGAAATGTCTCTGCGTTTATCCCAGCTTCTCATTTCACCCTGAAAGTTCAAAAATCAAGGTATTAGTATACGGTGTTCTCTTTTTGCCATCTACCAATCTTAAGACCTATTAATTCATCATAAGCAGCAGAACGTTCAGTAATTTTTTTAGAAGGCTCACCATCATCTTTTAGAAGAATTTATCCTACACTTTAGCAATGTTAATTCTACAATTTATTTACAGAACAAAATTTACAGGATTTGTATACAAGAAGGCTCACTGAGTTTAGAATAAAAGTACAGAGTAACTCCTATTAGTGTTACACATAGTTAAGTAGGGCTGGCAAGCACTTAAAAAAATTAATTGCAAATAATCGCACTGTTAAACAATAGAATACCATTTATTTAAATACTTTTGGATGTTTTCTACATTTTCAAATATATTTATTTCAATTACAACACAGAATACAAAGTGTACAGTGCTCACTTTACATTTATTTTTGATTACAAGTATTTGCACTGTAAAAAACAATAGTATTTTTCAATTCACCTCATACAAGTACTCTAGTACAAGCTCTTTATCATGAAAGTTGAACTTACAAAAGTAGAATTATGTACAAAAAACGGCATTCAAAAATAAAAAGTAAAATTTTAGAGCCTATAAGTCCACTCAGTCCTACTTCTTGATCAGCCAATCGCTCAGACAAACAAGTTTGTTTGCATTTGCAGGAGATAATGCTGCCCGCTTCTTGTTTTCAATGTCACCTGAAAGGGAGAACAAATGTTTTCAGGGCACTGTTGTAGCTGTCCTCGCAAGATTTTTACGTGCCAGATGCGCTAAAGATTCATATCTCACTTCATGCTTCAACCACCATTCCAGAGGACATGCATCCATGCCGATGATGGGTTCTGCTCAATAACAATCCAAAGCAGTGCAGACCAGTGCATGTTCATTTTCATAATCTGAGTCAGATGCCACCAGCAGAAGGTTGATTTTCTTTTTTGGTGGTTTGGTTTCCGTAGTTTCCGCACTAGAGTGTTGCTCTTTTAAGACTTCTGAAAGCATGTGCCACACCTCGTCTCTCTCAAATTTTGGACGGCGCTTCAGATTCTTAAACCTGGGATCAAGTGCTGTAGCTATCTTTAGAAATCTCACATTGGTACTTTCTTTGCGCTTTGTCAAATCTGCAGTGAAAGTGTTCTGAAAAGGAACAGCATGTGCTGGGTCATCATCTGAGACTGCTATAATATGAAATATATGGCAGAATGCGGGTAAAACAGAGCAGGGGACAGACAAGTCTCCCCCAAGGAGTTCAGTCACAAATTTAATTAATGCATTATTTTTTTAACAAGCATCATCAGCATGGAAGCATGTCCTCTGGAATGGTGGCCGAAGCCTGAAGGGGCATACAAATGCTTAGCATATCTGGCATGTAAATACCTTGCAATGCTGGCTTCAAAAGTGCCATGCAAATGCCTGTTCTAAGACTTGTTCGTCTTAGCCATCGGCTGAACAAGAAGGAGGACTGAGTGGAATTATATGCACTAAAAGTTTTACATTGTTTTGTTTTTGAGTGTAGTTATGTAAGAAAACAATTTACATTTGTAAATTGCACTTTCACAACAAAGGTTGTACTACAGTACTTGTGTGAGGTGAATTGAAAAATACTATTTCTTTTATCATTTTTACAGTGAAAATATTTGTAATACAGTTTGTATTCTGTGTTGTAATTGTAATATATATGAAAAAGATAGAAAAACATCCAAAATAGTTAATACATTTCAATTGGTATTCTATTGTTTAACAGTGCAATTAAAACTGCAATTAATCTAGATTAATTTTTTTAATCGCGATTAAATTTTTTGAGTTAATCGTGTGTGTTAACTGCAATTGACAGCCCTAATAATAAAGAGATCCAGGCTTTGGGTTGGTATGCCACCCCAGGCACATCTTCAAAAGGCCTGCCGAGGGCCCGGCGGTTGTCTCGACGACCCCAACCCCTGGTTGTTAGGGAGTTGAGACTGGCGACCCTGATTCTGGTTTCTGCTCATTCTCCTATTGTAGTCCTGCCTAGAATGCCCTTGATACAGCCAAGATATAGGCTGGGGCTTAAAGTGTTTATGCTCAGGGGCTGGTGTATGCAGCCCCAGAGATTTCAGAGTGGCTCGGGAGTCGTTTAAGCTATGCAGCTTCGAGTCCATTTTCTCTGAAAACAAAGTGGAGCTCTCAAAAGGGAAGTCCTGAATAGTTTGTTGAATCTCCCTCGGGAGGCCAGAGCCTGCAGCCAGGAGCAACGGCGCATTGCAATCCCTGAGGACATGATGCTGGTTGCTGAGTCCGCCACGTCCATCGCAGCCTGCAATGAGGTCCTCGCCACCACCTTGCCCTAATCCAGACTTGGAGTCTACTGGGACAAGCTCCATAAATTTAGACATTGCATCCCAGGATTTAAAATTGTAGTAACTGAGAATTACCTGCTGGTTTGCAATATGAAGGTGGAGCCCTCTGGTGGAGTATAACTTCCTCCCAAAGAGATCCAGCTTCTTTGTGTCCTTTTCCCAGGGAGTGGGACCCTGCTGCCCTTGCATCTCCCGCTCGTTGAACACCACCACTGAGTCCAGTGGGGAATGCGTTAAAAGATATTTGTACGCTTTGGAAGGCACAAAAATATTTCCTTTCAACCCCTTTCGCTGTGGGGGTCAGAGAGGCCAGTGTTTGCCACAGGGTATTAGTAGTTTCCTGAATGGTCTTAATCAGGGGAGCGCCACCCTGGTGGGGCCCACGGGGGATAAGATGTCCACCATAGGGTCCAACACCTCAGTGACCTCTTCCATCTGGACACCTAGATTCTGCGCCACCCTTCTCAGAAGTTCCAGGTGGGCTCTACTGTCCGGTGGGGGAGGCCCCAAAGAGGTTCCCGCCACTGCCTCATTGGGCAAAGATGATGAGGAGTCCTGGGCTAGAGGGGGCTTTTCTGCCCATCCAGCTCATCAAAACGGTCCCAGTCATCTGCAGCTGTGCCTGACTTGATTCTGTATGCGGCGCCGGCTGTGGTGATGGTGGCACACGCAGTGGCGGCACTGGTAGTGGTAGCCATAGCGGTGCCACGAGAGAGCTCCCTGGTCCTGGATGCAGCTCGTCCATCAGATGCGGCCAAGAAGGATCATCTGGAAACGGAGCCCTGGGATTGACAGTATGCCTATGGGGTCCAGAAGGGCCACTGCACTGGCCATGGCACAGGTGGAAAGGTCTGTGCCATTTCCGGTCTCTGGGATTGTCACTGTTCCTGGTGCCAGCTCCTCCTTGACACATAGGAGTCCGCCTCAGAGTCAGACACCAAGAAGTTCGAGTGCAGCGACCAAGGTGACATGGTGCCAGGCGGTGCCGGGGAGAGGGCAAGCGACGTCGTGTCATCGCCCGTTTACCCCTGGCCGGCACTGGTGGTCTCTGCAGTGCCAGAGGCTTCAGGGCCGATGATCTCTCACACTGGTCGGGAGAGTGTGGACCTGTCAGGGCTATGAGGTCCCTGGCTGCCTTGAAGGTCTCTGGTGTGGAGGGAAGGTCTAAGTCTTCCACTTGACCCTTTTCCATTGGCAGTGGACCCCTCTGTGGGCCCTAAGTCACCAGTGCCAGCTGCTGTACAGGCAAGGAGGAGTGGCCCGGCACAGGTCACACTCTTTTAGCAAACTCATGCTCAGGCACTCGAGCAGGGGAGAGCCCCCTGTCAGTCTTCCTGTGTTTCTTGCATGGCACCAGTGCCTGAGAGCAGTGCTAAGATTCCGACCGCAAGGCAGTTTTCGGTGCCTGGGAGTGTCAGTGCTCAGGGTCTCTAACCCCAGAGTCCCTCCTCGGCACTGCATCCATGATTGAGGCTGGTGTGCTGCACACGGATGATGAGGAGCCCGGTGCCGGGTCCATGGGGTTTGACTCCAACTGTGGCTATATCAGCCTCCATCAGCAACAGCTTCAGCCTGTGGTCCCTTTACTTCCTAGTGTGGAGGCAGAATCCTCTACAGATTTTACACTTGTCTGTTTGATGGGATTTCCCCAGGCACTTCAGGCAGGATGTGTGGGGGTCATCCCTTGGCATCAGTTTCTGGCAGACCCCACACAGTTTAAATCCCTGGGAAAGAGGCATGCTCCAGCCCTGGGAAAGGGAAGGGAGTGGGGGAGAAACCCTCGCTCACCAAGATTCAAACACTTATAACTAATGTATTTTTACTATTTACAGATATTAAAGAAAAACTACTAGGGGATCACTCGAAATGAGAGAGAAACAGAACACTCCAAGGACCATCACTGGCGGTAAGAAGGAACTGGAGAAGGGGCAGGTCGGCGGGGCCCTATATGCAGAGCCATGAAGGCACGACTCCAAAGAGTGCCTGGACTGACCCGATGGGTACTGGTAGGAGAAAAACCTTCCGGCGACTGTGCATGCAGAGCGTGCACACCTACTTGGAATCGACATGAGCACACACTCGAAGGAGTATTTTTACAGCTATTTGTAAATTAAAATTTATGTAATTAGGATCTCCTCTGTTATTCTACAATGGGTTGTTTGAGTAAGTATCCTATCATAACAGCACAGCACTACCACATCACAGTGACATGCTGAGGATGCAATCCAAAGAGGCTAATTTAGGAAACTGGCAGAGGAGTACAGGACATGTAGCTTTTCTTGGCATTGCCCCTAAAATGATAGCATTCCTCAAATGGGAATCTGTTTTCACTTGCAGTACCTAAAACATAACAAGGCTCTTATAAAATAGTTTAGAAAGCACTTAAGAGCTGTAACTGTAATCCAGCTTACTCATTTGAACTTTTCAATGAAGAAACTGAGTTTTAATTCTCAAATTGTAATTTAATTAGTAACAAAAAAGCAGATAAAGACATCTGAGCAGTCCCAGTGGTTTAATTGTCAAGACTAATTGTTACAGTGCACAAAAAGCCAACTTCAGAAGCAACTTTCAGAAAGTCAGAAAAACAAATATTTGGTCATCTTCCCTAAAATATTAAAGAAGCCTTGAAAAAACATTGTGCTAACATCCCTAACTCAGACAATAATAAAAAACGGTTAATCACCTTGGTAACTGTTGTTCTTTGAGATGTGTTGCTCATATCCATTCCAATTAGGGGTGCGTACGCCATGTGCATGGCCGTCAGAAAGTATTTCCCCTAGCAGCATTCGATGGGTCAGCTGTGGAGCCCCCTGGAGTGGCACCTGCGTGGCCCTCAATATATGACCCTGCCGACCCAGCGCCCCCTCAGTTCCTTCTTGCTAGCTACTTCGACAGAGGGGAAGGGTTTGGAAGGAGGGAAGGGAAGGACTGGTTTGGAATGGATATGAGCAACACATCTCAAAGAACAGTTGCAAAGATGAGTAACCGTTTTTTCTTCTTTGAGTGCTTCCTCATATTGATTCCAATTAGGTGACTCCCAAGCCTTACCTAGGCAGTGGGGTCGGAGTGAAGGAATGTTGACTATAGTACTGCTCTACCAAAAGTCACGTTGTCTCTGGCATGCCAGACGATGGCGTAGTGCGAGGAAAAAGCATGCACGAGGACCAAGTCACTGCCCTGCAGATTTCTTGGATCTGTACCTTGGCCAGGAACGCTGCTGACGAGGCCTGGCCCCTAGTGGGGTGTGCAATGAGAGCTGGGGTCGGCACACTGGCCAGCTCATAGCAAGCGTGGATGCAGAACATGATCCAGGAAGAAATTCTTTGAGAGGAGACTAGGAGGCCTTTCATCTGGTCCGCCACCACAACGAAAAGCCGGGTTGATTTCCTGAATGGCTTTGTGCGCTCCATGTAGAAAGCTAGGGTTCTGAGGACATCAAGACAATGCAGTCACTGTTCCCGTGGACCAGCATGAGGTTTCAAGTAAAAGATGGGCAGGAAAATATCCTGGCTTGTGTGAAAGGCTGACACCACCTTGGGGAGAAAGGCTGGGTGCGGTCTGAGTTGTACCTTATCCTGGTGGAAGACCATGTAAGGCGGTTCCAAGGTGAGGGCCTTCAGCTCAGAGACGTGTCTCACAGACCTAATGGTGACCAGAAAAGTTGTCTTCCAGGAAAGATACAGGAGGGAGAACGTGGCCAACGGTTCGAATGGGGGCCCCCCCAGGAGTCACAAAAGACCAGGTTAAGGTCCCATGCAGGGATAGGCTGCCAGATCTGAGGATAGAGATGGTCCATGCCTTTGAGAAAGTGACCAAACCGTTGGGTTGGTGAAGACAGAGTGGCCAGACGCACTCGTGTTGAAGGCCGAGATGGCCGCGAGGTGAACCCTTACGGAGGACACTGCCAGGCCTTGCTGTTTCAGGTGCAAGAGGTACTTCAAAACGAAAGGCACCGGTGCCTGGAGAAGGGGAGGTGTGGCGCTGGTCACACCAACACGAAAATCATTTCCACTGCACCAGACACGTGGCTCGAGTAGAGGGCTTCCTGCTGCCCAGCAGGACTTGCCTTACTGGATCCAAACACAGAAGCTCCGTGGGTTTCAGCCATGCAGCTTCCAAGCCGTGAGGTGGAGGGACTGCAGGTTGGGATGACAGAGGCGACAGTGGTCCTGAGTGAGGTCGAGTAGAGGCGGCAACGGGACTGGAACGTCCACTGACAGCTCTAACAGCGTGGTGTACCAGTGTTGGCCTATCAGAATCACCTTTGCCCCTCCCTGCAGATCTTGAGCAGGACGTTGTGCACAAGGGGGAACGGAGGAAAGGTGTACAGCAGGTGACCTATCGAGTGAAGCAGGAATGCATCCGTGAGGAAGCTCAGGCTGCGACCGTGGAAGGAGCAGAATGCTGGGCACTTCCTATTGCTGTGGGTGGAAAACAGGTTGACCTGGGGAAACCCCCACCTTTGGAAGATGGGGTGGATGTCATCCGCTCCGAGAGACCACTTATGCAAGTGGAAGGACTTGCTGAGGGGGTCCGCCAGCATGTTCTGGATCCTGGGAAGAAAGGACGCAACCAAGTGAATGGAGTGGGCTATGCAGAATTCCCACAGCCGAACGGCTTCCTGGCAGAGGGGAGGAACGCCCCCCCCCCCACTTCCTTGATGATGTAGAACATGGCTGTGGTGTTGTCCATGAGAACTGCCACACAACTGCACAGGTGCGCCTGGAAGGCTTGACATGTAAGGCACACCGCCATCAGCTCCCTGATGTTGATATGGAGGGATAGCTTGGACTGAGACCACGGGCCCCGAGTCCGAAGGTTCCCCAGATGAGCGCCCCACCCCACAGCTGACGCATCCATGACCAGGGACGAGGAAGGCTGGGGGCTGTGAAAGGGGACTCCCTTGCACACCACTCAGGGGTCAAGTCACCAGCGGAGGGAGGCAAGGACCCGCTCTGGGACAGTGACCACCGAATTCAGGCTGTTGAGCCCCGGGCGGTAGACCAAGGTGAGCCATGCTTGTAACAGCCGGAGCCTGGTGAGCTGGGTCACGTATATACACGAAGACACATGGCCAAGGAGACTCAGGCATCCCCTTGCTGTTGAGGTCGAGAAGCGCTGAAGGCCTCGAATGATGCCCACGATAGCTTGGAAACAGGAGTCTGGTAGGAGGTCCCAGGCCTGAACTGAGTCCAGGACCGCCCCGATGAACTCTATCCTCTGGGTCGGTTCTAGGGTCGACTTCGCTACGGTGAGGAGGAGACCCAGCTATTGGAACGTATACCTGACCAAGAGAAGGTGGGACTGCACCTGTTTTCTAATGCAGCCCCAAAGCAACCAGTCATCGAGGTAGGGATACACTTGCACCCACTGTCGACGGAGGAAGGCAGCCACGACCAACATACAGTTGGTGAACACCTGGGGGGCTGTGGAAAGGCCGAATGGAAGGGCCATAAACCAGTAATGTTCACAGTTGACCACAAAGCACAGGAAGTGCGTGTGCGCTGGATGAATCACTACGTGGAAGTACATGTCCTTCATGTTGAGGGCAGTATACCAGTCTCCAGCATCCAGGGAAGGGATATTGGTACCCAGGGAGACCATGCAGAACTTCAACTTGGCCACGAATTTGTTGAGCCCACGCAGGTCCAGAATGGGCCGGAAGCCCCCTTTGGCCTTGGAGATGAGGAAATATTGGAGTAAAACCCCTTGCCCCTTAGCTCCTGTGGAACCTCTACTGCCCCCATGGCGAGGAGCACCTGAACCTCCTGAATAAGTTGCTCATGAGAGGGGTCCCTGAAGAAAGACGGGGAAAAGGGGTGGGAGGGCGGGAGGGCGGGAGGGAACAAAACTGGAGAGAGTATCCTGCTTCCACCGTGCGAAGGACCCAGTGGTCTGAGGTTATTTGGGACCACACACGGTGGAAGTGAGATAAACGATTCAAAAAGGGTGGGGAAGGATCCGGAGGTAAGTCTGGTACACCATCTTCGGGCGTCCCTTCAAAAGGCCTGCTTGGAACCAACGATGGTTTGGTCGGGCCCTGGCCTTGCCAAGATGGGGGAGTTGGAGGGCTTCCTACTGCCATTCTGCCCCCGCTGCCTGTAAAAGTCCTGCCTCGGCTGAGGAGGGTAGGAGCGCTGCTGCGGCTGTTGGGGCTTGAAGTGCTTCCGCTCGGTTGTTGGAGTGTGCATACCCAGAGACTTCATGGTCGCCCTCAAGTCCTTAAGGCTATGCAGCCTAGAGTCAGTCTGCTCCATGAACAGGCCCTCCCTGCCAAAGGGCAGGTCCTGCAGCATCTGCTGAACCTTAGGGGGCAGGCCAGAGGCTTGCAGCCAGGAGGTGCGCCTCATGGCAACCCCCGAGGACAAAGTACGCGCAGCCGAGTCTGCAGTGAGGCTTGCAAGGAGGTCCGCGCCACCATCTTGCCCTCGTCAACAAGGGCCACAAAGTCCTCCCTGGACTCAGGAGGCACAAGCTCCTTGAACTTCTGCATGGAGTTCCAGGAGTTAAAAGTTGTAGCAGCTCAGAAGTGCCTGTTGATTCGCAATCCAGAGCTGGAACCCACCCATGGAGTACACCTTGCCAAACAAGTCCAGCTGTGTGGCGTCCTTCAACTTGGGCGCTGGGGACAGATGCCCGAGCCTCTCCTTCTCATTCACAGCCGCAACCACCAGCAAGCAGGGCTGTGGGTACGTGAACAAATAGTCGTACCCCTTTGAGGAGACCAAGTATTTACGTTCAACCCCCTTGGCCATAGCAGGAATGGAGACCTGGATCTGCCAGATGGTTTTGGCATTGGTCCGGACGGTCTTGATGAGGCCACCGTTGACGGACCTTCCGGGGCCAAAATGTCCATCACTGGGTCCTCCGATTTCACCACCTCCTCGGCCTGCAGGTTCATGTTGCGTGCCACCCTGCACAGGAGGTCCTGATGAGCACAGATATGTAAGAGGGGTGGCCCGGAGACGAAGGCGCCCGGGGGAGGACATCATCGGGGGAGGACAAAAAAGAAGCCATGGGGCAGGGGAAGAGGGTCATCCTGACCCCCATGTGCTATGCGGGCCTGATGCCCTGCATCACTGACCGCAGGCCCAGGCTCCAGAACCAGAGTCGGAGGGGGTCCCAAGCTGGGAAGGGGGCACGATATCTCCTCCATACCCCCAGAAGCAGGCTGACTGGCAGAGGCTTCCAGCACCTGTGGTTCATGGGGGCCCGACCGGGTAACACCATACTGTGCACCAAACAACTATCTACCAAAGCTAGGGAAAAGTGGAGAACTTGCAGAACAAGACACTACAGTTCCAACGACCATTACAGGTGGTCAGAAGGAACTGAGGGGGCGCCGGGTCGGCAGGGTCATATATTGAGCACCATGCAGGTGCCACTCCCAGAAGCTCCACAGCTGACCCGATGAATGCTGCTGGGGAAAGACTTTCCAACGGCTGTGCACGTGGTGTGCGCACACCTAATTGGAATCGATATGAGCAAGCACTTGAAGAAGAACCAAGCACTTGACAGCTTGAAATGACCATTATCTGTCCTCACCACCTCTCTAGAGATCTAATATCCCTCACACGTTCTCAACAGAAATTCTTCCCCATATCACACTGAATTCTTCAGTGTTGTCATCAATTAAACAGCGATGCCACTAAAACCAGTGGGAATATTTTCCTTTATGTATTTCCTATGCACACAGTGAAAAATATCATTAAAAACTTTCCCAACTGTTAGAATTTTTTTTAAACTGCAATCACTATAAGTAATATGCTCTTGCGAAGCTAATTCTACCAAGTCAACATGCTACCCGCTCCATGACAAGGCCTTTATGCACAATATACTCCCATTTGACAGAGGGGCTCATTTATCCTGGGTTTGCTATAAGAGGACACCATGGTAGTCACCAAATGGAATTTCAGGAGTCACTGGTTAGACAGTGGGCTTAACTGTATCTAAGGCCTTGTCTATACTTTTTGCAGCTTTAAGTATGCAATTCTAGTTAAAGCAACAACCCCGCAATGCAGGTACAGTTATACCACTATTCTGAACTTCAAAACACTTGGTATACCTGTTAAATTCTTGACGTACAGCTTCATTCAAAAATTCTCAGATTTCTTGAGGGCCATAAAAGAGAGAGAGATTCAGTGTGGAACACAAGTCCTATAGCAATGTAGCGCAGTTGATAGGCCACGTGACTGGGATTAAAGAGATCTGGTTCTAGCTCCAGCCCTGTCACTGACTTGCTGTGTGGCACTAGGCAAGTCTCTTAAGTACAACAGGGCAGGTTTTACGGAAATAACTTTAGTAAAGATAATAGAGAATCTGATCAATGTACAGACTGTTTCTAAACAGAAGGTTTTCAAAGTTTGCCATATGGTACCAGGAGATCTTCAATGCAGCTCTGTGCAAGAGTATCTGCTTAAGCAGATGATGCTTTCAGCTACTGTTCATAGGTGGAAAATTTGTAGTTTTCCTTACCTCTTATATTAGGTCTTGGACAAACTAATGTATGAGTCCAGTAAATGAAGTACAATCATCCCTTGCAGACGTGGAGATTGGAATCAAAATCTTGAAAGACAACACTCCCTGTACAACAGGGCAATGCAATTTTAATTTTGTTCCCTGGAACTCGCATTAGCCACTAGAAATGGTTCAGTGATGGCTCATGACATAATAGACAGGAACAAAGAATGTGCCATCATGTGTATTATGTTTGTCACATTTGAATTACAGCAGTAATCTGTACGCACTCCAGCTGTATTCACTGTGTTTGGTGTATCAGAACGGTGGAGGGATCAGTTAGAGCAGGTTGCCAGAACAGTGATATGAGACAACCATGTACCTTGAGGGATCAAATATGCCTAATTTTAGCACTGAGTTTTGCAAGATGTGTCAACATGCTGCACAGGGGGTCTTCCTGTCATGGAATTAGCATCAGTCTGATGATGGAGTTGTAACATTTAGCAAGTCTACAGTGGTTTATGTGAAGGTGGCTTAGAGTTTGACCAAGTATAGATAGTTCCTGTTTGCTATGCCTGACCTCAACTTAAGTTTTGCCTTAGCATAGAGAAGGTGTTATACTTTGTCCTGTGGTACTAACGTGTGCTGTAGAGTGCCAGTGCGTGTGTTATGGGTATTTTGGAGCATCGCTAAAAGAGATTAGAGTTATAGTTGCAAGGGGGTGGGAGGGAGTACCCTGCTTACTTTCCTGGGTTTTAGAGGTTTGTGTACAACTGAACCCCACACATTCTGGAAAGGCATGAGGCACCACAAGGAAACCTTAACTCCGCATTAAAGTTTTGTCAGCAAATTTCCTAGCTTTTTAACAGAAAGGTTTTTTTGGTAGGAGATAGTGTTAAGTTAGGGAGGTATACTTATGTGGGTTTGCAGGGAATGGAGGACAAGTAAAGGATGCTATGTGGTTTATAGATGGCCCTCCTTCCCAGTCCAACTCTCTCCCCAATACACTTTGTTACAGTCAAATGGTGACAGCATTCATGCTACAGAATTTTTGTGTGTGGAGAAGTTGATAGGGTAAGAAGAGAGAATAGGTTGTTTCACAACATTCTGAAAGTTTTATTCTATGTGGTTAGAGAAACTCTAACCACAAGGAAGACCAACATAGCTACAGCACCACCCTGAACAACATTAACTATCCTGACAAAAGCACTATTCAGTCAGTTTACTTGGGTCTACACCAAGGTGTTGCTGGCAGAGCTCTGTCAACTAGGACAGGTGATTTCCCCACCCATACTTCTAGCCAACATAGCTAGGCTGGTAAAATGTTTCCAGTTAGACCAATCCTAAATTACCATAATTTAAAAGATGCACTTTTAGCAGTGAAGACAAAGCCTAGAAGTCCTAGGAAAACAAAAATGACACTAGAGCGTCAGACACTCAGTCTCTGAAGGGTTGTATTCAGAAATCACTTAATCCTGTGATTAAGTCCATCCCTATTTAGCGAAGTACTTAAGTACAGGCTTACTTTCAAGCACATGCATAAATCAATGTACTTCAAGCAAAGGTACGTGCATTAATGTTTTGCTGAATCATGGCCTAAGTGAATTGCTCCTTCCTTTGCACCATTTAAGCTTGAAAGAGGGAACTCTTTATACCATCTGAATGTATTCTCTCCATTAAGTCAACTTTAAAACTCCAGTTTGACTGAAATCATAGCACATTTCATAAGGATACTTGTGTTGCCAATGAAACATGCCATAAACAGACCTTTCCAAGTTAAAAGTTGCTTCTGAAAGCCAATATAAACAACAACTGCCCCCACAGTCTAAGAATATAATTAACCTTTTAAGTAAAATGCAGGAGCAAAATGAAACACTGGAAAATACAAGTCAAGGTCACAATTGCTTAGGTTTTTTTTATTTTCCAATACTATAGAAAACAAAGGGAAGAAATACTCCTATACTCTTTTCACAAGGCAAAAGGAACCTTTTCTTTTGCAAAGGAGGAGTAGCAGCAACAGAGACAACTCACAGAAGTACAGGAAGCTAGGGAAAAATACCACACAGATCTTTAACTCACAGGTACTCTACAAGGATAACTCTGCAATGGGAGGAAGACAGCATGTTATTAACATCACTGCTAGCTCTTCTTCTGCCTGCACCTGTTAGCTCTCCCGCTGCCAGACAGGCAGGCTGACCCTGGAGGCTTCACCCATGCCCTGGTCTTGACCAGCGGGGACATGCAGGCCACATTCACAGGAAGTCAAGAAAGCCAGGCACGGGGAAACCACCCCATGTGAGAGAGGTTTCCCGAGGGACTCCACCAACAGAAGCAGGTAAGAGATGCAGGAGAAGGTAGTTTGTCTGCATAGCCTCCAGGAGTATGAGGACTTCATCAACAGGATATACATGGAAACATCCGGCACAGAGAATATTAGCTAAATACTGATAATTATAGCAGCACTAGAGGAGGAAGGGGAATCAGCTGCTCTATAGGGAGGAGATTGGCTGCTGGCCACCTCGAGCAGCAGACAGTGCTCCACCCCCCACCCAGGTTCCCCCATCCATCAAGGTGAAGAACTGGTATGTTGTACTGGCAACAGGAGGTAAAGAGCAGACCTCAATGGCTGAGGAGGAGCCATCTACCCCCAAAGCTGGGAGCTCACAGCCACCACACCCAAGAGGAGGCAGTATAGTGTGCTGGTGGTTGGAGACCCCTTCTGAGGGGTGACAGAGACATCCACCTGCCAATCTGATAGGATGTCCTGGGAGGTGTGCTGTCTACCTGGAGCCCATGTTCAAGATATTTCAGAAAGGCTGTAAAATGTTCATCCATCCCCCTGAGTGCTACTCCATGCTGCTCATCCATGTAGGCACTAGTCATACTGCCAGGTATGACCCTTGGCAGATCAGCAGTGATTATAGGGCTCTGGGAGCAAGACTGAAGGAATCAGAGGTCCAGGTTGTATTTTTGTCCATCCTCCTGGGTGGGGGTAAGGGCTAAGGCAAGGGATATGCACATCCTGCAGATGAATGCATGGCTGCGCAGACACAGTGTCAATGGGAAAGCTTTGGCTTCCTCAACCACAGGATGATGTTCCAAGAAGATGATCTACTGGGAAGAGACTGGGTCCACCTGACCAAGAAAGGGAAGAGCATCTTCCTACACCAACTCGCCAACCTAGTGAGGAAGGCTTTAAACTAGGTTCAAAGGGGGCAGGTGACAAAACCCCACAGGTAAGTATAAAATAGATTATCTTAAAGAGGGCTAGATGTTGGGAGGGGAGGCATGTGGAAAATTACAAGAGAGTCATAGGAGCAACAAGAGGGAAATCCGTGGAGAACTCTGCTCAACATCTTAGACGTAGTCCTGCCCCAGTGCAGGGGACTGGACTAGGTGACCTATCAAGGTCACTTCGTGTGCTAAATTTCTATGATTCTAGTCTATACATAAATGCAAGTACAAACTAAATTATGACTTAATTGGCATCACAGAGAATTGGTGAGAGAAGTCTCATGACTGGAATATAGGTATAGAGTGGTATACCTTGTTCAGGAAGGACAGGCAGGATAAAAAAAGAGATGCTGTTGCATTATACATCAACAATATATACACTTGTTCTGAGATTCAGAAGGAGGTGAAGAGGCAGACCAGTTGAAAGTCTCTAGGTAAAGATAAAAGGGGTAAAAAATAGGGGTGATGTTATGGTAGGGGGTCTACTACAGACCACCAAATCACGATAAGGAGGTGGATGATGCATTTCTAGAACAAATATCTAAACCTCAAGACCTGGTAGTAATGGGGGAGTTTAACTACCCAGATATCTGCTGGAAAAGTAATATGGCAAAACACAAAATTTCCCATAAGTTCTTGGAACGTATTGGGGACAACTTTTTGTTTCAGAAATTGGAGGAAGTAACATGGGAGACTGCCATTTCAGACTTCATTCCAACCAACAGTGAGAAAGTGGTAGTGAATCTGAAGGTGGAAGGCAATTTGGGTGAAAGTAATCATGAAAGGACAGATTTCATGATTAAGGAAAGGAAGGAGTGAGAGCAGCAGTATAAGGACAATAGACTTCAGATGGTAAATTCAGACAACTGGTAGGTAAGGTCTGCTGGGAAGAAAATACAAGGGGAAAGGGGAGTTCAGGAGAGCTGGCAGTTTGTCAAGGAGACAGTAGGAAAGGCACAGCTGCAAACTATCCTGATGCAAAGGAAAGGTAGGAAGAACAGCAACAGGTCAATATGGGGCCAGCCTGTTTTGGGGGGCACAGCCTTCCCTACCTGTCCCTCCATACAATTTCGCATCCCGATGTGGCCCTCGGGCCAAAAAGTTTGCCCACCCCTGCTTTAGCGGATATATATATGCAAGATTTTTAAATCAGTGCAGGACCTCATTACCAATGGAGCTGAAATTAAACATCCAGTCCTACAACATATTACGTTTGAACTAGTTTTCATCAACACTGAAGTCCGCCCTTCCCCTCCCATACTCACAATGGTTCTTCAAAGTAAAGTAGTGATGGATACTACACTTAAATAAGATTCCAATTTGTAAGGGTAGCTTGCAAAGGGTTTTTTTTTAAATTGGGCCTGTGTCCATTATGCTGTGCAGAGATGACAACTTAGAATTTTTCTTCAAGTAAATTTTCCCTTATTTTTTACCTTAAGGTATTAGCAACATCAAATCTGACCCTCCTACCTTTTTGTTGAGGGACCAGCTAGATGTCTCTGTGCATCTTTATTTTAGACCCTCGTATATTAACTGAGAATCTTTGACAAAGCCATCCTTTAATCAGCATTTATAAAGTTGAAATTGACTAAAAATTCCTTCTCTATTTCAATTGCTCAGCTTTTACTCTTGACTTTTGTGATATCTAGTTCTTCTGTCATCAAGATGTTTTAGGGCAGTCAAACCCTAAAGTACAAAACAGGCAGAAAAAAGCATCTTTGAACAACAGTCTTCAAGGCAGCTTGTACACATTGTAGAAAGCAAAAAAGGCACTGTCCCCTCAGCAGTAATGCCATATTCCATTATTTTAAGGTGCCTTATTACTGGTTCATTGGTTTTGTAATCTTCTTTATGCTATAGAAACCTGGAACCTCTTTAGTTTTTCCAATTACATAAGTGATCCAAAGCACAAAGTTTAGCTATTGACAACCTTAACTCCATCTCAACTATCCAGTTATTAAAGGGAAAACCCCTTGAGAATAATTCAGTCTCAAAAAACACACTAGAAAGGCTGGAAGTTCAAAGCTACAGGAACAAAAACAAAAAAACAAACAAAAAAAGTGATGAGTACAGAAATACCCAGTTTAAGTTACAAGAACAACCTGAACTTTGCCCTCTCTTCATTCTCTCCAGTGACTTTTCTCTTCAGTCCGCATGAAAATGCGGACATGGAGACATTCTGGTAAGGATGTTCTGACAATGACATCTTAGTCCATTTTATTTGTGGTTTGCCTGTGGAATCAAGCAACTCTGAAGTACATTACAGCTTTGGTTTTGTACATTCACAAAAGCAATTCCCCAGCACTGCGTTCCTCACACATAAGCAACTTAATTTTTGATCCAACCTTTCTGAGTTTTCTAGCTCCAGGTACAGTAGAGATGTGCCTATGCCAAATCTCACATAAGCAGAAGGCTTTTAGATTTGAAACCCCATATACTTTTGGGGAACTAACAGTTAGCCTGAACATAATAAATTCTAGCAAAGAGATTTAAAAACCTCCCTCCTTCCCCAATAAAGCTTTCAAGAAGGCAGGAGCAGTTGTCATGAAAGATGCACTTCAGTTTAAATGTAGCAATGTGGTACATTAACAGCAAGAATAAAGTAGCCCAGTTAGATCACATCTCAATTTTCAGTCACTTATGTAATAATGTACAACAGTTTGAAGATAGGTGTATCCCCTGGTTTTCAGCTGTTCTGTGAGCTGTTAGAGGCAAAAGCAAAACTGATCTCTCTCCCTTCTCAGACTAACTGCTGTGTTGTTACTTTCCTCTTCAGACCAGCTTTCCCATCCGATGCAACACCTGTTCCCCTCTGGACCAACCCAACTGCCGCCTCCATCCCTCCCCCTTCCTCTCACATGTGTATACACACATACATACTTCTCCCAAGCATACCCAAAATTTTCTGACTACTACTTTTCCCATCAGGATCATGGTAAGTTTATAAATGCCTCATCAGGACCCACTACTCATGAGGAAATTTTTTTTTAAGTCAACGTTCAAACACTCACCCATGACAAATAGAAAACTTCCACCAGTAACTGAAGGAATAGCTCAAATGTAATTTTAAATTCTTCAGAAAAAAGTTACTTTAATTAAAATTAAGTTCTAATCCTTTCGTTTGCAAAGAAAACCTTCCAAATATGAACTGATGCAGTGCAGTCTTCTGAAATCTGCAGTCAGCTCTAGTACTTATGCTTGGTACAGATTTCCCTTTCAGCAACAAAGCAAAATGTACATTTTTATTCAATGTGAGGTGAGGGGACTCAAGAGTGAAAGACAGAGGCTCAAGAGTGAAAACCCTTTCTTGCTAGAAGCCAGGAGACATAGAATAATTCAACCCTTAACCCTCTGTTCCCCCCCACTTCCAGCATTCATAACAGCATTATGCCCCACTTTTTAGCAGATAGAAGGGTCCCTACAATTCTCATCACGCTGTTGCCCTGGTCATCACTGGTATTGGCCCCCATGTCCCTTGCTTTGATAGTGGCCTCTGGCTAGTAGCGACTTCATTTTTAGCTGACTAGGATCTAGCATTTTGGATCTAACTTTCCACCAGCATTCCTCCCATCTCACACACACCACCAGTTATCACTAAAACAAACAGATGAAACCAAATCTGGTGCTCTGAAACCATGATGTTTCTAAGTTATGATGAAACAAAGTTAGAACAATGCCAAGTAAAATCAACTCATTTCATGAAGGCTTGCATCTCCAAGCACCTTGTTTGATTTGTTTTTAAAGATTTACAGAATTGTACAACGGCATAAGAAAAATGCCTGTGAAATTTTAGACAGATTGGTTTAGCTTTATTAAAAGTCATGGGAAGTTCAAAATCAGACTTATAATGAAAAACAATGCAGAGTCTAACAAAGAGGGAGATGAGAAACACTTTGCCAGAAGGTTTAACTGCTATCTTCTGACAGCAGAGGAATGCTGAAACTCTCAATCCTGGGTCCTATTTCAGGTTCTAGAGGGGAGTATGGGCTAGTAGCGGTGAAACCCTTCTGTCCTTCTCTTCCCCTTCCCTGTCTCCCTCTGCTGCTATCATCCCAACCTGTCTGATTCCCAAACACACTCTACTCTGGCATTTAAGTCAAGCCATTTCCTCCTATTCCTGAGGTCCAGCAGCAGTTAGCAATAAGAGCTCTCTGTTCCAGTGCCCGACCTGTCAGCAGTCCAGAGAAGCAACTGCAGCACCCCTGAGGGGAGGATGACACATGCTCAGTACAGATGGAATCTTTGGATAATTTTGCTGCTAATTTCCAAGAAGCCTCTACAAAGCATGTGCAAATGACAATTTTCAGAGTTGTATAATTTGGCCAAATGTGGATTGATTTTCATAGAGCACCTCAAATCCCCTGCCCCCAAATTACAGTGGTGCTAGAGCTTCACAACAAAAACAGTTGTAAGCTTTCCAATACTTTTTTTTTTTTAAAATGTATTGGGAGTCATCAATACAGTGAAGGATCAAAATACCATATAGGAAGAAGAAGACGACCTTGAGGATCAGAATAATAGAAATGGGACTAATAAGAATTTCTGCTATAAGAAGAGGGTTCATCAATGGAAAGCAACAGAGGAGGAAAGAGACCTGTGTTTATGGGCCAATCATTGCCATCCCATGAGCCACCTACGTGATGCAACTGTGATCTGAGGATATATCAGCAGTGGTATTTTCAGCAGCGATAGATTAGGATTAATATCATTGCACAGGGAACTAGTAAGACCTCATTTGGAATAATGTGTACAATTCTGGCCATCCATGTTCAAAAATGATTAATTCCAACTGGAACAGATGCAGAGAAGGGCTCAAAGGACGATCAGGGGAATGGAGAGCCTGTCTTAAGAGAGGAGACTAAAAGAGGTTGGTTTGTTTAGCCTAGCAAAATGGAGTGAGAGGAGACCTGATTGTACTCTATAAATCTATCAGGGGGTAAATACCATGGAGGGAGAAGAGCTTTTTTGCTGGCACAAAAACAAATGGATATGAACTGGCCACGAATAAATTTAGGCTGGAAATCAGAAGTTTTCTAACAATAGAGTAAAGCTCTCGAACAGCCTCCCAATAGGACCTGTGGGATAAACCTTAAATTTGTCATGCTCTAACTTAAAGGTAATTATAGTGAGATTGTACGACAGGGTTGCCTAAGGTGGCAGGCGCATGGCTCAGCAGCCCGGGAGGGAGCAGGGGTTTCCTCTGGTTCATGTCTTATGTCCTAACATCTCATGATTGAGGGTTTCAGCCAGCCACCTGTAGGGATGAGGAAGGGAATTTTTCCCCATAATGTATTTTGAGTCGGGGTGTTTTGTTTTGTTTTGTTTTATCTCCTGCCTTTGAAGGATTGGAGATGGCCATGGCCAGAGATGAGACACTGGACGGGGTGGAACGGTGCTCTGAGGTGATACTGAGAATTCTCTCAGGGGCTTGGCTGGCTGGCTCTTGCTCACATGCTCAAGGTCTAACTAACTGCCATATTTGGGGCTTCGACGGAATCTTCTCCCAGGCCAGAGTAGCAGGGACCTTGGGGAAGGGTGGAGAAGGGATTGCCTTCCTCTACAGTGCAAGAAGCAGGTCACTTGTTGGGATCTGGGTATATCTTAAATAATCAACTCCCTGTTATTGCAGAGGCCTTGGCGCACCATAGTCCCTTCTATTCTCTACCTGTGGCACACAACAGTTTAGTTTCCTCCAAGATAGTTCCAAGTGGCTTGGTGGCTGGACGGTGTTAGTAGCCTAATATACAAGAGGTCAGACTAGATTGTCTGGTAGACTCCTCTAGCCTTAAACTTTATGACTCTAACTATACCTCATTCTTAGACACAGCTGAACTGTTTCTGTTGAAACGTAGGCTATGTCTACACTACAAAGATAAGTTGACCTATGTTAGGTTGACTTACAGCCACCGTATTAATTACTGCAGTAGCTGATGTCCACGCTACCGTCCTTCTGTCGGTGATGTGTGTCCTCACCAGGAGTACTTCCACTGACTGAAGAAGGGAAGTGGGGGGAGGATTGAGAGCCAAGGCGGGCAACCAACGCTTCTCGACTCTGGTACGGAGATCTGTGCTGGGAGTCTGGCTGGCATTCATGCTCCCGGTGGGAGCAGGGAGTTCGGACCTGGGGTGGGGGAGCGGGGCAGCAGTGCTCCCAGCAAGGAGCCAAGGGAGCAGCCTGGCCTGGAGCAGAGACCAGGCAGCAGCCAGCCTTCTTGTCAATTTCACAGCTCCAGCAGAGACTTGAAATTGATAAGAACAGTCAATGTAAGGAACACTGTCTACACTGCATCTCCCTAACCACACTGACCTAAGCCCTACACCTCTCGTTAAGGTGGTTTTATGTCGTCGGTATAGAAAGGGAGTTAGATCGGCACTGGTGGGAGGAGCATGTCAGTGTACACCTCCACTATTCTGTTGGCAAAAGCTGACAACAAAATTGTGTAGTGTTGAAAAGGCCTAAGAAATTTAATCGGAGGCATGGGTCAAAAAGTTTTCCATACTTGGCATGGAAAACTTCAGTCCAAACAGTTCTAGCAAAGTTATAAGCAACTGAAAACTAGAACCTTGTAAAGGAAAGTGTTACACAAACTTTACCATAGGCAGTCCTGCTTGATCTGCATATAGTAAGTCTAGAGGTATTTCACTAGCAATATCCTTAAGACAAACTTCCTTGAACATGAAAAGCAGCAAAACTGAAGGGAAAGGAATAGCCCAAACACACAATCAGTGACAAATATCATTAATTTGCCTATGAAAAATAAGCTGCTGGGTTCAGTCCAGTTCCTAGCAGTTTTTCCCACAATACCACAGAGAAAACTGGCATTATTTAATACTTATTGTCCCAGTGAAGCCATGACTCCACCCTCTCCTCCACGTCCCTTTTCAAAATTCACTTCCTTCCATTAGGCCTGTAACCTTAGTATTACCTCCCAGTCAAAATAACAGGGTCAAGATTACATGGGCATGAAAGAGGAGCTACATCATCCCCCAATGGCCATTAGGCCCTTTCAAGTCCAGGTTACAAGAATATTAGTGAGGAATCTTGAAAGTTGCTGTGCATCCTATACCTGTTCTGGATAAATAAAAATGGTCTCCCAAGAGCCATTGATATGGCACTGTTCAAAAGCACAGAATTCACTTAAATTTTATTAGAGAGTTCCACATATCCTTCCCAGATTGATGTAATGTTCTTTTGATCAGATAAAGGCAGCATGTCTTGAGCAATAAATAATTTACATTTAGCTTTCTTGATTGGACAGCTAAATTACTTTAAACTCAGCACCTGTACACCCAATATCTGACTAAACTATAAAGCAATGAATATGGAAAGAAATCTGATACTAAGTTGGCACAAAGAAGATGTGAAAGATTTAAATAGGAAAGTTCTTCACGTGAAGACTGTCAATAGCTCTGTATTTAGGAATTACACTTTATGGAAGGTTTCAGAGTAACAGCCATGTTAGTCTGTATTTGCAAAAAGAAAAGGAGTACTTGTGGCACCTTATCTAAAAACTAAAAAAATCCAAGTCTAAGGATAAGAAAGATCACTTCTTGTAAGAATTAGAGCCCAGACATTCCACTTGATAAACTAGTAATAATTCCTTAATTTGGAAGAAATTCAGTTGCTTGGTTTTTTGTACAGCACTCCATATCAATCCAAAAAAAAGAATTCTGTATCAAGTGCTAAAGAACTGTTCTAGCTTCTCTTTCAAAATTATGAACTTCTTGCTAGACTGAAGAGCAATTTTTGCTATATCTGTGTGTATTGTAAATATATTTGTAACTTTTATATAAAAAACCTCACAGATCCTCCACCCAATTAAGAGTTTACTCCCCTCAAAGGAAATCTTATTCACCATACTAGTAGATGTAGGAGATCTTGATAAAAGATATAAAAGAGAGAAGTAATAGGGGTGACCAAGGGTGAATCCCCAGGAATGTAAGTAAACAATTCACCAACCTATGAAAGATACTGTACCCTGACATTTCCCTAATGTATAATGGGCAGACATTTTTATTAGGTTGACATTACAGTGGACCAGGACAGTATTTTTGATGGATGCTTTCTTTGGGGAAGCACAAGACAACAACATTACAAAGAAACTCAAAACCTTGTGACAGGCTCACTGGTCCTGTAAGGAGAGTTGGGCTCAGCCTTACCTGTGATGGATCAGCCACCCCTCACACATACACATACCCAAATGATCCTAATTAGATGTGGATCAGATGGCTTGGTTAAGTTATCAGACCCAGCTGGAAAGCATCAATTGATGCCCATAAAAGGCTGGGAGACCTCAACTGGTAAAGTTGTCTCCTGTGATGGGTCCTGAAGGGAGAGGATGACACAAGAGAAGGAGGTTCCTACAGCAAGCACTGGAGAGGGCCAAAGCCCAGGCCAATAGCCCGAGGTAGACTGTGAATAAGAATCCAGTCTGTGGAGAACCAGATTGGGGAAGAACTCCAGGAACAAAGCCCTGAGGATCAATGGCTCAGGTAGGAGCTGGACCTCCAAGGATAGTCTGGAGGGTCAGAACTTTTTGTTTTGTTTTGTTTTTTGTTTTCTTAAAATAAAGTAGGATGGAAGACCCTGCTATGTTATGTATGTTTTCCTGGCCTTGCCTGATGATACTGAGACAGATGGTGAGCCACAATGGGGTGCTGTGGAGGCTGACCCTACTACACAACTTTTATAGCTATTTGTTATTCTGAAACAGCCATGGATTACAGATATCCAAAACAAATTTAAGACTCAGTCTGATCTTGATGGATTTAAGTTGTGTACAAATGTAAAACTTTACATTTTTGTAATGTAGCCATTAAAGCTTAGCTGAGGTGCAGCATCTGGAAGCCCAAACTACCTCCCTGGAGGGTTGAGGAGTAAATACTATTGTTGATAGTTTTTACATTCCATATTTGGATGTTTAGTAAGATTTTTTCCAGTATAAAAACTTGAAGTCTCTAATTACAGGATTCTCCTCCTACACTGTCGTCATCCCTAGCACAGAGACCCTATAGCCTTTCCCAAGCCTTGCAGCTGATGGATTCTTGGACCGGCTTCCAATTCTTCCACTGTAACAGCCAATCTGTTTTGCACCAGGAGCCAGCCTCATTTGGAAACAAATTTAAGTAAACAAAACATATTTGATTTTTAATATTGTTTCCATCCTGCAGGGTTTGAAAATGATTTTTCTAGATTTACAGTTTAAGATTCTAGAAAGCCATCAGGAATTTCTTATTCCTTATAAATACAGTACAAGGTGCGTGTTATATAGGAAATACGTACATCTACTTTACTGCCTGTACTTAATCTTAAATTTTGCTCTGCAGAAGCAGAGTTGCTTGCTTTGCAAAAAAGCTTGTCTCACTGCTTCTGATGTCTCACCATTTTTTAAAGTCAGTAAAGTTTTCTTGCTTCAATTCATAAACACAAGCTAACATACTATTTTCAAAACTACTTGCATCAGATTTTGAATTACAATAATGCTTTCTAAAGTGAAGTTTAAGAATTCCATGACTGTATATGTTGCTAAACTGCAGTGTGTGTGTTAAATATATTCTCAAATACATGTATTGGTTAAACATGTAGTATGTAAATACATATAAGTTTCACCCTAACACTATGAGAGATCATACTTAGTTTTTGAATTTTGGTGTTACCCAACATTGTATTTTAGAATTCAAGTACATAATTGACAAATTCCTTGTTTGTCTAAAGTTTCACAAAATCAAAGTGAAAAGCAACAGGAAGATTTTTTTAAGCCTGCCCCAGCTTTAATCATTTTTAAAGCCTTATCCTGGAACAGTCAGTTTCTTGAGATTTTTAGGTAATATCACAAAGTGGACTCTGCCTGCATCATGTATGTACAAGGAAAACAAAGACAATTTGACCAAAGGAGAGCATAATTTTATTATTTTTATATACCCTGTCACTAGTAAGGCCTTGCTGACCATTTGTTCAAAATGAAAAAAATTGGTTTATTCCAACACGCACACACAATCACAACCTGAAAGAACATCCAAAATGAACCATATTCATAAAAAAATAAAGTTAACAGCTGTTTCACAAAGGATGTTCTTGTTATACTTGTAACTAGCACATTACTTAGTACCTGAGTAGATTTCTCCAACTCATGACACACAAATTAATAGATTCTGGTACTGCCCAGCCATAGTAGTGCGTTTAACTTCAATATATATTACTCTGGAGGACATTCTGCACCTAAAAGTTACGCATACAATATTTTAAAAATCTGCAAGTTGCATTGGTCAAATAAATGCAGAGACTCCAGCATGGCAGTGGGGAGTAGAGGCCGCTGGTTACACAAAGGTGGAGATCACCCTGCAGCCCCCGCCACCCCAGAGACATGGACTCAGGGGTGAGGCTGCACCCAACCCTGATCCAGCAGAAGGCCTGGGCCTACCCCAGAAACAACCTGGGGCCCTGCCCTTCTGCTTCAGGAGCACCAGGTATGGGGCAGGCAGACTCAACCAGGCAGGATCCAAGGGTGGCGGGATCCAGGTGTGGGGTGAGACGATTCTGTGTAGAACAATCTGGGTGCATGCAGCTCAGTGGGGGTTCTAGGTGTGGGGGGGATCTGGATGCTCATTGTGGGGGTTCTAGGTGAAAGTGGTTGGGGCTCAGCCAATGGGTCTGGGGAGCTCAGCAGGGGGGTCTGGGTGCTGGGGGAGTGGGGCTTGATGGGGTGGGGTTCTGGGTGCAGCTATCTGGGTGTCAGTAGCATGGGGGTCTAGCTGTGGGGGCTCAGGGTGGTGGGGCTAGTTAGGGTGGAGGTTTGAGTGCAGGGAACTCAGTGGGGTTGATTTGGGTGCAGAGGTGGGGGCCCGGAGGCAAGGGGATCCAGATGCAGGGGTTGAGGTTCATTGGAGTGGAGTTCGGGTATGGAAGGATGGGGGGGTCTGGGTGTACAGGGTGAGGCTTGGCAGGGGTGACTGGGTATGGGAGGTACAGATGCACAATGGTCAGGTTAGCAGCTCCCCATACAGTGACCCCTCCCACCACAGCTGAGGAGCAATGGGGACAGAAAGCTGAACTTCCTGCAGCTGGGGGAGGTTTCTGGGGGTGGGTCTGACACAGCTCTAGCCACTCCTTGCAGGAGAAGAGGAAGTCCTGTCCTCTCCTGCCTCCAACCCAGCTGGGACTAGCATCTGATCCCAGATCAGGGTAGGAGCCACTGGCTGGAGCATCCCTAGCCCTGTGGTGATTTACCTCTCCACCGGCTGCTCCAGCAATGTACCTGCACTGCTAGGGAGTGGTGTGTGACTGCTCTTGCAGCTTCCCTTTGCTTCCTTGTCAAAGTCTTTTTTTTTTTTCCTTTTTTGGCTGGGAAGTAAAGAAATCTGCTGGGGACATGAATTCTGCACCTGCGCAGTGGCACAGAATTCCTGCAGGAGTAAATAAAATGTTTACAGGTTTTCATACAGTACTACTTATATCCTTGTATGAGAATTTTTGATTAGGAGGTTCAAATTCCAGTCACCCACCAACATTTCCTAGATTAGTTCCTTTTTAAAATCTTTTACCCAAACAGACATTATAATGACAGGAGCCTAATTATTTTTGATGCATCTCTCCTGCCAAGAAAGGAGTATGAGCATTCTAGACCAGTCAGACAGAAACTTACAGGTTGTTTTGGAATTTTTATGATGTTTGCATTTTCTGTAAAATGATGGAGTAGTTGTGACTAAACTAGGTTACCTATATTTTAGGTATAATAAGAGTATAATAGTCAATACTTCCTAACACAGCAGGCTTTAACTTTTCTTTAAAAGCAAAAGCTGTCTGGGAAAACAAAAAAATTAACCTAATGCCCCTAGGCAACCAACATAATGCCATTTTTCTGCTTTATGCAATGACCCAGGATGTACTACAGTCGTAGGATCACACCTACCACAGAACTCTGTTTGGAACTGGTCTTAGAGTGAGGTCAAACTGTATTTTCTCAGGGGGGAAAATGCATGATTGGGAATAAAAGTTCTATGAAACCATACATTTTTGGAGGCCAAGCGTGATGCTACTACTACAGTGTACGCTTCAGGGGAATCACATGGAGCAGGAGCCAGCAAACTGCAGTTTAGACAGATTTCCCAAGAAATGGGGGGAAAACATGCAAGTTTTAAGTTACTAGTGTGCCACCTGACTCTCAGATTGGTTATTTGGGACACTCAGCATACATCAATAGTTTGCAGTTTTGAAAAATAGTTTGACAGGTTTTTTAAAAAAACTACATTTGTCAATTATTTTGAAGCAGTTGAGATTATACGTGCTTCTGTAGATCAAAATTAAACTCTGACCACAAATAAATACAGACAAACAATTTCAAACCCTTAATTTAGGTCCCTTCAACCCCAAACAGAGCTCTGTGCGGGTGGTTTGCCCATACAGATTCAGTTTGCAGGTTTAAGGCTTTATAGACCTCTAAACCCCCAAATCTGGCACTTTACAGGGATTGAGATAGTTAAGTGACCTAAACTGCAAGTATAAGTAATTGTGGAGACAAAACTGCACACACAAAATTGAAAGCCTCACTAATCTGATTGGACAGTTGGCATTAAAGCCCCAATTCAGCAGAGATTTTAAGCATGTACGTAGTTCCACAGACTTCAACGGGACCACACATGCAAGAAGTAAAGCATGTGTTTGAGTCTTTGCAAGATGAGGGCCTAAGATTCCTATAAACAGTAACCATATTGCTGAAAAAGTCACCCATACGTGATCTCTAATGCAAGGGCTCTGGTATCAGCTATTGAGAGCTTTTAATACAGTTTACCAGAGGTATAAAAATCAGAACACATTTGAGGAAAATGTATCAAGTATTGACTATTAAAGCACAATGGAGTTTACACTTATGAAGTGTAGGAACTTAGTTCATGTTTCAAACAATTTTTCCAGTGGTTTTTTTTAAACACTGTCTTACCTGAAAATTATACTAGTTTGCAGAAATATTGCACAGGGGGGAAAAGTCACTGATCTGTCAAAGGAATACCGAACTGTTTGAATATATTTTCCCCCTCTTGTTGTTTTATGAGCTGTGATGACTATAACAGATGTGGAGAAAAAAAATCCCCCACTTTGTTTATTTGCATTTAGCAGCAGTTGGATAGTTTGTTTCACTGTTTCCCCTATACAGTCACTTTCCTCTGAGTGGGTCTGTTAAACATTTTTCTCATTGTGTTTTCTTAAAATATATAATCTGACTGAAAAAAATTAACAAATAGGGAGATTCAGGGCAAATCTAGTAACAAACTACTTTGAAACTTTAAGTTAACCATGTTATACTGAACCTTGCAGCAAGTCTAATCCTGACAAAGGTGGGATTTTCACAAGAGCTTTTTACTAGTCTGTTTAGAAGACAAGCATGATGTGCTTTTGAAGCGACCATTAAGCTGTATAACTTTTAAAGTAATAAAACTTATCTTTACCTTTAAAGTTCTTTTGAATTTTGTCAAACACTGTCTTAATCACAAATTTGTATTCACCATCTAACCACCATTTTTGTATTATGGGGGATTTAAAGACCACGCACAACTTTAATTTTATATTTAGATTATGTGCAAGACTCTATGGAAATTTAGGTTTATTTTGGTAAGAAACTAGAGCCTGTCCTGCAATATCCTCATCAGTCTAATTTCCCTGTAACATTTAAATGTGATCTAGGACAAAATATAACCTACAAAAATACAAATACTTTGTAATTTGGCCAATTTAGTGTTAGTGCTGCCAGCATCTAAAAATCTTAGTTTGCCACGTGAGACCGTACCAGTGGGAGGAGAACTTTTAATGGTAATTTGTGAACAATTAAACTGAAGCAAGAGAAAGGGTTTACTCGAAATCCTCCAACACAGGTGGGAAGGAGCAATTAGGCCAAAACAAGTGCCCAGGTCTAGCACACATTTTCTGTGGATAAATTAGATTATACTACAAGTACAGCGTTTGCCAGTGTAAAATACACCTCACAGGAAAAGGAAACTCCATTCACTCCAATATTTTAAAAACAGTTTCCTTCCCCCCAGCACAACGAGCAATCACGAAAGAAGGATTTTGAATTTCACTAACTTGCTGGGTCAAAACCACGAATTTAATCCCTAATTACTCAGAAAAAGGGTTGTAATCTTGAGGCACTAGCTGGGTTAATCCTTCAACAGGCAACAAATTGTAACAGAGCTGTTGCACGTTTGTTTACATAAGACGAATATGGACCCCCAACGAGACAAGCTCTGGGTCTGAAAGTATTTGTGGGAGGGTTACATCTCCTGACAGTCACTACTTGAAAAATACAGGGAGAAAAGCGAAAGGAGAACGGTCAAGGAGGACTAAAGGGGCCACCAGAAGACGAGCTCAGGGCTTGGAGATCCAGGAAAGGAAAAAGAGGGAAGACAAGCCTGAGCTAGGGATTGGAGCGGGGAAAAGCCCACAGATGGAGAAACGGGGCAGGCTAGAACGAGCTCAGAATTGGAAAGGTGGTTAGTAGCTCAGCAGTGGGCGACTCAGTGCAGCACCTGTAGCCCAGGGCTGGGGAGTGTCGGGACGTACCTTTGAGCTGGGGCAGAGGCGAGAGCTCTACCTGGCTGCTCTGACTCCGGAACTGCGAGGAGCCCTGCGAGCGCTTCTGCCTCTGAGCCTTGCGCACCGATTTCCGCGTGAAGCCATCCACCTTCTCCGCTGCAGAGATGGCCGCCGACATGGCTGGGTGGTGAAGAGAGGGGCGCCGCTCCCCAGAAGCATATATCAAAGCGGTGGGGAAGAGGGGCGGAAAAAGGAGCCAAGACCCCCCCGCCCAAAAAACGGAGGGGATCCCGACGGCGAGCGGGCAACTTCCCCCGCGCCGCCTCCGAGCGGCCCAATCCCGGCCGGGCTCGCTGACGGAGCCTACTTTATCCAAGCGCTGGGAGACTCCTCAGTCCGAGCCGCGACGTTCCCAAGTTCCTGCTTCGCTCGTAACTTCCTCTCTGCGGAGCCGGCTCCCGAAACTTTCCCTGGCGGAGCCGCGGGGCGGGCACGGCCGCCACACGCTAAACTTTCCGGCGGACGGGACGGGACGGGAGCGATCCGCGCGGCTCACGCTCTCCCCGCAGCGAGCGCCGCCCGAGCCGCCAGAGATAGCGCGAGAGCTGGGTTCGCCTATGCCCTCCTCTCCTCAGCCAGGCTCGCCTGTGCCAGTGCGCGCGGAGCTCGCTGTCATGGGCCGAGCTCGCCTGAGAGGCACGTTCCCCCCACCCGCCCCTCAGCCACCGCCGGGAGCCCCCCGCGCCTCTGCTGTCATCATGCTCCCACGCGGCCCGGCCAGCTCAGACCGCGGGTTCACGAGTGTCTCCGTGTCCCTCCGGGGCCGCAACAGCACCGGCCCGGTCGCGCCGCAAAGCCCCCAGAGCCGGCAAGCGAGAGCGTCCACGGAACTTGCCAGCGGTAGGAGGTGAGTCCTGAGGGGGAGGGGAAAGAGGCGGGGCATAGGTTGGCGGGGGGTGGTTGGGGTGGCCGTTGCTGCATGCGCATGAATGATTGACGGGAGAAGAGCAACCAATTAAAAGACCGAGATGGCGGCGGGGGCGCCAATGCCGCGCGACCTCCGGCACGAGTGATTGATAACGGGGTTGGCCAACAGAGCGGGGGAATGTGGGCGGGAAGTCTTGTGGCGAGCCGGAGAGTGATCGGAACTGAGTAATGAGGCGGGGTGCGCGAGAGCCAATCCAGAGTGGGGAGCTCTTCGAAGGCGAGACTTTGCATGGCTCGGTCCCTCTGGGCGGGCGGGGCAGGCCTCTTGTCAGGGAGGGAGCCGGTGGAGGCCGCTCTCCGTAGGGAGCGGAGAGGCGCAGGGGGCTGCCGCGTCGCTCCCCTCCGAGGCAGCGCCGTGGGGCCGGGTGTCAGGCACCCGCCCGGCTAACGCACTCCCTCGTGCCAGCTGGAGGGATCATGCCCCGCGTATCGGCTGCCTCAGGTTGGATCCGTGCCAAGTACCTCTCAGGGGTGCGCTTAGCAAGTCGCTCAAGTGCTGAGCGAGGGCGAGCGAAGGGCTGCGGCGTGTTGGGAGGTGTCACCAACAGCCGTGCGCGCGGAGATTGCTGTCAGTGAGATTGCTGGGATTGAAATAAACACGTCACTTAATAGTCGTTCCAAAAGGGATCCGGGGCCTCCAGCATCAGCCGCACGTGCTGCCTGAGCTACTGAAACGGGTTTTGACCCTGAAGCGTGTACACTGTTAGTTATGGTAGAAGGGAAGAACTGACTTGTGTGTATGTTACTGTTGTCCTCGACTGGCCCCATATCCGATGTTTTCAGGTGTTTCTCAGTTCTCGCTACTGCCAGTAACTGATCTAGTGTAGGTTTCAGAGTAACAGCCGTGTTAGTCTGTATTCGCAAAAAGAAAAGGAGTACTTGTGGCACCTTAGAGACTAACCAATTTATTTGAGCATAAGCTTTCGTGAGCTACAGCTCACTTCATCAGATGCATACCGTGGAAACTGCAGCAGACTTTATATATACACAGAGAATATGAAACAATACCTCCTCCCACCCCACTGTCGTGATTCCTGTGCTGTACCTTTTTTTTTAAGCCCTACATAATGACTGTGACTTTAGTTGATGACCACGGTGACTTACGCAGTGTGAGTTATTAGTTCCTATTACAGTAGTCCTTAGAGACCCTAACTGAGATGGAGCCCCATGATGTTAGTTGCTGTACACGCATGCTTGACGCTGCGGAGTGCTCAGCACTTTAGTCTGAGTCCAGCAAAGCACCTAAGCACATGCTTAACTTTAAGGACATGAAGTACTGGTATCAGTGGTACTACTGACGCGCTTAATGCGTTGCTGGGCCAAAGTTCTCAGCATCTTGCAGGCTTGAGCCCACATGTAGTAAGAGACAGTGTATGGCCTGAAGAGCTTACAGTCTTCAGGTAAAACAGACAAAGGGTGGGAGAAAGGAAGCATTATTCTCCCTTTACAGGTGAACTGAGGATAAGGGATTAAGTAACTTGCCCAATGTCACACAGGAAGTCAGTGACAAACTAGAAACTGAATCCCTGTCATGTCTTAACAACAAAATCTACAGTTCTCTCAAAAAGTAGAAATCCTGTGTAATTCACTTTCTAGGAGTTGAACTTGGGCTTCCTAGGTGAAAAACAGCGATCCTAGACTAGACTAAGACTACTAGGAAAGTGTGTGTGTGTACAGTGTACACTCACATTAAAATTTGATTCCACTCCTCACACACACATTGCCCCACATTTGAAACATAAACATTTGGATATCTTAGCTCATGGTCATGTAAATATAGATAATGGACTGGCTATATAGGCATGTGTTTTTCTTATTTTTTTACAGTGTTTTGGCTCTGATTCAGCAAAGAACTTAAGCATCTGCTTAACTTTAAGCATGTACTGAAGTGCCAGTGATTTCAATGGGACTTACATACTTAATGTCTGATGTGTTTAAGTTCTTTGCTGAGTTGTTTCATAGTTTTCATAGATACACAATCCATAACAGCAAAACACAGATTAGGTGATAGGCTTACACAGTTTTGGCGTGCATCTAAATTTACTGTTTTCCAGATGTCCTGTTGTTGCCATTTGTACATTACCAGATTTTATTATATCACTTCTATTTCCTTATAAACTCCAAGAAAGGACTCAAAGGAAAAAAGAAGCCTGTAACTTCAAAAATCCTACCCACATTTCTCCCCACTGACATGTATTGTGTCAGTGTCATTCCTTCTTTCTTGTTACTTAAAATGCATTCAGGAATTCATTTCCATATCCCCATCATGTGTTTTTGTTTTGTTCTGCTTTCTTTTAGTGATCTTTATGCAATGTGTATTATGTTCAGAAAAAAAATTATATTGCACCCAACCTGTCCAGCCTCGCTGGTGCTATAAATCAATCTTTCCTAAAGAATGGGGAGCATAAGCTCTTTCTGTTCATTAAGTAAATTCCATGCAGTGTTTTTTTCAGTATTTTAACAAAATTCATTTCCCAAACAAAGTGGCAATGTTTAGCTGCTCATTCCCCTAAATGGCTAACAGGAGATCCTGTTCATGTCTATTAAAGCAAATTCTGGCACCTTTTATCTAGTAGGCCCAAATTTCAATGTATAGAACACAGCACCTTATTCCAGGAGATCATAGGCCAGAATATGTGCCCTCCACTGGTATCGGAGGGAGTATTCCTCTATTCCCACATACTCTCCAATAGCTGTCATTTCCTCCCACACTCATTTTTAGAAAGTGACACTAATCAATGCATTCTATGCACTGTTTTATAGCAATTCAGTCCTTCCCTGATGTTTAGCTGCCTGTTCCCAGTGCAAAACAGTCGATCTTCATCTTAAAGTCGAAATCTATGGGTGAAAAGTATTCTATAAATGCTAAGCGCTAAGTTAAATATAATAAACTTTTCTGAGCATTCAACTTCCTTCCCAAGATTTTCTTTAAAGTTAGTAATCTTATTTGGACTGCCAAATTCAAAATAAATAAAATAAAAGTCCACCGCTTGAAGTAACTGAGAAAATGCAAGAAAATGGTTGAGGCTGCTAACTTTCAGAGACCTATCATTAGGTGGAAGTTGTGTTCTGCAGTAATGAAATTAAATCTCTTCAGAAGTCTTGAGTGGGGAACCCACACTGCTACTGAAAATATTTCAGCTAAGAATTTTAGCTTACCTTCATACCTCACCTCTGAAAGAAATATCATTAACAGCTGAGCCAACCCAAGAAAAAAGGAACAATTTACAACTGTTCATTCTGTCAAAAAGTGAGACCTATTTTTTAGTTGGTTTTATTTAACATAATTTTCCTATTTTGGAAAAAATGACAAGACAGCTTCATTGACAAGTTCCTAGAAGACTAAAGTGAAAAGAAAATGTTTGGATCTACGTTCTGCTTTAAGACAGATTCTACTTATGGCTTTTAGGAATGGTGTGCCATTGAGGGGGAGGGGGAAATTACTTTCTATTCAAGATTTTAATATTTAAAGGGACTGTATGAACAAGATTTTTAATTAATTTAAAAAATCCAATTTTTGCTAGCGCTTCCTTGAATAGTATGTCCTGAATTTTAAAAAAAAATTAATTAAAAAAAAATCTGAAAGGGTTTTTTTGTTCCCCTGTTGATGTTTTTAAAAACAAAATTACTAAGGGTTTGATCCTACAAACAGTTACACAAATAACTTTACAGATGTGAATGGTTCCATTGAAGTCAGTGGGACTACTTGTATGAACCAGGCTAATTGTGCATGCACGTTTAGCGAATTGGGCTACATGAGGGAAACAATGAAACTGACAATACACAAAAATACTGATCCTGCGAAGGCTTATGCATGTGCTTAATTTTACTTACATGAGTAGCCCTATTCTAATGAAGGGATTGTACCCTTAATTCCCAAAGTCAGTCCCAGAGTCAATCACTCTGGAAAGAAGCAGTTCTGTCATGCTCAGTAATAGTCCATCTGGCTCCTTAAGAGATGTAAAGCGTCCCCTTGGGGGCATAAGTTTGCAGCTAACCTTTCCAAGTCACTTAAATGTCTTTGCCAGAAAGACATTCGCTTAGCAAAATTCTGAAGAGCAGGAGTATGTATATAATGAGACAAATCATCAACAGGTTTATTTTATTCAGATTTAACAAATGGTATTTCTGTTAATTGAAATTCAAAACTAAATAAATAGTACATATTTCTATTGCCGTTTCCTAAATGTTTGTTTGTAGCAAACCAACACTTCATAAATACCAACAAGTGCTATCCTTTACATATTTGTAGTTTTCGGTGATAGAGTTGAACACAGAGACTAGAAAATAAAAAGGAACTATTTCTGTTGGGAAATCTTTGCCTTTTAACTGAAGATTTAGAAACTAGTCCTTTAAGAAATATTTTCTAATGCACAGTGAAGGGAGTAAATCTGTCAATGAGCTGCTAGTCCTGGAACCCACATGAGGAGAGGAAATTCTTGATTTAGTTCTAAGTGGAGCACAGGATCTGGTCCAAGAGGTGAATATAGTTGGACCGCTTGGTAATAGTGACCATAATATAATTAAATTTAACATCCCTGTGGCGGAGAGAACACCACAGCAGCCCAACACTGTAGCATTTAATTTCAGAAAAGGGAACTTCACAAAAATGAGGAGGTTAGTGAAACAGAAATGAAAAGATACAGCGCCAAAAGTGAAATCCCAGCAAGCTGCATGGAAACTTTTTAAAGACACCATAATAGAGGCTCCACTTAAATGTATACCCCAAATTAAAAAACATAGAAAACCAAAAAAGTGCCACTGTGGCTAAATAGCTAAGTAAAAGAAGCAGTGAGAGACAAAAAGGCATCCTTTAAAAAGTGGAAGTTAAATCCTAGTGAGGAAAATAGAAAGGCGCATAAACTCTGGCAAATGAAGTGTAAAAATATAATTAGGAAGGCCAAAAAAGAATTTGAAGAACAGCTAGCCAAAGACTCAAAAAGTAATAGCAAAAAAAAGTATAAGTACATCACAGGCAGGAAGCCTGCTAAACAACCAGTGGGGCCACTGGATAATCGAGATGCTAAAGGAGCACTCAAGGATGATAAGGCCATTGAGGATAAATTAAATGAATTTGCTCAATCAGTCTTCACAGCTGAGGATGTGACGGAGCTTCTCAAACCTCAGCCATTCTTTTTAGGTGACAAATCTGAGGAACTGTCCCAGATTGAGGTGTCATTAGAAGAGGTTTTGGAACAAATTGATAAACTAACAGTAATAAGTCACCAGGACCAGATGGTATTCAGCCAAGAGTTCTGAAGGAACTCAAATGTGAAATTGCAGAACTACTAACTTTCGTTTGTAACCTATCATTTAAATCAGCTTCTGTACCAAGTGACTGAAGAATAGCTAATGTGACACCAATTTTTAAAAAGGGTTCCAGAGGTGATCCCGGCAATTACAGGCCAGTAAGCCTGATTTCAGTACCAGACAAACTGATTGAAACTGTAGTAAAGAACAAAATTGTCAGATACATAGATGAACATAATTTGTTAGGGAAGAGTCAACATGGTTTTTGTAAAGGGAAATAATGCCTCACCAATCTACTAGAATTCTCTGAGGGGCTCAACAAGCATGTGGACAAGGGGGATCCAGTGGATATAGTGTACTTAGATTTTCAGAAAGCCTTTGACAAGGTCCCTTTGGTGAGCTGTCATGGGATAAGAGGGAAGGTCCTCTCATGGATTGGTAACTAGCTAAAGGGTAGGAATAAATGGTCAGTTTTCAGAATGTAGAGAGGTAAATAGTGGTGTCCCGCAGGGGTCTGTACTGGAGCCAATCCTATTCAACATATTCATAAATGATCTGGAAAAAGGGGTAAACAGTGAGGTGGCAAAATTTGCAGATGATACAAAACTACTCAAGATAGTTCAGTCCCAGACAGACTACGAAGAGCTACAAAAGGATCTCTCAGAACTGGGTGACTGGGCAACAAAAGGGCAGATGAAATTCAATGTTGATAAATGCAAAGCAATGCACACTGGAAAACATAATCCCAACTATATATATAAAATGATGGGGTCTAATTTAGATCCCACTCAAGAAGAGATCTTGGAGTCGTTGTGGATAGTTCTCTGAAAACATCCACTCAGTGTGCATCGGCCAACAAAAAAGCAAACGGAATGTAGGGAATCATTAAGAAAGGGATAGATAATAAGACAGAAAATATATTGCCTTTATATAAATCCATGGTACGCCCCCATCTTGAATACTGCATGAAGATGTGGCCGCCCCATCTCAAAAAAGATATATTGGAATTGGAAAAGGTTCAGAAATGGGCAACAACAATTGTTAGGAGTATGGAACGGCTTCCATATGAGGAGAGATTAATAAGACTGGGACTTTTCAGCCTGGAAAAGAGACAACTAAGGGGGGGGGGTACGATTGAGGTCTATAAAATAATGACTGGTGTGGAGAAAGTAAATAAGGAAGTGTTATTTACTCCTCATAACTCAAGAACTAGGGGTCACCAAATGAAATTAATGGGCAGCAGATTTAAAACAAACAAAAGGAAGTATTTTTTCACACAGTGCACAATCAGTCTGTGGAACTCTTTGCCAGAGGATGTTGTGAAGGCCAAGGCTATAACAGGGTTCAAAAAAAGAACTAGATAAGTTAATGGAGGATAGGTCCATCAATGGCTATTAGCCAGGATGGGCAGGTATAGCGTTTCTAGTCTCTGTTTGCCAGAAGCTGGGAATGGGCGAAAGGGGATGGATCACTTGATGATTACCTGTTCTGTTCATTTCCTCTGGGGAACATGGCAGTGGCCACTGTCGGAACAGGATATTGGGCTAGATAGACCTTTGGTCTGACTCAGCATGGTCACTCTTATGTTCTTATCAAAAAGCTTACCAATTGGAATTCTGTCTGCCTCTCAGCAGGTTCCTGACATGAGTTAATGCTTGTTAGAAATAAGTTTTGATTGGAAAACTTAGTGATTGTGGCAGCCGATATAAAGCAAAAAATGGCCAAGGCAAATAAAATAGATATCTAGGCCATAACAAAGAGAAACAAACTAGAAGAATGGATATGCTTAGTAAATCCCATGATGGGATGCTAGAAGTCTAGTATACAGGGGTTGCAAATACTTTCATAATGTAGATCATGTATTAATATAGAATTTTTTTGTGGACCACCTCCGATTCCATGGACTGTTCAAGGATGTTTTTGAAACTTTTCTTCAGAAGTAGAATCATAAAAACAAGAAGCAGTGTTGCTAGTCCTGGGTGTTAAAAAATCATGAGTCTGCGCCAAAAAAATCATGAAGTTTTAAAAAACAGTAAGTTTGGATTCCTTTGATTTGCCCTCTAGTGTCTGAGCCTTTAGCGTGCGCTTGCTTCACGTTTTCAAGTTTTCCTCCACAACAATGAGAGCTAGAAACATTTATTTTTTAAAGACAGTTGCGATTCTCATGTAACAACATCAGTCAAGGAGCTGAGTCCTAAACTCAAAATATTGTGACACTCATGATAAAATCATGAGAGTTGGGAACTCTTAACCATTGCAATCAAGGTTCTGAGGGATGTCTTTTTGCCTGTTGGTAAGGCTAGGCCTAGTGGATAGAACAGTGGACTGGGATTCATGAAACCTGGGTTCTGTTTGTGGCTTGGCCCTAGGCCTACTGAGTGATTTTGGGCAAGTTACTTCCCTCTCTGTTACTCAGTTTCCCCATCTGTAAAATAGGGATAATGATACTGATCTCCTTTGTAAAGTGCTTTCAGATCAATGAATGAAAAGCGCTTATTAAGAGGCGGGTGATATTATTATTTATTCCAATCAGTCTGTTTGGTTTCTCCTGCATACCATCCCTAACACATTCCTTGCAGCAGGTTAAGTAAACATTATTATTGAAGTTACTGGAGAATGTACATTCATGTTAGGGCTGGTCTACACAAGGAAATATGCCAGTATAAGTATAGTAGTATAATTATGCTGGTATAGTAACTCCGTTAAATTTCCCTGTGTAGACAAGCCCTTAGTCATGGTGGTAAAAGCAGCAACGCTTGTTTCTGCCACAGTGAAATGTGACATTATAGCAAAGACTGCGTCCCATATGGTACTTAATCTGCAGAAGAACCCCAGCATTTCCATCTTGCTGCATGGGGATGGAGCACCTAAAGAGATCCGATCCACCCTCTTTCCAACAGACCCGACACCCCAGTCACTAAGCACAGAGCATGCAGCAAGTTCACTAAATCCTTCCCAGTGAACACATGAGCCACAGTTTGTGTTTCAGTCTGTAAATTGTTTTTTTGTTTTGCAGGCTTTACTGAACACAATTCATGTGACTGTGCTATTTATGGAGGAGTAAATATTGCCCGGGGTCTGTTTAAAAAGGCCAATGACCTGGATTTTTTTCCGTTTGAATTATCTCCACGAGTCAGACATATTTAACCACTGATTTTTTTCCCCCTTGTTGCTGCAGACTGCAGTCATTTTTAACATCTTGGAACAATACTAACTAAAAAGATCAACATCCAAGGAGAAAGAAAGCCTCATATTGTAAATGGCTAATTAGACAGTATGCTACCCTTTCATTTCTGGAAGCAATTAAATCTAATCCAGAATCGCCAATGAATGCATCTATGTAGTATGAATTTTACCTCTAAATATAACCCACTCACACCTTTCACAATGTCCCTGTAATTTAGGTTCATAATTCTGGTTTTGTTAGTTATTATTATTTTACAGACCCTAATATAGAAATGTAATGAATTAAAAAGTAATTACATTTAAATGGATGCTTTGAGGGGAAGGAGACTTAAACATTCTCCTTGCTGTGCTTGCAGTTTGAACAACAGTATTGTATTAATGCATAAGAACCTGAGCGTGTAACTGCCTAGAAAATATACCAGTCTAGTTTCACTGTCCAGAATGAGTGATGTGAAAGTAAATAGGTAGCATAAGTGGTGGGAATACTTAGCACATCTTTATGTATTCTTAAAAAATGTGCCCATCACATTTGTGGAGTAAATAACATTCTTAAGACTATAAAATTAGATGATCAATGTCAAACTAAATATAATAGATTCAAACCTGACAGTTATGCTGTAAATATACTCCTCTATCGCCACTTACGCAAAAGCGTGAGAGAAGGTGATGTTAGTGTCCTGAAAGACAACAGATCTGTGGTCTGTCAGACCAACGAGGAAATTAATTCCAGAGTCAGGGGCCTTCTTTCACTGAAAACAGCATAACCCTAAGAGTTCAAATCTAAAGCCTGTCTATGCACAAGTTATAGTGATAGAGCTTATACGAAGGTAAGTAAACCAGTGTAACCACACCAATTGAAAGCTCTCACTGCTGCATGTACACTCTTTTAAGCTACTTCACTTTGGAAGCCTTGTATCTACACTGCACAGCATTGTGTTAAAGATTGTTTAGATATCTGTTCATAAATTAAGAGCTGCAGAGTTGGTTGAAACAAAGGATATATTCTGCCTTTTGCTTGAATTGGTTAATTTTTTTTTCAAAAATTAAATTTCAGCATGAATCAGGAACAAAAATGTTTGCAACATTTATCTTCCCCAGCTTTCTACGGCAGCTCTACTTTTGATCTGTGAGCAACTTCTATTTATATCAATAGCAATATATGACCCAAAGGTTATAAATTATGGCCCAGTCTTAGCTTTAAGCATGCATGTAAGTTTTTGCAAAATTGAGGCCTATGTTTATATGCTCTAAAGCCCCAAATGCGCAAGCTAATCTGTATATGAGACTTGATGCAGGCATAATGCTCCACCCATAAGGATCAATTTGAAAGGTCTCAAGGGGTCTGTCTAAAGATCTGAGAGTCAAATGCAGGATGAGAATGTAGGGTAGTAAGTAAGTAGTCTAGCTTCTGTACCAAAATATATCCTCTCTTTGGCATTCAAGTGACAGGATATAATTAAACAAATTAAAAATACACTTCAATGGATTCTTCTTTGTTGCTGTGCTGCTGATAAATCAGAAGAAGATTTTGTTAGACCTGTATAGGACTTATTGTCTAATCATCCATTTTTAGTGGTAGAAGGCTTATCTTTAACCAATGTTTCTTTTTTCTTAATTACTAAATTCACACATTGTATTCATGAGGGATGGACAACACGGACTTGAGTTAGACTTAGCAGACACGGGGGAATGAGCATGCTATGCAAGTTTCCCCATGCGCAACTCTGCCACTACTCCTCAGTCCTCCAAGACAAAACAAGGAACAGTGGCAGAATTATGCCTGGAGAAGCTTTCTTTTCCATTCCTGGGTATCTCCTTAGCAGAGGCAGCAAGTTAGAGTTGTTGGGAGAAATATTCTGCACCACTAATGAAAGTGATGAAATGCATATTTTTACTATATCAGACAAAACAAATTTGTTTTCCCCCCTAAATCAGAGGGATTTGCACATGTCCCCCCTGATTAGAATTTCTCCATATTTGTCACCTTTTTTGAGGCTTCATAGCTCATCAGTGGGTTGTTCCACACTTATGATGATAGTTTGCCCTGAGTCAAAATTGTTACTGCAATATCTTCAACTGCCAGCAGCCATCAGTGCCACCTGCAGCCTCCATTAATGTTATTTAAAGAAGTGTTGTTTTATCTCATTTGTGAACTAACACATGTTTTTTAATTCAAATTTATATTCCTAATCAAGGGTTTGCACATTCTCACTGAGAGCATTTTTCAAAATTAAATTAAGTGAAGCCTTAATTGGCGTTCAGTTGATCATAACAAATTGCAGTGACCCTATACATACTGCTCCTTTCTCCCTCTTAATAATGGAGCTGCCAACTTTCAATAAAAGGCCACAGGGAAGATTTCATGGACTTTTTCTTTCTGTAATATACTTGAGATTTGTTCTTTTATTTTAATTTTACACTGTATGTTGCCCTCATTATCCCACTATGATTCAGTTGAGTTTTAGGCAGTTCCTCAATTATATGGCATAGAATGTTTTCTTTATGCTATGCTATTTCAACTTTTATAGTATAGAGCATGTGCTGATTCCTTGCAAAGTTCGGTGCTAGGTATTCCAGATGCATAGGACCCTTGAAATAATATCATAAGACTCAATATAAGACAAAAACCTGACAGATTTATTCAATACATCCATTCTGGGTGAATGCATACTTAAAGTTAATTAAATGGTAACTGAGTGTACTATCCCATCGTGGACTGGGTGGCTTGTAAAGTGTGATATGGATTTTACATTAGCTGTGTCAACTTGGTTGTCCTAAAATACTCAAAAGACTAGTCCCATTACATCTCCATGATACACTATTGCACTCTTGGCAAGGTGGAAAATCATTTTCCTCTGAAGCACCAAGTACTAACCAGGAGGCAGATTATCTGGCCAGAAGGGCCAACGGTATTCTCAGATATAGCATTTCCAATGTTCCTTGATTCAGGGTTCAGTTGTGTCATTAAAGGCACAGCCCCAAATGGATGGTAGCATAGTCCCATCATGTGAACAGCCTACTCTGCTGGCCAAGAATGACCCCATCTCCTTCTCATAGCTTTTGGGATGCCATGTTCCAGGAAGCATCTGGAGGGCCTCTTGGAGCACAGGGCCTCCAACTGCACCTCAGTGCTGCACAATAATGCAAGAGGAGGGTCTCTTTATGCCCTCCCTTATGCATCTATGAAGTAGCAGAGCACAACCTGGCCCGTAAAGGGTTGGCAAGTATGTTGGGTATTTTTCATTCTGGTATCAAGGAAAAAATGTGATGATTTTGTAATTGGATACACTGTTAATGATGTAAATTAAATACATTTTTGCATACAGGTTCCAAACCACATCACAATAGAAGCATCAGTGCATCTGAGCTAGCATTTGGTATATGGTAGGTGAAAAATAATGCAGAAAGAGGTCATACATTCTTTAAAAATATACCCTAACATAGCAGGACCTCCATCAATTCTTGAGATAGTCAGATCTATCAGTGACTTCAACAGGGTAGCCTCCCAGAATAGACTTTATCTTTATTTGACTGAGTAGTGGGGATTTCAAATACCATGAGACTTATTTCTGCAATTTTATTGACATTGCTGACTATCCCTTTCCCAGCAGTAGAAAAAGGTCATGTTTCAAACTTAAGTTTCTGATAACATCGATCCCCCAACCTGTTTTAAACACCAGTTCTAGTTAATTTGGTTTAAACATAGCTTGACCAGCCATTGTACACAAGGCTAAACCAGGTTTAAAACAGTGTTTTGTATTCTGTCTAGATAGGGGACTAAAACACTGTTTCTGAACTTGGTTTAAACACTATTTGATCCCGTGCCCACAAGCTGGACAAAACTTATATAATACAAATGAACTTGAACTGATTTTTAAATGGTTTATATGACATGGTTCCCAGTGGTCCTAGTGTAGCTGAAGCCTTCCTCAAATAAGGTTCTGTTCAACTGATTAGTAGGATAAAACAGTACAATCCTTAAAATACTGTCATACCAATAGATGATTCAAACTGAAGCTAGTTGCTCATCCTATTGCCATATTTTTGTCAAATCTTCTTTCAGTCCCAATTTAATTTCTAATAAATATTTGGGGCCAGTTCCTCAGCAGATTTAAATTTACATAGCTCCACTGACTTACGTTGGCTGTGGATCTTCAATCTCTCCTTTCGCAGTAAGGGTCTCAAAAAAGGTATTTTCTCCTCAAATCACATTTATTATAATAATTGTATAGTTTTCATTAACCACTGATCTCTTCTCAATGCTAATAGTCTGTAACTTTGGAAATTGAAGTGTTATTTGCTTAAATGTTGCTGTTGACTCTGTAGACCATAAAATGTGGGTATTGTTTTGCCTTAGTATTTCACTGGGCCATATATACTGAATCACTGATCAGCATTTCACATTGTGTAATGTAATAAGAATACTTAGCCTAAGTGTCTGCAAAGGGCTATGTCTACACTTGAAACCTTACAGTGGCACAGCTGTACCGATGCAGCTACGTTGCTGTAAGAGGTCTTATGTAGCCACTGTATGCTGAGGGGAGAGAGCTCTCCTGTCGACATAATTAAACCACCCACAACAAGCAGCTGTGCACACTATCACTTATGTTGGCGAAACCTACGTTGCACAGAGTTATGTGTTTTTTCACACCCCTGAGTAACATAAGTTTTGCTGACATAAGTGGTAGTGTAGACATGGCCTAAGTAAGCCTCCCAGCATCCCTCCCAACAAGTAAGTATTTTTATCTCCATTTTACAGGTGGGGAAACTGAGGAAGAAACCGATTAAGTGACTTGGTCAAGATCACCCAGAAAATTGTTCAGTGCTGAGATTAGAAATCAGGAGTTTATGCGCTGCTGCTCTAAAAAGGAGCAGCGGGGATTCCTGGCTGACCTGGATGCTGTTTGCTGCATCATACATGCTAACCAGCTAGAAACTGTATGTGCACATTAGCCAACAGATCATGCTCTCTTGAGGCTGGCATGCCTGGGCTCATGTGTCACCCTCTTTTTCTCATACTGCTCTCTTAAGCACTAAAGAGGTTGGCTTCTCTGCTTCTTGTGCTAAGGGGAGGGAAGAACAGCATCTGACTCTCAATACAAGCTGAATTCCACATTACTATATTAGGGTCAAGTGACTGATTTGAGAATACTATGAGTTAGGATATACTTTAATCCATAGGCCTGATTCTCCTCTGCCGTCCTCCTTGTTTAGTCGCTTACATCTATGTAAAGTGGGTGCAAAATGCTATCAAGAAAGAATGGTAGAGTTTTAGCCTCCATTTACACAGGTGTAAATGACTACATCAGGAACAAGATAGGACAGAACCAGGCCTCATGCTATCATCTTATTTGCTTTGAGCTCACTGTAGGTCCCAGTATTGAACTAACAACTCAGTTTCTACTCAGGCAAACTGCCAGTAAGAAAGCAGTGGGAATTTTGCTTAAGTAAGGACTTCAGGATTGGGCCTGACAGTTTGTGTGAATGCCAAAAATTATTTTAAAATAGTTCGTAGAATATCATCATAAGATAATGTAACATCACAGTGGGCGATCTATTTAAACTGTTGCACATTAAAACATGAGTGGGTTCATGACATCACTTTTTTGCAGTCTTGCTCTCTGTTGAGATTATTACAAAAGGCCCTACTGCAGATTGGAAATTTAAGTACAGGAAAAAATAAGTGCCCTCCAATTTCTCTGGAAGGTAATAATACAGTAGTGATTTTAAAGTAAAAGTATGTGTGTCAATGAGAATCTTTCTGAGGTTGAAGTTAAGGTGCATTTGGCTGATTGAGGAATTAGTGAGTACTGTGGATGATTGTATCTGATAACAAAAGGGAGGTGGTGATGAGGAGTATGATTCCATTTGGGTCTTGTGATGTTTGTTTGGTAAGGTGTACTGATGCTGGAAAGGAGGTTAATTATGCTAATGATGACTAATCAGAGGATTTCCTTGCCTTTAGTTATTGTGTGGATAAAAAAAAAATTTGCTCTACCACTGACTTGCATGAACTTGGTCAAATCATTTAACCTCCCTCTACCTCCATTTTCTCCATGGGGATAATCATATGTGCCTAATTTACTGGGGTATTATAAGGCTTACTGTTTGTGAAATAGGTTGTGATTCTCAAATAAAGGTACTTCAAAGTATAAAGTGTCATTTTTTGATTGAAATATAGTACATGTCAGATTTTATATACTGAAAAACCTTGAAAGCATATTTAACTGGCTTTAATGAATTATAGTTACATTATAAGAACATAAGAATGGCCATACTGGGTCAGACCAAAGGTCCATCTAGCCCAGTATCCTGTCTTCTGACAGTGGCCAATGCCAGGTGCCCCAGAGGGAATGAACAAGTAACATCAGGTGATCCATTCCTTGTCGCCCATTCCTAACTTCTGGCAAACAGAGACTAGGGACCTATTTGTCAGAAGCTGGGAATGGGCGACAAGGAATGGATCACTTGGTGATTACCTGTTCTGTTCAGCCTAAATGAAAACCAAAGAATTCAACTTGTAAATTAATCCTATCTCAGATTACTTACGCTACCTTAAAGGCACATATTTTGGCTAAGTTGCTGTCATGTCAACTCTTGTCCGTGGACATGAGAAAAATCTACATAACAACTGAAAACAATCCACATAGTAAGAAAACAATTTCATACCTGTATTTATGGAACATTATACAACCCGCTGATTGTTCAACTACAGTTTAATTTATCAGAGCAGATATGTTTTTTCCAAATTTGCAAACAAGGCTCTTTTGCGCCTTATAAATTCCCATAATTCTTATGCACTAGGCAAAAGTGTGTTTGATTTGTAATATAAATAATCTTCTTACAAGTAAGTTTATCATTGTATAAAACTTATCCAGCATCTAACATTGGATTAGGAAAAGAATGTTTTTATGAGCTAGTAGAGCTCTTATTTCTTACAAGCCAAGAGTTGTAAAAATATAATTGCAATTCCTTCTGGCTGAGATAAGAACGGTCAGTACCAGACAGGGTTTTACTTCACATGCAAGGTAGAGGCACAACACTGTTTTGAAAACAGGACCAAAGTCAAGGATTTGTGCTCTTAAACATGACCTGCTAGTAATTTTGAATAAATCTAGCTATTTTAGGATGATATACTGGATACTCCAAATTACCAAGGCATATAGGGTTAAATTTTAATCTTTGAAAATCTTGATAAGCTTCAGTACACTTTCAGCACATTTGCCTAGTAGGAGATTTTTCAAGTCTAATTAGTGGTACCACAGCCACCTATCCAAAATTGAATCAATTTGTTATTCTTCTAGCTTTAATTAAGTGATATATTCATGTAAGCAGTGTCAGGGTGAGCTCCACCTTGACATCTGGTGGTGAGGTGTGGCAAGTTGTGGAAAAGAATTTTGGGGGCCAATCTCATTTGCATAGGTACACCCACCCCACCTAGAATGAGGTCATAGCTGCCCAAATGGTCACTTTGGCTGCTGTGGGATCCCCAGTGTCTCTGTTATTGGGGCAGGAAGAATAAATTGTTATTACCCTGATTATGGGAACTGTGCTTGGAACTGTACGTGGCCTTTTGTTATGATGGAGGGACTCACCATCAACTAAGTAGCACTCGCTAGGCAAGGGTCATGGGTTCCAAAACTCTGTGAATTGAGAGAGGTTGGGGACAAGTATTAATACTTGGTGGTATGGGCCCCTTGGTGAGGGCCTTACATGCTAATTGCACTTCCTCCTCTCTCCACTGTGGAATATCAGAGCTAATTTAATTTCATTAGGAGTCTAGTTACATGCTGCTGAGCTCACTTTGGGCTAATGGTGCACCAGCACTGAGGCTCCTTTACAAGCTGAATTCACTAAAGAGTTGAACTGACTAAGAACTGAAATCACTGAGCGTTGTGTTAAGTAGTGGGGGAGCCTGAAGATATATTGTGGAGAAGTTTGCCGGACGGCTGGAGTGCCTTGTGGACAGGCTGGTGGAGCAGTTCATGGGACGGCGGGAGCTGCTGGTAGGACGCAGAGCAGTTTGTGGGACGGTGGGAGCTGCTTATGGGCCGCAGAGCGGAGCTGAGTGAAGCAGTTTGTGGGGCGGCTGGTGGAGCGGAGCGGAACGAAGGCCTATGGAGCTGTGGGGTGGTCAGCTTCAGATCATATAAGGTGCCTTTTACCCCTGCCCCCATCTCCAACCAGGTTGGGAGGTAAAGCTCTGCAGATAAGCTTTTGAACTCTGGGGCTGCCCTGACCAGGGACAGAGACTTTTGGGTCATTGGGGTTGCTGGACTCAAGAACCAAAGGGAAAGGGCATGCCCCAATTTGCTGGCAAGAGGGAAAGTATTGCCTCTGGGAGGCGCACAGCGGGGGTGGTATATATTTGTCCCAGGTCACTGGGTGGGGGCTCGAGCCGGTTTGCATTGTGTTATTGGAATGGATCCCCTAGATATTGAACCCGGCCCTTGTTGCTGCCAACTCTGACGGGCAGAAGGGTTACATTCAGTAAACTAGAATTTGATCTCAGATGCTTATCTTTAAAATCTGACATCTGGAACATTAGGAGACGTTTTATGATAAGCAGTAATATGTTGACGTTAGAACCTAGCCTATTATTCTTTTTCCTGTAAGATTTTTCTGGGGCCTGTTGGAGATATGGCTTGTGCTTTGTTCTGCTACCACTGCCCTCAAAAGTAAAAAAACAAAACAAAAAACAAACAAACTTAAGAGCCAGGCTCTTCCTGGAGTCTTGTTAGCTAAAGAGCTAAGACCCAGGAGTAAGAATCCTTCAAGATAACTTCAAAAGGCAAAAAGAAAAAGGAGTACTTGTGGCACCTTAGAGACTAACCAATTTATTTGAGCATGAGCTTTCGTGAGCTACAGCTCACTTCATCGGATGCATACCGTGGAAACTGCAGCAGACTTTATATATACACAGAGAATATGAAACAATATCTCCTCCCACCCCACTGTCCTGCTGGTAATAGCTTATCTAAAGTGATCATCAGGTTAGGCCATTTCCAGCACAAATCCAGGTTTTCTCACCCTCCACCCCCCCCCCACAAATTCACTCTCCTGCTGGTGATAGCCCATCCAAAGTGACAACTCTTTACACAATGTGCATGATAATCAAGTTGGGCCATTTCCTGCACAAATCCAGGTTCTCTCACTCCCTCACCCCCCTCCAAAAACCCACCCCCATACACATACAAACTCACTCTCCTGCTGGTAATAGCTCATCCAAACTGACCACTCTAAGTTTAAATCCAAGTTAAACCAGAACATCTGGGGGGGGGGAGTGGGTAGGAAAAAACAAGAGGAAATAGGCTACCTTGCATAATGACTTAGCCACTCCCAGTCTCTATTTAAGCCTAAATTAATAGTATCCAATTTGCAAATGAATTCCAATTCAGCAGTTTCTCGCTGGAGTCTGGATTTGAAGTTTTTTTGTTGTAAGATAGCGACCTTCATGTCTGTGATTGCGTGACCAGAGAGATTGAAGTGTTCTCCGACTGGTTTATGAATGTTCTAATTCTTGACATCTGATTTGTGTCCATTTATTCTTTTACGTAGAGACTGTCCAGTTTGACCAATGTACATGGCAGAGGGGCATTGCTGGCACATGATGGCATATATCACATTGGTGGAGGCTCGTTCACCTGCACATCCACCAATGTGATATATGCCATCATGTGCCAGCAATGCCCCTCTGCCATGTACATTGGTCAAACTGGACAGTCTCTACGTAAAAGAATAAATGGACACAAATCAGATGTCAAGAATTAGAACATTCATAAACCAGTCGGAGAACACTTCAATCTCTCTGGTCACGCAATCACAGACATGAAGGTCGCTATCTTAAAACAAAAAAACTTCAAATCCAGACTCCAGCGAGAAACTGCTGAATTGGAATTCATTTGCAAATTGGATACTATTAATTTAGGCTTAAATAGAGACTGGGAGTGGCTAAGTCATTATGCAAGGTAGCCTATTTCCTCTTGTTTTTTCCTACCCACTCCCCCCCCCAGATGTTCTGGTTTAACTTGGATTTAAACTTGGAGAGTGGTCAGTTTGGATGAGCTATTACCAGCAGGAGAGTGAGTTTGTGTGTGTATGGAGGTGGGTTTTTGGAGGGGGGTGAGGGAGTGAGAGAACCTGGATTTGTGCTGGAAATGGCCTAACCTGATGATCACTTTAGATAAGCTATTACCAGCAGGACAGTGGGGTGGGAGGAGGTATTGTTTCATATTCTCTGTGTATATATAAAGTCTGCTGCAGTTTCCACGGTATGCATCTGATGAAGTGAGCTGTAGCTCACGAAAGCTCATGCTCAAATAAATTGGTTAGTCTCTAAGGTGCCACAAGTACTCCTTTTCTTTTTGCGAATACAGACTAACACGGCTGTTACTCTGAAACCATTCAAAAGGCAAGTAATTTTCTCTCATCTGCCCTTATCTCTGGAGGGCACAAAAGATAAGAGCTTTTGAGATATCAGATAAGTTGCTTATTTGCATGCTGATCCCTGTAAACTAGCAAGAGATAGATCAAATCTGCTTTGAAAGGAGTAGACATTGGTGTCTCTAAAAAGACATCCCACCTGCTATGAACAGCCAGAGTCTTTACACTGAATTGGTTTTAGATTATTAGGATCATTTGTTCCGGGTCCAGAACACTTAAACACAGATAAAAACTGGCTGTACATGTCACTTTAGATCTACATTCATAACGGAGAAACAATGTGCATTTTTGAATTTGTGACCAGACAATGTTACTGTTATGAGGTGGGTGAAACCTTGTTAGGGTCGAGTTGAAACCTCGCTGAGACTGATGGGTTTGAACTCACCCTTCAATTAACATAACTGTAAGGATAAATTAATCACAAGCCCCTACCTAAAGATAAAAGGGTTGTGAACCTGCACAGGACTGAGTGAGTGGAGGTTTTTTGGTTATTTTGCTGAGTACTACTTATGTTTTCTGTGGGGGGTGGGGGAGAGAAAGGAGAGGGAGAACACACAGAAACTGAGAACAGACAGAGGCAAAAAGCAAGAAAGACAAGCAGTAACCTATGAGCACAATGTGACCCTGGAAAAAGCTAGAGAAAGAAATTTTGGGTCTGGTGTTTGCTAAAGCTTGGCTCTGAGTAAACTTTTGGCGATGATTGGAACTTGGCAAATGCTAGTTAGAAATCTTATGAAAAGAAAGATCCAATTTGCAGGGCACATTTTAAGAGGTTTAATGGGTAGTGCATGTTCACGGGCACTGGAAGGGGAAAAGTTGATAGCAGAAAAACATGAGGTAGAAAAAGATCTTGGATGGATGTTGTGGTATCCTGAGTGGATCAAAAGGACTATTAATCCACAAAGAAATTAGGAGATGATCATACAGAATGGGCTACCATGGTTGCAGACCTCCAGTCATGAAGATGCCATGTAAGAAGAAGTAGTTGGCTGAAGAGGCTTAGGGCTGTAAGCTAAGAAATTGCTCATTTATTTCTTGGTTTCCCCCATGTTCAGAGAAGCAAGACTTTTTACATGCCTTTATAAAGGCAGGGTAAAAACCTTTAAATCCCTCCTGGCCAGAGGAAAAACCCTTTCACCTGTAAAGGGTTAAGAAGCTAAGATAACCTCGCTGGCACCTGACCAGAATGACCAATGAGGAGACGAGATACTTTCAAAGCTGGAGGGCGGGGGGGAAACAAAGGGCTCTCTCTGTCTGTGTGTTGTTTTTGCCGGGACCAGAGCAGGAATGCAGATCAGATCTCCTGTAAAGAGTTAATAAGCAATCTAGTTAGATATGCATTAGATCCTGTTTTGTTTAAATGGCTGATAAAATAAGTTGTGCTGAATGGAATGTATATTTCTGTTTTTGTGTCTTTTTTGTAACTTAAGGTTTTGCCTAGAGGGATTCTCTCTGTTTTGAATCTGATTACCCTGTAAGGTATTTACCATCCTGATTTTACGGAGGTGATTCTTTTACTTTTTCTTTAATTAAAATTCTTCTTTTAAGAACCTGCTTGCTTTTTCATTGTTCTTAAGATCCAAGGGTTTGGGTCTGTGTTCACCTATGCAAATTGATGAGGATTTTTACCAAGCCTTCCCCAGGAAAGGGGGTGTAGGGCTTGGGGGGATTTTGGGGAGAAAGACGTTTCCAAGTGGGCTCTTTCCCTGTTATTTTTGTTAGACGCTTGGTGGTGGCAGCAATAAGGTCCAGGGACAAAAGGTAACATAGTTTGTACCTTGGGGAAGTTTTAACCTAAGCTGGTAAAAATAAGCTTAGGGGGTTTTTCATGCAGGTCCCCACATCTGTACCCTAGAGTTCAGAGTGGGGAAGGAACCTTAACACCTTGTAAATAAGCAAGATTGCATCAAAGAAAATATCAGACTCCATCAATTTCTGTTTCCAGCTGGAACATCCCAGAGTCTGAACTTTAACTAGTTGCTTAGATGAAAAAGGAGCAACAGCATTTGTTGAAATCCCATTTCCTTTCCCTCCTTATTTCCATATAGATCTTACTAAAGGATTGGAGTTAATCCTCTGCTACACTTCTTCTCATTCCTTTCTTGATTATGTTGTTGCCTTACTGTAGGCTGTGTGGCCATCCCTTCTTCTCAGTCTCTGAGGGAGGCCATGCCTCCTTGCTGTCACATATCTGCAAAGGTGAGCTCAAAGGGGGGGGGGAATTAGCTACATCTAGTGTTCCAGCCGGGCAGAGCAGGATGGCAGCCAACAGTAGGCTCTGACCTGCAAGCAGGACAGAGTGATTAGGTAGTCCCTGAGCCCCAGGCCGTCAGCCAGAATGGGACAGTCAAGCAATGGGTTGGCTCTGGCCTGCAAGCAGGGCAGAGCAGCCAAGCAGTCTATGAGCCCTAGGCCCAGTCAGGGCAGGGCACCAATAAAGTCTAGGGGCTCAGGTAACGGTTGCCTGAGGAGCGCAGGCCTCCAGGCCTAAAGATGGGGGAGTACTGCCACAGCACAGGGTAGGGTGGCAGCAGGAATGCAGGCCCGCCCAACTCCACAACATCCCAACCCAGAGCCCTAACGGTGGCAGAGTGGCCTGCCACTGGGTCAGCAGGGATCCACCCGCAACTGTACATACTGACCTTGTATCAGGCCACTTCCCAACCAGACGGTTGCCTGCTTTCTCTGGGATGCTTCCTACTCTCCCCATCAGGTGTATTTGTGTCCGTCATCTTGGGGAACGCCAGCCAGGTGGCAGCTCCTCAGCATCTTGGTTGGCCGGCAGCCCGGGGAAATCTGGCCAGTCCTCAGGCAGCAGCTCCTTGGCACCTTGGTCGGCCAGTGGTCCTGAGAGCTCTGGCCAGTCCTCAGAAGGCAGCTCCTCTGCTGGCTCTAGCAAAAGGCAAGATGCTTCCATCTCCTATGGCAGCTCTACCACAACTGAGCTGCACGCCCACCTTTTGTACTTCCCCTTCCTGACCCGCCCATCCACTTCCATCGGGACAGACACGGCTCTCCTGGTTCAGCCCACCAAGGGGCTTGTTGTGGTCCCTCCTTCTCACTTTCTGAGGGAGGCCACGCCTCCTCACTACACTTGCATACTTTACTTTTACTTTTCACTCTGGCCCACTTTTTGTGTTGTGTAGGCTCTGATATTTGCTGTTTTATGGTTTCTTTCCTGCTAGAATGGACTCGGCCTAAACTTTGTGATATTTATCTAACAGCTGAAAACCAGAGTGTACTTCAAAATCTCAGTGTTGTTGGCAGATCGTAAGCAAATAAGATGTTTGGGGCTGGCTCAATAATGTAGCATGTAATCCCTGTAAGGCTACATGAGAGAACCAGGTTTGATTGTCAGGGCTGGGCAGGATTGGGTGTGGAATGGAAGCAGGGCTCTCGACTGTGGTGGGGAAAGTGCCAGAAAATGGTTAATACTAACCTCCCTCCCTTTCCTCGGCTGATAGAACTGACAGTCTACGAAGGGAGTTCCTTCCAACTGAAATGTTCCTTCATTTCATTAGGTCACATTGGAGAATTTAGGCTCTGAGGAGATCCCTGCTGACAACCCAGTAGAGAACTGTTCTTCTTGCAGTCTCCAGCCGTACCATGTGGTTTTGAGACGAGATAAGTGTGTAGAAGACACTTGAAAAAAAAAAATCTCTCCTACAGAAGCCTGAGAGATTGCACTTCTGTAGGTTATGTACATTTTCTGTGCACCGTAATCTTTTTTATTTATATTCCAGTAGCACCTAAATGCCTTGATTGGATCCCCATTATACTGGGACCACTACAAATGTATAGAAATACAGTAACTGCTCCAGATTACACCCCAATCCTCCAGAGACTTACATATGTCCTTAACTTTAAGCTTGTGAGTTGGCCCCTTGAATTCTCACCAAAGCAGACAAGACAGACAAAGGGTGGGGGAAAGGGATACAACATACAAGAGGTCAGAGTGTCTAGCAAATGTCTTCTTAGGTCTAGAGACTTTTTCTTTGTTTGCTGTTGTTGTTTTTAACGGGGATAAGCTGGATAACAGGGAAAATGTAGGGAGTGAAAAAGAGAGGGGAGAAGAGAAGGGAGGAAGTGCCAGCAGAAGACTGAAGAGCAGCAGATTGGAACAGAGTTAAAAGTTCAAAAACAGACATTATTCTTCTATTTAAACATGATACTATGCTGGAATAGTCACCAGGTCCATAAAATATAAACATAAGAATGGACCTACTAATTCATAAATTCAGTAGTAATCTCTCTTTGCTTAGGTTTGTCATTTTGATTACTCTATCTATACAAACATTTCCTCATTTTGAGTGGGCTTCTTAATAGATGGTGCTGAAGTCCACTGTCACTTGCTGAAAAATGAGATCACATGATTAGAGATTGGTCAAACCCACAAGTTGAATTTCCCCAAGAATCTGGGTTGGATCCATCTCTTTAAATAATTTAGAAAATCTCAATCTTTTTGTCTTCTCTAATTTAAGATCTTGAGTAATGTTCCCTTGGTATCGGTTCTATTAAAGTAAGTTACCTATTTTTCTGGTAAGACAGGAGTACCACGGATGCTACAACTGTTGCTCCACAGACTACAGTGAAGTATTTACGTTAACATGTCTGCTTTTATTTCCCTAAAATCAGTACACTAGATAGTTTATATCATCCTGACAATTTCTTTATCATGTATTTTCTCTCACCTTGAATAACTCTATGGGTGCATCTGTGCTAGTGATTACCACCAGAATGCCATATTATGTTAAAAAATTAACATGAAATTCACCTTGTGCAGAGGGCCAACACAGGACCTATGGAGCACTTAAGTCCCACTTAAACCCCCAAATTAAGGTTTGTGTGAGAGTGATGCATAGGTCTTGCACACGTCCTCTGCACAGCAGTGAATTTCATCCTTAATAAATAGGGAGTTTTGTTCTTTAAATTCCTTTTACACATTAAAATGCTTACAAAGAAAGCAGCCTGATAGTACTGCTGGCTGGTCAGTACCAGCAAGTTCTGTCTGAGTGCGGGTAAGGAAAAAAGTTTGCTTCTAAAAACTTGGCTCTGATATCTTACTGTGTGTTCTGCTGTAAGTGAAGACTTTCTCACCCCAAATAGTCTTGCATCTCAGATGGTATTCCGGCACTCTGTGAATCTCAACCCTTCTGTCTACTGCATCACTGGTGCACCCATAAATTGGTCTCCAATATCCTTTCTTTGCTGATGTTTGGCCCCTGAAGAATCTCTCGAGATCCAGTGTTAACCACATTTTCAGTTTTCTTTCCAGCTCCCCGACATGATATTTTGATTATAAAAATCTTCTTTCATTGGCATCACTTGCTGCGACTTGGATTACCATTGATGGGAACTGCCCAGCATCCTTTAGAGTAACTGGTATCTTTATTGTGAGGGTATTTGTCCTGCCAACTGGGAGGCAACATATCATCTTGTTTTCTGTTGGCCATAGATGTTTTGGACTACATTTCTCATTATGTAGTCACCAATTGGGATTATTAATTTCTGGATCCCTTTAGGTGGTCAAAAGATCGCAGTACTGATTTTGAGACAATACCTTCATCAGGTGTTGGTGGTGACTGGTACGGAAGGCTCCATATCAAAAAGTGTCCTCTTCCTTCCCTTTCTAGAAGTCAGTTCTGTTTTATGTCCACTCATGCCCATATACAAAAGAGCAGATCTAAGAAATTAATCTGTTTTTCTATCAGTAAAAGCAGTTTTTTCTAAATGAAATTGTTGCAGAGAAGCCTTCCATTTCAGCCACTACAGATAGGTTGCCATGAAGAAGAATCATCCTCTCGAACAGTGTGTGGTGGGGTGTCCCTAAACCCACATCACCAAATCCTCCTATCCATCATTTACCCTATTCTACCTCAGTTGGCAACACTTGGGGCTGGCTGGAATGAAGGCTAGTCTCTGACACCCCCTGGATGTTTGACTTTATTGTCTTAGTTTCTTAGTCTCTGCAAAAGAGTAATAATAGACCTTATCTCCTACCCCTCTTTCTGGGGTGTATTGTTTTGCTGACAGCCAGGATGGCTCCGGGAGTGGCATGTCCCACAGCTTCCTCCTCCTCAGCTAGACTACCTTTGTTACCCTCATTCTTTGGAAGAAGTAGCCTTCTTCCAGTTCACCACCCCTTCCTCTGGGAAATTTCCCCTTTCAAGCACCTCTTCCTCCAAGCTGAACATGCCTTGCAGGTGTGCCTTGTTAGCACACTACAGGCCCAGAAGAGCTCATTAGCCTCCTCTAGCCCTGTGTGAGGGTGTAGCCCTTCACAAACATAAACAGAGTTCTTTAAAGAGTGTGGATTATGTCAGACCCCAAATTTACTTAGCCTTTAAAGCTGAACCTTCTTGCAGCAAATTAATTTTGTTTTGAAACTGATCCCTTTGGTCCTGAGTCATTTAAAAAAAAACCCCACAATAACATGCTGCTCTTAATGTAGTTAGTGTACAAATATAGTGGTACCAAGCTGTGCTATCAACACACAGAGGTGAATTACAAATCACCTGGTTGGATGGATCTGTTTTAGAAGATATATTATGCTTATCAGTCTCTCAAAGCACAGTTTCCTCCTTGACTGACCTTTGAGAAACATATTCCTGAGATTGTTGAATTGTTCACAGCGGATTTAGTTCTCTGTATGTAGAATAAAAAGAGAAAAGCTTAATTGCTAAAGAAGAAAGACTTTTGTTCTGTATATGTTGTTAATTTATGTTTCAGGATATTTCTGAATTGGAAATGTGTCAGCTGGTTACTACTTTATCTTGGTTTGCAATTGCTGCTCTCAGGCTTAATTGTCATGTTCATAGCTAGGAGTGTTCTCTTCTTAAAACTAAAGCCCCAATGGATGGGCAGCTAACCACAGTCTTCAGCATTTTAACCCATAGACTGCCAGTGTTTTCAGGAGTGCCAGCCATATTAATGTCTATGATGTCCAAAGGGGATTTCCCCCAATATTCAGTTTATAATACGACTTGCTGACTAATTCAAATACATTACACTCCACTTTTTGTCTATTCCTTTGCTTCCAAAGAGTCTAAGCCAAGAAAGAAAACAAACTTTTTTTTTTTTTGCCACACATTAATCTTCTTGAACAGTCTCCCCTGCTGATTGAGGTCCTTTATAGCTTACAAGGGTTGAAAGAAAAATGGAAAGAGGATATAGTAGCTATGACTATGTATCTAATCTTATCTGTCTTTCGTCTAAGCATGTATACCACAGCCATCAACAGAGTATCTGAGTGCTTAACAACTATCGCCTTAAACAGTTTATGCTTGTACTTGCTAGGTGTAGAATTAGAATATTTGATGTGTGGTATATGTTCTTGTCTGCATATATAATACAGAGTACTTGTATGTGGCTTCTTTGTTACCTATATTGCTGTTGGTCACCTATCTGTTCCAGGATGTAGCTGAAAATAGGACCACTGCAATTCTTAGCCAGTTTTTCCCTGATAATTAACTAATAACCCTTTCTTTATTATTATTTATTTTGCAGTTGCACCTACTGGCCCCATGCAGGACTGGAGCTAGGCATTATACAAACATAAAGGAAGGTGGAGGTCCCTACCCTAAAATGCTTACTACCCTTTGGAAAAATCTGTCTGTCCTTAACTTTGATCACCCCACATGCCATATACTAGCTGAGGTCTAAAACACTGCATTTACAGAAAAAATACTTTCTTATGTTTGATTTGCCAGATTCAGCTTTTGATCTTTCTTCAATCTGCTGCAACCTAATAACTCAGCATTGTGTTTGCTTTCTTTATTGAAGCAGCATGGGGTTGGCACAGGCTCTTCTAAGGGATTTCAAATCTCTTTTCAAATCAATATACTGTTGATGCTGCTGTGGCTTCTCCATTTCACAGCTGTTTCACCTATTTTGCACCTATATTTATTCTACATTTACCACCATCCAAATATAATTGCCCTAATCTAGCTCACTACTTAAGCTGTCTGGGTTTGGGGGTTTTTTTGTGCTGTTCCTCAGCATTTATATTTTTGATCATTTGCATCATCTGTACACTTAGCCCTGGTCTACACTACGGGGTTAGGTCGAATTTAGCCACATTAGGTCAATTTTAAAATGAATGCATCTACACAACCAACCCCATTCCGTCGACCTAAAGGGCTCTTAAAATTGGCTTCTGTACTCCTCCCCAGTGAGGGGAGTAGCATTAAAATCGACCTTGTTGGGTTGAATTTGGGGTAGTGCAGATGCAATTCAACAGTATTGGCCTCTGGGAGCTATCCCAGAGTGCTCCAGTGCTCTGGACAGTACTTTGAACTCCAATGCACTAGCCAGGTACACAGGAAAAGCCCTGAGAAATTTTGAATTTCATTTCCTCTTTGGTCAGCATGGCGAGCTCAGCAGCACAGGTGACCATGCAGTCCCCCCAGAACTGCAAACGAGCTCCAGCATGGACCAAAAGGGAGACACTGGATCTGATTGCTGTATGGGGAGAAGAATCTGTGCAGGCCGAACTCCGATCAAAAAGAAGAAATGCTAATATATATGCCAAAATCACACAGGGAATGGTGGAGAGAGGCTACAACAGGGACACACAGCAGTGCCATGTGAAAGTTAAGGAGCTCAGGCAAGCCTACAAAAAGACAAAGGAGGCAGAAGGTCGCTCCGGGTCAGAGCCGTATACATGCTGCTTCTATGATCAGCTGCATGGCATTCTAGGGGGGGGGACCCTACCACTACTTCACCACTGTCTGTGGGCACCTGCAAGGGGGGAGTCTCACGCAACAGGGAGGAGGATTTTGTGGATGAGGAAGAGGAGGAGGAGAATGTGCAGCAGGCAAGCGGTGAATCCGTTCTCCCCAGCAGCCAGGACCTTTTCATAACCCTGGAGCCAATACCCTCCCAAGGCGGGACCCCCGACCCTGAAGCTGGAGAAGACAGCTCTAGTGAGTGCACATTTGTAACTACAGTATAGGGTTTAAAATCAATAGTGTTTAATGTTTGATTTGCCCTGAAGAATTGGGATACATTTGCGGCCAGTACAGCCACTGGAAAAGTCTGTTAACGTGTCTGGGGATGGAGCGGGAATCCTCCAGGGACATCTCAGTGGAACTCTCCTGGAGGTACTCTGAAAGCCTTTGCAGAAGGTTTCTGGGGAGGGCTGCCTTATTTCGTCCTTCACGGTAGGATACTACCACGCCAAGCCAGTAGCAAGTAGTCTGGAATCATTGCAGCACAAAGCATGGCAGCGAATGGTCCTGGGTTTTGGTCGCATTCAAGCAACATTCGGTCTTTATCTTTCTGTGTTAGCCTCAGGAGAGTGATATCATTCATGGTCACCTGGTTGAAATAGGAGAATTTTTGTAAGGGAACAGTAAAAGGACCCCGTTCATGCTGGGTTGTTTGCGCTTGGCTAAAAGGGATCATCCCGGAGAATAGCCACGCGGTGGGGTGGGGGGAGGTGTGTGCTGCACATCCACCTGAAAACCGCAGCCCCTCCTTTTAAATGTGAAACTCAACCGGCATTGCTTGCTTGCTATGGGAAAGGATGGTACTGCAGTTTAAAACCATTCCCACATGTTATGAAGGCGTAAGAAGCCAACCCCAAAAGGCTTACCATGGCTGCCTGGAAACCGAATTCTGTTGCCCAGCTGTTTGTGATGTGTCATCATAGCGGCAGGTGCTCAATATAAAAGGCAAAATGTGACCTTGTACCTAAAGCACATGTGCTGTCTGCTGTGAATTGCTTGATTCACTGTAAAAGAGTCTCCCTTTTGTTCTCAGAAATGTATCATCTTAAATTTTACTCTCCCTTTTTATCTTCCCCCTAGGTGCAGATGTTTCTATGCGCTCGCTATCATCTCCGTCCCTGAGGTTATCGCAGATTAGAGGGCGAAAAAAGCGCACTCGCGATGACATGTTTTCTGAGCTCATGCAGTCCTCCCGCACTGATAGGGCACAGCTTAATGCATGGAGGCATTCAGTGGCAGAGGCCAGGAAACCATTAAGTGAGCACCAAGAGCAGAGGCAGGAGGCGATGCTGAGACTAATGGGGGAGGAAATGGACATGATGAAGCATCTGTTGGAGCTGCAGGAAAGCCTACAAGATCACAGACCCCCGCTGCATCCATTGTATAACTGCCTGCCCTCCCCCCTAGTTCCATATCCTCCTCACCCAGATGGCCAAGAATGCGGCAGGGGGAGGCTCCGGGCACCCAGCCACTCCACTCCAGAGGATGGCCCAAGCAACAGAAGGCTGTCATTCAAACAGTTTTGATTTGTAGTGTGGCTACAATAAGCAATGTGGCCTTGTCCTTCCCTCCTCCCGCACCGCACCCCACCCCATTTGGGCTACCTTGTCAGTTGTCTCACTTTTTTTAAATTAATAAAGGAAGAATGTATGGTTTCAAAACAATAGTTACTTTATTTCCTTTGCCAGCTATGATCAAAGGGGGGAGGGTGGTTGGCTTACAGGGAATTAAAATCAACAAAGGGGGTGGGTTTGCAGCAAGGAGAAATACACACAACTGTCACCCGTAGCCTGGCCAGTCATGAAACTGGTTTTCAAAGCCTCTCTGATGCGCAGCGTACCTAGCTGTGCTCTTCTAATCACCCTGGTGTCTGGCTGCTCAAAATCAGCTGCCAGGCGATTTGCCTCAACCTCCCATTCCGCCATAACCTCTCCCCCTTACTCTCACAGATAGTATGGAGCACACAGCAAGCAGCAATAACCATGGGAATGTTGGTTGCGCTGAGGTCTAACCTAGTCAGCAAACAGCACCACCGAGCGCTTAAAAGTCCAAAGGCACATTCTACCACCATTCTGCACTTGCTCAGCCTATAGTTGAACTGCTCCTTACTACTGTCCAGGCTGCCTGTGTACGGCTTCGTGAGCCATGGGAGTAAGGAGTAGGCTGGGTCCCTAAGGATAACTATTGGCATTTCAACATCCCCAACGGTAATTTTCTGGTCTGGGAAGTAAGTCCCTTCTTGGAACTGCTCAAACAGCCCAGAGTTCCTAAAGATGCAAGTATCATGCACCTTTCCTGGCCATCCCATGTTGATGTCGGTGAAACGTCCCTTGTGATCCACCAGTGTTTGCAGCACCATTGAGAAGTACCCCTTGCGGTTTATGTACTGGTTGGCAAGGTGGTCCAATCCCAAGATAGGGATATGTGTTCTATCACCCCGCCAAAGTTAGGAAAGCCATCCAGTATGACCTGCACATTTCCCAGAGTCACTACTCTTGATAGCAGAACGTCAGTGATTGCATTGGCTACTTGGATCACAGCAGTCCCCACAGTAGACTTGCCCACTCCAAATTGATTCCCAGCTGACCGGGAGCAGTCAGGCATTGCAAGCTTCCACAGGGCTATCGCCACTTGCTTCTCAACTATCAGGGCAGCTTTCATCTTGGTATTCCTGCGCTTCAGGGTGGGGGAAAGCAACTCACAAAGTTCAAGGAAAGCGGCCTTACAGATGCAAAAGTTTCGCAGCCACTGTGAATCATTCCATACCTGCAACACTATGTGGTCCCATCAGTCTTTGCTTGTTTGCCGGGCCCAGAATCGGCGTTCCACTGTATCAACCAGCCCCACTGCCACCATGATGTCCCAATTGCCACAGCCAGAACTTTCAGGAACGTCTGTGTCCATGTCCTCATCACAATCGTCTTTGTGCTGGCGTCTCTTAGCCTGGTTCTGCACAGACTCCAGGATAATGTGTGAGGTGTTTACAATGCTCACAACAGCAGCGGTGAGCTGAGCAGGCTCCATGCTTGCCATGGTATGGCATCTGCATGGGTAACCCAGGAAAAAATGCGTGAAACAATTGTCTGCCGTTGCTTTCACGGAGGGAGGGAGGGGCGACTGACGACATGTACCCAAAACCACCCTCGACAATGTTTTTGCCCCATCAGGCATTGGGAGCTTAACCCAGAATTCCAATGGGCAACTGAGACTGCCGGGAACTGTGGGATAGCTACCCACAGTGCACGCTCCGTAAGTCGATGCTAGCCACGGTATTGAGGACACACTCCGCCAACTTAATGCGCTTAGTGGGGACATACACAATCGACTGTATAAAATCGATTTCTAAAAATTGACTTCTATTAAATTGACCTTATTTTGTAGTGTAGACATACCCTTAGAAAATATTTTGCATCACTACCATCTGAATCACCTACAGAATCTGTATCACCAGTATGTTACATGATAGCTTTTGCTTGTAGAAAAGACTACAACACATTTAGGTTGCAAAATGATTTCCATTGTTCCTTATTTGGAGGCACATAATCTTCTGAGAAACCTGTCTGTTGGGCTGATAGTATCTGTTCTTGTTCTGAGCTCAAAGGTGAGTTTTTATTTTATTTCAAAAACTTGAGGAAACAGGTACAGTGAAAATGGCTGAAGTGAAGCTTTGTGTATCAGTGGTCCTTAACAAGGAGAAGAGACTTCGCTAGGCCTCTGGGGAGGGGGAAAACTACAAATTGAAAAGTCACTTCAGAACATACTCCATAGATATCTGCTAAGATTATTTTAGCAGTTTAATGAAGCTCCAGTACAAGTTAGTCTCTAGTCCTGCAAAGTTTTATGCATGTGCTGAACTTTACACACTGTGCATAGCCCTGCAGATCACTCACAGTGTATAGAGTTAAGCGTATGCGCAAGTCTGTGCAGAATCAGAGCCTTGGGGTGGTAATGGCTGGTCCCTTCAGGTGAGGTGATCAAGAGGGAAAAGAAGTTAAATAATTAGCCCAATATGCCAGAGGGCTTGTCTTCGCTGCAGAATGTACTCAAGTTATAACTCAAGCATTGTGCCTCACTCGAGTCCTGTCCACACACAAAAACTCTTGACTAAAGTATAGTGGTGCTTTTAACTCGAGTTGGCCGGCAGTTGTGGGGTATAGACTAAAATTTGAGTTAGCACAACATATCAGCTACTCAACCACTCTGTGTAGCGTGAGTGTTCTCTCACAGTGTGATCATTCTCACTTGAGCTAGGCTACCTCAAGAAGACTTAACTTGAACTTGAGCTGATACTTCAAGTAAAGACATATCTAGGGGTGGCAAGTTTCTTAGTAGTAGCTTGAGAGCACCAGGAAAGTTCACACATCAGTGTCTGGGCTCCCTAACTTTGTGTTCCTCTTCCCGCAAATAATTACTATTATTGATATTTGGGATTGATTCTTTAAGAATATGTAGGGAAATTGTATTTGCAGTTATTTGGAATGTTTAGAAATAATGGTACCAAATAATAAGAAAACAATAGAAAAGGTAGACATAAGTATGGAGGAAAACTTAGCTGGTTGTGTAGGGTAGGATGGAGGAACAGATCTATATTTGGAGAAACCTCTTTGTATTGAAAAGTAGGCCAGTCAGGTGGCGTGATGCTTTTATGACTTTGAAATGCTGAACCCATATAACAGAAGTTACACTCACATTTGAACTAGAGCAATTCTATATACTCTGATAAGGGAAAAGATTGGTACGAACAAGCTGGCAGTGTTGCCTAACAAACATTCATCTTATTAGTAGTGGCTCTGAAGCTGGATAAGCAAGGGTTAACTGAATTTGTGCTGACCCTCTTCTGCAGCTGGCTTGTTAACTCACTTGGCTGGAAGAAAGAGAAGGTAGTTCTCAGGAAGAAAACTGGGGTTTGAACAGACTTGTTCGATCTGAGAGGGTTGAGCTGCAATTGTAGTATACTAGTATGGTTGGGACAGGGGCCCTGAGTGGGACCAACCTTGGGGAGAAGGTGTAACAGTGGCAGTATAGTGCTCTGGGTAACCAAGAGCTCTAAGGAAGGGCGACTCTGAGAAGAACTTTTGGGAGGACTTTAGTTATAGAAAGTAATTTGGATGAACAGACCATAACCCAGGAGCTGTGATTCTGAGATTGTGGTGTCTTTTGTGAACAAGGACCCAGTTAAGACTTGGGCTTAGTCTACGGTTACAAAGTTTTACTGGCATAACTGTGTCGGTTAGGAGTGTGATGGATATATTTAACCAACATAGTCAAAAGTCCTCTTGTAGAGGCAGTTATACGAATACAATGGTGTTTTGTATGGCTATCCGTTTTTGCTTTGTGAAACTGGAATACGCTATGCTAGCACAACTGCATCCATGCTGGGAGTGGCTGGGTGGAGTTTGCTGCTTTAACTATATCGACACAGTTAGAGCAGCAAAACGGGTAAGTGTAGACACAGTCTTGAAGAACTTGGAGTCTTGTATGGTGTCAGGTGGGAAATAAGACCCTGCTTACACAGTGCTTCTGTAATGATTTTTTTTCATTATTATTATCACACTAAAATGTTTCCTAAGCAAAATACACTCTTCTCTGCAGTATGTGCTTAACTGCAAATGCTGGTTTGTTATTGTAGGGTTGTTGGTGTGCTGGGCTGCTGACGCTTCTTTTAAGAAAGTGCTGACTCAGCTTTTAAAGAGGTGGGGAAAAGATAGGGTAAATTAGGTAAACAACTGACAAAACAAGGGGAATAATTAAATCAAAGATTAGCCAGATCCTAACTTTCCTGGGAGTTTTGGATGTGGAGGAATCCAGTAATGGAATCTAAAGAATGGCTTGGAAACCTGAAGTTCCTGAAGGAAATGCTATCAACAAATACATGGTAAACACTGGCAGTTCCCAAGATCCCAAGCATTATGCTATATCCCTGGCTTCAAAGGAAACATTTAGATGATTCATAATGAAGTTGATAGATATTATAAGACAGTAAAAATCTATCCTAAGGCAGGATATCTTCAAAAATTTTTGTCATAAATAACTTATATAAAATACTATAACTTCAACAAAAAAAATGGGGTAAGACTTCCCACTTCCTTTGTGGTCAGTGGGGAAACCTGTTGAAAGAATGACCAGGAGCCATCATGCCTCAACACTTGACTAGATAAGCTAGCTCAAGAAAGTATGACTGGTATTTATTTGTACATCCCTAATGAAGGGGAGACATATTTTTCTCTGAGTCACTTAAGAAATGTGTAACCTGTTAAGGAGGAGTTCTAGCAACAGCCACTAATGGGATTTTAGCTAAGGAACCAGTAAGCAGTTGGGAGGATTTTAGAGCAAGAAATGTACTGACTACAGGTAGATATACAGCTCCTAGTGGATAGAATTAGAGCTGCCCAACTCTGTTATAGGCCAGATACTGCTAACAGCTAATGGAGATTTGCCTTTAGTTCAAGTGGTATGGCTTTTGGAGCAAGAAGGGATATGGCTTTTGGAGCAAGAAGATCTTAGTTCTGGCCCCCTGGTGCTGTAAAAGTTTTGTATTCCTATATTATGCTGAGTATGCAAAGGGACATTCGTGGAATGCTAGGTAGCCACAGACTCATTTCAGCGTATGGTACAGCATTCCTTTGGGAAGAAAGGCTCTAGAAAAGTCAGTATTATAATTTAAAGGTAAACTTGCAGGCTTTTTACCTGTCAAGACATGAATTCAGATCCCCAGGTTTCTGTGACTTTTTTTTCCTGCTACAGTTGCATCACTAACACTGGTTTCAGAGTAACAGCCGTGTTAGTCTGTATTCACAAAAAGAAAAGGAGTACTTGTGGCACCTCGGAGACTAACCAATTTATTTGAGCATAAGCTTTCGTGAGCTACAGCTCACTTCATCGGATGCATACTGAGCTGTAGCTCACGAAAGCTTATGCTCAAATAAATTGGTTAGTCTCTAAGGTGCCACAAGTACTCCCTTTCTTTTATCACTAACACTGTAAACTCTCTAGAGTAGGGACCATTTTCTCATTATGTATTCACAGTGCCTGACATATTGGGACCCCAATACCTTATTTGGGCCTCTAACTAATATATAAAGCAAATCAGGAGCAGACTGCCTTCTCTAAATTGCCCTTAAGTATTGTTATAGCCACTGTAGATGTGAAATGCAGAATAGTAAGGGCCTGAACTCCGGTCTTGTGTATGAAGTATAGGAGGAACTAGTTTTAAAATGTACCTGTGATTTATAAGTCTGTGCATTAATTTAGCATTCTGACATTTTTATTTTTAAAGCGTTTTAGTTCACCCTCTGTAGTAATGCTAAGAATGGTTGGATTTTAAGGTAAACATGGATTGTATCCCTCTGCTCTACCAAGTTCACAGATCAGCACTTTCAACCATGAGCCATACATTTAGTTTTGCAGTTTAGGAGTCCTGCAAAAAAGTCTGACTACAGAAATTCTTTCACAAGCTCTAGAGCCAGAAAAATATGATAAAAGAAAATTGAGGGATTAAGTAGAAAAAGAAAGAGCAAAAAATAAGCCAAACCAAAGCTGCAGGAAACTGAGCTTGAATGTAAGAGCAGCATCTGGACAGAGTGGGAAGTTGGATTTGGCAGGGACTAAAGTGTTGCAAGCACTTCAGGAAGAAATTTAGGTCCTGATCCTATAAAATTCACTCTCATATGAGGAGTTCTTACTCGTGCAAATAACCCCACTTCAGAGGGATTACCAAGGGCTGCAGGATCAAGCTCTTAGAACAAATCAGCTGTTGTTATTGGCAACACCCAGGATGGAAGACAAAGATAGAAGTACTGTAATGTAAAAGGTGAAAGGATTGTTCAGCTGTTCTTTAGAGGGTCTTTGGCTAGGTCAACTGAGTCAAGCACACTGGAAATCTAGTAAATATTCTTTTATAAGAGCAATGTGGCTGTTAAGGCAATGATGACTGTAGGAGGGGTGTATTTCAAGTATACATACTTGCCAGATCTCTCTTTCAGCTGGGACACTCCTTGCTTTTTTTGGACTCTTTCCCAGCCTCCTGTAGATTTTGGAAAGCCTCCCAGTCAGCTGCCATGTAACGGGCTTTGAACTTCAAATAGGAACACCCAGCGCTGGAGGGGACACCACCACCCTTCCTCAACTCCTCTGTTGTATTTGGTGTGTGGAAATAATGGAATTCTTCCAGACTGCAATTGCCAATAAACTGGCAAGAATAGTACCAGGGAATCTGAGAGCAGAGTTGGGTTTAAGTCATGGAGAACTTACAAGCCTTTGAAAATGGACATTTATATGTTGTAATACAGTGCCTAGTATTACTGTGCAGAGAGAGAGAGAGTGTATGCGCGCCCCTGCTGTACCTGGGACAGAAATGCCACTTAAGAAATAGGAAAGAAAATACAGAATCTGAATTCTGATGCAACTCCAATTATACCAATTGAATTATACCAATTTTTTTAATCATTTCTGGTTTGCGTGAAGCCAGTTCTGAAAAATGCTGACTGCAGTGGCACAGTTAACAAATAGGAGCAGTTAGTTTATTAACCATCATTCAGGCAAGATTACCTGCTATTAGCTGAAACTCCGGGGGGCAAGGATCAGCGTTCATGTCGCATTCCCCATCAGTACCCGGCCCAAGCTGGGGACGCTAGTGATCCAACCAATTTGGTGATGAATCCTGGTCATGTGCCATCTGAGGCATGTTGCGCATATGCTAAAGGAAAAAAGCTGAAATCCCCAGTAGCACTCATGCTTTCATCCCACTACATTAGCGGGTAGTAATATGGGACTTGCCATATGGTTCAGATCAACAGACCCTCTAGGTAGGTATGCTGGCTCTAGCCCAGAGGCGGGCAAACTGTGGCCCGCGGGACTGTCCTGCCCAGCCCTTGAGCTCTCCGCCGGGGAGGCTCGCCCCCGGCCCCACCCCCGCTGTCCCCCGTTCTTCGCAGCTGTGCCGCCGTGCAGGCAGCACTCTGGGCGGCAGGGCTGCACGCTCCTGCAGGGCAGTGCGGCAGCATGTCTGGCTCAGCCGGGTGCCACGGCTGCCAGACATGCTGCTCTGAGTGGCATGGTAAGGGGGCTGGGGCCAGTGGGTCCCGGGGGGCAGTTAGGGGACAGGGAGCAGAGGGTGGTTGGATAGGTGTGGGAGTCCCGGGGGGCCTGTCAGGGGCTGGTTGGATGGGGCAGAGATTCTGGGTGGGGCAGTCAGGGGATGGAGCACAGAGGGGGGTTGGAAAGGCATGGGAGTCCCAGGGGGCCTGTAAGGGGGCGGGGGTGTGCATAGGGGACAGGGAGTGGGGGGAGCTCCCGGGAGGGGGCAGTCAAGGGACAAGGAACAGGGGGGGTTGAATGGGTGGGGAATTCTGAGGGGAGCAGTCAGGGGGTGGGAAGTGGGAGGGGTCAGATGGGGGCGGGGCCAGGCTGTGTTGGGAGGCAAAGCCTTTCCTACCTGGCCCTCCATACAGTTTTGCAACACCAATGTGGCCCTTGGGGAAAAAGTTTTCCCACCCCTGCTCTAGCTAGTATCATCTGCTTCAGAGGGTGCAAAAATCTCCATAATGGACAAGCATGGAATAATCTGACTTTAGGGGAAGTTTCTTCTTAATCCCAGGCAGTAAGGTCTTGACATATACCCTGAAACATCAGAGTTCATATCCCTTATAACTTTTTTGCCCTATAACTGTGGATGGTGTCATCCTTATAAATGACTGTCCTGTTTTAGAATTCTGCTGACTTATTGGGGACAATGATATGTTGGGGCAGTGAGTTCCACAAATAAGTGGGTTTCTTTTTTTAACAAAACCCAACTTTCTGTCATAAATTGTAATATATTGCCTCAAACTTGTATCATGATAAAGTGTGTAGGAACACCTGGTTTACCTTCTCCGTGCCATTTATTATATATACCTAATCAAATCCTCTTTTATTCTTTTCCTCTAAATATTTCTATATGTGGAAGTCATTCTATGCCTCTAGTCATTTTTGTTGTGTACTGTTGACCTCCTGAATTTCTGTTTTCTGGTGGTTTGTTTTTTTGTTTTGTTTTTTAGAGATCTGATTATAAAAACTAAACACAATATTCAAGGTGAGGATGTATATTGACATGTAATGGCATTTTAATATTTTCACTTTGTCCTATGATTTATATATTTTTGTTCGCTTCGTGAATGTGGCTGACACTGAGCTGAGATCTTCAGTGAATGATCTACAATGACATATAAATCTTTTCCCTGAATGATGACAGTTTATTTAGGACCGAGCAGGAATTCCCAGAAGGAATAACTTGAACTACTCGTGCACTGTGCATTACCTTGCTGTGAGTGTCATTTCCTCAGCACTGAACTTCATCTACTGCCATGCTGCTCATTCATTAAGCTTTACTAGGCCCTTCTGATGTTTCTCAGTCTTCTCTAGTGTTGACTAAACTAAATTACTTTGTCATCTGAAAATTTTGCCACCTCAGTGTTCATACACCCCCCTGTTTCCTAATCATGAATTAATATGTAATCTCATAAAAGCCAATTAACAGGTTTCTATATTTCATGGCAAAATCAAGAGTGTTGTCTTGCATGTTCTTAAGGTGAGAGAAGTGCGAAGTGAAGCTGAGAGTTTCTGCCACCTGAGGATCACAGTAGATGATGCTCTTGACTTGCCAAGAATAGCAGATTTTGTTTGATGAATATTTCAGCAATCAGTTTAATATATTGAATGTTACATCTCCTCCAAAACCAAGAATAGCTCATCTGCACTCAAGAATGTGTGATTATTCTGCCTCAGCAGAGTGATTTTCAATGATCTGGTTCATTGAGTGCTCAATCAGTACTGTCATTTAAGAGATCTAGGTCTAATTCCTAGTTCTGTGGTCTCAGTCCTTTGGCCTACATCCCAAATTACATGCCAGGGAATTACATGCCAACTCAAAACTGAACCCCTGTTGGCCCCAGAGTCTCACTGTGCCATTCTGGAGTGGCACTGATGGGTTCCAAAAGGTATCCATACCCAGGTTGGGAGTGCTTTTGATACAGATTCATGAGCTATTCTGGGAGTGGGATCCTCAGAGTTTCATAGTGGGTGTAGAAGGCAAGTTATATTCTTGCTTTCCTAGATCACAACATATATATTAGTACTCATACCGAAAATCTCTTCATATAGTTTCATCACAGCAGTGGAGGTTAAATAAAAAGGACTGTGAATCAAAGCTGAGAGGCCAAATTCTGTTTTCAGGTACATAAATGTAAATCTGGAATAACTCCACTGTCTTCAGCAGTTACTCCTCTAGAGCAACACCACTGAAAGGGCAGAATTCAGCCTGAGCTTTACAGTCTTGCCTGAAATGGAGAAAAATTCTAATATAAAGTGGTATCAGGTATATGTGTGGATTTATCATAATGCAACCACAAATAATTTAAAATAATCCTAAATTTAGAAAACTGTTTAAATCCACCCACCAATAGTTACAACAGCAAGACTGGATTTTATTTTTATGAGACATATCTTTTAAATTATTTTAAAAAGAGGTATTAGTATATTCAGCTGAGCAGATCTATGTGGATGAAAAGGCACAGGAGCTTTACATTGAGGGCTGGAAACAAAAGTGATGACTACACAGAGAAGAATGAAACCTTAAGATGACTTATGCAGAGGCTATTTTACCTTGATAAGAAACTGTTAAGGGTGAGAAATGACTGAATTTTTAGTTTGTTTTGGTGATAGTCATGACAGGAAAGATAATACTAATATTAATGTTTTAGCTGAATCTGGTTTCACTTAAAATGAGTTAAGGACACATCCCAGAAAGCTGTGTTGTTCTGAGCCAGTCCTTTAACCTCTCTCTCTCTCTCAGGCCCCATGTATACCCAATTTCTGCCATATTATTAAATATACATATATTTTTTTAAAACCATGGATGGGAAATGACTTTGTGTCATGGGGCTGGTACACCCGTCACCCTTTGTGGGGTGGGTGGAGTATTCCGGCCCCATGGTTGTGTCTGTAGGGCTGCCCCCAGTCTCGGGGCTGCGTGGCCCTGTGGCCTTAGTCCAACAACCCTTGTGATCAGGGCAGCACGACCTGACAGCTGGAGTCAATGATACAGTCCGTGTTATCAGGGCAGTCTGGCCTAGTGACCAAAGTCAGTACTATGGCCCCTACTCTCAGGGCAGTGCGGTCCAATGGCCAGAGTCAATGCTAAGTCCTCTATTGTCAGGGCAGGGCAGTGCAGCCTAGCGGCCAGAGTCTGGGTGGTGGCCGGGATAGGGGAACCTAGGCCGGCCCTCTCCACCGGGTCCCAACCCAGGGCCCTATCGGTGGCAGTGTTGCCCGCCACCAGCTCTGTGGGGCTCCAACCAAAACACGCCGAGCCTTGCTCCAATTCTGTGACCGTTTCCCCACAAAACCTCCCTGGGTTACTTCCTACACGAGTCTCTGGGGTTGTCCGTCTCTGGGATTCTCCGGTCTCTCCACGCCATTCCAAGCCAGTGTGTCGGAATCCGTCTCTGACTAGCTGGCCTCCGTGCCTGGTTAAAAGTAACGGTGGTAGCCCTGGTTGTTAAATAAAGGCAGCCTGGAGGCTTTATTTTTTTGCATGCCACCCCTGGACCACTTTCATTATAACCCTGTAGCGCACAGCCCATGGTTTGGTAAAACTGCCTATTTCTCATCTATAGAAAGGATGTGCAGAAACTTCCTGGAAGCATTTCCCGTTGCTACTTCAGGAAAGGGTGGATATTCTGATCTTTCATTTTTTCCATTTATTTCCAAAAGAGGGAGGGGGTATTTGTTAACAGACTTTTCCATGGCTAATCAGACAACAGAGCTCCTAAAGGTGGGGTTGGTTTTTTTGATGCACACATTCTTGTTTTGTTTTTTTCTCAGGTTGTATATTGCATCCAGTTGGCTTGAGGAGTTTTGTCAACAATCTGTTGGTAATAAAGCATGAAGGTCATTCCTTGATGCTGGCTTTTCAGACTTGTTAACTATAGAGATGATGAGTGTTTAATCCTAATGTTATTCAAAGAAACTGTTAGACAGTAGTTCCTTCTTGATTTAAGACATCTTTAATGACTGCAATGCTGACAAGCCCAGGGCAAAGTAGCATTTCTCGCATTTCATGAACAGTAAAATACTTTGTAGTTTCACCATGAACTTTTGGCTATTTTTTCATAACAACCAAAAGCCATTTAAATACAAAATATTTTTTTTGCAGGCAACAGCCTTTTTTATGCTATGACACTGAGAACATTTTTGTGTGAAAATGGTTCATTGTAACTTGTAGCAGGCAACTAAGTGAGGCACGAATCTTGAAATTATTGTGCAGGTAAAACCATATCCGTTAGTGAAACTGTTAAACTATCAATTTAACAAAATCTCACTAAATAATATTTTACTTCTTGTCTAAAATACTTAACAGACTAAGTACCTACATATAATACTGAACTGCAGCCACCTTTGGGAAGGAGATTGGCAAATTAATTGCACAGTATTGAGGAGAGGAAAAATTTTGCTTCAGAGTCTACATTACTTACAAAAAGTGCCTTGAGATCTTAAGGGCCAAACTTTTAAATACAAAGTCCCAAGGCCAATGTGCAAAAACTGTATGCATTTGTGTTGCAGCTGTACACTTGGATTTGTAGCATCCAATTTGTGTGCACAAACGGGTATTGTTATATTTGCCTGTTTACATATGCAGTTGCAATAGATGTATATTTAAATGTGTATACATCTTTGAACATAGACCTTGGGCTGCATCATTACAAAAAGTTGGTTATAAACACCTACACAGAGCAGACAGAACTACTGAAAGACTTGCACATGTCAAACTGCATGGAATCCATTTCGTATACCAGTGAAGGAACCTGTGCATTCTTGTAGTTTAGGTATTTTAGACGTGATGCTTGGACCTCAAGACACCCATTCCTCCAGTGAAATTCTGAGTTCTATGGAAAAATATGTCTAGAGGAAATAACTAGTTGTGCACTGATCAGCTTCTGATGGAATGACGTCTGCAATGCTTTGTAAAGAGACTTTGGGGAAAGCTCTGAAGATGTGTGTTCCCTCTTGGTCTGAAAACCAGCTTGTAAGTGCAGTTTACCATAGTCTCTCTCTTTAAAAAATGGCACCAAATGCTTCTCCTCAGGAAGCAGATGTGCTAATTATGACTAAATGGCTCCTTCTTAACCTCTTTTCTGAGCAAAAATGCACTTTAAATCAGAAGAAAACCACTACAGTATTTGTCAGGCGCTGCCTCTGATAATCAGGCCTAAGGTTGGAGTGTGGGTCACAGCTAGGCGTAGGTTGGGCCTGGGCCAAGATCCGGGGCAGGCCAGGGTCAAAACCAAGATCAGAGTCTGTAGACAAACCAGGATCAGAATCGTAGCCAGAGTCCAAGAGCTGGCCAGAGGTTGAAGCTGGGTGGTTAGATTGCAAAAACAAGCCAAGTTGGTACCAAAGCCAGGGTCCAGATACGCAAAGAAGGTCCAAACCAGATAGTCGGAGCTTGAGGGTTTGAGGTGGGGTGGGAATCAGGAGGTGGAGGCAAGGCTGGAGTGGGTTGGTGACAAAGCTGGAGTGAGGTAAGGGCAGGAGCAGGCTGTGAGTTGCTGGAGTCTGGGGCGCTGTGAAGCAGCAGGAGGATTCCTGGCCAGGTAACACTGTTGCTTAGACTGATCTGCAGCTCTGCTGAGGTTGCAGAAATACCTGACCCTGGGGTCATTTGACCCATGCTCTGCTTAGGGATAGGTGCTGCTGCATGCTGGAGAGCTGACTCACTGCAGCACCTGAGTGAGCAGCCCTGGTTTGACTGCAAGTTTGCCTCGTGATTTAGCTGATACATATGGCACAGCTGAATTTAGTCCGAGAGGGTGGGTACATCTCCCTTTTACTTCAGTGGGAGTTGTGATTGCTTATGTCATGGATGAATTTGGTCTATGATATAAACACAAGTTCAGGCAGCAGTCTTGCTAGGTACTATCCTGCTGCTTCCCATTCAGCGGCTCAATAAAGGAACTACAAATGATATGCTTTTCTGTCCATGTCTCTGATGTTTGCATACACATCAGCTATACTGAAACCAAATTTAAAGTGTGGTTTAAATCAATAAAGAGAGGAAATTCCTAATTATGGCTGAGAGGCTCCTTAATGTTTTTGATTCATGCTATTCAGTTTAACATAGTATTTTAGCACACATGGTAGAAGACAATCCCTCTTCAAAATGGAGGTCCCCTGGTAAGAGCACCATTACCAGTGCCACACCTAGGTCTGGCAAGAGTACAGTACAGAGTTGCAGCTTGTATTCATTTCCTAGCTTCAGTCAGTTGAAGCCAGACTCTTACCGTTGATTGTTAATATTTTGTGTTTGAGTTTCCTTTGGATGTTTTTCAATGTTTGTTTAAAAATAAGAGCGTTGAGATGAGTTGCATATTTCAGACCAGTTTTGAAATGCGTTTCAAAGCCAAGCATTAACAACCTGAGACGTTACAGTGGCTTCCTTGAAGTGTTGTGGTCAGCTGTGGAGATCCATTAAAAACACATAATATTTACCTATAATATATAATAATAACAAGATGTTCTAATACTACAGAGTCGTTACTCACTTTCTGTCATGTAAATCTGCAGTGCTTTATACTCAGGCAGATCTGTCATGGCTGTGTTGATAATAATCTTTCTTCGAAAATCTCCCAACTGTACAGATCCACTGGTGGTAACAACAGTGGAAATGCTAGTGTAGACAGGGCAGTGATGTTTTTACCACTTTGTCTTTTAGATCTGCTCAGAGAAGATCTAGAGGATGCAGTGGTAAAAAAACATCATTGGCTCCCTGTGCCTAACTACTCTTGCACTCCCATATTTACCACCAGAGGAGCTGTAATAGTTGGAGACATCCCAGAAAAGGCTAGTATAGATAAAACTATTTAGTTCCTACTGGAAGCAGAACAATGCTAACTACAGGCATGTTCAACGGTGATGATCTTTTTCATATATGGTTGTGGCTAGTGCCATTTTGAGTACAGTTTGACTCTAGAACCTGGATAAGATGGCATTAGAGATTACTGTGCTAGTGGAAATCATGCTCTAATTATCCCAGCATGGTTCTAAACACAGTGTTATTGTGCTGTATATATGGACACACATCCTATTAGAGCAGATCTGTGTTTAAAGTTGTTTCAAACATTGTTAAAAGCCATGAGGACAGGGGCTTACTAGCTAAGAGAGTTGTTGGTATGATTTATCTGAGTAAGACAATCCACTTTCTTCACTTCCTTCCTTCAACAGTTGTGTAAAGTTGCTGTGCAGAAAAGATGACTTGCAAGGGGGAATGAGATGGTTGAACCATTTTTCCCGCTTTATGATGTCTAAAGCAGTTCTCAAGCATATTCCTTCATAATGCAGCAGAACTGTAGCTGACATCAGTTTCTGAAAACTTGCAGCTTGCATGATCCAGTGTTCCAGGGCGGACAGGGCTTTTGACCTCTGAAGAGCTTTCCAAAATGAAATTGGGGAACATCGCCGTTACACTCAGGAAATTGAAGAGGGATGGAGCTTGTCAGCATACATACTTGTCGTCATCCTCTTTGGAAGGATGGTTAGAATGATGTGCTCCTCCAGAGCTACAACAAACAACATGGGCTTACAGGCACTGCTAGCAGCTTTAAAGAAAATTCAGTGGAATAGAAGAGATTCCGGCAACTACGTGTCTTAACTATTCTTTTATTTAACAATCTACTAGAAAGTTCACATCTTGACAATATAATGATGCAAACTACTGTTAGAAAGCATGGAAAATTGCCAGATTTCAAAGTAGATAAGCCTTAGGTTTTTTTTAAAAAAGGATAATTTAAGAACTGTTTAATTGATAATAGAAAATTATGGAACTGCATGTCACCTTTGAAGCTTTCTGAATTTCCCCCCGTGTTGTTTAACCATAAAGCCACTCCTATTGTGGTTTAAACTTGGCTCTGCTGGGAAGCAAAGTGCTGTATCCTTAAAAAGGCAGCACCCACAGAGAGAAAACAGGGACACTGACTTCATGGAGGCACTGAAACAATGATGGGGTCTTTTAAAAACTGCTAAACAAAATCTAAAAAAATAACTTAGAGAAAATCTTACTTTGCTAACCGAAAGCTAGCTCAAGAAAATATCTACCAGATAATTACCAGAGCTTTCCTTCAACAACATGAAAGGGGAGAGTATGTTTCAGTCTGGTCCAATGTCTGTTGATTTACATTTCTTCAGTAATACCCAGAGGATTCTGTGTGAATACCGCTATGACGCAAACAGTCTAACTTGGCAAATGTTGCCATTACTTCAATTGCATTTGTATCTTCCGCTGAGTCACACATGTTCCTGAGTACATGGCACACTCGTGGCCAAATGCTGCACAACTGAGCTGCCAAAGCACAAGGCTGTCTGGCATCCATTTGGACCAATCCATCATCACAGAGCAAAGGTCTGGGATGCTATCTCTGCCTATTCCTCTGCAGCAGCCTGGAAGCATGCAGGATCTTGTTTCATATCAGCCACCTAAAGGAAGTAGTTCTCAAGTATTACAAGGAAGTTAACTTAAAAGAGCTGGGGAACAAAATACCTAATGCTGCAAAGCAAAGAGATTCATCAAGCATTTTTCTGGGGTGGTATCCCCAGGATCTCCTATGTTTGTCACTAGTATTTGTGCTGATAGACAGCATTCTGAAGGAGAAAAAGCTCTCCCCTAAAGGGTAAGTGTACACAGCATAGTTTGGGTCTGTGAGACCCACACCTGCAGACTCAGTGTTTCCAAGCCCATATTTGAGCGTCCACACTGCATGGGAAACCCACACCTCCCAACTGTGCCGGGACATCCATGTTGCGCTGTGGAAACCTGAGACAGAACTTCAGCTTCTGTGGGCTTATGCCATTTGCATCCTAGCATTCCTAGCACCCTAGGCAGCTGTAGCTGCTTTAGGGCTTCGTTCATAGTGGGTTGTGGGAACACAAGTCTGTCCATCCTGCATGAGTTGTCTGGAAGTGTTTTGGGTGGTTTTAGCCCATCAACACATGGAAGGGCTGGGAAGCACAGCCCTAGGGGATTGTGAAATAGCTTTGGGAGACTCCACACCTAAATCTGGTGACTCCCACTTGAGCTGCATCCACATGCCTGGGCTTTGACTTGTGTCACAACGGGACTTGGGCTCTTCCCACCCCCTTAGCAGGATCCAGGTCTTGCCCAGAGTCAGACCAATATCTGTGTGGATGGAAGGGAGGCTTGAGCATAAACCTGAGTCAAAGTGCAGGCTTAGAGTGCTGCATAGACATACGCGCAGGGAATGACCACATTGCAATAAAAAACCCACAGCACCAATTCTCAGTCCTGGAGTAAGGTGACTCAGGCTCACAAGGCTCAGGTTGCAGGCTATAAAATTGCAACATAGACATTTGGGCTTGGGCTCCAGCCTGGGCTCTGAGACCCCATGATGGTAAGAGGGTCTCAGAGCCCAAGTGTCTACACTGCAATTTTATAGCCCTGCAAACCCTACTCTGCTGACCTGGGCTAGCTGCGGCCATGCCGCAGGTCTTTTATTGCAGTGTAGACATACATAAAACTACCTCTGAAGCTGACTAGCAGACAGAGTATGTTACTCTGAGTAGTTAATGAGAGCTGTGGCAATGCTGTACACTGATATCTTGGTATTTACATTCCAGTGATTTGTGTGCAGACATAACTGGCTCCTGATAATAGCAATATTAGTTACACAAATATGGGACTTGTTCCAAGAAACTCCATTGGGTGTGTTTTAATATAAACACAGTAATGTAACCTAAGAATGCCACAAAGGGGGAAGGAAGGGTGTGATAGATTTAGTAAAGCAAACAATGCAACATTGATATTTGCATTCGATTATCTAATGAGATGAGCCAAATTGTAGCAGGTGTATTAGAGGTTGGATGAAGCCCCTTTGCCCCATCAGCACATCTGCACAAGAGATAGCCACAACCGTGCAGATGGTGCTGCAGTTGACCCCTTTGATAAAAAATTGACCATCATCGATGTCCACTGCATTTTTGGAGTGGAGCAGTGTCAGTGGACATCTTCCCCAATTAGGGCTCCACTTTTCCCCATCCCTGCAGGGGACATACTTAGTCTGGAGGGTGGTGATGCTGTCTTAGGTGGGGAAAGACATCCCTGCTACACCCATATTCCCAACTCCCCTCTCCTGCCCTTTACTGTTCACAGTCAGCAAGCCAACTATGAGTCACTGTTTGCAAGTATCAGTTTTGTTATTTCTCAAACTTGTTTCAAATCACTACTGTGTGTCTTGATATCAGGCTTTGTTTTAAAACATGTTATTAGTCACATGAGAGATGTCAGTGATGCTTTGGAAAAAAACTACATAGTTAGGTACTTTATAAAGCATGTATTATGTCCATTTCAAATATAAAGCTTTCTTTGGAGCTGACAGAATCTGAGAGATCGGTGGTTAGGGACTTCTGAAAAAAACGTTTTTTACTCTCCTCAATTAACAATCTGTTGTGTCAGTGATTACTTATACTTTACATCAATGTTATTTTTCTACTACAGGAAGAAATATTACAGGGCCAAATCCCGAAGTCCTTACTCAGTTTTCATTCAGGCAAAAGGCTCATTAAGGCCATTGGGATTCGGCTCAATGCTACTCAATAACTACTCATTGCCTCAAAAGAGAACATACTTGGGACAGATAATGGAGGAAGAAATCTCCTTGCTAGTCTTTGAATATGTCGCCATACAATAGGGTGACCAGATGTCCCCATTTTATAGGGATAGTCCTGATTTTGGGGTATTTTTCTTATATAGGCTCCTATTACCCCCCATCCTGTCCCGATCTTTCACACTTGCTGTCTGGTCACCCTACCATGCAATCTTTGTACAGGCACACTAAGCCCACAGAAATCCAAATGGGAAACAAACAGACTGAACTGTAATTCACTCCACTCTCCTGTGCCAAGAGAAGGATCTGCTTAGCCTCTGGTATCCCTTTTGGATCTGAGCGGATAGCCAAAATTTAGGATCTTGCAGTTGCTTTGATTAGGAGGAGAAATTGATATTGAAATCAGGTATCTCTTTGAGCATTCCCTGTTTACAAAGAATGTACAAAGTCCTGTTTCTCTGAATACAGCAGGAATCAAATGACAGGAGATATTTTCTTTGCATACAGTCCCACGCCTGTTTCAGCCAGCCCTGAGACCAAAAATGCATTCTCTCCTTTTCTTTTCTTAGGCCCATGCTCCCAAGGCTTATTCAGGCCATGTCCTTGGCTTTCTGTTCTTTCTTTGAGCTTCTCTATTCTTTTTGCTTCCTGCCTGCTTCTCTCTCTCACACACACACCCCTCCACTAAATAATAGCCAGTGAAATCCTCTCTGCTTACATGACTCCATTTCTGTGTTGTTGCATGTGCCTGTGTTTTGGCTGGAAGCTCCTATTGTTTTAGCTACCTGATTCTATAAATGAGCTTAATGACTTCTTACAGCTATCTTATTTGAAGGGCAACAGTTATACCCTCCCACTTCCGTGAGGTTTTGCCCAACTCATTAAAGGCCCGTTTATGTTGATGGAATAGTGCTGTGTAAAGGACATGCCTGGGCAACTTGCCTTATTTTTGCATCAATTTCTCCAGATATAAGAAGGGGGAGTACACTACTTGCCTACCTCACAAGGGCTGATATGAGTCTTAGGGCTCGTCTACACTTACAGTGCTACAGTGGCACAGCTTCGCTGCTGTAGTGCTTCAGTGTAGACAGTACCTAAGCTGACAGGACAGAGTCTCCTGTCCATGTAGGTAATGCACCTCCCCAGGAGGTGGTAGCTTGGTTGATGGAGGAATTCTTTTGTTGACCTAGCGCTGTCTACATGGGGACTTAGTTTGGCTTCTCTACATTGCACAGGGATTTCAGACTTTTCACACACTGACCGACCTAGTTAAACTGAACTACTTTTCTAGTATAGACCATGCTTTAGTACATTAACATTTGAAAAGATCTCTGGGTGCTGTATAGTTAAAACGTACTGTATGCAGAGAGCAATCGGACTGCATTGTCACAGAACATATGCTATTGTTACTTGGGGAGCATGGGATAAAAACAAACAGCATGTAGGTTTCAAAATAGCCAATGGGTTACAGAAACAAATTGAGGGAACATAGAAGCCTGACAGTATGTTTCACGTATACTATACATGCATATCCCTGCTTAAGCCAAATAAATGTACTATATCAATATGAAATCAAAGGAACTGGGTAATTTCACAGGTATGTCTAGAAGTTTATTGACTGGTGTTAAAATAAGTGGTTTATTATAAACGAGTGATGTGATCTCTTGATGTATTGAGGCAATATATAATATTCAGTGATTTTTAGCAAACCTTGAATGTAATTTCTTAGGGGGAGGGAGTATGTCTGCCACTGTGATGAAGTCAGCACCCACATGCTGATGGCGATTAATAATTTAATAGGGCACACAGGAAGAGCTTAAAACAGCTGTGATTCAGTAAACTAGCCTTCAAATGTATATTATTTGATTTTCTGAAGGGTCTTAAATCTGCTTCTATAGATTGAACCGACAGTAGCTCTCTGTGTACTGAATGGCTCCAAGTTTTCAAATTGATCAGCCTCCAACATTGTGCTTTCACTATTTTAGTGTCCCTACCCTATAGTCTTAAGAAAAGATCTTTCCTACTATGAGTAAAGAGTGCACATAAAGCTGAAGAATGAGATGATTCTCTGTACAAAATATGAGCTAGTGTGCTTGAGAAATTTTGTTTATATCTGGGGGAAAAAAACCAGTACATTACTCTTAAAAAAAATTCACCTACGCACAGTCTGACAAATCTGAGTTCTCAAGCAGCACATGGGCTAGCTTATGCAATCTCTAAATTATTTTCAGCATGCGTACACTTAGTGCTGATAAAAGTAAAGCAATAAAGTGCTGAATGAGGAATAGTTTAGGAAGGAACTGTGTAAGCTTCCCTCACTTACCTCTGTCAATGCACCTCGCTATTGATTAGCCACAACATTACTGGCCAGTCCCAGGCTTCACTTTAGCAAAGACTGCTAATTACAGCATGGATTTTTCTGAGGTGCACAAATCAGGACTAGAATGAAGCTATCCAACTTATTCTCACATGTAAACACATTCAGGATTTTGAACCCAGACAATTTTCTCCAACAGTAGAAATCGAATAGAAAAAGCTAGTGCATTGTTCCACAGTGCACACTTCCTAATGAGACAACTGGTACCTTTACTGACAGTCTCAACAGGTACATCGGGAATAAATGGGTCTAGAGACTAAACTGTCCCCACCCTTAGAGCTAATCCTAGCACATCAGAGTTGAGGTGCATTGGTGAGGTGGTAAACTTACAAGTAACCTCATTAATTTGCATAAAACGTGACAGCTGCACGAAGCTCAGCAGCTATGCTTGGGAGAGGATTACTCTTCTCCAATCTTCCCACCCCCACCCCTAGTAAAGCCGCTAAGTTACTTAGGTTGGACAATGGATTTACTCCTAAATCATAGAATCCAGCACCCCTTTTATAGTTCAGAACCAAAATAAAGAAATGTTCCATTAACAACAGGGTCAAAAATGGAATAAACATTCTAGAATAGAGGTTGAGTAGTAGTTACATTTTAATGTTCCTTTAACATTTTTATATGTAATATATACTATAGTTAAAATAATATTAAAGTTACAATGTCAAGCGCTCAGAAGTGAGGAAATGCCAGGATTATGGTTGCCTGTGAAACCATAATTCTGCCTCTTTCTGTGTATTATCTCACAGCCTCTAGTGACATGATCACATACTACTTTTTCCCCACAGGGATCATCTGTAGTGTTTGAACCCAGGCATGACCTTTAGATGCATGGCACAGACCTGTTCCACTTGAGCTAATGAAACAGCTTGCAGCAGAAGTAGACTGTTCTTCTCTGAGTGGACCAGGTCTAAAGGGGAATAAGGCATTTTGCCACAGGGCTGCACAATAATTTCTGAGACAGGAGTGGAATGTTGGGCACCAGGATTCCTGGGTTCTGTTCCTGGCTGTGAGTGTAGAGTGTAGTCTAGTCATTATATCACTGGTTAGAGACAAGATAGCCAAGTCCATAGATTTGAGTCTGAAGGTCAGTGACTGAGTGAATGAGACTTGGCTTTGTCATATTGGAGAGCTCGATTTTATTCCCAGCTGTGCCTGAAGTGACCTTGTGCAAGCTCACTTGCCTTATTTGTAAAATGGGAAAAATGATATTTGTTTGCCCACCTCTTGGAGTATGGGTATGAGTCGGTTAGCAGTAATGATTGTCTGCTGGTTCCCAGCCCAGTGTACCTTCCTGTAGGCCAAAAGGTGCTCTGAGCTGGAAGATCCCTCTGTCTTATGCCCTCTGATCTGAGTGCAGGCAGGTGTGACAGGACTGCCAAATATATTAGTGTCACGCAGGTCTACACAAGGCATTTAGCTTTGCTCCCAAGCATCCCGCATGTGACTCCCTTACTCCCCTACCTCTACCTATCTGCAGTGCAGAACTGTACTGGTTTCACTTTCAAGGGCCTCTGCACTCATACATGGAGAGGTAAGATTTAGCCCTAAACTCTCATTTCTTCAGTGCAATTTCAGTTGACGTTTCCAGCCTATCAGTGCTGTAGTTTTTCTTTCTCTCTAAACACCTATAACATCCAGTCCAATCCATTAGAATAAGTTTGAAGTTTTTGTAATGTTATATCTTGCTTGATCTAAACTAATGCAAGTCTAGCAACAAAGAAAGACTTATGAGACCCACTTTCAGGACCCACTTCTGCTGTGCTACTTACAGGGAAACTTGAATAGACTTGTCTATAAGTTGCCTGGTGGTGTGTCCATTCCCGAATTTCTGTCTGTTTGTCTGTCTAGTCTGAGAAAGTAAGTTCCTGGGAGCAGCAACCATCCTCCTTGTTTGGAAAGCATGTAATGGGCACCATTGTAAATAAATCATGTTGTCCACATGTTGCAGTTTCTATTCCTGTGTTGCTTTTTAAGCAAATACATTGTTTGCAAATGCATAATGTGAACAACATCCAGGCAATGCAAGAGGAGACAGGAAATGTTATTGTGAGAATCTCTTACTGTGAGCTCTGACAACATGAACCTGGAGTACCATTTAGGTGCAGCGTTCTGCAAAGTAATTCCAGGAAGAGGCTTATTTATGTTTGAGGGTTTGTTTAAAACCTGATGCATTTAATAAAATGCAATTGCTCACGGTGTTGGTTTTTTAAAAACACATCTCCATGTTTTTCCGGGATGTGGGGGGGCGGAGGGAAACATCCTATTTTGGCAATGTGTAGATTCTCATAATAAAAAAAGCAGAACAGCAAAGGTTGCATAACATCCAAGCACAACAGTGCTAATACTGTTGCCTGGCAACCAGCAGGAAGTGTGTTGGAGAGCAAGCCTGCTCAGATGAATGAACTCTGTTTTCAGCTGGCAAAAGTAGCTCTGCTATTAAACATGCTTGGCCTGCTTGTATGAAACTTTGTGCTGAAGAGAGGCAAAGGAAGCACAGTTAGGGAAGGACAAGATTTACTGGTAATAGTGGCAGGGCTGGGGATTCCCTATCCATACAGCAGAATCACTTAGCCGCTTCCTGCAGTCAAACAATGCTGGAGTAGGCAGCTAGCAGGGCTGGTACACAGTTCAGATTCACCTGTTTTCAACACATTACTAACCATGTGGACACAAATTGTGGCGTTAGCTGGTTATGTCTCTAAGCAGTTAGAGGGATAGCACACAGCTGAATGGTGAAGACCTAAGAGGAGCAGCTTGGGGAAACTGACCCTGCTATCACAGATGAGAGGATCAAATCAGCAAGTGTTCTTCTATCTAAGCAGGCCAAAGAGCAGGGAATTCCATTGTTGCTCCAGAAGTTAACTTTCCTATGGAATATAGTAAAACATGGCACCTATCCACTGACTAGGCAGAGTTGGCATTTTGACTGTAAGATTTTGCTGGATAATTTAACAGCAAAAAAATTTTTATCTTCACTATGAAGAAATTGTACAATAAATTAATCTCCTTTTTACTATCTTAAAATATCACATATCAACTGAAATCAATCTACATATGAAGGGATCCATTGTAATGACCTATCCTGTCTCTATTAGCTGGGGTGCAGGCTGGGGAAATCGGAATTGAAACAGTGTTCTTTTGGCATCCCCAGCTCTAAGGGAGGCAGGCGCTGACAGTTTGTTGGATTTTTAGATAATGTGATTTTGCCTCAGTCCTTTGGATGTCACACTATCTACCCATATAGAATAACTGTACATTTATAGCTCTTCCTGTACAAAGATCTTAACGCACTTTACAAATATTGGGTTCAAGGACAGCATGATCTTCATTTTACAAATAGGGAAGCAGGTACAGGGAAATTAACTACTTTGCTGAAGGTCACAGAGTTAAGCATTTGCTAGAGCCAGGAATAGCACCTAGAGCTCCTAGCTTTCATACCTGTACCTTATCTACACAACCATCCTTCCTCTCCATGGTTCCTGAAGATGAGAGACCAGCAGGATTTAAAGAAGTGCAATACATATTCCCTTGAACTAGTTAATTTAATTACTCACCAGCAGGCAGGCTAACAAGGAAGAATATCTACCATAAATGCAAATATGGGCCGTGGCCTCCTGCTTTGTGAGTGAGTGGGAGAGAAATTTAATAGACAAATAGAGCCTGGAGGAAAATCACGAGAGGAGAAATTGTGTTATATCAGACCTAATTTAACACACACTTTTTGGTAGGTGTTGAAGTCTCTATTTCAAGGTGGGGTTTGAAATACCACAGAACTGCACTTCCTTTTTAGCTGCCTGCAGTGTGATTATCTCAAGGCTGCACAGATAAAACAGAACTGCAGCTGACATGAGATAGAGTTTGAAATGTTAAACTGTGCCTTTTGTTCACGTGGGTTTTTTCCCTTTCCATTGAGTTTCCCAACATGTCTTTGATACACTTTGGAACAAGTAAACCTTTTGAAATTATTCTCTTTAACACAAAGAGAAATATCCTCTTGTCCCCCCCCCCCCGCCCCAGTTGTCTTTTAAAAGCTGGGCTCAATTTAAGCAGAGGCATACTGACAAGAAAGAACAAAGGTGAAGCTTTTTGCCATGAAAAACGGGAACTCTGTTGATAGAATCTTATAGCTTGTACAGCAAAGGTGGTATAAATAAAGTCACATACAGTACCATAAAAGGCATTCAAACTATGCTGGCAGCAGCTCTCTTTCGTGCTAATGATGTGCTACAAAAGATTTGAGCTTTAAATCAAACAAAGAAAAGACAGGGAAATTCATCTTCAACTCTGGACTAATCTATTGTGTTTACACAGCACTGCCGTCATCACTGCTCTGTGCCTCACTTCCTCTCTCTGTAACATGTAGCTAATCCTTCCCACCTTAGTAAAGCACTTTGAGATTCTCAGATGAAAAGTGAAGTGATTCCAAATTACCAGTCTATTTGTTCTTTGTTTTGTATGTATGAATCTAGTAAATAGTCATTGTGGAAGCATCCAAATTATACGGCAGTACTTCACATATGTTTGAAAGAGACACCGCTAAGGTATCATTTCTCTATGGGAAAAATGTCACACTCTCACAGACAAATGTTTGATTTGCAAACCAACAACTGCAGTGATGAAAAATTAGCAAAATGCAGGGCATAGATAAATCAAAATCAGAGGGGAGCAAATGCTTTCATGCATGTAATCTGTGTGCTGTTCCACCGTTGCATCAGAGTTCAATAGCTTTCACCTTTAAAATAACCCAGAAAAATTGCAGATGTTTTTATGTGAAGACACTAGCCTTTTGCTTCCTGCAGATCTGCTGAGGTAAGATTTGTATTTTTATTGAGAAAACAAGATAAATAAAAACATAATTTATTATTGTGAAAAAAGTTTCCATGGTTCAGTTATGGCGAGGCTGCATAGGCGAGAGGCTTAGCAAATAAGACAGGTGACTGCAATGGAGCATGAAAGCATAGCTTAATTTAAACTAAGAACTGCCATCTGGTGGTGTTTGGTCTTACTAAAAATCTGAAATGACAATTCATTGCACTGAACTCTGAACCTATTTGAAAACAAAAATATGCAAAACAAACAAACATGGTCATGGTATGATTGGATGGAAAAGCTTCATCTCTTGACAACTCTTAGATTGCCAGCCTATAGTAGCATTGTAAGTATTTTTACGGAGGATTAAGCTTTATTATGTATTTTGAATAAATGCCATAGTTTGAAAGGACTAAGTAAATATGGCTTTTACTTCTTTAAAGGAGATAGGAGGTAATCTTGAAGAGCTCTATTCAAATAGATTGGAATTAAATAGATTGTGGCTCATGGGACTGCAGCCAATGATGGAATTTAGAATCCAAACTTTGTATGCAGCATGCCACATCCTCAACTGGTGTAAATTGGTGTAACTCCTATGACCAGAGGAGATATGCTGATTTACACCAGCTGAGAATCTGGCCCTTTGCTTGTGGAATTCACACACCAGGCTTGGGCAACAACTCATAGCAGAGCAGAATGCTAAGTCTCATCTTCTATCCCTGGAAAGAAAATTGCCCCCTCCTCCCCAATTATGTACAAGGTGCCAGACAAGCGCTAATGTACAAGGGGAACACTCTCCAGTCGTGTCTGACAGCAGGAAGTTGCCTGGACATGAAAACATGCATGTTTTTTGTGCCTGCAGGAGATCTGCACAGAGGCACTTGCAGGTTGTCCCCAACCTTATGACTTTAGTGCTGATTGGGGACAAAATTTTCAAAAGTGAGTTAAGAGCCTAAGTTTCATTTAAAAAAAATCAATAAGATTTAAGCTTCTAAATAACTTGGGAGTTTTTAAAAAAGTGACTCTGTGTAGCTAAGAGCAAAACGATCTGTTTTCTGATCTTGCATACACTAAAAGCCCATACAATCATGGACATGCCTCAGACAGAATCAACATCTGTACCTTTTTTTCCCTCGTTGCTTCTGCCCCAGTGCACAATCTGTGTCATGAGCTTTCAGCTGGTTGCTTACTATTTAGAAAGCAGAGGCTTGTGTCAATTAGTTTACAAACCATAGTGGCATGATGATTCATGGACCTGGTCACTGTAACACTGAATGAACCTCTCTGCTATAGGAATGATTTGTTGCCCCTCAGTGTCATTGAATAATGAAACAGCTTGGGGGTGATCTGGTAGCAGGATTTTCTACAAATGAAAGATTACTAGCAGCATTATAAAGCGATTATTTAGCAAACAGGCCAGAAGTTCAAAGCCTGGAGATACCACTATAACTCTTGGACATGAGTGGAGGTTGCTACAGAAATGAATGTGTAATGTTACCTTATGCTATTAAACAGTAGCTACATTTCAGTCCCGAGGTAGTCGCCCTTCAGCAGTGAGAGAACCATTTCATTTATATAATATATACACACACAGCTTGTAAGGGATCTTGGATCAATCTCAAAGAACATATTGTCAATGAGAGCAACATCTGATTACTAAGAGTTGGGGTCCTGGCCTGGTACAGCAAGCCTTCAAGTCTGTGCCCTACTTATCACAAGGATAATCTACTGCTAATCCAGTTTTTAGATAGAGTAACTGGAAAAATGAAGTTTTGTGGGCAGCAGAGGCTGCCCTTTGTTCTACAGAAGGCTGCATTTTGCCATATGTAGATGTGAAAGGATGCACTCTCACAGTCTCCATCACTTTAATTATTCAATAGAATACACACAAGTGGCCAGACTTTCTGATGAAAGGGTTGAAAGGGTGTGGGAACATGTTCTCGTACTTCCCACGCACCTACATTATGCTGATACGCAGCAATGGGGCAGGGTATGTATCATTTCTGCTGAATAGGGCCTTAGAGAATACAGTCAAGTCTTCACCTAAATCTTGTTTGCATTGTGTCTTCTAGCTAGCATAATTTTGCCTCCAGGACCTGCAATAATTTCATTGCTAATTCTGAGCTGCACTTGTCTATAGTATATACTGGGGAATTTCTGTGTTGTAAAACCTTTCTCCTATTTATATACAGGGAAGGAGCTCTAGTATATTATGAAATGTAAATGTGGTATTTGTAAACTTGATTGAATTTGAACTTATCATAAACTTGGCCCAGTTAGAAAGTGTAGTAAAGAAGCATTTCAGCATGGCAGCAACGCCGTGGGGGCTGAAACTGGATAGTGCTCTTTTGAAAGCCTTGTTTAAAATTTAAAGATGTTAGGAAACTAGGTGCCCCAAGGGAACTGGGACAAGTGACCATCTGCTGGCCACATGAGCTACGTGAAGTGAGATTGGTCTTAGGCTAGGCTAGGCGCCATACGTCCACCTCACAAAAAACAAACCAATCACAGTGCCACAATTGATCAAGGAGCAGCTTTGTTGGCAGAGATGCCAAGGAATGAGTAAGCTTGAATACTAGACCTCTTTGCTCTAGAAATGGTCTCTTCACATAACGGTAGTTTGAGGAAGCTTTTGCCCCTGGTGTATCTGTACTATGGCTAAGCAGAGCTCCAGGATCCAGGGCTGTCAAGCACGCTCTTCTGACAAGCACTAACTTCAAAAGAGTGTTTTTCAAATGAACACCTCTTCTCCCCACCCCTAAGAAAATTAAAGTAGAAAGATATCAGGAATGGAAATGTGGTAGCAAGACAGCGAGTGCTTAGCTGCTGCAGGAATGCACGTGATAGGACAGAGTGTAATGTTATTTACATAAATCCAAAAGTGAGATAGGCCCTTCTCAGTCAATGAGGAAGAAAAGGTCACTGCCACAAGGTGCACATATTTAGTCACTATAACCTGAAGAAGAGCTCTGTGGAGCTTGAAAGCTTGTCTCTCCCACCAACAGAAGTTGGTCCAATAAAAGACATTACTTCACGCACCTTGTCTCTCTAATATCTTGGGGCCAAAACAGCTACAACATTGCAAACAACTAAGACCTAGACATGAGACTTAACATTTAACTGCCCAAACCCATGCTATACAACATCAAGCCATTTTTATTGCTACTATTTCCTTTCTGATATACAACAGTGTTTCCATGATGGTTCCTGGGTACTGCTCCAGAGTCTGTCAGGGACTAATTGTCATGTCTTAGCAAATTCCTTTTAGGTTAGGAGGAAGTTTTCCTAATGCCTTGTTTCTCCGAATTGTACTTCGATACTTTACACTTACATAGTACCTTTCACCTAACAGTCTCAAGCCATGTTACTTAGGTGAATAACCATTATTGCCATTTCACAGGTGGGGAAGCCAAAGTACAGGAATCAGTACCTAGACCTCTTGGCTCCCACTCCCTTGCTCTTACTGTTAACTAATGCAGCCTCCCTGGAGTAAGTATCTGAAAGGGAATTTTATTGTCTACTTTCTTACCTGTGTCTTGCATAGAGTTTGTTGTTGACTTTAGTTTGATTCTTGCATGGCCAGGCATCTTTCTTGTCTACTTCACATGAATGTCAGTTACCCCCTAACTGCTTCATTACTCCTGTCTTAAAATGATTGCACTTTAAGCTTCTCATGATGCAACTTTTCTAACTTTGTTACCTACCCACCCGTGACTACACACAAGTGCACCTACAGCAAAATGCAGAGCCTGCTCAAGCATATCAGGGCTTGTTTTATTTTGTATCTGTCACATGGTGTTTTTGGAATCCATTGGATTTCATAATCACACTTGATAAACGCTCTCCCCCTCTTCCCTCAGTATATCCAAGTAAGTTGGTGACATAGAAAATAATGGTGACACTGAATAATTCAAGAATGTGGTGTGACAATATTTGCTAAACTCATGTCAACACAGAAAGGCCTCCTGGCCTACTTTGTCATTGCTGTAACATACAGAATGAGCCTGGTTTAGAGTACTACAGGGAGGTGGGGGGTTATTTGATTACTATTAAATGATTTTATAGATGCAAGTTAAAATACTTCTGCAAGAACAATAATAGAAAAATAAACTGAAGTGAGGCTTTTTCGCAAGGATGAAACAATTGGGAGGGTGAGAGCAATGAATAACAGGAATGTCTTGTTGTGTAGGCATAGGTATTGCAACAGAAGAATTCTATATTCTGCTAGGTCAATTTGGCCTTTACTTATTTAGATATATACAAACTAAAGGGCATACTTATCCCTGTGCTCAGAGCACCCTCAGCATTAAATACATGGGCAATAGACCTCCCATGCAACTAGACAGCAGCTATGCGCTCTGTGATCCAAACCAAAAATCCTGGATAACTAAAGCTTCACGACCTAACTATTCACCTCCTGCACTTTTTCAGACCAACATTGGGGAAGCAATTCCCAAGCTGTAGGACCCCCCAGGTGACCTGCCAGCAGCTCCTTCTCATTTATACCAGTGGCACCCAGCCGTGGTATTATGGCAGGGGGAAAGGGGTGGCCCTCAGGTACTTCATTTAGGCCTTTAAACTGCTAAATACTGAAATATCCTCAAACTATTTAGTTCAAAGAGAAGGTTAAGAGGTGATTTGATCACAGTCTACAAGTACCTACATAAGGAAGAGATTTTCTGACAGACAGTTCTTCAACCTAGTAGGAAAAGGCAGAATGATACTGAGTGGCTGGAAGCTGAAGTCAGACAATTTCAGACTAGAAATAAGGTACAGCTGTTTTAACAGCAAAGGTAATTACCCATGGGAACAACTTACCTAGGGATGTGGGAGTTCTGCACCACTTGCAGTCTTTACATCAAGACTGTATATCTTTCTAGAAGAGGTACTACAGCTCAAGCAGAAGTTACCGGTTTGATGCAGAAATTATTGGGTTCTGTGTTATGCAGGTGGTCAGATTCGATGATCATAATGGTCCCTCCTGGCCTTCAGAATCTATGAATATCTGCAGAAGCTTGGGCTAGCAGGATCTTTCAATAGTAATCTATTCATGGCATCAGACTGAGAATTGTTTCCTTAACTTGAAAAAGCAAAAAAAAAGTTTGCATAATTTTAATAGATTTTTGTTCTCTTTAAAAACAACCAGGTGGAAGTTTAGAAATGAAATGTAGTTCCCAAGCAGAATTTTGGTTTCATCTCCCTAGGTTCGTGCTGCTTTAGTATTGTAGCACTCATTGCTACAAAGCTACTGGCATTACTCCTCACCCCACCTCCCCTTTTCAAAGAAAAAAAAATCCCCTAAGTGAGTTTTGGGTCTATTCCCTTTAAGCATCCCTTTAGACAAACTACTTTAAAATAAACTATGGAGGTGTGCCCCCTCCCATCCTTGGGACTGGCTTTATTCGGTCACTTTTTTCTACGATCTCTGGCTTTTTCCACTGTCTAAACAGAGCACTGGTTATGGTCAAAACTACTCTATGGCTATTCCAACCCCATGAAAGAGATTACTGAGTAGCAAAACACCTTCTATGCCCAAAATCTGATATTTGATCTATCTTGCAGGCTGGGAAGTCAAAGAAATCCAAAGGAGGTCAATGAGCAATAGTTTTCTGCATGATGGCACAAAAATGCTACACTGGGGTAAGAAGTCATTCATTTATTTTACTGAGTGATTGAAAAGAATTAGAGGCTGACAATTTACCTCTCATATAGACAAGTGCTCAAGTCAGCATTAAAGTGTCTTGAGCACAATAGACCTGGGGACAGAAAGACTCCCAAGCACTGCTTCCCACCTAGTGTCAATGGAATCTACAAGTCTTTCTAAGGCTTTATCTTGAGAAATATTGAAAGATCAGAAACTTTTGGAAGAGACCTCAGAATGCATGTGACTGCAACAAAGGGACCTCTCAACATGGTGGCATATGTGAGTGTCTAATGGATTCTCATGGCAAATTCCTGGTTGGAGAATGCTTGTTTCCAAAGTAAAACTGTATCATACAATTAAATTCCCAAATACAGAACAGGATAGATAAAATATGAAATCCTAGGTTCAACAATTCAAAACATTCATATGGGAACAAATTAATATAACCAGCCAGAAGAATCTGACACAAACATTAACAGGAAAATGGACACTAGTTCCAACAGTTGCAATAAGTAGTGAGTGTTAAGAGGGGATGCGCATCTGAAACACAAAATCATTGCCAGCACAATTATGGGTCACGTGTTAAAAAAAAAGCCAAAATGATTTAGGCTTTTAAGTCCCATTTTAAAAAGTGATTTAGGTGGCACTTGAAAATTTTACCTATAGTCTCACTTAGGCATTTCTGAAAAAGTTCTAGTTTCCCAATGATGCAGGAAGCACATCACAACCTAAATTCTTGCAAATATCTTTGCCGCATTCAATAAAATAGGGGTGCAAATATTCACCAATACTACAACAGTATAGTTCTGAGAGGTGACTTACAGAAATCAATCTCTAGGGAAAAGGAAGATACAAGGAGGACTGACCGAGGTATAATTAAGAGGCCAGACAGCTCTGACTGGACGTATGACATCTGCAGCAGAATTCCCAGCATGAAAAAAATGGCAAAGACTGTAAGGCACACCCCATAAGACTGTTGGGAAGAGAATCAGCACTCCTGTAGGGAATGGAGGAGAGCTAGAATACTAAGATTTTGGAATAATTTATTATGGAGAATTTTTAATTTGTTTTTTTTTGTGAAGTCTGAGGCTAGAGAGTATTTGGGGATCATGTAGGAGAAAACCTGTTTTCGAAATACATTTGGTTCTGTCAAGACAAGCAGGTGGGTTCAGTTGCTTGGGGACATACATATTAAATGCTTGAGCAGATGCCCCAGGTAAAGACATTACTAGTTGTCTTAAACCACATTATGCAATTCTCCGCAGTCTGAAAACAAGAGACTGTCACATCACAAACCAAGTGATTCATATGAACAATTCCTTTCTTATTCCCCTGGAGCCAAGCTTTTTGTCAGGATCAGACTGTGTCACTTTGACTACATAAGAATAAGGGATTGAGTTATGTTTTGTGTCTTCATAGTGTTAGCCAAATTGATTTTATGTGCTTGAGGTAAGAAGCTGTGCAGAGCTGCTATGAAAGGAGAAGGGTTCTCACATTCCCACTGAAGATTATCTGACCAGGTATTTTGCCCATTTACACTTCTAAACCCCTGAATAATCAGCTGAGGAGTAGAGATGAGTAAGGATTCAGGTGTGGGAGTTAGTCCCAGAAGTGGAAGATATTATGAAAAGTATGAGAGGGATTCACTTCAAGAGGACCAAAATTTCACCCTCACCATCCTAAATCCCCTCACAACTGTAACCTCACAAAGCTGGGGTTGGGGGGGACACCCATGGAATTTCTGTGGGGGTTTATACTTGTTATGCAGCTCCCCTGAAACCACTGGTAATACAGAGTACAAATCAGCAGAGTTTGGTTACAAGTGTGTAAGATACTTAGCAGAACATTAAACTGTCCTATTGCCTTTAGTTTGCCCTCTATGTTAAGTTTCAATTCCTCCCACCCTTTAAGGTCAAGTTTAATGGTGAGCTACTTTTGAACATCAAAATGTCAGGTTTTTTTAGTCTTAGTTAGCTCAAGATATTGGATTGACTCAGTTACCACTTAAAGATCTCAATTTTTGAAGCAAGATTTCATATATGGCTGAAATATATTTTACTTGTCCCGTTTAATGTTAGTTTGATATTTCTCCAAAGCTAGATGGTTGCTGTCAACTTGAAACTGAGTCAATGTTACAAAAATTAGAAAGTAATTTCAGGTTCTATACCTGCCTTTGAGTCCTCCTGCCAACAGCGCAGTTTTACCATCACAATTTTTTTTTAAAACATAGTGTATTTCTCTCCCTCCTTGCTGTGTAAAGAGAAACTGGCGATACAGGGCTCAATGAAACAGAGTACTCAAAAAGAAAAGGGGTACTTGTGGCACCTTAGAGCCTAACACATTTATTTGAGCATAAGCTTTCGTGAGCTACCACATCGGATGAAGTGAGCAGTAGCTCTCAAAAGCTCATGCTCAAATAAATTTGTTAGGCTCTGAGGTGCCACAAGTACGCCTTTTCTTTTTGCGGATACAGACTAACACGGCTGCTACTCTGAAACCTGTCATTACGTCAGACTACATAAAGTGCTTTCCAATGCACACAGTAATCCATTTCAGTTATAGAAATATATCACTTAACATTAGTAGGTGCAAAAGTTTCAGACAGAAGTGTGACTTAATTCTATTGTGTTCCTTTAAATAACATTCAGTAGGTCTGCAATCCTGAGGCTTGAAACAGACAGACTTTCATAGATTTTTAAGGCCAGAAGGGACCACTGGATCATTTAGTCTGACCTCCTGTGAAATACAGACCTTAGAATTTCAGCCAGTTACTCCTGTATTGAACCAGTAACTTGTGAGTTAGTCATCATTAGTGTAACATATCTATTTGAATTCTATCTGGCTCATTACACCTCAGTGTCCCTTCATTACGTTTTAGCACCAGCAAGAGGTTTCAGTCTGAACAACCAGCAGTGATGACAAAGAGCTTTAGCTGCAGAATCCTGACCTCTTTTGGGACAGCCTACCATAATCACACTACCCAATTATATACATTATTCTCCAATCCAAGCCTTTTAAGCATTAATATTAATATTACAACCTTAACTCTGTAAAGTGGATTTTTTTTTCCTGCCTCCAACATCAAGACAGTTATGCTACAATTTACATCCATAAAAGGTCAATAAGCTAGTATGGACTGCTTTCTTCTAAAGCCAATTTTGTTTGGGATAGACTATAATCTGATAACTTCTAACCGACCTTGACGATATTTGATTTAAAAGGGGCGATCAGGCTTCCAGCCTCGACAGCCATGGTCTCCATGGTTACAAGACTACCATGGGTGTCCTTGGGCTAGCAGAGGCAGGAGTATGGAAAGCAGTAAACTTGGGAGGTGGTAGGAGAGGGGAATTTTTTTAAAAAGGAGGCAAAAATGCCCTTAGCTATGCTGTATTTTTTCCTCACACAGCAAGCACCACATGCAACACTGGAACAGTAAGACAGACACTCTGGAACATTAAAATGTTTTGTATTTACAGGCAGTTAAGTCGAATTTACAAGCTTCTTTGCTGAAATGGGAGAGTCACTGTTATACAAGAGGAACAAGCTGTAGAAATATCCTTTAGCAGAAATGGTGGCTCCCGTCTATCTGCAACAACAGTTTCTCCACAGCCATCTCTATTCAGCTGCTATCAAAAAGAGATGGTTTGTGTTTTGCCAAGATGTGATTTTGAAACAAAAGTTTCAAGATCAGACATAATGAAACAAATATCAACTAACAAGTTGTATTTGACAATGTTAATAACACACATCAAAGGTCTCTTTCCAGAGATAACTAGAGCATTTCACAGATGCCATGTGCAAAAGAACTCATGGGGGAACATTTAACTGAGTGACGTATTAAAAGCAAACATATATTTTAAAATCCATCACCTACTTCATGTTAATGGCATGTGAGTCTCCATTAATTAGCATCCTACATGTTTCATGTTCAAATAACTTGAGGCTACAGAATGTAATAGATTTTATAAAAGAATTTAAAGAACAAGAGAATAAAAAAATCCAGCTTTATTAAGGGCCAACAATGCATTGGCTAATCCTAGTGTCTTCCTCCTTCTGTGTTGCTAAATCCACTCTTGGTAGCACCAGTGGTGTGTCAACATCCAGGGCTACAGTTTCTTTTAAATGCAGCATACTGCACTAGTCATCTTGTGACTTTCGATGGAAGTACGTGCAGATCTTCCTCATGGAAACTGAAGTGACTGCAACCTGGAAGAGATTCAAGTCAAGTATAAACATATGTATTTGACAGTAGATACCCCATCTAGTTCTTCCAGGTTAAACTCTGCACACACCGTAGAAGTCTTTTAAGCTTCTCCCCTCCATAACTGCGACAGCTTGCATATGTTGAGGAGCTGCCAAGTTACATACTGTTAAAAGGACAACTATTATGTTCTTTGGAATAATTTGTATGGCTTCTGGGACATTCAGATCCTATTTGGAGACAGGAAACATTTGCTAAAATCCTGGCGTTACCCTACTGCTCTATGAGAAGAGCTAGGGGCTCTAGTTCTTACCCTGTCTCCACCAGATACAAAATTTCATAGATTTTAAGACCAGAAGGCATCATTATGATCATCTACTCTGACCTGCGTAACACAGGCCACAGATTTTTCATTTGCATCAAGACCAATCTGTGGTAGAGCTGGAGAATGTTGTTTAGAAAGACATTCAATCATGAAAGGACTAAGCCTCTGAAGTGCATTACTGAATAGCCTGTATTGTTAGCATTCTATGAACCCAAGTGCTGGTGTGAGACAAAATTTAGGTCAATAGGAAGCAATTTTACCAAGATAAGCCCCAGTCATGATGACAGTTTCAAAGATTATTTGTAGCCCAAATTATATTCTCCCATCAAATTTCAAATTCTGGTGTAACTAAAGATTGTAATAATCATACCTCAGTTATCAGTTTTATAAACAAAGCTCAGCGGTCCTCTGAAAACTAACTTTGGAAGTTACGGGCATCATGGGATTCCATGTGTATTGATTCAATGACAACATGCAAATTGAGAATTTGCTCTAAAGCACAAAAAACTCCTCATCTGCCAACCATTTTAACCGCTCTGCAAACTCACCCTAGGATCTGAAAGTCAGGCTGGGTTCCTGCTTTCTTGCACAACACAAGTAGTAAGGAGTCTGCAGGCCAAGTTCTGCCCTCTGACAGTTGTGCAATCCCTTTGTTTTCAATGGTTTTTCCACAGATGTAACCGCGGGTAGAATTTAGTCCCACAATTGTTACAGACGTACAAATTCTGTTGATACAAGAGCTAGAATAAAATTCAGCTCATTTTCTCCAAAAGCTGGGTTGGGTCTGCAGTGCTAGTGGGGGCCAATCTATGTCACCTAAGTGGGCAGATATGGCTGTGAATACATGTAAGCAGCAGATCTGTCAAGTAAGTGCTGCTGTTATTTTCAGAGTAGAACTGCATTGTAAGTGCCAGTGTCATAGACAATGAACGTTTTCCAGTACTCTGTTCCAAATCATTTTCAGATGAGCAACATCAGTTCTGCTTCTCTCTCCCAAGACTATAACATCATTACCCTGTATGGCAGAGATACTGGGGCTTGTTATATCAGATTTCCCTTCCTTCCCCACCCCCTCCTCCCCCAAGCAATGAGGTCTGATGATCCTTTTGATACACAAGTTAACTGCTTGCAAATGGGAGTTGTGCAACACAGCAAGAAGAGAACAGAACCCAGAGTTCAACCCTTTCTCTGCTGTTGTAACCATGGCTAATCTACTTACAGGTCCCGATGGACTGGCTGCAGTTGCTGCCTCTTGTCTTGTACTGGGACTCCGAGAGGACTGGGGGCTGTTGCCTGACGCCTTTTGGCTACTGGCCTTGCTAGTCTTCAGCTTCTCTCCCATTGCAGACAGCCAGTTTTTTCCCCCAGGTGAACTGTTCTCTTTGTCCAGCACATCAGCCCCTTTCCTGCAGGAGTTCTTTAAAGGAAAAGGGGGAGTCTGGAAGCCTGCCTGATTAAGAGGGCTTTCAGGAAGGGATGGCTCCTTTGGACTTTGGCCACCTCCTTCAGTTCCATTATTCAACTCAGCAAGGCTCAGACAGTCTTCATTACCGGCCTTTTGGCCTGCTGCCAAAAAGCACAAATCCAGCCTGGATTTTTTAGCCACTGGGTCCAGCTCAGTCACACAACTGCAGCTTTTCAGACACTTCTGCCCCATGTGATTTCCCTTGCTGGACTCCAGCCTCCTTTTGGCTCGCTTCTCAAACCGTGAATGTGGTTCTACGGGAGTGCCAACTGCCACTGGAAGACCCTGTGTGACCTCTGCCAGAGCTTTTCTTGGAGAAGGCGTCTTTGTTCCCATCCCCGGTGGAGAGGCGTACGGAGTCCTGGTAACCCAGTGTTTAATGGACATCTTGGTGGAAGATGTTGGTTTGGGAGAAGGGCCTGATATGGCTTCACTTTGCTTCGCTGGAGTGTGGGCCTTGACTGTTGGGGTTTTGAGAGAGAATGTTGGAGTGTTGGTAGAAAGAGGAAGGTCCCCGGTATAGTTGGGAGCACAAGCTGCTGGCCGTGGTGAGGAAATGCATGGGCTGCCCACCATGGAGACTTTTGCAGGAGTACTCTGAGTGCTGACTGGTAGTACTGATGGAAGAGAAACAAAACCGTCACGTGAATTACACAGTACAGCAACAGCAAGTGAAGAGAGACAGATTAAAGATAGGCCTTAAAGAAGCCCCCAAAACTCTGGGACATTCAGAATCTGAATTTAGCAGCTTACCTATTTGTCTAATGCTCCCCATCCCAGATCTAAACACCTCTAAGATCCCAGTGATTTCAACAGCAGCAGAGTTAGGCCAATACTGAGCATTTTTGAAAACTCCACAGAACACAGGATGCTTATTTGATGGCACTCGTCTACCTCAGTTGTAACTGGCACCTCTTAAAAGAACTGCAATCAGAGGACTAAAATGGACAGAAGGATCAAGACGTATTTTAGTCATTGACCTTGTCCAGTGTAATCTGGCCTCCTAAGATAGCCGCAATGGGAAGAGAGGGAAGCATATTTTAGAAAGTGCCTCAGCCCAGTTATTTTTTTTCCTGAGGACCAATCTGTACAATAGCTATAACTGCGTCAGGATTTAGTGCACTTAGAAGTTTTGTAGATGTGACCTGTATCCCTGTAGCTCACTTAAAACCCAGAACTGTCCAAAGCTTTAGTTCAGTTATGGGGACATCATCAGATCCCATCTACACTACCATTTATAAGTGGTTTTTAACCAGGTCAGGAAACATTGTAACCCAGTCCCACAACTAGTTGTCAGGTAGATGAAGCCTTAGATTAGAATGCTCTCCATTATGGATAATTGTCCCAACTAGGCTTTGACATTCGTACACCAATAAGATAGTTAAGGTGGGAGCTAAGAAAGGTTTCACTTTACTCCTACTATCCTTTTGCTGGAAAATATTCTGCAAGGAATAGATTACTGGGTAGAGGTCAGTTATTTACAGTGCAAAGGGACAGGCTAGAAATTCCCCGCATCTTGTACGAGGTCTTAGATTCCAAGGAAGTAACTGATGGATTGGTTGCCATGACAAATAAGTGATTTTTTTTTTTTAATAAGCAATTTCCATGTACATATAGCACAGTGGCTATTGAAATCATCAGCATGTTATGAAATAAACTGCATATAAATCCATCTACTCAATTGCGTGCCCACTTCTTACATTGTAAAGCAAAGCATAGTCATCAGTGTTTATAAGCTGTACACTAGAAATCCCACAATAAATCTGAGGGCAGCACGCATTTAAGCTACATCTCAGGCCAAAACAAATCATTAATTAAGTTGTTTTTTAAAGAGATATTTTACTTTGAAGAGAGAGGATGTACTAATGTGTGTCCAATGCCTGCTTTTCAGATGCTGGAATGTCATGTATCTGAAGGAACCTTTTTGGCCTTAAACTTGAGGTGGTACAATTAAATAAGACAGCACGTTAGCCACCTTAAGCACACTGTTTCACCAAGGAGCAAAAGGGCTCTAAACATTTGCTGCATACCAGGGATTTAGTCTGAAACTCTTAATTCTCAGCATTAGCTGTTATGTGGTAAAGTACTTAATTAGGATGCTGAAGTCTTGTGTGAATGAAATGCCATTTTTTTTAGAATCTCGTACTTACTTGTGAGATGTGCATAGTGTAAACACCTACATAACTTCTCAATAACACACTATACATAAGCCTTTTTTTGATCCTTATCCTTCCTGAAGACTCTCATATTATATTGCCCAATACTGTCTCTGCACCTTTAAATTCATGTGCTGAGCAAACAGAGTAGAATACAAATGTCAACCACTTTAAAAAAAGAAAAGGAGTACTTGTGGCACCTTAGAGACTAACCAATTTATTTGAGCATGAGCTTTCCTGGGCCAGCAGGAGAGTGAATTTGTGTGGGGGGGTGGAGGGTGAGAAAACCTGGATTTGTGCTGGAAATGGCCCAACCTGATGATCACTTTAGATAAGCTATTACCAGCAGGACAGTGGGGTGGGAGGAGGTATTGTTTCATATTCTCTGTGTATATATAAAGTCTGCTGCAGTTTCCACGGTATGCATCCGATGAAGTGAGCTGTAGCTCACGAAAGCTCATGCTCAAATAAATTGGTTAGTCTCTAAGGTGCCACAAGTACTCCTTTTCTTTTTGCGAATACAGACTAACACGGCTGTTACTCTGAAACCACTTTAAAGCACAAAGTGGAGTTAATTATTCCTTCCCCAATGATATTTATTAGTCTAGACTGAAGCAAGTTATTATGAACTCATAGCAGGGTCACTGCTAAGATTTGGTCTTTTAATCTTGGCCTTAATGAGCACTTACTTACAGGACTATATTATCTCAGCTGGAGAATTAATTGTACTTAAAATGTAAGCTCTTAGATGTGGAAGAAGGGTAGCAGTGATCTCAGCAACCCTCTCTCACTAGTGATTAGCTACAAATTTCATACATGAGAAATGTGGGGTGATGAGCTGGAAAGAGGATGTGGCTGCCCACAACCGTGGCAGACTTAAAAATATATTCTGGAGTCACTACCTCTAGAAAAGTGGAAGTTATCTTGATTTAGATGCTGTATTGATGGGGATGATGAAAGGTAGCCTGTAATTCAAATGCCTGTGTTCCAGTGCTGGGAAACAGAACAGAAGCAGCAAGCTTTTTTGTAGCAGTTTGTGCACCAGTCAAACATTCAGACCTCAAATTCTGTTAACAAGTCAAGTCTATTGCCATTGATACCACTTACTGACATTCTGCAAGGCTGTTATTTTTAACACTGAGTGCAAGCCTCTACCAAGCTACCAGTCAAATGATGTATGTATCTGTAGGACTCAGACAGATAAATGCACAATGTATACGAACAGTGGAGATTTCTCTCTCTCTTGCCCTCACCCTATCAAATTTTTACAGCAACATTATGGACTTCAAGAATCAAAAAAATCACAAATTCAAGGTACAGCCCAGGTCTAGCGATTCTGGTTACATGAAGTGCAGAGAAATTAATATCACTTAGCAAATTTACATACATAATTTCTCAAGGGAAGGAAGCTGTGCTTGCTGCATGCCACAGTGCAGGTCAACAGTCAACGCACAGCCACAACTTCACAATTTGTTCCATTTAAATGGGTAGGATGCAATCTAGATTTCATCTAAGCAGTCCTGAAATGCTGTTTGGTTAGCCAACTATGAATCAGTTTGCAGATAGCTCCCGTATTCTAACAGCATGTGTTTTGTGTTCAAAGAGCCAAGGTCAGCAGGAAGCCTGCTGTTGCATACACAAGGTCTGTGTGCTTCCTCTTCCCTCCTGGGTTGTTTTAATGCATAGAAAACAAGGAGAAATGATATTTTATCTAGTGTAATTGCCAAATTCAATTTGTAAAGATCCAGGGTACAGGCAGCTTTGGGTTTTCAAGCTTCTTGACAAGACTAATGTCCATATTTATTTCTCAGGGAATAGAATGTGAAATAGTTTCTCAGCAGCTCACTGAAACAAAGTGCATGAATGTGTGTCGTGAGCAACTATGGAAGAGAGCTGGCACTTACCCACCTATTGTCCCGCAAGTTTCCTGCAAGACAGTTACGCACTGGCAAAAAGTTAATTTTTATGTTATCCTAATATGGGGGATTACAAAACCTTCCACTTGTATTTACAACAATGAAGGTGAAGCACACTTCGAAAGTCAATGGAGGGAGATGGACCAACACAGGAAATGACACCAACCAGCCACTACCAACTCAGTTTTGGTCCAAATTTTAAATATTTCTGTATTTCTGATACAGTTATCTTCATATTCCACTTTGCTGAGGGGTTTATTCCCCTTCCCTTTTCATTTCAACCATACACTAATGTGACACTTGATGCATGTTCAACACAAACTAAGTTAGCTCTCTGATCCAAGACTTCTCACACATGGTTTGGGACGTGCCAAGAGACTGCCTATCCTTCTATGGTCCTGCAGCAGTTTGGATCAGCATTGGAGCTAATGGACCCTTCATTTCCTTGGTGAGGACTCTGGCAGGGTGTTTACAATTAAGTTCTAGACCAAAACATGACATGCTTGGTCTCACAGTACCCAAGTCTGTTGACATTCACGGGATACTGCAAAGCCTATCTGATCTCCCAGGCTTTCCAGAAGGGGACGGCATTTATTAACTAATCCTAACAAGTTGATGGGCGAGGAGTCTCCATGATTTATTATTGGTTTATTTTATAATATTTGTGAATAGATGTCCATGTACACACATCAGTGGTGAAAGAATTGGTGCATTTTAGAAAGCCATCACTGAACTGCACATGTCTGGGTCTTACAGTAAGTACTACTGTATTGTGCTGGAACAATAATTTACAGCAAGACAGAGTCAAATGAAGATTACATTTCTAATGGAATGTAAGAGTTTAGAAGCAGGTGTGTATAGTTCTGGAATGTTGAAAAGGCACCTTGTCCTGTAGAAAGTGAGTGCTTTGTTTTGTTTAAAAGCAAAAAGAGAGGAAGTCAGTGTTATTTAATTGAATTCATCTGCTGGGCAAGAGGAAAATTTCAAAGCTCCAGGGCTGCATATGCAGTACCAGCCCTTTACTGGATGGTGCATCAGGCCTGGGAAAATGCATGAATTCACATTTCTAAAGAAATGAAGAGCAATAGCCAAGGGGAAAGCTTTTCCTGAACCAGTAAATACATAGAATTCTGACGTCCTCTTCCTATGTTGTGGGACAAAATACCCCTAAGGGCCTTACCTATTCCATTTTGCTCTTCTGGTTTCTTCTGACAGACCCAGCCTACCAAGTTGACTTTGCCTGATGTCAGTCTCTCCTTATCATAGTCACGCCGTAAGCGCCAAATCCTCACAGTGTTGTCATCAGAACATGTGGCGATCTACAGCATAAGTCAGTAGGTTAGGCCACTGTGAAGCCAGGTCCCACAGTCCCTGGCAAATCAATCCAAGAGAGTTGGTACTCTCAGCACTCCGTGCCAATAAGTGTTCTGCCTGGAGCCCTCCTTGCCCACTAACAAATAGGTAAAGGAACTGCCAGCGAAAAACAAATGCTCTCTAATTACTGTACCAGAGGAAAAAGCTATCTATTTCCCTTGAATGTGATCTGACAGGAGAAAGCCTCCATCTATCCCTTTTATGGCAAAGAAATCGCAGCCTCCCCATTTGCTTTGTGAAGATTCTGTGGCAGGCAGCCATTTGCTCCACAAATGCCAATATATACAGTATTTGTTTATTGACATTTCAGTAACTCAGTAAATAATAGCAGAAACCCAAACACAATCCAAAGCTCATGTTCCAAGAGGAAACAGACAGCAGAAGATAAGAATTCAACGTTTTGTATCAATGTCCAATGCTCCTTCTCTCACTCCTCACCTTTCCTTGTTTGGGGACAAACATTTGCCGTGTTCTAAATAGGTAATGTTGGAACAAGGACAAATGCTGGAATTGCGTCACTAAGCAGTCTTTGCAGACTTTGCCATCATCCAATGTCAGCAGCACTTGGTACAGAAAAGCAAGAGACAGGACTAAAGTTTAGGTACAGCAGATCCCTATATAATGGCAAGTTGCTCTTCCAAATAATCAATGGAACCTGCCCAGCAAGCATCAGAACTTTTATTAATCTCCCTTTGTGCTGTGTACACAGTGATGCACCTGGGAATTAGTGAAAACAAAAAAGAAAGAAAGAAAGAAGAGCTAAGGCCTATGTGCACAGTAATCAAGACGTCTTTCCTCTGGCCTCCCCAACACCAACATCAGCTCTACAAAACACTGCTGGTAGGCTTGTCTTCCTTGCCTGGGGTTCAGACCACATCACTCGCCTCTTCCAGTCTTTCCATTGGCTCCTCATCTCCTCTGCATCAACTTCAAGCTTCTTGTCCTTGCATTTGAGGACCTGCCTAACCACCACTCCTTTCTGAACTGCCTTTGACTCCTTTTACATTGGCCCAGATTTTAATGCCCTGTTTGTTTTCTTCTCCCATGCTACCATGGCCAGGATACTGGACCTGATGGAACAGAGATCTCATCCAGCACGGCAATTCCTATGCCACCCCTACAACTGGAAAATACTTCTTGAGCTTGTCTGCAAAGCCACTACCCGATCCTAATTCAAATCCCTCCTGAGGGCCTACTGTGATGCCTAGAGAAAGTAGCTGATTAACAATGGTGGGCAGAGGGGCAACTGAAACTGCCAGCAAGAAACTCTATGGGACTCCTCGGATATCATAGCTGTGGGAGGGCTTCTTCCTGATTTGGAGATAGACTGGTCCCTTAACCCTACTCTCCATGCCAACAATTCCCTCCCCTCCAGTGATGGCCATATGGGGGAACCACTAATGCTGACCCTTGCATTTTCATTAAGATATGGTTCAGGACAGTGAGGCTCTTGGATTTAGCATTGAATTAGAAGTCATGTTGACAGACTCCATATGGCTTATTGAAAGAACAGACATTAATGTTCTTTCCATCCTCCCACTAAAGCTCTCAGCGCACTAGATTTGCAAACATACCAGTGGACAGACAGCAGACGACATCAACAAAACTCATAAGCATATGAAGACCTTGAAGAAATGGCTTCAAATTTTGCCAGTATAACATTTAGATTAATCAATAATCAACAAATTTGTTAGCATAACAATTTCCATCAGGAAAGGCCTTCATACATTTCCAGGAACAGACTTTTCCAAGTTACTAATAGTTATCAAAGGACTCAAATTACCTGAAAAAATTCAGTACAGCATCATATTGAATTCACTTGAGGATTTGGTTGAAAATGTAGTGCGGGCAATGTGGGTTGATGCCACAAAAAATGGCCTCCCTCCCAAAAATTAAACATTTTCGCAAAAAACATTTTTATTTTCTTGAAATTTTCCATTTCTCACTCAAAACTTTTGTTTACCGTTTATGGCTTTTTTGTAGCAGAATTTTTTTTTAAAGTAATCACCAATTTTGACTGGTCGGCTTAATCATTTGGTAGCTTTTATCAAAATAGAAAACTTTTTAAAAATGAAAAAATAATTGAAAATTCTGATTTTTTTTAAAAAAATTTGTGGAATATTTCAAAAAATGAAAAAAATAATCTAGACTTTAAACTCACAGCACTAAACCGTCTTAGGAATTTTCATGAAAACATTTTGGATTAGCTCTAACTCTATGTGAAGGGAAGAGTGTAGCAAGCCAGCTCATCTATGCCATTTTCTTTTCAACAAGGCTTTCCATACAGAGAAGATTCCACCCCCGGTCAAAATACCCCCTCAAGTTTTGTAAAACAAACACTACCGTGGTCACATCTGGTCCTTCATTCATTGGTTTCACAGGACATTCCGAAACAGTTTTTCTAGAAACTAACCTTAGTGAAGTCTGAAGGACACCAGGCAATGGAGGTAACCTCTTGAGAATGGCCAAGGAGCATCATGGGAGGAAGATGGGGCTCAGAAATCTAAAAAAACAATCCACAATTTAAAATCAGTTGGATTTCTGCATCAAAAGCATCACCAAGGAAGGCTCCACTCTGCTGAAGTAGAATACTATGGTGTCTTTCATCAAGGATCTCAAAGCACTCTACAGTGAAATAAGCTTCCCAACACCCCTCCGAGGTATGCAAATATTTTCCCCGTTTTGTATAGCTCTCAGGCACAAAGAGATTAGAATTGCCTACTTAAGGTCATGCTTGAACGTCTGTGGCAGAGTTGAGAAGAGAACACCGATCTCCTTAATGCCTGTACTTTAGTCACAAGCTTATCCTTCATGCCTAGGTACAGTAGAACTTCAGAGTTACGAACACCAGAGTTATGAACTGACTGGTCAACCATACACGTCATTTGGAACAAGAAGTACACAATCAGGCAGCAGCAGAGACCAGAAAAAAAAAAGGAAATACAGTACAGAACTCTGTTAAAAATAAACTACAAAATATAAAGGGAAAATTTAATAAAAGATTTGACAAGGTAAGGAAACTGTTTCTGTGCTTGTTTCATTTAAATTCAGATGATTAAACGCAGCATAGTAAAGTTTCAAAGCTGTATTAAGTAATGTTCAGTTGTAAACTTTTGAAAGAACAACCATAATGTTTTGTTCAGAGTTATGAATGTTTCAGAGTTACGAACAACCTCCATTCCCAAGGTGTTTGTAACTCTGAGGTTCTACTGTATCTTGGAAGGTATCACTTATTCCCAAGAATTCAGCACAGTCTCTCTGGATTTATTGAAAACAATGCTCCACATAGAACTGAATGGCTCAAAGCAGGGGAGAAATCAATTTCACACCAATGACATGAGTAAAAGTAGTTACTGACAGTTACTTAGTAGCCTATGTGAAATAAGTTGGTGGCCTCAGTCCAGTTCCTCATGGACTTGACAGCCACATCTAAAAAACACACCCTCACAATTAGTACCCTATTGGCAGTCTTGGCAGAAAGGCAAGGGACTGAATAAGCTCTAAGAACAAATTAGCATTTTGCTCCTAGAGGTGAAGCAGCTGGGTCAGGGTGGAGTGTATTGACAGTGCCTGGGAAAACTTGCTTAGGACTTTCTGCTATACATAGGACTTGTCTCCAGGGATGCACAAGCACATTGCTCCATTGAATAGCACGGTCCATTTAAGGTTCCAGTAGCTCCTATTGGGAGCAAGTTTGCCTACTCAGATTCTATGCTGAGTAGAAGGTGACATTTATAAAGCAACAGGAAGACTTAAACCCAAGATCTATTTCAAAAAGGAGCTGAATTTGGTAGTTTTCTACTTGCTTCAGAGCTAGTAGTTCATGTAGTTGGCAAGTTCCAGTGTGTCTTCCAGCCAGCTAACCTATAATTAACTTTACAATAAGATAGCAACACAGTCAAGGTTCCTTGGAAAAAAAAAAAAAAAAAAAAAAAGGTTATGAGTCCATACAGTACACACACTGATTAAACTGAACCCCAATCTGATACACCTTTGAAACTGAACCCCTATTTGATACACCTTTCTCCTGACCTACAACAGCACCAATCTTTATCACAGCTCATGAGACCAGCGATTAAACAGAGACTGACTTAGCTGAGGCTAATATTAGCCCTGCCACAACCAAGCAAGAGCAAGAAATCAGATTTAAGGTTCTTTTTATTTTGCAGACTTTCAGCAGGTTTCCTGAAGTTATGAGTCACCAGTAGCAATGTGACATTAGATGTGGGATTTGCTCTGATGACTAAGTAAATTTAATAGATTCTTTAGCAAGTGGGAAAAGGCGGTTTTATTCACAGATTTACAAGGATACATGCAAAATATCAGGGAGGGCTTCTTGTTTCTTGATCCATTTCCTTTTCTTGTCAAACTTTGATTTCTTGCCATGGCAGCCTGAAAAGCTGTAGTTAAGATTCTTAAGCAGAGTATTTAAAGTTTGTCTGAACTAAAGTAGTTCATAACAGGCTTTTTTTTCTTTTTTTTTTAGTATGTGTATGGCATGCTGGAGGCAACCACTTGACTAAATATCTATTAAATGCCCTGTTGAGAATATAACCTTCTCTGCCAAAACATGCAATACCATGGAAACTAAAATCCCATTTAAGGAATAAACTGAAGGAGTTCTTAGTACAGAGAACACCTTAGTTTACATTTAATAGATTTTTACCGCGTGTAGCAAGACATTTAATAATCCTTGATTACTGACAAGAGGGCAGAAGGAGAGAGTTATTCTCCCTGGCCAGATTCTGCTCCTGTACTGTTTTCACACTGATATAATTTAACTGACATTGATGAAGCTATACATAAATTCCACCAGTGTGAGTGAGATGAGGATCAAGGCATTTGTATCTGAATGGTTCTGAGGGGGGAGGGAGGAACAGTGCACAAACTAGGTTGCTGATGCTTTATCCTTTGGGTTCTGGTAAAATCAGCATCACAGGTGCTTTGTTCCCCATATGTTATTATGTCATTAGGATGCCAAAATGTACATATAGGTATAAAAACAGATAGGCAATTGGCTATCTATTGGGATTCAGGATATGTCTTATATTATGTACACATCAAACTGCACAGGAACATATGAAGCGTGACACTAAGTCAGACCAAGGGTCCTCCTAATCTGGTATCCTGTCTGCTCTGACAGTGGCCAGTACCAGATGGTTCAAAGAAAAGTACAGTTATGGAACCACCTGGCTGTAAAGGAAGTTTCTTCCTGTTCCTGGTCAGTTAGTGGTTCAAAGTAAGATGTCCATTTTAAAATAAATACTTTCCACCCCTACCCTTAATGCTAAGCTGAATGCAAGGGTTCTTACAGATGCAACTTATTACTGGGCCAGCAGTTACTTTTCTTGAAGTGCTTACTACATGCAAGTGATGTCACATGCTGAAATGTGGAACCACAAGATGCTCCTTGTCTGGTCAGCAATAACCTCTGTCCATAGCATTTCCTGACCTAGGTACAACATCCCACTCCTGATCAAGAGTCTCCTGGAAATGTCTTGGGTGGACAATGTCCTCATTAAATTACCTTTTACCTACCTCTGAATTTGCACAGACAGCGCCTCTTCTCAGAACACCCTCCCAGTTTGAAAATATGAGGCTAGCCTTTGTCTCTTTTGGCAGCTCACCTGTATGCTTCTCAGAGCAGCTGGTCATATATTTTCTACAGCACTGATCATCTCAGTAGTATGTTTACATCAAAATCAATAAAGTCTGGCAGCCTTCAGGGCACAGGAAGGAATCTGAGTAGGTAGAATTTGTGATAAGTTTTCGATTGTCGGAGTAGAGAATGCTACCACTACATAAAGTAGCCACAGGGTTAACATAATAATGGTCATCTGACCATCCTTCATATATTTGTTTTAATTAATGTTTGGCATCCACATGCTACAGCACTGGGAATTTTATAAAAATAAACAGATGGATTTTAAATCCATTTTTTCTGAATTTTATGAAGCCCTTAAATATTCCTGTGCTGTTCCCAGCATAGTTTCCAGGGAACCTTTTTAAAAACATGGACTTGAAAATGTGCAATGCAAGATGACACAGCCTGTTCGCTGGATAAGCCCGGTACGTTATGAACCACTGAAGGGCCTGGCGTGGATAAGCCTAAGTGGATACCTATTAGTTTTGCTATGAAAGCAAACACATCACTGTGGCGCTGCTACTCCTAAATAAGCAGCCACGAACCTTACAAGAAGAAAAGGAGTCCTTGTGGCACCTTAGAGACTAACCAATTTAATTGAGCATGAGCTTTCGTGAGCTACAGCTCACTTCATCAGATTTACCTTACAAGAACGCTTCTCTCAGACCCAAAATGGCTACTAGCCTGAGCCAAGACTGCAGTTGTACATACTCTGAACTCCTAACTTTGCTTTTATTTCCAAACCCATCATGAAAAGAGACCAGGCCGGGAAAGCAGGTCAGATTCGATTTTAGGACAACTGACTTTGCCAGCGCCTGATATTAGAAGGTACATACTGAGTTAGGTGTAGGCAGGAGTGAAAGCATCACATCAAATACATCATTTGGTAGTGAATATGAGTAAACCAAGGAATTCAGAAGTGCTCGTGCAAGTGTGTTTGAAGCCAATTGGCTGACTGGATATAGGTCAGGTGGGTCACATTTAAATAGCTCTCTCTTATCCCCTGTAAGGAGATGAATTTTGCCTCTGAGGAACAGAAGACAGTGTACAGGTTGCACAGTGCCATGAAAGGGTTACTTGGGGGAGGGGGGCTGGCAGAGGCTTTGGACACGGACCACAATATTAGAGATGAAAGTGACGATTCATCCTAATGTGGATTAAGTTGTGGTTGGTACTTAAATAGGTTCCTATCTATTGAAATCCACCACCACAGGGCGGCTGCCAGGATAAGAAAATCTAAGTAAGAGAACTATAACTATACAGAGAGGGAGGGAGGGAGGTAGGTGTGTGTGTGTGAACGCGCGCAATATTGATCAGGGACAGCAGGAGCTTCCTGCATGAGAGTGGCTGCGTTTAGGCCAATGGTGCTAACGTAAAATGGAGACAGCAATAACAATTCTAAGATTGAGAAAAAAAGAGTCTCATGGCCAGTTAAGACACAGGATTCCAAATTCACTGATTTCCTGCTCTTATAATCAATATGCTTCTAACTTTACCCCAGGAACACTAGTATGGTATTGAAAGACATCCCAGCCAGAATTCATTGCAGCATTAAACAGCATAATCTGAAGAGTTACACAAAAAACTTACACAAACAGTCACCTAAAGATTCTACCCATTTGTCTCTTTGTCTGAGAATGCCTCTCTTATCCACGTTCCTGTGTGGATGAAACCCCACAATCCCTCCCCACACGACACAGCGAGGAACAGAACTTCTCTCATTTTGAAGGCCCTGCTATTAACATGACATTTGCATTTCCTACACATCAGCTAGAGATGCCAAGTGACTAAGCTCCTCAGCTGTCAGCCAACATTTCGGAATTTTGCTGAAGGCTCTGGCTGAGCCCTTGCCATAATACAAAGGTTTTAACTATTGCAAATTAAGCATGAGAAAAAGCTATGTCTGAAGCAAGAGCTTATGAACTGGAAAACAAAAGTGCCCCTTAAAACAATTAAGCAGTTAGACTCCACTAATGTGCACCACTGCTAAATATGAACCAAGAACCTTCTACCTGTCATAGCTGCTGAATAAACAGAAAGAAGATTTTAATGCCCATTAAAGCCAGATTAAGATCAGCAACTTGCAATAATCAGCAGTGATGAGAGACATAGTGGTGGCGGGCGGTTAGCTCTGTTTTACATTAATAGTTACATTCAAGTTTGACAGCTGTATACTCTGGGCACAACATGCAAGAAACTAAGCCTGTGCTGCTTTAAATGGGACCCCTCCTCCCCACTCATCTCCATTCGCTATGTGAATGTGGAGAGCAAACAAAAGGAGAAAAGGGAACAGTTCTGGGCCATCAGGTTGGGGCTTTGTGTCTGGGTTTCTTTCAAGTGTCTCACCTTCCAGATGTAGGCACTCTGGTCGCTTGAGCCACTAACCAGGAACTGGTCATCTGGGCTAGTGCTGGACTTGACATAAAAGGTGGAATTCTGGTGTCCACTGAAGACTGCCACTGAGACAAAAAAAAAGTAATAAAAATAAATAAACTCAGAACAGAATTCTGGAGTTCACCTGGTTACACAACTAGGGCTGACATTACAGGCTTTTCCTGCCTGTTCACATAGCTCAAAAGGCAGTGGTTATACAGACTCCCTTGCTTTAGGGCCTGAAGTTTCATCCACTAGCTAGCAGAGGGCACCATTCCCTTTTGTTATAAACTGACCCCTCCACAGCACAGTGGTGCAGTCATCTAATAGCTTTGTTAAATCCTCTCCTTCCCGTGTGACAGCACCAGGCAAAGACCTCCTCTGGGCCAAGCCCAGGCCCCTCAGTCAGCCTCTTTGTCTCCTATTCTCAGGGCCACGAGTGCAGCTCTCTGCACCACCCCCAAAAGAATGGGGAACCCAGTAATTGTTGTTAGCTAAAGACCTGGCTTCTACTGAAACAGTGGAGGAGGCATTTGCTCCTCCCCCTTCTTCCTGCCAGTGCTTTATTTCTTAAGGAGAATATGTGCTGGCTCAGAGACAACGGTCACTTGCCTATTTTTGAAGTCTCAGTAACACCTCGCCTGAACTATTAAGCCTTGAAACTACTGCCCTGAATAGCTGCAATCCTTGGTATGCCAAGAACCGGAAGTTCCAGCAGCCAACACGGGAGCAGCACACAGATCTAGAGCACTCGGCCACTCTGCACACGGGCTTCTTATCAAGGTAGAAAGGGCAAGTTACCCAATTTAGCATGATGTGTGACTGAGGCCCTCTGCCAACACTGGCATACGGAGCTAGGAAGCGAACTGTGAACGTCATGGTGTCTGATTTACAGCAATACAGTAAGAACTTAGAGTAGCAGTTTAGCAGGTGTTTAGTTACCATGAAACTAACAAGCTTTTCAATTCATTGACCAAAGCACTTACAAATACAAACAAATAGAAAGGTATTTGTTTGTATTTAGAGTATTTCATGAACTTGCATTTACAAAGGTCACCACACCCCGCTGGATCCTGTGGCTCTTGCTAACTTTTGGTTCAATGCAGTATACAGAGTGACAGGCTGCGGCATGAGCTTGCATGCTGGCCACAGGGACAGATCCCACTGAAGAGCCATTTCCCTACTTCCTCCTCCAAATTAAAAGGGAACAGAATTGATTCAGACAGAGCTACAAAAAGAAAAGCAACAGCAGATCCTGCTGGTTTTCTAATTATTGAAGTGAATCTGCAAGAGTCTGCTGCCCTCTGCAGGGCTCAGAATAGGATCGACACATTCTGTTGGGCTGAGAATTCTTTGAAACAAAAGTGAAATGTTTTGCAACCAATAATATGAAATCAAGATTTGCCTCCTAATGAATACAAGTTAATAGAAGCTACTGACTAAATTCAAAAGCCAGACTGGAGACTGTCCTGTCCCTCTAGGACTAGCACTGAGTGCATAATTGATTTTGTGGCTGAACTGAAAAATGCCCCAAAAATGTGTTTAATTTCACACCAAAACTGATTTTTTTCAGATTGTTACCAAAACATACAAACCAAACAAATTTTGTTCAGCTTGACTGGAACCATTATTTCAAAACAAAATGTCAGTTTGAACCAGTTCATTCTGAAATGAAATCTTTAAAGGAACAGCTGACTTTTCCCATTTCCCACCCCTCACTTTTTACGTGGCCGAAACTATTTGCTGAATTCTACACCAAATCAGGAATAGTCTCCCTGAAACTGCATTTGTCTGGGAATTTACTATTCAACTGAAGAAATCTGCCCAGCTCTATTTATAAACCTTATACAGGAATTATAAATTATTTAGTTTTTGTATAGAATAGGTAAGTTCAAGGCTCTATATAGACATTATCTAATTAATCTTCCTTGGGGATAGTCATCAGTGTCAACATCTCCATTTTAAATACAGGGAAATGGAGACAGAAAAATGGAATGACTTGCCTAGGGCTGCACAGCAAGTATTACTAGAACTCAGACTTTCTGTTCATAGTGCAGGGGTCGAAAATGATCCACAGTGTAGGAAAAAAAATATAAAAGATCCTTCTAGACACCTCCTCACCCAGCCTCCCAATCTTATGCCCTCTCTACAGAAATGACTACTATTTAAACAAAACTATACCTAAGGATGGTTGTATGGAGACAAGCTGAAGATAAATTAACATGATGGTGCTGTTGCTGGTTAGTTAACACTCCCCCCCTCCCCCCGCAGTCTGTACGTTCATTAGCACAGAAATCTGATGCGTGATTTTTCTTCTCCGAGTGGCCAGGTTTGCCATTCTTATGTTTCCCCTGTGTTGTGCTGTTGAAGAGGCAGGACCACACCTAGGGAAGGGAATTTCCTTCAGGAGGGCAGCCTGGTGAAAATGCTTCCAGAACTGAGAAATAGCATATCTGACATCAACAGCTAATCTGGTAATATTGAGAACTGCCACTACTGCTCAGTTCTGGAAGCATTCTCACTGGGCTGTCTTCCTGAAGAGGGTACAGAGTGGGGCCTTGTTCTTTTGAGTTCTGTTGGCAGAGTGACTAAGAAAAGTCTCTGGAAAGTCTCTAAAACAATGCCATTGACTGGGCTACATCTAGTAAGAAGTGTCACTGCTTATTGCGGTGAAGCATTTGTCAGTCTCTTACAGAAGCAGCTCTGTGCATCACAATTCATTAATCACTGTGTTAGCATAAAGGTCACAGAGGCACAGCCAAAGCCATCTGAAAAGATAGTCTGGATCCCTGCTGAAGACCTCATATAGTGTAGGAGTGTTCTGGGGACTGTTATAAAAACTCAACTCAGAATGGTGATGTCTTAAGATCTTTTGAGACAATTTATCATCAGACCACATGCATTTCTGTAGAACTGATCAATGAAATTGTTTTTAATTGTTCACTTTATTAATATAACTTCATAAGTAAAGTTTTATGAATGAAACTACATTCATTCATAAACCCAGGTACCCCAATAACTGGCTAATTGAGTTTCACTTTCAATCCAATTGCTGCTTAAATCGCTGAAACTTACACTGTTTCAACATTGTAACTTCTGCTCACTGTTTGCCATTCGTTATACTTGTCTCTATTGTAACTCAAACTCCATTTTAAAATGCTCACTCCATTTTGTAAAAGCTTGCTGCAACCTTTATTTTTGCAAAACTCTGCTGTAATCTTATTAGTTTAGTTTAGATATGTGAATGAGGTATGTATAGATGATGGAATCAACCTCCAGCCCCAGCCTGTCCTGATGAAATGAAGTGTAAACACCCAACGGCTGAAGATGCAGACAACAGCCCTGACAAAGTAAGAGGAATCCACCCTCAAAAGAAAAGAACAAAAGTACATTGAAGAAACATCAAAGCCAGGTCCTAGGCTGAAAGTCATGTCTGCAATTGACAGGTGATCAATCACATGGAACCCAGAAGCAGGGTGACACAGCAAGACCTATAGACTCTGGATTCAAACTAAAGCCTACAGAAAGGATGGGTGAGATGGAAGACTTAGAGGGTAACATTCTGCTGCCAACATGAAAGGCCATCGGTGCATGTCCAACAGAGACCCAGCTCTTCCTTGTGCCCGGCTTTCCTGGCCAGTTAGCCGCCACAAGCTACGAATCCAAGCCACGAACTCAAGCTACATTCAGGACTGGGAACTATACAGCAGCTGCAGAACCTGTGTGTGTATGTATGAGCGAACGTGTGAATGAATGTGAAACTTAATGAAATGTTATAGCTATAACTGACTGCCTATGATTCTTTTTGTATTCACAATAATTGTGACATTTTGTCTTATCCCCTTTAATAACCCCCTGCTGGTTTTTATTTTATTGGTATAACATTTCTTGTCCTCATACATTAAGTCTTAATGAAACTTTAGAGTTCAGAGATGGCACTAGAGTGTGGGACATTTCAACCCTGAGTTCACTGGTTAAAGTGTGCTTTACAGGGGTAATGACCAGAAGCTAAACATTCCTAATCTGGTAGCTGTGGTCTCTGAGGCCTTGTCTACGCTACCGCTGTAAATTGACCTAAGTTACACTACTCCAGCTACATGAATAATGTAACTGGAGCCGAGGTAGCTTTGGTCAACTTATTCTGGTGTCTACACTACGCTGCATTGACGGGAGACACTCTCCCGTCCCGTCGACTTACCTTACTCTTCTCATTCTGGTGGAGTACCAGAGTCGACCAGAGAGCACTCTACTGTTAATTTAGCGGGACTTCACCAGACCTGCTAAATCAACCCCCACTGCATCGATTACAGCAGTGTTGATCTCCAGTAAGTGTAGACATGGCCTGAGTGAGCTAGTGGCCCTAGTTCAGTTCCTAGTTTTTATCCCAACTTCATCACAACGGATCTGAGCACATCACAAGAACAGATATTGTAACAGATGCTCTTTGTGGGCAGTCTCAGAAGATACAAAGGAATAAGTAGGCTTCTTGTTCCTTCAGGCAGTCCCTCCAAAACAGGGCATAAGTGATGGGGAAAGCTTGCATTGCTACTATCCACATTGTGCCTGGTAGATAGATAAATGGCACTTCAGTCTTCAAGGGTTAAAAGACAGAATAAACTTTGCACATCCTTGCACTCTCTACCAAAACTGCTAACAAAGGGTTCCAGTTAGTGCCAGTTGTAATGGTGGTTTGTTTGGTGTGGATATCCAGGCTGAGACCAAACTAATTTCATACAGGCCACCAAATCATCATCCGTTTGCATCAACTTTACTTTCATTACTGACCTGGACCCAACTTGAACTAGATTTGCAAGAAGAGGTCTGTACTCCTTTAACAATGCCCTGAGCCATCCTGACCCGATTTTAGGAGGTGCCTAACTTGCGGCTGAAGCTTAGAAGCTGCATTTTACAGTGTCAGTCTAGCCATTTGGCAGCTGTTTCCATGGGTATCATTCTTACCTGGAGTGGTCTTTAAACTTGTCATACTGAACATGTAAATATTGTCATCTGTGCAGTTAGCAAACAGACTGGTACCAGTGGAGTCCAAAACCAGACTAGAATATCCTGGAGACAGAAAAAGAAGGTCTGCATAACCAGTAATTCCAAGAAAACAAACAGAAGGCTTCTGGGCACAATTCTGGGCATCTCTATTACATGTGACGTTACTGGGATGTTCTCACCCCTGAACTCTCCCAAGACTTTAAGGAGAAGTTTAGAAACCATCCATCTCACCTATATAAACTGGACTTTCAAAAGCAGCAATCTCACTGGCATTTGTAAAGTTGGATTTACATGGGTAACAAGAACATCCAGATATATAAACAGTAAAAGATTAAATAAATAACCACCAAGAGTTTTGGAAGGAACATAAAACTTCATGCTGCAGGGCATAAGCCAACCTCTAACTGATTAGTTAGGGTTCCAGGGAAGGGAAAGCGTTCCCTGTGTGCACACCTGCTGCAGGATTTCTTTCATCTTTTTTGGAAGCAGCTGGTACTGGACTCATACTGTCAGAGACAAGATACTGAACTAGATGGAGCACTGGTCCGATCCAGTATGCTATTCTTGTGGAGTTAGGATACAAGGATTTTAATCAGCGTAAGTGCAGAGCAACAGAAACAAAATAAAGATTGTTTATAATAAGCTGGGCCTTAAAGTGCGGTTCTAGTGAAGAAAGCTACCATGTAAAAATAGCAACTTCTTACTCAGTAGATCTGCTCCCTATGTGTATTCAGAATCAGAGCTGCTTACTTTTCTGACCAATAGAAGTTTTACTGTGTTTACAGAGCCCACACAGCAAAGAAAGAAGGAGCTGAATTTGGTTTTAGCTCATTCATCATCACCAAGTTAGCTAAGTTCAGATTGCAGGGCCATGTTCTCCACCCAGTTGCTTTTGTGCAACCCCATTGGAAAGGCCCACAGGAGTTATTATTACTGGTTTGGTGATACAGAAGCAGGAGAAAAAGCTTGACTTTCCGGTGCTGGCTGTTTAAAAAAAAAAAAAAAGTCCTACTAAAACAGGCCAGTCAGATCTGAAAAATGATGTGAAAGAAGATGACTTGGAGGGGGCTCATGTCTTGTGTCAGTGATTTCCAGATCAACCTGCAACTTTGAGGAGTAACATCATTCAGTTGCTTACCCAGTTTGCGAGTGCTGATCCCAGGGTAGCAGAATGACTTGAACGGCACCGGATCCTGCCGATACATGGTGTAGTTCTTGCGCAGGTCCCATACTTTGATTACACTGAAATTCAAGATACAGGCATCTTCAGCTTCTACACCTGCTACACAGAGCTGATAAAAGCATTCTACAGCAATCAGAGGATGGCTCCCCACCGCTTGTACCCAGTGAATCTAGAAATGCAGCATGACTGAAGCAAACCAGAGCAAAAGCCTGCTGAGAGAATGACAACTGAGATTGCTGGGCTAGGCAGTGGAGTCACTGACTGCCTTTCACCTTCCAGAATGTTTTATTTTTGCAACCAACAGAATATATTTAAGGCTAAATCATGGAAGTTTTTCAGTCCAAGAATCAGGTTTCAGAGAGAACTGAGATGTAATTTGACCCAATGAAATAACAAACTAAGTTAATTTTCTCAGATGAAAACTAAAATAAAGAGGATGCACTGATATTTTGACAGTCATACTGAAAAAGCTCTTCAAGCTTCTTCCTTGCTCTCCAGGAGCAAGCCTCTGTCATGAAGGCCCTCACCCAGCAATGAGCTCCATGCAGGTGGGCCCCAGCCCTGTTGACTTCAGTAGCACTCTGCTTGTGTTCAGGGATCTGGCCACATGGAGGTGGTTGCAGGATCAGAGCCTGAGAAGGTGATCTCCACATTAACCAGAAGGACAGTTTATTGGCACTCCAAGATATACCAACAGACCTGGCACCCCAAAAATGCACCCTCTGTAACTCAACAATTTTTTTATCCCGCGCAGCTCATTAGCTGAAGAATAAGATTTCCACTCAGTAGTCTGACAGCTTTCCCTAAACAAAAATGGAGGTGCTAGAACAATTAAAACAGCATCCATCTAGTACTTGGTTATGAAGCTTAAAAGAAAACTCAATCACTTGTCATGAAAGGCAGCAATACCTTGGGTTCACCATCACAACCCGTTTTAGGACACCAGGCTTTTAAGGAGATTAGTCACATAAGGACCATAATTTTAACATACCTTTACAGGAGTGCTCTTTCCAAGCCAAGTTTTTTTAAAAAATTCATGGCTTGCCCTACTAATTAAAACCCCAGTAAGGAGGCGTAAGAAACACATTCAGAAGTCGTAATGCAATCCAGCAGATTCAGCACTGGTCTGGATCGGAAGGCCTCCTAGGGTTTGTCTACACTGCAATTAGACACCTGTGGCTGGCCCACATCAGCTGGCTCAGGCTCACGGGGCTATAAAATTGTGGTGTAGATGTTCGGGCTCAGACAGGAGCCTGCGCTTTGGGACCCTCCAGCCTGAGCCATCTACACCACAGTTTTACACTCTCACAGTCTGCGCCCAAGTTAGCTGGCATGGGCCAGCCACAGGTGTTTAATTGCAGTGTAGACATACCCTAAGTGATTTTGGGAAAGCCACCAAGCTGCTCTTTGCCTTGGTTTCCCCACCTGTAACATGGGGGAAATGCCTGCCCACCTTTGTGAAGAATTTTAAACTCTACAGATGAAAAATTGCTATTATAGTGCATTGCTTCCTTAAAAGTGATGCTATCAAGCTGCATTTAGATGTAAAATTAACATGGTTAGAGACCTTTCTAATTGGCAAGTAGAGTGAATTTCCCTAGGCAGTTAAACAAGGCATCTCATCTGCCCATGTGCCAGAATACCAGAGCGTGAGCTTGCCTCCTGTTAGAACCATTCATGGCTCTTATTGTCCACTCTAGATTTTGTTAGATGGACAGTCAGTAACACTTAAGATGTTCACCAGCAATTTACTGCGATTCAAGCAATATGTAAAATCTACTGGGACCCCTACAATTTTTGTTCAGTTTCTGCCTGTGACACTGAGAGGAAAATTCAGATTAGCTCAGAAAAACATCCATTCTCTCTCTCCTTACCCATCGACAGCTCCTGCAGAGATAAGGGTGTGTTCATCTTGAAGCAGCACCACTGTCACACTCTGCTGGAAATCCTAAAAGGAAAAGAAAGCTATTTGTTTTCTGTCACAGTCAGTAGAGATTCTCTGCAAAGTTCAAGGCCAGCATGAATGTTTGGGAAATCAGTTCACTCTTCCTCCCAGACGGATTCATTCTGAGTTCTGCCAAACTGTTAACCAGCCAGAGTCCTGCTTTAGTAGTGGCTCAGTCCTTGGATTCCACCACGGTCACAAAGTTTTTGTTGCCCAGCAAGTTAGTCACCATAGGCAGGAGGCCCAGGAGTGCTAGTTGCAATTTAGGACACCGGGTTCAAGCCCCTCCGCAAATAGAATTCCCACAGAGGTCAATGGGATTGGGCTCAGATTTGAAAACACTCCTCGCAGATTAGACATAGTAGAGCTCTCGCACCATTGCATTTAGTGGATGAAATAGGCACAACTCTTACTCCCATGAGTTATAAATATAAAAGCACGACTGTGTCAATAGCTTCCTGAAAAATCTTAGAAGCCTAGGAATGGAGTAATGCTGGGCACTGATCCCTCCAAAGTAAAAACACAAGCACATACCCGGGGAAGAAAGGACATATGATTTGCTCAAGGATAACTGGATCTCATATTTAATTTCCAACACAGGTGAGCCAAATTGATCACAGTGTCTGGTTATAAAACAACAATAGAGATCAGGCTTTGAAGAAGATAAGCTTATCAGCATTTCTATCCCATTCAAACTAGATAGCTCTCCCCAGTCTAGATGCTCTCTTGTTCTCTTAGTTTGCTAAGCTACCACAACACAAAATGCTATCTTGGGAAGTAGAGTCCTAGATTTCTTTCACCTTCCAAATTCTTACCACTGAAGGGGCAAGTCCTCTGAGATTCTGCTTTTTCTTCTTGGGTTTGGAGAGTATCTGCTTGTCTACTATGTTGTGGGCTCCTCCAATTTGATTCACCTGCCTGTAAAATCCATCTGAAAGACAGTTCCAGGAAGCCTCACTTATTACTGCTAGATTAGCTCCCATTTACAGCCATAGTTTTAATAAAAACAGACACAGAGTGGAAATACATTCTAGGAATTGACTGAGAGTGACCTTTAGTTTCATTCATATACTCTGCAAACAAGCATTTTCAGTTATTTTAAACACTGAATAGAAGCAGGAAATAAAGAACATGAGCATATATTGCAATAGCTGCCATTCAGTCAGGACTCTTCAATAGGTTAAATTCTTCCTGATTAAGTGAAGTGCAAACCATGGTTAGCCCTTTAGGACAGTGAGTTCTACAATTAATTTCACTGAAGTATCAGTTTAATACATTTAAATCCTGTTGATTTAACAACATGCAGTCATGAGGTTTATTAAATACAGTGTGTGTCAAGTTTCTAAAAGTTAGCACTTACATAGCACTTCATTAATGTTAGCTACATTGTGAAGGGAAATACATATGATCATCTAGTCCAGTGCAGGATTTCTCCCACAGTACGTTTGTAGTGCTTTCTCCAGTCTGGTTCCAAGTACAATGAAGCTGATAAATTTCATTGAGGAGACTCAGTTTTTTGTTCATTCATCACTCCTGCACCTATCATCGTGGTGTCTGAGCACCTTACAAAGCCATCTGACTGGTCTACAACTAACCTGAGTTCTGTCACATATGGTGCAGCTTAGTGAGGGTGCCTTGCCCATGTGTCAATGCTGAACAGGTTTAAAACCAATGTTATGGCATCATTTCTTGCATGAGAGTCAGACAACTGTAAAGTAAAATCTCGGGCAGCTAGTTCTTGGATCAGATCTTTCCTCTTTTGATAGTATTCACTGAAATCACAGCAGTTAGGCCATCTATGAGCTCACAGCCCTAACCCTCACACACTCTCCTTTCTGGTTGGTCTTGGACATTTCTCTAATAATTTTTTTTTCCCCTGCCTGATCCGGTGAGTTGAAGTCCCCAACTGATTGGCAAGAGCAAAGGCACAGTGGAAGTGTGGAGAACAGCATGCACCAAGAGCTGTTTCCTCCAGATGGGCCTCTTGAGAGTCTGGACAGCAAAAGCACTGATCAGCAGCTGAGAACAATTTGTAGCAACTCTAACTGTGAACAACAGACCAATTATTAAACCATCAATTTGTAATCACCTAGAGGATAACAGGGTTCATAGAATCATAGAATCGTAGAAGGTTAGGGTTGGAAGGAACCTCAGGAGGTCATCTAGTCCAACCCCCTGCTTGAAGCAGGACCAATCCCCAATTTTTGCCCCAGAGTTATCAAGAATAACTAGCACAGATTTGTGTAAGAACAAATCAGGCCAAATCAATCTTATTTTCCTCTCTGACATGGTTTCATGGTTTCTGACATGGATGGGGGGAAGCAAGACAAGCGATTTCATATTAGTAAGGTTTTTGACACAGTCCCACATGACATTCTCATAAGCAAAGTAGGGAAACGTGATCTAGATGTAATTACCATAAAGGTGGGTGTACAACTGGTTGAAAGACACTAAGCAGGGAGAGGTTGCAAACACTTTGGAGGACAGGATTAGAATTCAAAATAACCTTGAAAAATTGGAGAATTGGTCTGAAATCATCAAGATGAAATTCAATAAAGAGAAGTACAAAGTACTGCACTTAGGAAAGAAAAAAAATCAAATACACAACTACAAAATGGGGGGTCAAGTGAAGGCAGGACAAGAAGTAATGGGCTTAATCTGAAACAAGGGGGCTTTAGGTTAGATAGTAGGAAAAACTTTCTAACAATAAGGGTAGTTACACTATCAAACAGGCTTCCAAGAGAGGTTGTGGAATCCCACTCACTGGAGGTTTTTAAGAATTGCTGGACAAACACCTGTCAGGGATAAGGCTTATTTGGTCCAACCTCATCTTAGGGGTGGGACTTGATGACCTCTCAAGGTCCCTTTCAAGCCCTACATTTCTGTAATTATGGCCCACAAAACATATCAATACAGAGACTTAGGTAAATCTGAGAGTGCCATGAAAGTGGTAATACCCATTAAATACAGAAAAATCAGATCCTTGGCTTTCTCCCACTAAAGCAGCTTTTCCCCCAAATAATTCATGTCCTGTTTAAGGGGCTTTGCCTGTATTGCAATAAACTGTATCAACCCCAAAGAATAAGCTCCAATACACACCACCAGCCCCGTTACACACTTCTGAAAGCTCACCTACCTTTTTTGTTGCACCTGGTGTCCCAGAGCATGACGTTTCCATCTCTGCCTCCAGTACAGAAGACAGCTGAGGGAAACATATTTATTAGCTTCAAAAAGTTACAAGTGTTCATTTTAGAAGATTAACTGAAGCCAGGGTGGCACCATCTCTGTGACAATGCCCTGCGTCATCTGCCTGTCCTAGCCCTAAACCTGGCAACCACATCTCAAGGCTGCAGGCTCACTGCTAAGGTGGTAGATTTAGAATCTGAGGAAAGGCAGCCTGCTGCTTGGTACTGTTTGGCAAAGGAGATGGGTGGGTTTTTCCTTATTACAACTGACCCACAGGCAACAACTGAAGATAGTAGCATATGAATGTTCAAGGAGAATTGAATGACTTAGGGGACCTCCAACTTTAATAGCTTAAATTTGGCTCAGGTTAGTGATCACAAGAAGTTACCAGCATTAAATCGCTTTCTGGTGTCCCAGGCAGGAGTAGCTAATCTTACTATAGTTCAGGGGTGGCCAAACTTACTGATCCTCTGAGCTGCATATGACAATCTTCAGAAGTTCAAGAGCCAAGCTCGCCTGCCGGTTTCAGGGCTTCAGCCCTGCAGGAGGCACCGCCTGAAGCCCCAAGCCCTGGCAGGTGCTCCCTGGAGGGCTGAAACCCCGAGACCCCCCTCCCCTCAGAGCAGAAGCCCCTAGCCCCACCACCTTGCCAAAGGGCAGAAGCCCCTAGCTCCACCTCACCCCCCAGTCTGGTGGACAGAGAAGCAGGGGGAAGCGCGATGGAGGCGCCACGAACCGCACTTTAACTGTAAAAAAGCCACGTGCTGCTCATAAACTGTGGTTTGGCCACCCTTGCTACAGTTCCTTACGTATAACTACATAGCACAGACACCCTTGTTGACAACTTCAGCCCAGAGACCACTAAAACTGAGTGGTCCTGGAAACTTAACCAGCCTTTCACCCCAGAGAAGGTCTCTACTGGACACAGTTGAGCCACATTGGAAGGGCAGTGTGAGGAAGCCTACTTGGGCACTGCCTGTGCTACAAACAGTGGGCTTTGGCCTCCAGAGATCTCATCAGTACTAAGATTTACTTTAAAAAAAAAAATGGGGAGAGAAACATGAACATTTACCTTTCTCAAATTTAGAGAAAGCAACTGACTTGAGGCTGCACTGATGACCTTTACATATGCCAAGCAGCTCACCAGCCCTCACATCCCACACTTTGGCTGTCTGGTCTCCTGAAGCTGTAACCTTGAGGGGAAGAAATGAAAAGATTTAGTCATTCTTTGCATCGTTCACCAGAGCACTAAAAATAAAGTCAGAGAGCACAAGTCATCTTACAATCCTGTGTTCCCCAGGCACCCAGGCAAGGTCGAAGACCGCATTTGAGTGAGCCAGCCACTCTGAAGGAAAAACAAAGGCTAAGTTTAGTTCAGACCATGCAAAAAGTAGGCATCTTGGAAACGCATTGAAGCGTGACATTCACTTGTAGAGAACTATGAACATTTTTTTAATCCAACATTCAAATGACTACATTTTGTGGCTTGTCAACAACAGCTTTTCACGGGTGCTAAAAGCAACATAGGACAATTTGTTTAGAAGAGCAATACTGGGGACATGTTCACACTACTGCTTTAAAAACAGAAGCCATGAAATTACAAAGAAGGAATGCAAGTACTGCCGATATTTAAGTATTAGTCAACACAGCAAAAGCGCTTTTTGCTTCTAACAAATCATGCCCATTTTTTACATCAAGTTCAGATCTTGCTCTGAGTTACGTTTACCTCTAAAGATCTGCTTGCCACTGTTTTGGGTTTCAGTATCATAAAGTCTAACAAAGCCTTCTTCATTTGCAACTGCAAGTACATGCTGCAGATCTGAAGCTGAAAGACAAATGATTGGAAGTTATGTTTTTTGTATATTAAATAGCTACCTCAATGTTTCCTTCCCAAAAGAGAACTGCAAACAAATTACTTAAATAGAATATACAGCAATTGCACAACTTTGGAAAAAGTAATTAGCACTTACATAGCAATTTACATCTTCAAAGCACTATATAAACATTAATGCTCTATAACAGAATATGGATAGCCCACTTTACCAAAGGGAAAACAGAAAGCTTACATGACTTGCCAAATGTTACAGTGAGATGGTGGCAGAGCTACAATTAGAACTCAGATATTCCTAATTACTAGTCCCCTGCTGCCTCAGTAGTTTATAAAGAATATCAGAATGGACAAATTAGAGAACTGGTCTGATATCAGTAAGATGAAATTCAATAAAGACAAGTGCAAAGTACTACACTTAGGAAGGAAAAAATCAAATGCAAAAAAAGTCAACAAAATGAGGAATAACTGGCTAGATGGTAGTACTGCTGCGAAGGATCTGGGGGTTGTAGTGGACCACAAATTGAGTATCAGTAAACAATGTGATGTAGTTGCAAAAAAGGCTAATATTCTGGGGGGTCTTAAGAGGAGTGTTGTATGTAAGACATGGGATATAATTGTTCTGCTCTACTTGGTAATGGAGAAGCCTCAGCAGGAGTGCTGTGTCCAGTTCTGGGCGACACACTTTAGGAAAGATGTAGATAAACTGAAAAGAATCCAGAGGACAGCAACAAAAATCATAAAAGATTAAACAAACTTGACTTATGAAGAAAGGTTAAAAAAACTGGGCATGTTTTGACTTGAGAAAAGAAGACTGAAGGGGGACTTGATAAAAGTCTTCAAATATGTTAAGGAGTGTTATAAAGAGGATGATGACCAATTGTTTTCTACATCCAGTGAAGCTAGGACAAGAAGTAATGGGCTTAATCCGCAGCAAGGGGGATTTAGGTTACATCAGCAGTTCTCAATTGAGGGTCTGTAGCCCCTGGGTGGCCTTGAGCCCTTTCTGGGGGGCTGCGGGACCCCGTGGCTGGAACCCAGAACTCCCCTGCCGTGGGGCTGAAGCCAGAAGCCCTGGCGCCCTCCACCGTGGGGCTGGAGCCAGGAGTCATGGGGCTGAAGCCCCAAGCACTGGTTGCTTCCCCTCCCCACAGTGCCAGAGCGGAGCAGTCCCAAGGACAGCTCCACACACCCCCACTTCCTCCTCTCCCTGTCCCTTGGTCAGGTCAGAGGCGGGAAGCCGGAGCCTGGTAGCTGCTGCTCTGGCTGGTGCCATGGAGTGGGCAGCCGCGGCATTCTGTCTCCCATTGCTGGTGCCTGGGGTTGCAGCTGCTCCTCAGCTCATGCAGCCAGTAAGAGCCACCTAGGCAGGGGGACCCGGATCTGTGGCTGGCAGAGCCCTTGGCGAGCAGTGACCACAGGGGAGCCCTCCTGGTGCACAGCCCCTAGCTACCCCCTTCCTGCACCCTAAGCTACTCCCCTGACCACACACAGCCCCTAGCTACCCCCATACCTGCACACAGTCCCTAACTACCTCTGTATCCTGAGTGGTTTTCAAATTTTTTGAGCTGAACTCCCACCACACACAACTCAGACAGGCTGGGTGGTCTACTGAGGTGAGTCAGGGGGTGGAGGTGACGTTGCCACCATGTACCCTTCCATGCGGAGCTGACCCAAGCCGCCGCAGCGCCTGCCCCCACAAATAGAAGTCAAACTATGCCTATGTCCAAGGGCTCACCCCCTGCCCCGCTGGGCCCTGGAGTTTTTATAGCATGTTGAAGGGGGCCTTAGAAAGGAAAATGGTGAGAACCCCTGGGTTAAATTGTAGGAAAAACTTTCTAATGATAAGGTAGTTAAATTCTCAAATAGGCTTTCAAGGCACGTTTTGGGATCCCAGTCATTGCCCAGAACAGGTTGGGCAAACACTTATTAGGGTGATCTAGGTTTATTTGGTCCTGCATCAGTGCAGGGGGCTGGACTTGACCTCTAACGGTCCCTTTCTGCCCTACATTTCTAGGATTCTATTGACTTATTTTATCCCATAATTTTACAGATTCTAAATGCAAAGTGAGCCTTTAATTTCCCCTTAACTTTTATGAGTCAAATGTTTTAGAAAGAGTTTCTTCCCTAGATTCACAGTAAGGTCTTGGATTTGATCAGTTAACTCAATGTCACAGTAATTTGGGTTCTTTAATATATTTGTTCCTTGAATAAATCTGTTAGTTGAAATATTACTTTTACGCAAAATGATTTGATAGTGCAGACAGAATAACAAATTCCAAAGTGCAGAGGAAACAGATATCCTATCATTATTTGATGCTGTGAGGTTTTTAGCATGACCTCTGGATTTGGAAAGTAGCATATAAGGGGGACTGGATTGCTCAGGGAACTAGTAATGAGCTGCCAAAGTCTCCTCTCAAGGATGATAGTACAAATCCAACCCAAATGTGTAGTGGTCAAGAGCCAGGGCCATCTGATAGCTGCCAAATGGTCCATGGAAAATTAGTTGACTTAGTTCATTTCTCATGGACAGGTATGCTCATCACCAAAGCCAGCACCCAACCACTCTTACTACTGACTGTCACCTTATTCACAGTGTTGAATAAATATAAAAAATGAACTATCCTCTACACCCTTTGGTGGTCCCTCCAGGCCAGGGTTGAGACTGGGGCAGAAGGAGCAGTGTGGAAAAACTTGCACACCTAATGTCAGTGCTATACCAGCAGATAGGGATTTCAGTATCCAGAGCTGTCAAATAAGCCAGCAACTTTCACCTATGCTACACTCACAGAAAGACTTAAAAGGTTTTTTATTTAGTAAGAAGGGATACATATGGGATTTTAGTAGCACATCTTCCTCCTCACCAGTTTCTATTTACTACTACTCACTCTGTTCCAGGTCCTAGTTACTTATGAACCAAGACCAACTGGCCTAATTTTAAACCTGCAAACATCTTAGCTCCACATTAATGAGACATACTTTGCCTTAGACAAGACTGAAATCAAAAGCTGTTAAAGTGTGTAAATGCATTTAAATTCTTTAACTGAGCACACTTTATTAAAATGCATAGAAATCCCCTGATCCTTCCCACAGTCCATTGTGCTGCATAGCTCTAGTATACCAAAGTAAATCATAGTGTTACTCAGTTCACCTTATTGGTTGCTCTAATAGATGTGTCATTAACTGTCATCTACTTTGTCCTTGATATAAAATAAGGAACTCTTTATGAAACTTAATATTCAAAATAAATGGTTACAATATCTGTCCATATGCACAGCTTTGGCTCTAGCATAGTATTTTGATTTCAGAAAAGAAACACTTACCTGTAGAAAAGGTGCAACCAAAAGGTGGAACTGGCATTCCCATCTCTCCATAAGAAAGGTGGTCATCTTGCTGACTACACTGATAGCAATCCAAGAGGTGTTGTAGGGGATATTGCAAGGACAGACCTAAAAATAAGAAAAAGATTGATATGAATCAGGATTTTGAGTGGCTGAAATGAAACCCACCAACTTCCTTGGGTCAGAGGTCTTGTCCACATTTTGTGGACTCATCCACGTTGATGGGGTTCTGCACTTGGTCATGGAGCCGAAGTACTCGTCATAATTTGAACACCAAACAGAAGAATCCACGACCTGTGCGGGGCATTTGCTATACCATTCGCTACACCCCCCGCGTTAGAAACGTCTTATCGAGATGCGCCAGACAAACCCCATCATCACAGGTAGCTGCGAGCCCCTCCCCCGGCTGGACAGAGCCACCCGTGGGGTGATCTCTCCAGAGAGGGGGCGCCCCAGCAGTGGGGCTGTCCAAGCAAGGACAGAGCACCAGGGGCGGCACTGCAAGGGACACACACCCCGTGCATCGGTCCCGCTCACCGCGGAGAGAACAGGCACCTGCCTTCCCTCCCCGCGGCCCTGGCACCCACCCCCCGGCGTCGGGGCCGAAGCCGGGCAGGCGGTGTCCGGCGGAGCGGGCGGGGAATCCCAGGAGCTGCGGGCTCACGCAGCGGGAGACAGGGATCCGGATCCCGGGGAGCGGAGGGTCGGGCCCCTGGATCGCGGTCCGTTACTCACGCTGCGGCCCGGCCTGGGCCCGGTGGAGGAGCGAGCGGCAGAGCATGACCCGTTACGCAAGCAGCGGCGGGGACAGGAACGAACACAGCACCGACCACCCACTCCCGCCACCCGAACTACCCGCCAATTCGCCAAACTCCATTCCCGCTCCCCATTGGACAGAACGACGGGGACGGGGCTAGAGGCCACACCCGCTATCTCCCATTGGGCGGTGGCTCCGGGGCGGGGCCACGAGACCACACCTATTTCCACTCTGCCCATGGTAGATGCTGCTGGCGCTACGGTGAAGGCGGTGGGTAGTGGCACGTCACTGCACAAGGGTACCTATCGGAGCGGGCTACGCATGTGCGAGAGACCAAGTGGCGGGAGTATGAGGCTAGCTGGGTCCGCACGTGCGGTGTGCAGCTGGTGACAGCGCATGCGTCCCCAAACGCGGTGGCGGGAACGTGACAGTGCGTGCGCACGCTGTAAACCCGTCGGTGGTGTGGCGAATCGCGCATGCGCAGCTGCAGGAGACGGTTAGGGGCGCTGGTAGCTGCGCACTGAGTTTACGAATCGTGCTGTGAGCTAGTACCGGGAGCGGGGAGCGCTATGGCCTCCGGCGCTAAGTCCTTCCTGGCGGACGCGGGCTACGGCGAGCAAGAGCTGGACGCCAACTCCGCCCTCATGGAGCTGGACAAAGGTAGGGAGAAGCCGCCGACCGCCCTACTGTGGCAGCGCAGCGCGCATGCGCGGGCACGTAGTGGCAGCCCCGCCTCATCGAGGGGCTGGGCCGCGCGGGGTGTCTCTCCCGGGCCCCGCTCTGGGCCAGCCCAGAGGAGGACGAGGCCGGCCGCAGAGACACGCTGCCCTGTGCCCCCTCCCTCGGTCCGGCTGCGGCCCCTCCTTCGCGGAGCCGGTGCCCTGCAGCCAGCGGCCGGGCTGAGCGGCTCCTTCCCCTGGTACTGTTCGTGTTGCGATCGGGTCCTTTGTGCCGCCCCAGCATAGAGCGCCCAGACGGCGCCCGGCCGGGGCGTTTACAACCCCCACCGCCTCTTGCCGCTCCCCGGGTGTGACCGAGCCCTCTGGGCAGCGGCGGGAAGTCTGGCCCGGGTGGGTTCTCCTGCTCTTCCCGCCCCTACCCCCCGCAACATCCGAGCGCCTTCCAGCCGTGCGTCCCATTGGCCGGCTAGCCTCTGCCCCCTGCGCGTTCTCTCGTCCCCGGCCCGTGTGCCAGAGAGGCTCCTGGGTGGGACTTCATTTTAATCAGATGTGTGTAGCTGTATGGTCATGTTAGTGACGGCAGGGTCAGAGAAACGTGCCTTGGACTGACAACAGAAGGTGGCTTGTGGTGGACCTTAGCTCTTGTGAAAGTTCATTGCACAGTCTTGTTGGGCCGGCCCTTGAGCAAACTGCGGGAAAGGATAGCTCAGTGGTTTGAGCATTGGCCTGGTAAACCCAGGGTTGTGAGTTCAGTCCTTGACGGGGCCATTTAGGGATCTGGGGCAAAAATTGGGGATTGGTCTTGCTTTTTGAGCAGGGGGTTGGACTAGATGACCTCCTGAGGTCCCTTCCAACCCTGATATTCTATGATTCTGTGATTCCTGTACAGATTAGCTTTACCCTTATTGTGTCAGGGAAGAGAAGTTGTTAATCACAGTCTTCATCCTAGAGCTTTGGCTGATCTCACAGGGCAGGTCTACACTAAAAACACTGCATCAGATGCTCTAAAGTGAGGGGAGAGCCCTCACCTTCTCATCGTTAATCCACCACTGCAAGAGGCAGTAGCTATATTGGTGGGAGAACCCTCCCACCAGCATACCCCTGTATACATTGGCACTGAGGTTGGCATAACTAAGTGGTTCCAGAGTGTGAATTGTTTACTGAGTGACATAGATATATCAAAGTAATTCTGGAGTAGAGACCTACCCTTAGATACTTGGGTCTAGATCAGGGGTAATCAATATATTTTTCATAAAGGTGTAACTTTCTTGGTCAAGGTCCAGACTCCAGAGAAAATAATATAAAAAAACCAACAATAATAAGTAAATAAAAGATTTTGCAGTCTCTTCAAAAGTGTCTCGCGGTATCGATTTGGCACATGATCCACCTATTGACTATCTCTGGTCTAGGCCATTGAGTACCTTTGAGTATGTTGTATTGCTGTAGTCCAACTAAGAGTTGACGAAGGCATTAATAACTGAGGCCAGGTTATCTTTGCCAGGATGTGACAGATCTTCTAACCAACTGGAAATGATAAAAAGTGGTGAACTTGGATGCTGATATGAGAGCTTAGTGTTGGTGAGGAATCCAAGAGCACTTCTAAGCTATGGACTGAATAGAATTATTTGTTTTTGGGAAAAAATAATTAATGTGAAGAGCTTGTCAAGTACTACATGACCCAAACTAGTTGTAGCCTTCTCATGCTACTGCAATATACATGCATCCGATTAAGTGAGCTGTAGCTCACGAAAGCTTATGCTCAAATAAATTGGTTAGTCTCTAAGGTGCCACAAGTACTCCTTTTCTTTTTATGTTTAATAATAACTGTTAACTAAAGTGAATGTGGATTGAAGTCTGTAGGAGAGCTGACAGAATGCCAGGGTCTGGAATTCGCAAGATTGTGCTCTGTGCTTGCTTTGTTGCCCTTATTCTGTGTATCTAATACCTCAGTAATATTTGTCAAGTGCATTCCTTAAGTGACTTCTGTGGTACCAAAAAGGAAACAAAAAGTAGTTCAGTTAGTGACTCAATAGTGCTAATCATGAGTATATTTGTGTTTTGCTTGAAAGTTATCCTGCTCACTAGTTAATGATGGAAGACTGATGATGACTCAGTTTTCAATTGATAGGGACCAAAAGAGACATTAGACACTGCATAAAAGTATCAAAAATGTCAGTTTTAAATATTCTCTGCAGAAAGAATGTTTAACTTCCTTTACACTTTCAGAAAAATCAAAATTACCCTGACTTTACATATTTTAATGTATGTAAATTTTATCCTATCCAAGACCCTAATCTTACACACTTAAGCATGTGTGTCACTTTGCTCCTGTGAGTAGTCCTATAGTCTTCAATGGGACTACTCATGTGAGTAAAGTTAAATGTGTGTTTGGGTGTTTTCAGGGTCAGGGCCAACTGTATAGATGTTCTCATTATTCATATAAATGTCTAATCCTTTCTAAAATATCCAGCTAAGCTTTCTGCCTCAATGGTATCTTGTGGCAATGAGTTCTGTGGGTTAATTACATTGTGCCTGTGTGTGGAGTGTGTCTTTTTTATTAGATGCAGATTTGTTACCTTTCAGTTTCATTAACTTTGCCCTTAAGTTTTACTTGAGAGGGTAAATAGCCCATTTTACCTCCTATATTAGATTTGTCATGCTCCATCTTATTTCCACTCTAGATAATCTTGAGTTTTTCGGTCTTTCGTCAGGGAAAACCATAGCTATACTGCTAGAAAATAATTGTTGTTTTTCACATAGGCCTCAGGTCTGGAAAACTTGGGGAGCAATGTGAAGCTGTTGTCCGTTTTCCCAGACTCTTTCAGAAATATCCATTCCCGATTCTCATTAATTCTGCATTCCTAAAGCTGGCTGATGTTTTCAGAGTTGGGTAAGTATTGTGCTGCTTCACATCCCTGATCCTCAAGTAATTTTCTCTGATCCATGGTCCTTTGAAGCCTAGATAATCTTCCTGCTTTCCCTACTTCACAGCTACTATCCTGTCTAAGGGCATGGTTACACTTGCAGGTGTAGAGCGCTTTGAGTTAAACCAGCCTTCATAGAGCGCAGTAGGGAAAGCACTGCAGTTTGTCCACACTGACAGCTTCAAGCGCACTGGCATGGCCACGTTAGCTGCTCTTGCAACGGCCACAGAGAGCAGTGCATTGTGGTAGCTATCCCAGCATGCAAGTGGCTGCAATGTGCTTTTCAAATAGGGGTGGGGGGTGGAGTGTGACAGGGAGTGTGTTTTGTGTATGTGGGGGGGGAGAGAGTGGGTTTTTGGGGGGCTGAGAGCATGTTGGCATGCTGTATTGTAAGTTCAGACAACAGCAGACCCCCTCCTCCCCCCTACCCCTTTCTCTCTCTCACACACAGCATTCCACAGTAATCGTTTGCTTTGTCTCAGAGCAGATAAGCATGCTGGCTGTCAGAAACGGAGCTTTCAAAGGGCACTCCTGTAGCGATTCCAAAACAATGACGAGTGGCCACTTGACTTAAGGGGATTATGGGATGTTTCCGGTGGCTGATCAGAGCGCAGTAATGCGACACCTTGTTCACACTGATGTCTGGGCGTTTCAGCCAAGATGCACCAAGTGTTAATCTTCTCACTGAGGTGGAGTACCAGGAGTGCTCTAGCCACAGAGTCAGAGCGCTCTACGTGACTTGTCAGCGTGGACAGGTAGTGAGCTAGGGCACCCGGGGCTGCTTTAATGCACGCTAACTTGCAAATGTAGCCAAGCCCTAAGGAGGGTTGGATGGACTCTGTTTGGAGCCAGCTGACATCCTGCGTGGTTTGGAGTGATAACGAACAATTGAAGGCATTGTCATTCTGTCCTTCTAAAGTAATGGTTCTCAAACTGTTGTACTGGTGACCCCTTTCACATAGCAAGCCTCTGAGTGTGACCTGACCCCCCACTCCCTAAATTGAAAACACTTATTTATATATTTATCACCATTATAAATGCTGGAGGCAAAGCAGGGTTTGGGGTGGAGGCTGACAGCTTGCGACCCCCGATGGGTCCTGACCTCCAGTTTGAGAACCCCTGTTCTAAAGTTTTGTCTGCAGTGGGAATTTGCACCAGTTACAGCCATTGTTGATCAGCCAGCAATGTAGATGCAAACATAGGTCCCACTGACACCTGCATCCACTCAGACCTCTTTGCAGTACTACCACTCCCAAAAAAGGATTGAGCCCAAAACATATACTAATCCTAGTACAAAACAAATGTAAAATAGGGTGTTTTGTAGTGGTCTGTAAATTTAATTTATTAATTTAAATCAGTTATAATCATTATTCTGATTCCCAGCCTGTTTGTGAATTTCCATTACACAGAAGTGTGTGTGTGTGTGTGTGTGTGTGTGTGTAATGTACTGTACTGTACTGTACTGTGTATATCTTCCAATAGAAACAACTTCTTGAGGCTATGTGTCCTGAAAGTCACTCAGCAGAGTGAAAAGCACTTAGAGAAGATCCTGAATGTGGATGAGTTTGTGAAAAGAGTTTTCTCTGTGATTCATAGCAATGATCCGGTTGCTCGAGCAATCACACTCAGGTATGTCTTCCTAATTTAAAACTACTTATCCTAAGGCTTTATGTGACGGCTGTTTAGTTAGAAAAGTAATGTTCATTAATTATTTAGAGTCTTTAAAAACTGGAATTAATTCTGCAACATTAAGAATGAATATTGGGCTGTTTCCTCTTATCCAAAGGAAAGTACAAGACAGCTGTTTTTAAAGGGAATAAGGTAACATATTTGTGACCTGAATAAGGAGGATACTAGATATCTGTTTGACGTGGTCAGAGTTGCCTAGATGTATCAGAGAGCAAAACTGCATCTTACATATGCAGTATTGGTGGGTTGCATGCACAAGTACCTTAACTTGTGTTTTGTGCCTCCTGGAATGTATAAAACGTGTATGTTATGTTAACACTCTTGCATTTGATATATTGAGATCACAAACTGTGCATAAATTTCCATTATGGTTCCACTACTGCTTGTACAAAACTGGAATAATTTGACTTTTTACAACATTTTTTTTTTTTTTTTTTTGTATCTGACTTATTTTCACCATGTCTACTGATCATTATAGATTTTTTTTCCTCTACCTCTGCCCTTGAAACTTTCGGCTCATTGCATGATATGTGAACTTGGAGGAGGTTCCCCTGCATTGTCCAAGTAGTGCACAAGGTGTAAACTCCTAGGAAAGCCAATGAGAAATGCACAGTCAAAACTTTTGTGTAACTTTAATAATGTTAGTGGTAACAGACTGGATTCACTCAAACATCATGGGATAAATTGCACCTCCCTGGCCAGCGTGGGTGCTCTGCCAAGGGTGAGAGACCTCACCCTGAAAGAGGACTTGTGGTGGTAACGCTGCTTTCCTCCCTTACATTTTCTGGAACTTTAATTGAGCCCTGTTGGTATAGGCTTCTCAGGTGATGTCTTGGGTCAGCACAAGTCATGATCACATCTTGATAGATTATAATTGCTTGCTGGTTCAGCAGTTAAAAAATTTACAGTTGGTTAGTTTTGACCTCAGTAAGCAGTTGTGAGGAGAAGGAAGGCACAGAGTTTTGTGGTTAGGTAGGAAGCTTTTGACCATATATTATGTATGTCTGAGCTTTCTTAAAGGAATTACTGCAGATCTAATTCTTATCTTCATAGTTTATGTTCACTTTGGTTCACATTTCCCTACACACTGAATTAGTTGCTTTCTGATGCCGCTGTGATTTATTTCTGTAGGATGTTGGGGAGTATGGCATCCATAATCCCAGAAAGGAAGAATGCACATCACAGTATTCGCCAGAGCCTGGATTCCCATGATAATGTTGAGGTCGAAGCTGCTATATTTGCTGCTGCTAACTTTTCTGCACAGTCAAAGTAAGCTGTAAATTCTTCTGTGCTCTTATTGTTCGTATTTTAAGGAGTGGAAGCACTATTAATACAGTAGGACTCTTCACTGTCCTTCAAGAAATTTGGGATCACCTTCTGCAGTACTTGCCATTCCATATGTGGGGAGATACAAAAGAGATCTGTACCATTTATAATGTACAGCATGAATGTTGCAGGAAACTTGAAATCCTGTTTAAAACCACACCCAGCAGGGGCATTTGAAACTCATTGAAATTTGCTTTCATTTTTTAAAAGCTGTGAGGAAAAGTTAAGAAATATAAGGGAGAAAAAACTTGAATTAAATAAACATGTTAACTTAAAAATCACACTCTTATCTAAATTTTTTCCTTTACTTTTTAAATGTAATCCCTAAAATTTCTTTAATTAAAAGGGATTCAAGGGGAATTTTTTCCATGTTTTTCCTTTATAGTCAGTTTTTGTGAATTCTTTCACCGAGGTGAAGACCATTTAAAAAATACGAAAACCCAAAAAATGGAAGTGAGATTATAAAGTGGTAAAAATAGGCAAGGGGAATCCATGGCAGAAATAGTGTCTGAAATTACTTTCAACTTTTTTTAAAAAAATTTGTCTATTTCACGTTGGTGGTGTTGCTCTAAATTTCCTACAACCTACTCTTAAAATGTTAAGAATGTCTGGAAAGTGAGTGAATCTGGCAACTACAATTGTATTTTTAAAGTGAGAAAAATTCAGTGGACTCCATTTAAGATGGGTGTCAACATTTTTCCAAACCAAACTGCCATTTTATATAGTTCCTGTGGTCACTAATGGTGAACTGTATAGGTTGTGGGGTTTTATTAAAAGAATCCCCAGAACCTTCTTGTGCAATTTTAAGAGGAAAATATTCTGTAACATTACATTACCTGTTTCAGAGTAACAGCTGTGTTAGTCTGTATTCGCAAAAAGAAAAGGAGGACTTGTGGCACCTTAGACTAACAAATTTATTTGAGCATAAGCTTTTGTGAGCTACAGCTCACTTCATTGGATGCATTCAGTGCCACAAGTACTCCTTTTCTTTTTGCAATTACATTACCTGTGTTTTAACAAAATATGAGTCAATTTCCATCTCCTTGGAATCTGCAGTGCAGATTCCCTGATTTCTCTGCGGGGGACTAAGTGACAATAAACTGTCCTAAACAAAGGTTTGAATGAACCATCACTTCTGTTTATGGAGAGTTTCATAAAAATCACAATAATCTTAGTAGCTCATTTTAATAGAACATGTGCCTAAAACTCCTTTATTCTGCAGGTTCAGTAATCAACCCCATTAACATATTTTTTAAAATCAGTTGTCTACACCTGGAGCACCCTATATTTTGTTCTACAAATAAAGACTGAGTCAAATAAAACTTCTTGCTGTTGTTCAAATAGCATTACACAAGGTTAGGGAAAGCTTTTGGTTGTAGCAGTCTTTCTCTAGAATCTTAAGTCTCTACAAAAGAGCACTTGTAGCAAATTACGTTGTTTAACACATAATATAGTGATCTTACAAGAGTGTTAGCATTGGAGCAAATGTTCCTGCTTGTGTTGGTGCGGATAAAGATGGGCAAGAGACTCAATTCTTTAGTTAGGCTAAGTGATAGACTTGGTAGATCTGTAATCTCAGGTTGAAAGTCTAGATTGATGGAAACTAATTATGTAACAAGTGTCTAAATGTGGCATTATTCTGTGATGTTGACTAGTAGCAGCAAATTTCAGTCAAGCAAACAAAAATGTCTTTCTGGATTTGCAAAATCACTCTTAAATCTTGAAGTTCACAAGCACAATCCTGCTTTTTATAGTCCCTCTTAATTTCTTGGATCATTATTAAACCATAACAGTCACAATTTGAAGTTCAGTTGTGTCTTTTCTCTTCGCAGGGATTTTGCTGGAGGAATATGTAACAAAATCAGTGAAATGATTCAGGGTATGTAGGCGTATTGAATAACGGGAAGAAAATGAAAAGGTTTTAGTATTGTCCTAATGTTTAAATGTTACCAGAATCCATTGCTCCCTCATCCCTATACTTCCCTGAAACATTCCAGTTGCCTGAAGTTAAGTGAGCTAACAATTGATGCCGGGCAGGGCTCTGGACTACAGCTTGAATGTCTTCAAAAATGTAAATATCCAAAGCATGTTCTAATGTATCTGGTAAACTGAATCGATGTGTGTCATAGCATGTCCAATTACTATGTAATGTGGGTTTTTATGTTGACTTAGAATCTCTAGGTTTCTCTCTTTGCCTCTAGTCTCTGACAAGGCTGCCCTTCTGTCTTGAGCCTTTTGCAGTGACTTAATGTTATAACATGGGTCTCTTTTCCTTTATTATAATTGGAATAATGTAATGTAATTTGAAGGATGACTATTAATATAGTTGAGGCACACCCAAAGGAGGAGTAATTTTCCCAGCCACTTTACCCATCCATTCTTAAGGCCATTCTAATTGAGGAAGGCTGGGTCCCAGTCTCCTTGGAAACTGACAATACTGCTCTTTAATGGGCTGGTGGAGTCTGTTTAGCACTGAGACCTGCTGTTTCAGGAATTGCGTCCTGCCTCCAGCACTTCTATCTGCTGCTTCCCACAACTGGCCTTTACTTTGTCTTTCTGTGTTTTTTTTGTCTCAGTCACCAATGTCATTTAAATGTAGTATTTGAAAAGTTCAGGGTTTATTGAGATCTGTTCTGGCACCTAAATACCTCTTTCCATGCACTAGGCTTAGCCACGCCAGTGGACTTGAAGCTGAAGTTGATCCCCATATTACAGCACATGCACCATGATGCCAGCCTGGCGTCTAGCTCCCGTCAACTTCTCCAACAGCTGGTAACATCCTATCCTTCCACCAAGATGGTCATTGTTACTCTCCACACCTTTACTTTGCTTGCTGCTTCCTCTTTGGTGGACATACCCAAACAGGTAACACGTAATTGCTCTAAAGGTAATCCCTTATTTGAAAGTGCAAAACCGCTTAAACATCTCAGTTCCTTTCTGATAGTGAAAATAGTTAGATCATAGTCTGTGTTCCTATCCCTACTGCAGATGAGAAGTATCCTAGAAACTGCATTTATTTATTTATTCTTTATTTATATACTATTTGTCTCTTCAACCCCGTCCAAACAATCTCCTCCTTAAAAGGGGCAATAACATTTGATACCCTGCTTCTCTTGGAGCTCTTACATCTTGCTTCTTGTATGCAGGCCCTTGCACCTGCTTCTCACTCTGTTGCCTTCTCTGATTAGTTGAGATCCTTTCCTTCCACCAAACCCAATCTCTTATCTGCAAACTAGAAAAATGAACATACATTTAAGGTCTTTGTATGTAAAGAAGCACTTGAACCCACTGATGTAAATTACAAATATCAATCAAGACATGGAACTATAGTGACACTCTCAGCTTAAAGGGGGAATGTTTTCCTCTTATGTAATTGTAACTCTGTGGGCCCAGACAAATGATGAGCACACAGTAAATCCATATATAAATGAAGTGTGGTATTGAGTTAACTCATTCTTACTTTAAAAAAAAAAAAAAATCATGAAAATCTGTTGGTCCATTCTTAGCCTCTTGTAGCCCCACTAGACTACAAGATCTATCACTGGCAGCCTTTAGCCTAACAGAACAACTCTGTCTGAGGTGGCTTGGGTAAGTGCTACTCCAGTTCAGAAGCCACTGTTGATGGTATTAGATATAGGCAACCTGAAACATGATAGGATACCTGGTGTGCTCCATTTTTATGGAAATATGTAGACTGCTCTCCCAGCCCTTGGGTGTTTAGCAGCAATGCTGTCTGAGCTCTGAACAGTCCTGAATGCTTTGAATATACATGTGAATCGTATACAGTTATCTTGTGAGCTTTTTTTTTTTAAAGGATTTCTCTGTTGTAACCTCTGCTTACATGTGTGGTTTTTTTTAACTAATTTAACTACAGAATCCTACTTAATATTTTAAGCACTGTTTATTGTTGCAGATTCAGCTTTTGCTGCAATACTTGAAAAATGACCCCAGGAAAGCTGTGAAAAGACTTGCTATCCAAGATCTAAAGTTATTGGCAAACAAAACCCCACATACATGGAGCAGAGAAAACATTCAGGTTTGCAATCTTTAAGAAACGTTTTTATTGTAAAATTTTTCAACTAAATGCAGTCTTTTTTTACAAATGAGTATAGAAGTATAGATTTCCCTGTTAAACATGGAAAACTAAGCTTGTCCATTTTAGGAAGAAATGTTAGTTAAAAGTAGCAGCAGTGCTCTTTTTAAGCAATTCTTGCCTTATGACAGGCTTTGCAAGACAAACTCACATCAAGCTTCTCTCAGCAACACTAAGCACTTTCATATTGGGCTCATATTAATGAGTTAGATGACAGAGTGGGATGTTCTACTACCTCAGATTAATGAGTTTGGTTTTCTTGCCAAACTGACATGTCGTTTCTCATTGTAACTGTGCCTACAGGGTATCAGATGCATTTCAGGTTTTTCTTAATTTTAATCACCCTCAACTGTCCACTAACAGCTGCTTGACAGAGTAGCTTAATTTAAAAAAGTCTTTGGTTTGTGCATTGGCTGTGTTAATACATAGTTTGAGTTGCCCTCCCATACCCCAGTTAAAATGCTTGGACCACTATATTTAAAATTTTTTTTTAAAAGAATAAAATCTAATACTTTACAAGCCAGCACAGAAAAGGCCGTACTACTAATGCAGGTGGGAGTTGATGGGGAAACTTCATGAGAAGGACATTGCATAGTTTTTCTCAGCCCACCTGGCAGGGGTGAGTACTTAGACATGCGAAGAGACCGCTTGAAGAGGAGGTCTCGAATAAAGCTAGATTTATCTTCATATACAGTTTTAAATACCAGAAGTGGCAGCCTGTAAAATTAATGAGGGCTGTCAAACTATTACTATTAAAAAAAAATAATTGTGATTAATTGCAGTTTTAAGCACACTGTTAAACACTAATAGAATACCACTTTAAATTTATTAGTTTTTGATGTTTTCTACATGTTTCAAATGTTTTGATTTCAGTTACAATACAGAATACAAAGTGTACAGTGCTCACTTTATATTTTTTATTACAAATATTTGCACTGTAAAAAATAAAAGAAATAGTATATTTCAATTCATTTCATACAACTACTATATTAATACTCATCCAAAAATATAATTTCAATTGGTATTCTATTAGTGTTTAACAGTACGATTAAAACTGAGATTCATTTTTTTAATTGAGTTAATTTATTTTAATTGCTTGAGTTAATTGCGATTAATTGACAGCCCTAAAATTAATATGTTCTCTCCTTAGCTGAGAGATCAGACAGGCCTGTGGTAGGACTGCAAACTTATCAAGGCAAGCAGTGCTAAGACCAATGGGATTGGGACTTCCAGAAGCTACCATAACACAAATAGATGATGATAACCAAGAAAATTCACAGTGTTTATTATCAGCAAGCTTAGAATCTTTATTCTTTTCCATTGGATAATTTTTCTTTTATTTAAAAACACTTTTTTGTAAGTGGTGTTGCAGGAAGTGACACTTGAAACTGTTTACAGACAGTTCTCCTTGAAACAAGGACCTTCATGGATTGTAATAAGTTGAATATTGTATGCACTATCTGTGCAATGGTGGATAACTCTGTCTCCAAATTCTACAGAGGTTTTATTATTGAGAAATGTCAGGTGAAAAGTTAGTGATCATTTAACAAACATAATATATTTTATTGATAACTTGTGAAAGCCAGTGTCACTTTGAGGACAAGACTTGTACACAGTCTATTAAAATTGCTTTAGGACAGTGGCAAGTGAGGAAATATATTTGCAAGATCTG